>NC_069383.1:159337838-160660963 GCF_027475565.1 Acinonyx jubatus
TAGATAGATAGATAGATAGATAGATAGATAGATAGATAGACAGACAGGATGGGTGAATGAATGAGTGAATGGATGGATGGATGGATGGATGGATGGATGTGTGAATAGGTAGTTGGATGGCTGGATGGAGAGACAGAGAGAAAGCCATTCTACCTAAGAACAACGCTCACAAGACTCATATTCTGTCTGAAGAAAAATAAAACATTCCTAAGAATAGAAAAGAACCCTTGGAAAAGTGGAAGGGTACAAATAAATATTGTCAAGATGCCACTTCTCTCCAAATCAGCTTACAGACTTACCATCCCACAATAAAACCCACACAGAGCTTCCAAGTCTGTTTCTGGTCCCCCCCCACACACCCCCTTCTTCCTCTCCTTCTTCTTTCCTGGAACTTGGTTACATTTTCTATATCATAAGAAGACCAGATAAAGCTGGGTGCTTTCAAAAATTAGGAAGGAACATGTGGAAGATATTTAATGATAATTTTACAATCATTTGAACTGTCACGTGAAGGCAAGAAGAATGCAAAGACTGATGGCTTAGGGTCAGTGGCTCTAACATCAGATTCCGCTTTAGAAGTACAGTCAGTCAATCAATCAAACCAAGGAAATACGACCTCCTGTCCACGACATGGACCATTCAATACAAGATGCTGACAAATTTGACTACATCATGGTCTCACCTCTCGACAAAGTGTAGTAAACCCCAGATGTGTGTGAAAGGCATAAAACTTAAAAAAAAAAAAAAAAAAACTAACAGGGGCGCCTGGGTGGCTCAGTCAGTTAAGCATCCGACTTTGGCTCAGGTCATGATGTCATGGCTCCTGAGTTCAAACCCCACATCAGGAGGCTCTCTGCTGTCGGTGTAGAGCCCACTTCGGTTCCTGTCTCCTTCTCTCTCTGCCCCAAAAATAAATAAAAATGTTAAAAAAATTTTTTTAATTAAAGTAAAAAATAAAAATTTTTCAAAAATTCTAAAAGCTAACATATACATGGATGTTTCTTATGTGTGGCAGGAGAAACACTTTTCAGAATAAAGGCTGGTGGGGGCATGGGTCTAAATTTAGGAGCCCAAGCGGGCTGGGAGTGTAAACCACAGACCCCCCATCACATAAACCCTTTTGGGGCTTTCGACCTGCTTCTGTCTAGAGACGGACCTTGTGCTGGGGCTGCTGTAACAAAGGACCACAGCTGTGCGGCTACGTCAGAAACACACGGGAAGTCCAAAATCAAGGTGTCCACAGAGCTGGCTCCTTGGACGGCTGTGAGGGAAGGGTCTGTTCCAGGCGTGTCCCCTCCATTTACAGTTGACTTCCACCCCCGCCCCCATCCCACCTCGTGTATCTTCACGTCATCTCCCCTCTGTACCTATTAGTCTCTGTATCTGACTTTCCTCTTCTTTTAAGGACACCAGTCATCCCGAGCAGGGCCCACCCTAATGACCTCATTTTGACTTGATTACCTCTGTAAACAATCTATTTCCAAATAAGGTCACATTCTAAGGTCATGGGGGGTTATGACTCCAACATCTCTTTTTTTGTGGGGGCGGGGGCACACAATCTAACCCATAACCGCAGTAAGTAGGGTCCCGGGGTGTGGGAGACGCCACCTCTCGGCCACAGCAAGCCCACCAGTGGCGAAACACAAGAACCACCTCTCTCCTCCACTCCCCTGTCTCGCCGGGGCCCCCTTGCCCTCAGCACACTTACCAGCACCCACCTCTTTTCCCCCAACAGACCCAAATTCCCTAGGCTCTCATGCACTGAATGCCACTGCTGCTTGCCACGTTGCAGCCACCAAGCAGACACAGAAGAAACAAAAGACGAAAAAGCCGCACAGCTCTCCAAGTGGGACAAGACACTCCCCAGCCTGCCAAGGACGTCACAACACACTGGAATGAAATCCCTATGTCTTCCCACAGCCTAATCTTATTGTCTTTCTCTTGTTTCTTTTTTAGATGGTGATAAAACATATATAACATTTACCATTTTAATCCTTTTTTACGTACAGCTCGGGGACCTCAAGCACACTCACGCCGTCGTGCAGCCGTCCCCACCGTCCGTCTCCAGAACCTTCCATCACCCCACACTGAGACTCTGTCCCCATGAAGCACGGACTCCCCGCCCCCTGCCCCACCCCTGGCTCCCACGTCTACTCTCTGTCTCTGTGGACGGGGCTCCTCTAGGGACCTCCTGTGGGTGAGATCGTGCAGGACTTGTCCCTTTGAGTCTGGCTTTATTTCACCGAGCGTAATGTCCCCCAGGTTCATCCATGCTGTAGCAGGTGCCACAATGTCCTTCCTTTTCAAGGCTGGATCATATTCTGGTGTATGGATATAGTGCACGTTTCGTGTATCCATTCAATGGCTGTGACGCGTGGGTTGCTTTCATCTTTTGCCCCTGTGGACAGTGCTGCTGTAAACATAGGCGTGTGAACATCTCTTCTAGCCTCTGCTTTCAATTCTTTGGGGTGCATCCTCAGGAGTGGAATTTCTGGGTCACGTGGTGATTCTATGTTTACTTTCTTGAGGACCTGCCATACTGTCTCCCCACACTGGCTGCACCCTGTCATGTTCCCACCAACGGTGCACAAGCGTTCTGATCTCCCCACGTCCTCACCAACACTGATTATCTTCTGTTTTTATTATTATTATTATTATTATTATTATTATTATTATTATTATTTTAGAGAGAAGGAGGGCAAGTGAGGGAGAGAGGGAGAGAATCCCAAGCAGGCTCCACGCCGACACGGGGCTCAATCCCAAGCCCCTGGGATTGTGACCGGAGCTGAAATCAAGAGTCGGACACTCAACCGACTGAGCCACCTGGTTTTTGATAGCAGCCGGATGTGAGGCGGTATCCCATTGACCTCTAGCTTATTACTGACATCCATCCTCCCCCTGAGGGAGTGGCAGCCTCACAAGGTCAAGAACTCATCTCCGCTGACGGGCCACGTCCTCAGAGCCTAGAACAGTACCTGGCACTTAGCAGGTGGATTGGAAGTAAACGCCAACTAACAAGCAGCTTGGGCAGGGTGGAGGGATTTGGGGGCCATTTGAGGACTTCAAGGGACAGGCCTCAAGGGCTGCCTGGAGAGACAAGGGGGGAAAGGTTCGCAGCCCCAGGCTCAGTCAGGCTGTGAGCTGGGGGGGCGGGGGGGCCCGGGGTGTGGTACCAACTTTTGTCCAAGCCTCAATTTCTTCCTCTGTGAAATTGAAATGATAAGGGCATCTGCCTCGCGAAGTCACCCAAGAGCTGGGAAGAGAAGCCGTGCAAAATGCTTGCTTGCAGGAAGGCACGGCACCTTCCACAAATGTTCGCTCACAGCCTCCCCTAGGAGAGACTAAATCAGGATTCTCCTCACACGGCAAGGCCCTCCAGCAGGCCCGAGAGCCCCAGAGGTCTGTGCGGAACAGAAACTATCTAGGGAATGTGTTTTCAACAAAGCCAACGCCAAAGGAACACGTGTCTACAGCGGAGCTGTGGCCTTTAAAAGCCTCCAGCTTCCCCGCCTGGCTCGGGACGCGGGACGCTCACTCCCTTGGCTGCCCGAGACCTTGGGCGGCCTCTGCCTGCTGAATCCCAGAAACTCGGAAGCGTTCACACAACCTGCACAGTGCGGAGGAACCTGGAAAGCAAGTCAGGAGGGGAAAGCGTTCCGGATCCCACACTTGCTTCTGCGAACGCTGTTTGGGTTAAAAGGCTCCACGTTGCCTTGAGAAAGTTCAAAGCCACTGGGCCTCCGGGGTGTATATGTGCCACCCAGCATTCTGCCATACAACCTTCTCCCACCTCCACCGAATTCCTGGGTTTCGAATCCTAACAGCTGGTGGCTGAGTCTCTTTACCGCAACCTGCCCACGTCTCTTAAGCTTTTCTGACAAAACTTTTCCTAGGCCTCGTCGTGGGCTCGGTCTTGATCTTTTTTTTGATGATTTTTTTTTTAACATTTTATTTATTTTTGTGAGACAGAGAGAGACACAGCATGAGCAGGGGAGGGGCAGAGAGAGAGAGGGGGAGACACAGAATCTGAAGCAGGTTCCAGGCTCTGAGCCGTCAGCACAGAGCCCGACGCGGTGCTCGAACTCACGAACCACAAGATCATGACCTGAGCCGAAGTCAGATGCTTAACAGACTGAACCACCCAGGTGCCCCTACGCCATGCTCTTTTTGCACGAAAAGGGTGACAAGTCCAGGGTCCTAGGTGGGCCCCCACCACCACCACCATTTACCCATGCCCTCCTCCACTCTCCTCTCCTCCAAAAAATAAACTGAACAACAACGATCGATGATGATGATGGTGGTGATCACAACGACACATCGTGCCCAGGGGCGGGAGGAAGTCATTGGGAAGAGACACAACATGGCTGCAGGGGACGACGGCACTGGGTTCCATGTTGGTTCTGGTGGTGGCCATACAAGTGCATTCTGTCCAAATTGCTGAACCGACCGCTTAGGATCGGCACATTTTAGAGCGTGTGAAATGTCTCGATTACAAAAATTCACTAAAAAGAATAACACAACAGCAACAAGGTGAATACATTTATAACTATAATAAAGCTCCAATGAGAGCAACGGTGTAACTGCAATGGTTCTCAGGCCTGCCTTTTCTTATTTGACGCTTACACCTTTATGACAGGTTTCTATTCCCATTTTACAGATGAGGAAGTCGAGGGACTTTGGAGAATTCCAGCAACTTGCCTGGCTTCCCACAGTTAGTAAGCGGTAGGGCCAGGTTATAGATCATAGTAGCTCCTCGTGTGCCCAGGGATGTGCTGGCATGCGTCTTATTTGATGACAGCTTTCCAAGAAACTTCCAGAATGGAGGCACCTGGGTGGCTCCATCAGTTAAGCATCCGACTTGATTTTGGCTCTGGTCATGACTCAAGGATGTGGGATCGAGCCCTGCGTCTGGCTCTGCACTGGTGGCATGGGGTCTGCTTGGGATTGTCTCTCTCCTTCCCTCTCTGCCCTCTCTTTGTCAAAATAAATTTAAGAAAGAAGAAAGGAAGGAAGGAAGGAAGGAAGGAAGGGAGGGAGGGAGGGAGGGAGGGAGGGAGGGAGGGAGGGAGGAAGGAACTTCCACAATGAAACCCTAAAGCAAGCACTGTGAGCCACTATCCAGAAACCCCATATGCACACGGGCGCGTGCACACGCACACACACGCACACACACACACACACACACACGCACACATGCTGCCTACTGAACTAACCTGCCACCTGACTATCCAACACTTTCAAACCAAGGATGGCAAGTCCCTGCAACTTTGAGCATTTCAGGAAAGCGAAACATCTTTTTTTTTTTTTTTCTCTCCTAACTGTTGGAAGATCTGTTTATTCTGGCTCTTAACAAAGTTCTTTAGTAATCCAAAGCTAGAGAGTATATGCATGTGTGATATTTTGTTCTTAACAAAACAAATATAGACAACTGGGTTTTCTTTTTTCGTGTTTATTCATTTTTGAAAGAGAAAAAGAGAGAGATAAACAGAGCATGAGCAGGGGAAACGCAGAGGGAGAAGGAGATAGAACCTGAAGCAGGCTCCAAGGCTCCAAGCTGTCAGCACAGAGCCGGACGCAGGGCTCTAACTCACGAACCACGAGATCATGACCTGAGCTGAAGTCAGACGCTTAACCAACTGAGCCACCCAGGGCGCCCCAAAAGTTGTTGTTGTTGTTGTTTTTTAATTCCCGAAAGGATAAACAACCTGCCCAGGAGTATTGTCAGTTAGCAGGGGGGTTGAGATTTAAACTCACATGGGCCCTCAATCACGATGACAAAGGGTTTCCTCCAACATGACTTCCAAGTTGTTTTGCTTTTAATCTTTAATTTTGGTCATTTGATGTCTGTGGACACAAACCTGCTGATGGAAACTCCTGAATAATCTTTACAAAACAGAGCCTTGTATCCTCACCAGCCCCCTTACGTATCAGGGCTCCCTACTTTATATCTTTCCTGAGATTTCCCTGGGCCCCAGCACGGTGGACCCTTTTCATATGACAGCACTCTGTGTTTGAAATGTGACTGAAGTCACTGTTAACAGAGGATGCTCGCAGAAACCCAGAACCTGATATGCAAAAAGAAAAAACACCAGAAAACCCACTTGCAGGATTCTGTACAGTGAGTAAAATACTACTGCTTTATACAAAAGTATGCAGCACTGTGTAGGGATCAGCATTTAGTTAAAAAATATGGTCTTGGCAATCATTTAAAAAAAAAGTTATCTCTGGGGAGAAGGCAGTTAATGTAGGGGGATTTTCAGGGAGCCCAGAATGTTCCCCTACTCGACCTGAGTCTGACTCTCTTTACAATGACTTGTAAACCATGCAATTGTCCTCGGCACTGCCGTGTGGCCCTGTTCCATGCTACAAGGTCGTCAGGAGGAAAGACACTGAGAAAACTGGCAATTCAGAGGACCAGGACCTTAGGATAGGATTCAAAATATGTTCTCATCTGTTCAAATCATGGAAACGAGGGTTTGGCCGGGGCGGGGGGGGGGGGGGGGGGGGGAGGAGTTCTCCTCTCCTTCTTTAAAATATTTCTGGAAATAGATTTTTCACAAATTCTCCTGACAGAACATACCAGAATCAGATCATCACTCCTGACCAGTCAGCCCTAATGTCTGCCGAACTTTAAACCTGGTCCACAGTCTAAAAAACAAGGCAAGGTTCAACGTCCAAGCTTCCCCCACCTTGAAAGATCCTGAGAAGGTCATCAGCCCAGGATTATGCTTCTCCCTCTCCAAAGAGAGCCTTTAACTTCTTAAATTCTGACTCCTTGTACTTATACATGGAAAACCATCCTAACATGTTTGCCGTAAACTCACATGGAAGAGAATTTCTAGTTCTCTTTTTTTTATTTTTACACTTATTTATTTTTGAGAGACAGAGAGAGAGCACAAGTGGGGTAGGGGCAAAGAGAGAGGGAGACACAGAATCCGAAGCAGGATCCAGGTTCCAAGCTGTGAGCACAGAGCCCGACGCGGGCCTCGAACCCACAAACTGTGAGATCATGATCTGAGCCAAAGTCAGATGCTTAACCAACTGAGCCACCCAGGCACCCTGAGAATTTCTAGTTCTCTGAAGAATAAAGTTCTGGGAAGGAGGGAGGGATGAACAGGCAGAGCACAGGGAACCTACAGGCTGCGAAACCATTGTCTTTAACACATGCCATTAAACTCTATGTCACGACCCAGAGACTGTCCACACAACATGTGAACTCACATGTAAACTAAGGACTTTAGTTAATGCTGGATCAGTATCGGCTCGTCAATTACAACCAAGGCGCAGTAGTCCCTGCCCCTCTCCCAGCCACAGTTTCTGTTACCCCCAGTCAAGCAGTCAAGGGTCCTCCTTCTGCCCCACCACAGGCAGGCCTGTGGCAGCCAAATGTGATGTCACAGCCTCCTACACATTTTATCATCTCAGGTCTTCACAAGAAGGGCAAGTACAGGACAAGAGTTTTGAGACAGACATGGCATTCACATAACTTGTATTACATTATATTGTTCTAAGTGCTCTATTTTGTTGTTAACCTCTTACTGTGCATAATTTGTAAGTTACCCTTTACCATAGGTACTCGTGTACCAGAAAAGGCATTGCATAGACAGGGTTTAGTGCTATCTGCGGTTTCAGGCATCCACTGGGGGTCTTGGAACAAAACCCCCATGGATAATGGGGGGACTGTTGTAGCATATTAATGCAAAATGTCAATAATAAGGGAGTCTGTGTTGGGGAGGGTGAGGAACACTATGAGAATTTTTTTTTACTTTCTGTAAGCCTCAAACTGGCCTTAAAAATAAATGCTATTCTGGGGCACCTGGGTGGGTTGAGTTGGTTAAGCATCTGACTTCGGCTCAGGTCAGGATCTCAAGGTTTCGTGGGTTCGGGCCTCACATCAGGCTCTGCGCTGACAGCTCAGAGCCTGGAGCCTGCTTCGGATTCCTTGTCTCCCTCTCTCTCTGTCCCTCCCCTGCTCACACACTGTCTCCGTCTCTCTCAAAAATAAATAAACATTAAAAGAAAAAAAAAAAAGAATAAAATTCTGCAAATGTCATATATCTGGGGTTAGGGCTTCAGGAAGATTTTCAGAGCCACCAACTTGGACCTAATTGAATTAATAACATCACCCTGTTAAAAACTGGCTGCTTTTCAAAAAAAAAAGATGCTCTTAAGAAAATAAAAGGGTTAAGCCCCTGAATGGGAGAAAATATTCACAATACCTCTGACATCATTCTGGATTGCAAAATGGATAAATAATGAAACAAACCACCCCCGAAGGTTGGCGGGGGGAAAGGGCAAAGGATTTTAACAGTCATTCCACAAAGCATATACAGATCCCCAATACACCTGTGAAAAGATGTGCACCATCACTGGTCATCAGACAAATAAATGCAAATTAGAGCCACAAGGAGAAGTCAGTTCACATGCACTCGAATGGCTGATATTAAAAAAACTGACATCACCAAATGCTGATGAGGATGCGGAGCCCCTGGAACTCTCGTACGTTGCTGGTAGAATCATACTGTGGTCCAAACAGTTAGGAAAAGGGCTGACAGTTTCTTAAAGTTAAACATATGTCAATGCATGCACACCACTCCTAGGTATGCATCCAAGAGAAATGAAAGCATCCGTTCACACAAGGGCTCACGTAAAAATGTTCATAGCAGGCTGATGCATAATAGCCAAAGATTCCAAACAACCCAAATGTTCCTTAACAGGCAAATATAAAATAACGTAGGCCCACACAACAAAATACTCCTCAGCAATCTTAATAAGCTGTCAGGGCACCTGGGGGGGCTCAGTCAGTTAAGCGTCCAACTCTTGATTTCGGCTCAGGTCACGATCTCACAGCTCATGGGATCAAGCCCCACGTCGGGCTCTGTGCTGAGTGTGGAGGCTGTTTGGGATTCTCTCTCTCTCTGTCTTCTTCTCTCTCTGCCCCTCCCCGACTTGCACACACGTGCTCTCTCTCTCTCAAAATAAATAAATAAACATTTTCTTTTAAGGGATAAGCTATCAGTAAATGCAATAACGTGCATGAATCTCAAAACATGAGATCTCTCTCCAGGAGTGCACACCAAGGAAAGGCCATACGAGGCACGGCGAGAGGACAGCTTGTCTAAAAGCCAAGAAGTGGGCTCTCGCCATGAACAGAATCTGCCAATGCCTTGATCTTGGATTTACCTGCCTCCAGAGCTGTACGAAGTAAATGTGTCCATACAGGAATTAAAAGTATGATACAGATTTACATCTACACAGAGTTTTAATAGATTTACGAAGGAAAAAAAAACAGCAGATTGTAACAGAGGGATCAAATGTGTGTTGTTTAATCCCCTCACTCTATGGTACGTTGTTAAAGCAGCCCAAGCTACTAAGACACCTACCCAAGGTCAGCAGACATTTGCTCTGCCCACATGGAAAATCCTGACTTGCTTCACCCAAAATGCTAGGGTCAAATGCCAGGGGATGCCAAAATCCCACCCACCCACCCAAGGACAATGCTGCTGCTCCCTCCTGGCTCTGTTAGCTTTGAATTTTCTCAACAAGGACCCCAGGGCATGGGGAGAGCAAGGCAGGCATGTGTCGGAGGGCAGCACCCAGTGGAGGATTCAGAAAATCCACCTGGGAGAGCCCCAGGCGTTGGTGACCTAGAGTAATAGGTCCACGCCTCCATGTGACGTCCCAAACCAGTGTGACAAAGGCACCTGCAGATCACAGACCTGCCCGACCCACCACGTTTGCAGAACACACACCCCTAATGTGCCACAGGGCACACATGGACTCCCACAGACATCCAGAGGCCCTGATACCCACCCTCAGATCCTATCACCTCCGTCTCAGAGAGAGGTTGCGCAAACTGTACTTTGTTCGGTTAGAAAGAAAACAGTATAAAGTGAGAGGCCAGGAGCCCTGTTGGGTTTCGGCTCGCATTTATACAGGATTTCACAGAGCTGACGAAACAGCTTCATGCTCTCCACCGCAAGGAGGGACTCCAGCGACAGCCCTGCGGGTCAGGTGGGGACTCAGCCAGGGGCAGGGGCAGTTCGGATGGGGACACCAGCGGAGGGAGTCACTGGAACTCACCGTGGGTATAGGCGGCCACCAAGCATTGCCCATGATAAGCACACACCACACTGCACAGAGGGGGAGGGTGGGGGGGGGGCTCAGGCCACCCTCTCCCTGCCTCGGTTTCCTCTTCTATAAAACGGGGAGGCTAAAATCTTGTCCCCCAGAGGGCTGTCATGAGGAATGCTGTGCTTATTAGCACATAGTAAAGATCAAGTAAATGTCAGGGCTTTGAACCCTGTTGCTGTGTTTTTTTTTCTTTCTGACTTCAAACCCTATACAAGTCCTTCAAACCCCCAAAGCCCCTTCAAACCCCAGCAATCGCAAGAGAAGAGTCTTAGAAAACAGGAGGAAACAAAGTTCATCCGTTAAGCTACCTTCCCAGATATCAACATACAGAATCAAGGTCTGACCTACCTGGATCAGTGCCCTGAATGAGACACCGCCCAGGTGCCAGTGCATTCCAACATTCACGGGGTGCCGGTGGAATGCTCAGCCCCAAACTGGGCTGAAGGAGGGGCCGCAGAAGAGAATCCACCCAATCCCTAGCTCAAACTGGCTACATAGGGGGACACTGGCAACTTCCCGGAAGAAAACATCTACGGGGAAATTGATGCTAAAAACAGAACTGCTCGGGGACAGTCTCGTGGAGGTATTTGGGATTGGAACCAAGTGGGGGCTTGAAGGGAGGGGAGGGGAGCACAGAGCTTTCAGATGCAGAGATGCTTCCAGTCAGGAACCAAGGGGTTAGAAATTAACTGCCGGGCACCACGCACATTATCAACTGACCTTAACAACACGCTTATGGAGGCACCACTATCCCATTTTACAGATGGGGAAGCTAAGGCTGTTCTTACCCAAGAAGTGTTAGAAGTATTAGAACTAGGAGAGCATGGCGATAAGAAGGAAGATTCCGGGTACTGGCTGTGTGATCCCGGGTAACTACTTAGCCTCTCGGTGCTCAGTTTCTCCATCTATAGAATGGGAATAACATTCCCTACTTCTTTAGGTCGTCAAGAAGATAGAATGTATCAATACCTATAAAACTCTAAGAATAGCGTCCAAAACGTTATTCTAGTGAGCACCAGGCATAGATTTTTGCCAAAACTCTTTGAACCATTCTCTTCAAATGTGTGCATTCTGTTGTTGGTAACTTATATCTCAATAAAACTACGAAAAAATAAAAGTTGAGAGCAATCAGAGAAATAAACAAAAATAAATATCAAAATCGTTGCCACAGCATGATCTCATGCCAACGATAAACTGGAAACAACCTTACAATGCCGCCCATACAGGAATTAAAAGTATGATACAGATTTATATCTACACAGAGTTTTAATAGATTTAAGGGGGGGGGGGAAGCAGTTTGCAACAGAGGCATCAGGTGGCATCATATAACCTCATCTTCTTCAACATGTTGATTCCAATTGATACATATGTTTGCAGAGACAATTATGAAAGATTTCTCATCAAAATTAAGAAGCCACGCTCGGGGGTGGGGGTAGATTTCAGGGTGATTATCTATAGTTCTTTCCTTTTTAACTATATTTCTCTAAAATAAAGCATGGATAATTTATGAAATAAAGAATAGACATTTTTTTAAAGACCTAATGAATATTTTTTAAAGGGACAAGAATCTAGGGATGCAATTTGTGTCCAAAAACTAAGGCAGCCCCCCTGCTCTTATCCACTGGAGATACATTCCAAGACCCCAAAAGGATGCCTGAAGCCGTGGATGGTCCCGACCCCTATACATTTTATGTTTCTCCTATATGGACGTATATTCACCCTTCTCGCGATGGGAGGAGATAATAAAATGCCTATGTGATGTCACACAGGCGACACTGCCTGAACTCATTATGTTTCAAAAAGAAAAAATATGAGAGACAGCATTCGTGAGCAAGAAACATAATAGAGGACCAACTTTCTTCGTGATCCAGAAAATGCATGTTAAGGCTCTAATGATACACCTTCCCACGCCACTCTGACCCAAATGGAAAAGCCTGACCTGATTAACTTGAGGAAAAGGTGTGTGTGG
The DNA here is from genome assembly GCF_027475565.1 of Acinonyx jubatus. Taxonomy (NCBI): domain Eukaryota; kingdom Metazoa; phylum Chordata; class Mammalia; order Carnivora; family Felidae; genus Acinonyx; species Acinonyx jubatus. The sequence continues at coordinate 159,349,942 of NC_069383.1, forward strand.
GGGGGGAACAGTGATTTTTAATATCTACCGATGTGAGTAACAATGTAAAATGTTTTTTCATTGTTAATTGCTTTAGCAAACAAATAGTCCTTGTCCATTTCATCCTTCCCCTTGTGTTCAATATTTAATTTAAAAATTTTGGGGGGCGCCTGGGCAGCTCAGTCGGTTAAACGTCTGACTTCAGCTCAGGTCATGATCTCACGATCCGTGAGTTCGAGCCCCACGTCGGGCTCTGTGCTGACAGCTCAGAGCCTGGAGCCTGCTTCCAATTCTGTGTCTCCCTCTCTTTCTGCCCCTCCCCTGCTCATGCTCTAGCTCTCCCTGTCTCTCAAAAATAAATAAATGTAAAAGAAAAAAATTATAAAAAATAAAAAAGGAAAAGAAAAGAAATCCAAGGGAGGACCTTTTAGGTCTCCGCTCTCAGCCTCCGCCTGCAGCCAAGACAGACAAAACAAGGTTTTGGATGATGGACGAATCCTCCAGACGGATGTTAACACAACGGCCAAACTACACCCCCCCCCCCACCAACCCCAACACCACTCTTAGTCACGAACAATAAAAAAGCGTAAGAAACACAGACTCCAGATGGCAGATGAAAACCTTTATTAGATTTCAAACGAAAACTCCTACTGTAATCCTTCTAACATGACACAGCCCCATAAAAATAAAGATGAATCACAGACCATTTTCAAGGAAAGGTTTGACCACATGACGTCACAACAAGTCACACTGACTTGCAGCATCCTTAGGCTGAGAGCAAGACCCAGAAATAGAAACGAGGGCCAAACAGCGGGGCAGCTCACAGGTCAAGTTCAGCACTGGCCCAGCCCACGCTCCTCAAAGCCAGCATCGCAAAACCGTAAGCACATGATGAGGGAAGGAGAGAGAGAAAGTGCCTTTGGAAAAACTAGTCCCAGCTGTCTCGGGAGTTAGGGCAGCGGGGATAACAGAACACATGAGGGATGACAAGTCCTCCTAGCTCTGGTAGGACAGAGACATTTCGCCAGCGAAGTTAAGCCTTTATGTCCACACCCCACGTGCATGTCAGTCCTGGGGGGCAGCTTGTCTTGTGGGACGGGAGGTTGTGAGCTCTGACTCCAAATGTGCCTGTTGCGGCAGCATCCAAGCATCGTTTCTAGAAGCCCATCGAACAGTCACTCGGCTGCCGAGAGGCCACCCGCAGTTATAAAATGCAGAAACCCTGCAGGTCACAACAAGTTAAATTTTTAATCCCAACGACTGGACATTGAGACAACCTATTAAAATAAACAGTTAATTTTTTTTTTTTAACCCTAACAACTAGTGATTAAAACTCACTCAACTGGAGAGGCAGTGTAGCAGTCACAAAGGCATGTGGTTCCCAATCAAAACAGACCGTGGGCTAGGTGCCAGTCCTAGCCCCGCCCCCACCCTATTATCTGGGCCACCTTGGGCAAGTCACTTTCCCTCCTGTGGCATTATAATTCCTAGGTTGTCCAGGAAGATTAAGGCAGATCATTCATATAAAGAAACTGAAAGAGAGTCAGCCCTCAAGAGCAGCTTTTGTGATAATGATTCTCAAAAATAACAAATCAAAATCATGTTCCCAGACTCTTTAGAAAACAAAAATGTTATATAGCCAAAACCTTGGAGGGCAGCCAAAGTCGCATTCAGGGGTTGAATTCATGGCTTTAAAACCTTTAACTGTACTAAAAGAATGTTACTGGGGCACCTGGGTGGCTCAGTCAGTTGAGCATCTGACTTCAGCTCAGGTCATTATCTCCCAGTCTGTGAGTTCGAGCCCCGCATCAGGCTCCATGCTAACAGCTCGGAGCCTGGAGCCTGGAGCCTGCTTCGGGTTCTGTGTCTCCCTCTCTCCCCTGCTCGCACTCTGTGTCTGTCTCTCTCTCAAAAATAAACATTAAAAAAAGAAGAAGAATGTTATTAAATTCTTCATTCATTCATTCATTCATTCATTCCCCCCAGTTTACTCCAAAAAGGATTTCGGTGTCTGGTGAGTCATCTAGACATTTTACACACCAGAGGGGTAAAAAAAAACAAAAAAAACAAAAAACAAAAAAAAAAAAACAATGCTGGTAAATCTAAATAAATGTAAGTAGAATATATAAACAAGATTATAGCAAGCATAAAATCATGCTATTAAATCCGAAGATCTCAATGAAATGACTACTAAGAAAATACAAATTTCAAAAGCTGACTCAAAGAGATCTTTCCAGAGGTTAAAAAAAAATTTAAGCTGAATTCCCTAACAACCTCATATGAAATTTTTCAAAGGTTATCAAAGAATTACTCGCCCAGAAGTTTATAGCGCCATATGATTTTTCCAACAAATAATTCGTTCTTTAAGTGTTAGTCCTGATGCCACAATTCTAGAATATTTAAAAGGGAAACTTGCCTAGTTCGTATTACATGGCTAGGATATCATATAATAAAACCTAATGAAAAGATTGCAAAAGAAAACAGACCGAAATATAGCACGATTTCACTCATGAACACAGAAGGCAGAAATCCAAAAAAATAAAAAAAATAAAAACTAACCAAGACAAAGCAAACCCAGCAAATCAAATTCAAAATATCAAGTCATCACGACCAACTAGGGTTTACCACAGGAAAGTAAGGATGATTTTATCTTAGGAAATCTATCAAACATGGATGTCCCAGAATACTATTGTTAAATATTTAATATTAGTCTTGAAGCCCAAGTCAATAGAATAAGATTTAAAAGTGAAGTGAGAGGTATAGCATTTAGATGGGATTTTTTTTTAATGGCCAAAATGTGTAGAGGATAAAATTGCACACAATGAATAAAAAAAAAAAAAAAATGAAAACCTACTAATCCATTCCATTAAAGGATCGGGATTCAGGATAAATATGTCCATTCAAAGCAGCAACAATGAACAACAAAAACTCTAAGATATAGGAATCATCATAGCAAGAAATGTGCAGGATAAATATTTTTAAAAGAACAACATGAAAATATGTGAATAAATGGAGAAATTGATCACACACCTGCTTGGAAAGGAAAAATATTAAGGTATATTTTCTCAAATTAATTTACAGACAATACAATTTCTTTAAATGTGTATTTATTTTTGAGAGAGAGAGAGAGACAGAGCATGAGCTATGGAGAGGCAGAGAGAGAGAGAGAGAGAGAGAGAGGGAGACACAGAATCAGAAGCTGGCTCCAGGCCCCGAGCTGTCAGCATGGAGCCCAACGCGGGGCTTGAACTCACAAACTGAGATATGACCTCAACTGAAGTCAGACGCTTAACTGACTGAACCACCCAGGTGCCCCGATTTAATACAATTTTTAACCCAAATCTGAATGGGGGAGGGAGGAGAGCGCCTGGGTGGCTCAGTTGGTTAAACTCCTGGTTTCGGCTCAGGTCATGATCTCACGGTTCGTGAGATCTAGTCCTGTGTTGGGCTCCACGCTGACAGCGCAGAGCCTGCTTGGGATTCTCTCTCTCCCTCTCTCTCTGCCTCTCCCCTGATCATGCTCGCTCGCTCTCTCTCTCTCTCTCATGATAAATAAAGAAACATTTCTTTAAAAAAATCTCAATGGGTTTTACGCATGCTGGAAGAGGTAGATTTAGAGATTCTTAAGTTCAACGAGAAAAATAAACACTTTGAAAAAGTGCAACAGGAAATGCTGGCTCTACCATTAATAAAACATGTTCTAAATCTATGATAATTAAATCAGTAGGGCACTGGTATAAGAACAGACACAGATGAATGAAACCGAATTGGTATCCCAGAAGCAGGCCATGGTGTTTTGTTGAATTTCATAAATGATAAAGAAAATATCAAGAGTCATTTGGGGAAAGGAACTGATTATTCAGCCACTGGAATTCAGGAAATTAAATAAAGGCTCAGGAAAATCATTTTAGGTTGTCAGTTACACCACACACAGTCTTGCTCTGAGTCCTGGCTAGACTGTTCCATGAATGCCACTGTATTTCCCACCCTAGGGTTCTGTGCCAGATGCCAAAACTCTCCACAGACTCCTGTCCTCCAATCAACAGGTGGAACCTATCCTGGCTCCTCCTTCAAGCTTGCCTTAGCCATGTGACTTGCTCTGACCAATAGGAAAGTAGCACACATGAAGCAGAGACTTGGAAAACACTTGTGCACTAGGGATTAATCTCTGGCTACTTTTGGAACCTCCAGCCCATCATGTGATCCAAGTAGAAGCTAGCCTACTGCAGGATGAGCGGCCACAGGGAGGAAAACCAAAGCATCCCAGCTGACAGCCCAGCACTGCCTGCCAGCCATGTGACTGGGGCCATCCCACCAGCTGAGCCCAGATTCGGGAGAGAGCCGAGCCCGTGTCTGTGGTCAGCTGAGGGGTCCAGCCCAGAAAACCTGCCCAGCTAACCCACAGAATCGTGAGCAAAAATAAATGACAGCTGTGTGAAAGCCATTATGTTTCAGGCTGGGCTGTTACACGGCAAAAGCTAGCTGATACAAGTTCCAAGAGAAGGCCCTATGTCCTCCCAATAAACCACCCCTCCTCACTGTAGTTTAGTTGGTCTGAGTAGATTCCTGTTATCAGCCGTCACGAGTTGACTAGGGCACTCCACGCTGAGCCAGGAAGACAAAATCAGACTGAGGTTCCCTGCCTCAGTCCCTTCCCCATCTGGAGCCTACTTCCTCTCTGCTCCACCCATTCTATTCTGCTTACACTAAAAAGCACTCTGTTCCCTGTTCCTCAGAGAGAGAAGAGAAGCCAGGAAGGAGCTGACATATTTCTCCTTCTTGATGACACTCTCGTGCCCCCACTCACCACACCTACCCCTTCCTTGTTCCTCTTCTTGGTCAGAGGTACCTAGAATAGCCTCTTCATTGTATGCAACTTTCCCAAGCCTCTCCTTCCTATATTCCACAGACTCTGAAGGAGGTAAAAGGCTGAAAAAAGAAAAATTCAGTGTTCCATTTCATATTGAAAGGGAAAAAATCAAAAAAGAGAAATGATATTTTTGTTTTTATGAAAAGAGGGGATGTCAGTTAAAAGTTGAGAAACAAATGATGAGACTGGGTCCTTTACCATTTTCTTATTTCAGATAAGGACGTGGAGGCTCAGAAGAACCAACTTGTACAAGGTCACACAACAGACGCAGTAGTCAAATCCAGGTGTGTCTGACCCCAGACCTATCTTTAACCATGCAATGAAATGCTCTAGATCAATGCTGCCCAACAGAGCTTTCTGGAATGATGGAAATGTTCTACGTTGCATTCTCCGAATGTGGGGAGTACAACCAGGGGACAAATGTTTAATATTATTTAACTTGAACTCATTCAAACTTAGCCACATGTGACCAGTGGGGCTACCTTATGGATGGCCCAGCTCTGGATTTTACCACGTTGATTCTCCACTGCCACCAGAGGGGGGACCCTCACCATCGTTACCCTTGCCGAAGCCCACCTACCCATCCAGGAGAAGCGGCAACTGAAAGATGTAAGAAAATAGCGTGAGGGAAACAGGGTTACCACCAAACCTCTGAAAGCCTTCTATAAATACTCTAATGTCAGGACGCCTGGGTGGCTCAGTCCGGTAAGCGTCGGACTCTCAGTTTCGGCTCAGGTCACGATCTCACGGTTACGTGAGTTCAAGGTGCTCTGCGCTGACAGTGTGGAACATGCTTGAGATTCTCTCTCTCCCTCTCCCTCTCTATCCCTCCCCCACTCACACTGTCTCTGTCTCTCTCAAAATAAATAAGTAAATAATATGTATATCATAAATACTCTAATGTCCTCTAAAATAAAATAGCCTGTGCCATTTCACCCTTACTCGTTTAGAAAGAACAGACCCTTAAGAAGGGATTCCCATTTGGGGCACCTGGGTGGCTCAGTGGGTTAAGCGTCCGACTTCAGCTCAGGTCATGCATGATCTCACGGTTCATGGGTTCGAGCCCGCATTGGGCTCTGTGCTGACAGCTCAGAGCCTGGAGCCTGTTTCTGATTCTGTGCCTCCCTCTCTCTCTGCCCCTCCTCTGCTCACACTCGCGCTCTCTCTCTCTCTCAAAAAAATAAATATGAAAAAACATTTTTTAAAAATTTGAGAATAGATTCCAATTGACCATCCCTGGCTGGCTAGAACCTTTACAAGATCTCCTTCACCAAATAGAGAAAAAACAGAATTTTTTTTTTTTTTTTTTTTTTTTTGCCTCTGTGTAGCCAACATTTGCACTGTGGGTCAAGGGGGAATCACTGTCATTTTCTGACTTCTTTGATTCAGAATGTGTAACTTTTATGACCTGGGTCTATTTTAGTTTGCTTCACCCCTCCTCCCAAGACTTCAAGGCCAATGTGTCACTGCGTCCCTCACTTTCTCATGTCCCTAACTCCTAGTTTTCATCCTGCCAATGCCCACTGCTGTTATTTGCCATTCCCAACACGAGACGCTTATAAACTCCCAATGGCCAGAAGTCCCGGAATCAAGTCAAGCAGTACCCCAGCCTTGTGGCTCTCTTTCAAAGGCGTCTTTTCAAAAACTGTGAAGAAAGTCTGTGAAGACTTACGCCCTTCTCTGAGCCACAGGGGCATTTCTAAGATAATTCTCCAATTCAATTTTTTCTTTCTTTATCAAATTCATCCCCACTTGGAAAACCTTTCCTTTCTCAGATTCACCTGCTGTTTGCTCTCTGGCATGTGTCTCGAGGTCTTATCCACTCTGTCTTTGTAGAACCACGCACCCTAAGATCAACTTCTTGGTTGTTTATTTTTTTCTTACCCTTGTATAACTCCTTTGCAAATAACCCTCAGACCTCGTTCACTTACAAAAATAATTTTCTTAGCAAAAGTTGCCTCCGTAAAGAACACGAAGTTTGCTTACGAAGTTCAGTCTTTGCCTTGTTTACCATATGCTAAAAACAGGAGACCAGGGAGTACCATTTTACTGCATGACAGAATTTTCAGAGTTTAGAGAAGAAAAAAATAATCAAAGAGGCCAGGGCAAGGAGCAGCCAAAGGCTACGTTCGTTTTGTGTGGTTTTCCAAATCTGTGTGTTCTTTGATAATACAAGAGTTTATTTATTTATTTTTTTTTAATAACACCAAAAGCAGAAAAAGCAAAAAGAAATCTTGACTTAATCTGTTAAACACAGAATCACTAAATGGCCCAGCAATCCCCCAAGGGAATTGACAATAATTATTCAAACAAAAGATTGTGCACGAATGTTCGTAGCTGCACTATTCACAATAGCCAAAAGGCGGAAACAGCTCAAATGTTCATCTGTTGGTAAACAGATAAACAAGGCTGGTATATCCACGCAATGGAATGTTATTCAGCAAAAAGAGGGATGGGGTCCTGATGCATGCTACAACACAGATGAACCACGAAATCGTGTGTGGTGAAAGAAACAAGACGTAAAAAGCCATATATCAACGATTCCATTTATATTGAAACATCCAGAGTAGGTCAACCCACAGAGGTAGAGAGCAGACTAGTGGGTGTTGGGGACTGGGGCGGGGTGGGGGGGGTCAGGGCAGCAGGGAACAGTGAGTGACCACTATGGGGCACGGTTCCTTCGTGCCATGATGTTGAAACGTATATGGTGATGACGGTGACACAGCACTGTGAATGTACCCAATGTCACTAATAAATCTTATGTCACTAGTAAATCTTATGTGTATTTATTTTTATTTTTTTCAGGTTTATTTACTTTTGAGAGAGAGAGCGTGCAAGCAGGGGAGGGGTGGGGGGGGGGGGGACACAGGATCCCAAGCGGGCTCTGGGATGACAGCAAACAGCCCGATGAGGGGCTCGGACTCACGAACCCCAAGATCACAGCCTGAGCCGAAGTCGGGCCCTCAACCGACTGAGCCACCCAGGCGCCCCAAAACACATCGTTCTTTACAGAAGAGAAATCCTGACTGCTTCGGATCAAGCCTGTCTTGCTTTGCATATCTCCCGCCAGTTTTTTTGCAAAGGTGAAAGCCTTTTGCCTCCACACCAAGGAGATCACCTGTGGCGGGAACACCAGTTGCCCGCGGACAAGCGTTGCAGGTGGTCCGTAAGGAACACTGGTGCTGCACACGCTCTGCGCCAGGGTGACTCACTGTAGGCACCAACAACCCTGTCCTTATCAGATCTTCCAACGAGAACAGTTTCTCATAGGCGAGCGCTTGGAAACACTCTAGAAAAAGCCCATCGAGCAACCTCCCTCTCTAGACAGCAGCCAGCAAGCCTGGGGCTCACTAAAGACCCAAGACCCTCGATGGGAGAAAACAAGAAGCAAAGAAACCTGTCTCATAAAAAGGCCAAAGGACCCTCTACCGAAAACCCTCCAGGCACTTGATGGTTTGGGGCTTTTATCTAACAGATGCCCAGCCCACCCCCCCGCTCCCCCAGCGCCACTGGAACCCTGCCTCTGTGTCCCGGGGCTTGAGGTTGGGTTGGGGATCTTGGGTCACTTCCCAAACCTAGAATTGGGGGAAATCAGCCCAATTTGCTGCTACCCATAGGGCCCCGCCCATGACAGACAATGGGGCCCCAAAGGAAAGCAATTTTTTTTTCCTACTTAACGTTATTTATCTATAAGTCTGAGCTAGCACAGACTCTCTCCAAGCCTGAGAGAGAGGGAAAGAGAGAGAAAGGAGAAAGGGGAAGAATGGGGAGCAGGAGGAGAGGGGCGGGGGATACAATTTTGAAACACTCCGCTGCGAAAGGGAATGTTCTATCCCGGACAGGTGCCTGGAAAGACCACACGGTGCGCCTGGCTTCCCAGCCCCACAGGACCTGAGGTCCTTGGGACCGCCCCCCCCCCCCCCCCCAGGGCACTTCAGACGCAGAGTCACAGAGTTTGACTCTGACAAAGGGTCTGGTGACACGGTGGGAAATAACTGGTCAATGAATTTCGTCAAGGAGGAGGGAACAAAAGAAAAACTCGTCCGACCAGTTACCAGACAAGCCACCTTTCCATAATTGCGTATTTAACTCTACCCCACCTTCTGCCCACGGGACTGGGCCCATTTACTTCTCCAGGCGAAAAGGTGGTTAATCGGAATCCCTCAAGCTCCCTCCAGGAAGCCAGGCACTCGTGCAAACTTCAGTCTGGGTCTACTACTGTCCCCAGGGTGCCCGGTGACCACGGGGTCAACTGGTCCGCCTTCCCTTCAGGGCATCCTCGAGCCTTCCAAAACACGTGCTGCCTACCCAGCTTACAACCTTAACAGTGAGGTCCTTCCACTTTTTGTCCGACTCAGCAAGGGCTCTGGGGTCCCAGCAACACGCCTGGCTCGGGCCATCGGAATGCAGCCCCAAGGTAACCTACACGACCGCTGCCTCGTGCCCCGGGGAAAACATCCGACATCCAGTACCCGTGCTGGTCCGAGCCTCTGCCCAGCACGAGGCAGCCTGGCCCAGAACAGGCACCTGTCTGTGGCTTTTTTGCCCTTGCCGTTCTGCCCACCCGGAACACCCTTCCTTCTTACCCTCTTTCTAAGCATCATTCACCAGCTGAATCAAACCGCTCCAACCTGGAACCGCCTTCCACAAATGCCAGTGGCAACCTGTCATCAACGATGGCATCCCATACTTCATAGCCCCCTCCCCTCAGTGCCAACAAGGGGTAGGGGCACTGTGTCAGCCTGATGCTAGGATGTTCCCAATCTCCAATGAAAACAGCCTCTACCCCCCAACGCTCCCCTCATCTTTATAAGGTGCAGAGCCAAAATCAGAGGTTGGCACATCTTTTTTTTTTTTTTTCCCTGTAAAGAGAGATACAGTCTCTGTTGCAACTACTCATAGCGCTAAAACGGCCACAGGCGTTATGTAAATGAATAAATGAGCCAGCGCAGCCGGGTTCCAATGAAACTTTATTTGGGGACACTGAAATGTTAATTTCATATCATTTTCACCTCTTATAAAATATTATCCTTTAGATTTCCACACACACACACACACGCACACGCACACGCACACACACAATCTTTTTAACATATAGAAAGCATTCTTAGCTCACAGCCCACACAAAAATCACTGATGGGTTGGATTTGGCCCATGGGTCAGTTTGCTGACCTCTGGTCAAGCGCACTGGACAAGCCTGAGGTCAAACCACTTCCCAGAAAGGTCTCCTCCTAGAGTAAGTTTCTTAATTAGTACTCTAGCCTCAGTGTCCCCTTCTGTAAAATGGGAGTAGCGTCCTCTCATAGGCTGGCTGTGGTGACGATTCTGTGAGGTAGCTTGTCAAATGCTCAGCGCTTAGTAAGTGCTCAATAAACGTTAGCTAGGAATGAGTGGTCAAAGGCCATTGCGTATCTACATGACAGGTGCTGGGGACACACCAATAAATTCCACAGTCCCTATCTTCAAGAGATCTTAGCCTGGGGCACCTGGATCGCTCAGTCAGTCAAGCAAGCTTCTGACTCTTGATTTAGGCTCAGGTCATGATCTCAGGACTGTGAGATCGAGCCCTGCACCCTCCTCTGTTCTGGGCATGAAACCTGTGTAAGAGTCTCTCTCCTTCCTCTACCCCCACCCATATCGCACACACATGAGAGAGAGAGAGAGAGAGAGAGAGAGAGAGAGAGAGAGAACGAGCTTAGCCTGACAGAGGAGGCGGCTAATGCAAGGAGCTATGTGGAAAGGCAGCCAGGATGTTGGCAGGGGCAAATTCTAGGGGGTGTCCCCCTCCCCTCCATTTCTTTCTTTTCAATACTTCACCAACTTTCCGCGTTGAGCTCAGGAAAGCACAAAGGTTAATACCTCAAATTCTGAGCCAGAACACCCAGGGTTCCAGGGGGGATCCCGGCTCCACTGCTCACTAGCCATGTGATCCGGGGCAAGTGGCTTAACCTCTACGGGGCCTCCACGGCCTCACCTGTGAGAAGGAATTGCGGGGAGGATTCGACGCGGTGTCAGAAGCAACGTGCATCGAACAGCGCCCAGCACAAAAGAAGCATTTGCCACCAAGAAGATTCTGATTATTGAAACGTCGAAGGCAGAAGTAAGTATTTAATATTTGATCTAAACAGAGCCCCCCCCCACCATGCTCAGAGACTCTGGAACAAGGATGTATGTCCAAACCTGAGGAGGAGAACCCTGCCTCCTTGCCTCCTTTCCGCCCTCCTGCTCCTACTCTCTGGTGGATCCCGTATGTGGCACCGTGGCCAGTTTCCTGGCACCCTGCGCGCCCCGGCCTCGCCCACCCCTCTGACTGGCAGGGAGCAGCTGGGGTGGCCTCCCAGGGGGGAAAAAAAAATGCCACTGGGTTTGGCTCCAGCAGCTGGTCAAGCAAGCTCTGTGGCTTCTGATGCCCCCCAAAGCCCAGAGCTGGGGGTCTCCAGAGCACTGGAGGCACTGGGTGAGCAAAGTGGTCTTCTCTCTGGGGCCAGGGGTCCAACACCCACCCCTCATCCACAGGTCATGCAGTGGGCTCCCCTCCGCCCGTCCCAAGCCCCAAATCAGAATTAGAGCCAAACTCGGCAGGTATGCACCCAGCGGCTGGTCTGCCCAGAAGGGGAGTAGACCCATGGCACTCACAGGAAGCTTCCAGAACACACAGAGTGCCAGGCGCTGGGCTAAATGCACCCTCCCCAATCCCCGCACCGTCTCACCTACCCCTAAACCACAGTTCTGACAGGCAGGTCCTGCAACTGTCCCCATCTTTCAGATCGGAAGACAGAGGCTTGATCCGGCTCAAGACCAGTGAACAGGACCCCAAGTAATTCTTGTAAGCACCTGGAAAAGGGTCAGCGAGGCCAACCTTTGGGGTCCTGATACACACCGATTTGGGGGAGGGGAGATACACTCCGAACCTGACGGCAAGTTTGGGGCTCCGACTGGTGCCTCTACCCACAGAGATCCTTTTCCTGTGACTCTCCCGGCCGAGCCGCCTCATCACATACTCAAGGTCAGTATTTGCCACCAGAAGGTCCTCTCCAAGCAGGTGGGGCTGGTCCCTCCCGTGGCCCCTGGGACCCCAATGCCTGGCCATGGTAGGCTCTCAATGAATGCGATCCATGACCCAGCTTGCATACACTCCATCTTCTCTATCCATCTGAGGCCTCTTGCATTTGGCCTCTTCTTTGACCCCAAATCCATGAGCAGGGTGATGGAGAGGTGGCATCTCAAGCCACACACACCACAGTGATTTTTTTTTCCCCTTTTAATTACCTTAACCTTCCTTTGCTTTCTCTGCTTAAAGCATCGTTCTTTGGGGAATGGGTATAAGAAGGGACACTGTAGAGAATGCATACAAACTGGGTCCAGAGAACAACCCACCCTTTCGTCCCAAATGCTGACCAGACCCCAGAAGCTTCCAGATCCTGATAATCACATAAGAAAAAGACAGTGGTTCTGGAGGCCCCGGGAAGTATTTGAGAGGGTTCTAGAGAGCTGAAAGAGTTGTTGGGTAGTATTCACAGGCCTGTGTCCATCACCGAAGAGAGGGGAGCACCCCTAAAGGTTCATTTCGGTCTGTTCTGTGTTCAAGTCTCACAAGACTTCAGACAAGCCTTCCAGAGCCACGGCAACAAGGTAACATAAGCACCCAAAAAGCCAGAGAGGCTCACCATCGTTCACAGCAGCCTTATTAGCTGCTGTGGAAGCCCCCCAAGTGTCCATCCATAGATGAATGGATACGTAAATGTGGTCCATCCACACAATGGAATATCCACCCACCAGCCTTAAAAAGGAAGTTCTGACACCCACCACAACATGGCGAACCTTGAAGACGTTACGCTCCGTGGAATAAACCAATGACAAAAGTCCAAACACTGTCTGATTCCACCTCTATGAGGTCTCTAGAGGAGTCCCAAGCATAGAGACAGAGAGTAGACAGTGGCCGCCAGGGATGGTGGGGGTTGGGGGGGGCAGTCAGTGTTCCACGGGGACGGAGTTTCAGTCTGGGAAGATGGGAAAGTTCTAGAGACGAATGGTGGGGGTGTTGTTGCGCAACAGTGCGAGGGTGACTGATGCCACTGAACTGGGTACTTAAAAACATTTACGATGGCAGGCGCCTGGCTGGCTGACATGGTGCAGCGTGCAACTCTTGGTCTCAGGGTTGTGAGTTTGAGCCCCACGTCCGGCACAGAGCTTACTCTTCAAAATGATAACAAACAAATAAAAATATCAAATCTTTAAAAAGAAATTTAAGATTGTGAATTTTATCTTATGTGTATTTTACCACAATAAAAGAAACTGAGGAAGGGAGAAAAAGGCCAGAGTGGAGTTGTACTCAGCAGACGGGGGCACCTGTTCAAAGAGCAATCATTTCGGGGCACCTGGGTGGTTCCGTCAGCTAAAGCTCTTGATTTTGGCTCAGGTCACGATCTCACGGTTCTTGGGATCAAGCCCTGCCTTGAGCTCCATGCTGACCGCACAGAGCCTGCTTGGGATTCTCTCTCCCTCTCTCTCTCTCTCTCTCTCTCTCTCTCTCTGCCCCTTTCCCCCCTCAGGATCTCTCTCTTTCTCGCTCAAAATAAATAAACATTTAAACACTAAGTAAACAGGGGCACCTGGGTGACTCAGTCAGTTAAGCATCCGACTTCGTCTCAGGTCACAATCTCGCGGTTCGTGGGCTCGAGCCCTGTGTCGGGCTCTATGCTGACAGCTCAGAGCCTGGAGCCTGCTTCGGATTCTGTGTCTCTGTCTCTCTCTCCCTCTCTGCCCCTTCCCTGCTCACGCACTGTCTCTCTCTCAAAAATAAATAAACATTAAAATAAATAAACAAACAAACAAACAAAAACAATCATATCAACACCTGTTACCAGGACAGGACAATGCCTTGCCTAGGGGACCTCAGCACCGATTACACACCAGGAGCAGCGAACATCAATGCCAGATGCCGGGAATCAGGTATTGTCAGTCACAGCAGCAGGTGCACAGCCACCCCCTCCCCCACGACAGAACCCCCAGCGTTAGAAAAACAAGCCTGTTCTCAAAAACAAAAGATGAGGGAAGGAAACAACTGCTCGCATCAGGGACATTTCTTTCTGCAGATAATACCACCCTAGATATTTTGAGTAAAATGTGTACAGAAATAAATCCACAGAGGAATGTCTTAAATAATATCTCAAGACCCGAGAGCCCAGAGCATTTCAAAAAGGCACCTAAATTTGGAGACCTCGGCATTGGAATAACGAAAGCATGTTCCATTTCTCCGGTGCCCCACCTACAAGTGGCTCTAAACAGAGGGGACGGTCCCCCCGCCCCCACAAAAAAAAAATACCACATGCCTTTCTTGTGTCTCAGACTTGGCACAAACTCCAGCTGTCTTATGAGCTGTGTGGCCTTAGGTAAGTTAAGTAACCCCTCTGGTCTCTAAAATGAGGATAACAGTGCTCCCCTCGTAGCCAGATGCTCTCGGGACATAGATCCGAAACAGCCTCTTCTCCCCTCACCATCGTGAATACCAGCTGCCCCCCAATCCATCTAGACTGTCGTTCCCACAGCTTATTCCCCCCCACCTGCTCCCCACCCCCACCTCAGCAGCTTCCCTGTTCTACAAAATCCCAAACCCACAGGTAGTCATTCTACTTGCGCTGAGATTTCGCCCCAACTTTGTCATTCAGCTCCGTTCTCTCTGTCCCTGACCGGCCAACGTCCCCAAGATTGCTCCACAATATAATAATCATCCTACCCACGCCCATCCTCAAACAAGGCTCTCTTTGCCTTCACTGCCCAACCTCTCAGAAGAGGCGTGGCCTCTGCTCTCACCTTCTGTTATGCTCCCCACGGCTCCCATGGATTCTACTCAGGACTCACCCAAGTAGCCTTTGGGCTCAGGCAAGAAGACCCTCCCTTCCCCCCGTGCCCTATCTTTTATGATACGACCCACCCATAAACCATCCGCTCACTTTCTCCCACCTCGATCTCACGTTCGCGAATTCTTCCCAGGGAATTTCACAAAGTATGAAAGAGTCAAAACAATAAAAAAAGTAACGGGTGTGTGTTTGGAACTTGCCTTCCTGGTTATCAAAACATTATAAAACCACAATGATTAGAACGGTAGCGGCCCCAACGCAAGGAAATGGTTTACCGATAGCCAGAAACCCCAAATCAATGACAAAGGAGTAAATTTCATCAATAAAAGGCATTGAGACCCCAACAAGTTATTTGCGGGGAGAGGAACATCCCTTTGAATCATGCGCACAAACAGATTCCAAATGTCCAGGATGAGCTTTTTTTTATTGATAATTAAAATTAAAATAGGAAATTTGGGAGAAAAAAACCACATTCATTTTACGGGTGGAAAAGGACTTTCTAAACATAGGGTAACAGGACAGGCATGCAAACATCCAACTCTGGACTCCACAAACATTTTAAATATACATATTTTTAAGGTTTATTCAGTTTTCAGAGACAGAGACAAAGCTGTGAGCAGGGAAGGGGCAGAGAGAGAGAGAGGGAGACACAGAATCCGAAGCAGGCTCCAGGCTCTGAGCCATCAGCACAGAGCCCGACGCGGGGCTCAAACTCACAAACTGTGAGATCGTGACCTGAGCCGAAGTCGGACGCTCAACCGACTGAGCCACCCAGGCGCCCCCGGACTCCACAAACATTTTAAGCTTCTCTGGCAGCCAACATCCAGAGCATCTTGACCACCGAACAAAAGCGTCTGAAGACACAGTTGGCAAAGGGTTAACAGCCTTCGTGTTGAAAACCGCAAGAAGACTAGTATTTCAAAAACCACTAAAGTACTAAAAGATAAACGGACAAAGGATATGAACAGGAAGAGAAAACCCAAATGATAAATAAACATGTTTCAGAAGGTTCAACCCCGATAGCAATCAAAGAAATGCAAATAGAAACAATGACAACACATCGGCTCCTCCCTCCGGTAAATTATGAAAGATTTTTCAAACAACATGCAAAGCTGGCCAAGGTGCTCCCTCTCAGCCAATGCTAGGAGGAGCACCCATCAGTACAACATTTCCGGAAAGCCATTTGGCAATCAGTATCAAGAACCTTTGGCCCAGAAATTTCACTTCTGGAAAAGCAAAGCCTAGAGAAACAAAATGCTCAATAAAGCTTTGACCCGAAAATGCTCATCCTTCTCTTTAGAATAACCGGAAATGATCTAAATGCCCAGAGACAGGGAAAGGTAGGTAAATAAAATAAACACACAACAGAACCACGAGAAGGAAGTACTCCACAAAATGTGGGATAAGGATTGTTGTTTCGCTTCCTTCCTTTACCCATTTCTTTTGCCAAATGTCTACACTGAGCAATCTTACTTCTTTCGTCACTCAAGAAATAAACTTTCTTTTTCTACAGCAAAGTCCACACTTGCCCACCTCTACCCCCCCCCCCCCCCAAGCAAGAGGAACATTCGACGGTCTGGCACAGCAATTGGCAAACGCTGGCCCACAGCTTGGCTTGTAAATAAAGTTTTATCGAAACATAGCCGTGCCCATTTCTTTCTGGGTTGCCCGTGGCTGCCTTCCCGCTACGATGGCAGTGCTGAGTAGCTGTAACGGGAGGCCACGCAGCCTGCAAAGCCAGAAGTATTTAATATCAGAGCCTCTGCAGAAAAAAGGGGCCACCCCCTCGTCCGGCAAATGCCTCCAGCTGCTAACAAACACGGCGAAGAAACGGCTGAGAGCCCCACGTACCCCAGCATACCTTTCTGGCAATGGCCGTGTGTCCAACAACGCTCCACAAACTGCCCGTTGATGACAGTGGCAGGGCAGCTGGTCTTGCCCTTTGCAGTGCCTGGACAAATGTCCCCACACTCCTCGTTGTCGTCTTTGTTCAATACAATGTAATTATCCTCCACCGAATCCAGGATGCGCGACCAGTCGATGGTGGCCAGGTAGCACAGCTCATTATTCTTCTCGATGCGGACGGAGCCCCGGGTAATGTTCATCAAGCTGTAGAGACCAAGCTCCTTCAGGTGCACCATCTCGAAGATGACCAGCGCGTAGTTGAAGAAGAGGCGCGAGCCCCGGATGACCGTGAGGTTGGGGAAGAGGTCCTTCAGGCTCTCCAGCCCGTACACCCGGAAGAGCAGCAGGTAATCAGTGATCATGACGAGTTTGGGGAAACTGAGGTCTCGGAAGTCCTCGGGCCTCGTTTTGAACATGAGCAGTATCTGCAAATGACCTTCAATGACCGAGCAGTTGGCCAGTTCGTGCAGCCTCGTCAGGTTGTTCCGGATATCCATGCCAGGGCAGACTAGAGGCGAAAACAAGCACAAGGCAAGACAGGTGAGCACGCACGTCGCGGATGGGTGATAAGAGTCAGCGGCAGACGGGGCGCCGGGCTGGCTCAGAGCCCGCGTCGGGCTCTGTGCTGCCGGCTCGGAGCCCAGAGCCTGCTTCGGACTCTGTGCCTCCCTCTCTCTCTCTCTGCCCCTTCCCCAGCTCACACTCTGTCTCTCTCTCTCTCTCAAAAAGAAATAAACATTAAAAAAATTTTTTGTTTTAAATCAGCAGCAGGGCCAGCTTCACAGGTGTGCATCTTGAGTCGTGGGACTCACCCGGAAGGGCCCTGCCCTTGGCTTAATGCTCTTCTATCCATTTTTAAACCCTCGGTCGTTTTCGAGAAAGGGGCCCCACGTTTTCCTTCTGTGCTGAGCTCCCCCACCGATTCCATAGCGAGCCCCTGATCAGTGGTTTTCTCCATAGTGTCCGTGCCCAAGTGATCACCTCCAAAAGGCAAAGAAAAAATTCCTTTCGCAGTCCTTGTTAGAAGCCTTGAAAAACCATCACATCGAACGAGATGCGACGGAGACGCTGGGATTACACGGGATTGAGTAATACGGCAGGTGCGGAAGGGAAAGGGGAGCCGGCCCGGGTGAGTCAACACTGGCAATCTTCAGGAGATAGATTTGCGAGGATAAAGGTGCCCACGCCAAAACGGGGCAAGGAGGGCTGAATTTGTTTTGACAATTCTCCTACCTCGAGGACTCTCCTTCCCAGGCAGACATCCACAAAACAGCCTCGTTACCTCTACCTGGGTGTGGCAAGGGCTGGATGTGATCTCCCCTGCACAAACACCCTGCATGCCCATTTCCTGAAGGTGGTCCTTCCCAGGCTCCAGCACCCTTCCTGCTCCCCGTGACCCTGCACTCCTCCCTCCCAGCGCGCAGGGCTCCTCCCCATCACTGCCCCCCACCCCTTGTAACATGACCTAGGAGAAGCAGCGAGTGAAGTAATCCAAGCCCTCAAGCAGTGCCCAGCACACAGTAGGTGCTCAGTTAATGCCAGCTATTTTGTGGTTGCTGATTTCTCCCACAAACGTATCACCATCACCTCTAGGCTCTGTGCCTTCGCGTCCCTAGACCAGGCGCGGGCAACCATATTCTAGCAATGTTCAGACAGTCAGTATGTTCGGCTTTGTGGTCGGAGGGTCCGTGCAGAAGCTGTTCTACTGTGCCACCGCAGCTCAAATGTGAATGAGTGGACGTGGCTGTGTTCCAATAAAACTTTATTTACAAGAACAGGTGGTAGCCTGGAGTTCTGTCCCGGGGCTGCAGTTTGGTGACCCTTGCCCTAGTCCACGGCTGTCCAACAGAACTTTCTGCACTGATACACATGTTCTAAATCTGTGCTGTCCTCCGTGGAAGGCAGCCGCCATTTGTGGCTTCACCTGTGGCTAACGAGACTGAGAAACTGAATATTTAATTTTACTCTAGTTCATTTAAATGGAAATAGACACATATGGCTAGCGGCTACTGTCCTGGACAGGGGAGCCCTAGCCCTGTCGGCTACCAAAGCCCTTTCGACCTTAGCTCCCTGTTTCGAAATCTAGCCCATCATCCTTCAAGATCCAGCTCAAACGCCACCTCCTCCAGGCACCCTTCTCTGATTTCCTTTCCTCCGTATACCTCTTTGAAGTTTCTTTCCCCTTCTCCTTGTGCCCCTTATACCCAAGTTAACAGTCATCATAATCGAACTCTTTAGACAGCTTCTCCTTGCCAAAACACACACACGCACATGCACGCATGCACGCACGCACACACACACACACGCACGCACACTCCACATCCCTCAGCACCAGGAATATACTTAGCACAGGATCTCTACTTACTGTATTCCAGGACACTAAACCTTCCCCCCAATATCTCTGAGGCAAAACAGATGATTCTAAAGAATACTAGAACATTCTCTTAAAAATCCACCCTGAAAACAAATCGCAAAAGAAGCGCACATTACGGGGGGAAAAAAACCCCAGCAAAGCAAACAATTGAGGAAATAAAGCTACAATGTTCCTCAGCCACGTTCTGTGCGGATTAGGCTAAGGCAAGGGAAAACACAGAAACACGCTGACCCACTCACTGGGAAGTTGGGAGGCTGCCTGGGGAGAACGAGGGTCTGGGTTCCAGCCCTGCACACTCACTTGAGGCATCCAAGCCCCGCCCAAGACTCCCAGCTGTGGTCACATCCGAAGCCTCTGTGCCTCCCACAAGCCCCATCCCCACCTGACCAGTGGCAGGCAGGCAGGCGTGCCAGATCTGGCAAATAAAAATGCAGGATGCCCAGTTACATCTAAATGTCAGATAAGCACTGAGTATTCATATTTAGCCAGGTGCCCTGTCTTTTATCTGGCAACATCCACTTCACTCCCACTAGGATGGCTAAAATCAAAAGGATGGACAATTACAAGTGTTGACAAGGATGCAGAGAACCTGGAACCCTCGTACGTCACGGGTGGGAACACACAATGGCGCAACTACCGTGGAAAATGGTCTGGCAATTCTTCAAACCATTAAGCCATGAGTTGCCACATGGCCCAGCAGTCCACCTCCCAGGTAGATAACCAAGAGAAATGAAAACGCGACCACAGGCATACCTGGGAGATGCTGCAGTGTCGGTTCCAGACCACCGCAATAAAGCAAGTACCTTGATAAAATTCATCAAATGAGGGCACCGGGGTGGCTCAGTTGGTTAAGCATCCGACTCTCGATTTGGGCTCAGATCATGATCTCACGGTTCATGGGATGGAGCCCCGCATTGGGTTCTATGCTGATAACATGGAACCTGCTTGGGATTCTCTGTCTCCCTCTCTGCCCCTCCCCTGCTTGTGCTCTCTCTCAAAATAAATAAACTTAAAAATGTTTTCATCAAACGAATTTCTTGGTTTCCCAGTGCATGTCAAAGTTATATCCACACTACACTATAGTGTATTAAGTGTGCACGAGCATGATAACTAAAAAAAAGTACAACCCTTAATTAAAAATACTTTATTACTAAAAAAAGAAAAAAAAATGCTAATGATCACCCATGCAGCCTGAAAACGCAAGGCAGGGTGAGAGAAGTCAGGCACCACAGACGACATGTAGTACGACTCCATTTACATGAAATATCCAGAATGGGCAAACTTATAGATAGAGACAGAAAGCAGTTTCGTGGTTCCAAGGGACTGGGGAAGAGGCAATGAGAAGCAACAGCTACTCAGGCTGCAGTTTCTCTTTGGAGTGATGAAAAATGTTCTAAAATTGACTGTAGCAGAGCGCCTGGGTGGCTCAGTCAGTTAAGCGTCCGACTTCAGCTCACGTCATGATCTCAGGGTCCGTGGGTTCAAGCCCCACATCAGGCTTTGTGCCGACAGCCTGGAGCCTGGAACCTGCTTTGGATTCTGTGTCTCTCTCTCTCTCTCTCTCTCTGCCCCTCCCCTGCCTATGCTCTCTCTCTCAAAATAAATAAACATTAAAAAAAAAAAATCTTTAAAAATTTGATGACCATAGGGGGGGCGCCTGGATGGCTCAGTCAGTTGAGCATCAGGCTCTTGATTTCGGCTCAGGTCATTCATGATCTCATGGTGTGTGAGATCGAGCCCTGCTTCGGGCTCTGCAGTGACAGCACAGAGCCTGCTTGGGATTCTCTCTTTCCCTCTTCCCTCTCTCTTTCTGCCCCTCCCCCGTCCATGTGTTCTCTCGAGAGCTCTCTCTCTCAAAATAAATATTTAAAAAAATAAAAAATTGGACAACTGTAACAGTAGGGAACAATAAAGAATTGCTTTTTAAAAACCTCCAATGAATCTAACTCAATTCATTAAGGCTGTGTGTGTGCCTATTAGCCTCAACAATAGAGCAATTTACTGTTGGGACAGAAAATATCCCGAGGATGTTAGAAATGGTGCCAGAAATAAACGCAGGGCCTTCTGCTGGCTCTTAATACCTCTGGATGGAAACCAAAAAATGCTTCAAGTTTTCAGTAAGTGGTACCTGACGAATCCCCACTCTGTACACTGGTAGAGAAGAACAATGGGGGGCAGAGGAAGTGGGGGGGGGGGTCCAGCAACAGCTAATACAATTATCCCGTTATCCACGATTTCAGTTACCCGTGGTCAACTGCAGTCAGAAAATATTAAATGGAAAATTCCCGAAATAAACAATCATAAGTTTTGGATTGCCCACCGTTCTGAGTAGCGTGATGACATCTCCCGCCATCCTGCCTCGCCCAGTAGGTGAATCATCCCTTCATCCAAGCTGCGTGCACAACACGCCTGTTAGTGACATAACGTAGCTATTTGCGTACAAAAAATAAACATAGCATATACAGGACTCAGTGCTATTATGGTTTCATGCATCCACTGGGGGTCTTGGAACATATCCCCTGCGGATAGGGGTGCGGGGGGTGGGGGGAGGAAGAACCATCTTCGTTCTTTCAAAAACATGCCTAAGGAAGCAGGTGCATGTGACTTAAATAAGGAAACAGTGAAATAGTTTTCATGCAGTGACAGCCTAGAGAAAGGTTGTTCAAGATAATTCCCTTTGTCCTCTCCTTCAGCACATATCTACAGAAGACCTGGTCTGTGCCCAACACCATTCCAGGTATGAAAGTGCCACCAGGAATAGGACAGATCCAGATTCCTCTGTCTCTCAGACTAATAAGTCACTATCAACTACCTGAGTTAACGTGTAACGGGAGAGGATGCCCTCAGGCATTTTAAATTTTCTCTAATAAGGTAAAAAAAAAAAAAGGAAAGGAAGACGAAGGCACATATATTTTAATTAATGCAATGTATCTAAAAATTTCACTTCAATGTGTAAGCTATACTAAGAAAAATTATTCTGGGGGGGTGGGGAATGCAAACTGGTGCAGCCACTCTGGAAAACAGTATGGAGGTTCCTCAAAAAGTTAAAAATAGAACTACCCTATGGCTCAGCAATTACACTACTAAGTATTTATCCAAGGGATACAGGTGTGCTGTTTCGAAGGGGCACATGCACCCCCATGTTTATAGCAGCACCATCAACAACAGTCAAAGTATGGAAAGAACCCAAATGGCCATCGATGGATGAATGGATAAGGAAGATGTGGGGTATATGTATATATACGTATACATACATACATATATATACACATATGTATGTATGTATACATATATATGTATGTATGTGTACACACACACACACACACACACACACACACACACATACAATGGAGTATTACTCGGCAACCAAAAAGAATGAAATCTTGCCATTTGCAACTACGTGGATGGAATTAGAGGGTATATACTAAGTGAAATTAGAGAAAGACAAATATCATATGATATCACACATATGAGGACTTTAAGACACGGAACAGATGAACATAAGGGAAGGGAAGCAAAAACAATATAAAAACAGGGAGGGGGCCAAAACAGAAGAGAGTCATAAATATGGAGAACAAACTGAGGGTTATGGGAGGGGCTGGGGGAGGGGGGAGGGGCTAAATGGGTCAGGGGCATTAAGGAATCTGCTCCTGAAATCATTGTTGCACAATATGCTAACTTGGATGTAAATATATATAGATGTAGATAGATTACATCTATATATATTTACAATGAATTCAAAAAAATTTATTTTTTTAAGTTTTATTTAAGTAGTCTTTACACCCAATGTGGGGCTCAAACTCATGACCCCAAGGTCAAGAGTCCCATGTTCTTCCAACAGACCCAACTGGGAGCCCCATAATACTAAAAAAATTATTAATGAGATACTCTACAAGATTCTTTTGGAAGAAAGCTTCCAAAATGCCATGTAGCAATGTCTCCGTTCAGATGCTAAATTTTCAGAAATACTCGACCTGTACATGTAGATTTCATAAAGTGTATCATCCAACACGTAGGTTCATTTCCCCAACCTGTTCAAACACACTAAAGCGTTTTCCAACAACAGAATCGAGTACTGACCTTTTTTTTTTTTAACGAAAATGGATTGAAATAAGATAAAAATAAAGATTCAGCCACACCAGCCACAACTTCAAGAGCCCCATGTGGACAATGGCCACCACATTAAACAGCCACGGAACATTCCCCTCAGAGCAACATGTTCTTTTGAACAGTGCTGGTCTAGAATTTCCTGCCCGGCCAGAGGGATCTGAGGATTTTCCAGGAGAGAAGACTTAACATGAGAGCAGTCTCTTAAAAAGTGTCCCTTCTGGGGTGCCTGGGTGGCTCAGTTGGTTAAGCATCTGACTCTTGATTTTGGCTCGGGCCATGATCTCATGGTTCATAAGACAGAGCCCCACTGGGGCCCTGCACTGACACTGGGGAGCCTGCTTGGGATTCTGTCTCCCTCTCTCTCTGCCCCTCCCCGCCCCGCCCCCTGCTCGCTCTCTGTTGCTCTTGAAAGAAAGGAAGGAAGGAAGGAAGGAAGGAAGGAAGGAAGGAAGGAAGGAAGGAAGGAAGGAAGAAAGAAAGAAAAGAAGAAAGAAAAAGAAAGAGGAAAAAAGAAAAAGAAAAAAACGAAAGAAAAGGAAGGAAAGGAGGGAGGGAAGGAGGGGGGAGGGAGGGAGACAGTCCCTTCTCCCTGGTTTCCTCTCACCCATCAAAGCAGGCAAGGAGAAAGTGTGGAGGGGCAGGGAAGGAGGTGTCTAGAATGTTCTGGCAATGCTTCATAATGCTGAGATCGAACGCATTCTGCGTTCGATCATGAATGTACTTGATCCTTAGTCTCCACATTCTTCAAATGCTCCCTGGTGGCCTATTCTGGGGCCACACATTCTTCTCTGCCTCCTTACCAGTCTTAACCCCCCGAAATTCAGGAGTCCCGTGCCAACAAGCCTTGGGTTTAGGCGTCCGGCCACCACCCACACCGGTTCCGGGCCACGCTGGAAACACAACAGATCGGCTTCCTACTCCAGCACCTCCTGCCGTGTCATCCTGGGCCTCCTCCTCCTCTCTGTGAACAAGGGCAGCAGCGTGATCAAAGCTCTGAACCTGTGTTAGTTCTCCGCCCTGAGCTCACGGAACCAATACCTAGATTTATGAGCTGCAGAATTTAGAATTTGGGCACACGGCAGAATCAGGCATCCTGAAGATTCTCCGCCTGCCCAAGAGGCTGGCTCTTGCAAGTGACTTCCTCAAAGAAGGAGAAATGGGGGGGGAGGGGGGGCTACAGCAGGTGCGAGGCAGCATCAGGAGGCCAGGCTCCAGAACCAACAAGTCGCCCACATGGAAATAACTGCTGTACTCATTCAACCAACGTCTGCTGGGCACCTCGGCACCAAGCATCGTGCTGGGCACGGGGATTAGCAAGACAGAAAAGGTTGAAGGCTCAAAGCTGTGACAAGGTGCCATCAGAGTAAAGAGACAAACGCTAAAGCAATGAGCGGCACAGACCAGAAATCCTGATGGCCCCGGGCGCGAATCTCAGCTTTGTCGACTGGGCGCTGGGTGACCTCGAGTGAGCGATGTAACCTCTCTGGGCTTCGCTTTTCCTGGCCCCCTTGGGCGGGAAAGCAGGTGCACAGAAGGCACATGAGGCAGTAGCAACGGGGAGCAGAATAAACATCACAGAGAAGCAGGCTCAGACAAGATCTAAGGGCCTTCAAGAGGCCTGGGTGAGTGATGAAACCACCCAGGGTCAGGGGCAATTTTATAAACACAGATGTCCCTGGACCCAGAGATCCCTGCTGCAGATAGGTTCATACGTGCACTCAGGGAGGTTTGAGGGTGGACCAGCAGTGGGGGCGGGGACCAGGCATTGTAGTGTTTTCCTGCAAGTTCCTGGTAAAAAATACCAGTGAGAGAAGAAACAGCCCCCAGAGAGGAGACCTGAGGAAGGTGGTTCTCAAGCCCAGATGGAAGGTCCGTCTGGGGACAGGAGGGTCGCTGCACCTCCACAGTGGTCAGGGGCCCCGAGGTGGGTGCTCGGGGACTCAGGGACAGAGGAAGCGGGTAACAACAGCGGACCATCACATATGGAAGACGGAGGAGAAAATCGTGTACACAGAAGCCCAGAGGGGGAGAGAAGGCCCCGAAGGGGACACTCGCCATCCAGACCATAATCCTCCCGGAAACTTCTCACTATCTTGGAGGACACGCCAAGGGATCTTCTGAACAAACCAAGAGCCCACAAGGCGCCGCAGAGACGGAGAAGTGGAAGGAAGCCCTGGGAAAGATGGACGTGCAGGTCCTCCCTCCCCGGGAGGGCAGACGCCTGGCCTGTGACGTTCGCAAGGAAGGGACATCAAAAGGCCGGAGGAGACCTGCAAATTCCTGAGACCCCGGGTCCACCGGGGAAGATTAAACTCTGGAAAACAGGCCTGGGGAGGGTAACAGGCGGAGGCCACATCTGGAAGAAAGGACCGCGGTGGGTAGCATGTGAGTCGGACACTGCTGGAAATTGCTGGAAGCACAGGGGCGCTAAGTGCCCTGAGGGGTGGGGGTGCACGAGGCTGGAGCGAGGACAAAACACGGCGCACGTGTGGCCCAGACAGATTCTCCAGAAGAGGAAAGTGGTGGAGGCTCAGAGAGGACTGTGTCTGCCTCAAGGCCACACAGCAAAGAGGAGACAGAGCTGGGACTTGAACCCAGGACATTGGTTCGCTCGGCCCGTCATCACACAGAACCGCAGGCCAGGGGCCTTCGACGGCACACAGGAAGTTCTCACAATCTTCGAGTCCAAACTCAAAGTGTCAGCCGCATCAGCTTCTCCTGAGGCCTCTCTGTGGCTCATAGATGCCTGCTTTCTCCCTCTGTCCTTACAGCTGCCCCTCTGTGGGTGCACAGGTCTGTGTCCTAACCTCCTCTTCTTTGAGGGACACCAGGCATATTGGATTAGGGCCCACTGTAATGCTCTCACTTTTTCTTTTTTTTTTTTTTTTATGTTTATTTATTTCTGAGACAGAGAGATAGAGCATGAGTGGGGGAGGGGCAGAGAGAGAGAGGGAGACACAGAATCAGAAGCAGGCTCCAGGCTCTGAGCTGTCAGTACAGAACCTGACGCAGGGCTCAAACTCACAAACCGACCCGAGCCGAAGTCGGTTGCTCAACCGACTGAGCCACCCAGGCGTCCCTCTCACTTTTTCTTTTTTAAGAATACATTACTATTTTCAAACGAACGTTTTTTTTCAAGTTTATTTATTTTGAGAGACAGAGAGAGAGAGAGAGCGCATGAGCGAGAGGGGAGGGGAGGGGCAGAGACAGAGACAGAGAGAGAGAGAGAGAGAGAAAGAGAGAGAAAATCCCAAGCAGGCTCAGGGCTCGAACTCACAAACCATGAGATCACAACCTGAGCCGAGATAAAGAGTCGAATGCTTACCACACTGCCCCAATGCCCTCGTTCTGATTACTTCTTTAAAGACTCCAGGGGCGCCTGGGTGGCTCAGTCGGTTGAGCGTCCGACTTCAGCTCAGGTCACGATCTCGCGGTCCGTGAGTTCGAGCCCCGCGTCGGGCTCTGGGCTGATGGCTCAGAGCATGGAGCCTGCCTCTGATTCTGTGTGTCCCTCTCTCTCTGCCCCTCCCCCGTTCATGCTCTGTCTCTCTCTGTCTCAAAAATAAATAAACGTTAAAAAAAAATTTTAAATAAAGACTCCAAATAGTCACCCTCTGGGAGTTGGCTTCAACACACAACTTTGGGGAAAGAGGGACATAACTGAGCCCGTCACACACAGGTCTCTAGGCCACCAACACCTGCACCTGTGCCCTTAGCCATCACATAGGGTTTCTCAAAGTGTGCCATCTAGACCGCCAGCCTGAGAATCGCTAAAGGAGGGAAATGCAGATTCCTAGGCCCGGCTCTAGACCAAAGAAATCAATTATGTCCGGGAGCCAGGCCCCAGAAATCTGCATTTTAAACAAGGTCCGCAAGGTATGCGGGGGTTGGGTACTCAAGTCAGACAGACATAGAACCTACCCCTGGCCCCACCTCCCCAGCAGGGCTCCCCCCACAACGAGTCCCCATTCTTCTGCCCCACCTGCCCCACTGAGCCCTTCACCCCAGAACCAACACCGTCGGATGCCTTCTTTGGGGCCATCGACTGTTGCTGGAGAGAACCCCATAAGCATGGTGGGCCGCCCCCAGCAATTTCAAAGAAAGCCGGACCCACACCCATTTTATCCGCCTGTGTCCCTGGCTGCTGTGTTTCAGAGCCAATTCAGATCCCAATTCTCACCTCAGTCAGCTAGGGCTGCCCTTCGAAAAGACCACGGACTGGGCAGCTTAAACAACAGAAATTTGCTTCTCACAGTTCTGGAGGCTGAGAGTCCGAGATCAAGGTAGCCAGCATGGCCAGTCTGCAGGGAGAGCCCTCTTCCTAGCTGGCAGGCTCTCTCTCTGCCTCACATGGTCTCCCCTTGCTGCATTCGTGCAAAAAAAAAGAAAGAGATCTCTCTCCTCCTGTCCTTAGAAGGCCACCAATCCCATCGCGTTAGGGCGCTACTCTTACGACCTCATTTAACCTAAATTACCTCCCAAAAGCTTGATCTTCAAATACAGTCACACTGGGGAGGGAGGAGGGCTTCAACACACGAATTTGCAGAGGTGGGGGCTCCAGGACTCTGCTTCCTGCTCTGGACAGACACATACCAAGCCCTTCTGGAACCTACACTTTGAGCGTGACTTCATTTACCCGTATAGTCAATGCTTCGCTAGAACGCGTCTCCAACGGGCAGACCAGTGTCTGTGGGCACCCAGACGGATACCTCCAGTCTGTGCTGAAAGGGAAGGAGGAGGGGTGGATGATGCAGCTGGAGAAGGAGGGATGGAGCCTCTGACCCGCTCCTGGGAGGAAGAAGCATGGGTGACCATGGGCAGAAGGGGGGGACGAAGTGTGCTTGGGGCGCAGGAAGCACATGCAAGAACGCTGAGGCGTATAAGGAGCCCCAAGGGACAGCAGCCCAGAGAGGCGGCGGCTCATGTGCCCGGGGAAGGGATCTAGCTGGCAGCTGCAGAAGCACCCAAGTAGGAAGCAGAGAAATCCCAGTGGCAGCAAAACAGAGGAAGAACCGAACGGGGCACACTGGCCTAGAAGAAAGGGGGTCTACCGTGGGAGTGGGTGCAAGGACAGAGGCGAGGCCACGGAGACACTGGGGAACTGGTACCCAGGGAGGGGGAAGAGAGGAGGGAGAAGTGAGGGACAGTCCCCGGTGAACGTGGAGAGACCGAGACAGGGCCGGTTTGGGGTAGTGAGGACAAGAGGCACAGTGTGGGGCGTGTTGAGTCCGTGAGGACTTTGGGGTGTGCCCAGATACCGGTCCGGAGCTTGGGAAAAGAGGGGCAGGCGCGGGTGACGTTTGGTAACATAACCGGCAGGAGATGGGGCAACCAAGAGGAGAAAAGGGTGGAGGCGGAAAGCACAATATTTAAGGACAGGCGACTAGAGGACCAAAGGTTCATGCCCACCCTGACACCACCTTCTGTACGCCCGAAAGCTCCGGGACATCCAGGCATTAGCTTTGCAGTCGTAGCTTTGCAATCCCAGGGAGGGCATTGCGCATCAACTCAGAGGGTCCTAGGAGGCTTCCGCGCCCCTTGGGAGTTCTACCTCCCAGATGGGAAGGATCATGCCACAGAAGACCCAGGAAAGAAAACCAAAAGAAGTCAAGAAGTCTTGGCAAGACAAAAGGCACTTTGTAAAAAAAAAAAAAAAAAAAGAAAGAAAGAAAAAAGGCAGCAGGTGGCCTTGATACAATATAAGCGCATATAATTCGAGAGGAACATTTCAGAACCCATCCCCCTTCCCATCGTCTGCAAGGAACCAGGGGAAACAGACTGGTAACAAGAATCACAGAAAGCCTACGGGAAAACAGTGGCAGCCCTCCTCTCTTTACCCCTTTGTGTCCGAGCACTACCTTTTTCCACGCTGGTAGCAGACAGTTTTTGGAAAGCACCTACGTTTTCCAGTCTCCCACAAAGGCACAGGAGAGAAGCAGGAATCTTCCTGCTACCAGGCCGTGCTGTTCCCCGAACACAAACCTGATGTGACACCCTGCCCTTACGGGATCGGAAGAAAAACCCAGATCTGAAATCAAATTTTAATCCTCCTGCATCTGCCTCGAGCTCCGACTGGAATTCCTATCCAGTGTGCACGTGGCAACGCAGAACAGCAAATCTTGCCGTGCTAGAAACAAAATCCCAAGAGCGCACGCTGGCACCAGGCTTAACGGAACAGGAGAGACCCCCTCCTTGAAGCAAGGGCCGGGGGGCTGGGGCCATCTCATGAACTTTCCAAGATGTAACCAAGGATTTCTGCACAGATTAAAAAAAAAACAAAAACCAGGACCCAAGGGGCATATGCGTTCCACAAGATTCCACACGGGCCCTGAGAAACCCAAAGGCACAAATTCTGAAGTGTCGCGATAGGAAACCACCCACAGGCGGTCCTCAGCATGCCTGCGGAGTCCCCTGGAACACAGAATTGGCAAACACCATTGTCCCCAGGGGAAATACAGTAGGGTCAGGCTCCTGCAAGCCTCCGGCCCCGTATGTTTTTGTCAACTGATCAAAACACAACCTTGTTTTACATCCGTTTCTCCTTAAATACATCTTACGTAATATACGGTGTTGATCGGCTGCCTGTGTGAATCACAGCCAATAGCACGAAGCACCATAGCGCCTGCCTGAGCTGAGCTCATATAGCCACATATTTTCTCCATGAGGCGTATCAGGCCTTCTTGCATTTACTCTTGCACTTACATGAAATAGCACGTCAACGCTATGGGCAAGGCCCTTTTCAACGGCAAAATCACCAACAAAAACCACAAAAATGTGGGAAAGCGTGGCACTAAAATACGTCACGAAAAAAAAAAAGACACTTGGTTTCATCTTCGAGGATCATATGAATCCACAATACCAGAGCTAATCAGCTGCGAATGGGCTGGTTCGGCGATTGGAATGGGTGGGTGCTCCGTGCAGGTCCAGGAGGAACCACAAGAGTGCACTGGGTCTTGATTGTAGGGTTACGAGTTAATTTTAGCGACCAGGCAAATTCCCAAATAGGGAATCCGTGACCAATGAGGAGCTATGAGTGCGCAAATTAAGACTACCAACCAATGTTAGGGGCACCAGGGTGGCTGATTCGGTTGAGCGCCCGACTCTCGATTTCAGCTCAGAGCATCATCTCATGGTTCGTGAGTTCGAGCCCCGCGTTAAGCTCTATACTGACAGTGGAGAGCTTGCCTCGGATTCTCTCTCTGTCCCTCTCTCTCTGCCCCTCTCTCTGCCCCTCTCCTGCTGTCTCACAATAAATAAACTTGAGAAAAAAAAAAGTCAATCTTAAGAATATGAATTCAATTACAAGATACGTTTTAAAATCTAAAGAGAAAATGGTAACCTGGAGAACAGATCAGTGTTGGCAGGATTCGGGATGGAGATGATGTAGTGATAAAGGGGTGTCTGGAGGGAATTTGGGTGATGGGACTGTTCTGTATCCTAGTTGAGGGGTTGGCCACACAAAACTCTATGCGTGGGTTAAAAGTCACATAATTGTGCACAAAAACAACAACAACAACAAAACAACAACGCTAAGATACAAACTAACAGCACCGTCACCTCCCAGAATAGAAATGGAATCATTTTAGGGACAACGTGCTGAAGGGCACTTTTGTTTCTTCCCCCTCTATGTTTTTGTAAATTTCTTTGCAATGAGCATGTATTACTTGTCTTTTTTTTTTTTTAATGTTTGTTTTATTTTTGAGAGAGAGAGAGAGCACAAGCAGGGGAGGGGCAGAGAGAGGGACACACAGAATCTAAAGCAGGCTCCAGGCTCCGTGCTGTCAGCACAGAACCCGACATGGGGCCCGTACTCACCAAACTCACCAACTGTGAGATCACGACCTGAGCCAAAGTTGGAGGCTTAAGCAACTGAGTCACCCAGGCGCCCCACTTGTTATTTTAAATAAAAAACCATAAATAGGGTCTGACTGCAAATCATAAGCCAATATAGGTATTCTCAGTAGAAATTAACACAACGTTGTCTTGAAAGAAAATCTCACAGCAGACATCGCTTTCGAGTTCCAGACACAAAGCCGACAGCAAGGGATCCTCATTCAATGCCAAGATGACTGTTCACAGAAATAAATCCTAAGACCATACACGTGGCTAAGTAGGGAACATCACTGTTACTTTTTCAGTGGAGAAAGTGGAAGCCATGTATTCGGGGAGCCTAGCTTTCTTTAATACATCTTTCTCTGTATAGGGCCAAAGTATGACTATCTTTCTGGGCCATGTGATTGCAACTACTCAACTCTGCCATTAGGGCACAAAAGCAGCCATCGATGATGCCAATAAAACTTTATTTATAAAACCAGGCGTGGACAGACAGGATTAGGCTGTAGTTTGCTGGCCGCTGTTCTAGAAGGACTATGGCTATATGTAAATTAAAAACTGGGCTGAGAGGGGCGCCTGGGTGGCGCAGTCGGTTAAGCGTCCGACTTCAGCCAGGTCACGATCTCGCGGTCTGTGAGTTCGAGCCCCGCGTCAGGCTCTGGGCTGATGGCTCAGAGCCTGGAGCCTGTTTCTGATTCTGTGTCTTCCTCTCTCTCTGCCCCTCCCCCGTTCGTGCTCTGCCTCTCTCTGTCCCAAAAATAAATAAACGTTGAAAAAAAAAAAAAAACTGAGCTGAGAGTGCTTGGCAGTGGGGATTGGCCCTCCATGAAGAAAGAACTAACATCTGAGCCCCAGAGGGAGCAGAGAGGATGGAGGGAGCCAGGTGCAGGTGAAAAGCCAGGCGGGAAACGGTCTTCTCCTGGGAGGGAGGAGGCAGTGGAGGACCCAGAGAGGTCAGCTGGGGTGAGGCGAAAGGAGAGCACTTGGGAGGTGAGGCATTACCCTCACCGGAGCCACTGGCAAAACAAAGTGATGGAGACACAAGCCAGGTGCCATGGGCAGTGCAGCGGGCAAGAGGTGAGAGAGAGGGTGGCGGGGGCCCACCAGGGGAGGCCTGGCAGGGGAAGGCTGGAGGTGAGCGGTGGGGAATGAGGTTCAAGGGAGTATGGAGGGTTTGTAGGTCAAAAAGGGAAAGGCTCCCGGGCAGAGGGGGCTCCCGGAACAGAGAGGAGGGCTGGGACCCCCAGCAGGTAAATGTCCTAGACAAGGTAAAGGTTATCTCCCTGAATGTGGCTGTTCTCAACTGGGGACAGGCTGGCAATGTCCAGAGACACTTTCGGTCATCACGACAGGGAGAGAGGAGGTGTCACTGGCACATTGTGGGTGGAGAGACCAGGGACCCTGCTCAGCCTCTCGCAATACGCAGGACAGCCCCCCACAGCCAAGCCCCATCACAGCCCAAACGGTAAGAGCACTGAAGGTGAGAGGCTCTAGTCTAGCCAGATTAAGAAGGGAAGCCAATGGGCACCTGGGTGGCTCAGTCGGTTGAGCATCCGACTTCGGCTCAGGTCATGATCTCGCGGTTTGTGGGTTCGAGCCCCCCGTCAGGCTCTCTGCCATCAGCACAGGGCCCGCTTCAGATCATCTGTCTGGCCCCCGCCCCCGACGCCACTCCTGCTTTTGCATTCTCTCTCTCTCTCAAAAATAAACATTAAAAAAAAAAAAAAAAAATGGAAGTCCATGATGGAGAGGGGTACAGTGGGAACCCCCAGGAGCTCACCTCAATGACCTCTATGAGTGAGTGAGTGAGTAAGGCAGAGATAATGGGCAAATCCCCAGGAGAGAGGCAAAGGTTGAGAATAGACTTTTTTTTTTAATGTTTGTTTATTTCTGAGAGACACAGAGCGTGAGCAGGGGAGGGGGCAGAGAGAGAGGGAGACACAGAATCCAAAGCAGGCTCCAGGCTCCGAGCTGTCAGCACAGAGCCCGACGCGGGGCTCAAACTCACGAGCCGCCAGATCATGACCTGAGCCGAAGTCAGATGCTTAACCGACTGAGCCACCCAGGCGCCCCCTAGTCCTTCATTTCTTAAAAAAATCACATGCACCCCCCCCCCCACCCCACTCCGGCCAAAATGCCCTACTGGTTGACATTAGAGATTAATGACCTGTAGGGTTTCTTGCCATTTCCAAACCTCTGAGGGGGCATCACATCTCATCGATTCAATAGGATTTTGTTAACCATTACTACAGGCTGGGGTGGGGAGGCTCAAACCCAAGAGAACAACCTTTTGTTAAGAAACCAGTGCTCTGAAGCCAGGCCAGCTGGGGTACTAAACCCACCTCTACTGTCCTGGTCAAATTTCCTCACCTGCGGAAAAACGGATACGAAACCTTACCTCATCGGCCGTGGTGAGGATTAACGGAGATTATATATTCCAAGCACATGGAACAGCACCTGCCAAGTGTTTACCCTCATTAGTACATGTTAGTTAGGTATTAGCTGAAGAATAAAAGACTCATGGCTTGGAGTCCTGGTGAGAACATAAATATGAGCTGAATCAAGAACAAATATTTCAACCACACACCTTCTACGTGCCAGGCGCTGTTCTGGGCTCACGAAAGAAACAGAAGACTCGGGGTGCCTGGGTGGTTCCGTGGGGTAAGTATCCCACTTCGGCTTAGGTCATGATCTCACGGTTCATGAGTTCGAGCCCCACGTCGGGCTGTCAGCACAGCGCCCACCTGGGATCCTCTGTCCCCTTCTCTCTCTGCCCACCCCACCCCCAACTTGTGCACGCATGCGCACATACTCTCTCTCTCTCTCTCTCTCTCTCTCTCTCTCTCCCTCTCTCTCAAAAATAAACACTAAAGAAGAAAGAAAGAAAGATAAGCCTCCGTCCTTGTGGAAACTGCAAACGTGGAAAGAAGTGGTAAATCCATCTACTGGCCCCTGGAAGCCCAGGCACAAATCCACGATTACCAAAGCTACAAGGAACAGAAGAGCAGGGAACCACATGTACATGGGTGCA
This sequence comes from Acinonyx jubatus, assembly GCF_027475565.1. NCBI lineage: Eukaryota > Metazoa > Chordata > Mammalia > Carnivora > Felidae > Acinonyx > Acinonyx jubatus. Next base: position 159,383,904 of record NC_069383.1, read on the forward strand.
TACACACATACATACACAAAACCTGGAACAGGTCTAACATTGGTCTTGGATTTTCTGAACAAGAACCCAAGGCCATGGTCACCCTTCTTGAGAGCCCACCGTACCCCGAGCACCCAGGCCTCGGAGCCACCGCATAGCTGAGACAGGTGCTCAGCAAACCTGGGTTGTCCCCCCCAGAGCCTGTGTGTGTGTTTTCTCACGGACCTCATTCCCTTCCAGGGAACTCAGGAGCTTCTGTTCCTTCCCTCCCCGACCCCTTCCTCATCATGACTGATTTCCTTTTATGGAAAATTCTGAAAACATAACCCAACAGATATTTTTAAAGTGGGGCCTCCGGCACCAGTCGGGAAACTCCAGCCATGTTCTCTGAAAGGATTCTTCATTCCTTGCCCCACAGCCAGAAAGGACTGCCATCAAGCCCAAAGAGCTGGAGTTGGTTTTTGCCTCCACTCCATCTGCTACCAGCACGGGGAGGCCCAGGAGGGAAGTCCGTGGGTGGGGCGCAGCGGGAGAGGCTCACCTGAGGTGAGAGACCTCCCTGGGCTGGCAGGTAAAACTCCTTCAGGAAGGGCAGACCTGGAGGGGGAGGTGGGGGCCATGGGGAGACACAGAACATCCAGCAGCAGTCCAGAGCCTAGCCTAGCCAGGCCACCAACAGAAAGGTTCGAGTTCTCCCTCCGGCACTGACTTTAGGGCAAGTTGAACTGTCTCCTACCTGACCCTCAGTTTGCTCCTCTATGCAATGGGCAAACAACAGTACCAACCTCCAGGGACCAGTGTGAAGGTCCAGGGAGATAAGCCCGGGGTATTTGGTGGCACTAACCATAATAATCGTGATAGAGCCGCCAGGGCTTCTGCTACGACAAAGGCCCGGTTGCCAAGGCGCTAGAGTTTGCCTCCGGACATCTGGAAACGGCACCCGAAAGTGTAAACATCGATCTGAAGTGCGGGTAGCCACGGGCCTAGATCTAAGTAGGGGGGTAGGATTCTACAATTCCCCCGCCTAGGACATCTATCCGCGGGGACCCCAAGGGACCCTCGACTCTGGCTCCAAACCGTGTGCGCCGCCGGCATTCGGCCGCCTGGACCCGGAGACCCCACTTCAAAGGGGACCCAGGAGGACGCGTGTCCCGTCTCCGGAGCGAGCCGAGGTCGCAGAGAGCCACACACGGGTCCGAGGCGCGCTCGGGAAAGGCACCCGCAGCGGGACGGGCACTGGGGCAAGGTTCCTCCCGCCCGGGGCCCGCACACGGCGCGCGGAACCGCGAGCCCAGGCGGGCAAAGGCCAAGGTCAGCGGCATCCCGCCCCGCGCGGGGCCCAAGCTACCTTCCCAGCCACGCGCTCCGCGCCCCCCCCCCAACCCGACACACGCGCGCACCCCGAGGAGGGCTCTGGGTCCACCGCGGTGGGCTCCATTTTGGCAAGGGGCGCCCTCCCCACCGCGCCGCTCCCCGCCCGCTCCCAGACCCCCAGACTCACCCTCTCCGGGGTACAGGTGGCCCGCGGCGCCCAGCAGCAGCGCGGCCACCGCCACCAGCAGCGGCGCGGTGGCCGCCCCCCGCCCAGCCCCGGCGCCCATGGCTGCTGGAGCGCGGGGTCCCGGCGGCTCAGAGCGCGCGGCGCCGGCCCGCGGGGGTCATGCTCCGAGGCGGCCGCCCGAGCGGCGCTGGGGGGGACGCGCGTCCTTCTCTTCCACGCCGGCGGCCCCGCGCGCCGCAGCCCCCGCCCGGGAGGGCCCTCGGAACGGCCCCAGGAGGGGCGCGGGGCCTCGGCCGCTACCGATCCGGCGAAGGCGGCCCCGACCCCGGACCGCGGCGGCCCGGGCCCCGTCCGCGACCTCCGGGTCCGGAGCCCCCTCGCTGCGCCCCGAGCGCTCTGGGCCGCGATCTGCGAACGCCGAGACAGACGGACGCGCGGACAGACGGACGCGCGGACGGGCGGGCACCTGGGCCGGCGAGTGGCGGGCGGGCGGCGGGAGCGAGGGCTGCTCGGCCGTAAACAACGCGGCCCGTCAGCTGGGCCCCGTGCGGGTGGCGGGAAAAGGCGGCGCGGATCGGCACCGGGAAGGGACTCGGCGCCCTGGAGAGGCCCGGGAGGGGAGGGGGGAAGCCCGGGAGAAGGAGGCCCCGCCCCGCCCGGCCCCGCCCGCCGGCCTCCCAGCCCCGGGCCCCCGCGCAGGACGGCCCCCGGCGCGTCCCAGCCGAGGGGGCGCCCCAGACCCCCCGCGACCCGCGTCCGGGAGCTCGGGGGCGCCCCACATGCCGGACCCAGCGACACGGAGCCCTTTTTTAATGTTTCTATGGCTATCTCGTTCCCTTGGACTTTGGGAGGCCCATTTTGATTTTTTTTTTTTTTTTTTTTTTACTATTTCATTAAAACGCTATTTATCTTGGTCGCTCGGGTTTTCGGGACTCCCTTAAATGTTGCGCCCGCGTCACCCTGGTCCCAGTCCTGCCGGCGCGCCTCGTAGTAGACGCGCGCGGGCGCCCCCGCCCAGCGCCAGGGCCCTGGGGACAGCCGCGTGCACGCGCGCCCAGGGCGCTCGATGTGCTCCGTGGCAGGGGTGACGGGAGGTGGCCTGAGGCGTGCGGCCTGTGGTGGAAATTGGAGAGAACGTGCAGAAGCTCGCCAGAGAGCACACGGGGCCCTGCAGATCCCGGTGACAGCACAGGTGGACACGCCCGATTTTCAACGCACAGACCCAGCGTCCGGGGGTGTCTGCGTGTCCAGCAAATGCCGTCCGCGAATAGGGCTCGATGGTGGTCCGCCCGCCTCCCTGACGGGGGGGGGAAGGAGCCTTAAGTACAGGAAAGCCTGAGCCGAGTGGAGTCTGGCTCCCCCTCCCCTCACTTCCTGTGCGGCCTTGGACTCGGGGCTTTACTCTCGGCGGGTTGGCCTCCGCTGCGTAATGGATGTAACAATACCTGCGTGTCAGACTTGAGGAGGCGCAAGGGAAGAGAAAGCCCGAGACAGCACCCAGCGCGATTCCAGGAGCGGGGCGGGGGGCGGGCACTCATTCTTCCTCTTGTCTATGAAACGAATATTCGTTGGCCAGGAGCTGAGCCCACGGTCCCTCGAACACGCCAAACCTACTGCCTCCAGGCCCCTACCCTGGCTGTTCCTTCCGCCTGTCCCTCCGGTGCCTGTTTCCACCACGGTGCTCCAAGGAACCTTCCCAGACCACACTTTGCAGATGCCCCCGCGCCTCATCCCTTTGTTCCCTTTTCTGTCATTTACATCGCACCAGCGCGTCCTGAAATTCCTTGGGGTTTTTCGTGTATCTTCTCTCCTCCCCGTGCAGCAGGAATCTGCCAGCCTTCACTACGTGTCACTCTTTACACCCAGTGCCTAACGTATCTGTTGCTTAATAAATGTTTGTTGAATGGGAGAATCAACATGCAGTAAGTAATGAGGATTTACAGTGAGCAAAATAAACACACTCGGGTTCCTCACAGTCTGGACCCCGGAGAGGGCCCTTGATGAGACAATGCGGGGGCGTAAAGTGGGGGGTGGGGGGGAGGGAGGGTAGGATCCTCTGAGGAAGTGAGTTGGAGCTGAAATCTGAAGGTGAGGAAGGAAAGGAAGCCAAGGAAAGCTCGAGGAGGCGATCCAGGTGGGGAGACCAGCATCTCCCATCTGCCTGAGCCAGAACACAGAGAAGGGGAAGAGCCTTAATATACCTGGTTAAGCCCCTTCCCAAACCACCTTTTCCTAAAAGCAGTGGGGAGCCCCTAGACGGTTTACACAAAAGGGCTGACATAATCTGATTGTCTTTCCCACAATATCTCACTGTCTGCAATGGGCCAAGCGTGAACCCAAGGAGAAGGAATGGAAGGCAGTACAGCCTGAGGGTATGAAGAATTGTGGGTTCGAGAAAGGTCCCCCGTCCTCCTTGTGCAAACCTGGGCAGAGCTGTGGGCTTCCCTCTGTTCCACGGAAGCCCCCAAAACCACTGCAGTTCCAGACGGGCAGCGTGTCCTAGGAAACGCGTGGAAAGGGACACGCCGTCCCCTGGAACTCCTTCGGGACACAGGACTTGTGTGTGGGGTACAAGTCGAAAGAATCATCTCAGCTGTGACTTGCTGAGAGACAATGGAGACATCACCACTTCCTGACAGCACGTTTTCTTTTGTCAACACCCCCAGTCCCCCCCCCCAAAAAAACCCAGGCTTCTAAAAATTGAAAGTCAATCTCTGCCTTTTATTAAAATCATTGGAACAGAAGTAGAAAAACCACCATTTGGCAGTCTCCAAATAATCCGTTCAGGCGAGAACCATCCGTGAATGTTAAAATTAATGGTTGGAGATTAGGGGAGTCAAAGAGGGCTTCTATGGTCCCCAAGTATCGCTCTGCAAGATACTACCTGTCGATGGATGATAAGGGAAAGGAAAAAAACAGCTTCACAGAGGAGAAAGCTGGCAGACATCACCCTCGTTAAGTGACCAACGTTGCTTCTGGATTTTCTTTTGTCATGTAACAATGACCAGGACAATTGGAGAAGACTCAAAAAGTGCCATCAATTATATAATAGTATTGAATCGGTTTTAATTTAATCGTCACGCTGAGGCGATGGGAGAGAATGTCTCTGGTTTTAGGAACGACATACTGAATGAAGTTATGTATAGGGATAAAGGGGCAGAATGTCTGCAACCGACTTTCAAATCATTTAGAAAAAAGAAAGAGAGAACAAAGCAGATGTGAGGACGTTGGATACAATGTGTGGATCCGGTGAAGAATGTGCACAAAGGGATTCCCTGCACTCTCCTGTGCAGCTTTTCACGGAGCCCCACCGTCATGGCAAAATGAAAAGTTTTAAATTTTGAAAAACTCATTTGGGGGCTTTTCATTTCACTTTGTTTTTGTTCGGTTGGCTTTGGTTTGACATTTAAACACATTGCACTCTGAAGGCGTGATCTAGAGAGAAAGTGAGCTTGGTTCATCGTTCTTGAATGTAGGCAATGAACCCCTTCGTGGCCCATCAAAGAAGGCACGGGGGAGACCTCACCACCAACCTGCCCAGCATCCTCTGTTAGGTCTGTCTGGTGCATTCTTCCTCCATCTAACTGCTCTCCATTGCACTGAAGCAGGAAACCAAGCGTAAACCCAGACTCCCGTGTTGTCATGGAAACCTGCTTTAATACATTACATTGGGGGGGGGGGGTGCGCAGAATTAGAGAATGAGTTCACTTGTAAATAGCATTGCAAAAACCCAGCATGGAGAATTTACTAATAGAACCAGGCAAATTTAAAAAAAACAAAACAAAACAAAACACCAACCCCAGGATCAAGTGGGACTCAGCCCAGGAGTGCAAAGATGGTTCAATGCTAGGGAGTCTAGAGTCGTGGAGATCATTGTTTTAATAGATCCAAGAAGAGAAGCCACATGAGCCCCTCCATGATACTACAAATGTATCTGATGAATTCTGCAGCCACTCAAAAATGAAACCATGAGACTCTACAATGTGGAAATACTGTTTTAAAATTTCAAAGTAGGGAATATTTCTTAAAGCAAGGCATAAATCCCAAGTCAAAAATCCAAAAATAACAAATTTGGCTACGTGAAAACTCAGATTATAGGGAGAGCAAAAAACAAAAATTCATACATAAAGCCGAAAATCAGATTTTTAAAAGTGAGAAAAAAAAATTAAGTGAGGAAAAAAATTAAATGACAGATAAAGGACACACGTTATATTACAAAATATGCAAAACATAATATTAATATTTTTCAGTGAGAAAAAAAATCCAAACTCTTGTTTGCCAAGATTAAAATGGCAAAGGACATGAACGGGGAGCCCACAGAAACAGACTAATGAAAAGGAAAAAAAAAACGGAATACAAAAGGTGTTTAAACCTATAAAAAGATGTTCAGCTTTCTTCCTAGTTGGAGATATAGCCACATCATTTTCACTGAGTTTGCCACAATCGGAAAAATGGGCAACACAGTGTGAATGTTCGTAAGAAAGCGGACACTCTCGCGATCACTGTTATAAATTAGGTCGATCAATGGGACGTGATTTGGCAATGACTTTCAACAAGTAAATTGCACTGACCCTTTCTGCCTTTCATCTCCTTTCCAGGAATTTATATGCTGCACAGATAGACTCCCGTGAGTGAATATATATGTGTATATATATTCACAAGGCTATTCACTGTAACAAAATCTGGAACCAACCTAAATAATTTTTCCCCGAGAAGCAGGGAGACCTATCCATTCTCCTCAAAATATCTAGTCAATTCAAATATTTCAAATTTTTCTTGTTCTTTCTCTTTTCTTTTTCATCTCTTGTACCATTCACATAGGGTTTGCATCAATAAGTTATAGTAACTTACAATAGTCACGTATTTTTTCCCTTTTTTTTTTAATTTGCAGGCTATAACGGCAGGGTGTGACCTTGGTATAAGAAAACGGACATGGGGGCGCCTGGGTGGCTCAGTCGGTTGAACGTCTGACTTCGGCTCAGGTCACGATCTCACGGTTCGTGAGTTTGAGCCCCGCGTCGGGCTCTGTGCTGACAGCTCAGAGCCTGGAGCCTGTTTTGGATTCTGTGTCTCCCTCTCTCTCTGATCCTCCCCCATTCATGCTCTGTCTCTCTCTGTCTCAAAAATAAATAAACGTTAAAAAAAAATTTTTGTTTTTTAAAATTTTTTTACAAAATGAAAAAGTTTTAATTGTGGGGCGCTTGGGTGGCTCAGTCGGCTGGGGGTCCGACGACTTCGGCCCAGGTCACGGTCTCACGGTTCGTGAGTTTGAGCCCCACCTCGGGCTCTGTGCTGACAGCTCAGAGCCTGGAGCCTGCTTGGGATTCTGTGTCTCCCTCTCTCTCTGCCCCTCCCCTGCTTGTGCTCTGTCTCTCAAAAAAAAAAAAAGAATAAACATTAAAAATTTTTAAAAAATAAATCTCCATTCCTGACCCCTATTCAAATACAATGGTTTATTGTTTTGATTTTTTTTTTTTATTGTGGTAAAAGGCGCATAACATAGAATTTACCACTTTAACCATTTTCCAGTGTACAATTCAGGGATATTTAGTATATGCACAATGCTGTGCAACCATGACACTAACTACAAATTTTGTTTCATTGTCCCAAGTGGAAACCCCATACCCATTGAGCAGACACTTCTCATTTCCCCTCCCCTCAGCCGCTGGCAACCACTAATCTACTTTCTGTCTCTCTGGATTTGCCTATTCTGGACATTCCATATAAATGGAATCATATAACATGTGACCTTTTGTGCCTGACTACGTTCACTACTTAGTATAATGCTTGCAAGTTGTATCCATATTGTAGCAGGGATTAGCACTTCATGCCTTTTTATGGCTGAATGATATTCCATTATCCATCGGATTTTGAATCATCAGACCCACCCCACGCTTCTGTCTTGAACCTACACTTGAACACACGCTTTCCTGACCCCTGCAGTGTAGCTGAGGTACAGCCCCTTGGAATCGCTGAGTGAGGGGCTTCTCCTGGTTTGTGACGCCACTGCAGCTTTGTGGAGATTGAGGCTTCCGCCAAGCGAGTTGCAGAGAATCTAGAGAGTAACTACATTGAACAACCAAAATGCTTGGAAGATGGAAAAGCCGGGGGTGTCTGGGTGGCTCAGTCCGTTAAGCATCTGGCTCTTGATTCTCAGCTCACGTCTTGATCTCAGGGTGGTGGATTCAAGCCCCGCATTGGGCTCCGTGCTGGGCACGAAGGCTATTTAAAAGAAAGAAAGAAAGAGAGAGAGAGAGAGAGAGAGAGAGAGAGAGAGAGAGAGAGAAAGAAAGAAAGAAAGAAAGAAAGAAAGAAAGAAAGAAAGAAAGAAAGAAAGAAAGAAAAAAGAAAGGGGCACGTGGGTGGCTCAGTCGGTTAGGCATCCGACTTCAGCTCAGGTCATGATTTCACGGTTGGTGAGTTCAAGCCCTGCATCAGGCTCTGTGCTGACAGTGAGGAGCCTAGAGCCTGCTTGGCTTTCTTTGTCTCCCTCTCTCTCTACCACTCCTCACTCGTGCTCTCGCTCTCTCTCTCTCAAAAATAAATAAACCTTAGGGGCGCCTGGGTGGCTTAGTGGGTTAGGTGTCCGACTTCAGCTCAGGTCATGATGTCACAGTTTGCGGGTTCGAGCCCGGCATTGGGCTCTGTGCTGACAGCTCGGAGCCTGGAGCCTGCTTCAGATTCTGTGTCTCCCTCTCTCTCTGCTCCTCCCCCACTCATGCTGTCTCTCTCTCTCAAAAATAAAATAAAAACATTAATAAATACATACATACATAAATACACACATTAATTAATTAAAAATAAATAAACCTTAAAAAATCTTCTAAAAAATGTATATCTAAAAAAAATATATGGAAATTATCCTGAAGTTCGTCTAAAGGAGGGTTTCTCATCCTTGGGGCTGTGGACATGTAGAGCCAGACCGTTCTTTGTCACGGGGGCTCTCCTATTACTGTAGGATGTTAGCAGCACCCCTGGTCCCTATGCCAGTAACACTGCCCCAGTTGTGACAACCAAAATTGTCTCCAGACATTGCCAAGTGTTCCCTGGAAGGTAACCCTGGCTGGGAACCACTGATCTAAAAATAATTAAATCAGCACCAAGAAGAAAATATGGAAAAGAAGGTAATCAGGACAGCAATAACATTCTCAGGTATTAAAATATTAAAAAGCTAAAATAGGGGCGCCTGGGGGACTCAGTCGGTTAAGCGTCCAGCTTCGGCTCAGGTCACGACCTCATGGTTTGGGGATTCGAGCCCCGTGTCGGACTCTGTGCCGACAGCTCAGAACCTGGAGCCTGTTTCCAATTCTGTGTCTCCCTCTCTCTCTGTTCCTGCCCCGCGCCCATGCTCGGTCTCTCTTTCTCTCAAAAATAAATAAACATTTAAAAACAATTTTTTAAGCTAAAATAATTCACATAGGCACAAATATAGGTAGGCAGTTAAATCAATATATCAGAAGAACTGACCTAGAAATACACCCCCATTTTTTAACAAATTAATTTCAAAGGTGCCTCCCAATCACTTGAAAAAAGAAAAAATTTTCTCAATTCTGTCATTTAGTAAGAGGGGCTGAGATAATTATCTGGTAATTTGAGAAGGAAATTTGTAAAGTCTTTAAAATGTGTATTTAAAAGCTAGATCTAGGGGCCCCTGTGTGGCTCAGTTGATGAGCATCCGACTCTCGATTTTGGCTCAGGGCATGATCCCAGGGTCATGGGATCGAGCCCCACAATAGGGCCTGAGATTCCCTCTCTCTCCCTGTCCCTCTCCCCCACTCACACACACTCTCTCTCTAAAAAAAATAACTTAAAAAAAAAAAAAGCTGGATCTTAAAGAGAGTCTAAATCTAATTGGCTAAACTTACGATTTTCTATTCTTCTAGAAAAAACCTAGATGAATGTAGAATTAGGTGTGCATCAATCTTCCAACAGAAAGCACTTATTAAGCATAACATCACCAAAAACATGATAATAACAACGTCAAGCTTTCACTCCATGAAAATAAAAACGTCTACATATCCAAAAAGAAATGCCAAAAATGAAAATATAAGCAACAGAATGGGGACATATATTCAACAAGCAGCATACAAAAGAGGTCCATATCTCTAGTATACAAAGGGTGTTTTCAAGTTGATGAGGTTCCACCTTCTAGATAACAAGCAAATAGTATCAAGAGACCGTTTCCAAGAGAAAATAAAACCTCCAACGGGCCAGGCGTTCAGGGTTACTTTGAACCAAAGAAACATGAGTGAAAATAATTTAGGTAGATACCATTTTTCACCTAGTGAATTCGCCAGTTTAAATATAGGAGACAAAAAAGACACGATCCCTGTATGATCCAGTAATTCCACTGTGAGATACATACCCAAAAAGAGTCGACGGCAGGAACTCAGATGGTCTTTTTTTTTTTTTTTAACATTTATTTATTTTTGAGACAGAGAGAGACAAAGCGTAAACTGGGGAGGGTCAGAGAGAGAGGGAGACACAGAATGCGAAGCAGGCTCCAGGCTCCGAGCTGTCAGCACAGAGCCCCACACGGGGCTGGAACTCACAGACCGCGAGATCATGACCTGAGCTGAAGCCGGACGCTTAACCGACTGAGCCACCCAGGTGCCCCTCAAACAGATGGTCTTAACCAAGCTTCACAGCAGTGTTGTCCACGGTAGCCAAAAGGTGAAAGTAATCCAGTGTCCACGGATGGGTAAATGGATAAGACACAGTGTGGTCCATCCATACGTGTGATATTATTCAGCTTTAGAAAAGAATGAAATTCTGACTCAGGCTACAACAGGGACACAGGGATGACCCTCAAAGAGATCATACTGAATGAAAGAAGCCAGACACGAAAGGACAAAGATTGTATGATTCCGCTTGTACAAAGTACCTACAGTAGTCAAATTCATGGGCAGAAAGTATATTAGAAGTTACCAGGGGCTGGAGGCAGAAGGGGGGATAATGGGGAGCTGGTTAACAGTACAGAGTTTCCATTTGGGATAATAAAAAAAGGTCTGGGAATTCGCTAAGAGAGTAGAATGTAAGCATTCTCATCTCCAAAAAAAAAACACAAAAAAACAAAACAAACAAACAAAAAAACCCATAAGCCGATGATGGCTGTGTTAATTACCCAGATCCTGGCGACCGTTTCACAAAGTTTACATATGTCGAATGTATGTATGTATACTTTAAGTGTGTACAATTTGCTTGCCAATTGTATTTCAGTAAAGCTGGGGGGAAAGTTCTGGAAATGGATAATGGTGATGCTTGCACAAAAAATATTGTGATGTATTTAGTGCCATTGAACTGTGCATTTAAATATTCATTTTTTTATTTATTTTTGAGAGAGAGAGAGAGAGAGTGACCACATGCTAGGGAGTGGAAGAAAGAGAGAGAGAGGGAGAGAGAGAGAGAGAGAGAGAGAGAGAGAATCCCAAGCAGGCTCCATGCTGTTCGGGCAGAGCCTGACGTGGGGCTCGAACTCACAAACCATGAGATCATGACCTGAACCGAAACCAGGAGTTGGACTCTCAACGGACTCAGCCACCCAGGCACCCCTGAACTGTACATTTAAATATGGTTAAAACCGGGGTGCCTGGCCAGCTCAGTCCAGGGAGCCTGGGATTCTTGACCTCAGAGTTGTAGGTTCGAACTCCATGTTGGGTGTGGAGATTACGGTCAAACAAATCTCTTTAAAAAATGGTTAAAAGTTTTGTATTACAGATATTTTATCATGATTTTTCTAAAGCAACAAAACCCACCTAAAAGGAGGGAACTTAAATGCATATTGCTAAGTAAAACAAACAAAACCACACTCTGAAAAGCCTACATACTGTATAATCCCAACTATATGACGTCCTGAAAAAGACGAAATCGGAGAAAGTAAAAAGATCAGTGGTTGCCAGGGGCTCTGGAGAAGGGACCAAGGGATGAACAGGCGGAACCCAGGGGTTTGGGGGGCAGTGAAACTATTCTGCATAATTCTGTAACAGTGAATCCACGTCTGTATACATTGTCAAAACCCAAGGATAATACAACACCAACAGTGAACCTTATGTAAACTACAGACTTCCGTTTATAATAATGCATCAATGTTGGCTCATTAGCCGTGACAAATGTACCACCCTAATGCAAGATGTTCATACTATGGGAAATCCCTGTATTTTCTGTTCAATTTTTCTGTAAACCTCAAACCACCCTAAAATTTTTTTACAATGTAATTATTTCAAGTTTTAAGGTTTGGGGGGAGGGAGACAGAAGCAAAAGAACACGCCTCAGACACCTTAGCCGCTGGGATGCAGTGAAAACAGCAGTTGTGGGACGGGGCGGTGATCAAGAAACCCCCTTTCCTGTTACTTTTTTTTTTTTTTTTTTGAGTTTTATTTATTTATTTAGAGCAGATCAGGTAAGGAGCAGAGAGAGAGAGGGAGAGAGAGAGGATTCCAAGCTGTCCAGCACAGAGCCTGATGCAGGGCTCCGGGCTCAAACTCATGAACAGTGACATCATCACCTGAGCTGAAACCAAGAGTCAGATGTTCAACCAACTGAGAGGCCCAGGTGCCCCTCACCTCCACCCCTTTCCTGTTTCTGGACTGTTCCCATGTAGGGCCTTTGCCAGCTCCGACCTCGAAGTCCACACGCCCTCGTGCCCAGTGCTGAGGAGCTGGCCCATCCCAAAGGTGTCCCCCCCACCATTGACTCCAAGATCACCAGCCCCCTCCTGACTGCCTGGCAACCCCTTTAATTTAAGGTTGACTATACTATCTCCGGTTCTGAGCCCTGCAGTCACCTCCCAATCATCCATTTAACAAATGTTTATTGAGCATCTACTAGGTGCCAAGCTGAGTGTATCCACCTCCTACCTGCTACGGTGACAAATCACCATGAACTTGGTAGCTCAAAACAACACATTTATTATCATACGGTTCTGGGGGGTCGTAAATCCAAAACTGTCTGGCTAAACAAAAATCAAGGTTCCTCTTCCTTCTGGAGGCTCTAGGAGAAAATCCTTTTCGTTGCCTTTCTGCTTCTAGAGGCCGCCTTTATGCATCCCAGCAACGTCAAGCCAAGTCCTTCTCCCGCTGCCTTCTCCCTGGTTTTCTCTCCCCGGCCTCCCTCCTCCACATTTAAGGACACTTGTGATCACACTGGGATTGCACAGATAATCCAGGATAATCTCCCCATCTCCGGGTCAGCCGATTAACGACCTTAATGCCCCTCGCCATGCAATCTCACATATTCAGAGTTCCAGGGATGAGGAAGGGAACATCTTTGGACGGGCTCTTATCTTGCCTGCTGCCTGGCGGATGTGGCCTTAAGTAAAACAAACAAGATCTCTGCCCTCGTTTAGAGAGGTGACAGTCGAGTGGTAGAAAAGCAGCCATAAACACGCTGGGGGGTGGGGTGGGCGGCGGTTGGGCCGGGAGGGCGGGAGTTACGATAAAGATAATTGCAGGTAACAATGAGCGCTGTGAACAAAATCAAACAGCGGGATCTGATAGGAATGAAAATACTACACGCCGGAGAGTCGCGGAAGAGCCCCGTGTGCCGCGCTCCGTCTGACCGGCGTCGTCTTTGCCTTCTGGGCCAGTGGAGGCTTCTCCTTTCGCATTGCACAGGCGCAAATAATCCGGGGAGCCCCCTGCCACTCACCGCCAGGCCCGAGAAGATGCTCTCAGTTCTCCGTGCAGCGTCCGTCCGGCATCTGAACACTTCTCCCCAAGTCCTCGGTCCCCATCCTAGCTCACTCTGTCATTGCTCAGCGGGACTAGCACAGTCCACCCTGGTACCCACACGGCCCCCCTTTCCCCCTGCACCCTCCATCCCCCTTCTTGAACGCCACGGGTTGCCCTCCCTGAAGACGCCACCAGAGGGCGCCGGTGAGCACCCAAGTCCGGTCCCCCAGGGCTCCCACCTTGGGAGTGCGGGGGAAGGGGTCTGAGTCCTCTGGCTCACTCCGTTCCAAACACACACACGCACACACACACACACCTTCCTCCCTGTTCCTCCAACACACCAGACCCAGCGCTGCCCCAGGGCCTTTGCACAGGGCTGTGCCCTCTGCCTAGAACACTCTTCCCACAGATACCCACCTGGCCCGGTCCCTTCTGACCTCTGCTCAAACGCTCACTTCGGTGACAACTTCTCTGACCACCCTGTTTTAAAATCTGCATCACACCCTCACCCCCAGGGATCTCTGCCACCCTCTCTCTCTCTCTCTCTCCCCCCTGTAGTTATCACCACCTGAGTTTGCTACGGTTGTGTCTTTACATCATTTGCTGCCTGGATTTCAACCATAAACTACAGGAAGGCCGATGTCCTGTGCTGGGCACCACTAATCCCAGAGCATAGTAGGTGAGTTGGAGTATTTGCGCCTGGGGGATGGACGGTTTCTGTCCTAAGACCAGGCTGGCTGTTGGTGGAGAATGCACTACGGGGCAAGAGTGGAATCGTGGGTCAAATGGTGTAGCCACCGTGGAAAACAGTCTGGACGCTCCTCAGGACTTAAACACAGAGGTAACGTAGGATCCACAGCAATCCACTTCTGGGATCCAGAAGGATCGAGGATTTATCTGCACACCCATGTTCATAGCAGGCGTCAAATGTCTGTCAGTAGGTGAACGGACAAACAAAACGTGGCCCATTCATACAATGGAATATTTTGTTAATGTTTATTTTATTTTTGAGAGAGAGAGAGAGAGAGAGAGGGAGTCCAAGCAGGGAAGGGTCAGGCAGGGAGGGAGACGCAGAATCCGAAGCAGGCTCCAGGCTCTGAGCTGTCAGCAAAGAGCCCGACGCGGGGCTCGAACTCATGAGCTGTGAGATCGTGACCTGAGCCGAAGTCGGATGCTCCACCGACCGGGCCACCCAGGCGCCCGTCATGCAATGGAATATCAATCAGCCTTGAAAAGGAAGCTCGTTCTGACACCTTATACAGCAGAGTGAACCTGGAGGACATTGGGCTCCGTGAAACAAGCCCGTCACAGAAGGACAGATACCACAGGCTTCCGCTCCCAGCAGGTCCCTGAGGAGTCCCGTCCACAGACGCAGAGAGTAGATGGTGGGAGCCAGGGGCCGGGGGGGAAGGGGCGGAGGGCCAGTGTTCCGTGGGGGCAGAGTCTCAGTTGGCGGAGACGAGAAAGTCCTGGGGACGGATAGCGGTGACCTTTGCACCGCCGTGTGAACATGCACAGTTGAAACGTGCACAGAACCACACAGTTGAAAAGGGTTTAAATGGTGACTTTTCTGTTACGAATATTTTACTGCAAGGCAAAGATGGGAGTAAGTGTAAGTAATTCAAGTGAGGAAAGCATCACTGGGTAAATAAGGGTATGGTGGCAGACCACACGGGGACAGTCGAAGAGGGAAGGGTCCCTAACAAATACTCTCCCGGAGTTTATAGTGCCCAGGTGCTAGAACCTTGACTCCTCACGAATAGCATGCTGTTCCAGCATCCTACTGTTGGTCCTCTCTTACAGATGGGGAAGCCGAGGCACAGAGGTGCAGCCCACAGAGCCGGCCAGTGAGCGAGTATGGAGGGTAGGTGCCGAACCACCATACCCTGGTCCTTCTTCCCCTTCTCTTCTCCTGCTACTTTCGTTCTAAAATTATCGGAGGCTGGGGTGCCTGGGTGGCTCAGTCCGTTAAGCGTCCGACTTCGGCTCAGTTCATGATCTCACGGTCCGTGGGTTCGAGCCCCGCGTCGAGCTCTGTGCTGGCAGCTCAGAGCCTGGAGCCTGTTTCAGATTCTGTGTCTCCCTCTCTCTGTGACCCTCCCCGTTCATGCTCTGTCTCTCTCTGTCTCAAAAATAAATAAACGTTAAAAAAAAATTAAAATTATCGGAGGCTTCCTACGTCCCATGCGTGGGATCAAACCCTTTGCCGGCATTAATATATATATATTCCTGCCCATTTCCATATGTGGCGGATATTATCCCCATCCTGCAGATGAGTAAGCTGAGGCCATGGCCTCCTCCGCAGGGGTTCTGGCCTCCTCACCCCCCAGCTGGACACCTCCCGTGGCTCTCCGCGGCCCCCAGGCTGAAATCTGGGCACCCCGTTCAAGGCTCCTGGTAATCTCAGAATCTCATCTTTACCTCTCCCCCCATAGCACAGGCCCCCTTTGCTCTGGCCGTTCCCAACACTTTGCAGCGGGGGGGGGGGGGGGGGGACAGAACAAACTCTTCCAGCCTCAGAGCCTCTGCACGTGCTCTTTCTTCCACCTGCAAAGTTCTGTTTTTCAGCCCAACTCACTCTCCTTTGCCGACTAATGGTAACCTCTTGGGAGAAGACTTCCCCCACCATCTCCGGACCCACAGCTCAGTTTAGGTGACCCTCTTTGCTGTTCTTGCAACCCCAATGCTCCCTCTCCGCCCGGCAACGTTGTGCGCCTCCTTCATTAGCATATCCACTGGGATTGTAAACTAAGAGCAGAGGTGTGAGTGAATTCAGATACTATCAGGTGATAGAAACCCTATTTATTTAGAGAGAGAGAGAGAGTAAGAAAGGGGCAGAGAGAGAGGGAGAGAGAGAGAGAATCCCAAGCAGGCTCCTCACTGCTAGTGCGGAGCCTGATGCGGGGCTCGAACCCACGAACCGTGAGCTCGTGACCTGAGCTGAAACCAAGAGTCGGATGCTTAACCGATTGAGCCACCCGGGTGCCCCAAAAAGTTGCTTAAATCTTAAGGGATAAGTACTGTATGATCTCCCTTAGATGTGGAATCAAAAAACAAACAAACTGTTAGAAACAGAATAGAATGGTGATTGCCAGGGGCTGGGTGGGGAAATTGGGAGGATAACACTGACGGGCATAACCTTGCAACTCTGTGGATAAACAAGTTCTGGAGATCAGATCAACATGTTGTACACCTTAAATTTACACAATTATGCTTCATTAAAAAGGAAAGGCTTGGGGCGCCTGGGTGGCGCAGTCGGTTAAGCGTCCGACTTCAGCCAGGTCACGATCTCGCGGTCCGTGAGTTCGAGCCCCGCGTCAGGCTCTGGGCTGATGGCTCAGAGCCTGGAGCCTGTTTCTGATTCTGTGTCTCCCTCTCTCTCTGCCCCTCCTCCGTTCATGCTCTGTCTCTCTCTGTCCCAAAAATAAGTAAACGTTGAAAAAATAAATTAAAAGAAAAAAAAAAGGAAAGGCTTAAGGGGACATAACGTGTCTTGGAACGAGGAAGTTTTGAATACTGGGTGGCTCCAGGGCTCCTAAATTCCATAGAATCAGAATTCAGATTCTTTCCGTGTTTCCCTCCCGTCCGTCCGCAGCCTGTCCAGTGAATGATGATGTTGGGCTCAGTTTGGGGATGTGCTGGGTCTGGGTCGGGGGGTGGGGAGGATACCCAGGAGGAGTATCCAGGAGGCAGCTAGATATTAGAGCCGAGGGCGAGGCAGGAGAGTCCCTACGCCACAACAGAGGATGAGCAGCCCCCGGGAGGGCGTGTGGAGTGAGAAGCTGGAAGCAGCAGCTCCTTGGTCACTTGCGCTCGTGAAACACCGACCGCATGGCAGCACTAACTGGGCTCTGGTGATCCGGGTCCCGTGGGGTGGGTTCCAAGCCAAGGATTTGGATGCAAGGATGCATTAAAGAGGAGCTCCCATCCTGCGGGGAGCACCAGCGTGTGAATTGTGTCTCAGACTTTGTCCTATCTCCACGGAAGGGAGCTGAGCCCTGTACTTCTGTAGCAGTCGGTCGTTAGCTACGGGCCGTGACGGGTAAGGAGGCGGGGAGGCTTCCAGGCGCTTCCAGCTCTCCTCTGGGGGAGCCAGTGCAGGGCCAAAGGCAGCACTGAAATCCACAGACGTTTAAAACATCTTTAAAACAGCACCCACCTTGTGCCTTCATTCTGCAAATATTACTGAGTCTATCGGGTGCCGATGTTGGGGGGGGGGGTGGTCCAGAGGTGAACAGAGCGGTTAAAACTTCCTTTTCTCACGTCGCCGTGGAGGGAGACACCCAATAAACAAAATGAGTAATTGACATACACAAAGTCCATTGGGCTGGGATGTACACCATGGAGAAAAATAAAACAGGAATACAGATGTTGCCAGGGAGGTGGTTTAAAGAGTGAAACTTTAAACAGAAAGATCCAGGGGCGCCTGGATGGCTCAGTTCGTTGAGCGTCGGACTTTGGCTCAGGTCACGATCTCACGGTTCGTGAGTCTGAGCCCCACATCGGGCTCTGTGCTGACAGCTCAGAGCCTGGAGCCTGCTTCGGATTCTGTCTGTCTGTCTGTCTCTCCCTCTCTCTCTCTCTCTCTACCCGTCCTGTGCTCACGCTCTGTCTTTCAAAAAATAAATAAACATAAAAAATGTTTAAATAAGAAGACCCAGAGAGCCTCTGTGATGTGGCCACGTCAGTGCAGAGATCGGAAAGGAGTGAGAGAGGGAGCGATGTGGGCATCTAGAGGAAGGGCATTCTAGCAAGAGGGGGCAGTGCAAAGGTTCTGAAGCAGGATGATGCCTGGCTTGTTGGAAGAATGGCAGGAGGCTGGTGTGGCTGAAGCAGGGCCAGAGGCGGCTAAGTTCAGACAGGTAAGAGGTGATGCTCACAGCCCCTTGTAAGAACTTCACATCTGACTCCTGGGTCTGTGGATTCATTTAATGTGGATTAAATGAGACGAGGCAGGCTTTGCACTTAACATACAGCAAATGTCCAGGAAAGATTAGCCGACGACTATTTCTTGAGACCATCAACAGAAAAGAAGGTAGAACCTTCTGTGAATTGCATCGAAAAATGGAACGCATCAACAGTCCCGCTAAAAAATAATTGTCTCCCACCATCACCACCAGGCTATCAACAGCCAACAAAATCCTTAGAACTCAGCCTCAGCCTGACAGTTCTATGTGGCCTGACCTCTGGTCCAAGGAATGACGCTCTGTCTGAGACCTCAGTGCCCAGTCCCAGCCCAGGAGAACCCAAGGTCAGTATTGAAGTCACATCCTCTGCCCACCCATCAGGCAAGGCCAAAACAAGCAGGCGCTGATAAAACGACTCTATTCTGAGCAGGTTCCTACACCCAGCCTGCCTGGGCCCCCTTCTCTCTCCTCGGCTGAAAAGTGGGAACGTGCTGAATGGCACAGGGGGAAAAAAGGAATAAAATGATCCCAAGTGAGGAATTCGGTCAGTTAGGATAGTCAAGATAAATGCCAAGGCTCCAGTCCCTTCTCACTCATTGATGTCTCTGGACCTCAGTTTCCACATCCGTGAAATGGGCGCTCTGAGTTGATGAAGGATGATTCGGAGACAGCTTCTTCCATCGTGTGTCTCTGCCGTCCCAGGAATGTCTGCCCGTGTTTGCTGCTGCAATCCTTGAAGAGGGGGAGGAAACAGCCCCACTGTCCATCTGCAGGGGACCAAGTAAACAAGTACTAAAGAACTTTCACACCGTAGAACAAGGGTTGGTTTTTGTAAATAAAGTTTTTTTGGCACAGAGACCATTGGATCTACAAAAGCTAAATATTTACTCTCTGGCCCTTTAAGAAAAAGTTTGCAAAAACACCGCCATAGAATATTATAGAATATAGAATATTATACCACCATGCTACTTTTAAAAAAAATTTTTTTAATGTTTTTATTTATTTTTGAGACAGAGAGAGACAGAGCATGAACGGGGGAGGGTCAGAGAGAGGGAGACACAGAATCGGAAACAGGCTCCAGGCTCTGAGCGGTCAGCACAGAGCCCGACGCGGGGCTCGAACTCACGGACCTCGAGATCGTGACCCGAGCCAAAGTCGGATGTTCAACCGACTGAGCCACCCAGGCGCCCCCGTAGCATGCAAAGTCTTGTTTTTCAGATAATGAGCTAGAAGGGTGAACATGATCTATTATTATAGCAAAAAAAAAAAAAAAGTTGCATAAAATTGTGCATAGTATAATTCCATTTTGGCAAAGTAGATGGGTATTATTTATTTATTGGAGGATATAAGAAATTATATAGACGGATGTGTATGTGTGTTTATTACTTCTGGGAGGCCATACAAATGGTAATTATTGTGGTTGGAATCACTACAGGGGACTTCCACATTCTCTATTTTTGTGTTGTTTTTGTTTTGGTTTACAATAGGTACTGCTCTTTTCCAATTAAGCAATTAAAAAATGTTGAGTCGTGTTGTGGCAAAATTCACACAACAAAAATGTGCCATCTTGACCATTTTTTTTAATTTTTTTTAACGTTTATTTATTTCTGAGACAGAGAGAGACAGAGCGTGAGTGGGGAAGGGGCAGAGAGAGAGGGAGACACAGAATCCGAAGCAGGCTCCAGGCTCTGAGCTGTCAGCACAGAGCCCAACAAGGGACTCGAATCTACAAACCGCAAGATTATGACCTGAGCCTAAGTCGGACACTTAACCCACTGAGCCACCCATGCACCCCATAACTTTAGGGGTGCATTGGTGCATGATCCTTTTTTTTAATTTTTTTTTTAACATTTATTTATTTTTGAGACAGAGAGAGAGAGAGAGCATGAACGGGGGAGGGGCAGAGAGAGAGGGAGACACAGAATCGGAAGCAGGCTCCAGGCTCTGAGCCATCAGCCCAGAGCCTGACGCTGGGCTCGAACTCACCGACCGCGAGATCGTGACCTGAGCCGAAGTCGGACGCTCAACCGACTGAGCCACCCAGGCGCCCCCATACATGATCTTAATTATGATGATGGTCTTACAGGTGTATGAAACGTTAGAACTCATCAAATGTTTTACTTTAAATATGTGCAATGTATCGGGTGTCAGTTTGGTTCTAGGTATTTTTGCCATAAACGTCTTCGCCGCGGACGTTTTCACTGCAAACACTTTCGCCCCTTAACTAATTGGCCATAAGGCAATTTCGCCATAAAAGATTAAAAAAATAACTGGTTAACAGTTTGGTTTCATTTCTCCGTTGACACGGCACTCTCATATTCACACTGTATGAATCTTGGCCCTCACAACGGTCTATACAGTGGCACAGTGTTGAGCCCCTGTAACCCACAGAGCTTTGCAACATCTACCAACGGATGGCCTGTGAAATATGGCAGAAACAAACAACAGTGGAGAAGGCTCTCACGGGGCAATAAAAATCTGTTACAAATATGCAGACAGTATTTGGAAACGGATACATTTCTTTTTTTTTTTTTTAAGGAATCTCTACACCCCACGTGGGACTCGAACCCCAGATCCTGAGATCAACAGTCAGATGCTCTAGCGACTGAGCACAGGATACCTTTCTTAATGAAAGAAGGAATGTTCACGAAAAGAAAGAACAAGCGGGACACCAAATGAAGAGAAGAATCCACAAGTACGTGCACAACGTTATGAACAAAAGACTTCGGAGACAAGGCCTTAGGTACCGCCCACAAAAGGAAGTCAGTTACTCTCCCAAGTAACTGATTCATTTATTTGCCCACGAATCTACACGGCACGTGTGGAATGCATTCCAATATGTTGTATTTCGCAATGAAGTCTTTCTAATTTTGTTATTCATTTTTCATGTTTCATTACGTCCTTTTCACTGTCCCCTTTCGATTGTTTGTGATTTTACGGCAAAATTGCCTCGAGGTCAATTAGTCAAGGGGCAGAAATCTTTGCAGCAAAGATGCTTCCAACGAAAATATCGGCCACGATCACTTACACCTCAACAAGGCCACCGAAGATAAAAGCGATGCGGTCCCTTTGAGTCCAAAGGAGTTCGAGGACACACGCACCTGCCGGGTCCCATTCAGGCTCTGCAGACCCTTCCCCTCCCACCTGTGTCCCGCGCGGCGCCTCCTCCCGGACCTCCCAGCTTCCACTCCTGCCCCCTAGAGTCCATTCTCAGCACTGCAGCCCTGGGGCTTTTCTTATCTTCAACACAACACAGTTCACCTGGTGTCCAGGGCTCAGTGGACCGGCAAGGCCCCTCACAGTTGCCCCTGCTGACCTCCCACCACACTCTCTGGCTCCCTATGTTTCAGCCAAATGAAATCTTTCAGCACCACCCATCAGAAAGGCTCTATTCACTACTGTGTCCCCAGTCCCTGGAACCAGGCTCAGGTCCCTGCAGGCATCTTGGGAATTTATTGTTTCTTCAATAAATATTCATGGAGCCCCCTCTTTTTAAAAAAATTTTTAAATGTTTATTTATTTTTGAGAGAGACAGAGAGACAGAGACAGAGTGCGAGCTGGGGTGGGGCAGAGAGAGAGGGAGACCCAGAATCCGAAGCAGGCTCCAGGCTCTGAGCTGTCAGCACAGAGCTCGGGGCGGGGCTCGAACCCACGAACCGTGAGATCACGCCCTGAGCGGAAGTCGGACGCTTAACCGACTGAGCCACCCAGGCACCCCTGGAGCGCCCTCTTTGGGCCAGGTCCTGGAATTGGCACCAGAAAACAGTGGTCTCTGTAAGCCTCCTGGAGCTTACAGTTGAATCAAACAATCCCACAAACGTATTAATATATTACATCATAATACATTATAAATACAATAGATCAATATATTGCTACAGATGTCACTCATCCGTTTGTTCAACTGCGCCGTGCCAATAATTACTGCCGATAATCGTTTCTAGCAAACCCAGGAGTTTCATCCCTCTGTGGCCGCTGTCTCAACTGGAAAGGACTTCTCCACCTAGAAAACTTCTGTCCATCCATCAAAACACAGCTTAAAGTTTACTTCCTCTGACCCCTCTCCCTCCTACATTTCATGACATGAACACCTCTCTCTACTGTGCTACTGTAGAAATAAACTTCTGAAGCATGCAACTCAAGCGGTCAGTAAAAAAGCAACAAAAGCTGAGAAAGGAATTTGTAATGAGTTTCAAAGACCTTCATCAATTAGAACACACACACACACACACACAAAAGGGATTTGGGAACTGAATAGCCAGTTTGTCCAAGAAATAGAAAACAAGCAGTATTCTCTAAAACTAGATCTACTGGGGCTTTTTAAAAAATGTTTTTATTTATTTTTGAGACACAGAGAGAGGGAGAGAGACAGAGCGTGAGTGGGGGAGGAGCAAAGAGAGAGGGAGACACAGAATCCGAAGCAGGCTCCAGGCTCCGAGCTGTCAGCACAGAGCCCGACACAGGGCTCGAACTCACAAACTGTGAGATCATGACCTGAGCCGAAGTCAGTTGCTTAACCAACTGAGCCACCCAGGCAAACTGGGGTTTTTTACAATAAAAGAATACGGCATACAACACTATGCTGAAAAATCTGAAAATCTCCATGGAATTTGAGGCCCCTACAGATATATACATTACCAATATTAACTCAAGAAGGACTAAAACACCAGGGCACCTGGATGGCTCAGTCCCTAGAGCATACAACTCTTGATCTCATGGTTGTGAGTTCGAGCCCCATGTCGGGTGTTAGAGATCGCTTAAAAATTAAAAAAAAATTTTTAATGAGAAAGAGTAGAACATCTGAATGAATCAATAAATAATGATGAAAAACCTGAAAGATATTATCAAAAATAACCCCTCCAAAAAATGGTCAATCTCAAAGGCTATATCATTATTCCACCTTCAAAATTCAAGAAATAGGTAAAAATTTCCAAAATAGATGGAAAACTTTCCAATCATTCTATAAACAGCCCAAACCTGATCCAGCCCTGATGTAAAAATGTAGCAAGTTAGTAACAGAAGAAGGTTTTAATGGTCTAGGAGGGCGACCTAGCTGAGTTCAGTTAAGCACACAGGCTCAGAAGATCTATTACCTGTGTTTAAAATCCTGACTCCTCCATTGGCTGATTTTCTTTGAATTTTCTGAGCTGAAGCTTCTTCCTGAAGAAGGGGCTGTTGTTAGGAATTAAAAGAAACAATCCCTGGAAAAATGCTTAGAAAAGTACCCAGCACATATTAAGAACCCAGTCAATGGTAGCTGTTGCTATTAATTGTCAAATATGAAAAAATAATAAAGTACTTTCCTAAACTGAAATTGTTTTATCTCAACAACTCCATCACGTTTAATAGGGAAACACAAGCTTTCTTGTTACAGTTAAAGGAAAGAATACATTGCCATTATTAGTATTCTGATGCCCTAACCATCACAGAACAAGAAAAAATAAGGGGGGGAAAATAAGCATCAAGAGAAAAGGAAATCAATATTTCTCTACAGGAAATAACCTTACCGACCCTAGAAAATCTAGCCAAAAAACTATTAGCGTTAATAAGAATTCAGGAAGGCAACGGGGTACAAAATAAAAACATAAATGTGAAGTGACCAGTAAGTACCAGGAAACGTAATGGGTTTATATGGGGTTAACGGGAACAAATCATTAAACTTGTTTTTTCAAAATCGCTACATTTTTAAGGGATAAAAAAACCTAAACAAATAGATATTCCTGGGTGGGAAGAATATTATGACGATGTCACTATGGTACAGATAACAAAAAAGATAGATTTCTAAAAAAAAGAACAGAAAATCCTTACACAGATCCAGATAAAGATAATTATTTGGTATTTATAAACGAGCAACTTCAAACCAGAATGCAAACAGCTACTTATTCAAGAAACGGACCTGGGACAAGTGAGTAATCGTTTGGGGAAAAAAAAAAAAAGTCTGACCCGCACATCAACCCTCATAACCAAATAAATTCCAGATGGACAAAAGAGTAAAATGCAAAAACACTGCAGTAAAACACCACTAGAAGAAAATATGAGATGAATATTTACGAATGGCATAAATAACAAAGGAAAAGACTGGTACATTTGACTAGATAAAAAAATTAAACTTCTAGGGACTAAAAACCACTTTTAAAGAGTTAAAAGAGGGGCGCCTGGGTGGCTCAGTCAGTTGAGCATCCGACTCTTGTGTTTGGCTCAGGCTGTGATCTCACGGTTCATGAGATCAAGCCGCACATCGGGCTCCTGCTGACAGTGAAGAGCCTGCTTGGGATTCTCTGTCTCTCCCTCTCTCTCTGCCCCTCCCCTGCTCAGGCTAGCACCAGGCTGGCTGAGTCGGTGGAGTTTGGAAGCATGTGACTCTTGATCTCAGGGTCATGAGTTCGAGCCCCACGTTGGGTGTAGAGGTTTTACTTAAATAAATAGGACTTTAAAAATGTTTTAACTTAAAAGAGAAAAGAAAACCTGGAAAAGAATATTTGAGGGGCGTCTGGGTGGCTCAGTTGGTTAAGCGTCTGACTCCTGATTTCGGCTGAGGTCATGATCTCAGTTTGTGAGATCGAGCTCCACGTCAGACTCGGCTCTGACAGTTGGGAGCCTGCTTGGGATGCTCTCTCCACTCTCTCTTTCTGCCCATACCCCAGTCAAAAGAGCTCTCTCTCTCTCTCTCTCAAAATAAAAAACAAAAACTTTTTTTTAAAAAATCCTTTAAAAAATATTTGAAACACATTTGCAAAAGGATACTTTTTTATTTTTTTTAATTTTTAAATTTATTTATTTATTTTGAGAGAGACAGAGACAGCACAAGTGAGGGAGGGGCAGAGAGAGAGAGGAAGAGAGAGAGTCCCAATCAGGCTCCTCACTGCCAATGCAGAGGGGTTCAAACCCACAAACCGTGAGATCATGACCTGAGCTGAAACCAAGAGTCAGATGCTTAACCAACTAAGCCACCCAGGTGCCCCACAAAAGATGACCTTTTATGTAAGAAATCTTAGAAATTGGGGCTCCTGGGTAGCTCAGTCGGTTAAGCATCCAACTTTGGCTCAGGTCATGATCTCACGGTTCATGAGTTTGAGCCCCAGGTCGGGCCCTGTGCTGACAGCTCAGAGCCTGGAGCCTGCTTCTGATTCTGTGTCCCCCTCCCTCTGCCCCTCCCCTGCTCAGGCTGTCTCTCTCTTTCCCTCAAAAATACATACATACATACATACATACATAGGAAGGAAGGAAGGAAGGAAGGAAGGAAGGAAGGAAGGAAGGGTTAGGAAGGAAGGAAGGAAGGAAGGAATAAGGGAATCCTAGAAATCAATATCGGAAATAAGAAAAACACAAGGCCAAGAGACCCATGAAAAATTCACCTTTTTGGGTATCAGAAGTTTATAAATTCAAATGAGCTGCATTATTTGCCTGTAAGTTTGGCAAAATATCACATCCCATGCCAGTGAGGAGGTGGGGAAACAGAAACAACGAATAAACTCAAAAGAGTGTCATGAATGTAATAAAAAAAAAAAAATGGAGCCAAGGGATGGAATAGTGAGGGTATGGGGGGGAAGGGGGTTCCACTTCAGAGAGGAGATAACATTTGATCCAAGGCCTGGAGAATGAGAAGGTCCCCACCGTGAAGGTCTCGGAGGGAAGAGACACCAGGCAGAAGTAACAGCAAGTGCAAAGGCCCTGAGGTTGGAGCGGTCTGTCGGAAGACCAGAAAGACAGCCCGTGGGGCGGGAGGGCGGTGAGCTGCAGACAGGAGCCCATTTCTTGGAAGGAGGATATAAAACGGCATTTGTAGCATCTCAGCACCTGGGCCCGGCCCATGCTCAATAAATGTAATAATTGTTATGATGGCTGCAAAGAGCGGGGGTTGGGGCGCCTTTGCTGCCCCGGAGGCTGAACTTCCGGATGTGCCCTGGCCTTCAGACCTGGCCGCGGTACAAGTATGGGCCGTGGGAACCTCGGCAGGGCCTCGCTCAGGAAGGCCCTGACCTGTCTGTGCGTCATCCTCCTTGGGTCCTGAGACAGGGCCCTGCCGTCACCCACACCCACCTGCTGGGAACAGGCCTGGAGATTCGGCACCAAGTAACCCCTGTCAGATGCCAAGGACTCCTTGTTTTTTTTTTTTTAATATTTTTTAATGTTTATTTATATTTGAGAGAGAGACAGGCGGGGCAGGGGCAGGGGCAGAGAGAGAAGGAGACACAGAATCCGAAGCAGGCTCCAGGCTCCGAGCTGTCAGCACAGAGTCCGACATGGGACTCGAACTCACAAACTGTGAGATCATGACCGGAGCCAAAGTCGGACGCCCAACCGACTGAGCCCCCCAGGTGCCCCAAGGACTCCTTTTTTTTTACACAGTAGCTATGCTCAGTGCAGGGTTCCCAGGAAGCCAAAGCCACTGACATTATACTGGATGTTTATACCAACCAGGGACAGAAAATCCTAAATCATTTGAACTAGGTCCTTCTTCCCGTGGGAAGCACCATGAGCCCCAGGCCCCCTGGTCTTGAGCCTGGAAAGCGATCCTCTGCTCGATCAGATCCGGCCTGGAATCTGGGCTGGTCACGCGACTTCCCGCCCTGGTTTGACTCACAGAGCGTGGCTGGACCATCTGACATCCCACTGGCAATAGCAGAGAGTTCCAGTGGCTCCATAATTGTGCCAACACTTGGTATGGTTTGAATTTTCCATTTCGGCCATTCTGGCTGGCGTGCAGTCGGGTATCTCGCGGTGGTCCCGATTTGCGTTTTCCTGATGAGAAACGACGCTGAGCAGCTTTTCATGGGCTCCCGGCTAGTCATCCGTTCTGATGTTCTGAAGCATCTGTCAGGTGTTTTTGCACCTGAGACACGTTTTATGTCTCTAAACGTCCAGATGCTTCAGGATCCTATCTGCTTCCCATGACGCTCTCAAAAAGCTTCGCAAGAGTTTCTCAGCCTCGTCTCTGTCGACATTGGGGGTCGTAGCCTCCTTTGCAGGGGGGCGGGGGGCCTTCTGTGCCTTGTAGGATGTAGTGCTGATATCCACGCACTGGATAACAGAAGCGCATCCCCCTGGCTGGTGTGGCAAACAAAAATATCTTCAGACACTGACAGATGTTCCCTGGCGGGGGTGGGCGGGGGGATTGCCCCTCATTTCAGAGCCACAGGGGTAGAGTCACCCAGGCCTGGGGTCCGTCCTGCCCCTCTGCGTCCCTCTAGCTCAGAAAACGGGGCCCGATCGATAGTGCCCCTCAAGGCACGCTGACAATTTGGTGCCATAATCTCCCAGACGCACTGCTGGGTACACACCAGCTGGCCAATTGATCAGGTTCATCATCCAGTTCTGTCTGGACTTGGCAGGGGAGGCACAGAGCTGGGTCCAGCTGGCAGAACCAGCCTCCAAACAACCCAGCATGCAAGGTCCCTTCCTGTCCCTGGGAGCCACTCCAGACAGTTCTGGATTCCTCCCTGGGAATGGCCCAGAGGCCCAGAAGCTGCCAGAAGGAATTTCCTCCACTGCATCCTGGTTCTTTGAAGGCACATTTGGCTTACGGGGGGGGGGAGGCTAGAGGGGCTGGGGTCAAGGCTAGGAGGAGAAGGGAGTCTCCGTGGGCCAAGCTGTTCTCTGGGTCTGACATAGAGCAGTGCTGGGCATCAGGAGATCCTGGGATCAGGCCTAGCCAGGTCTGAAGGCATCTCGGCACCATGCATGGACCCCCCCCCCTTGGACACACCCGTGCGGTACGTACATTAGCAGGTGGGGGACACGCATGTATTCATATGGGCACCTGCACACACGTGTTCAAGCACACATTTGCACGTCTCTAGCACACAGGCAAGCAGGCATTCAAAGACACCCCTGCAAACACACACACAGACAAGCCTGGGTACACGTGGACACCCGCGGGATCCCGCAGTCACGGATATGCTCTATCCGTGCGTGTGCCCCTGCAGGCACGCGCGTGTGCCCCCTGGGCAAACACACCCAGAGAGCCACGTGTGCACAGGCGTACCCGTGCGGGACGGCAAGCAGAGGTGTGCTCAGGGCACACAGGGATTCACGTGGACGTGCACACTTAGCTGCAGGAACACTCACAGCCACGCTCAGCCCGCGGGAGCACACGTGTGACGCACACGGAGATGTGGTCGACCCACACACGCAGTGGCTGTGCGTCTTCTGTCTTCGGTATCCTCGGGTGCTCCCGCCTGTATCCCCAGCCCCCAGCGCCGCACACACTTAGCCCCGTGTCCGCCGATGTCTACAGAGCACCTCGCGTACGTGGGGGGCTCTGTGCTCGGCTGCGGGGATCCCACGGGAGCTACTAAAAGCCAGCCCGGGGATGCCTGGGTGGCTCCATCGGTTAAGCATCCAGCTCTTGATTTCGGCTCAGGTCATGATCTCACTGTTCGCAAGATCGAGCCCCGTGTCTGGGGGTTACTCTCTCTGCCTCTCTCTCTGCCTTTCCCCCCACACACCAGAGGGAACACCAGCTCCTCAGACCCCGCCAGCTGCTGACACAGACCTGAGGGAGAACAAGAGGCTGGCGGGGGAGGGACACCAGCATGGGGGCGTGGGGCGGGGGTGGGGACTCAAACTCGGCCTAGGGAGTCAGAAAAGGTGGCCTCAGAGTGAGCCCTCCACAGACACCGGCACTCGAGCTCAGGGGCACACACACATTTGCACCCCCCCTTCCCTTCCCGCCACACTTTCCCCACAAGGCGTTTACCCCCAAAGTAACGCGAAGAAGCCAGGAGGACTCACGGGAGCTGATGCTTCCCCGGGGGGCACCTCCAGGTCCCTCCCGGGAACTGCAGCCCCAGCCATCTCCCCACACAGGCGGTGACACCCAGCATCTGACCTGCCCCTCCCCTCCCCCGCGACCCCTCCACTTCTCCATCTTCTCCAACACCCTCGGGGCATCCTCACCCACAAGCTTTCTCTCGCCACACAGTCTGTCCAGTCTTCCCACTCCACCCAATCTCAAATCTCACCACGTGCCCGGTCTGCAAAATATACCCCGAATTCAACCGCCTTGCCTCCTCCCGCTGCCTCATCTGGTCAGCCCCCTCATCTCCCGCCCCTTCCCCTGGTCCCCCTGCTCCCACCCGCATCCCTACCATCTGTCCTCCCCCCAGTGTCCTCCAAAGGGGAGTCAGGCCCCTCCCTCCTGCCCACAGCCATCCCGGGCGCCCACCTCCCTCCTGGTAAAAGTCCAACTGATCTCAAGGCACACGAGATTGTGCAGGACCCCATCCTGTCCCCTCCTTGCCCTCGCCCTCTCCCATTCTGCCCCTCACTCACTCTGCTCCAGCTACAGGGGCCTCCTCCCTGCTCCTCCAACATGCCAGGCAGGGTACTACCCCAGGACCTTTGCACCTGCTGTTCCATCTGTCCAAACTGCTCTTCCCCCTGATATGCCCACACCTCACTCCTTTACCTCCTTCGGGTCTTTATTTGTATTTTCGATCCCCTGCCACTTGAAAAGGCCACCCCAAACAGGGACGTCTGTGAGCTTCATCCCCTGCTGGAGTCCCAGTTCCAAATGGCGCAGGTGCACAGTCGGTGTTCCCTTAATATTCCCTAAAGGTTGAGTAAATGTTAGACATTATTGCTGTTATTATCAGCCTGTTATTTGTCCCTCGGTCCCCTGTGGTCTCTCTGGGGGCCAGGGCTTTCTCCTTCTGTCAACAAACGTTTATTGAGGACCTACTAGGTGCCTAGCAGCAAAGGAATAGACAAAAATCCCCACTCTCCCCAAATCTGCTTTCAAATGCAGGCTCCAAGTGTGTGAACCAAGAAACGATTTCAGACAACAGCAAGAAAGTACGGGCAATAGAGAAAATAAAACGGGAGGTTTGCAGAGCGGCGGGGGTGAGGCCGAGTCCCCCCCCCCCCCCCCCCCCCGCAAGCAGGTGCTGCTGGAGCAGAGGATCAAGGAGAAGGAGCCAGCTGCAGGCAGGTGGGGCGGGTGCTTCAAGTTCAGCTCACATTGAAGCTCTCACCCTGCGGCCCTAAGAATAAATGAAGGAACACACAGACGCAGGCACACGTGACCGGATGACCCAGCCCCCCCCCCCCCACCTGGACCCGGGATTGCGTGACCCCTGAGTCCACGAGGGCATGGGAAGAGAGGGCCCCCGTGGCCGAGACACCCTGCCCTTCCTCCGGGGTTCCCAGACGCCCTGACACAGGCTCCCCCGGAGGAAAAGGAAGAGCTTCAGCCGGGGGCAGCCTTGTGGGCCAGCTGCTGGGGTGGGGGGACTTCTTCCCCGCCCTCTTCCTTCCAGGTAACCCGAGAGGCCGCTGGAACATTCCGGGCACAGGAAATGAAAATGGGCACATGGCGGGAAGCAGGCAGGGACGTCACACCCATAGGTGAGCAGACATTGAGGCCCTCTTGTCCCAAGTGCTGACCCTGGAGCCCCCCCTCCCCCCAGGGCACCTCCCCCAGCACCTGTGGACCAGGGAACCGGGCGAGAGTCAGGAGGCATCCTCGCGCTCGCTGCCTCCCGTGTGGACCCAAATCAAGCTCGTTCTCCTTCCGAATCCCCCTCAAAGCCACCCACTGCTCTCCCTCCCCTGCCTGGGCTAGGCCACCGCCCTCCGGCCCAGATAACAGCAGGGCCCTTAACCAGCCTTCCGACCTCCAGGAGCGCAGCCCGTTTCCATTCTCTCCCCGCCCAGCCAGAGAGATCTTCCAGAAACAAAGCCCAGTCCTTGCCACCCCCCACCCCCCACCCCATACAGCCTCCCATGGCTCCTCATGGAGCGAAACCTAAAGTTCTTTCTAAACCCAGGTCTTGGAACCCAATCCGCACCGGCCTCCATCTCGGGCTTCCTTATTAGGGCCCCTCCCCACCCCCACCCGCGCCCCGCCCATTGGCTCTCCTTGCCCCAGACACGTGGAATCGCTTCCGGTCTCCCCTGCAGCCCAGGGCTTGCCACTGGGTGCCCCGGCCTCACCCATCTTGCGGGCGTCTGCTGAGCCTCACTTCCTGGAAACCCTCCTGGACTCTAAGTCCAAGGTCACCCGGGCTCCCCCCAGGGAGCACAGGCCACACTGCTTCCTACGTACGAGTTTGTCTGCCTCCCAAGAGACCCGAGCTCTGCAATGGCTTCCCACGCCTGCCACGGTGCGTGGTCCCAAACAGATGCGCCGCAGAGAGCAGGTGATGTCAGGTGCAGGGGGCGGGTTTCGCCTGACTGTGCCGGGCGGGGGCAGCGTGCTGTGCTAGGCTGTTCCCCGGCTGGCTGACGGGGTGGGTGGTTACTTACCGACAGCCCTTCATGGCTCACACTGGGGGGTGGGCACAGCCGATCCCCTCTTCTGCGATCTCAGCCAACACAAGACTCAGAGCCTGAGAAAGAAACCTTCTTGGGGCGCCCGGGTGGCTCCATCGATTAAGCCTCCGACTTCCGCTCAGGTCATGATCTCAAGCTTTGGTGGGTTCGAGTCCCACGTCGGGCTCTGCGCTGACAGCTCAGAGCCTGGAGCCGGCTTCGGATTCTGTGTCTCCCCGTCTCTCAGCCCCTCCCCTGCTCACACTCTGTCTCCCTGTCTCTGAATAATAAATAAATGTTTAAAAAAAATTAAAAGAAATAAAAAAAGAAAGCTCTGTGGGGGCCAGGGCAGAATTAGAGTCTAAAAGTTAAAAGCCTGGGCGCCTGGATGGCTCAATTGGTCAAGCACCTGACTTCGGATCGGGTCATGGTCTTGGGGTTTGTGAGTTCAAGCCCTGCATCGGGCTCTGGGCTGTTGGCACCGATCCCGCTTCAGATCCTCTGTCCTCCTCTCTCTCTGCCCCTCCCCTGCTCATGCTTGCTTTCTCTCTCTCATTCTCAAAAATAAACATTTAAAAAATAATTTTAAAATAAATTAATTAAAGATAAAAGCCTGACTCTTCCCCGGGGCACCTGGGTGGCTCAGTCGGTTGGGTGTCCGACTTCGGCTCAGGTCATGATCTCGTGGTTCATGGGCGCGAGCCCCGCATTGAGCTCTGTGCCAACAGCTCGGAGCCTGGAGCCTGCTTTGGATTCTGGGGTCTCCCTCTCTCTCTGCTCCTCCCCCACTTGCAGACGCACATGTGCACGCTCTCTCAAAAATAAATAAATGTTAAAAAAAATTTTTTTTTAAAGAAGAAGAAAAAAAAGCCTGACTCTCCCTAACAGGAGCCTTGGATGACCCTGGTGTCGGGGTGCTCACTACCTCTCACTGGTGATTATCCTGATCATTAGAAGGCAGCATTTGGCTCCATCCATCTCCAGCCTCTGTGTGCCCCCACCCAGCAGCTGAGAATGACCCCCTTTCCCACGCCAGGCAAGTCCCCAGAGGGAGCTTTGGCTGGAAGAAGAAGCTACCAGACTGGGGGCCAAGAGATGGGAGACGCTGGTGAAGGACAACAGTGGCTCAGTGTTTTCCAGGAAGGCTGGAGTGCACGAAGAATGCAAAGGTGGGAAAGGACCTGCTGGGGGTGGCCCTGTGTCCCCTGATGTGTCTCCCTTGGGTGCGGAGGTGGGCGGGGGGGGGGCTGTCCACTCCACCAGCCACATGGGTCCCGGCCACTGGCAGAGACGGGCAGGGCCAGCCACAGAGGTGCACGGTCGGCACCTGGCTGCAGTGGCTTTCCAGGGTCTGTCCCTCTCGGCATGTCCTTAATCAGGCAGACGTTCTAAAGGCTTCTGCACACCGCAGAAAGGGGGAGGGGGGCAGGGCCACATGACATAGAGCCTCACCTCACTGAGCCCACAGCTTCCTCAGCTGCAAAATGGGACCAATGGAACCCATTTGCCTGGACGGCCGTGAAGGTTTCATGAGAGAAATAAGCTGTTTGGGAAGTTCTCAGAGAGCGGTGACCCCTCCCTTATGATTAACCAGCCCCGGGAGCTGCTTCAGGATGCATCTTGACAATTGGAAATATGGAAAGACACAAGGCTGTGCTGCTGTGGGCATCTCGTTATGAGAACGTTGGTTTCTTGGGTTGTATTAAGATGTGGTTTTCCTGTTCAAGCCTCTGAAATCCCCTGTGGGTTTTCTGGGGGTTCAGCAGCAGGGGAAGAGGTAGGTCCCCAACAAGGAGTGGGCAGAAGAAGGAGGTCCGGCCTCCTGCACTTTGGTTGCTGCCTGAACTTGGGAAACCAGTCCCGGGTCCTTGGGGTTGCCACAAAGGGTCCCTACGCCGGACTCCCACCATTAGTGAATAAAAACATAAGAGGTGCAGTTGTCTGTGTTTTCTCTGGCCATCCTGAGTCTCCGGGTGAGCTAAGG
Organism: Acinonyx jubatus; assembly: GCF_027475565.1. Lineage (NCBI taxonomy): Eukaryota > Metazoa > Chordata > Mammalia > Carnivora > Felidae > Acinonyx > Acinonyx jubatus. The sequence continues at coordinate 159,417,195 of NC_069383.1, forward strand.
ACCTTTTCCTGACAGAATAGATACTATCTCCTCCCTGCGTGTAGGTCTGTTTTGGCAAGGTGGGTAGGTGCTCTTTTGCTTTAAAAATACAAACCGATTGGGGGCCCCTGGGTGGCTCAGCCGGTGAAGCATCCGACTTCGGCTCAGGTCATGATCTCACGGTTCGTGGGTTCGAGCCCCGTGTCGGGCTCTGTGCCGACGGCTCGGAGCCTGGAGCCTGCTTCGGATTCTGTATCTCCCTCCCTCTCTGCCCCTCCCCTGCTCACGCTCCGTCTCTATCTCAAAAAAGAAATAAACATTAAAAATTTTTAAAGAGAATACAAACCGATTAGAGGCATTAATAAACTCCCCCTGGCTTTCTGCCCATACCCACCCACCGCCCCCCACACACACGCACACACACACATGCGCACACACAGTTATGCAGTTGAAAGGGACCAGAAGAATATTCCAATCGAGGGCACCGCAGGTGCCTTTCCCCATCCAGGGATAGCATAAGCCCCAGGGGCAATCAGCAGGGGTTTCTGATGTCATCAAGGGGCCCTAACGCAATGAGTTACCCCTCTGCACTAAATAGAATAGCTAAAATGTGTCAATGACAGCCCTGAGTGCTGTCATTGCCGCAGGGAATGCATCGGGTTTTTTTTTTTTTCTTTAGCTAAGATAGCAGAGGAGGTGGTTTATCGGACACGTGTTACATTCAGCCACAAACGCAAACAGAATTAGTCTCGAAAGTCGCAGGTCCAGGGCAAAGGACCAAAAGGGACTGTTTTGGTACAAGCCAGGTGGGTCTCTCAAAGGTGGTCATTGCCATCACGTGGCGATGGGTGTTCTAGATCCTGTGAGTCAAGTGCTAGAGAGTGGGCTTGCTGCCCAACAGTTTGTACCAGCGTCCCGGGCCTCGGGCTCTCCTTATTTCTGCTCATGTGGCCTCTGCAGGTGCACAGGCTAACGGTTCACTCGGCCCTCTGCCTCATCTTTCTTCTTTTTCAAGAAACGGTACATCTTTAACACCATCTTGGAACGCTTCCCACAGGACCCAGTAATCCGCTTCTAGATATTTTCCCGAGAAAAATAAAAACCCGTGTTCCCACGAATGTTTACAGTGGTGTTGTTCGCAATCGCCAACAACTAGATACAGTCTTACATGACCGTCAGTGGGTGACTGGAAAACAGTAGCGGAATAACTTATCATGGAACGTTCCACAGTGATTCAAAGAAAGACACAGCAACGTGGATGAATCTGAAATGCATTATGCTGAGCGGAAGAAGTTCAGACTCGAAGGCTAAAAATCTGTATGGTTCCGGGGCGCCTTGGGTGGCTCAGTCGGTTAAGTATCCGACTCCAGCTTGGGTCACGATCTCACAGTCCGTGAGTTCGAGCCCCACGTCAGGCTCTGTGCTGATGGCTCAGAGCCTGGAGCCCGCTTCGGATTCTGTGTCTCCCTCTCTCTCTGCCCCGCCCCTGCTCATGCTCTGTGTCTCTCCGTCTCAAAAATAAATAAAAACATTAAAAAATCTTTTCTTAAAAAAAGAAGACACAGAGCGGGGGCTGTGAAGGCTGGGACCGTTTATGGCTTCCCCACGTTAGGGGAAGAGTTTCCAAATACAGACAGTCCCTCACTTAACAAGGGTTCCACTCACAGTCTTTCAACTTTGCAATATGGTGTGAAAGCGATATGCGTCCGGCAGAAACCGTAGTTCGAATTTGTAAATCAGATCTCAGTCAGCCATGAGATCACAAGCTTAAACAATCAATACACTGGCAACCATTCTGGTTTTCAGGTTCAATGCAGTATGGAATAAATTGTATGAGCTATTCAGTGTCTCATTATAAAATAGGTTTGTGTTAGATGATTTTGCCCGAGGGTAGGTGAATGGAACTGTTCTGTGTGTGTTCAAGGTAGGCTAAGCCAAGCCGTGATATTCAATAGGTTAGGTGTATTAAATGCATTTGGACTTACGATATTTCCAACTTATGATGTTGGTGTAACCCCTGGATGTAACCCCATCGTAAGTCAAGGATTATCTGTATATGACAATATTCATCATTGTTCTTTTCTCTGCATCTCTGCTAGCAGTAAGTGTTATCATTTTTTAATGTTTTTTATCACTTTTTAATGTGCTTTATGACAACAGCTTGAAATTTTTATTTTTTGATGTTTATTTCTGAGAGAGAGAGAGAGAGAGAGAGAGAGAGAGAGAGAGATTGTGAGCAGGGGAGGGGCAAGGAGAGAGGGAGACACAGAATCCGAAGCAGGGTCCAGGTTCTGAACTGTCGGCACAGAGCTCGACGCAGGGCTCGAACTCATGAACCGCGAGATCATGACCTGAGCCGAAGTCAGACGCTTAACTGACTGAGCCACCCAGGCATCCCTATGATAACAGCTTGAAATTTTTACTTCAATTTTACAAAATATGGGAAGTCATAAATAAATTAAATATACAGAATTTCACAAATTTTCTGATTTCCACTATAATTTCATCTGCAAAAAGATAGTAATCAGACATACATTCTCACTCTTCTGTTTTTGTTGACACCCTCTTGGGTGTGAAGTAACAGCTCATTGTAACTGAAACTCACACTCTCTGGGTTCCTGAGGACTATATTTTCATATGTTCTTTGGCTTTTGGTTCCGAGAAGTACCTGTTCATGTGATTCCTCAGTTTTCTATTTATGTTGTTTGTCTTTTTTCTTATCCATGTGTAGAAATTCTTTGTATGTGAAGGTCCTAACCCCTCTCAGACAACTTACTGGTCTTTACTTATTGGTTTTGTTTATAACATTTCCCCCTAAATTTGTGTTTATGTATATATAATCAGATATTTCTGTCTTTTTTTTTTAATGATTTTATTCGCTTTTGAGAGACAGAGGACTAGCAAGGGAGGAGCAGAGAGAGAGAAAGACACAGAATCCGAAGCAGGCTCCAGGCTCTGAGCTGTCAGCACAGAGCCTGACGCAGGGCTCGAACTCACGGACCGCGAGATCATGACTTGTGCCAAAGCCAGACGACCAACCGATTGAGCCACCCAGGGACCCCAGATATTTCTGTCTTTTTATTTAAGCCTTCTGAGCTTCCTTTCTTAGTTTAAAAAAAAATTTTTTTTAAAAAGCAGCTTTTCAACCCAAAGTTGTAGAAATTGCCTTATAAGTTCCTTCTACAATTTCTATTACTTTGAGGTTTTTGTTTGTTTTTTTACATCTGCTCTCTAGCCCAGCTGGATTTTTTTTTTCCTTGCAGCACAGAAACTATCTCAGTCAACCACGTCTCTATCAAAAGTGAGAGGAGGAAAGGGAGACAGCCACCTGTGTCCCAGACCCACGTCCCTCACTGGCTCAGGCTGGGGCCCCGCCCTTCGGTAGTGGGTGTTGAATTCCCAGCCTGGCGTTTGGGTTTTTTCGGCTCGCTGTGGTCCCAGCTTGTCCAGAGGAGCCCTGGAGAAGCACTCTCCTCTGGTGGTCATTGCAGAGATAGCAGCTACCGTCTGAAGAAAGCCACCTCCTAAAGCTAAAAGCTGAATGGGTTCATTTCCCCCGGCCTAAAACTGGGGAATTCATCTCTTTGAGGGATCCAAACAGATATTTGCACACGCATGCTCGTAGCATCATTATTCACGATGGCCAAAAGGTGGAAACCTCCTAAATGTCCACGGACAGATGAACGGATAAACAAAATGGGTCCAGCCACACAACGCAGTATTATTCAGCCTTAAAAAAAAAAAAAAAAAAAAAAGACATTCTGGCACTTGCTACAACGTGGGTGAACCCTGAGGGCCGGGAAATAAACCAGCTACAAAAGGGGCACCTGGGTGGCTCAGCTGGTTAAGCGTCCGACTTCGCTCAGGTCATGATCTCACAGTCCGTGGGTTCGAGCCCCGCGTCGGGCTCCATGCTGACAGCTCGGAGCCTGGAGCCTGTTTTAGATTCTGTGTCTCCCCCTCTCTCTGCCCCTCACCCGATCACACTCTGTCTCTCTCTGTCTCTCAAAAATAAACATTTAAAAAAATTGAAAAAAAAAAAAAAAAAACAACCCAGCTACACACGGACAAAAAGCGTTTCGCTCCATTCATGAGGTACCCAGCCCAGGCAAATTCAGGGACACAGAAAGTCAAATACGAGACACCAGCGGCTGGGAAGGGGGTGGGGAGTTTAGTGTTTCATGGGGACAGAGTCTCAATTTGGGAAGGTGAGAAAATTCTGGAGGTGGATGGTGGGGGTGGTTGCAAAAGAATGAAAATGTGCTCGATGCCACCGAGCTGTGCACTTGGAGATGGTTAGAGTCGGCCATACATTTGTGGGTCCGTTTCTGGATTCTCTGTCCCTGTTCCGTTGATCTCTGTGTCTTGTTTTTGTGCCGATACCATAGTAAATGTTACTTTATGTATATTTTACCAGCAGAGACAGCAGAAAAGGGTGGACCTCAGCAGTGGGAGGAGGGCGGTGACGACGGTGGCCAGCGCAGGGGGCGAGGGATCGAGCACTGAGAGTGGGGACAGCTTTCTCTAGCGATTGGACCACACAGAGAGAGCAGGACAGGGAGGCTGGGAGGGAGAGAGGCCCGAGAGAATTGAAATTTAAGGGGGGGGGGGAGCCCAGAAGAAGAAGCAGAGAGACAAGAAGAGAGACAGAGAGACAAGGAGGTGGGGAAGAGACAGGAGCGACAGAGAGACAAGAAGCGAGGCAGGGACAGAGAAAGCAGACCCCTCCCCTCCAGGCAAAGGCCTGTAGACCCACCTTCCCTCCTAGGACCACCCAGTGATGGCGTCTGTGTGGGTCTCTGGGGCTCCTGCACCCTCTGAGCCGGCTTGTCCCCAAGCTTCCTTCCCTGCCCCTCCGATGATGCCCATCCATCATGCTTACGGTCTGGGGGCGTCTGAGCACTGCCAGCCTGTGCCCCTCCGGCCCCACGTTGGCCACACAGACACTCGCGACACAGGAAACTCAGTCCTGCCTCCTAGCCCTTGCCCCTGTGCCTCCTGCCTCGGGGAGTGTCCTTTCCCCAGATCTTCGTTTACACGCCTGGCCCCTTCTGGGCACTCAGGTCTCAGCTCCCGTGGCCTTCCAGACACACCCTGGCTCCTGCAGCCACCTCCGCCACCCACCCTCTGTCCCATCACAATGTCTGCTTCCTTTCACGGCAATCAATGCCATCTCCAATTATGGGGGGGGGGAGGCGGTGTCTGTTTCCTGGCTCACAGTCTGCCTCCAGGGCTCCAGAGGGTTGTGCCTGCCTCGTCCCCGTAATCCCCCACCTACAAAAAGACCCAGCACACAGTAGGCGCTCAATAAATGCGTGTTGCATTAAGGACACACTCGATGGCGACAGAACGTGCTGTGCACGTGACTCTGTGTGCTTCCCTGCCTCCTCGTGTCCTGTGTGCGTCTCGTGTTTGTATGTTTCTGCGGACAGTCGAGTGCTGGGCGCGGGGCCCCGGGCCAGCCGGGGTTTGTGTATTTGGGCTTTGGGGGACTCACCTGGCAACGGGTGTGTGAGTGTCTCCACGGGTGGCCCTCTCCGGCCGTGTCCCGGCAGCTTCACGTTTCTAGGGGTCCACGGGCCTGTTGCGCCCCATGCGAGCGCCCGCAGAGCCACACGTGTGCAGCCTGTGGGCGGGACAGGGTCTGACCAGCTGGAGAGCACCAAGCTGTGTTTGCTGGTCCCCGCAGCATCCACACTTGTCACCGTGGCCCGGTTCCAGGTACCAGCATGGCGAGCTCGGGCTTGGAAAGACGCGCACGAGGGTGCGCCACTCTCCAGCATTTTCCCCAGGGAGGCTCGGTCGCCACAAACGACCTCAACGGCCCCCCCCCCCCGGATGAGAGAATAACGAAGCGAGATAATTAGGGAGGGGCTGAATGTCTTCATTTTACTACGGCAAACCCACATGACGTAAAATTTAGCACTTTAACCTTTTTTTCAATTATTTATGTATGTATTTATTTTGAGAGAGGAAGAGCGCGTGAGCGGGGAGGGTCAGAGAGACAAGGAGAGAGAGAGAGAGAGAGAGAGAGAATCCCAAGCAGGCTCAGAACTGTCAGCGTGGAGCCAGGTGTGGGGCTCGAACCCACAACCTGTGAGATCGTGACCAGAGCCAAAACCAAGAGTCGGACGCTCAGCCGCCTTCGGCCACCCAGGCGCCCCCACTTTAACCATTTCTAAGCATGCAGTCCAGTGGCCTCAGGCACACGGTATGGTACTGGGTTTGAGTGGTCAGTACTTTCATTCTTAACATGATTTCTGTATCTGCAAGTTTATATAATTAAATGTTTTAGGATGACAGCAGTTAACAGGCAGCCTGCAAACTTCCAGAACACATAACAAGGGGCTCTGGGAGCCGGTCTCCTCACGGGCCCCTCTCCGGCCTCCGGGTGGGCACTCCCGCGTGCCGGCATACGGTTCTGCGTGGCCCCATTCATCATGTTGTGGTCACACCCGTGCGTGTGCCCGTGGACCCCCCGGTGTCTGCGTGTAAGAGCCTGGGTGAGCCCTGCGTGCGCCCAGGGGTCTCTGCAGGTGCACTGCTCTCTGTCCACCCCCCACCGAGTCTCCCCGGACCTGCGGGTATCTACACACCCATGCGCGAGGGGGCTCGTGTCTCTGAGGACACCTCGTGCCCGAGTACCCACTCCAGTGACACTCTGGAGCCGTGTCTGAGCGTTTCCTCTCGACGGACGCTCAGTGCATCAGGTCGGTGTTGAAATCAGCTACGGGGGGGTATTTACACCACAGGAGTCAGCACATGCTGCATACGCATCAGGGCTTCTCTCTCTCCCTCTCTCTGCCGGAGAGGTGGTTGTTAAACATTTACCAGAACGCCACGGGGACCCAGGTCGCTCCGTGTGTCCATGTGACCCCGTGGGTCCCCACGCACGAGCCAGTGCGGATCCCTGGGGGTCGGAGCACCCGTGTGCCCTGTGCACCTCTGTGCACCCGTGTGCCCGGGTGAGGCCCTGGCACCCCGTTCCTCTTCGGCAGTTGGTTCCACAGGAAGCCGCTAGGGTGGGGGCGAGGCTGCTGAGACTCCCCGCCCCGCTCCCCACCCCACTTCTCAGGGTGCTCCAGCTGTGCGGCCGGGGAGGCTCCCTGCTTCTAGAACCTGGCCTGGGCTGTCCTCAGACCCCTGCCTCCGCCCAAGGCTGGGGTCCACAGAGGCACCAGGCAGGCGGGCAGGCGGTTGAGAAGGAGGAAGCTGAGGCAGAGTTGGGTCACCCTGTGGTTCCCGAGGGCCCCGCCAGTGCTCCCCCTGGGCCGCCGGGAAGCCTTAGCCATGGGTCGTGGGGGCCACAGGAGCTGGTAGCCGGGCTGGGTACCCACGGCAGCGAGGACAAGCCTCTCTCTGGTGAGTGACCTTCACGGGGGCCTGGGGGACCGGTGACCAACAGAGACAGAGTGGCAGTGGCGGGGGCGGGGGTGAGGCAGGGTCCTGAGGGGCAGCAGAGACACCACAGGTTGTTTCCCTCCACCTTCCCGCCAGCCTGCTTCCTGAGTGGGCGGGGATGACCGTTTGACCCGCCTGTCTGTTCTGCAGAGGTCTGTGCCCCCGAAAGGTCACCCACGAAAGGTCGTGGCCTGGGGTCCTCGACACGTGCAGCCGACAAGAAGATAGAGCCCCCTTGTAGCCAAAGCCTGCTTAAGGGACACAGACAGGGGATGAATGAGGGTGCTCCCTGGGGCAGAGTCCCCACCCCGGGCGGACTTCGCTTCCTAAACCGGATCGCGGGGGCCCCCGCGGACCTCCCTGAAGCAGCATCCAAAGATTGAGGCTCGGGCGTCCGACTTTCAAAACAAACGCTGCCTCTTAAGGCCGATGGCAGTCGTGAGCTGGGCCCACCCCAGTCTTCCCAGGTCCTCTGAGGAGGAGGAGGAGGACGCCGCTCCCGGGAAGCCCTCCAGGTCAGAGCTCTGACCCCAGGAGGCGCCCCCTGGCTCCCAGCAAGGCCCACCTTGGGGAGCCTCACATCCGCCCGCCTCGGGGTGGGGCCGAGGGGGGAAGAGAGCTACGGTTCGAGCAGGGCACACCCAGGCCTGCTTCCGCCCAGCCCCGGGGCCGCCCAGCCCGCAGGCGGCTTCAGTCTTCAGGCACCGTGGGGTCTGGTGGCCCAGGAGAACCAGGAGAGGGTGAACCTGGAGGGGAGAGCTGGGGCCCGGGAGGACGGAGCTGGGGAGTTAGGCTGAGGGCACAAGGGGAAGGCCTTGAATGCCACGCTCAGGGGGCGCATTCCCCAGGGTGTTCCGCTGGCTCAGTCGCCCGATGTTCTGAGGACCGAGGCGTGACCGCCAAGCAGCTCTGGCCCTATTTGTTCACCAGGCCAAAGGGTGTCCCAGGCCTTGCATGTGAATCTTAGCACGGGGCCGGGCGCACAGTAGGAGCTCAGGAAGTACAGTAGGAGCTCAGCCTGCCGGACCCAGAGCCTTGTTTTCCTGAGCGGGGCCCGGACAGGTGTGCGTCTAGACACTTTCTAAGTCACGCCTAAAAGAGAGAGACTGATGGGGGACCCCAATCTCTGCCATCTCCGCAGGCTGGGCTCTGGTGAGAGAGGGCCAAGCAGAAATGGCAAACCCGGCCTTGGCCTCCGCCTGAGGCTGGCTGGCCCCTCAGGGGGGGCGGGGCTTCAGCACCCACATAAAGTCCTCCCACCTGCCCACCCCCCGGAGGTTGGGGAGCCCCGAGAGGCGAGAGGCGTCCGCAGCCCGTGCAGGGAAAGGTGTGTGGCGGGAGCCGGGGGGCATCCAAACTGCAGCTCGGCTCCGCGGGCTATTCTCTGGGTTTCCATGGACGAGCCTGGCCGTCTGCGTATAACTGAGTGCGCGTGTGTCCGCCACTGTCCGCGTGTGCTGGAGGGTGCTGGGTGCTGCTGTGCAAAGTGTGGGTGTTTTTGTATCTTTCCGTGAGCGGAAGATGTGCGGTCACCTACTCACACTATGAGAGCTGACCTCCCGAGGGATGTGCAGATGGGGAGGAGGGCACGTGATGGCCAAGGGCAGAGTTTAAAGGTCAGACAGAGAGGGGCACCTGGGTGGCTCAGTCAGTTACGTGTCCGACTTTGGTGCAGGTCACGATCTCACGGTTCACGGGTTCTGCGCTGACCCTGAGGAACCTGCTTGGGAGTCTGTCTCTCCCCCTCTCTCTCTGCCTCTCCCCCACTTGCACAGTCTCTCTCTCTCTCTCAAAATAAATAAATAAACTTAAAAATAAAATTAAAAAAAAAAAAAAAAAAGGCCAGACAGAGAAAGGAAGATGGCCAAGGCAGAAGGGAAACTGGAGGACAAACAGGAAGGAGAAGCTTGGGGCCTGGGGTGGGGGAGGGGCGTTCAAGAAAGAAGGGGTCAGGAAAGGTGAGGCTGGAAACTCTCCCATAGGAGTTAGCCCCCAGAGAGATCTAGAAGACTGGAGGGGGTGGAAATAAGACTACAAGGGCTGTGGGCTCAAGCGGGTGTCAGGAGGCAAAGGCAGGCGTGCAGATAACCCTTCGGGAAGGGAGGGGACAGAGGGTCACTGAAGAGAGGAGTGACAGACAGCCTTTTCCTCTGAGGGGGCGGCAGCGGGCCAGGACTCCAGAAAGAAGAAAGCCTTGGTCCTCTCAGCAGTGACAGTGGTTTGGGGCTGGGAGGTCACAGAAAGGATCTGGGGAGCGGGGGGCGGGGGTCAGCAGGGAACAAAGGATTTTTCAGACTCAGGGAGCGAGGGTGCAGTAGGGAGGCCCCACCACCAGGGGGCAGCACCGGCACGGCCATGCGCGCCGACCGGAGCCCGCACACCTGACCTCGCACGCAAAGCCCACGCACCCGACTCACACGTACACAACCGCGCGCGGACACGCAGGAACCCGGGCAGGGACCAGGTAACAGAAGCAGATTTCCCCAGGTCCCAGGTGAGCTTTGTACATCCAACCCCACAGATACCATCCGGCCTTCAGGCGCACACACCGGATCGCAGGGGTTTTTTTTTAAAAAACAATATTCAGCTATAAAAAAGGAGGTCCTGCCACTTGGGACAACATGGATGGACTCCGAGGACACCGTGCTAAGTGAATAAGTCAGACAGAGAAAGGCGAATGCTGTGTGATCTCACTTAAACGTGGAATCTGAGAACGGCAACCAAACCCATGGAAAAAGAGATTGGATTTCTGGCTTCCAGAGGCAGGGGGCGGGGGGGGGGGGGAGGAATTGGAGGAAGGGGCTCAAAAGGGACCGACTTCCAGTGACGAGATAAGTGAAGTCCTGGGGATGTGATGTGCACAGCATAGTGACCAGCGTTAACGCCGCTGCGTGGTGTGCTGGAAAAGTCGCTGAGAGAGTAGAAACTAAGAGTTCTCGTCACAAGGGGAAAAAAAGATTTTTTTTTTTTTTTTTTTTGCATCTAAATGAGGTGATGGAAGTTAGCGAAATGTGTTGTGGTCATTCCACAGTATATGAAAGTCCAATCATTATCCCGTGTGCCTTAAAAGCACACGGGGCGTGGGTCCATTATATCTCAATAAAACTGGGGGGAAGGGCGCCTGGGGGGCTCAGTCGCTTAAGTGCCCAACTCCTGATTTCGGCTCAGGTCATGATCTCATGGCTCAGGAGTTCAAGCCCCGAGTTGGGCTCTGCACTGATGGCACAGAGCCTGCTTGGGATTCTCTCTCTCTCTCTCTCTCTCTCTCCGCCCCCCCCCCCGACTCACACTCTCTCGTACTTTCTCTCAAAATAAATAAATAAAGTTAAAAAAACAAAACGCTGGGGGGAGAACCACCCAGATGTTCCTATTCACCCCCACATGGGCAACTTGACACCCAAGATTTGCCCTCAAACACACACTCACAGGGGTGCCTGGCTGGCTCGGCTGGAAGAGTGCGTGACTTTGATCTCAGGGTCGTGGGTTCGAGCCCCACGGGGGATGTACAGATGACTTAAATAAATAAAACTTAAACACACACACACACATGCACAGATGTGAAAATACACACTCTGTGTGCAGACTCACAAACGCAGGGTCAAAATCACAGCCAGTGGTGCACGCACACACACACACACACACACACACACACACGCAGACGTTCACACACACCCAAGCTCACCTCAGGACCCAGTCTAAACTTGTCTTCTGAGGACCCCAATGTCACTACCACTCACGGTGCCGTTTCCTTCCGCCCGTCCTGGGAATGTCTAGCCCGGCCAGGGTGAGACGCCTATAGATGGAGGAGGGGTGAGGGGGGCTTGTGCTCAGGGCTTGGCCTTCCCCCCCAGGCTGGAGTCCCTGGCCCCCCAGCCCCCCTGCCCCCCTGCCCTGGCCCCAAGCTCCCATCAGCTGATGCATCTGGCCGCCCCTGGCGGCAGTCTCCGCCCCTCTTGCTGGCAGCCCCATCCTGGTAGGGCTTCCCGGCCAAACTCCTGCTTCAGCCCCTGCTGTGCACCCACCACTCTCGCGCGCGCGTGGGCCCCCATGGCTAACTCAGCGCTCAACCACTCCTGGCCAGCCCTCTCCAAGCGGTGGCTGAAGCGGTGGGCCTTCAAGAGAGGTAAGGGGGCGGGCAGTGGCCAGCAGGCATGTCCCCCTGCCCCCAGCAGGGCTCCCTGGACAGCCTGGAGCCTTTCCTTTGCCTGGGGCACAGGCTCTGCCTGATCCGGCCCCAAATTCCATGATCCCTAGTCCCCCGGGCCCGACAGAACATCACAGACTTATGGGGTCCTTGTCACTTCAGAGGAACCGTCTCCCCAGGCTCAGCCAGGACCTTGTGTCGGGAGGTAAATTTGCAGAACGAGAATCCACCCCAGAACTCCCTTGGGGCACCCTGATGACTGGCTGGGGGTTCCTGCTGCTGTTTGCTCCTGGGTGATGGCAGGATGGAAGCTAGGGAGGCAGCCAAAGAGAGGAGGTTTGAGACTCCGAGGGGTTCTGGAAGACACCTCCCTCAAACACAACACACGAAAGGGGTTGGTGGCGGTCCCCTCCCGGGTCCTGGGGCCTCAGTTTACTTCTGTGGGGGCTGGAGAGGCCCCTTGTATTATATCCCCCGAGGCCTGGGCGAATCACTTTGGCAAAAAGACGCTTCTCCTTAAATCTCAGGATGAGTTTTCCCTTGAAGATAACCAGCCAGTATCAGGGGCCACAGGGTGTGGGGGACAGTGTGATAGGAGCCTCCTGGGTGTCCTTCCTCCCGTGCCTCCCACCTTTGCCCGACCCTCGCCCACTCCAGTCCACTGCTTAGCCTCCACTGTCACCTGCATGAGCCAAGTGCTTGTCCAGGGTGACAGTGAGTGTTCATGCAGGGGGGAAGCCAGGGAGAAGATTCATTAGCTCATTCATTCCGCAGACTGGTTGAGGGCCTAATGTGTACCAGGCACCCTGCTTGGGTCAAGAAGGAGACAGGAGTATCAGAGGACCTGGAGGCTGGGGCCGGGGAGACAGAGGGAGGCCCGGAGATTGGGACGCGAGAAAAGAATAGCCAGAAAGGTAGAAGTTGCTCGCCGGTTGTTGAACCCTCGTGATGTTGAGAGAGGCTGAGTGACTTTTGCTCGAGGTCACATAGCAAGCGCATGCTGGAGGGGCCAGGATCTGGAAACAGTTCTGTCCCAGAGCTACCTCTGTGCTGTGTTCTGACTGGTAAACGAAGCTGCCAGTGTGGGCAGCCGGAGGGTCTGGGGAGGGCTTTTAAATCCACCAGTGGATGGCAATACCAGAGAACAAGTGCATCAACCATGGACCCCCGAAGTCCCTGTCTGGGACCCAGATCCTTATGAAGTTCCACCCGCTCCTGGCCTCTCCGCCCAGCCCATCTTCCTGCCCAGGCACATTGAGACTGATTCACAGGCTGGCAGGTGGGGGAGTGAGCTGAGGAAACCAGCAGTCACTCTTACACCCTTTTATGGCTGGGGCTGCAGGGGCTAATGGTGGAACCTGAATCCAGGCTCCTTAGCGAGAAGCATGGTGCTGGGGAGTAGAGTCTTTCCTCACAATGTCCTTCCAGGCTTTAGCCCTGGGAGGAGTAGGGAGATACATAGGAAGAGGGCTTTTTTGTGTGCCCCTCTCAAGCTCTGTAACTGGCTATCTGGACACCTAATGGGACTTCCTGGGAAAATGATAGGGTCGGATTTGGGGAATGAAACAAGGCTGGGGAAAGGGTAGTTAGGACCTGCAGGGAAGTTGCCTCACTGAATCCGTAATGAGTACATTCTGTGCCTTAACTGGGTTTCCCTCTTGCCTGGCTTCTCTGACTCTGTCCTGCCCCCCTTCTATCTACATCTTCCCCCTCCCCCACTCATCCCCTCAGAATGCCATTTCCTTAATGTAACGAATGCCTCACTGTCTCTGGACACTGCCACCCCATCTATCCCAACTATCCATCCATCCACATATACATGCATCCATCCAACCAGCCAGCTAGCCAACTATCCATCCATGCATACATTCATCTAACCAATGATCTATCCATCCATCTAATCATTCATCCATCCAATCAGCCAGCCACCCAACTACCCGCCCATGCATCCATGTATTTGTGCATGCATGTATCCAGCCACCCAACCAGCCAGCTAGCCAACTATCCATTCATGCCACCATGCATCTATCCATGCATGCATTCACCTAACCATCCACCCATTCGTCCATCCACCTTATCATCCATCCATTCAACTAGCCATCCATCCATCCATCCATCCATCTATCCAAACATCCAACCATCTAACCATCCATCCATCCAACCACATAACCATCCACCTATCTTACCATCTAACCATTCACCCATCTAATCATATACCCATCCATCCATCCATCCAAACAGCCAGGAAGCCAAGGATCCATTCATTCATGCATCCCAGCATCCATCAATCCATTTATATAACCATCTAACCACCCACCCAGCCAACCATCCAGCCAACCAACTATCCATTCATCCAGCCATCCAGCCAGCTAGCCAACTATCTAACCATCTGTCCACCTATCCAACAATGTATTCACTCATCCATCCAACCATCCACCCTTCCAATCATTTATTCACTCATCCATACTTTCATCAGCTTACCACAGGATAGCCTGGTGGTTACAAACCCCTGCTTTGGAGGTGGAAATTCCTGGGTTCACATCCATCTCTGCCTCTTACCCGTATGGTATGACCTAGGACAAGTTCTCTAAGCCTCAGTTTCCTCTTTTGTAAAGGGAGCACTCGAGGGCTTATGAGGATAGAAGAACGCAAAGTACCTGATAGGCTTAGCACTAGGCAAGGTATACAGGAGCTGATCAATACACATAAGATTTTACCACTTGGGGCTTGGGGATGTGCAAGCAGGTCATATAGTACCTGCCCTCATGAACCTCATGGGCTACAGCAGGGGTCAGCAAGCTTTTTTTCTGAAGTGCCAGAGAGTAAATATTTTTGATTTTGCAGCTCACGTGGTCTCTGATGCAACTATTGAACTCTGCTGTTACAGCATGAAAGCAGTCATAGATAATACATACACAAATGGGCGTGACTTGTGCTAATAAAACTTTATTTATAAAATCAGATGTTGAACCAGATACAGCCCATGGAACTCCTGGCTTAGAAGGGAACAAGTAAATGGGGCACCTGGGTGGCTCAGTCGAGTAACCATCTGACTTCGGCTCAGGTCATGATCTCACAGTTTGTGGGTTCAAGCCCCGTGTCGGGCTCTGTGCTAACAGCTCAGAGCCTGGAGCCTGCTTCAGATTCTGTGTCTCCCTCTCTCTCTGCCATTCCCCCACTCACTCTATCTCTCTCTCTCTCAAAAATAAACATTAAAAAAAGAGAGAAGGGAACAGGTAAACCAATTACAGTGCAATAGCGGGGTAGAAATTGTGGTTGACCATTGTTTGCGTGAGAAAACCCCAACAAGAATTGTGGTTGGGCAGGGAGAGAACAGGGACTGAAATTCAAACAATGGCAGAGAAAAGAAAAGATGTTAGAGTGGAGAAATGTCAGGGAGATGAAATTGACGGGGCTTGGTGTCCTGAGGGGTAGTGAGGAGGGAAGGCTGGCCTCCAGGTTTCTGGCCAGGTCACCAGGAAGATAGTATGGTCACCCTGCCACAGGGACATAGGAGGAGGAAAGAAAACAATGAGTTTGGTCTTGGCAGCTGGAGGTTGGAGTATGGATGGGAATACTAGGCACCAATGACCAGAGGCCCCTGGAGACAATGTCTGGAGTCTGGGGGAAGAGAATCTGCCATCAAAATCAGAGTTCAGTGTGCAACATCAGAGTCAAGGCTCAGTCTGTAAGCAGGGTCAGGATTCAGCTGTGGCACTAGGCTGGAAACTCAGTCTATGACACCAGGATCAGGACTCAGTCTATGATGTTGGGTGGGGGCTCAGTCCATGACGCCAGGATCAGGCTCAGTCTATGATGTTGGGTGGGGGCTCAGTCCATGACACCAGGATGGGGCTCAGTCTATGACACCAGGATCAGGTCTCAGTCTATGATGTTGGGTGGGGGCTCAGTCCATGACACCAGGATGGGGCTCAGTCTATGACACCAGGATCAGGTCTCAGTCTACGATGTTGGGTGGGGGCTCAGTCCATGACACCAGAATGGGGCTCAGCCTATGACACCAGGATCAGGTCTCAGTCTATGATGTTGGGTGGGGGCTCAGTCCATGACACCAGGATGGGGCTCAGTCTATGACATCAGGATCAGGTCTCAGTCTATGATGTTGGGTGGGGGCTCAGTCCATGACACCAGGATAGGGCTCAGTTTATGACACCAGGATCAGGTCTCAGTCTATGATGTTGGGTGGGGGCTCAGTCCATGACACCAGGATCAGGCTCAGTCTATGATGTTGGGTGGGGGCTCAGTCCATGACACCAGGATGGGGCTCAGTCTGTGACACCAGGATCAGGTCTCAGTCTACGATGTTGGGTGGGGGCTCAGTCCATGACACCAGGATGGGGCTCAGTCTATGACACCAGGATCAGGTCTCAGTCTACGATGTTGGGTGGGGGCTCAGTCCATGACACCAGGATGGGGCTCAGTCTATGACACCAGGATCAGGTCTCAGTCTATGATGTTGGGTGGGGGCTCAGTCCATGACACCAGGATCAAAGTTCAGTCTATGACCTTTGGCATCAGGACTTATAGCTTGTGACACAAAGATTGGGGTTCAGCATGTTATACCAGGATCAGAGTTGAGTCTGTCATCAAAGTCAAGTCCAGCCTATTCTTGACTCAGAAGCTTCCATAGAAAAGGTAAACTCATCCCTGGCCTTTCACTTTCAGCCTGTGGATTGCAGAACCCAACGTCTGAGGTTCTGCCTTTGGCCTCTACAGGCTGTCGAGGCCTCAGGCCTCCATGAGGCCCCTGCCCAGTGAAGCAGGCAGACCCTTCAGTCTTTCCTGAGGCCCCCTGGGCATGAGCAGGGGGTAGGACTGACCCTTGGGCCAGCTCCACATTCCCTCCCAGACTCGCATCAGCCTCCCGGACCCCCCCCCCCCCCGCCCCACATCTGGTTTTTCTCCCTCACAGCCTGCTTGTTTTATTCCGACATTTCTCTGAGTCATAGATGCGGCCCTGGCTTCAGGGTGGGGAAGGCGGGAGAGACGAGACTTAAGGAGGACAGCAGAGCAGAGGCCCTCCGTCAGCCCAGGAGGGCGGTGGGAGCACAGGCGTGGTGGAAGCAGTGACGTGCTCACACACTGTGGCAGGCCCGGAGCATCAAAGGCTCATTCACCTTGAAGGAAACGGAGCAGCAGCCCGCGTGCACCTGCCCCATCAAAGTTCTACAAGGGGCCCCGGGAATGTTGGGAGCAACAGTTTCATTGAGATGTAATTCACACACCAGCCGGTTTACCCATCTAACGTGTTCAGTTCGATAACTTTAACTACATCCGCAGTATTATGCAGCCATTGCGACAGCTTTAGAACACGTTCATCACCCCAACAGAAACCGTATCTTTCAGCCATCACCTCATAACCCTCTATTTCCCCCAAAGCCCTAGGCAACCACTAATCTGCCTTCTGTCTCTACAGATTTCACCTGCTGCAGGCATTGTATATAAATGCACTCGCGTAGCATGTGGTCTTTGTCGACTGGCTTCTTCGCTTGTAAGGTCTTCAAGGTCAATCCTCACGTTGCAGCAGTGTCCAAACTCCCTTCCCTTTAGTGGCTGAATCCTACTGCTCCGTGCGCCTCCGTCACTCTTGTGTATCTATTCGTCCACTGGTGCCTATTTGGGTTAGGGACATCACCAGCCTTCCCCTGTGCCAGCAGCAATGGTCGCAGGCAAGGTGGCCACAAACGTATCACCCTAGCTAGACCCTTTGGAGAATGACAGCAGATGTTGGCTCGTAATTATCCTGGCTCAGCATTAACTAGGATGGTCCATGGGGTCACCCAGCCACAGGGGACCCAAGCTGCGGACCTAACTCGGCACTTTCCAAAGGCATCTGACCTCCCACTCCCCACCCCATCTCGGCCCCACCTGAGACCGCCATTGCTGTCACTTAGGACGTGCTGATCTCCTCCCTGGTTTTGGCAGAGTCAGGGATGTCTTTGGAGGGGGGTTGGAGCAGGGACGATGTCGAGGCAATGCAAGGAAATGAAAGGCACATGAGAGAGGCACCACAGGTCGGGGGCGGACAGAGATTTCTGGAAGGAACAGGGTGAGGTCTTCAGGCAGGCAGCCTCAGAGCAGGAACGGAAGGGGAGGGTCTCAAGCAGCAGGTCCCGCAGGGGCGGGGACCAGGCACAGAAGGAATATCCTGGTGGACATCAGTGGCCGGGCTAAGAGTCTCAATATTCCTCCTGCAAGCGATCAGGAGCCTCCGCGGGGATTCAAATAGGTAGGGGGACTGTGCTGGCTGCATTATAAAGGGCAGGGGGAGAGAAAAAGTGGGTACACCCCCCCTTCCCACAGCAAGGGGCTCAGCCCAAGACCCGACATCAAGGCAGGGCACCCTCCTGACCTAGAGGGCAAGGAAGGTGGCCAAGACTGGCCAAGTGCCCCAGGCCTACGCTCCACACACTAGGGCCCCTGCATCCTCCCCACAACTCTGAAAGGCAGGCATTGTCACGCCCACCTCCCAGGTGAGGAAACTGAGGCTCAAAGAGGTCTTTTCCGCAAAGGTGTGCAACCATTAGAGGCAAGTCCAGGCAAGGACACAGTCTGGTTGACCCTAAAGTCCTTGTTTTCTCCTCTCTGCCATGGCAACCAGAAAACCCTGAAACTTCAAATACGACCCAAAGGCAGGGGTAGCCTGGGGTCCCCCCATCAGAGACCCTCCCGACGTGGGCATTGGGCGCTTGCGCTCGGTCTTAAGGAGCCATTCTCTCGAATGAGGGCTTTTGGCCAGAGCAGGTATGACAAATCAATTTCATCTCACAAGTCCGCTCTGAGGAACTCTAAGGAGCTGCTAGAAATGGTCCCGGGGCGGGGGGGGGGGGGGGGGGGGAGGGGGCAGGGGGGTGGGAGTCCAAGGGGCTGAATGATCAGTCAGCAGGAAAGAGCCTCTTGTGTGAATACAAACGTCTGCCACAGGCTCAGGAGGCAGGATGGGGAGGTGACGGCACGCACGCGTCTTCGCTTCAAGATCTTTGAGACCATCTCCTTCCACCAGCCCATTTTATAGATGAGGCAACCGAGGCCCCGGGAGAGCAGCAGCAGCTGCAGAACTCAAGAGTCCTCTCCCCTCAGCCCGTCGCACTTGGCCCTGACGCCTCGTCCCTCGTTTCTCTACAGGTTCTGAGCCCAAGCCATGTGTCCAGCCCTTTGGCTCTGAAGCAGCAGCAGCAGCGGCCGGGAGCAGCGGCGGCCCCTGGAGGCCTGGGCGCCCAGACTTTCCCACCATGGAGGATGAGCAGGCAGGTGTCTGGTGGCTGAGACGGGCGGGAGCCGACGACAGCAGGGGCGGCACATACACTTTTAGGCGTGCTTTGTACCAGGCGCTCGGCCTGCATTATTTCCGAGAACTCTCATTAAAACCTGGCAAGGTAGCGACCGTCCCGTTTGACCAGCGACGAGGGGGCTGGAATCCTTCCTGGGGCAAGGAGAGGGAGGGAGGGATGCGGAGACGAATGGGTGCACGGAAGAAGGAGGGACTGACAGAGGGATGGGTACACGGACGGACGGACGGATGGGAAGAAGGAAGGAAGGGTGGGTGGGTAGACAGATGGAGGGAAAAGGAGGAGAAAGCTTCCCCGGGGAGCTCCGGGCCAGAGCAGGCTTGCAGCGTGGTCCCCAGTCAGGCTGAGGTGGGCAGACCACACATCTGCTGTGTCCCCACATCAATCAGGCGTGGCCTGTGGGTGGCTCAGGAAGAGGTGTGGCTTCCTGGAAGGGGTCTGACAGCCGACAGCCACCTGCTGACATCCTTCCCAGCATCTGGGTTGGCACGTCTTTGCTGCAGGGGGGTCTGGGTGGCATTTTACACCACCCCCCACACTAAAGGAGGGTCCATCACAGTTAAAGCACACGAGGCGTCCTGTGTATCCGTCCTTTCATTTTGTAGGAGAGACTAGGGCCCAGCAGGGTAAGAATCGGCCCAAGTGGGGGGGCCTGGGTGGCTCAGTCAGTTAAGTGTCCCAAGTGTCTGACTGTTGGTTTCGGCCCAGGTCATGTTCTCACGGTTCCTGGGTTCGAGCCCCACATCGGGCTTCGTGCTGCTGGCACGGAGCCTGCTTGCGATTCTCTCTCTCTCTCTCTCTCTCTCTCTCTCTCAGTCTCTCTCGTTCTCTAGAAAAAAAGACAAGAATCGGCCCAAGGGTCAGCAAGGATCCAGTGTGCACAAAGACAGGAGCAGGACCCAAGTGCAGTTCAGGGCTCTGGACCTCTTCCCATAGGAACTGTCAGCTGCAGGCAGTTGGGCAGATGAGGTGGTAATGGGGGGACCCCTCCCCCGCGTCCCTGTCATTGTCATCTACTTGGTCACCAGAGTTGGAGGCCAGTGGAAGGTACTTCCCTGTCCCTTCCCTCCTGCTCTCTCACCCGCGCCCTGTGAACGCTGCACCTGCACCCCTGTCCGTGTTTCTCCTTTCTTCTCCACTGCCCCGGTGGAGGCCACCAGGGTCCTACTCGCTCCACCAGGCTTCCCCTCCCCACTCCCCCCTCCCGGCCCATCTCAACTCTGCATCTTGCACACGATCCTTGATCTTTCCGATGTTTCCGAAGACAAACCGCAGTCGCCCCCCCCACCCCCACCCTGCCTGAACTCCCTACCACCGCTATTTGGAACTTAGAGATTAAGTTCTTAGGTGATATACCAGGCCTGTTGATCCGGCCCCATCTCCCCCTTCCACACCTCCAGACAGAAGGAACGCCAGTTGTTGGAAGGCAGCGGGATCCCTCAAACCTGCAGGCTGCTGAACATCCTGTCCTTTTGATGCCTGGAGTGCCCTCACCTGCGGCCTCTGCCTCACCAACTCTTATTTGTTCCTTCGCTAACACCTCCTCCGGGAAGACCCCCTGATTTCTCTTTCTTTCTTTCTTTCTTTCTTTCTTTCTTTCTTTCTCTCTCTCTCTTTCTTTCTTTCTTCTCTTTCCTTCTTTCTTTCTTTCTTTCTCTCTTTCTCTTTCCTTCTTTCTTTCTTTCTCTCTCTCTCTCTTTCTTTCTCTTTCTTTCTTTCTTTCTTTCTTTCTCTCTTTCCTTCTTTCTTTCTTTCTTTCTGTCTTTCTTTCTCTTTCCTTCTTTCTTTCTTTCTCTCTCTCTTTCTTTCTTTCTTTCTTTCTCTTTCTTTCTTTCTTCTCTTTCCTTCTTTCTTTCTTTCTTTCTCTTTCTTTCTTTCTTTCTCTCTCTTTCTTTCTTTCTTTCTTCTCTTTCCTTCTTTCTTTCTTTCTTTCTTTCTCTCTTTCTCTTTCCTTCTTTCTTTCTTTCTTTCTCTCTTTCTCTTTCCTTCTTTCTTTCTTTCTTTCTCTCTTTCTTTCTTTCTCTTTCTTTCTTTCTTTCTCTTTCTTTCTTTCTCTCTCTCTCTTTCTTTCTTTCTTCTCTTTCCTTCTTTCTTTCTTTCTTTCTCTCTTTCTCTTTCCTTCTTTCTTTCTTTCTTTCTCTCTCTCTTTCTTTCTTTCTTTCTCTTTCTTTCTTTCTCTTTCTTTCTTTCTTTCTTCTCTTTCCTTCTTTCTTTCTTTCTCTTTCCTTCTTTCTTTCTTTCTTTCTCTCTCTCTTTCTTTCTTTCTTTCTCTTTCTTTCTTTCTTTCTTCTCTTTCCTTCTTTCTTTCTCTTTCTTTCTTTCTCTTTCTTTCTTTCTTTCTTTCTTCTCTTTCCTTCTTTCTTTCTTTCTTTCTCTCTCTTTCTTTCTTTCTTTCTCTTTCTTTCTTTCTTTCTCTCTCTCTTTCTTCTCTTTCCTTCTTTCTTTCTTTCTCTCTTTCTCTTTCCTTCTTTCTTTCTTTCTTTCTCTCTCTCTTTCTTTCTTTCTCTTTCTTTCTTTCTTTCTCTTTCTTTCTTTCTTCTCTTTCCTTCTTTCTTTCTTTCTTTCTCTCTTTCTTTCTCTTTCTTTCTTTCTTTCTTTCTCTCTCTTTCTTTCTTCTCTTTCTTTCTTTCTTTCTCTTTCTTTCTTTGTTTCTCTCTCTCTTTCTTTCTTTCTTTCTTCTCTTTCCTTCTTTCTTTCTTTCTTTCTTTCTCTCTTTCTCTTTCCTTCTTTCTTTCTTTCTCTCTCTTTCTTTCTTTCTTTCTTTCTTCTCTTTCCTTCTTTCTTTCTTTCTTTCTTTCTCTCTTTCTCTTTCCTTCTTTCTTTCTTTCTTTCTCTCTCTTTCTTTCTTTCTTTCTCTTTCTTTCTTTCTCTTTCTTTCTTTCTTTCTTTCTTCTCTTCCCTTCTTTCTTTCTTTCTTTCTTTCTCTCTTTCTTTCTCTTTCCTTCTTTCTTTCTTTCTTTCTTTCTCTTTCTTTCTTCTCTTTCCTTCTTTCTTTCTTTCTTTCTCTCTTTCTTTCTCTTTCCTTCTTTCTTTCTTTCCTTCTATTTCTTCTTCTATTTCTTCTTCTTCTTCTTCTTCTTCTTCTTCTTCTTCTTCTTCTTCTTCTTCTTCTCCTTCTTTTTTACATTTAATAGGACACTTCTTGAAAGTCTCCTGTCTACTAATTGGTAAGATGTAGACCTTTTTAAAATACATGAAACTTGACCAATATGTGAAACTTGACCAGTTCGAGAGATCATTTACATGTCATGTGGACACTATTTTATGTGGTTGGATATAGGGTTTTTTTGGTTTGGGATGAGCTCTGGAAGGTATCTAAAGATTGTCTAAATTTTCCTAATTGGGTTGTACTCAATAGTTTTTTTTAATTTTTATTTTTTAACTTTTATTTATTTTTGAGAGACAGAGAGAGAGCAGAGGAGGGGGGAGACACAGAATCCAAAGCAGGCTCCAGGCTCTGAGCAAGTGTTCAGCACAGAGCCTGATGTGGGGCCTGAACCCACGAACCGTGAGATCATGACCTGAGCCGAAGTCGGACGCTCAACCGACTGAGCCACCCAGGCGCCCCAGGTTTTTTTCCCCCCCTTTTAGTAACAGAGTCTTTTTACTGATAACTTCCCAACAGCATCTGTAAACATCGGGTACAAAAATACTCCGTTTAACTCTGTTTCCCAGGGTCTCAGCTTGCTCCAAGGAGGTCCTGGGAGGGGCCTGCTGGGCCCTGAGGGTTCACACCTCTGGTCAGGGAAACACAGACCTCATCAGGCTTGCAGCTGAATGGCCCGCCTCCATCTTGAGCCTTCTGCAACTGTCTCAGAAGCCTCCTTGAGATACCAACTGGAGACAGCATTCAATACTTTTGTTGGAGGAAAGGGCAGGGAGACCAGAATTAGTAGGTGCAGGGATGGGTTGGGGTGAACTCAGACCTGACAGTGCTGATCACACACTTTGAGGTGGTCTTGACCAGGGCATCGGGGCAGGGGCCTTCTGGCTCCGGTCTCTGGGAGCCTTTAAATGTTTAGAGCGGACCTCGAGCCTGGCTCTGGAAGAGCTCCCTTATGCCCAGTAACTCCAGCTGAGCTGGTCATCCCCTGGCCTGGCAGAGGGGTCTGCAGAAGACTTAATAGGTTTGTTTACACAAACGATTACATTGGTTTTGTACTTGAAAGTAGAGGGGAGGGGCGCCTGGGTGGCTCGGTCAGTTGGGCATCCGACTTCAGCTCAGGTCACGATCTCGCGGTCCGTGAGTTCGAGCCCCGCGTCGGGCTCTGGGCTGACGGCTCGGAACCCGGAGCCTGCTTCCGATTCTGTGTCTCCCTCTCTCTCTGCCCCTCCCCCGTTCATGCTCTGTCTCTCTCTGTCCCAAAAATGAATAAACGTTAAAAATAATTAAAAAAAAAAGAAAGTAGAGGGGATTTTCTTTCTTTCTTTCTTTCTTTCTTTCTTTCTTTCTTTCTTTCAAGTAATCTCCATCCCCAATGTGGGGCTCAAACTCTCAATCCTGAGATCAGGAGCCCACACACTCCACCTGCTGAGCCAGCGGGGCACCCCGAGGGGATTTTCTAAGTAAAATTCCGATCCAGAATTCCTGTCCCTCCAAACAGGGCCAGCTGGCCTCCCTCAGTTCTTCAGCCTGCTTCCTGGAACATTCTATCACCCTTGATTCTAATGGCTGGGTTAAACCATCCCTCCTATCCAACTAGCTCTGGGAGGGCAGGGACGGACTGTGTGACTGCATCTAACACAACCATCTTCCCCCCCAGAGGAAGAGCCCTGAGTCCCGAAATAGGAAAACAACCACTAACATAAGATCGCTTCCACTGATCCGGTTTGCGATGTGTCCACACCACCTCGTACCCACACAGCAAGTAATCCTACAAGAAGGCAGCATTACACCCATTTTACAGATGAGAAAACTGAGGCCACGAGAGGGGCTGGAACTTGCCCGAGGTCACGCTGAGCTAATACAAGTCATACCAGGGAGGCAACCCTTTGACTAAGGCTTTTCTACTCAGGAGCCATCTGCCCTGCCATTTATTTGCTACTTTGTTTGATGCCCGTCTCCTTTCCTACCTGATGAAATGGAACCGGAGAAACAACACGCTTAAAGTTGCTCTGGCGGGCCGTGGCTTACTAATGAACTATTCACATTTTGAAGTTTATCCGTGTACGATCCAAATCTGCACCTTGTAAGCCCTTCTGCAGAGTGGGCATTCCGGGGACATCTCGCCTCTGAGTCTGACTGGGGGAGCTCATCCCCCCCCAAACACCCCCCCCTCCCCCCGGTGGCCGGAGGCCCAGGCTCCTCAGGGGCCATGAGCAAGAGCCTGGATTTATCGCCTCCTCTCTGGGGCGTCAGGCCCAGCATACACTGTTCAGTCGGATGCCTGGAAAGGCCCCCGTTGGGCTGGCTCCCACCTTTTCTCACCCGGGCAATGTTGGAGGAAAGAGGTTTCAAAGCAAAGGATGAGGCACCCCCCCTCTCCCCACCCGTCTCCCTCAGGGTACCTGCTGCTGGGAGCTAGGACAGCCTGTGCCCCAACTGCCCATCACCCCTGCCACCCCCAGCCCTGGCCACAATCCCACTTCTGCCTCCGGTGAGGGAGGCCAGATGCAGAGGAGGGGGAGGGGGCCCGGCCCAGGCCAAGAGGCTGTCCTGACATGCTTCTGTTTACAGAAGGAGAAAAACCAGAGACACGAGGAAACCTTTCGGGCAGTGGCAGGGGAGATGGGAGTCCGTAGAGGTTGTCCAGCCACCAGGGATGGGACTGGAGTGATTTGGGGAAAGGGGAGACCCGCGAGGAGGTCGCAGGAAGGGGAGGGGCGCCCGGGGCCAGCCGCAGCCAGAGACGGGAGAAGCGGGAGACGAAGAGGGAGCCTGGCGTATGAAGGACAGAGGGAGGAAGTGGAGGCAGAGAAGGAGCGGCCAGGGAGGGGAGGACAAAGATCAGCGGGTCCAAAGGGAAGATTCAAGGAAAAGGGAGGCCGTGCGAGCCGTATGGAGGGTGTTCCGGAAGTCAAACTCAGGATACCTCCTGCTCCCAAAAGAATTAAAAGCAGGGACAGGGGCTCCAACAGATCTGCACGGCCGCGTTCCCAGCAGCGTGCCTCACCACAGCCAGATGGTGGAGACAACAGGGTGTCCATCGCGGGATGAATGGGACACAACATGTGGTTTTGCCGATATCCATACAGGGCTGTCCTTCCAGACAATGGAAGGGTTTTTTTTTTTTTTTTAAAGTTCATTTATTTATTTTGACAGAGAGATAGACAGAGTGCATCCCAGCAGGGGAGGGACAGAGAGAGAGAGGGAGAGAGAGAGAATCCCAAGCAGGCTCCACACTGTCAGCCCAGGGCCCGACACAGGGGCTCGAACTCACGAACCGTGAGATCACGACCTGAGCCGAAACCAAGAGCTGAATGTTTAACTGACTGAGCCACCCAGGTGCCCCAGACAACAGAATGTTATTCAGCCTTAAAAAGGAATGAAATTCTGATACACGCTAGAATACGGACACACTTGAAAACATTAGGCTAAGTGAAATAAACCAGACACGAAAGGACAAATATTGTACGATTCCACTTACTTGAGGTCCCCAGGCTAGGCAGATTCATAGACAGGCAGCAGATTAGAAGCTACCCGGTACCTTAGTGTCACCGAGCTGCACGCTTAAAAATGATGACAATGGCAAATTTTACGTCATGTCTACCTTACCACAAGAAAAAGAAGGAGGAAGGGGTAAAAACCGTGGAGAGCTCCAGGCAGGCGAGGTCGGCGGGCAAAGCCAGACCCTGCAAAGCTCCTCTTTCCAGGTACTTTCAATTTTGAATTGGAAGCTTCCCCGAAAATACCCCAAACCAGGCAATAGCAGGGGCCCCCCTGCTCTCCCTCTGCTGGTAGAGGACTGGCCCTGCCTGACCAAATGGTCCAGAGTTAGGGTTGCAAGACTGAGGAGACCAAATCAGAGGACACCCAGTTAGATTTGAGTGTCAAATATTACGATGTTTTGGAATATACTTATCCTAAAAAAAATACTTGGGGCTTATCTGAGATTGAAATATAACTGAGTGCCTTGTATTTTATGTGGCAATACTATCCTCGGGGACCTCTTCTTTTTAAGCACATCTGTTAACATCTCCACCCATCTTTTTATTTATTTGTTTGTTTGTTTGTTTGTTTTAAAGTAATCTCTACGCCCAATCTGGGGCTTGAACTCACAACCCCAAGATCAAGAGGCACATGCTTTACCAACTGAGCCAGACGGTGCCCTCCTGGGGGACTTGTGTAGAGTCCATGAAGGGGGCCGTGTTCCCTCGTGGCCCCTTCAGGCCAACCAGCTGGGACAGTGCCTCACAGGCTGCCTGAGACCACATAGATGCCTGGGGCCATGCTCAGCATTGGCTTTGCAGGAGGCAGTGGGGAGAAGCCCACCCATCCACCCACCTACCCACCAAACCCGGTCTGAGGACACTCCTAACAAAACTCTGGACAAGGAAAGTCTCTGTGCCACAGGTCCTGACAGCCCAGGGAGAGACGTCTTACGTAGCCTTGAGGAGTCAGGAAGGCAGCCTGAGGACATGCCCAAGCTGGCTTTTGAAGGATGAATAGGAGTTTGCCAGGCCAACCGTAGGTGGGCTAAGGAGAACAGGTTTTCCAAGGAGAGGAAAAGGCAAGTTCCCTGGCTGGGGGAAAAGATGACAGATAGAATGATTGGGAAGGAGAGAGAGAAGAGAAAAGGGACTGGGGCAAGGAGAGAGAAGCGTAAGAGAGAGCAGAGGGCTTGGATCCAAACAGACCTGAGTTTGAGTCTGGCTGTGTGTGATCCAGGGCGAGTCTTTGTTCCTCCCTGAGCCTCAGTCTCCTGATCTGGAAAGTGGGACAGCAATGCCCCCTGGTGGAGCTGCTGTGGCATTAGTGACAATGCAGGTTTAGTTCGGGATGACTGTGTGGGGAGCACTGAAGGCTGGCACAACGTCGTCCACTTCTGTGTGTCTTCTGCGTCTCACGGGGCCTGGCACGCCGCTGCCTCGCGGGCGGGTGGGTGGCAGCTTGAGGCTGCCGAGGGGGCTGGCCCCGGAGCCTTTTGTAATGTGCCCCCTGGGCTTCTCCCTGTCAGAGAGGGGAAGGTGTTGGCTGGAGCACTCCAGACCGTGAGGGAGCAGGGCCAGAAATAGGGGATGGGAGTGAGGTGAGTCGTACAAGCACAGGGTCCAGTACTGTCATGATTTAACATTTTGATCATCTGTTCATCGTGACTCTCTTTGCATGACTCTTGACATTTTATTTATTTTTATTATTTTTATTGTGTATTTTTTTTTTTTTTGAGAGAGACACATACACACACACCGAGTGTGAACAGAGGAGGGGCAGAGAGAGAGAGAGAGGGAGACACAGAATCCCAAGCAGGCTCCAGGCTCCGAGCTGTCAGCCCAGAGCCCAACATGGGGCTCGAACCCACAAACCGAGGGATCATGACCTGAGCCGAAGTCAGACGCTGAGCCACCCAGGCACCCCTGACTCTTGACTTTAAAAATATATGTATTATACTAACCTGATTTTTCTGGATTCCTGAGTTTGTGGGCCCCCCCCCCGCTTTGATTTTGTGCCTGAGGCAAGGTCCTCACCTGCTGCACCCTAGCCTGGGCCTGGGACGGACACTTGGGGTCCAACAGACCTATGAGGAAATGTACCAAGCACCCCAGGGACAAGGCAGGGAGCCCCAGTGCTGCATGAAATTCTGCCCTTAGCGCCAAGGATGACTTATCTGTGTGCTGCCCTTTTACAAACTGCATTCGAAGACATTAAACAAGGTGGTGGGGGGGGGGCGGGAGGCAGAGCAGAGATTATTACCCCCTTTTATAAGCCCATGGGAGGGAAACCCAGCGAGCAAGGTGGAGTCAGGGCTAGAGGTCCCGACTTCCAGCCCCTTTTTTGGGATGAGGCCCTGAAGGCCCAGGTTAGACAGATCGCCTGGGGGGACATTCCACCCCACCTGGGGGGGGGGGGTGATGGGCAGGGGCCTCTGGCACTCGCGGTCAACGCCCTCTTGCCCTCCCACACGGGTCTCCAGGAGGATGGCCTTCTAGGACAGCTCAGCGACAGCGCCGAGGACCTCAGCTTGGACTTGGGGGCCCTTCAGGGCAGCGAGTATCTCCAGGACCTGGGCCTTGGGGCCTTTTCCCACAGCCAGCCTGGGGAGGCCAGGGACAGCGGCCCCCCCAGTGAAGAGGCCGGAGGAGATTCGCCCTTCTCCAGCTCGGCAGAGTCCCAGGGCGGGCCTCGGAGACGCAGCTGGGAAAGGTCTCGGAGCTGCTCCGAGAGCTGGCAGAGGTCAGGCTTCCGCGACGCGCCCCCAGGACAGGGCGGGGCCTCGCCCCTGCAATCTGCAGGGGGGGCGGGGCGGTGTCTGCAGTGTCGGAGGCAGCCCCAAAGACCCGCTCCCCGGACACACATGCGTCCCGCACACAGAGCCTGTGAAGGCGGACGAGCCCGCGTGCCCGCTGAATAAACACGCACGACCCCGAGACGAAGACCGTAGGCTCGCGCGGCAGGTGCACACACGGGCCCGTGCGCACCGAGCATACTCGCCTGCAGGCGTCCGTGCTCGCCCCGCTCCAGCCCCTACATAAAAGCCTAAATGTGTGACGTGCCACTGGTCGTGCACGTATGCACCAAGCCACGGATGCACTCGTGATTAGAACACAGACGTGTGCTTGACTCCACACACAGCAGCAACCCAGTGGAGGGGGGCTTTGACCACCCCCCCACCCCGCACCTGCCTCCCTCAACCCCTCCCAAGTCACCGCAAACAGACATCCGGTCCTCCGTGATGTGTCCATGATGTGTCCTCCGTGCAAAGGTGTGGACCTACCTGCAAAGTCCCCAGCAAGGCTCCCCGACCTCTCCTCCCATATGGGGAGACTGAACACCTCCCTATACCCTGACCACTCCTCCCTGCCCCCCCCCCCGGGAAGGATGGCCCACAGGTCCCCCCAAGCCCCTGGATGTGGAGCTGGGGAAACAGCCCTGTGGAGAAGACACACTGAAGCCCTGTCTTCCTCTCTTCTTCTGCCAGGCTCAGCCTCGAGGCCGCGGCTGTGAACGAGGGGCCCTGTCTCCCTCGGACGCTGGCTAGCCTTGCTCTGAACTTGCCGGGAGAGGATCTGCAGGCCTGGACCCAACAGTGTCTGTCTGGGGGTGGGACCCCAGCAGAGCACCCAGGCAAGGTGGGTGCAACCCATGACCACCCTCGGGACCACAACTCGGGACCCAGGAGCCAGCGCGGCGGGTGGGAGGGAAGAGGTTCCTTACCTGCAGCTAGTGGGACTTAACCTGTCACAGCGGGGTTGTTCATGGGGCCGCCCATAACCGGGGAGTCACTGAGTCCTGAGATTCCAGCCCAGGCCTGAGCGTTCTTCATTGGGGTGGGGTCCACAGTAGGGGATCCTCGGTCACAAGTCTAACCCACGGTCTGGGAGGCTGGGGGGATGTCTCTGCATCTTTGCAGCTGGAAGAAAGCCCCGTCGGTGACCGGGTAGATCTCGTCTCAGGTCTGGGACTCCAGCCTCGGGGCTGTAGCCTGTGGCTGAGGCACCTTTGGCCAGGACCATGACCTGGGGAGAAATCCCTGATGGGCTGACATCTGGAGCTCAGAGTTCGGGGCTCCAGCCCTCGGCTGCTGCTGCGGGGATCTATCCCTGTGCCCGGTGGCGGAGGCAAGCCCCGCCCATGGCTAGAGGATGGGGCTAGGGACCCTCCATCTGGGGAGCTGGCCTGCAGTCCGGGCTGCCTCCCTGGCTTATCGAGATGCCTATTCCCCACAGGAATGTGACAGCCCTGAGAAAAGAGTGAGGTCACGGTCGGTTCCCGTGTCCTTTGATGAGATCAGCTCCCTGGAAATCTCTCCGGCTTTGGAGGTGCCCACTCCTGCTGTTCAAGGTAGCCCAGCCTAGGGGGTTCCCTCATTCAAACCAAGAAGGGTAGGGGGGTTCTGCTGGGGGACTCCCTAGATGGGACCCCAGTTGGGCCTGAGAGTTTGGGAAAGGGCTGCTGGTGGAGGGGGCTTAGGGGCAGGAACTGGGCCCTACTCCTTGTGGGGGGGTGGGGCAGAGGGGGAGAGGCCTCCGGCATCTGCCCCATCCTTCTGGGCCTCCAGCCAGAGTGGACCGCACCACCTCAATGCCCTCGCTCACCGAGGGCTCTTCTGTCTCTGCCTCTGTCCCCTCCTTCGTCTCCGTCGTTATCTCTGAATCTCTGTCCTAAGAGCCTGTGTCTCTCTGCTGTCGGATAGACCCGAAGTCTAAACCCAAAACTACCACTTTTCTTTTTTTTTACCTTTAATTTATTTTTTTTAATGTTTATTTATTTTGGGGAGAGAGACAGAGACAGAGACAGAGAGAGATAGAGCACAAGCAGGGGAGGGGCAGAGAGAGAGGGAGACACAGAAACCGAAGCGGGCTCCAGGCTCTGAGCTGGCAGCACAGAGCCCGACGCGGGGCTCGAACCCACAAACCGCAAGATCTACCACTTGCTAGAAATCTCTGAGCCCTTGTGGCTTTCTCTGTAAGAAGGGAGCAATGAGCAGATCTCCGGGGGGCTACCTGGGGCTTCACTGAGCATACCTGTGCACAGCACTTGGCATACAGTAAGCACTCCTGAGACACGGTGCGGGGGCCGGGGGGGGGGAGGGACAGGGGTGTGCTTCCAACACTGGATCTCTGCCCCCTTGGTGCCTCCCCTCCCCGAGTGGCAAGCCCCCTCTGGACGGTCTCCAGTTCCGCAGGGATGGGTCAGAGGGGGTCCACACAGGGCCGGCCTGCCCCAGAGCCCCCTGACACCTATGCCTCCTGGGGTGGGGGCCGCTTCCAGGCCTGGAGCCGCCGGTGCTGGAGTGCATGGAAAAGGACCACGTGGAACCGGATCACGTGTGAGTGTCTGCCTCGCGGTGGGGAGGGGACCCCCAGGGGACCGCCAAGGGGCCAAGGCGGGGGTCCCTCCCAAGCCCCCCGCGACCTCGGCCTTCTTTCCCACCCCATCCCTCTCCCAGAGGAGAGACCCAGGCCCCTCAGAAAGGTTCTCACTATGGCATCAGGGGAGGGGCTGAGCCTCCCGGGCAGGGGCTGGATGGGGACCTGGGGACCGGCTGGGCAGTCACAGCGCGTCTTGGGGGATGTGTCTACAACCAGGGAGATGGTGCGCTGTTTTTACACACTTCCCCCGCCCCCTACCCCAGGCTGATTGTCCAGAAGGTGCTTCAGGAACTTCGACAGTACCACGGGTGAGTGGGAAGGGGGACACGCGTCAGGGAACGGGGCTGGGAAGACAGACCAGACGTGAAGGACAGTGTGGGGAGAAAGCCTGCAGGGACAGGTGTGGACAAGACGGGGAGATAGGGGAGAAAACAGGGATGGGAGAGGTGGGGGGAGGAATGCACGTGGGAAAGGACAGGGGACATGAGGGG
This sequence comes from Acinonyx jubatus, assembly GCF_027475565.1. NCBI lineage: Eukaryota > Metazoa > Chordata > Mammalia > Carnivora > Felidae > Acinonyx > Acinonyx jubatus. Next base: position 159,448,490 of record NC_069383.1, read on the forward strand.
GGCGGGGGGACCCAGCCCAGAAGGTACCTGTACACAAATGAGAAACGATGCTTCTTTCCCAAGACACTGCCATTTGCTAGAAAGTCTTCCTGACGGGCTGATTTTGTTTGGCCGAGAGGTGTTACCACCCCCTCTGCTGGGAAAGCAGTCACAGTGACCGTGGATAGAGCCCACAGTGGGAGGGATGGTGGGGTCCTGGATGTGGCTCCAGGGCACCGGAAGGTGGGGGTGGAGGGAGAGGCAGGAGATGGGACATCTGGGGAACGAGGGGCTGCTGACCCACGCGTCTGTCCCCTCTGACCCTGCAGGGCCCGACAGAGGGCTCGCTTGTCAGTGAGCCCTGGAGAAGCCCACTCAAACCTCACCTGGTTTGAGTTCCTGTCTGAGTAAGTTTGCAAGTGGGAGTCTCGGGCTGGAGCCCCGCCCTGGCTTTGCGCACGTCTACCAGTGGCCCTCTGTGCAGGACCCTAAGCTGGGGGCGGGAGGTGGGGTCCCCCCCCGCCATCCTCTCACTGGAACTGCCAGGGCAACAATGGCGGTAGGGGCTGGGGAGGCGCCTCATACACCTTGGAGGGCAGAGGAGGACTTCCGGGAGGAGGCGACGGCTTGAGCTGGCTTCCGATGGAAGAGTAGGGGTTCACCAACACATGGGGAGGAGGACGGGGGCAAGAAAGGGGTGCCTTCCCGGGGAACGGAAGGGCCTAAGGAATGGTGTCAGGGTGGGGCTGGGAAGAGGGAAGGTGAGGGAAGTCAGCAGGGGTCAGATCACCTCTGTGACTCTGGAGCTCTCTGGTGATTGGTAATGGCGAGCACAGACGGGGCTGGGGGGAGGGCAGGGTCTGCAGACTGGAGGTGTGGATCTCCCTCCAGTGGATAGATTCCGCAGGGGCTGGGTTTGTTTGCTGCCGACTCAATAAATAACGTTGATCCTTGAACAACACGGGTTTGAACTGCGCGGGTCCACTTCTCTGTGGATTTTTTTCAATGAATACTTGTACAGGACCCTAAATGTATTTTCTCTTCCTTATGATTTTCTTTAAAGAAAAACGTTTATTTATTTTCGAGAGAGAGAAAGCGAGTGGGGAAGGGCAGAGATAGAGAGGGAGACGGGGAATCCGCGCAGAGCCCCACGCAGGGCTCGAACCCGCGAACCGCAGGATCATGACTTGAACTGAAGTCAAGAGTCGGACGCTTAACCGACTGAGCCACCCAGGCGCCCCTCTTCCTTGTGATTTTTGTAGTAACATCTTCCTTTCTCTAGCTTGCCTTATTGTCAGCACACAGTACCTAATACCCATAACACATAAAAAGTGTGTTAATTGACAGTTTACGTTTTCAGTAGCTAAGTTGTGGGGGACTCAGAAGTTATATACGGATTTTTGACTGTGCAGGGGTTGGCGCCCCAACCTCCGCGTTGTTCAAGGGTCCACCGCATTCATTAAATGAGGGGGTGCCGGTAATCCAGGAGACGCGTGACAGTGAACTGGGGCTGGGATGTAAGGGGGAAGAGGAGAGCAGGATTTGAGACAGAGCCCAAAGGAAGCATGGGCAGGATTTGTAGGCTGATCACAAGGTGGGGTCGCGGGTGAATAGCAGGGAGGAGGCAGAAATGGACAGAGCCAAGATTTCCAGCCTGGGCCTGCTGAGGGACCCCAAGCTTGCGACCATGTCGCAGTCCCCTCTGTGGACCCGGTACCCCCATCTCCTGGAACTTGGTAACCATCTGTGTTTGTTGAGTGAATAAGTGATTGAGAGGAGGGAGGAGAGAGTGCGGGGACCACGGAAGAAGCGAAACAGGACGAGGGGGCCGCGGGGGACAAATTCCGCGTGGGGTCCAGGAGCGACCTGGGCCTGCCGCCCCTCCCTGTTCATCTTTCCACCCCGCAGGAGCGAAGACAGCGCCAGAAGGACTGAGCAGAGTCACAGGAGCACCAGGGTGAAACGCAGACTGAGCTCCCTCCGCTGTAGAGTCACCAGACAGAAGGGGAAGGTCAGGGGGCGCCGGGCCGGGGTGGCGGTGGGTACCCCGTCCACCTTCTGCACATTGTCAGGTTGCCCCTGGCCCTGGAGCCCCGTGACGCCAGGGAGATCCGAACGCGCGGGGCGTTCTGAGGTTCGCTTCTGTCCCCCACAGGGGAAGAGCCCAGCACAACCAAAGGACAAGAGTCAGGATGCTAGAGAGAGGAAGGAATGCATCCATGGGCACCAGCTGGCCCAGGGGACGTGCGTCGGCCACTCCAGCTGTCCCCTGTGCGGCAAACCCTTCCTGAGCTCTGGTGAGTCCGGTGGCCCCGCCCAGCCCTCCGGATGGCAGCCAGTCTCGCAACTTTACCGCCTCTAAATCTCTCTCTCGTGGTCTCCTGTGCTGGTTACTCCCTCAGCCCACTTCACCCCGGCCAAGTGGAGGCTCCCTGGAGAGCACCGGGGCCCTAGGGGCAGGGACCCTGTGGTTACCTCGGTTTTTTGCCGTTGCAAACATCCTCTGGCAAAATTCTGACTCAGGCGGTGGGTTAGCTAGGGCTGCCTGACAAAATATCACGATCTGGATGGTTCGAACAAACAGAATTGCACAGCAGACGCTTGAACAACGTGGAGGTCAGGGACGCTGCCCATCCCACCCCACCCCCACTCTGCAGAGTCTATATACAACTCTTAGCAGTATTTTGGCACAAGAAACTAACTCCTCCTATCCCTCCAGAAGGGGTGAGTAGCCCCCTGCCCACCCCCGGACTTTCAGTTTAATTTTCTATTAATTTTTAAATCGTCGTTTATTTTTGAGAGGGAGAGAGTGTGTGTGCGAGCGGGGGAGGATCAGAGAGGGGGACAGAGGATCCGAAGCGGGCTCTGCACTGACAGCAGAGAGCCCGATGCGGGGCTCGAACTCATGAACCTGTAGATCATGACCTGAGCCTAAGTCCAACGCTCAAGCAACTGAGCCCTCCAGGTGCCCCTAGACTTTTAATTTTAGAATCACAGAAAAGTGGAGAGAGCAGAGAGGGTCGCTTTCTAACTTTTCTCCCGGTTCCTGCCATGTTACCATCACCTGTGACCACAGTACATTTGTCATAACTTAGGAACCAACATTGGTGCAGTAAGTTTTAAAGTTTTTTTAAAAAATGTTTATTTTTTTTTTTTTCAACGTTTATTTATTTTTGGGACAGAGAGAGACAGAGCATGAACGGGGGAGGGGCAGAGAGAGAGGGAGACACGGAATCGGAAACAGGCTCCAGGCTCTGAGCCATCAGCCCAGAGCCTGACGCGGGGCTCGAACTCCCGGACCGCGAGATCGTGACCTGGTTGAAGTCGGACGCTTAACCGACTGCACCACCCAGGCGCCCCAAAAAATGTTTATTTATTTTTGAAAGAGAGAGAGAGAGAGAGAGACAGAGACAGAGCATGAGTGGGGGAGGGGCAGAGAGAGAGGGAGACAGAATCGGAAGCAGGCTCTGGGCTCTGAGCTGTCAGCACAGAGCCGGATGTGGGGCCTGAACCCATGAACCAGGAGATCATGGTCTGAGCCGAAGTTGGACGCTTAACCCACTGAGCCACCCGGGCTCCCGGGGGCAGTATTATTCATCAAACTAGATTTTCCTCAGATTTCACCAGATTTCTTCTTTCACTCAGGTTCTCTCTGTTTCAGGACCCAACTCAGAATACTGTATTATCTTTAGTCATCCTGTCTCCCTAGTTTCTCTGGTCTGTGAAGTTTCCTCAGTCTTTCTGTATTGCTCGTGACCTTCACGGTCTTGAGAAGTATCAGCCGGGTTTCTACTACGATGTCCCCCATCTGGGTGTGTCCCATGCTTTCTCATAATTAGGGTTATAGGCTCAGGAACCTTCTTGCCTCCTCCTATCAGGGGATAAGTCCTATCGACATAACACCCCTGAGGATATTAACCTTCACCCCCTGGTTAAGGTTACACCTGCCAGGTGACTATCTTTTCCCTTTCCCTACTCTGTGCTTTGGCAACAAGTAACTCAATGAAGCATACTCTCAGGATGGCGGGAATCGAGGTCTGCCTCCTGGAGATAATTTTCAGGACAGATCTTTGAGATCACAGAAGATTCGAGTTTGTGTAAAGGAAAATACGTGGGGTGCCCTTAGCATGGTGCCTGGTACGTAGGGGTACGTAGCGTCCATCATCATCACCCTCTATCGTCGAGTTAAAGCTAGCGTCGAAACCACAGACCCCCAACCATACCCCCATGCCTGTGTTAGGAGGCCTGTGGGGCCACAACGGCCGTGACTCACTCCCAGCAGGCTGAGAGTACCCGCCCCCCCCCAGGTTTAACGAGCCACAAACCTACCTACCGCTGGAGGCATTCAAAGCCAGATGTTACTATCTGTCCCTTAGAGGAAACAGCCCCACAGGAAGTTCCGCAGAACAGGGAATGAGTCACACTCCAGGTAATTACGGAGGGCAGGTCTCCAGGGGTAAAGCGGAGATGCTTTCCCAGAGACCAGCCCCGCTGACAGAACACCATTCCGGACAGTCTTGTTAATGGCCTTGACCTCTGAGGTTCCCCATGGTCTGACCCCGCCTACCTCTCCACTTTTGCCCACATACACCACCTGCACCTTGCTCATTCAGTGCTGTTCCCGGAACTCCCTCGGCCGCATAACTCTTACTCACCCTTTAACCCAAAGCCACGGCCACGTCCCCCAGGAGGGCTGGATTGTGGATTAGGCGACTGTATCCGTGTCCGAGTGTCTCTTAGGGCAGTTGCTGTTAGCCGAGAGGACATTGGCAATATCTGGAGGCCTTTTTTTCTTTTGTCGTCAGAACTGGGGTGCTACTTGCATCTCGTGGATACAGGCCAGGGGTGCTGTCAACATCCTCCAACACAGAACACCCCCCGACAACAGAGAACCATCCAGCCCCAGTTGCCAATAGCTCCAAGACTGAGAAACACTGCCACAGACTCATGTTCCCAACGTCTCCTTAGCTCTTAGCAGAGTCCCTGGCCCATGACAAGGACTTAATAAATGCAGAGCGGTTGGATACATACAAGAAAGATAAGAGATACCTCTCCTTTTTGCCAGGCTCTTGAGGAAGTTGGTGTCTACGTTTAGGGGAGAATTGTATCAACCTGAAGGTTTCTATATCCAAGGTAGCTATAGAAATAAGGAGCCTGCCACTTTTCCTGCTTAAAATCGTCAATGGCTCCCCATTGCCTTTGGAATAAAGTCCCAAAGTCATAGAAACTCTGAGAGTGAGCATTTACACATCCATTGAGACCTCAAAAGCACCTGTGTCAGGGCTTCTCACCTCTGAGGAAGCACGTCCCTGTGCTTCCGGAACCTCCAATTTCCTGGACGTGCTCCCTCTCTTGACCATGATGCAATGGACTTCAACTGCAGGCAGGTCGCTTGGGGACTCTGCTACCCTGTTTCTGAACTGAGGGCTCTCGACCACAGATTGTGGGTGTTTTGAAGTGGGTTTGGCTTGGAACGATCTCGGCTTGGTTGGCCAGCTTGAACCTTGGGCGAAAGAGGTGCTTGGCTCCTCTCCTGGTTACTGCCCCACTGCCACACCAGGGGTGGGCCTGGGAAGGGGTTGGGCAGCCTCAGAGCCCGGATGTCTGATGGTGCCCGAGGGAGTGCTGACACTGGGGGAGGGGAGGCATCTGGCATTTTTTTCTGGTGTCTAAGAACACCTGTGTGTGTGTGTGGGGGGGGGCGGTCTGGCATGTATTTTAGACTCTGGACACCTGTATGGGGTTATCTGACAGTATCTGTGTCAGAGGTATCTGGTATGTGTTTGGGGGGAGCCTCTAGAAGTTTCTGAGTAGGGTTTTTGACACGTTTCTATCTGGGGGTGTCTGATGGCTCCTGGGTGAAGATGTCTGGTACTTTGGGGTAATTTGGCATGTTTTTCAGATTCTGAATCGTTTGGGGGGGGGTTAACTAACAGATCTAGGTAGGGTGTCTGACCTATTTGGGGTACCCGAAAGCATGTTTTGAGTATCTGATGGCACCTGCCTGGGTGTCTAGTATGAGTTTTGGGTATCTGGACAGACCCATGTAGGGGTGTCTGGAACGACTTGAGAGCCATATGGCTTTTTCCCAGACTTGTCTAGCTTCCTGCAATCCACGCTGCCCCTTCTTCGCAGGTGACAGACCTGTTCGGTTCATTTCTTGTACCCTGTCCTTAGACTCCTCGCCCTGGGCCTCGGTCCCCTGCGACGTCCCCCGGCGCCCGCCGATCCCCGGCTCCAGGCACCCCGATTCCCTCAAGATGCCCCCCAGCCCCGCTGACCCGCCCCCACAAGGATCTCCCTCACCCTCACCGCAGGGACCCTCCCTGTTCGGTCCCGGGGTCCCCCCTCCCTGTTCGGTCCCGGGGTGCGGGCGGAGGACCCTCTCCGCAGCTCCAGCCTCAGCCTGAAGCAAAGTCCGCGCGAGCCACGCCCCCTTCCGGGCCCACGCCCTCTGACCCGCCCCCCGGGGCGGGCACGCGCGTGCGCAGCTCTCCCGCGCGGCTTCCCACTTCCGGCCCCGTGCGGCGGGCTTCGGTGGATCCTAGGAGGCCGGGCGGCAGCTGCGGCGGCGGAGGCGGCGGCGAACGGCCTGCGGGGACCGGGCCAGGTGAGGGCAGCGGGCCGGGCCCGAGGAGAACGGAGCTCGGGAGGGAGGCCTCGGGCCCCGGGAACGCGCCGTCGAGCCCCGGGGGTGCCCTGGGGCGCCGGACCCCCGGGGCTGCTTCAGCCTCGGGTTGGGCCCCCCTGGAGTCTTCCAAACTGGAGGGCGGGTCCTGCCGTTCAGGCTGCCCCTTCAGTGTATGTGAGCTCCAGCTGGCTAAGGCAGAGGTGCAGACGGTGCCCGCCGGCGCCATCCGAGCTCCAGCCCTCGGGCGGTGCAGCCTCCCCCCAGCTCAGGTCTCCGGGGTCCAGGTTCTGGAGCGCCCGGGGCGGGACCGGGGATATAGTGATAAGCATAAACAGTGACCAGCTCTGTGGTGCTTCAGGCCTCTGTGCAGAACTCCCTCCGTGGAGCGGACGCCCTCCGAGCTAGAGAGCGTCTGGGCAACAAAACTATACCAAGAGTGTGTGCTTTGGATCATCCTCCAGTTCCTTATGGAAGACTTTTAGATGTTGCGGTGCTGCTTTCTTTGCAGGGATGAACGAGAGGCCCTTGATCTTTGCATGGTCTGTGGTCGTTACCGTCCCCCGATCTTTTTTACCTGTTGCTTGTTGGAATGGAAGCCTTAGAAGAGATGGCTGGCGCTGAGCGTAAAAAGTTTTCTTGGTGGGCGCGGGGGGGGGGGGGGGGGGTTCTGTTTAAGTTTTATCTGGAAGTGAACGACACAGCTCTACCCCCTTCGCCTCATTTGGGGAGAGTGGAACTCCATCCAGCCAAAAGCCTTAAAGGGCCTTTTTCTTGTCGACAAGAGACAGTTCCGGACCTCATAAACAGCCCCATGGCCTCGGGCGATTTGGAGATGATTTTACAGGTGATACATTGCATATCTGGCTGGGTGAATGGTTAACCCTGAAATTGTGTGAAGTGCCAAGAGCGCGGGCTTGAGTGTCAAGTCAGATCTGGGCTGTGGTCCCAGGGCCTTCACGTTTTAGCCCTGTAACGTTGCTAAGCCTCAGTCTCCCCATCTTTAAAATGGGAAAAAGTATTGGTTAGCGATTCGGCCAGACAGTACGGGTAAAGTGCCTAGCAGAGTGCCTGGCTTACGGTGAATACTCAGTAAATGTTATTTATGCCGTGTATATGTGCATGCCCCCAGACTTGTATTTTGAGGTTGACAATAATAAAGAGCCTGGAAAACGCGAGCATCTCAGTTGTTGTTTGGACTGGGTCAAAGTGTACACTTTATCAGTAGTTGGCTATTCTCTGGGTCAAGCCCTTTTGAGAAAAAGGTTGTTCTAAAGGGAATAGGAGCGTAGTGCCAGAAGGCATAATAAATGCAGTTCTTGTAAACATAATTTGGGGGTTTGAATAGCTTATTTCATTTTTAAATGGCATGCACAGAGAAATGGAAAAAGCGATTCTTTGATTCTTTTCTTTCTCTCTCTCTCTCTCTCTCTCTCTTTTTTCCCTAAATTGACTTTACAATGCCCTCACTTTGAAGGCTGAAGTGGCATGTACATTGTTTCTGGTGTAAGCTGTGTTATAATTTTCATTCTTGTCACACAGTAGCAATTACCGCTGGCCGCAGGGCCATTACCCTTGTCACCGGCCCCTGGGACTAGGGCTGTGGTCACCAGCTGTGCCTCCCTGGGTGTTTACCTACCACATGTTTAGCATATTTCTGATCCTTGTGTCAAGGTCTCCTTCTTTCTTCCTCATTCATCCTAAGTCCCGTTTCCATTTCTTCAAGACTTTGAAAACGTTTTCATCTCGGCTCTCTCAAGTAATTTAAAACTCAGAGACCTTTATGAAGTCCAAATAGTTTGTTTCTTTGTTATTTATTAGTTGGGTTTTACTTCTCCCCTGAAAACGGTGGAGAGCTGCCTGCCGTGTTTTGAAAACCCTTTCTCCAGGTGCAGAACAATTCCAGTCACAGCTCTGCAGCTGCCCGTAGGAATTTTCTGGAGGAGGAATGTGACTGTTGGGGGGAGGGAGCAAAGTGATTAAAGTAATGTCCTCAGTGGAGGGACCCCTGCTGCTGTGCTTCGTGTTTGTTGTTAAAATTGCCCGTGAGTGTAAAACTCAGCCTGCTTGCTTCTCTGCTTTTGCTTAGTTTTCAACTGAGTATAAAGTCGCAGTTGGTTATGTTCAAAGTAGCAAGCACACCAGCTGATTTACATCATATCTTGAAACCAATATTCTAAAGATTTAACATATCCTGTGTGGTTACATTTTAAACTTCTATCACTTTTTTTTTTTAATTTTTTAATGTTTATTTATTTTTTGAGAGAGAGAGATAACACGAGCAGGGGAGGGGCAGAGAGAGGGAGACACAAACTCTGATGCAGGCTCCAGGCTCTGAGTTGTCAGCACAGAGCCAGATGTGGGGCTCGAACTCACACAACCTCGAGATCATGAATTGAGCCAAAGTCAGATGCTTAACTGACTGAGCCACCCAGGTGCCCCCTTTTTCTTTATGTAACAGCTTTATTGAGATAGAATTCACCTACCATAAAATTCACCCTTTTAATGTGTGGTAAATTATTTAGTGGTTGTTTTTTTTTTTTTTTTAAGTTTATTTTGAGAGAGAAAGAGAGAGTGCATGGGTGAGGGGCAGAGAGAGAGAGAATCCCAAGCAAGCTCTGCACCATCAGCGTGGAGCCCATTGTGGGGCTCAAAATTGTGAACCTTGAGATCATGACCTGAGCAGAAATCCAGAGTCGGGTGCTTAACTGACCGAGCCACCCACCCAGGTGCCCCCTTCAGTGATTCTTACTACTTTCCCAGAATTGTGCAACTGTCACCACTATCTAATTCAGACCGTTTTATCATCTGGTTATTCTTGTGGGTGAGTTTCAGGAGGAGAGAAAGGCAAAAGAAAGAGGTGGCCTACGCAGGGGCTCCATGACTCCATTGCCACATGGGACAGAGGGAAGGAAGGACCACATCAAATTACTTGGCTGGAATCCAGCATGTTCCTGTGCATAAGGACAACTAGGCACTGTTTATGGATAACTCTTAGTTTGCCGAGATGACCTTTCAGAGCACAAGCGAATTTAGAAAGAATAATAAATCGTGAAGTCGTCCACAGCAGGGGCCAGTGTGCTCACCGGTCCCCACACAAGACTGAAATGGATAGTAACTGACCGGACATGTTGTAGAGCAAAAAAACAGTGGTGGACCGGTGGGTTTCGAAGCAGTGAGGGAGTCAGCTCTGTGGCGCTCATGACCCCAGGGTATGGTCGGTGACGGTCCTTGCGGTCTTTTGCAGTGGCCATTTGGAGGCTTCTCTTCAGAGAAATGAAAGAGAGGTGGGGAGGTGGAAAAATTGAGACCCTCCTATGCACTGTTGACGGGGCTGTAGAATGGGGCAGCCACTGTGGAAACCTGTATAGCAGTTCCTCCAAAAGTCACACAGTTACCGTGTGATCTCCAAATTCCACCCCTAGGGAATCTGTGCCTAAGGGAGGTGACTATATAGGCCCGCACAGAACGGGCACACTCACAGGAACGTTATTCACAACAGCCAACCCAAATGGCCGTCCCGTGAACGGAAACGTGAAACGCGACCTGTCCATTCAGTGGAATAGTTTTCACCCACAACAAAACAATGACATTCGGCCACAGGTGACAACACGGATGAGCCTTGAAAACGGCATGCTGAGGGAAAGAAGCCAGTCCCCAAAGGCTGCGTGTCTTCTGGTTCCATTTATGTGAACTATCCAGAATGGGCAAATCTGTAGAGACCAAACATAGAGCAGTGGTTGCGGGGGGGGGGGCGGAAAGAGGAGCACCGGGAGTGACAGCCAAGGGGCGCAGGGTTTCTTTCGGGGATGATGAGAATGTTCTAAAACCGTGGTGATAGATACACAATACTGAATATACTAACAGCCATCCAGCCTTACCCTCTAAAAGGGTGAGTTGTGTGGCACATGAATTCCATCTCAGTAAAGCTGTGGCATAAGAGAAAAAGGAAAAGCCACGGGATGAGAACTAGAAGGACAGTGGAAATGGTCACGGGACAGAATTGTAAGGAGTGGTTTCAGACTAGGTGGCTAGAAATGCAACGGGGCAGGATCAGAAAACCCTAAAGAAAAAGGGAACATCGCTCCAACACAAATAGCTTGGGTTGGATTGTTGACGCTGATAGATTCTTGCTTTCCTAAAGTTGATTACAGACCGCTCCCTGTCACTGAGTCCCGTGTGCCATCCGTTGTGACGAGGGTTGAGGCAGAGATGTGGGGTCAGAACGGGCAGGAAAGTCCTCTCTCTCCTGAGGGGCGGGGGTTAGGCCGAGACTCAGCAGCAGTGACAGAGGGGGACGGCAAGTGTGAAAGGCAGAGTCGGGAAAGACGTGCTAGCCAGGAAGCGCTGAGATGGGCATTTTACGGGTTGGGGTGTTACCCTGGAGGACTTTATGGCCCTTGCTTGTCAGTGGGTGGAGGCTAGCTTGGAAGAGTCCAAGGCTGGAGACAGGGAGGCACGTTGGGAAATGACCTTGGCCTAAACAGGGGCAGTGGGGAAGAGGTCAGACTTGGATCTGCTCAAAGGTGGGTATGTCAGGGCTCATGTGGCGGTGTGGGAGAGAGTGTGATGTAGGTGACCAGGCGGGCAGCGGGCCCTGAGGTCGTCAGCTAGGGGAACTCTTCTAACGCAGCCGGGGCACCCGAGGCTTGTAGGTGCTGTTGGTATGACCAGTCTGGCCCTCTCTCAAGTTTATCTTGTGCTGGAGAGGGGGAAGCCGTGTGCCCTGCCTTCCTATCAGAGCCTCTTCCCCCCCCCCCCCACATCCACCCCATCCCAAGGCTTCCAGGGTCTAAGGACGGTAAGAAAAGTAGGCCTTGATGAGCATCAGTGGCCCTGAGGCTGCACTGCTGTGAGACGGAGTGGGGGCGGGGGCCGGGTGGGGCAGTACTCACTCCCTCCTCGAGGTTGGAGGTAAGAGGGAGAGAGGCAGACAGCCTGGCAGCTGAGTGATGCGAAACCCATCAGATCAAGTGTGACCGGAGAGCCGTGGTCTGGTTAGTGTGCTCGTGGGACCAGAGGTGGAAGCCCTGGGAATTCTGGGGCTTTTCTGTCCGCTCCGAGCAGGAATCAGCCGCCCTCAGCCTCCCCGCGGTACGTTCTGCGTGGAGAGTTGTGGCCTGGGGGACCGGAGGGCCGCCTGCGTCTCTCCTCTGTTAGGTGATTTATAGCCCACCTCTCCCCCCATGGCGATGTCCCGAAAACGTCCTAGGTGCGGTAGGCAGGACGAGGGCCCCCGGGTCACCCCCGAGATGGCAACTATGTGACCTTCTGTGGCAAAAGGAACTTTGCAGGTGTGACTGAGGATCTGGACATGGATGAGCCCGAGTTACCCAGGAGGGTCGGGGTGAGAGAAGGAGGTGTGACGGTGGAAGCAGGGGTCAGAGGGAGGTTGGAAGGGACTCGCTGCTGCCCCGGAAGATGGAGGAGGGGCGGGAAGCCGGGTCGTGCAGGTGCCACTGGAAGCCGGGAACGGGTTCTCCCCTGGAGCCTCCAGAAGGCGGCCGCCCTCCGCCTTCTGCCCTCCAGCGCCCTCAGGGAATAGTTTGTGCTGATCTCGGCCAGGCCAGGGTTCCTGGTCCTTTGCTACAGCAGCCGTGGGGGACCCCTACGCCCAGTCAGTGTCCATCTCCGTTGCTTGAGAGCCCAAGCTTCTCATTTGACTCGGGACCGCCCCCAGCCCTTTCCAGCACTTCCTTCTACTGTGGAAGTTTCTGGCGCTCCGGGCTTTACTCAGCGTTCTGCAGGCCTCCCTCAGGCCACTCTGGTTTCCACTTCACATGTACACACGTGAGCGCCCAGAGCGGGAGGGTGGCAGCAGAGGGCTCACGTCGGCTTCCGAGGCATCAGAGATGCTCCGTGAACGCTCTGATCCTCAGCTCCCTGTCTGTAGAACTAGAAGCCTAACAGCCTCCTTAGTCTGTAGGGTTGGAACTGTCGTGAGGGGCTCCGCAGTGTCTGCGTGTGTTCGTGCGTTCGTTCGGTACCAGCTTCCGGGGTGGCAAGAGCGAACACAACTTAGCTCTTTCCTCCTCCCCCTCCTCCTCCTTCTTAATCTTAGAAATATATGTACTTCATTAACAGAGTGCAGAAAATACACATAAATAAACAAAAACAATTTTTAAAAGTGGAGGGCAGCCACCGCGGCCGGCTCTGGAAGTTTGAGGGTTAATTGTAAGTCACATCTTGTAAGTTAGTGCTTTCACTAGTGTCATTAGCTCCACCCGGCTTATTAGCAGGAAGCTAAAACCTCCCTCTTCTAGAATGTTCCCAAAGGTCTGATCCCAGGGAAGGCCCTCTGGTCCCCTGCTTGCTGGGACCTCCCTGCTGTTCACAGAGTCGTCCGTTCTGCTGGCTGCTTTTGAAAACAGGGATATGATAATTCACATACCATAACATACATCCCTTTAATGTGGATGATTCAGTGGTTTTCAGTATATTTACAGAATTGTGCAACCATCACCACTCAGCACCCCAAACACTCTCATCACCCCAAAAGGAAATCAAGTACCTATTAGCTGTCACTCCGCATTTCCTTTTCCCAAGCCTCTGGAGACCTCGACTCTACTTCCTGTCTCTAGATTTGCCTGTTCTGGGCGTTTCGTATATAAATGTGGTTTTTTTTCGGGGGAGGGGGGGTTCTTTAATGTTTATTTATTTTTGAGAGAGAAGCAGGGCGACACAGAATCCAAAGCAGCCTCCAGGCTCTGAGCTCTCAGCCCAGAGCGCGATGTGGGGCTCGAACCCACAGACTGCAAGATCATGCCCTGAGCCGAAGTCCCAACGCCCAACCGACTGAGCCACCCAGGTGCCCCTCATATATAAATGTTTTTAAGGTTCATCTATGTTGTAGCCTGAATCTGTTTTTTAATCTGTGGCAACATGAGCATTAGAAGAAGGGTGATATGGGCCACGCCACTGTGTGCACAGACTGCCCCAGGGACACTGGCCTGTTTTAATCTGTTGACCTGATGGGAGTGTTTTCTGCCCTGTCTCTGGTGATGTGGTTGGCTCCATGCTCTGGGGGCTTCTTGGCCACTGCCTCCCCATCTGGATCCTCCTTACACTGTCCCATAAATACTTAAGTCAATTGAACAACTGATCTACAGTCAAAATAAGCAGAGACAAGAGGTAAAGTGAAATCTGACGGCCTTCTAGATGGTAAAACTAACCAAACACCGAGTGACTTTGTCCTTGAAGATTTGCCAAAGTAGGTAGCTTTCCATTGGTCTAGAAGGTTCACCATGTAGATGGGCCCAAAGACAGGGGCTTCTGGGACTCTATAGTGTGTTTGGTTTTGACCACGACCACAATGAAAACTAACGTTTTACGTTGTAACCTCGTAAGCATGTGTAAGCAAGCGCGCACACACACACCAACATATGTGCATGTGCGACGGGATCCAAAGTTTTACTAAATACTCATCTTGGTTAGTCATGATAAACTGGCATATTCTGTTGTTTTATGTTTTTTTGTTTTTATTTCTTTTTAAAATTTTTTAAAGTTTATTTATTTTTGAGGGGGAAAGAACAGGGGAGGGAGACACAGAACCCCAAGCAGGCTGTAGGCTCTGAGCTGTCAGCACAGAGCCCAACGCAGGGCTTGAACTCATGGACCATGAGATCATGACCTGAACTGAAGCCTGACGCTCAACCGACTGAGCCCCCCAGGCGCCCCTCCTGTTGTATTTTGCGGGAAGCTGTTTCCCCAGCTCGCTAAGGGGTCGTGATCCTCAGTGTCAGAACGCTGCCTTCAGATCCCAACACATACGGTAGGAAAATGTTCAGCAAAGGGTGTAGCACTTGGCGACACAATTAATGGCTGTGACTTTTAAGAACTGTACTAGTTTCTTAGGACCACTGTGACAGATTGCTACAACCTGACTGGCTTACAATAACAGAAGTGTATTCTGTCACAGTTCTGGGGGCTAAAACTCTGAGGTCAAGGTGTCTGCAAGGCTGCACTCCCTCTGAAGGCTCTAGGGAAGGGTCCTAGAAGGCTGCCCAGGCGAGACTTCCTTGGCTCACGGCTGCATCACACCAGTCTCTGCCTTTATATTCACTTGGCCTTCACCTCTGTGTGTGTTTCTGTGTCTGTGTCTCCCTCTGCATCCAAATCTCCCTCTTTGCCTTGTACAGACTCCAGTCTTTGGATGTAGGGTCCACCCTTCATCCGGGCTGATGCCACCTCGAGGTCCTTAAGTTAATTACATTTGCAAAGACCCTCTTTCCAAAGGAGAGCACGTTCTGTGAGGTTCTGGGTGGCCATGCATTTTGAGGGGACCATATTCACCCCACCACAGGGCCTCCTATTTCTAGTGACTCGTAAATGAGAGCTACAGGTACTCATTTCTTAGATTCTTTACAACACAGTAACTTCAGGTATCGTAAAGTGAAAAGTAAGCGTTGAACTTCGGCCCACTCTTGGGAACCCAGTAAGTGAAGAGAGGAAACAGGAGATCTTAAGGGGAGCTAGTTTCTTGCTTGAAAAGCTTCCAAATCTGAATCTCCTGCGAATATCATTTGCTATACGGCATAAACAGGTGCCTGAGACTACAGTATGTCCGCTGTTTGCTTGTGTGCCTGTCTCCATATACCCCCGTCTTTCCCCATGCGTTCAAAAACCACCTGCATCAAATACAAAAGCCTTGTCAATTTGGAGAGGAAAAAACAGTTCCCTCTGCCTGGCCCTGCACCTGGCTGACATAAGTATGTGCGATTGCTTTCTTCCCGACCTTGAGACATGAAATACATTGAAATATATTCAAGCTCACACCGTTGCAGTACTAAAAGGAATACTAATGAAGGTCTTTGCAAGGTTTTGGAATTTTCCTAATACACCAGCAGGTTGCTGACTTAACGTTAATAGTTCTAGCCGGCGCTCTTAGCAGCGTGGAGATCTTGAGATGCTCAGAAACCAACCTCGTACCTGTTTGCTACCAGCATAGGCTGCTTCGGGGCTCTGGAATTCAGTAATGACTTCACGCAGTTAATCTGCTTCATTGCTTCCTTTATTCCGTTCCCTTCTGTGTGTCAGGGATTAAAAATGGGTGCTTCTTATGCCACATGAGTGAGCCCTGCTGGGTTGTTGGAATAGGCCTTCCCTTCCAGAACAATCCAAGCAGATAAGGTAGACCGGGGATCAGCAGACTTTAACTCTAAAGAGCCCAATAGTAAATATTTTTCGACCGCACAGCCTCTGTCTCGGCTGCTCCCGAGAGCAGCCCCAGGCAACAGGGAGACAAGATGGGCATGGCTACGTTCCAATAAAACTTTATTCACAAACATAGGTGGCTGGCCCTCAGGCTGGAGTTTGCCCACTACTGCAGAAGACTCGTGACTTTTACCATTCTGGTTCTAGGGTTGCGACTCTGATTTTGTACATTTGGTGAGGGACACAGGTGAAGGGGACAGGGCATCTTCTCAGCTGCAAGTTTGCACTGGGAACTCCTTCAACACCCCTGACACCATTTCTGTTGTCCTTTTTACAGAGATGCAGTGCCCTTGAATAATTCCCCAAGTCGCTGAAAGCAAACAGGTTTTTTCTGGCATGGTATTTGCATGTTTTTCTTTCCTGCCTTCCGCCTTTAACAGAATGCTTTTTATCTGGTGAAAGAGAAACCCACTGGGCCCGGTCCAGTGTTTGATTTCCTCTGCCCTCCTTATAGCCACCTCTGCTAACATTTGTTCTCCATCCCCTGAATAAAAGTGTTTTTTTGTATTTAAATAGCTAATAATAATGTTAGTTATCCAGAAATCTTCTGGAAGATTTCAGAGGTGCAGTGGCAACACCTGAATTAATCTTTTCAAAATCCTTTGTTTTCATTGAAATGTTTTGCAGCCCACGTCATGTTGACTTCTGTACAGTCCGTTGAATTAACGTGATTGTTTAAAACACCAAAGAGGAAACCAGGCTGCCCTTCCTGGCCAGGCCTGGGGGAGTGGGAGCCATTGTTTTGCTGGGGCCCCTACAGTTCAGCACCTGGCCTTGGACCCAGGTCACAAGAAACACTCACGTGGCACATGGCTTTTCAGGGTCTGAACAGTCACCCATGGATGATGCCGAAGTTCCACCGAGCAAAGGGGAGCTGGGAGTCGCGCAGGGCATCCTCCCCACATCCTTGGTTTCGCACACTCTTTGTCAGATCTAGTTCTCTCTTTAAGCAGTCACCTTCCAGCCCTGACCCCTCTGTCCATCTGACCAGATTGGCCCCTCCTCAACCCCACACCGCTCATGTCCAAGTCATCCTTTAGGAGTGATCCTTCCTAGTTCTCTCGTGGTGAAATGTTCCAGACCCACCTGCACGCAGCTGGCCCCTGTGTACTGGCTAAACTTGTTCATCAGAACGAGTCAGAACACCCGGTGGAGAGGGTTTTTTGTTCCCGCAGTTTCATTAACCGTCCTCGTTAATTGCGTTAATTGCGAAGGGCGTTTTGAGGAGTGGGCGCTCAGAGGCAGAGGCGGGCCCCTCCCAGACCCCCCGGGGAGCGCTGCGGAGTCGCCTGCCTACTGGAGCCAGTCTCCTGATGAAGCTAGCAGGTCCTGTCGGCCCGAGAGCCCGTAGTGAAAAGAGGACAGAAGTTCCTAAGTGCTGCTCTGGGTTTATCTTCTGTCTTGGGGAATGCCAGGTTCCAGGGAGAAAATCTACATCCAGGAGGATTGAGTAGCAGCCGCTCTGAAAGTCAAGTCTTCTGCAGCCCTAGTTGTGCCTTTAAAAAACAAACAACAACAAAACGTTTTAACCATTTTCAGTGTCCAGTTCAATACATTCACGTCGTGCTACCATCCGTCTCCAGAACCTGTTCATCTTCCTGAACTGGAACTGTGTCCCTGTTAAACACTGACCCCCACACACACTCCCAGCCCCTGGCTCCCACCATCTGCTTTCTGTCTCTAGGGATGGATTTCTCTAGGGACCTCACAGAGGTGGAGTCAGACACAACGTGTCTTCTCCAGCCGGGTTTGTCTCACTGAGCATAATGCCCTCAAGGTTCACCCACGTTTTAGCAGTTGTCGGCACAGCCTTCCTTTTTATTTTACTTTTTATTTGTTAAACCTTATTCATTTGTTTATTCAGTGACAGGGTGGCGGGAGAGAGGGAGGGAGACAGAATCCCAAGCAGGCTCCACGCTGTCAGCGCAGAGCCCGACGCAAGGCTCGATCTCAGGAACCGTGAGATCATGACCTGAGCAGAAATCAAGAGTCAGACACGTAACCAACTGAGCCACCCAGGTGTCCCTTGTTATTTCCTATTTTAAAAAATTAAATCGTCCTATTGCTTCTGAAGTGGCTGCCCGTCGTGGTTCTGATTTGCATGTCCCCGAGGATGAGTGCCGTTGCACATCTTCTCGGGTGACTGTCGACCATCCACATTATCTTTGGAGAAATGTCTGTTCAAGTCCTTTGCCGACTTTTGAATTGGGGTGTTTCCTTCCTCGTTGAGTCTTGAGGGTCCTCTGCGCTCATTGCATCTGACACCGTGGAGCCTTGCACAAACTGAAAAGCCAGCTTCAGTTACCTAACCACCTTTGACATCCTGGGGCCCGCCACCAGAGGGCTGGCATCTGGGAAGGAGGCGGGAACACTGGCATCGCAGGGCCTGCCAGCCGCAGACCAGCCGACTCCCCGTCTAAAGGCTGGGTTGATTAAAGAGGCAGCGTGAATCATTAGGAGGAGGTCGGGCCCCATCAACCTCCTTCCCTCTTCTGATGACAGATAGGTAGCCCGGTTGAGCAGGGAGACGAGGGGGAAGGTGTGGAAGCAGGAGGCATCTAAGCGGGTCCCCCACGATGTTCTTGGGGCAGGATAAGAAGTGCTCGGGGGTGGGGGGGGCGGTCAGGGTAATTCTGAGCTAGCCGTCCTGCAGCCAGGCTCATAACTAGCGAGATGAAGGTTCCCAAAGGGTGTTAATTAGAGCACCGCGGTCAGCCTAGAGGGAGGCCACTCCTGGGTTCCATCCTCCGCTCTGCCCTGTCATTTACTGCGTCATTTAGAAAGATAAAGATGTGTAAGGTTTAGTTGTCAAAGCTGGAGGTGACAGCTGGAGGGCGGGGGGGTGGGGGGAGCCGTCGTCACAGTGTCACGGAGTCAGGACCCAGAGATCTCAGTGACGGAAACGAGGTAAAACATGAGCGCGAAGAACGTTTCAGTTCCTGTGCCTGCCTCTAACATCACTTCCGGCCTCGGCGCTGTGGATGTTTGGGGCCCGGTGATTCTCTGTGGTGAGGCCATCCTGTGCTTGGGGGACTCGATGCGAGGAGCACCCCCGCCGTCGCGACCATCGAAAATATTTGCAGACAATGCCCAATGTCCCCTGGGAAACAACCTCCACCCCCCCCCTCCCCCCGCCCCAGTTGAGCACCACCAGTCTACATAAGCAACTACGGAAACAGAAACAGGGTGGGGAATTAGGGCTGAATGACAGCCTAGGTGGACAGCTCAGGGATTTCGGTGGATAGTAATCGTTTGGGCCAGCGTTTGTGATCCGCAGTCCTACCCTCTTGTCCCCACCCCCCAAAGGAAACTAATGTAATTAAGTTAGGCCCTTCTGGTACCAAGTCAGTCAAAGCCAGGGCCCTAAGACAGTTAATTCCGTGTCTTATCCAAGGAGCTCTGCGAAGCACTCTCCCTTAGCCTGCCTTCAGGTCTCACGCAGATTTCCCTTCCTTGTTCAGACCTCTGTCCTGAGCGCCAGCCTCCTGCGTCAGCTGCCACCTGCCATCACCTTGAGCCCTCAGGGGCAGCTTGGGTGACTCCCCACAGAAGGCAAACCCATCACCTCTCCCCGCTCCCGGCCCCCATCTCTGCCCTTCCTGGGTCTCCCGTGTCCAGTCCCGACACCCTTCTCACCCGTCTCCCTGCATCCACCTGCATCCCCCACCGTAGCCACTGCTTCTGGAAGCAAATGTGATGGAAGACTCTGTGCATAAAGCTGCCGGTGGCTTTAGTTTCCAAGATAAAGTATAAACCCCAAGGATCCCAAAGGCCTGGAATGGAACCCTCACACACGAGCCGTCCCCTCCACCTGCCTCTCTGCCTGTTCCATGTCTCATCTCTCCTCTGACCCACCCTAGACCATGTCTCCCTCTGCCCCTTCCTTCAGCAAATATTTACTGAGCATCCACCCTGTCCCGGGCCTTGTGCCAACAGTAAACAACAAATAGAGCTCCCCTGGTGTGTGGCGTTTCCTAGTGCTTTCTTGGACGTTAGACAGCACGGGGAGTGGCAAAACAAAGTGCGTATTCCCACGCCGCCTTCTTGTTTGAGCTCATTCTATAAACAGGTGTCCTCTTTACAGTGTATTCAGTGCCACGTTTAAGTGCATTTTTGTGCTTTCTGTTGAAATGGCCCCCAAGCATTGTGTCAAAGTGATGTGTAGAGTTCCTGAGCACAGGAAGGCCGTGCTGAGCCTTACAGGAGAAAATACGCGTATCAGGCAGACTTCATCCAGACGATGTCTATGGTGCAGCAGTGTTTGTTAAATAAGGTGTCTTCCGACTGAAACACACAGAAAACAGGGTTCTGTATTGATGCGCTGATGAAAATAAAATCAGAATTCCCTAGAATTCTAACTCAGTGTCGACAGCCTTTCTAGATGTACCTGCCACAAATCCAGAGTGTTGGTTGTCCGTAACGCGCGAGACCCTAACGATGTTAGGACTGAGGTGATCTGATCCTTGTGGCTCCCAGGACATGGGAAGGAGAGGAAGTGGAGATCGTGGGGTGTGGGTCTTTTGCGCTTCCCCAAATACCTATGTCTGGGGGCCTTTCCCAGCACTGGTGATAGAGAGACCCCTCAGCTTGGGCTCAGCCCAATTCCCGTCACTTCTGCACTGCCCGTGTGTCCTCCCTCCAACCCACACTTGTCCCTGCCCCCCCCCCTCAATGGCAGCCCATGGAGCCCCATCCCTAGTAAAGGAACGGCCCGTCCCCAGCCTGTCTTGGGAGCACGCCCAGGACTTCTCTGATCCACCCTCCCCTGAGCCCCTTTTCACTTGAGAACTCATTCTGAGGAGCCCTGGTGCACAGGGCCTCCCGGAGGAGTGCTGTTCCACAGGCTCTGGACCAGCCAGCTCAGGGACAGGCTCTAGTCATGTGTGAATGAGGCACCCGGGCAGTCTGGGCAGCGCCCTCTTCTCTGGGTACAGGCTTTTCAACCTGGAGCCTGCCCAGGTGGCTTTACCGAGTCAGCGGTTTTTGGACCACGCGTGCTCTAAGGCAGGTGGCTGTCTGCAGGAGTGAGCCCAGCCAGCCCCAGGCCCCGGCTGCAGTCTGTGCACGCTCCGAGATAGTCACCTGACCGAAAAAGGCCAGCAATTTTTAAGTTATAAGCCTTAAATACTTTATTTAACTTAAAGTAGATAAATGTCGGGGTTTTTTTGAGATTTTTAAAAAAATTTTTTTTAGCGTTTATTTATTTTTGAGACAGAGAGAGACAGAGCATGAATGGGGGAGGGGCAGAGAGAGAGGGAGACACAGAATCAGAAGCAGGCTCCAGGCTCTGAGCCATCAGCCCAGAGCCCGACGCGGGGCTCGAACTCACAGACCGCGAGATCGTGACCTGAGCTGAAGTCGGACGCTTAACGCTTAACCGACTGAGCCACCCAGGCGCCCCTTGAGATTTTTTTAAAGTTATCTCGCCACCCAACATGGGGCTCAAACTCACGACCATGAAATCAGGAGTCCCCCTACTGAGCCAGCCAGGCGCCCCAATAAATGTACTTTTATTTGTTAATCTTTTGGTGCCCGACAGCCTTTCCTTTGAGAATAGAAATCCCTGTCATCTTTCTTGCTTCAAACCAGGCCTGGAGAGGGATGTGACTGGCTCAGTCCATAGAGCGTGCAACTCTTGATCTCAGGACTGAGGTTCAAGCCCCACGTTGGGTATAAAGATTACTTTAAAATCCAAAGAAAACCCGAAGCCTAGATTCTGTGATTGGTTTGATGGGTTTCCCCTCATTTGGGCTGGAGGGTGGCGGTTGTTAGAACGATCACCTTCTCATCAGATGGCATTTTGGTTTGCTTGTTTTTAAAGGACTTGCTTGTAAGTTTCAGGAACACTAATAACTCTTTTGCACTGGTGGTTCAAGAGTTTAAATAGCACTTTGTTGTTAAAGAATGCATCTGTAAAAGCTCCGAGGGGTGCTTGGGTGGCTCAGTTGGTTGAGCGTCCGACTTCTGCTCAGGTCATGGTCTCCCAGTGAGTTCAAGCCCCGCCTCAGGCTCTGTGCTGACAGCTCAGAGCCCAAAGCCTGCTGCGGATTCTGTGTCTCCCTCTCTCTCTGCCCCTCCCCTGCTCATGCTCTGTCTCTCTCTGTCTCTCAAAAATAAATAAATGTTAAAAAAAAAAAAAAAACCCTCCGGAAACGACTAGAAATGGCTCTAGTTAAGCAGACATTTGCAGGCAGATGGCCGCAGAGCGTCCCGTCTGCCTCATTTGCCTCGTCCTGAGTTGTGTACCTGGATGGAGAAGAGGCTTCTGTTGTTAGGGTGGACCCGTTAAATGCAACTTGCTTAAGAGTGTACCTGTTCACCCAGGACGAAGAGCAGACCGCTCGTAGCAAAACGTGGTTTTTACTGAATATCGTTCTTAAGAATCTCTGTCTTCAGCTACTCTCATCTTGTTTTCCCCTTGAACGTTCTGGCTATTTCTACACATGGATTGCCCCTGAGTCCATATTCCCAGGTTTGACTGTCACCCTGGATTTTCAGCTGCCTTCAGGACTCCTGACCTAGTGTCCTGGGGGCATTGACAACTCCCGCCTTCCTCTCCGGTGCACCTGCTCCGTGGCTTCTTCTAGTCCCAGCCCATGAGGGCACCACCCAGTGGCCCAAACCAGGTGTCTCTGTCTTCCCAGGCTCCTACAGCCACCCCCTGCCCTGGCCTGCCTCCCACCCTCTGCCTGCTGTGAGGACATCATCACTGGCACGCAGACCGCTGAACTGGTTCCATCCCTCTGCTTCCTCTGGTCGCCCACCATCCTCTCTAGGAACGCACGTCTCCTCCTCCATGTCTTTGAAATCCCCTGTGATTCCCCATCAGGAAGTCACGGGGCCCTGGAGGGACACAGGAAACACCACACGCTCTCATGCCCCCTGCCTGCCCACCCTGCACAGACCCCCACCGCCTCTCCTGCAGTGGCCTTCCCCTTCCCTTCTTTTCTCCTAACGACCTCCTACTCATCCTTCGAAACCCAGGGCAGATGACCCCATAATCTTCCTCCCCTCCCCGCCCCCACCGGGAAGAATGACTCATCTTCCTCTCTGGGACACTCCCAGCTCCCAGCACTAGACATCCCATAATTATTTGCTAACATGTCACCTTCTTGATCACTTGGGCTCCTTGGGGCTGGGGATCTGTCTCACTCAGACACCATTATTCCTGTGGAAAGCTGTGTTTTATGCTTTTTAAACAGATCTGCAAACTTTTTACTATTATTACTTTGTGGGGTGTGGACTGCCTGGACAGCGCAGGGCTCTGTGGGAGGAGCCAAGCCCCAGTTTCCCCAGTTGCCGGTGTGTTAAGATTTCGTGCATTCTGGTATCGAGCCCCGTCCCACGGTGTTGTCTGTGTTCAGGAAGATGCTGTCAGTCTTTCTTTAATTAGGTGCTTGGACATTAGGACAGGCATGAGGCAGCCACCAGCTGGCCTCCTTGCCAGCTACACTCTTCAGATTCATTTCCTCACTAAGTCCTCCCCAGAGCCCTGTGAGGTCGGCGCCATTTACCGTTCTGCACAGATGATCGAGCAACCTCAAGGGCGCTAAGTAATTAGCCAAGATCGTAGCAGCAGCAAGAGCAGGTGACAGAGTCCAGATTCAAACCCCCATTCTTCCTGACTCCAGAACTGATGTTTTGGAAGAGAACAGTCATGTCCCAGAATGTCCCTAATTCTGCAAGCCCACACTTGGGGAGAGAAACTTAAGTCGTGGGTCTTACATAACCTAATAGAAGCAGGCGTCAGAAATTGTCACCATCTGCTTTGAGCTTTTTCTCAAACTTGCCTTTTGAAATAAATTTAGATTTATGGAAGAGTTTTAAAGAGAGTGTACAGAGAGTTCCTATATACACCCTGCACCCAGCTTCCTCCTAATGCTGACTTTTCTTTATTATTATGATAAAAGTCACGCGAGCATTGCAGCAAATTTGGAAGCTAGAGAAACGAGGGAAACACCCACACAACTACAGTAAGCCATCCTTCTGTCTCGTCGACTTCCAGGATTTTCTGTCTCTGTCCGTGATGTCCCGCGAGGTTGTCCTCAGTGGTGCAGTCCTTTGGAAAGGCAGTTTAGTGATACCAATCTAACATCGCAAAATGTATCTAACCTTTGCCTCTTTGAGAACCCTTTGCTGTCTCTTTGACACACGCGTCCAAAATTGGGATGGGCCAAAGGTCTGACCACAGCAAAGTCGGAAAAGCAGAACTTACGAGAACCAGAGCAACGTGAGAAAGTGACACGTGTGTCTGATTGCTGTGGTTAATGAACGTGAACGCCCACGTGATACAGGCCAGGGTGCAGAGACACTGGTGAGTGGTGGAGGGAATATTCGTTTCCGTTTTAATTTCTCTCTCTCTTTTTTTTTTTTTTTTAAACATTCAAGTTCACTCTTGTACTGTTCATTAAGAGGGATCACCTTCAGGTAACAGTGACGTAGGTGACATTTTTCTCATGTGCCCTTATCAGTGTTTTGTGAGGACCGTTTCTCATCAGCCAGGAATCTTTGGAGGTGAAGAGTTCCTACGGCATTCTGTGCCTCCAGACCTTAACATGCAGCTGGCTGGATGTACGCCCCAGCATGTTCTCCTTTGTTCGCCTTTTTTCCTTCCCCTAAGATGACTCACCTGCCTTAGTTCTTATCTTTATTAAACAAGAACCATTTAGAGAAATGCCATCTCAGTATTAGACATTACTTTGCAGAAATGCCTTATTTACCAATAGAATAAATAAGCTGGCGGTTCCCCCCCCCCCAAAAAAAAGCCCTTTGAAATTAAGTTTATTAAGAATAAGAATTCACCCCCAGCCAATTAACATCTGGCTGTTTGGATCCTAAAACCTAGCTCTCTGCCTGCCTTTCCCGTCTCAGCCTCATTTTCCCTCTTATGCAAAATCAGAGTGACACTCTCCTGCACCTGTCGCAGAAATGATGCTAGACTGAGGGAGCATTAGAGCTGAGAACAGGCCACTTCTGCTGGGACAGAGGCCTCGCGTTAATATTTCTGGTAAGCGACATACCATGAAGCATCCCTGACTCTTAGACATTCCAGAAGGAGAAGCAGCTTAGACTTGTGGGGTTTCTTTACCATGGACCCTGAGATTTTCTTTAGTGTGCTGGCAAAACACTTTGATCATGGGTCACCTAGCGGTGTTGAAAGGTCCTGAAGAGCCTTCTGCGTCTCAGAGGAACGCAACTCAGAGAAATCCGGGGCTGGAGGAGGCCGAGGGAGATCGGGTCCAGCTTTTGGGGGATTGGGGATGAGAACACCAACCACCCTGCCCTCGTTGATCCCTTGACAGGCTGGCGGCCACGAGGCCTGTAACCGTAACCCCGCCTCCAGGCAAATAATATTCTGCCTGGCCTTCCTGCAGACACACGACACGAAAACCTGACAGGAAAGCCCCCGTGCTGGGGTCAGGGCCAGGCTCGCCTGTGCAGCACCCGAGGATGAGGACGCTCTGGGTGCCTGGAGGAGGCAGAAGACTATCCTTGTGAAGTCCGCCAGGGAGCCAGAGTCCCATGGAGACCCAAGGAGAAGAGTGGGCAGGGAAAGGTCCGCTGCAGAGTGTGGGGGGCAGAGGCCCGTGCTGTCGGGGCAGGAACTCGATCTGCTGAGGCGTCTCTGAGGGTGAAGCAGCACATGAAGTCCCGGAGGCAGAGGAGCCCATTAAGATAGGAGCACCGTGGGGACAGTCACTCCCTTCCTGACCGTGTCCTTCCCACCCCTTCCAGCAGAATCCAGGCACCACGCAGCCTGTTATGTGGAGCTTTTTTAAAAATGCCACCAGAGGTAATATCCCGAAGGCAGCAGGCCACCCTCACCGTGAGATAGCAGGCCTCGCCTTGGGGTGCCCTCCCCCTGCCTCTCCTCTGTCCACCCACTGCCCTCCCCACCTGCGTCCTTCCAGCAGCAATGAGGTCTGCGTACCTGTGCTGGGAGCGGCCTGTCCCAACACATAGATCAAAGCAGTGCTGGCATCCAGAGACAAGTGACACCTGACCCTTGCCCTCCAAGAGGTCAAGGTTCAGTGAGGCATGAGGCAGTGTGTTAAAAGGCATAACCAGCAGTATGCACAGGGGGAGAGGAAGGGCACGGGAGGGCCTAGGCTGTTGGGGGAGCTGGGAAACAGGGAGGGTGACCCAGAGGGACTCTGGCTGGGCCCCAAAGCCGGCCAGGCTAAGGGGTGCCTGGGCCAAGCCACCCAGGGCTCTGAGGCTTTCCAGTGCCACGTGTCAGCGTGGCTGGGGTGCAGGAGCAGGCCAGCGGGTCCCAGCCAGAGCCGTGGAGATGCTAACCAGTGTGTGGTGAGACACGCAGCAGGGCGGACAGCGAGGGAGTGGACAGCCGGCCACCCAGAGGGGCTGCAGCTTGGGCCCACTGGTCAGGGAACAGGCATGAGGCCCGTTACACAGAAGGCAGGACCAGGGACCCATTGGACTTGGGGGGTGCAGGAGAAGGCTGTACTGCAGAGACCCCCCCACTCAGGAGCTGGTGCATGGAGGGAAGGTGTTATGAAGATGAAGGAGGTTCCAGACGAGCGTGGGCAGGGGCGTCAGTGAAAATGGAGAGAATCACATACAGAGCAGGGAGGGCGCCTCTCCTGGGAAGTGAGCGTCCCGGTCAAGTTCCCTGGCGGGGGGGGGGGGGGGGGGGTGACCTGTGCACCAGGAGTGCTCAGTAGGAATCCGTCAAACACATGCTGAAGGAACTGAGGATCGGGACCCTCGGCCCCACTTGCAGAGCGCAATCCGGTGCGCTCTCCAGTAAGCTGGAGATACGGTGCTTGGCCAGGCAGACGCTGACTGGCCTGCTCTCGGGAAGCTTCCGGCTGGTGGGGAACACTGACCCCCTGTGCAGTGGCAGGGGTAATGACACTGAGGAAACACGGGGCAGGGTTCCCAGCTACTAGTACGAATTTAGCCCAAGAACCTATCCAGTGCAGACGAAATATTTCATGCATGTGTCCGTCAGTTTTAGTTATGAACTCGGTGAGACCTTGGAAGCAACCCAGGAAACGTGCCGTTGGAGGAAGCTTGGAAGGAATCGTAAGCGGCTTCTGAAATGTACTTCGCAGTAGAGTGAAATGTTCATGGCATGACCTTGGGCAGAAAGGCAAGATGCAAAATTGTGTCTGCACCCATGTGTTAGGTGGACCCTTCCGTAGGCTGTGAATGGTTGATTATCAGCCAGGGTCCCATTAAACGGAACTAATAGAAATAAGAATGGGATGGAATGTGCTCAAACAGGGTGGCGGTTTTCTCTGGTTTGTGACATACTGGGTGGTTGCTCTTTCGTTTGTACTTAAAGCTAGAAATTCCTCCCCTGCAGTAACCCCACCCCTTGTGCTGTGAGCCTCGAGGGAGAGCCTGCTTGCTTCCAGGCCTGCCAGTAGGCCAGCCCTTCCAGAGGACCATCCTTGGGTCGTCTTCTCTGGCCAGTGTCCCCATTCTGACGCTCTTCCTCCCAGGTCGCAGCTGGGATCTCGGTTGTTCACTCAGCCTCCGGGCGTGCCCCTCCTGGCCGGCGCTTGGCCCGGACGGGCTCCTTGGCCCTCCTGCCTCTGACCCTCCGCGGGACTTGTCAGAATACGGCTTTCCGGATGCCCTCCTGGCCGGCGTCACCACGAGCCACCCACGCACTGAGCTCGGCCTGGGCCTGAGATGAACCCCCGGGCAGGCATGGCTGGCCAGTGGCTCGGCCCTCATGACTCTTGTCATGACACTGATGTTGACACGGCCTAAGATGACCCAGCCCTGTGAGCACCACACTGCTGATTTTCTGAGCCTGCTGCTGCCCCCCCCCCTGCCCCCCACCCCAACCGCCTTTGCGGAGTGTCT
The DNA here is from genome assembly GCF_027475565.1 of Acinonyx jubatus. Lineage (NCBI taxonomy): Eukaryota > Metazoa > Chordata > Mammalia > Carnivora > Felidae > Acinonyx > Acinonyx jubatus. The sequence continues at coordinate 159,476,151 of NC_069383.1, forward strand.
TGATGTTTCCTTTACTGTAGCCTGTCCAGTTAATTTTGTGTTAACTCCTCTCCCTGCCTTTGTTTCCACACGTAACTTGAAGCAACCCGTCTACTCCAGGCGACTTTGGTAAGCAAGCCGACTGCGTTCCCATCTCAGGCAAGACGGAGGACGGAGCCAGTGGGCGCCCTGCTGGCCATCCTCTTTCTACCTGAGGTGGGGCCGTTACCAAGCCCGGGTGTGCGTGCTCAGTAAGTTTCAAAGTCACCCAACCTGTCCTCATCCGGTTCTTCCTTCTCCCTCAGATTTACACGGGCGTCCTGTGGGATCCAGCCGGCACCTTGCTGGTACCCCAGGAGCTGGTGTATGCTCTGTGCCCCTACCATGGCCAGCACCTGCCCGGACAGGCCACCCACTCACTGTGACGGCTGTAAACACCTCTGTCTGCTCCACGCTTGGGCGGCCCGGATTCCTGGCCTGTTTCTCAGATTCACGGCTCACAGGCCTTTTTCTTTTTTCTTTTTTTTTTGGGGGGGGGGGTGGGGCCACAGTTGAACATTGAGTTTTTAAGATTAATTTCTTCTTTTGCCATCCACGGTCACTTTGCCCTCCTGCCACCGTCGTCGCTTCTGTCCTCCCCAGCTCCCCAGAGTTGCCACACACAGGCACACACAGTCTCACCGCGAACTGTCTTCATGTCTGAGATGAGATGAACTTCTGATCTGGCCACTTTAACTTGCACAGTGTGGCGTTGAGCGGCTGGCATGGGCTGAGCACTGAGCAGCCAAGGTTAGCTACGCGTCCTTCTCTCCCTCCTTTTACCTTCCTTCCTGCCCTTCTACGCACACATCTCTGACCCTTCCCCGTGAAAGGCGGGGTGCTTACATAACGGAAACTCATCTCGCACAATCCTGGAGGCTGGTGGCTCAAGGTCAGGGTGCCAGCAAATTTGGTTTCTGGTGAGCGCTGTCTTTATGCCAAGAGAGGGGATGGAAGGAGGGAGGCATCTGGCTCTCTGTGTCTCTTCTATGAGGACACTGATGCTACCAAATCGGGGCCTCACCCTTATGTCCCCCCTTTAACTGTGATTACTTTCTTGGAGACGCCGTCTCCAGACACAGCCACGCTGGGGTTAGGGCTCCAACAGACACACTTTGGAGGGACACAAACACAAAACATTCAGTCCATAACATGGATGAACCTTGAAAACGTCGTGCTGAGTGAAATAAGCCAGATGCGGAAAGATGAACGCTGTGCGATTCCACGTATGTGAGGACAGACCCGTAGAGAGAAGGGAGCAGGGTGGTGGGTGCGGGGCTGGGGGAGGGGCGTTCTTGTTTAGCAGGTACAAGGTTTTTGTCGGGGACAAGTCTTGGCTAGAGACAGTGCCGGTGGTTACACACATTGTGAGTGTGTTTAGTGCTGCTGGATCGTACGCTTACAGATGGTCAAGGAGATAAGTGTTCTGTACGTTTTACCACAGTACAAAATAATGATAGTAATTAATAAAGAAGAGAAGGAAAACGGGAGCGCCTACAGTCCCAGCCCCCTCGGGTCCGGGAGAGACCCCGAGGCTGGCAAAGAGCAGCACTGCTGTGAGAGGCCAGGTGGGCCCAGGGGTTCTTGGCCACAGGTGTCTTGCACCAGCAGGAGGGGACAGAAGGTGACAGCCCAGACCAAGGTCCTTGGTTGCGAGCCTACTGAGCCGAGCCCAGGCCATCTGGTAACTCTCTCGACTAGGGTCACTCCCTAGGTCCCCGCGTTTGCCGCTTTGTTTTACACGGTGGCCCCCTGGAGGGGCCGCTGCACAAAGTCCCCAGGTTCCCACCCAGGAGGCCTTGCCAGCTGGGCCCAGCTCTCTGTAGGGTGGCCCCACATCCTGTGGATCACTGACTTTATCTTCTCATGTTTTCTCTTCGAGTTTTAGAACCCAAGAACCCGTCACAGTCACGTTTGTCTCCCCAGATTAAGGTAATTTGCCGTGAGGCCCTCTGGCCATGTCTCTTTTCCGCAGTAACCCTCTCTGAGTGTTTTGAAGCCGACCTTCTGCTTGGCCATCAGAACTGCTTTCTGAGGTCTTGGTTCCATGGTGTCCGGCACCTTCTCCAGTGATCCTGTCTGGGAGGCCATGCCCTCTGGCCTTCCCTCCAAGAGGTGAGGGGAAGGAAGAGACAGGTGCTTGTTCTTTCTGCTGAGGCATCCAGGGAGCAGTAGGAGTTCTATATGTATTGATTGATTTTTATGTTTATTTATCTTTGAGAGAGACAGAGACAGAAAAAGACAGAGAGAGACAGTGCATGAGCAGGGGAGGGACAGAGAGAGAGGGAGACAGAACCCAAAGCAGGCTCCAGGCTCCGAGCTGTCAGCCCAGAGCCCGACGCGGGGCTCGAACCCAGGAGCTGTGAGATCACAACCTGAGCCAAAGTCAGACGCTTTACTGACTGAGCCACCCAGGCGCCCCAAGAGTTCTATATCTAAATGCGTTCTTAGGAAACATGGTTTTATTCGTTGTTGGGTGCTCTGAGCTGCTGAATTGTGTCCCCCCCCAAATTCTCACGCTGAAGCCCTCGCCCCCATAGTGATGGGATCTGGAGGTGGAGCCTTTGGGAGGTAATTCGGTTCAGATGGGGTCACGAGGGTGGGGCCCCCAGGACGAGGTTAAGTCCTTGTAAGAGGAGGCCCAGAGAGCTTGCTCACCCTGTCCCCACCCCTGGAACACACACGGGAGACCTGGGCTGGCTGACTGCCAGCTGCAGAGAGCGCCCTCCCCCAGGACCTGCATCTCTCTCGTGGCTTGTGAGGAGGAGCACTTTTTCACGTGCTTTTTTACCATCTGTATATTTTCTTCGATGACATGCATCTTCAGCTCATTTGCTGATTTTCGAAATGGGTTGTTTGTGTTTTTACTGTGGAGTTTTGACAGCTCGTTATACATTCTGCATGCTAATGCTCCGTGAGCTGGTGGCTTGCGGGTATTTTCTTGCATTCTCTAGCTTAAAGAGCCAACGTTTCCAACTAGGCTGAGGTCAATTTAGAGATTTTTTTTCCCCCTGTCTTTTGTGGATCAGACTTTTGGTGTCTTATCAAAGAACTCTTCACGAACCAAGCCCTAGTTCCTGAAGATTGTATCCCTTGTTACCTGTGAAATGTTTTATAGTGTGACGTTTTCCGTTTCAGTCTGGTCCACTTGGAGTTCTCGGGTGTGAAAGTTCAGGTCAAGGTTCGTTTTTATTCTCCAGGCACACATAGGCATTATTGTCCTGTTTTTAACTTCCTGAATGATCGACAGAGTAACACAGAATATTTTGTAGTATCATAACCTGCACGTCCTGTATGGTATTCGTGCTAAAAGCATGTATTTGATATTAACATTCTTTTGCTTTGTGGAAGGGATTTTTTTTTTTAACATGGATCTTAGGATCCGTTGCTTTTTTTTTTTTTTTTTTTTTTTTTTTTTAGAGAGAGAGAACATGAACAGGGCAAGGGGCAGAGAGAGAGAGACAGACAGACAGACGGAGAGAGAGAATCTTCTCTCCACGCTCAGTGTGGAGCCCAACTTGGGGCTGCATCCCAGAACCCTGGGATCATGACCGGAGCCAAAATCAAGAGTAGAACGCTTAACCGACTCAGCCACCCAGGCGCCCCATGATCTTACTCACTTTAAACATTATTTCTCAACCATTTTCTATCCAGGAGCAACTCACTGTGGGTGGTGGCATTATGGATTATTTCTACTTTTATGCCTTTTCGTGATTTCTAAGTTTTCTACACACGTAGTCGAGAAGATACCCACAATTTGTTTTAATAGTGTTTGCTAGGTTTGACGTAATTTGGGAGTAGAGGGTTGTGAATTATTTTTATTGGGTAATAATCAGGTTCAGGAAGAGTATTCTTTCTGGCTCACACTTACTTCTAAGCCCCAAGATGCTTGTTTTTTCCTCCTTTGCCCCTGAGGCACGGGGTTAAGGTTTTCTGTTGTGTTTTGCCTTTTTTTTTTTTTCTATAGGCTTATTCTTTATACTGTCTTACTTGTGTAACATCAAAATGAAGCAGGGCAGAGAAATCAATGAGCTGTCTTGGCATCGATTTAGTTTGATTTAGTCTATTCTCAGGTGGCCAAAGAGCCAGGAACTGTGAACTGAAAACTTCATCTTGTCTCAGATTTTCTTAATTGTCTCTCGAACACTCGCCCAAAGCCCGTGCTTGCTAGAACTCTCCAGAGACAGACGCCAATCTCAGCCTGCAGGGAAAGTCTGCACTGAGACAAAGAGTGGGGGCAGGGACAGGGACGGGACGCAGGACCTCAGTAAAGATGAGAAAAGTGACAGTCATTTTGAAGCCAAGCTTTTGAAACCGCTGTGCAACAGGGGGTGGCTGTTCCCGCCTAATGATGTCACTTGGCTGGTCCCTTTATGCGACCCTTTCCAGAAGACTGGGGGGACTTCTGTGCCAAGGCCCATCTGCCTTCCCAAGCTGTTTCCGGTTGCCTTTGAGCAGCTGGAGGGATCTGCTATTGAGAACATAAAATTCGTGCTGGGTGGCTCGAGCTGGTTGAGTGTCCGACTCTTGATTTCGGCTCAGGTCATGATCCCAGGGTCGTGGGATCAAGCCCCACGTCGGGCTTCATGCTGTTAGCAGAGCCTGCTTGGGATTCCCTCTCCCTCTCCCTCTGCCCCTCCCCTGCTCGCTCGCTCACTCACTCTCTCTCTCAAAATAAGTAAACTTTTTAAAAAAGGGGTTTTTTTTTTCCTTTTTATTTTATTTATATTCAGGTTAGTTAACATGCAGTGTAGCCTTGGCTTCAGGAGTAGAACCCAGTGATTCATCGCTTACATATGGGCACCCAGTGCTCCTCCCAACAAGGGCCTCCTTAATGCCCCCCACCCACTTAACCCAACCCCCAGACCCCCCTCCAGCAACCCCCAGTTTGTTCTCTGTATTTAAGAAAGAGTCTCTTATGGGGGCACCTGGGTGGCTCAGTCAGTTAAGCGTCTGACTTCGGCTCAGGTCATGATCTCACGGTTCGTGAGTTCAAGCCCCGCATCGGGCTCTGTGCCGGCAGTTCAGAGCCTGGACCCTGCTTCCGATTCTGTGTCTCCCTCCCTCTCTGTCTCTCCCCAGCTTGTGCTCTCTCTTTCTCTCTCTGTCAATAATAAATAAACTTAAAAAAAAAAAAAAAAAAAAAGCTTAAAAAGAAGTACCTTTAGTATTTAAAAAAAAAAAAAAAGAAAGAGTCTCTTATGGTTTGCTTGCTTCCCTTTCTGTTTTTATCTAATTTTTCCTTCCCTTCCCCTGTGTTCATCTGTCAAGTTACTCCAATTCCCCAACTAAAAAAAAGTTTTTAAATTAAGGGATGGGTACTGAATTTTTAGATATAATGCAGTTGCACACTTAATAGTTTACAGCATAGTGTGAACATAGCTTTTATATGCGCTGGGAAACCAGAACACTCATTTGACCCGCTTTATTGTGGTTCGGGTCTGGAACCGAACGCACAGAATCTCCGAGGTGTGTAAGTAAGTAGGGTCGTGATATCTGTCACACAACTTAGTTGTCTGATTTGCTCACAGAGACCGCTCTTCAAGCCACCAAGACAAAACAGGTTTTAAAAAATAATCATCACGGGGCGCCTAGGTGGCTTAGTCGGTTAAGTGTCCAAGTCTTGATTTCGGCTCGGGTCATGATCTCACGGTTCGTGAGTTCGAGCCCCACATTGGGCTCTCTGCTGTCAGCATGGAGCCTGCCTTGGATCTTCTGTCTCCCTCTCTCTCTCTCTCTCTGCCCCTCGTCTGCTCGCTCGCTCTCTCTCAAAAATAAATAAACGTTTAAAAAACAACCATCATGAGAACAGGCTGCAATTTGTTGCTGAGAACAGCGTGTATTTTTTTGCTCTGGGCAAAGAACTTTTCACATTTTCCCTGTTGGCCTCCTGTCTTTGCCCCTGCCTCTTCCCCAGGTCCCCACGCACAAACGGCTCTGTGGTACGGTCTCTGCCGCGGGCCCGGTTCACGCCGATCGATGGCCCCTCTCAGCAGTGGGCAGACGGTGCTAATTAGGCCCCGAAGCAGCGGTCGTGGCGGTGTGCAGACAGCGCTAGGCGGCCGGGTGCTCACCTCTGCTCCGTGGCCCCGATCCCAGCACCGCACCGCCGCCCCCTCCGTCCCGCCACGGCTGTCTGGTTTAGGAAGACACGAGGGCAGGACGAACGCACATTCCTGCCTCTCTCTGCCAAGGGCAGAGTGACTGACCCACACCGTCTGTTCTGCTCCTGCAGAAAGATGGCTGTACCTCCTGAGTTTATTGGTTGGTCCAAAGGCTTTACGGAAGGGCGTCCGACTCTGGGTTTCAGCTCGTGTCGTGATCTCGCGGGTCATGGGTTCGAGCCCCACGTGGGGCTCTGCGCCGACAGCTCGGAGCCTGCTTGGGATTCTCTGTCTCCTTCTCCCTCCGCCCCTCCCCCACTCGTTCTCTTTCTCTCTGTAAATAAATACACTTTAAAAATAAAAAATGAAAGCTTTACTGAGCACCATACAGCTCCCCCACCTAAGTGGGGTCCCAGTCACCACAGTCAGCGTTAGAACCCCACAGAGAAACCGTATACCCCTGAGCTGTCGCCCTCTGTTCTCCCCCAGTCCCACACGGCCGTCAGTCTTTCTGTCTCCATGGACTTGCCTCTTCTGCCCGTTTTCCTGGAGACGGACGCCTACAATATGTGGTCACTTGGGTCTGACCTCTTTCACTCAGCATATTTTCCAGGTTCATCCAGGATCCAGCCTGAAGCAGGGCCTGGTTCCTTGTAGGGCCGAGTAGTAGCCCATCGTGCGAATGGACCCTGTTGTGTTTTTCCAGCCATCAGTCGACGGACCTCTGGGGCCGATTCCGCTTCTGGCTGTTGCGAATAGTGCTGCGTGAACATTTATGTACAAGTGTTTGTGCGGGTACCCGTTGTCGCCTCTCTCGGGCGTGTACCTGGAGCGGAGTCCCTGGAGGCAATGGCACCTCCACGTTTAACCGTTTGAAGAAGCACCAGTTTCCCAAAGCACTCCACCGCCTTGCGTTCCCACCAGCAGCCCCGCAGTTTTGCGTGTGTTTGAGAATGTTGGAGGCCCCGGCCCCGGCAGGCACGCCCCCGGGCCCCTGGGTGGCTGGTGTTTTCAGGGTCTGCAGGATTTGTTTGAAGCAGGTATGGGAAGACAGCAGACCTGGAAATGACTGCCATGAGAGAAGTTTGTACTCACGGCCCCTAGGAGCAGGAGGCGGGGCACGCCACACAGGGCCGCAGGGGGCTGCCGGATGCCCCAGGGTCAGTCAGGAGCCAGAGGGCGGGCATGAGTGGAAGATGTGGGCAAGAGCCTTCACTGTGGTTTCCGTGGGGAGGAATGGTCAGGGTGGGGTGAACAGGCTTAAGACTGGCTGGATTGAAAACCCCAGCGGGCTCTGGGGTGCAGGCGCTGGCCCTGGTTGTCCGGCCCCGGGCCCTGCGGTAATCGGGGCAGGGGGACGGTGGCCCCGAGTGTGAAAGCCCGACGGACGAGGAGGCTGGAACGTGGGCTCTGGGTCGCTGGGTGTGCATGTGAAAGGTGCTCTTGCAAGGGAGTCCTTTTCCTGTCTCTAGGAACCCACCAGCCCTGGCAGGGGCAGGCTTTCCTGGGTCGGCAAGGTGCCACCTGTCAGATCATCAGAAATGCGGAGTAAGGGGCGCCTGGGCGGCTCTGTCGGTTAAGTGTCTGACTTGCGCTCAGGTCGTGATCTTGCGGTTCATGAGTTCGAGCCTGGAGCCTGTTTCGGATCCTGTGTCTCCCTCTCTCTCTCTGCCCCTCCGCAGCTTGTGCGCGCTCGCGCTCTCTCTCTCTCTCTCTCTCTCTCTCTCTCTCTCTCTCTCAGAAATAATAAATGAATTAACTTAAAAAAAAATACAGAATAAAACGACATGATTGAAGCAGCTGGTCTGTCGCAGAGCCCCCCACTCGTGTCTTGATCAGGCACTCATTTCCGTGGCTGCACATATTCTAGAAAGACTCGATTAGTGATTGTCCACCCCTTACTTTAAAAGTCCTAAGTGGCGTGAGAGGGGCAGTAGTGGTTAGTTCCTCCAGAGGAAAAAGAATGATTTATCTCCAGAGGCCATATTGCTGTCAGATGTACAGCATTCTGTTTTTCTGTAAGAAGTCCCCCCAGCTCGGAGACTTTTGGGGGGAGTGTGTGTGTAACAAGTCATAAGGAAGTACAAAGAATATCAGAGCTCTCAAGAAATAGCGTGTGTGTCTGAGCAAACAAGGGTGTTCTACAATGTAATAGTAATTTCTCAGTCAACAGGGTTCTTACGTACAGCCTGCCCTCATTTATTCCCGGATTCTGTATTTGCAAACTTAACTTCCTCGCTGAAACGTATAAGTAACCTGGGGGCGCCTGGGTGGCTCAGTGGGTTAAGCGTGCGACTTCGGCTCAGGTCATGATCTTGCGGTTTGTGAGTTCGAGCCCCGCGTCAGGCTCTGTGCTGACCGCTCGGAGCCTGGAGCCTGCTTTGGATTCTGTGTCGCCCTCTCTCTCTGCCCCTCCCCTGCTCACGTTCTGTCTCTGTCCCTCTCTCAAAAGTAAATAAACATTAAAAAGAAAAATCTTATACGTAACTCCCAAATCAGTACCTGTGGGGCGTTCACAGTCACGTGCAGCAGACGTGTCCAGTGAAAATACAAGTCCCCCAGCACGCATGTTCCTATCCAACAAGGTGACGTGACCTTCTGTCTCCGTACTTCACCTCGTACTTGAACAAGCGTCCTTTTTGCATTGTGCTTAATGCCATGTTTTTCACATTTTTGTGCTCTCCATCGGTGATTTGGCTGTTTAAAATGGCCGCCCTGTGGGGCGCCTGGGTGGCTCAGTTGGTTAAGGGTCCCACTCGTGACTTCGGCTCAGGTCATGATCTTGTGGTCTGTGAGTTTGAGCCCCGCATGGGGCTCTGTGCTGGCAGTGCAGAGCCTGCTTGGGATTCCGTCTCCCTCTCTCTATCCCTCCCCTGCTTGCTCTCTGTTTCTCTCTCTCAAATAAAAATAAGCTGTAAATACACACATAGATACACACATAAAATGGCCCCCGGGCATCGTGCTGGGGTGCTGTCGGGCATTACTGAGTGCAAAAAGGCTGTGATGCATCTTTCGGAGGAGGAATTACGTGTGTTAGGTACACTCTGCTCCGTTCAGCCATGAGTTGTAGTCCTACTGACCATGAGTTCAATGCTAATAAATCAACAGCATGTATGAAATAAGGTGTCTTTCAAGAGAAACACACATAAAGCAAGGTTGCGAATTGATGGGCTGATGACGGGCGTGGGCAGAAGTTCCCGGGAACCTAGCCTTGTAGCTTCCTCAGGAGCGGCGATTCGGTATTGGCTAAAGCAGGGTTCACTGCAACTTTATGGAACATCACTATGGGGAATAATGAGAGGCCGCTGCAACTTTTTGTCTTGAAATAGCTTAAAATTCACAGGAAGTTGCAAAACTAGTACAGAGTCTCAGGTGTCCTTCACCAAGCATCCCCCAGGGATGGTAATCTGACATGACCTCAGCCCGTGGTCAAAACCAGATCACTGGCATCTGTACAGTATTGTTAACTCGGGGACAGACCCTGTTTGGGTTTTGCCAGTTGTCACCTGCACTCTTTGGTGAGGGAAAGGGAGTGAATAGTTCTAGGACATTTTATCCTTTGTATATAGAGATCTGAGTAACCCAACTCCACTGTCAAAGGGCAGAAGTGTTCCATCCCAAGGAAACAGTGACTCCTTAAAAAAAAAAAAAAAAAAAAAACAAAAAACACCAAACCATAAACATAATATTGACCATTTTAACCGTTTAAAAAATTTTTTTTAATTTTTTAATGTTTATTTTTGAGAGAGAGACAGCATGAGTGAGGGAAGAGCAGAGGGAGAGGGAGACACAGAATCCGAAGCGGGCTCCAAGCTCTGAGCTGTCAGCACAGAGTCTGACGCGGGGCTCGAACTCACAGGCTGCGAGATCATGACCTGAGCCGGAGTCAGACGCTTAACCAATTGAGCCACCCAGGCACCCCCATTGTAGCCATTTTTAAGAGTACATTCCAGTGACATTAGCTACATTCACACTGTTGTGCAACCACCCCCACCTCTGTCTCCAGAACTTTCTCATCTCCCCAAACTGAGATTCTGTCCCCATGAAACACGCACTCCCAGCCCCTGGCTCCCACCATCTACTCTCTGTCTCTGGACGGGACTCCTCTAGGGACGTCCTGTGAGCGGATTCGGGCAGTATGCATCCTTTTGTGTATGGCTTATTTTGCTTAGCATGATGTCCTCAAGTTTTGTCCGTGCTGTAGCAACCATCAGGATTTCCTTCCTTCTTATGGCTGAAAAATATTCCATAAAACAATGGTTTCTTGACCCGTTTTGCGGGAGGCACTGCCCTCCATTCTACTCGGGAAACAGCGATCAGAATAAATAAGTAAATTGTATCACATGTGAGAGATACCAGCTTACTGTTCTTTCAGCTGAAGTTCTGTCCCTTGTACCCCTTTGAGTACCTGGTGTCCCTAGTCATGACCCTTAGCCGTGAATACCTCAAAGTATCTTCTCAATTATCAAGGGAAGATTTAAGTTACTGTAGATTTAGTGTGTCCATCATTTATTAAACTTCTTGGGGACTAGTGATGATCAGAAGATGTTTATGGTGACTTTTTCTCCTGCAGACTCTTTGGTTAAAGCAGGATATGGGACACCTGGGTGGCCCAGTCGGTTAAGCATCCAACTTTGGCTCAGGTCATGATCTCGGCAGTTCACAAGTTCGAGCCCTGCACTGGGCTCTGTGCTGACAGCTCAGAGCCTGGAACCTGCCTCAGATTCTGTGTCTCCCTCTCTCTCTCTCAGAAATAAACATTAAAAATATTTTTAAAGCAGAATGTATCTCACTTTCAGGTAAGATGTTTGGTCACAGGAACAATCGGTCAGCCAGGCAAAGGACGCATTTCAGGGTTGGTCCCATATTTGTATATTTGAATTATAATTGCCTAGGTGGAGTTTCCAGTGGTGTCGAAATGGCAGGAAATGCCTGCCCTGGACCACAGAGGCCTCAATTTATGACTTTCACCTTGGTGAATGGGTGTTCATATATGAGAGAGAGCCTCATCACCTTTGTCTCTATGATAATAGCAGTGGTAAGCCACTTAGTATCATGACGCTGGGGTGTCTGGGGTCACTGGGCAAATGTCACTCCCACCATACAGAGCTGTGTTACAGAATGAACGGCTACGGATACGTGTTCTGCGTGGAATATGGCATCACGCCACGTAGTGCTTAAGTCTCAGCTAATAAGCTCTGTCCATTGCTCCTGGACCAGTTTTCTCTCCGACATGTACCCAACTGCATGTTTCCAACCACCTTGAATTTCCACCTAAGTTAAAACTTTCAGAATGCAGAATCCCACTGTGCAGAAAAGCTCTTAAGTACATTTTCCTCTAGTGCTGGTCCCTTAGCCACCCCAAAGGTCATGGTCTGCATGCGGCAGAGAACCACGGTCCCCACTACTTCCCTGTGTGACAAAAAACGAAGCTTGGGGGTGGGGGCACCTGGGTGGCTCAGTGGGTTTAAGCGTCCAACTCTCAGTTTTGGCTCAGGTCATGATCTCATGGTTCCTGAATTCGGGCCCCACATTGCGCTCCATGCTGACAGTGTGGAGCCTGCTTGGGATTCTCTCTCTCCGTCTCTGCCCTTCCCCTGCTTGCTGTCTCTCTCTCTCTCTCTCTCTGTCTCAAAAATAAAATAAACTTAAAAAAAAACAAAAACAAAAAATGAAGCTTGGGTGCCCAGGGGGACCGAGGAGCCAGGTCAGAAAGGCTAGTGGACAGATTTCTTCCTTTTTTAAAATGTTTTTTTTTTTTTGAGAGAGAGTGCGTGAGCAAACTGGGAGGAACAGAGAGAGAGGAGGACAGGATCCAAAGTGGGCTCTGTGCTGACAGCAGAAAGCCCGACACAGGGCTTGAACTCATGAACTGTGAGATCATGGCTTGAGCCAAAGTCAGATACTCAACTGACTGAGCCACCCAGGCACCCACAGTCACCTCCAGATTTCTTCCTAACGTTGCTCTTTTTCCTCGCCTGGAATAGAGCTTTCAGTGTGGTTTTCACCCTGAGAATGAATTAGCCAAGCAGCCCATCTCAGCTCAACTTGATTTGTCAAATAGAAGAGGGTGAGAGTTTGGCCTTCTGAATTTCATCTTTCCATCAGTGGGAAAGGTGACCAGAGAATTACACACATCCTATCATCTCGTTTCCTACATTAACGAGCAGATGAGTGTGAAGAACCCTTTGGAGCCCCTGTCGTGTGTCAGGTTGGTTTGCAGTCGTTGCGTAAAATAGGATTGGCACCTCTCATCCGTCCGCTCTGCTGCTCAAATTCTATCAGAGTGCTTTTACGGTCAGGGACGCGTGTGGCCACACATCGTGCCCTGCAGTCTCTGGGTCTCGGAGTCATCCTGACATCCGATCTCGGGTTAATTACAGCCCTGTGTGTGTGTGTGTGTGTGTGTGTGTGTGTGTGCGCGCGCGCGCGCGCGCGTGTGTGATGTCGGCACGAGCCACGCCAAGCGCAGAGCTCTTGGTGATTTTAGATTATTTACAGTGAATATAAACTACTCTCCGCCTTTTACCTCCTGCCAAGATGGAAGGGGTGTCGGGGTTTTTTTGTTGTGATTTTACCAAAGGAGAAGATATTGTGCGATTTCCACACTAAATGGTCACAGTGGGGACCAATTTCCTGCCCTCCAGACCCGCTGTCTCAGCCAATACAGTAGGAGAAGACGCGGCTTTACATTTCTAGAAGGATCACACGGAGGCATAAAAGCGACGCAGCCCGGCCTCGCACCGCGCCGGGTCCTGGAGCCCGGACCGTGAACATGGGGAACACGCATTCCAAAAGCAGTGACAGAGACGGTGCGCTCCGTGGCCGCCCCGAGCTGTCTTTCTACAGCTCTTTTCCTCGGAAATGGAGCGAGAACGTCTTTCTGGATAACGAGCTGCTGACCTCCAAGATCCTGTCCGTGCTGCGGCCGCAGTCGGAACGGGGCTTCCGGACGGGCCAGCTCCGCTACCCTGCCCACTTTCTCAGCACCAACTCTGTGTTTGCCTCTGTCGCAGCGTCCTTAAAGGAGCACCCGAGGGCCACCCTCTTGTCCGATGGCAGCCCGGCCCTGTCCAGGAATGTCGGCATGACGGTCTCACAGAAGGGGGGGCCACAGCCAGCACCCAGCCCGGCAGGAACGGGGACGCAGCTCGGGTAAGTCGGGTCCCGTCTCTGCGCCAGGGGCAGCTACAGGTGAAGGGAGGGAGCGGGATGGGACATTCCCCTGGGACCCCGCAGATGGCCTCTCGGAAAGGAGACCCTCGGGTCCGTGTGGATCTGATCGTAGGCCCCCAGCCACACGGTGAAATTCCTATTCACACTTGTACTTGGCCGCTTGCAGCCAGCTGGCTTCATACCCTTGAAGGGCCCTTGGGCGGGGTTTCTGTCCGAGCCTGAGATGATGGTAGAAGTCCCACTGAGGTTGCCGTGGAGGTGGCATCCCGTTACTTACGCCTTAACCCTGTCCTCCGTGGACTCAAGGTGGTTCCCATATTTCTCTGTTCAGCGGTGTTTCGGTTGGAAACATAATGCTAACAGATGTCATCACGGTGGTCCTTGCACGGGTTGGCGGGGAAGGGGGCTGATTATCTTTTTCCGTTAAGAAGGGTTCTCCACCCTCACCTGTGAGCGTGGCTGTGTCCACCTAACTCTCACTCGAAAGAATTGCAGGGGCTCCGTGGGCTCCGGTGGCCATTAAAGGAAGCGTACAATTCAATTCACCCTGAGAACATACCTGGACATTGAATTGAAGTCAGTTATGATGGGGGGACGTCCTAATGTTACGATTTTTACAAACGATCTGTGGGGCGCTTGGGTGACTTCGTCCCGGTTAAGCGTCAGACTCTTGGTTTCGGCTCTGTTCATGGTCTCGCGGTTCGTGGGTTCAAGCCCCATGTCGGGCTCTGCCCTGAGAGTGTAAAGTCTGCGTGGGATCCTCTCTCTCCTTTTCTCTCTGCCCCGCCCCTGCTCGCTCGCTCTCCCTCCCTCCCTCCTTCTCTCTCTCCCTTTCTCAGTAAACTTCAAAAAAAAAGGTAAAATCAATTCTTTTAAAAACAGAAAGATCTGTGACAAAGTTTAAGTGCATATAGAAATCTGGAAAGTTCTCAAATAGATTTGCCTTCCTAGAAAGGGTGTGTATGTGTATTTAATTCAGATTTTTTGAATAATGGTTTTTATGATTTTTATTTAGACCAGTCACAGGAGAGATGGATGAAGCCGACTCCGTATTTTTAAAATTTAAGCAGGCAGCTGATGACTCTCTTTCACTTACATCTTCGAATGCCGAGCCCATTTTTGTAGAAGGTATGGCCCTCTTGCTTCTTTCCCAGGTGCCACGCTGGGAGAGTGCCGGGACCCCTATCCTTGTGTCCACGGGACACGGCCTGGGGTGGCCCAGAGCCAGTGGAGCAGTGGCCGCTTTTTCTTCCCTCAGACCCTTGCACGGCCTCGCTGAGGAGTGAGATTGAGTCGGATGCCCGCGAGTTCGAGGCCGAGTCCTGGAGCCTCTCTGTGGATGCTGTGTATGCAAAGAAACAAAAGAGAGAGGTGGTAAAGAGGCAGGATGTGCTCTATGGTGAGAAGTTCTGCACCGTCATGCTGACCTTCTACTTCCTTCTTTTCCATCTTTGTTTTGATTGATTGCGCCTGGGAGTCTGGGCTCCGTCTGCTCCCCCAGGGCAGCCCTGCTCTCCCAGTCAGGGAAGAGGTGGCCAGGGAGGGCTTTGTGGGAATGCATCCCTGAGGACGAGCGTGGCCGAGTGCCCAGTCCTGACTCATCCTGACCCTGCTGGTGACCCTGAGAGAGAAGACTCCCCCAGGCCTGTCCCAGCCATCCCTGGTGACCACAGACAATGCCCCCCCCCCCCCCGGGGTTTGGGAGACATGTGACGTAGCACTGGCTCCCGGTTGGGACACCCCTTCCCACTGGCCATTGGAGGACCTGGCTGTGGACAGCCGCTGTCCTGAGATGGGAGGTTACAGGTCACTGTGCAAAGCGTGGCTCTCAGACAAGAGCCTGTCCCCAGGCCAGGTGCCGCATTGGGTGCCCTACGTAGGTCCCTCCGGGCCTCTGGACCTCCTATAAGCAGGATGACAAAAGCCCAAGACAGCCACACTGGAATCTGAGGCCCTTCTCTCCCCAAAGCCCTCGCTTGTTCTTACGATTCTCCCTCTATGGGAATCATTCACCAGGACTGACACCGTTATGTCGTCCGAGGAGGCATTTTCTGCCCCTCATCGGGGTTCTGTGAGGAGATTCTGGCACACACGGGTCTTCACTGTTTGCTGGTGTCCAGCTGGTGGTGGTTTCCACACTCCCGTGTCACACACTGACCTTTCTGCCCAGGCCGGAGGGGGTTGGGGTGTGGGCAGGAGGGGACCCTGATAGATGCTTCGCCTCAGGACTCCAGAGCAGGGCAGAGATCCTGCAGGGAGGTGCAGAGAGGACCAGTCTGGATGCTTCCATCCAGGCAGCCCTTTGCCACGTTGTCTCACCCTCTGGGCAAACACAGTCTGCGTCCAGCCCCCATGGCCGGCAGCTGTTGACCTTTGGTCTCCTAACAGCCTCAAGGCCGTGATTTAAACAACAGGTAAACTCCAACACAGAACCTGATCTTTCTTTGCCTTTTCACAGAGAATTAAATTCCTCACCTGAGCTCTGCTTTCTTGTCAGTTGTAGTCTGGGTCTAGTCAGTGACGTGCACAGACATGTGAGTTTCACATCCGAAGGAACAGTGTTCATCAGAACAGTCTTCCTGATAGGGCGCCTGGGTGGCTCAAGTTGGTTAAGTGTCCGACTTTGGCTCAGGTCATGATCTCACAGTTCGTGGGTTCGAGCTCCGAGTCGGGCTCTGCACTGACAGCTTCGAGCCTGGAGCCCGCTTTGGATTGTCTCCCTCTCTCTGCCCCTCCCCCACTCACTCGCTCACTCACACTCTCTCTCAAAAATAAACATTAAAAATCAAATTAAAAAAAAAAAAAAAAAAGAACAAAGAACAATCTTCCTGCCTAAAACAGCCTTGAAATGTCTTCGGGCATGAAATCCTCCTGTGAATTTGAGGTCCCAGCACACATCCCGGGTCCTCTCTTTCCTGATATCACCCCAGCCCTGGCTGCTCCCTTAAATTAGGACCTCCACAGCGCTGGGCCCCGGGGCGGGGGGAGGGGGGGCCTGCCCCCAGGCGGGGAGACCCCCAGGGCCAGGGCCCCGGTGCCGAGCTGGAAGCGGCCAGCCGGGCACGCGGTGGGCAGGCGGCACGCGTGATGCCATCGTGGGCGCCCTCCCCGGCGTGGGTGAGTCCCCTGGTCCGTGTCCCTGCAGAGCTGGTGCAGACGGAGGTGCACCACGTACGGACGCTCAAGATCATGCTGAAGGTCTACTCCAGGGCCCTGCAGGAGGAGCTACAGTTCAGCAGCCAGGCCGTCAGCCGCCTCTTCCCGGGTGTGGACGACCTGCTGGACTTGCACAGCCACTTCCTGTCTCGGCTGAAGGAGCGCCGCCGGGAGTCCCTGGAGGAGGGCAGTGACCGGAACTACGTCATCCAGAAAATCGGGGACCTCCTGGTGCAGCAGGTGGGCACAGCTGGGCTGGGCCGGGCTGGGCCGGGCCAGTCTCTGGTGACTGAGAGGCCGTGGCCCTGGGCCGTCACAGGAGTGCGTGCAGCTCGTGGTTAGAAGCAGGCGCCTGCGTGCCGAGCGTGCTTGTGCGAACACGTCCGCCCTTGCAGGCGGGGCTTTTGTCTGGTTCGCTGGCTGGGTTGTGTTGTGTTGTGTTGTGTCTTGTTTTCCGGTTTTGACCTCCGTGTCTCCGGCTGTTAGAAGCGTATCTGTGGTAAAGGGCCCCAAGCCTAACCTGACTCCCGAGTCGACTTGTGAGCCTCGGCCAGGATTGACAGAGGGGACCCGTCAGTCCCCATCCGCCCTCGGGGTGCTCGAAGCATCCAGAGTCCGCGAATCAAGAGCTAATTAGAAGAATACCCCTTTTGCTTTGAAATCTCTCTAACGTGCTGCGGCTCAAATTGATGCTCCCTTCTTGGATTTCAGGAAATGTTACAGCACTGTGACGTAGTAAAGCCCATTAGAAGGTTTTCTCCTTTTGCCTCACTGCACCTTGCATCGAGGCCCCCGTACTGAAGCGTTTCTCTGCCTGCGTGTATGTTAGACAAGAAAGGGGAATCCCAAGTCAATTCGAGGCACATTTTCATGGAATCAACTGAGCCAGACGAGAACACGCCTTGGTGGTTTGCACGCTCCCTCTCAGTAACCTCTCCGTTGTCTTTCTGCAGTTTTCAGGCGAAAATGGGGACAGAATGAAAGAAAAATATGGTGTCTTTTGTAGTGGCCACAACGAGGCGGTCAGTCATTATAAGTTGCTGCTGCAGCAAAACAAGAAATTTCAAAGCTTGATCAAGGTAAAAAAAAAAAAAAAAAATTTTTTTTTTTTTTTTTTTTTTTTTTTTTTAATTAAAAAACGCATCCTCTTTGCTCTAGAATGTTTTCCACAGGACTGTAATCTTTGAAGAGCTTAAGGTTATAAGGTACCTGTTATAAACCAGGGGTTTTCAAGTTTATTTATTTATTTTGAAAGAGACAGAGACAGTGCAAGTGGGGGAGGGGCAGAGAGAGGGGGAGACAGAGAATCCCAAGCAGGCTCTGCACTGTCAGCTTGGAGCCTGATGTGGGGCTCGAACTCACGAAACCGTGAGATCATGACCTGAGCCGAAACCAAGAGTCGGACGCTTAACCCACTGAGCCACCCAGGCACCCCAAGTTTTTCTTTCATTTTAACCACAAACCTGTTCAGAGCACGCCAGTGAAATCTGGAGAATTGCGAGATGTAAAACAAAGCAAAGCGCACCCAGGGCTTTGTTCCTGGCCACACCAGCAGGCCACGGCGTGGAACCTGCTGACCACCACTCCTCAGACTGCTGAGGGGACACATGTGTCATTCCCTCGTCCTGGGAACCACCCCTCTGGAGCCACCCATTCCGCCTTCATAACTTACTCCACGCCTTTGCCCCCCCCACCTCGCCTCCTTCCCTCTCTGGTCCCCATTTGTCCCTTGAGGCCTGGGAAATGACCCACACCTGCCTTCTGCCTAGTCACGTGCAGGTGCTCACAGCCCAGAACCAAAAATGCAACATCCAACCTGAGTCCCCGGGGAGGGGCAAGCCCCTGTCTCCCGCATCCTTGCAAGTGCACCTGGGTTAAGGTCACTTGGCTGTCAGCATGCCTTCTGCAGCTTGGTCCCCGAGGACTTTAGTTGGAAGTGATAGCCAATAACTAGTGGTCTAGAGTTAAGAATGACAGGTTTTGGGGGCACCTGGGTGGCTCAGTCGTTAAGCATCCGTTTCTTGAGTTCTGCTCACGTCACAAGCTCACGACTCACGAGTTCGAGCCCCGAGTCAGGCTCTAAGCTGGCAGTGTGGAGCCTAATTCGGATTTTCTCTCCCTCTGATTCTCTCTCCCTGTCTCTCTGCCCCTCCTTCGCATGCTCTCTCTCTCTCAAAATAAATAAACTTAAAAAAAAAAAAGAATGACAGGTTTTTAAACTCCGCCCCATTGCAGTTGCAGTGGATGTAGACGGGAAAGGCAGAGGGTCCGTTTGAGGTTGTCCCTGGAACTTCACAAACCCCAGAGTCCTCCTCTGGTCCTCCTCAAAAGTGGCTCCACAATGGCTGCATTCCTGGAGTGCTTGAGTGCCGAGGGAGCAGAGAAGCAGAATGTGTGGTATGCTCTGGAGGGCACCAGAAACCGTGCTCCGCCCTGCCAGGAGCTGGCTTCCGGTGACTGCTTCTTGGGTTCTTAGCCAGAGGTGTGCGTCGGGTGCCAGCAGGGGGCTGCCTCAGAGGCACAGGCTCAGGGTAGTTCCAGATGGTTCTGGCAGCCGTCAGTCGGGGCCCTCGTGTGTATATGCACGCATGTGTATGTGGGCATGTGTGATAAGACAGCTCTCTGGGTGATTCCCTACCGCCCCCTGTATTTTTGAGAGAGAGAGCACAAGTGGGGGGGGGGGGAGGCAGGGAGAGAGAGGGGGACAGCGGATCCGAAGCAGGCTCCAGGCTATGTGCTGACAGCAGAGAACCCGAGGCGGGGCTCAGACTCCCGAACCACGAGATCATGACCTGAGCCAAAGTCAGACGCTTTAACCGACGGAGCCACCCAAGCGCCCCTCTTTTTTTTTTTTTTTTTAAGTTTATTTATTTTGGGGGACAGAGAGAGAGAGAGAGGGAGAGAAAGAGTCCCAAGCAGGCTCTGTGCTTTCAGAGCTCAACGCAGGGCTCGAACTCAGGAACCTTGAGATTATGACCTGAGGCAAAATCAAGAGCTGGATGCTCAACGCACAGAGCCACCCAGGCGCCCTGGTTCTGGTTTCTTCTTCCTGGGTTTTACAGAGGCCCTCCTTTACAAGAGGGGACACTGCCTTTGCTTTCTGCGCACAGCAGATGAGCCCCCCTTTCAAGTACTCAGTGAAGCAACAGAGACAAAAGGCCTTGGCGACCTGAAAAAGGAAGGTGCCCCCAGCTGATTTGGCAGGAGCCAGGGTGCCAGCGGGGCATTTTGTTTCCCATTGCCTAGAAAATCGGCAACTTTTCCATCGTGCGGCGGCTTGGTGTGCAGGAATGTATCCTCCTGGTCACGCAGCGCATAACCAAGTACCCGGTGCTGGTGGAGCGCATTATTCAGAACACAGAAGGTACAGTAGCTCTCCTCGCGGCCTCACCCACTGCCGCTTGGAGGGGCGATCTCGGTCTTCCTGCCCCGTGTTAGCAGTGGGTTGGAGAAGCACCCCCTCTGTGCTCCCTCCCTGGTTCTCTGGAGGAGAGACTTTGGAGCCGCGATGGCGGCTCAGCAGTCATTAGCTGAGCTGCCACCATGCCGAATCCACCGTGCTGGGTTGTGGGGTTTCCGACTCAAGAAAGATGGGGTGCCGGTCTTACTTGCCCGCTGTCACCCCGCAGCCCCTGGCACAGGCCGGGCCACAGAAGGCCCTGGGTCGTCATCCAGGGAGTAGATGAATGTTGGTCCCGACGGGCACAGAGATGGCCTTCGTGTCACGTGCCTGGAACCTGGGCGGGCGGAGGAGAAAGGGCCCACAGGCCAGCCCGGGGTTCTCAGAGGCCAGGGCCTGACCACACAAGCCCCACCCCCAGGAGACTCGGGCCCTGCGAGAATGAGCAGATTCTTGGATCACCCAACTCTGGGTGATGGTGGGAGGTGGAGGGAGTCTTCTGGGCAGAGCTGGTGGGCACGGGGTTGGGGGCGGGGGGCGTTCACCGAGGAGGGGCAGGCAGCAGGGCTAGGCAGGGCCGCTTCTGTCTCTCAGTCACGCGTCGGCTTCCACGTTCAGTGGAGGCTGTGTCTCAGCGGGAACCAGATGCCGCCGCCTTTATCTGGAGAAGCATTTACATCCAGGCGCGGGTTGGGAGGTGATTCTTGAGGGTCCTCTGAGCAGTGGCTTCAGGGAGCGCACCTCGTAGAGCCCATAGCACGTCCGCCTCTGTCGTGTTTGTGAATGGGGACACAGGAAGGCGCTAACCCTGCGGTGTGTGGCAGCCGGCAGCGAGGACCACAGAGACCTGAGCCAGGCCCTGAAGCTCATCAGAGACATCATCTCACGAGTGGACGCCAAGGTCAGCGAGTTCGAGCGAGGCCAGCGCCTCCGGGAGATCGCGGGGAGGGTGGACCTGAAGTCCTCCAGCAAGCTCAAGAACGGCCTGACCTTCCGCAAGGAGGACATGTTACAGCGGCAGCTGCATCTGGAGGGCACGCTGTGCTGGAAGACCACGTCGGGGCGCCTGAAAGGTAAGGCTGGGCCCCCGCCTCCGGGGGGCAGCCGCGGAAGGGCCCCCCGCGTCGCCGAGCCTCCCGCTCACTGCCCGGGGGGTACTGTGGGCCCTGCCTCCAAAACCCACAGTGCACTTGCAGACCAGAGAGCACACTGGCCTCCAGCCTGCGTTTCCCCGGGCCAAACCACGAGCTTCTGGAAACCTCCTAACCTGTCCGTTGACACCAGCATCTTTCAAGATCGTTGGCGGGGAGTGCCTGAGGTGGCCAGGGATCAGATGTGCTTGGTCGTAGCTTGCACGGGCGAGCATCCGGCCGGCAATTTAGCGCCTCCTGGGTGCACGACACCCAGGTGGGTGGTGGGTGGTGGGAGGGCTGTGCCCTCGGGGGCTCTAGCCAGTGAGCAGAAAGGAAGAAAGAAGGAAGGAAGCCAGAAGTAGTGAGAAGTGCAGTAAATGCTTGCGAGGAGGAGCCCACAGGCCGCAGGCGAGAGGACTCGTGGGGAGAGGCGTCTGGTCTGGGTGTCTGGAGAGGGCACTGCTCCTGCTTTCTGAGACACACGGGCTCTGGCTGGACACTCCGTGCAAGACGTGCCAGGGCTCTGCTGTCAGATGTCCCCGCAGGGACAAGGGGCCCGAGGGCAGGCCACGACGTCCCTGGCTCAAGTCCCCGCTGACCTGGGAGCAGGAGGGGGTGGGGGGGACACAATTCATGTTTGAGGAATCAGCCAGAGAATCTCAGAGGCCAGGCCTGCAGGTGCCATCACAACAGGGACTGAATGGCAGGTTCAGCAACCTCCAGCCACTGATCTGTGCCAAGTGTTGGAACCCAGGAGGTGATGGAGAGCCGTGAGGTGGACGGAAACCCTCAGGCTCCTGCAGAAGCATCATGGCGCCAGGCTGAGCGACCAGCCCCCCTGCCCTGGGGCTAGAGCCTTCCCTGGACGCGTGGGTCTGCCTGGCAGGACCCATGTGGCCCTGCGACCCTGTGAGACATTTCCTTCTGTGCTTTCTCATTAGATGTTCTCGTTGTCCTTCTGACTGATGTGCTTTTGCTGCTACAAGAAAAGGATCAAAAATACGTCTTTGCCTCCGTGGTATGTATCCCATCTCATCAGATGTTAGGTCCTGCCCTCTGGGACGTTAGGGGGTGGCTGTGAAGGTGAGTCGGAGGGCGGCCAGGAAGACACATCCGAAAGTTCACCCGCTGTCCCACGTCCTCCCAGGGGCCAGGAGGTTCCAACAGGGCAGGAGTAGAATTTTCCGAGACCCAGGGTCCTGTCTGATTGCCTGAGGAGGCCTCAGGGCCTTGGGCTGACATCCTGTCTGGTCTTAGCCTCCTTGTCTCCGTGACTCTTCCTCTCTCAGGGGCTTGGGGGTTCGGGGGCTCCCGCATCCTTGCCAGGAGATCCCCTCCTTCCTTCCCTACCAAAGACCCCAGCTCAGGCAGCTGCTCCCTGGGAGCTGTGAGCATCTTGGCCCCACGGCGCTCTGATCCCGGGACACCCTTGTCACGGGAGCCAAGCCTGGCCTGCATAGGGCTGGTTTCTCCTGGGGCCTCTCTCATTGGCTTGCCATCCTCTCCCCGTATCTTCACATGGCGTCCCCTCCGTGTGACTGTGTGCACCGTCCCCTCTCTTAGTAGGACCCCAGACCTACTGGATGGGACCCCCTCCCTTAATGACTTCATCTTACCTTAAGCACCTCTGTAAAGGCCCCACCTCTACAGAATCACATTCTGAGGCGCCAGGAGGGTTAGGGCTTTAACATCAGGGTTTGGGGGGCACAGTTCAGCCCATCACTGCCAGTTAACGTGCATTTTACCGGGCTGTGTCAGAGCATCGTCTCTCATAGGATCACAGAGAGGAATACTGCCTGGCTGTGGCGGTTTGGGGCACAGAGTCAGGAGGAAGATTCATTTGTGATCATACACTACCTACCCTTGTATCTCTTGGGTTTTGTCCAGTGGCATGCATCACTGGTTATAAAACACGTGTTTAAGCACGATAAACAGAGTATACGAGGAGATCGTTGCAGTCGTGTCTTTTTTCCCCACGTGGCAAAATATCTCTGCTTTCCATTGTTTGAAAATAGATGAGGCACCTGCCGCCTCCCGTCCCCTCCCCCTCAGACGCGCGCGACAGCCATTCAGATACGGCAGGGTGAAGCTACCCCCTCACCACCGCATTGCACCCACACAGGACTCCAAGCGCCCGGTCATCTCATTACAAAAGCTCATCGTGAGGGAAGTGGCCAACGAGGAGAAAGCCATGTTCCTGATCAGCGTCTCCCTGCGAGGCCCGGAGATGTACGAGATCTACACCAGCTCCAAAGAGGAGAGGAACACCTGGATGGCTCACATCAGAAGGGCCGTTGAGAAGTGAGAAGGGCCCGTGTGTGCGCCCCCTCCCGACCCGACCCCCCAGCCGTGTAGCCTTGGGCTTTGACAGCCACCCAGTCAGCTGTGGCCTTGAAGGGCCTGAGAGAGCACTAGAGGTCACAGGTCGGCCGGAGACCCCTCTGCCTTTCCTCTCCCTCATTCCGCCTCGGTGCTTTGTCCATCCCCCTCGTCTAAAAGGGACATGTGGCAGGCACCATTCTGGCACCTTCCGACAACAGCCCAACCTGTCAGTTGCTAAAGGGGCCGCGACGTTGCTGGCCGGGGGTTGCGGGCCCAGGCGGTTCTAACTTTGGGTGTTGGTGGGATGCGACGAATGACACCCGACAGGGGGCCGGGCCTGTTGGAGCAGGATGTGGTGTCCCGTCCTTCTTCCTCAGGCCAGGGGACCCCTCAGGACCCAGCCAGCCTGCTGCTCCCTCTCTTTACACCTGGCAGCTTCCCGGACCCTTAGCCTGCCCAGAGCTCCCCCCATACCCGATGCCAGTTCTGCAGGTCCCCCGGAAGTGAGCTGTCCTCAGTCTCCTCTCCCGCGTCGTGACCGGGCACGTAAACCCGTGGCTGGTTACGTGTGGACCCTGAGAGACGGGATGAATGCCGGTGGCTGCCGTTCTCTTCTCCCTCATTTTTCTCCCACACCGTTAGCAAGCTAAGTCACCCACAGAACGAGACGTTCTCGGCAGCCGGTTCTGCAGACAGAGCTCTCAGGGCCCGTCACTGAGGCCAGCCTGCCCGTGAGGCGTTCTCACCCATCTGCCCATTCTCCCTGCAGCTGTCCCGACGAGGAGGAGGGGCCCTTCAGCGAGGCCGAAGAGGAGAGGAAGGTGGTTGAGGCCCGCGCCCTGAGGCTGAGGGACTTCCAAGGTAAGGGGAGTCAGTCTGGACCTCTGACTCCCACGATGTGTCCCTCGTGTGGTCAGAAGGCTCCACAGCACCGTCTTGAGGCAGTGGGCCAGGGACCATGAGCGGCATCTCTGTTCCTTCCCACTGGGATTGGCCACGGAGTGACTCCTGTGGGCTGTCTCGTGTCCTACAGCTCTGTGGGGCCTTTGCAGTGAGGTTTTGTCATGAGCTGGCGATCGGCAGGAGGGGGTATGAGAAAGGGAGAGGGTGGCACTCGGGGCCACCTCGAGACACTCGCGCTTCGCCACACACACTGCCCTCTCCCTCCGTCCCTGTCCAGGAAGGAGCTCGCTGTGGGTGTCCCAGGTCATGTACACAAAAGCCCCAAGGGGACTTGGAATAGCACGGGACCCCACAGCCTCCTTCTGGAGCCTGGCAGACCGAGACCAGCCCTGGCTTTGTGGTTGGGGACCTCGGCTCCCCCTGCCCTGTTTTAATTTTTTTTCCAGCTACTTTATTGAGACATAATTCACACACTACACAGTTTACCCACTTAAAGCATACCATGCAGTGGCTTCGGGTGTATATCACAAGATTGTGCAACTGTCACCACAATTTCAGACCATTTTCAGCTCTCCACAAAAAAACCCCGCGCCCATTAGCTGTCACTCCCTGCTCCTTCTTCCCTTAGCCCCTGGTAACCTCTGCTCTGCTTTCTGTTTCTATGAATTGGCCTGTCTTGGGGATCTTGTGTATAGAGAGTCCTGCGATCTCTCCCCTCTTGTGTCTGGCTGATTCCACGGACCATGATGCTTCAGGTTCAGCCATGTTGTAGGGTGTGTGTTTCCTTCCTTCCTAAGGCTGAATACTGTTGCATTGTACAGATGCACCTATGTGCTTATCCATTCTTCTCCCGGCTTTAACAGACTCCTGTGGGACTGAAGTGAGGTCACTGCCAACAACGGTTCCCAGTACTTTGTGGTCTCAGTCGGCTTCTCTCCTTCCTCTCACTGAGTCACTTATTTTTAAATTAGGTAGCATTTAGACAGTAAGCACGTAAAATTAGGCAGTTTATATTTTATTTCTTTTTGTAGGGAGAGGCATACGTTCAAGGGCACTGATTAATAAAAATGTCCAGAAGAAAGGGGTGGAAAATCCCACTGACCCCGAGAGCACAACGCTAATGCCGTATTCATTCAGACTCTTTATTTCTGCGGGATGGTTATGTAACACACACCCTGTGCTAGGCACATGTCCGTGGACACACCGCTGTGGATGCCACAGTCCTACAACGATATCTGTTCCTTACACGTTCGTGACAAGATTGCGTTAGAAATAGGTGCTTTCTTTATGGAGATATTCGTTCCCATTTTGGATCAAAAGCTGATCTCATCTTTAACACTGGGACCTCAGGGACGCTCCTCAAAATCAGAAGCAAGGCTGGGCCAGCCCCTGTCCCCATTATTACCTTTATCCTGCGAGCTCCGGCCTGGGTGATAAGGGGAGGAGCAGAAGTCAGATCATGACTGGAAGGGAAGGGACAGAATTGTGTTTCACGTGTGACATGATTATTTGCCTAGAAAATCTAATAGAATCAACCAGAAAACTACGGGAGGCTGTGAGATGCAGCTGAACATGACACGTGTATTCTAGCAGTCACCAGTGAGAGCTTTGCCGTGGCCGCAACTACAAAAAATGCATAAAACCCAGAGACCTGCAAGGAGTTTGGCCTAAATGCCTGACAGAACACGCTCAGGATAGGAAAACTAAGTCTTTGAACATTCTCACTTTGGCCCAAACTAATAAATCGGCCCGTGAAAGTCCTCGCGTGTACCCCATGGTGTTTAGTTTCTCATAGCTGGGGCGAACAATCAGAAGGCAGGCCTGTGCCCTCACCTTCCCTGTGGGCTGTTGGAAGGGTGGGCCGCGGGTCAGCCAGGGTCCCCAGAGTCCAGCCCCCCCACCCCTTGCAGGGGCCTCCCAGAGCCCACTCCTGGGAGAAATGATCCTGGAAGGCCGACCGCTTCCCACCCCCCCGCCCCCCATCCCTTTGCAGAGCGACTGAACCTGAAAGACCAGCAGATTGCGCAGAGCCTCAGCGAGAAGCAGCAGATCTACCTGGAGATGGCCGAGACGAGCGGGCTGGAAGACGTCGCTCCGTCACGGCTCCTCTTCCGAGGAGGGGACCCCTCCGAGACCGTGCAGGGGGAGCTGATTCTCAAGTCGGCCATGAGTGAGAGTAAGGAGCCGAGCCTGGGGGCCCTCACTGGGCACCTGGCTGCTGCTGCCGCCACAGTTCCACCCGGGGTGGGGGGTGGTTCTCGGGGGGACCCCAGGACGGCACGTGACCCAGTGTGGCCAACTTGCCACCCTGTCTGGGACGCACTTCTGTCTGGCTGGGGCGGGCATTCTCCCAGGAGCAGCACTGACACCCGGCAGACTCAGCACCTTCTCCCGAGCACCTGCTACACGAGGCACCACGCCAGTCCCCTAGGATCTGAAGTCGACCGAGATGGGTTCCCCACCCTCAAGAGGCCCTCCTCTCTGAGAAGTGGGGCACCAGTGATCTCCCCAGAGATCATGCACGTATCCACATTTGGTGGGTCATTTCAGAGGGCTCCTGCCCCTGGGCCTGGAACCCCACCTCTGGGGGGAGGAGGCTTCTGAACACAGCGACCACAGCGGGGCGCTGGCCAGTCTCCTGCCCTCCGTGAGCACTCTGCTGCCAGGCCCGCCTCGTGGAGCTGTCAGGGTCCTTGCTGGAGCCCCCGGCGGCCCCCACACAGCTGCTGGGCCAGCTCCGCACGAGGCCCAGCCTGGGTCAGGCCAGCCGGCCAGTGCTCACTGGGTCCAGACGGACAGCTGGCAACTGCGCTCTCAGTGACAAACGAGAGAGACGGCTGCCCTCCAGACCTTTCCTTCAGAGTGAAGGGAACAGAGACCAGGGGGGGTCCCTTGTGGACTCCACTTCTGCTCCGCCTCGTGTCCTCCGGCCACACTGACCTTCTGCTTCCTCACATTTCTTCGGGGGCCATTGTTCTTGGCCCCCTGAGGACCCTCTCATATCCTGTGCCTGGGCCTGGAATGTTCTCCCCACCGCCTCACTGGCCAAAGCCTGTTTGTCCTAAAGCACTTTGTGTGACCAGACCTGCCCCCAGAGGCCACCCTCCCATGGCCTCCGACCTTCTGTGTGCACCCCTGACACACAAGCGCACACCCGAGTTCTTCCCCGGCCCCTCCCACAGGCTGCCCCGAAGTCCAGCCTGACCTGCAGACATGCATTGGCCTGTCCTGGCTGCAGTACCTGAAGTTAGGGGAATGCATAGAGCGGGGGGCTGAAGTCCCGCAACAGAAATTAGAAGACTGTGACCCAGGCCCTGCAAGCTTCTAGGCCCCGATCCCCGTGCCCCGCGTGGTTCCACAGGGCAACTCGCTTCCTCCCATCTCCTTCCACAGTTGAGGACATCCAGAACCTGCTCTGCAGGCAGCTGGCCAGCGCCAACGGTCAGGCGGAAGATGGGGGAGGCTCCGCAGGCCTGCCCCGCAGGGCAGACACCTTCGGGGGCTGCGACACCGTGAGCAGCCCCGGCAAGAGTGAGTGGGGCTTCTCGGGACAGCTTGGAACGTTCCCTTTGCAAAGCCGAGGCATTTATTGCTGGGTGTCTCTGCTGCTGCTTCCCCTCAACGATTATAAACCCTCTGTGGTGAGGTTCTGGAACCTTCAGGGTGTTGTCGGTCATGCTCCGACAGCGGCAGACAGACCAGCCCCTCCCTTTCCTGCTGGCGTGTGTCTCCGATGCTGCCATTTTGGCACAAGCCCAAGGGTAGCGGCCTGGCCACAATTTCCTACCTGGGTTCCGGGGTTGTGGGGCCCTGTCCGGACTCCTGGGGGACCTCCAGCCCCCTCACGCACCTGGATTGGGGTTTTCAGACGGCAGTTTTAAGAAGGTCTGCAGCAACGACCCTGGCCCCCGAGACTGGCAAGGCCCGGTGAGCAGCCCAGACTCCAGGCCCGGCGACACCCCGGGGGCCTCTGAGGAGCCACCACCTGTGGTATGTCGCTCCCGTAGCCAGGTCCAGGGCCGCCCAAGCCCTTTTCGTTACTGTTGCCCAGTGTGAACAGCCTGTGCTTGCGTGGTCTAGTTTTTCCATCTAGCGGGCAACACGCTGTCCCTGGGAGTGGCCCACGATGGCCGGGAATGGGATGAGAGAGGGGACAGGCCCAGGGCAGTAGCTGTAGCCGCCTCAGCAGAGGAGAGACCCTGCGGGGCCCGCCAGCATTGGGTCTGTACAAGTGTCCTGGTGCCCGGAGGCTGGGGCGCACTGGGGCCCGAGCAGGGCTGCGGCTGAGGCTTCCTCTGCCACCCGCTGTGTGACCCGAGTGAGCCTCCGCAGGGTGAGCCCACGACAGCCGCCTTCCCGCCTCCAGGAAGGCTGCCCTGGGCAGTCGTTTCCCAGATGCCAAGACTCAACGCGAGTCACAGGACCAGGCGGGGCTGGGAGGAGAAGGACCTGTTGGTCACTAATCAGCAGGTCCTTAGCTCTTCAAGTCTGACGCTGTTGCCTCCACAGGTCACGGTGCCAGGTGCGGAGTCTGGCCCCCGTCTGCCCGCCGTCCTGGAGCTGGAGGTAGGCTCGGGGCTCGTCCATCTCCCCGGGGGTCGGCATGCACGCCCCGCGCAGCTTCGTGCAGGGAGCCCGCGTCTCTCTCCCTCTCCACAGCTCGTGCAGCGGATCCAGACGCTGTCCCAGCTGCTGCTAAGCCTCCAGGTACAGGGGCTGCGCCCGGGCCCTTTTCCTGCCGGAGGCTAGGGTCTGGAGAAGGGCCAGCCGCCTCCTAACATCGGGGCCTCCCCCCACGCCCCGCCTCGCCCCCCGCAGGCCGTCATCGCCCAGCAGGACAGCTACGTGGAGATGCAGAGGGCCGCCCTCCAGGAGCGCGAGAAGCAGCTGCGGCTGCAGTCCACGCGCGGGAACCTGCTGCTGGAGCAGGAGCGCCAGCGCAACTTCGAGAAGCAGCGGGAGGAGCTGGCGGGCGTGCAGAAGCAGCAGGGCCGGCTGCGGCTGGAGCAGCAGCGCTGGGAGCGCGAGCGGGAGCGCCAGCGGCAGGAGCTCGACGTGGCTTCGGCGCGGCTGCGGCAGCGCGAGGAAGAGTCGCTGCAGCTGCAGGAGCGGCTGGGCCAGGAGCGCGAGCAGCTGGAGCGGCAGCGGCGCGCCTACCAGCACGACCTGGAGCGGCTGCGGGAGGCGCAGCGCGCCGTGGAGCGGGAGCGCGAGCAGCTGGAGCAGCAGCGGCGCCTCAAGAAGCAGAACACGGCGCCCGGGGCGCTGCCGCCCGACGCGCTGGCCGAGGTGAGGGGCGGGGCGGGGCGGCGCGCCGGGCGCGGGCGCGTGAGCCCCGACGCGTGTCAGCATAAGTGCCGTGCGCACGCGCGCGGGCGCGACTAAGTGTAATCTTGGGTGCGCGTGCCTGCAGCAGTAAGTGGCGACCCGGGGGGCCGGCGCCGGCCCCGCCCCCCAACAGAACCTCCCAGCCGCGCGCGCTTAGGTGACCCCCGGACCCAGAGGAGGTTGGGTGGGGCAAGTGGGCGAGACCGGCCCTGGACACTGCAGATCTGGGGACAGCGGCTGTGGGGGGTGGGACGTGATCTCCAGCAGAAGGGACAGCTCTGGGATGTGGCGTCTGTCCCTCTTTCAGGCCCAGCCCCCAAGCCACGTTCCCAGCTTCAACGGGGAAGGGCTGGAAGGGCCCACCGGCCTCGCCAAAGCGCCAGGACCCCGGGCGAGCCTGCTGCTGTCCAGCTCGGGCCCCGAGTTCCCAGAGCGCCCCGAGGTGGCTCGCCGGGACAGCACCCCGGCGGAGGGTCGGCCGGCCAAGAGCGACGTGCCCATCCAGCTGCTCAGCGCCACCAACCAGATCCAGAGGCAGGCGGCCGTGCAGCAGCAAATCCCCACCAAGCTGGCCGCCTCCACCAAGGGCGGCAAGGACAAGGGCGGCAAGAGCAGGGGCTCCCAGCGCTGGGACAGCTCGGGTGAGCCCGGAGTGGGGGGGCGGAGCTGAGGCCGCGGAGTCCTGGAGGGCTCTAGGTGACGGGTGATCTCAGGTGCCCACCCGGTCCACTCACCACCGTTTGTGAGACCAAAGCGGCTTCTTGGGAGCAAACCAAAATGGGACCCCGGGGCTGTTCCCTGGAAGGGGCACCAGGAGGAAACCGGAAGGCACAGCTGGTGACACCAGGCTACCGAGACGACCTGTCCCCATGTGGTCTTCCAGCCCAAGAAGCAAAATTAAAACATCAAACCCCATGTCCTTTTCCTACCCCGGCCCTCACACTGGGACTGGGGATGAGGGAACCTCTTGGCAGTTCAGAAAGTGGGCCCCTGCAAAGGGGTGACCAAGGAGGAGAGGTCAGAGAGCCTGGGTCACTGAGGGACATCGAGGCAAGCAGTGCTAACACTCCCACCGAGCCCCCAGCCAGTGCCGACACTAGCACCCACATCTCTACGGGGTCCTCAGTCCACAGAGGGGACACCGAGGTCCTCGCACAGAGCACTCTGCAGCGAGTGGTCCCCGGTAGGGAAAGCCCGGGGGGGCTCCCTTGGGTGCTGTCAGCATGCAGGCTCTGGCTGAGGGGAGCCAGCCCTGGGGTGTTCCCTGAGGAGCAGGGCCTGTGTCCCAGGACTGCTGGGACTCAGGGGTCACGGGGTCTCTCTCCAGCGGCGCACTGTAGTCCGGCCTCGCTGTCCCTGGGGCCATCCTTGGTCATGGGTGCCGGCGTCCTCCCTCGGCCGTCTGGGGGAAGAGCCAAGGAGGGGTTGGAGGGGGGCTGCTTGTGTGCCTGGAGCGAGGCCAGACACCCCGGGCCGTGCCCTTCTGCCCTCAGCCTCCTTCGACCTGAAGCAGCAGCTGCTTCTCGGCAAGCTCATGGGCAAGGACGAGGGCGCCTCTCGGAACCGCCGCTCGCTGAGCCCCGTCCTGCCAGGCAGCCACGGCTCCACGCCTCTCCCAGGTGAGCCCGGCCCCCCGGGACAGCGGGGCTGCTGTGATGCCCGGCAGCTGCCGACACCCGCCACCCGCCCTCTCTTCCAGACCCCTGCGGCTCAGCCCCAGCCGACGTGCCCCCTGAGGGCTCCAAGCCCGGGGGCGCACCCGTGCCCCCATCCTTCTTGCCACTGCCCACCACGCCATTGGACAAGGAAGAAGCCGGCAAGGAAGACGTCATCTTCTTCTAGAGGGGCTGTGGCTCCAGGTGCAGACCCCTCCCTGTCCTGCTCTCCGGGGAGCAGCCCAGTTGTCCCTCCCCCCTTCCTAGCAGACCAACACCAGCGACCGCATGGCTGGGGCTGGGGTCTGGGCCAGGGCGGGCCTGTCGTCTCGAGGCTCTTTCTGTAGGATTAACAATGGTGCCTGGGTAACTTTCTAAACTTCTTTTTTTGATACAGAAAGGAAAGTGTGTAATGGAAGGGTGAGCCAGAGCTGACCTAAGGAGCTGTGTTCAGTTGTAGCACCCCACGTGAGTAGGGAGAGAGCAACTCCACGCCATCGTTCCCAGGGACTGCCCGACGCAAGAAGCCTAGTGACAGGCCAGACCCCAGTCTAAGGAGGAGGTGCTGGCCCTGGGCCAGGCTCCGCAGCCCCCAGGAGACGCTGGAACGTGTCATTAGGGCACCAGGAGGGGTGGGTGGTGTCAGCAGAATCAGCTTCCAAGGCAGAAACCTGCATGTGTTCACGGTGAACCTCAAGGCCGAGGGCGTGAGCTCAGACCAGGGGTGGCACACAGCCCGCCTGGGGACAGAGGGCTACAGGGCAGGGCGAATGAAGGGGATGGCCAGTGGCACCGTAGACAGGTTCTATAGGTTCCGGAAGGGGCGGGCCATAACTCATTTTAATTTGACAGAGGTTTTTCAAATCTGCTGTTGCTCAACTTTGTGCTTCCCAGAGGAACCTCACCCAGTTGGCATGATTCCGTGGGATTCAAGGGCACCAGCTGTTCTCTGGGCGTTCAGCCTGTCCGGAGAAGGCAAATCGAGAGCTTGAGGCAGGACCCGTGCACTCCTGAGGGTCCCGCTCCTAGCAGGGGGTCCCCAGCCCCCATGAGATGGGCTGGTGTTCCTGGGGCCACAGGGAGGAAGCCCCCGGGACAGGTGTCCCTCACTGAGGGGCAGGTGCTGGTTTAGGGGACAGAGTGGTGGGACTGCCCTGCCCTGGCAGACGAGGGTGAGATGCTAGAGGGGTCACGTGTGGCCAGGGGACTTCAGGTGGCCCGATGGCCGTGGGTGCCTCATGCCCAGTGAGCCATGCTAGCTTACTGTCCACTTTCCCTGGAGGGCAGCTCCCCCCCACCCCACAGTCCAGCCGCACAGCTGTGGACGGCGGGGGCGGGGGGGGGGTTAGATGTCCAGGAACGGTCAGGGGTGGCACACGGGGCAGAGCCACACTTCAGCTCTGGAGGAACTCTGGGTGCCGGGTGGGTGAGTGGGGATCCCGCAGCCTTTGCACCCCTGGCCCCGCCACCGAGCCCAGAGCCCAGTCGCTTCCAAGGCATTGGCGGCAGGACTTGGGTCCCTCGCTGACCAAGGAGCGGGGGCGCTGCAGGGTGGGGCGACACAGGCGTTCCTGACGGAGGAACCGAAAGCAGCAGTCGCGAACCCCTCCCAAGCACAGGAAACGGTGTGATGTTCCCGGGCCTCTCCGAGAAACCCCGCCTGCTCCCTCCTCTCCCCTGCTCTCGACTGTGTCCTCCTCCTCGAGGAGCAAGGAAAAGCGGTCTCCCTTGGTCCTGTGACACAGCGGAGCCGACCTGTGCCACGTCTCTAATCAGTGTTCGTGTCGTACCGAGACGTTATCAGAGCACTTTAGAAAAGTTGACTTTAGGTCCCTGTCCTGTCGTAAAGAGAACATTCCTGGGCCCTTGTGCTGGGCGATGTGACCGCCAGGTGCCCCTCGCGGTGAGGAGTTTCCGCTCAGCCACGTGGCAGCAGCCGGGGCTCCCCGCCACAGGGCGGAGAGCATTTCTCGGTCGTGCCACGCAGCGGGGCAGTGGCGGTACATGTCTGGCCAGCAGGAGGTCACCCCTGGGTAGAGCCCAGTTCTCCTTGTGTGGTCGGTGGCTGAACAGATACTATTTCTGTGGAATCTGTGCGCGTCTTTGTTAATCGTGACCATCATCTTAGTCCACCCGACAATTGCTTTTACGATGATTGCGTTTCCTCACCACGGGATCTTTCAGAACCGTCTTAGAACTTAAGACCTGATTCCAGCAATAAAAGCGTCGGAGGTGAGCGGACGGAGTGTTCGTATTGAGGGTTTGGGGTTTTGTTTGAGGATCGTCTGCCCGATGCCGGTGCTGTGATGGTGGATTACGGGGAGACTCCCGTGGCTCCCCTCCCCAGGCGGGGCCCCCCCGCCACACCCCCTGCTGCAGTAGGACCTGGGGGAGGCCTGGACGCCACGCTCAGGGCCCCGCAGACTCCCCTCCACAGGACCTGCGTGGCTGGGATGCCATAGGAGCCCCCCGAGCTGATGTTCCCACCTGCTGCATGCAGGGGTCAGGCCTGTGGAAGAGTGCAGGACACTCCCCTGCCCCGCAGCTGGGGTGGTGGCTTCAGGGATGCTGAGGCTCCTCCTGGGCAAGCAACGTGGCCCCGCACAGAGGAGCCCAGCCCACAAGCCCGCCCTGGTCCCCTCTGAGGATGCTCCAGATGATGATCACACTGGGGGTGGTGGCGAGGCCAGGGCAGCCGTGGCCCGGGGAGAAGCAGCCCTCCGCAGGGGGCTGAGGTGTGGGAGCACCGCCAGTCCTCCCCGCTCCAGCGCGGCCCCCTTCCGTTCAGACCTGTCCCCGTGGTCTTGGGGCGTCAGCCTCCTTGACAAGGAGCCATGGCTGGCCTCTGGGCCATCCTCCAGGCCCACCAGCCTCCCTGCTCCCCAGTTTGCTGCCATGTGTACTCCCTGGGTCCCAAGAGAACCCGTTGAGGCCCAGCTCCTGGGAATGAAGACCTGAAGAGGCTGAGCAGGGGGTGTGGCCACACTGCAGGTGGGGCTTCTCCTTGACCACCCAGCAGTGTTCCCACACAGCCCGGGCCCACAAAGACACCAGCCTGTTGGGGCACCCGTGACCTGACACGTTAGCATCCAGGTGCTCACGTGGTTTGCCCACAGACACCCTGCCCTGGGTGCCTTGTATTAACTGAGTCTCCAGGCAGGTGAGTGGGTGCTGCTGTGACCGCCCCCCCCCCCAATCTCCCTGGTGGCCCCGAGTGCTGGGAAGGGGGCCTCTGCTAAGGGCCCAGAGCCTGGCCCACCCCCCACCTGTGAACCCCAGGGACGGACAGGTGGGGCAGGGTGCTCCAAGGGGGGTCTCTCCTGCGCCCCGTGTCCACCCAAAGTGGCCTCCACCCCAGCTCTTCCCACCACGTCACTTCCTTGGGAAACGATGCGGTGGGTGTCCCATGAAGCCCCAGGGGCTGCAAACTGCCATTTTTGTTAGATCTTTCCAGAGGGACAGCATGATCCCCTCTGCCTTCCCACCAGGACTCCTGTCACGGGGAGGGGCAGGTGTGGGCTGGCCACCACCTGCAGGTGCCTGCCTGAGGCCACACGGGGGCGGTGGCTCTCAAACGTCAGCCTGAACAGTAAATGCATCCCATCGCACCCTGATCCCCATGAGGAGGGAGACAGGAGCCTGCGTGGCCCAGCCCCAGCTTGGCGCCCACGACGTGCTCAGACCGGCCCTGGGTCCTGGCCGTGTCGGAGTGTGAAATGCTTCAGCCGCCACAAGCACCCCAGTGATACCCAGGAGGACAAGACCCAGGCGTGGGGGTGGGAGGCGGCGTCCGTGTGGCCCCTGTGCCTGAGACGGGCGGGAGAGCCGCCCGCCTCGGCCAAGGGCTGCTCCGGGCCGGGTGGGCTGTGCTCACAGAGTCCGAGAGGACCCACTGAGCCAAGCACGTTCCAGGAGGCGGGCTGGGGACGTGTGGTTTCCAGGCACCCACCACATCCATGCAGCACTTACACAGCTCGGAAAATAAGGCCCAGGGGCCTGGTGTGAGCCAGGGGGCCTGTGGGCAGGAGGGGCAGGAGCCAGCGAGACAGGAATGAGCTCACACGTGGGCCTGGCACCAGCACACCCTTTAATTGATCCTCGTTTCCGTTGTCCGAAGGGCCGCCTGGCACACGCCGCCTGGGCTCTCCTGCTCGCCTTGATTGGAACGCAGGACACAGGCCGCGCGAGGGTCTGCTGAGGTTCCTCTGCACGTGAGGCCTGGAGACCCCTACTCTGGACCTGAGAGCAGCCTCCCCCACTGAGCCCGGAAGGCCCTAGCCCTCAGCACTCGGGGGACCTCACCCCTGCCTACATCCTGCCCCACCCTGGCCTTGTCCCCAAGGCTGCTCGAGCGTTCTCTGGGCCGTACCTCCCTACACCTGGCATTGACTCGCTCAATTAAAGACCCAGCCCCAGCCCCGGTGATTTCTGCCTTGTGGGAGGGGGCCCTCCGGTGGGGTTCCGGCTGCATCCACACCTCCCGGGCCACGTCAGGGGGCGGTGGCCTCGGTCCAGTCACCGGCCCGGACGGCCTGGTACACACTGAGGAGGGAGGAGACGGTGCCCAGGAGGCCCACCAGCCACGGGGGGAAGCGGCCGGCCCACAGGACTCCCGGAGGCAGCCAGTGCACGGCATTGGCCAGATCGGCCAGGTTGCTCAGGAGAGTCAGCACCTCCGACTGAACCTGGGCCTCCAAGGCCCTCCTCTTGCTCCGCGGCAGCCGGCTGTGGGAGCAGAGAGAAGGTGCTGGGGACGACCCACGAGTGCCTTCGCTCCCCCAAATAGGCCGGAAGAGGTGACAGCAGAGGGAGGGAAATGTGGGACTGGGTCCCTGTCACACCCCCCGACAGGGAGCTCATGGCACGAAAAGGGCACAGACTGGCAGGAAAAGTCTCAAACCCACACCTCGGTCGTCTGGCCACTGGAGACGGGTGGGGGGGACTGGTGGGGGCCCAGCTCCTGGGCCTGCCGGGGTGCGGCTTTGCCCCACATTCCCTCCCAGCCCGGATGAAACATGGACGGTGAGCACAGTCCTCAAGAAACTGTCCCAGATCAGCCTCCCTGCTGGGGGCGCCGCCATGAAGGCTCAGCCACTTCCTGTCTACAGGGCCTCAAGCAGGCCTCAGTTTCCCCACCTGTGCCAGTCCCTGGAGCTGCCGTAGGCCCCATGATCTAGCACACGCGGCCGCCCCAGCCCAGGCCTGCAGAGGACGAGGCTCATAACTGGTGGAAGCAGCTTCCTGGCTCCCACCCGGGTCCCCAGAGTGCAGGACGAAGTCAGCCTTCTCCCGACCAAACCCCGGATGTCCCTGGATGTCATACCTGGTAAAGGCCACCGCGGGGTCCCTCAGCCTCTGTCTCAGTTTCAGGACCATCCACAATGACCTGCATCAACAGAGAGGGGGATGTGCCACCAGAGGGGCATTCCCATCTGCCGGGCAACGCCAGTATGGGGCGGGGGGGTGGGGGGACGCTCTGCCTGTGTTTTCTAGGCAGGGGACTCTCAACAAACCCACTCAGCAAACTCTCTGTAGAGAGGAAAATGTTTGGGAGGAAACCATTCTTTCACAGTTCTAGAAACGATACGGGTTTCAGAAGCGCACAGCCAGTCAGGAAACCCCTGGCTGTTTTGTCCGGGGATGTGCGCCAATGACCACGCACACGGAGAGACCGGGTCCAGGCCTGGACTTATTCTTCCTGGCTCCGGCGGGAACAATCACGCACGTGCCAAAGATGTCCACATCCTAGTCCCCAGGACCTGTGAGTGTGCTCCCTTACATGCTAAAAAAAAAAAAAAGACTCTGCAGACGTGACCGAGTTAAGGGTCTTGAAATGGGGAGGTGACCGAGGTGGCCCTGGGATGACACCCAGAAGAAGGACGCACGGGGTTGGAGTTAGAGAAGATGTGACAAGGGACACAGGCTGGAGGGACAGGCTCTGAGATGGAAGGAGGGGCCACAAGCCGAGCAGGGCAGTGGCCTCCAGAAGCCGGAAAAGGCAGGAACAAATTGTCCCCTGCAGCCTCCCGATTTCTAGCCCGGGGAGTCCCTACTGGACGTCCGCCCTCCAGCACGGCGAGACAGTCAGCGTGTGACGTTTGAAGCCACCGGCTTTGTGGGCATCTGTTAGGGCGGCCGTTGGATGGATCCAGGGAGGGGTCAACAAGAGGAGGACTGTGGGAAGAGGCCAAGACCCTCGCACCCCCAGCCTGTCTGCCCATCGGCCCAGGTCTCGGGGCACCCATACAGCCTGCCGGCGCGTGCTAACACCACTTGCCTGGCGATGCCCAGCAGCAGGGAGAGGCCCCAGAAGGCCGTGCTCAGTGTCCACCACCGGGCAGAGTCCACACGGAGGATCTTGGCATCGGCAGCCCAGGCGATGTGCTCACAGGGGTAGTAGAGCTGATCTGCCAGGTTGCCCAGGACGGATACGCCGCGGACAAAGAGGTCTTCCTCCTGCAGGACCAGGAGAGAGCGGGGGATGGGC
Source organism: Acinonyx jubatus (assembly GCF_027475565.1). Lineage (NCBI taxonomy): Eukaryota > Metazoa > Chordata > Mammalia > Carnivora > Felidae > Acinonyx > Acinonyx jubatus. The sequence continues at coordinate 159,513,833 of NC_069383.1, forward strand.
CTGGAGTCAGACCTACCCAGGTCCACTTTAGGGAACCAGACCAGGCCAGGTGGCAGTCACAGGGCAATGTCCAGGCCCAGCAGGCTGGCCCATGGCTGGGCCACTGCAGGAGAAAGGCCTGATTTCTGCTTCCCAACAGTGTGGTCATCGCCCAGTGGAACAGAAGGTGTCGGGAGTCCCCGGGGAGCTTCAAAACCCCCACCTCTAGGGGTGCCTGCGTGGCTCGGTCAGTTAAGCTTCTGACTTCAGCTCAGGTCGTGATCTCACGGTTCGTGAGTTTGAGCCCCACACTGGGCTCTGAGCTGTCAGCACAGCCTGCTTCGGATTGTGTGTCTCCCTCTCTCTCTGGCCCTCCCCTGCTCATGCTTGGTCTCTCTTTGTCTCTCAAAAATAAAAGTAAAACATTAAACAATAAATAAAACAATAATAAACAATAAATTTTTAAAAAGACCCTATCCCCAGGGTTTCTGCCTCACTAGGTCTGGGGTGGGCACTGGCACCAGGAATGTTTTTTATATACATATATATTTATTTTTGAGAGAGAACGTGAGCCAGGGAGGGACAGAGAGAGGGCGACAGGGGATCCGAAGCGGGCTCCGAGCTGACAGCAGAAAGCCCTACTCGGGGCTCAAATCCAGCGGGATCATGGCCTGAGCCAAAGTCAGACGATCCACGGCCTCACCCACACAGGCGCCCCCAGAAATGTCTTTCACGTTCGCAGATGACTCCCATGAGGGAACCGTGACCCCACGGGCAGGGTGCTACGGTACCACCAGGCTTCCGCACTCAGTGCTGACAGTAAGTGGGCACGAGGCTGCAAGGCTCGGGTCGCCTCCCCAGACCAGAGAGGGGGCACATCCCCACAAACAGGCAAACTGGGGGTGCCTGGGGTGAGCTGCCGCGTGCCCCTTCTCCTACAAGGACAGGCCTCAGGTCTTCAGATAGCAGAACCCAAGCCCTTCAAGCCTGAGTTCTGAGCCACCGCCTGTATCCAGCTGAGGCTGCAGGGGCCTGGGCCCCACCCCCCAGGATCCGGGCCCCTGGGGGCCTCCAAGCTGCCTGCCATACCCGCTCCCTCCTCTCCATCTTCCCAGGATCCCCCTCATGAGCCCCACCAATGCCCCCTTCCTCCCCACTAGCCAGCTGTGACCCTGCCTCCCTCTGGGTTTGAACCCCACTCCAGCTCCCCTATCCTGCCTGGTGTGCTGGCACATTCCACTCCTCCATGAGAACAGAGCCCTCCCCGCCCCTCCTCGCCCCTCCCCAGTGTGCTCATTCCACAGTGTCTCCAGAGAAGCAGCAAGGTCAAGACCCTACACCGGGGAGGAGATGCTCACTGGGCAGGGGGCACAGACACAGAAACACTGGACCCAACAAAGGAGTTCCTGTTCTGGCCAAGGGAGAGACAAGGTGCACAGGGCCCCTGGTCTAGGGACGCAGAGATGTGGGGGGAGGGGTCCTCAGGGGGCACATGGGAAGCACGCCCTAATCAAAGAAGAAGATAGGAGATAGGCGTCCAAAACAGGGGGACGGTCCAGGAAAGCACCTGAAGTTGGGGTGACTGGGCCATGGGCACTGGGGTGGAGCGAGGGTGGGAGGGAGCGAACATGGAGTGGCTCAGAGAGGGGACAGGAGAGGGGTTGGGCAGGACACCCAGGGAGGGGCATGACTTGGCCAGGATGGCCCCAGGCAGCTTCTGAGCTCATCCCCTGGGGAAACGTCCCCTGGGGGGACAAGATGGCCCCAGGCAAGGGAACACTGCTCTACATTACGCGCCTTCCCGCAGAACGCTGCAGTCCCCTTATAACGGCCAAACCTCCATGTCCCTCAACAGGGGACCAGCCAGCTGCATAGCAAGTGCTAGGTGGCCACAACGAAGGAGGGAGCTCTGTTTGGACCTATGTGGAGTGCCCTCCAAGTTGTGCTGTTTAAGAGAAAAGAGCAAGTGGTGGGACGGTGAAAATGGCACACGGCTCATTATATAAACAATGCGTATTTGCCTGTGCGTGTACAGGTCTCATGAAGCAATCACAGAAAGCCGACAACAGCTGCCTCTGAGGAGGAAAACTGGGGAAGGGGGATCAGGAAGGAGGGAGACTTTTTAGTCTACATACAGCCCATATAGCCTTTTGGAATGTATGAATGTAGAAGCTATTTTTTTAGATTTGTTTATTTATTTTGAGAGCGAGCACAGAGCCCGACGCAGGGCTCGATCCCACGAACCATGAGCTCATGACCTGAGCCAAAATCAAGAGTCGGACGCTTAACCGACTGAGCCACCCAGGCGCCCCACTTATTTTTTAATTTAAATTAAAACGAGAACATATGATTATCTCAAAAAAGAAAGCAAAAGTTTTTTTTTAAAAAAAAAAACATTAAACTGCCGGGGCTCCTGGGTGGCTCAGTCGGTTGAGCATCTGATCCTTGGTTTCAGCTCAGGTCACGATCTCGAGGTTCATGAGTTCAAGTCCACCATCGGGCTCTGTGCTGACAGTGTGGAGCCTGCTTGGGGTTCTCTCTCCCTCTCTCTCTCTGCCCCTCCCCTGCCCACTCTCCCTCTCTCTCTCAAAATAAATTAACTTTAAAAAACAAAGCAAACCAATAAACTGCCCACACAACAGCCTTCAGACAGGTCCAGAAAACACCAGTTTTTGCCCAGAGTCTGTGCCTCCCTCTCTACGGCCCCTTTACCTCTGCCCCCAGGCCATACTGCTTCGTGTAGATAAACATGGCCATGTCGTCAAAGAGTCGCAGGACAGTCCTACAGTGGCTGAGTTGGGAGGACAGTGTCAGCAGGCGCGTCCCCACTTCTGACCTGGCCGGACACTGCTCCACCAGGACCCCACCAACCAGTTGGCAACAGTACCCCAGCGTTCGGATCTGCAGGACACCAGAAGCAGTCAGCACGGCCGCGCTCCCGGACTAGGCTGGATCAGCCCCCGGGGCCGGGGGTCCCACGGGACCAAGTTGGGTGGGGGTGGGGGGGTCGGTAGACTAGATCAACAAACTTCCAATAAGAGCTGAACATGTGCTGGCCCATCTTGCACGTGGGCCAAATGGAGAAACATGGCATCCTTGTCCAAAGTCACTGTGGACACTCGAAGGGAGTGCCGGCTCGTGTCCCCCTCCCTTTGGACACAGATGTGATGGGAACAAGAAAATGAAACCATTTCCCAGCAAGCTGGAGGACGAGGCGGACGTGTATATCTGCATCCACCCAGCTGGACCAAAGTCTGTAGCCGGGCTGGGGAGGGGAGAAGTGGGGAGGGGCGAAGTGATCCGGCCTCAGCCCAGTGAGCAAAAGGGTCATATGCTTGAATTACTTCAGTGATCAAAGGAACTCAGTGGCTGACTGGGGCCATTGAGAACTGGGTCGGCTTTATACCTTCTACCTGTGTTTCATCTGGTTTTCAGAAATTGCTTTTTCCTGTTGTTTTATATATTATTGTTACTGATTTCTTTTCAGTCCCTTTTAACAGCAAAACTCTGCAGTGTAAAATGTCCAGCTTGGGAATTGATTAAAACCTGAATGCCCGATCATAAGGGATTTGGTTGGAACCCAACTGCCCAACCACTGGTACATTTCCTGGTACAACCTAAATTCCTGCCTATAAAAGAAGGAAGCTTCTATAGGAACACGCAGAGACTCTGCCCTCAAGGGCCTGGATGGACCCTAAATGCCCAACCAGAGGGTATGTGGTAGGAACCTAAACATCCAAACACAGGGAAAGCCCTACAAAAATCCTAAATCCCCGTAGAAGATTGTTAGGGACAACCCATGGACCAACTGCAGCGGCCTAGTCAGACCCTAAATGTTCAGACATGGACTTGGTTGCCTTGTAAATGTCCAGCCAGGTTGAATTGGCTGGAACAACCTCAATGCCCAGTTATAGGGGATCTGGTCCTAAATCCTAAGTCCTATGACTGGGACAACCCAGTGACCATCTTCAGTGGTCTGGTCGGACCCCAAACGTCCAAACGTGCGGATTTGGTTGGTACTGAAAATAATCCAGCCATGACGGGTTAGCAGGAACAACCTAACGATCGCCGCTAGGGGACAGGGTCGGAGCCCAGCCCGGGGAGGGCCTCTGCGACGGAGGATCCTTGAGCGACCCCGCCCCTCTCCGGCCTCAGTTTCCCGTCTCTGAGCCCGGGCCCTGGCCCGAGACCTCCGAGCGCGCTCCGCCCCAGCCTCACCAGGCGGTCGCGGCCCCTGTAAGACTCCAGCGCCGACGCCAGGCCGCTCAGCGCCGCCATGGCAACTCCGCCGTGACGCCACCGTGACGTGTGCGCGCAGCGCCAGGGGGCGGGGGCGAGGCGCGAGGCCACGCCCCCGGGGGGACGCTGTGCGCAGGCGCGGCCGCGACCCTTTGTCTGCATCGGGGAGCGTCGGAGCTGGCAGCTGAGTGACGGCCGCGTGTGCCCCGGATGGCTCGGAACCCGCTGCCTTCTGCCCCGCGACGGCTGGTCTTTTCCGAGCTAACCAGCTGCCCACAAAAATAATGTCCAAGTTGCCCTGGTTCAAGAAGGGGTTTTTCTTTATAATTTCTGTGCTTCACCCTTTCGCCTGTTGTCTGCTGGTCTATAGCGACCGTGTGCAGCTGGTGTAATATCAGAGAAGGCATTGCTAGAAAGTCAAGGAAACTGCAACCGTTCTAGACAAGGCGATAGTCTGGTGACTGGAGTAGCTCCAAGGGGCGTAATTAACTGCGTGACCCGGAAGAAGGTATTAAATTATTCACATTGTAGCAGTTTGTAGCTTTCCTTCCGCCCCCCAGTTTGGTCGACGGCACTGTAGGAGTTGCAGGTGTAGGGCCTAAAGGCCTGAGCCACGGATACAGTGAAATGATTACAGTGAGTTTAGTTAACAGTCATCTGTAATTGTGTAGCTTTTGAATTTTGTGCGACATGCATGTATAATCTCATCAAAAAGGTGACATTTTTCAAAAAGTTAACATGATTCATTTCCTTTTTTTGTTTTTCGAACGAGCGAGTGAGTGGGGAAGAGGGGCAGAGGCAGAGAGAGAGAGGGAGAGAGACAGTCCCAAGCAGGCTTCATGCCCAGCTCAGAGCTTGACACAGGATTCGATTGATGGTGAGATCACGACCTGAGCCGAAGTCAAGAGTGGGAGGCTTAACCGACTGAGCCACCCAGGCTTTAATTGAGGTAAAATTCATCTCAGATTCACCATTTTAAGGGGCGCCTGGGTGGCTCAGTCGGTTAAGCCTCTGACTCTTGATTTCGGCTCAGGTCATGATCTCACAGTTCCTGAGATCGAGCCCCTTGTTGGGCTCTGTGATGACAGTGTGGAGCCTGCTTGGGACTCTCTCCTCTCTTTGTCCCTACCCCTCTCAAGCTCTTTCTCTCTCTCTCTCCCTCTCTCTTTCTCTCAAAGTAAATAAACATGAAAAAAAATTTTTTTAAAAGATTCACCATTTTAAGTGGCATTTACGACACTCCCATGTTGTACAAACATCACCCCTTTCTAGCTTTAAAATAATTTCATCACCCCCAGAGGAGACCCTGTAATGCTGGCAAGTGGTTCGTCTGCTCCTCCCTACCCCGGCCCCTAACAACCACCCTCTGCTTTGTCTCTGTGGGTTTACCTATTCTGGATATTTCATGTAAAGGGAATAATGCGATTTGTGACCATATCTGGTCACATATCTGGCTTCGTTCACCTAGCATAATGTTTTCGAGGTTCATCCAAATTGTAGCTTATATCGATACCTCATTCCTTCCGTGGCTGAGTACTATTCCACTGTATGGACTGACCACATTTTGCGTGTCTGTTCAGCCATCGACAGACACTTGGGTTATTTCCACATTTTGGCGGTTTTGCCTTCCTCCTGGTCCTTGAAGCTACAGTGCACTCCTGCCCCAGGGCCTTTGCATTGGTGTGCCCTCTGCCTGGAATGTTCTCCCTCCAGATTCCCACATGGATCCCTCCCTCACCTCTTCCTCATGTTTACTAGAACATCATCTGTCTTCTCATGGGACCTCCCCTCACACCGTCCTGGGCACTTCCCACCCACATGTCCTGATGCCTTATTTTTCTCCTTAGCTTGTAGTACTGTCTAACATAACTATATTGTGTCTTTGTCTGGCTGTCTAGTTATTTGTGCCTCGAAAGAATGTGAGAAATTTGATCTCTCTTGGTCACAGCTACGTCCCCACAGCCTGGCACAAAATAGGTTCTGAATAAGTGCCATAGCTTGCAGGGCTCAGCTCCCTGCCCAAAGCTCTGTGTGTGTGCTCCATCCACGCTATCCCGGGAAACCTTGTCCACTCCCACGAGTTCCCTGGCCACCTCTCCCTCGTGACTCTTTATTTTTTTTTATTTTTAAAAATAATTTTTTTAATTAATTTTTTGAGAGAGCACAAGTGGGGGAGGGGCAGAGAGAGAAGGAGACAGAGAATTCGAAGAAGGCTCCAGGCTCTGAGCCATCAGCACAGAGCCCGACATGGGGCTCGAACTCACAAACCGTGAGATGGTGACCTGAGCCGAAGTCAGATGCTTAACCGACTGAGCCACCCAGGCGCCCCCCTCCTCATGCCTCTTTAATCCTGACCTGATCCTGTTCCCACCTGCCCCGTGGACAGTGTCCCTACTCATCCCACAACCCCCATCCCCACGCTCAGCAAGTCCCAGACCGACTGTAGCATCATCCCCTAATGTCTTGCTCTCCGTGTCCCCATCTCAGGGCTCCCCCGCCAGCCACTGAGCCACCCAGTCACAGACCGGTCATCACTGTCTCCTCTTTCTCCCCCCACACATCCCTCCCACGTCCCAACAGTCACCAAAGTATCACTTCCTCCCGGCCCACGGCCCCCTCCATAGGCAGCCCTCCTTCTCTCTGGACCCCAAGCCCCGCCACCCCCGATCTGCCTTCCCCGACAACATCTCAGGACACTCTTTAACCCCCACATCTGACCACAGCCCTCCTTGCTTAAAACTCGGGACACTGTTCGTGCTGCAGACAAAAGCCAAGCCAAGCCCAAAGCCTGCAGAGGGACGAGGATCTTGGGCTATAGAGCCTGCTGCTGAATGAGTGGTTACGTCCCTTCTCTTGAGCGCAGGCTGTCCCTGACTGCTTCGTGACAGCACAGTGTGTTTCTCCGAGTGCCTGATGGGTGGCTGGCCCCGTGCCAGGCCCCAAGCACACAGCAGAGAGTCTTTCGGGCCCTGGCCAACCCTCCCAGCGTCCTCCGCCATCAGTTAGGGCCGAGCTTGACCTTTGAGAGAGGGAAGGGAGCTAGACTGGCATTCACAGCTGGCCTTGTGGTCGCTAGGAGCCGGCCCAGCAGCCCCAGCTAGGCCCTGGTGCGCTCCTGCGAGACATAAATAATTTCACAGAACGCGGGTGTTGGACAAGGCCATTCCGTGACCGTGGTGGGACGAGACAAAACAAGCTGAAGGCAGGCAAAACATGAGCATTGTCCAAACCACAGCAACAACCAGGCGTTCGCTCTTCCTGGAGAGTCTGAGCGCTGCCGTTCTTTCCCGAGACTTTCTGCGGAAAAGCTAAGATCCTCAACAACAGATTACGTCTCCCCCCGCCTGCTTTCTGACAGCATCCAGGATCCACCTCCTCCTTTTCCCAGCAGACAGAAGGACGAGGTGGAAACTGTATTTGCATCAGCCTGGCGGGTGCCCAACGCCCTACCCTCCGGGCGGGGGAGCTGGTGATGGGGCCTCACCCCAGAGGACAATGCAACAATTTGCTTCAATTTAGTGAGAAGAAACCCACTCAGGGAATAAGTCCTGGGGAGGTATTACCTAATGTTACATTGACAATCATATTGCAATATAAATGTATCAAATCAATATGTTGTGTCTCAAACATAGGCAATGTTATATGTCAACTATATCTCAAGAAGAGAGGTGGGGGTAGAGGGAGAAAGAGAAAGAAGGAAGGAGGAAGGAAAGAGCCTATTTAGTAGCTGATTCGGGGTCATGAACTTTATTTATTTATATAAACATATTTATGTTTACGTATATTTCTTTATATGTATATAAATTTACATGTTTGTATAAATTTACATATTTATATAAATATATTTATACATTTATTTCATTTTATTTTTAATTTATTTTTTGAGAGAGATAGAGAGCAGGCGGAGGGAGAGGGGCTGAGAGAGAGGGAGACAGAATTTCAAGCAGGCTCTGCCCTGTCAGGGCAGAGCCGATGCAGGGCTCGAACTCACCAGCTGTGAGATCATGCCCTGAGCTGAAATCCAAAGTCAGATGCTCAACGGACTGAAACACCCAGGCGCCCCTTCATCTGCTTTGTTTGTTTGTTTTTTTAAGAAATTGTTTTTCCATTTAAAAAATGTTTTATATTGAGGGGCATCTGGGTGGCTCAGTCGGTTGAGCATCCGACTTCAGCTCAGGGCATGATCTCACAGTTGGTGGGTTCGAGCCCCGCGTCGGTCTCTGTGCTGACAGCTCAGAGCCTGGAGCCTGCTTCGGATGCTGTGTCTCCCTCTCTCTGCCCCTCCCCCACTCGCACTCTGCCTCTCTCTCTCTCTCTCTCAAAATAAACATTAAAAAATTTTTTTTTAATTTTTAAATGTTATTCATTGTGGTAAAATACACATGACATAAAATCGAGCATCTTAACCATTTTTAGATGTTCTGCGCAGTGGCATTACGCACATTCACACTGTCATGAGACCGTCCTCACTGTCCTCTTTCAGAACTTTTCAGCTGCCCAAACCGAACCTCTGTCCCCATGAGACCCTGACTCCCCATTTCCCTCTTTCCTATTGTTTTGTATGTTATTTTCATTTGTCAGGTCATCTCAACAAAGAAAGCCAAACCTCCCAGTAGTAAAAACCTGCAACGCGAACCCCCGTTGCCTCGAACCTCCCAGAAGCAGGGACACAAGCCCAGGTGAAGACAAGCCCGTCTCAGCTCATACCCACAGCTCCCCGGAGGGTGTGCTCTCGCTCGCGGTCACAAGTAACAAGCTTGGATTTGGTCAGCCTCGGGTGTGTTCCTGACGGTCTTTGGGCTGGGGGGGGCACTGGTGTCCCTAAGGGCACCTCGGAGGTCTGCGAGCCCTGGAGTGACATTCAGCAGTGCAGTGACTCAACAACCGAAGACGTTGGCTCGTCCTGCGTGGGGAGTGCTGAGAAGCAGACAAGCAGGAAAATTCTGGAAAATGATAATAATGAACATACTGCCTCCCATCCTCACTGCTGCTTTCTGAAGCCCCATTTTCCAGATGACAAAACTGAGGCTTCGAGAAGTCAAGTCACTTGCCTAGCTCTCTTGAGCTCTCCGGAGGCAGGATCCTCTGGCCTCACTCCCGTTCTTCTTCCCAGCTGCCCTCAGAGTGGCTGGGGACCATTGTGACAACGCTGGGTGAGGGAAGCTCTTTGGTCACAATGGGCAGAACTGGACCATGCGGGGACACAGCCTCGGAAGGAACATATGAGCATCTTCTGGGAGACCGGGGACACAGGGAGTCCAGAGGGTCAGGCCGGTGGCCAAGGGCATTTCCTAAGACTCATTAGTCCCCATGCCACCCCTTGAGGTACATCCCACATGCTCATCCCTGATGTGGAAACTGAAGCTCACAGGAACCCGATTGCTTATTCCGAGGTGACCTTGATTTCAATTGTTAGATTCTCCGTAGACTATTGGAGACTTCTCAGCTCTCAACTATTTCAGGTGCCAAAATGATCAAAGAAGCAAACGGAGACTCTGAACATCTGTGGTTTGGTTAAAATGCTTGGCCCCTGTTTTCTAAATATTTTTTATTGTTGTTTTTAATGTTTATTTTTGAGAGAGGGAGAGACAGAGCGTGAGCAGAGGAGGGGCAGAGAGAGAGGGAGACACAGAATCCAAAGCGGGCTCCGGGATCTGAGCTGTCAGCCCCGAGCCCGTGAGATCATGACCTGAGCCGAAGTCGGTTGCTTAACTGACTGAGCCGGCCAGGCGCCCCATGGGCCCTGTTTCCTAAAGAGGTCGACATGACCAATTTTGAGCTGACTCGGTCTGGGCGGGGGGTGAGCCTGCGGTACCCCCCCCCCCACCGGGACTGCTCTCAGAGGGGGCTGGGAGCAGGGTCGGGGAGACTCCCCTGCTCAGAGCAAAGGCAAGAATGTCCCGGTCGGCTAAATGGGGGGCCGGGAGCCTGGAGCTGGAGGTCAGAGAAGTGGAGAGAGACGTCTATGCCTCTGAGAGTTTCAGGATAGGAAGAGATCCAGGAGAACAATCAGCACCCAGGACAATTGCAGAGGGCAGGAAGACCCACGGTGGGGGTGGGGGGGGGGCGGGTGGCAGAGACTGTGGCCAGGACTGAGCAGAGATGGAAGATCCCACATACGGAGGGGAGGGCCCTGGCCTTGACCACTACCTGAGGGTGAGGAGAAGGGGCTCCCGTATCAAAGAGACTAGACTGCAGTGCTTGATTCTAGTCCTTCTTGTGGCCCACCCTGCACTGGCCTTGGCACCTGCTGTTCCTTCCGCCTGGAATGTTACTCCCCCCCCCGCCCCCGTCCCCATATGCTCCTCTCCCACATTTTCCAGGTCTTTTCTCAACTGTCATCTCAGTGACACCATCCCATTTAAAACTGCAACCCTCATCCCCTCACCACCACCCTCCTATGCTGTGTGATGTTTTTAGGCACAGCACTCAGCTCCTTCTACTAACACCGCCGCAATTTGTAGTGTTATATTTATTCAGCATTGTCTGTCACCCCCATTGTCACCTCCACAAGAGCACTGGCTCTTGGTCTGTTTTGTGACCTGATGTTCCCCCTGCCAAAGACCTAGAACAGGGCCTGGCACATGGTAAGTGCCCAATGAATGCTTTTATCTCTATGCTCTCTGCTTTCCCTGGGGGCAGGCACAGGGGCTAGGCCTGTTTTGTTTGTTTAATTTTTATTCAGAGAGAGAGAGAGACAGAGACAGAGACAGAGTATGAGCAGGGGAGGGGCAGAAAGAGAGGGAGACACAGAATCCGAAGCAGGCTCCAGGCTCCAAGCTGTCAGCACAGAGCCGGACGCATGGCTCGAACCCACCAACGGCAAGATCATGACCTGAGCCGAAGTCGGATGCCCACCAGACTGAGCCACCCAGGCGCCCCTGAGCCTGTTTTTTTACGAAGTCCTCAGACCACCCCCCCCCACCCCCCCCACCCCCCCACCCCCCCCCCCCCCGCCCAATGCCCAGTGCCTGGCGCACAGGAAGGAGTAAAAGCAGCGTTGTCCTCAGGCGGGCACTTGCTCAGTCTCATTATCTCCGCCCTCTCACAGGTGGCGACTTGTCCCCCGATGGCGATGGCCGCGGTCGCCCTCCTGCCATGCCCGATGTCCCGGCTGGACTTCCTCAAGGCCTCACACTTTGCACTAGGGCCGGATCCGCGGCTGCACGTGGACGCCATGCAACCCACGTCGCACCGGGACTTCCCGGCCTACCCGGGCGTCACCCGCGCGCTGTCGTGCCAGGAGCCGCCCGTCAGGTCCTCCTTCCGACAGGACACGCGCGCCGCAGGCGCGGAGCTCCAGTCGGAGGCGCACCGCGCGTTCGCGCCCCCGGCGCCGCAGCCGTCCGCGTCGTCGGGGACGCGGGAGCGCACCCTCGCCACGCCGGCCACCAACTTGAGCGTGTACGCGCCCGCACGCTCCCGTACCGGCCTCTCCACCGCGCGCGCGGACTTTGGCTGGCCGGAGCTGCCGGCGCGCGCCAGAGAGCAGATCCGCGGCGCGCGCCTCATCTTCGACCGCGACTCGGTGCCTCCCGGCGACCGAGCCAAGCTGCGCATCCCGCCCACCACCTACCGGGCGCTTTTCCCGCCCCACGACGCGTGCCCGCGGCCCCGCGGGCCCTGCAGCCACTTCGGTGAGCGCGCCCACGCGCTCCACGCGCGATTTGCCAACCCCTAGGTTCTCCAGGCCCGCGGGGATTCCGCGCCCTCTCCCAGGGGACATTTGGCAAAGTCTGGAGATCGGTTTGGTTGTCACGACCCGCGGAAGGGGGTAGTCCTAGCAGGGAATGCATGGAGGCCAGGGATGCTGCTGAATATATCCTACCGTGCACGGGACAGCTGGCCCTAGTAAAGAATTACGGGGCCCCAAATGTCAATAGTGCCGAGCCTGAGAAAACCTAGAACTTCCCTGAGCCTCAGTTTCTACATTCACTGAATGGCATAGCTCCTGAATTTTTTCGAGGGGCTGTGCCCTGGGCAGAAGCATGAATGGTGGTTTGGACAAATCTGCTAAGTGCCCCCCCCACACACACACACATCCCAGGCCCGCCACCATAGTAGTTATGTGAGTCTGAGCAAGTCGACATCTCCAAGTCTCGATTTTCCTCCTCTGCAAAATGGGTGCAACAACAGCGCCCCACTTCATAGGAGCTGGTGAAGCAGAAGAGCCCGGAGTGCATGAGGCACCTGGCGTAGAGTGAGCGCTCAAAAAAGACCAGCTGTCATTTGTGTGATTTTCCAATTCTGTGACTCGGGGACCTGACGGTGGACATCACTAGGCAAGAGTCCCTCCAAGCTGGAGTCAGGGCTTGTCAGATCTGGATTTGACTCAGTTCTCGTTTTGAATTTCGTGACTTCTGGCAAGTGACTTGATTTCTCTGAGCCCCCGGAAGGCTGTAGAGTGGGGAGAATATTACTAACTCTCAAATGAGGTTTGAAGCACTTAGCCTAGATTCCTGGCTCTGGTCAGGTATGTTGGTAGCTATTCTTGTTACCATTATTTGTATTATCTTGGCTGTTTTTCCACAACAGCCCTCAGGGGGGGCTAGTCAGGACTGCCCACCTCCCCTTTCCAGGCAAGGAATCGAACCCCAGTGGGCCTGAGGCTGCGTGGAGCCAATGTTGTTCTCTCTCTCCTCTTGCTCCTCCTCAGGGGGCAGCAACGCACTCCAGTGGGACCACAGGAGACAGGACGATGGGACCTCCTACCAGAGACAGTTTCAGGCCCTGCCAGGCCCACCTGCCTCGATGTGTAAGAGGGTAAATCGAGGTGGGGCTGGTGCTGCTGGGGAGGGCAGTGATGGGGGCTGGGTGGTGCCGCCCTCTTCCCACCTGTGTCCACCCACAGGCCTCCTCCAGTGTGGAGCTGGGAGACTCCAAGATTGGCTATGGGCCCGTGTGCTCCGAGCAGAAACAAGCCTACGGGCCCCAGGGTCTGCCCCCAGACAGGTACTGTGGCCTTCCACCAGGATGGAGCAAAGGCCTCTCAGCGACAGGTGGAGTGTACCACCTGAGGCTCTCGAGCCAGTACTGTGGGTGCCCCTCACCTCCAAGCAAGGCCCACTATTGCCCAGATCTCCCACCAGTAGCACCCCACAGCCTGGCCTTTGGGAAGCCTGCCCCTCTCCCATTTCCTGGGAGTTGCAAGGGCCCAGATCAGATCTATCTGATCATAGAGTGGATCCCCCCTTACCTGCAGGTATGACAAGGCCCAGGCCTCGGCCCACATCCACTATGCGACTATTCGTCCTGGAGATGGGCTCTTCCGTGACAGGACCACCGAGGCTGAACACTTCTACCCCCGAGAGCCAGGTGGGAGTCTGCTGCCCACCCTCCCCCTGCTTCCGCAGCAGCCTCCCAGGTTGGCTCAGCACCTATTCTGTCACTGGCAGAACGTTTTGTTCTTCACCACGACCAGACTCCGGCATCGCACATCCTGGAAGGAAATCGGTGCCCCGGCCCGGGCAGCCTCACCACCTCCGTGCACTTCTTCTACGGCCAGGTCAGCAGGAAGGGGGAGAAGGCCACAGGGCTCATCAGGGACAAGGGTTCCCTAGACAGTACGGATAGCAAGTGCAGAGGCCTTGAGGTGAGCGTGAGCTTGATGTGTGTGTGTGTGGGGGGGGGGCGGGAATCTCCTGGATCTATCTGCGGGATCTAAGGTTAAGTCAGTTAACCACTCCCAGCCTCAGTGGCTCTGTCTGCAAAATGAGATACAATGCCAACTCCCAGCACCAGCACGTGGGGCCCAAGGAGGGTGTGAGCTGTCCAAGGTCGTATAGCGCTCACCTCTTCTCTCCCGCCCGAGTTCTGGGACACCCCGCACATTTGGGAGCTTCCCAGATGCCATGTGGTCCTACAGCCACTGCCCGTGAACAAGCCACCCAGCTGTCACGTGCCTCACGAGAAACTGCAGAGTCACGTGGGCCTAGGGGAGTCCTCGCTGCTCGGACAGTTCTTCCAGACCTCCACTGGCACAGACTACTGCTCCCCGGGCACCATCCAGAAGCCGCAGAGAGCGCCCACTCTCCACTTGCTGCCTAGCAACCTGCCCCGGGGCACCGGCGGTGAGCTCTAACCCCGCCCCCGCCGCTCTCGCCCCGCCCACCGCCCCACTCTAGCTCCGCCTTCTGAGGAGCTAGATTCCACCTCTTGAACCAAGATCCCAACTCTGCCCCCCCCCCCCCCCCGCCGGACAACCTCGTCCCGTCAAGGATCTGATTCTGCCCCCTCCCCCCACCCCACCTCCGCCATGGCACCGCCCCCTGCATGACCATAGTCCCGCCCCTCCCCATATCTGCCCTCACCTGAACCCTGACCCCTGCTCTTCAGTCGGACTCTGGCTCTGCCCCCTGACCAACCAGACTACCCTTCCTGCCCCCCCCCCCCCCGCAACAACTCTGTGTTTGCCCCGCACCTGGCTCCTCCCTTCTCCCCACCTCCTAGTCCTTCCTGAGGTCTAACTTCACCTTGGGCTCAGGCTTCGCCTGAACTCCTACTCCGTGCTTAATCTCACCCGTTCCTGCCCCAGGGCCCTGCCCCTCCTCCCTCAGCCCCTCAGCTCGACTACCCCCACCCAAATCTACAGAAACAGATTTTTTAACCACGAACCAGAAGATGCTGAAGCCGCATAGAACAGCTCCCGCCTCCGTGACTGACGAGATGCTACAGCGGGTGAGGGAGGGGGAAGGGGTATCTCCCTGACCCGTAACCCCCCCAAAGCAGTGTAGTTTTGTCCCAGGATGATAACGCCGTGACCTCAGGCCCAGAATTAGTGTCAAGTTCGTTCAGGGTCACTCTACGGTGACCCCAGGCACAGGGTCATCTTAATGTCACTCCAGCCTCAAGGTCATCCCTAGCTCATCTCCAGGGTCATTTCAGGGTCAGCTCAAGGACATCTTTATATCACCAGCCACAGGTATACTCTCAGCTGAGGGGTAGCTCAGAGTTGCCTAAGGTCACCACAGCCCTGGGGTCATTCCAGGGGTGTCCCGGTTTCTCTCCAGCTTCCCATCCAGCTCCTGGGGCAGCCCAAACTGGGACACCTTTTGCCTACCTCCTCAGAGCCCAATCATCAGCCTTTGCTGCTCCCAGGGTCATATGGGGACCACGGGGTGGGCCAGGTAGGTCAACCACCCTTCAGGCTGTCCTGCCGGGCTCCCCGCCCTGACTCCACAGTGCAAGTATAACCACGTTGAGCCCCCGCTGGGTGGACAGCGCTTCTTCTCAACCCAATACGAGGATGGGTTTGCCTTCAAGTTCCAGGGCCCAGCGGTGCTGAGATCGGCCAACCTCCAGGACAGCCATATGCCTCTGGGCTCCCCCCGCCAGTGGGTCTGTGGGGCTGGGAAGGTAGACCCTCAGACCCCCCAGCCCCCTACTTACCCATGCCCTAGCCAGCAATAAACACTGCCTTGGCAACATCTCACCCCTCCTCATCAGTCAGCCATGAAAGATGATGCTTGGTGGGATGGAGACTGTACAGGAGAGAGTGACTCCATCAAAAAAAAAACCCAAAAACCTTAACACACACTTCCATGGGCCCTTACGGTCACCCCACTCTGGGCAGGGAGGCCACTCTAGCTCGTACAAGGGCTTGGCAGTTGGACTCAGTGTGAGGTGTCAGGTGCACCACCAAATCTGAATGATGTGGAGAGAGTGGAGTCAATGTTGAACCGGGCACTGAGGTGAAGTGTTGAGAACCTAGGCTCCCAGGGCTGAATGGACAGGCTCCAAATCTTAACTCTTCTGTCCTGGATAGTAGTCTTGGGCAGGTCACTTCATCCCTGTGAGCCTCATCTGTTTGCTCATCTGTAATGCGGAGATGCAGGGCAGTCCTCTCGTTAGAATGTTATAAATGAGAAAATGTGCACACGTGTCCATGCGTGTGGCTGAGGGTCAAGGAGGGAGAGCACTTCCCTTCTGAGCATGAAGGTGACGAGGAAAGACGAAGATGAGGGTATGGGAAGGAGCTTTCAATTGTTGAGAGGCTGGGTGGGGCCCAGAGGAGGGACAATGAAGGGGTGGAGAAGCTGAGAGTGGCCCAGCAATTTTCTTCATTGTGGTTCACCCACAATGCCCTGGCTGGCTGGGCAATTGGCCCCCAGGTCAGAGCTGGGTCTGGGGACAAACGAATGAAAACCATCAGGATATGATCAAGTTCAAGGGGGTAGATGTCCAGCCAGGGACAAAATGAAGAGGGTGGAAAGGAGGAGGCTGGGGTGGAGCCCTGAAGCCAGTCCTTGACAGGGCTTGACAAGCAGGTCAACAAATGGTACCCTGGACAGCGCCCCCATCTTGAAGGTCTCGGGTGTGGTGAGATTGCTCTGTCTGGAAAAAAAATGGGCGTTGGTGGCCATGCCCAGGGCTTGCTTCAGTGGGCTGCTACCAATCTGGTTTTAGGGAATGAACATGGCTCCCTGACTCCATAGTCAGACCTTCAAAGGCGAAGGCCTCCCATCCAACGAGCCACTGAGAGCCAACCTCAAGCCCAACCAGGAGCCCTCTCCCCATGGGCAGCAATCCTGTGAGGCCAGGTTGTCATTTACACAGGAAGGGCAGGAGTCCAGCTTTGGGTCCTACAGAATAAGATGGCCCTTTTGGCTGCACTCATATTAGCCACGCAAGGATCTGCTAGCTGCAAAACACCTCTTCTTGCTTTCACTAAAGATGTACATGACACATTTGTGAATTACCTCCTGATGAACCAGGATTTCTCAAACCCAGTACTATTGACATTTTGGATGGGATCATTTTTTATTGTTAGAGGCCCTCTTGTGCATCATAGGATGTTTAGCATCATCCTTGACCTCTACCCGCTAAGGGCCAGCAGCATTCTCCCTCTACCCCAGCCAGTTGTGACAACCAAAAATATCTCCGGGCATTGCCAAATGTCCCCTGTGGGGAAGAGTTGTCTTGGTTGACAACCACTGCAATAAACCCAGCCTACAAAGATCCCCAGGACAAAATCAGGCTCTCCTGATGAAGCTGGTCTGTTTGTTGACAAGACTACTCTTTTTTTTTTTTTTTTTTTTTTTTTTTTTGTGACGACTATTAACAAAAAGGCTATTCCTTTTTGCCTTGCCTGCCAGGAAGCTGAGAAAGCTTACTTTGGTATTCCTTTCCATGTAGCTCTGGTTGCAGGATTATTTGTGCTCCCTCCTGGTTCTAGGAGTGGTTTGAAGCAACAACCCAGACACCAGATGAAACATAATGGGTAGGAGTTACAAGGAGGCAGATTTCTGCACACATTGAAGCATTTTCTAACAATGGAATTGACTAGCCCTGGGATGGGTTGCTGGGAAAGAATGAGAACTCCACTAGAAATATTTTCAGTGCAGATACTTCATCATGATTTGGGATGTATTTTATGGATTTATGGCTACCCTTTCTGTATTCCACTCACCCCTTCCCACCACCAAAAAAGGCATTTCATATTAACTACAGAAACCCCAAAGGCTGATAAAATAAGATGAGTAACATAGGATTGCACCTGGGAGAACAGATTAATTTTTAAAGAAAAACATTTCATCACTGAGCAGCAGAATTCAGACCTGCCACTTACCTGCCTGTCTGTCCTTGGGCAAGTGATGGTGTGCTCTGATCCTCACTTCATTTGTAAAATGGGATGGCACTTAATTCTTCCTTCCTAGAATGGGTACAAGGTTGACACAAAATGTGCACGTACCATTCTTAGACCAGGTTGCAGCTGCACAGGTGCCCATATTTTTTTTAACGTCTTAGGTCATTTTTGTTGCAAGTGACAGAAACCCAGCTTGCTCCAGTTGAAGAAGAAAGGGATTTTACTGACGTTGTTAAAAAGGAAGCCACAGGCTCCAAACAGTGTTACTGGGGCCAGGCTAAAGCACCAAACCGGGGCTTAATACCTGACCTAATTGCAGTTTCAACCTCCTCCAGAAATGTAAATTTTAATCTATCGATCAGTAATTTTCTTTTTTTATAAATTTTTTAAATGTCTATTTTTGAGAGATAGTGTGTGAGCAGGGGAGGGGCAGAGAGAGAGAGAGAGAGAGAGAGAGAGAGAGAGAGGGAGAGAGAGAATCCGAAGCAGGTTCCAGGCTCTGAGCTGTCAGCACAGAGCCTGATGCGGGGCTCGAACTCAGCAACCATGAGATCATGACTCGAGCTGAAGTTGGACGCTTAACCAACTGAGCCACCCAGGCGCCCCCTATCAGTAATTTTCTGATATGTACCAATAAGGTCATCTGTCACAGAGGCCTTCCCCATCCCCCAACGGAAGGTAATGAGGTAATCTACCCAATAAGATCCACTGCCTTCCCCTAAGGGAAAGTGACTTTGCCTGGGACAACCCTTTTTCTTTTGCTTATAACTTTCTTGCCCTGCCCACCTTCCTAGAAATACCTTCTATTTTGCACAATTCCTCATAATGCCCCCTACGCGTTACAAGGGATGCTGCCCCATTCATGAGTCATTTAATAAAACCAATTAGATCTTCAAATTTCTTTGGTTGAATTTTGTTTTTCACAACTTAGAAATAAAATGCGGAATTAGGTCTCACGTGACTATCAGGACTGTTCTCCCTCGCCAGTTCTCAGTCCTGTATCCCTGCAAGTGGTGGCTTGGAACCATTGGGTTCCAAGGACGCTATAAAAAGATGCTATGATCCAAATCCTTTTGATTAAAGCCTCAAAGAAAGAGGGAGGGGTCTTGCCCCCAACTTCTCTTAGTGGAACTTAAGGGACACGCTGATTGGCGCATTTGAGTCACATGCCTAGCCGTGAGCCAATCAATGTGCCCAGAGGGATAGAATGCTATGATTGGATGGCCGGTCCACTAGCCCACCCCTGGGTGATTTGGTTCCCCAAAGCTCACCAGGATCTTTGAGCCGGAAGACCAACCTTTCTGGACCTTGTTTCCTAGCAACAGACCTGTGCCTGCCATCCCCTTAGCATCTATTTTGCTCCAGGTTACAATCCGGAGGGTGGAAAGTCAGCTAATAGGCTCCTCCCAACGGAGAATAATTGTACGTTTATAGACTGGGAGTGTTCGGTGTTAGAGAGTAGCCTGAGGCATCTAATGCGCCCTGGTTCTCCGAGGGTCCCAATCTTATCTCCCACCTCATTACTAACTTCCTCTTCTAGTTTGGGGCAGAGAATTCAGCTCTGGCAATCACAAAATCAAGCAGACGCTAGTCTCTCCTTCAAGAAGTCCACAGAGGCAGCTTGCGTCTGTCGAAGGAGACCTTTCTGAAGACCTTATGAAGGCTCTCACGTATTTCAACATCCTCCATGTTTTTCTCCAAAGACCCTCAAACCACAGTCTCAAGAGACGCGTGTTTAGAGTCCCGAGATAAAATAGGCAGGGTTTTAAGAAGCTATTTTTCTTCCACACAACAGAGATTTCTTGTTTCTCGAGGAAGTCTCTTCTCAGGGCAGATTGTGCACTGTATAAATCTAGCGAGTGCCCTTCACTTTAAAATGAATACGTATGTGTACGCGGTGGCCCCGGCCCTCTACCTCAACGTTGCTCAGCCAATCCCACGTTTGAAGTCATTTCCCTCAATATCCTTCCCTTTCCAGGTACTAATTCTAAATAAGTTAAGACTATCATGGATTCAAGGGAAAGAATAGGGATTCAAGGGACAAAACTATCCCAACTGTCTGGGAAATTTGTTGGCTCGTGGTAATGGAAAGGATCAGGGCATCTGGGTTCAGGTATGGCTCTATCCAGGAGCTCAACCAATATTGCCAGAACTGTCTCTCTGACTTTCACCTGTACATCCTGGTGTAGACTGGCTTCAGTCTGCAGACTGTTCTTCCAGACAACTGCACAAGGTGGCTGTGGGTAAGATGAGGTCCTACATACAGCTGACGATCCCAGAGAAAGAATGAGACCTTCCAATGTCATGTCCTCAGACCTACTTATTGTGGCCAGGGGATGGAGTTGTCTGATTGGTAAGCTTAGATCGAATATTACTGGTGGGGGGGGGGGGGGCTGTGTTAGACTGGAGTAGTGGGGAAGGATCCACAAAGAGAAAGCAAGGTTCTGACTGAGATACTTGGCAGACAGAAACAACAGCTGTCATTACAAGTATTATTTGTTGGGGCGCCTGGGTGGCTCAGTCAGTTGAGCGTCCGACTTAGGCTCAGGTCACGATCTCGCAGTCCATGAGTTCGAGCTCCGCGTCGGGCTCTGGGCTGATGGCTCAGAGCCTGGACCCTGCTTCCGATTCTGTGTCTCCCTCTCTCTCTGGCCCTCCCCCGTTCATGCTCTGTCTCTCTCTGTCTCAAAAATAAATTAAAAAACAAAACAAAACAAGTATTATTTGTTATGGGATCTTCCGGGAGGCGACGGGGTGAGGAACCAGTGACATAATCCAATTTCAGTCTCAAACCTCTCAGATCTTCTGTGGGCTTTCCCGCAGAAACGTGGAGAGCAAGTTTCAGACCATAAGGCACAGATCTAGAAGGTTCACGACAGGAGAGAGAAGACTCCTGGAGGCCTGATGTACTTGAGGTTGTCTTCAAGGGTAGGTGGTGCCAAAATTAACCGGCCAACGACCATCAGAAATACACCTGTCATCAAAAAAAAAAAAAAAAAAAAAAAAAAAAAATTTTTTTTTTTAGCTTGCTCCAGCGGGAAAGATCACATAATAGGAACCATGGGGTGCCTCCATAAGAGGGTGTTGTGGGACAGGAGGGCATCTTATGGGATGCAGGCATGTGCTGGGTAGTTTTAAAGACAGCTGAAGACGGTAGAGGCCAAGTCTAAGTTGGTGCTAGCAGGGAGCGGATTGGTGCCTGGGTATTTTGATGATTTTTATCTCAGCAGTGGAAGAATGGACGCGGGGCTATCGTTGGTAAGAAGCAGCAGTCACTTGCGCTGGTCGGGAGAGGAGGGTGTGTATTCATTTTTGTGGTTGCAGCGTGTCCTTGTCTCTGGCTTGGTTCAGACATGGTCACAGAGCGGCCTTGTGTGATCATTGTTTATATTCTGTGACTGTTGTTTATGTTCAGTGAAGAACATCACGGCCCAGCTGCCAGCTGCCGGGGCTGTTTTTCACTCCCTCTTCGCGGGGATCTGTGTCTCCAGGTAAAGTCTGCCCAGAGTCCTTCCCGGCTCTGGCCTAGGCTTCTCCAGAGATCATCGTCACTCCAGTGGGCATCAGACACAGGGAGTCCACACCAGTGACAGCAGTGAGTGACCCATCAGCCGGGTAGGAGGAAAACACTCAGGGACAGCGTTCCCAGCCCTTTTCCTGGAAGAACCTTAAAGGGAGACGCTGGGCTGGGCAAAGATTAACAACTTTGTAAATTGCAGGGCTTCTCCGAGCCTTGGCTGTGTTTCTGTGCAGTGCCAGTCGGCCAGGGAAACAAGGTTTGGTGCCTCTTGGACAAAGATAGAGTCAGACACATGGGCAGGAGGCAGAGACAGAGACAGAGGAGGACAGAAAGAGAGACGGAGGGGCAGAGGCAGAAAAAAGTGGCAGGAACGGAGGCAAAGAGATTGAAACAGAGAGACGCAGGAGGAGAGGGACAGAGACACAGAAAGGAACAGAGCTAGGCGCGGAGAGGGGAACAGGGATGGAAAGAGAGACAGGCGAGAGACAGACACGGGGGCCGAGGCAGGCGAGGGCAGAGAGGGACCCCGAGAGGCTGAGACGCGGGGCCGGGCCGGGCCGGGGCGAGGGCAGCGCGGGAGGGCGCGGCGCAGACAAAGGCGCGGCCGCGCGGCCGGGGCGGCCGGGCCGGGACAAAGGCTGGCCCGGGGGGCGGGGGCAGCGATGGCGACGGCCGCGGCGGGCGCGGGCGAACTACAAGTCCCAGCAGCTCCCGCTGCGGCCCTCGGCCGGCCCCTCTCGCTCCCCGGGAGCGCCTGGCGGGGCCGCTGGGCCGAGGGGGCCGCCGGCGGGGCTGGCGGGCGGGGGGCTTCCTGCGGGCCCCGGGGGCGCGGCGGGCCGGGCAGGGGCGAGGGGCGCCGGGTGAGTGTCCCCGCGAGCGGGCCGGGCGGGCGGGGGCCGGGGTCGCGGCCGGGGCGGGGGCGGGCGCGGGGCGCGGCCCGGGGCGACCTCTGTCCGCCTCTCCCCCAACCTCCGCTCGCGCGCGCCGCCCGCCCCGCCCGGGAGAGCGGGGTCGCGGGCGTGAGGGGAGGGGGTCCCCGCGGCCCGCGGGCCTAGCGCGCCCTTTCGGCCGCCGCGTCCCCGGGGGAGGGCCCAGCCGGAGCTGGGCGCCTGAAATCGGGAGGTATGGGGGGGGGGGGCACCCTCAGCTGTGGGGTCGGGAGCTCAGGACGCCCCTTCCCCTGGAGGCGATCCAGACCCCCTCCATCCCAGGAACCGTGGAGGACGTCTAAGTATTGTTCTCCCCACCCTCCAGCCTGAGGTCGGGAGTTCAGGAGGCCCTTCCTCAAGAGAGGGATCCAGGGGTTCCCTCTGACCCTCTGGAGCCCCGTTATTGTTCCCCCTACTCTCCAGTCTTGGGGGCCAGAGTTCTGGAAGCCCCTTCGCAGGAGGTCATCCAGGGGTCCACCGGCCCCCCCCCCAGGAACTCAGAATGCCCCCCCCTTCCAGCTAAGAGATGGGAATTTGGGAGGGCCCTTCCTCAGGAGGCAGTCTAAAGGTCCCCCTGCCCCCCAGGAACCCAGAAGGGGACCCAGGCATTGTCCCCCCCCCCCAAATGTGGTGTCTGGGTTCAGGAGGTGATCTAAGAACTCCACCCTCTTGCTTAGCCACTTCCAGCTGTGGGGTTGTGGCTAGGATGTCCCTCTCCCTCCAGGATCAGATCTATTTGTCGTTTGCTCCCCAGCCCCCACCCATGGAGTGGGTAGCTCCAGACCGCCCCTCCCCATCGGGTAATCCTGAGCTCCCTGTGCTCCCCAGAAGGGGTCCCAGCTATTGTTTCTAGACCTTGTTCCCAACCACCAGGCATGGGGCTGGATGGAATTCAGGATCTTTTCTCCAGGAGAGGATAAAAGGGTCCTGACACCCGTCGCCATATCTCAGCCATTGGCTCAGTTACTCAGGAATTCCCCTTTTCTAGGAGATGACCCAAGACCGCCCCCCCCCAGTAACCTAAGAGGAGCCCCAGGTATTATTTTTGCACCTCCCCCCCCCGCCCCCCGCTAGGGGTTAGAATTCAGGATTTCTATCCAGTTGGGCAGACAGGTATACCAACACCTGCCCCTGCTCTCCTGGCTATGGGGTCCATGGGTCTCCCTGCATCCCACTGGGTCCTACAGCATTTCCCCCACCCTCTCTAGCTTTAGGAACTTGGCATTTGGGTACACAAGGGTCTTGACCGTTACTCCCACCCCGGAACTGTGAGGTCTGGCACTCAGGTCGTCTCTTCCCCAGCAAGCAAGCCAGAGGTGCCCCTGCCCTCCCCCAGTGACCCAAGATGAGTACCAGATGCTTTTTGCCCCCCACTCACCCCCCACATCCAAGCTTCAGAGCTCACAATGCTCCTCTCTACGAGGCAAGCCCGAGGTTTCAGGGGAAACCCCAAATATGCCCTCCCCAGTGATGGAACTGGGATTCAGGCCGTGTACTACGAGCAAGCACAGGAACCCAGGGACTTATCCCTCTTTCCCGTGAGGGGACCCCAGCCAAGGGGGTAGGAAGCCTGGATTCTCTCTCCTCCACAGGACCCAAGCTTCCCACGGGAGGAGGAGCCCAAGATGCAGAGAGGGGCAGAGCCCTGGAACTGGGTACTGGAGACCTCTAGTGCTGGGTCCCATGACTTCCATCCAGGTGTGGTGCTGAGAAGGGAAGCCCCGCCCCACCCCCATGTCCCACCAGGGTCCCTCTTCTCCCTGCCCTGTCTGGGGCTTGCCACAAGTCTCCCCACAGTCTGAGACAAGAGAAGGATCCATGTGTGTGTTGCAGCGATGGGTTGTGGGGCACGGCCCCCTCTCACTTCCCTGCCCAGACTCCAAGAGAGACCCCCTGTTCTCCAGCACCTACCTCCACCCACCCTCTGTCCTCACCCCTGCAGATCCGGCCCTAGAAGCAGCCAGCATTTCCACACCAGGGATGCGGCGCTCAGTCCTGGTCAGAAACCCAGGCCACAAAGGCCCAAGGCCCACTTATGACGAGCTTGACTCTGACTCCGAGGACCTGGACCCCAACCCTGAAGAGCTGGACCCAGAGCCCGACCCAGAAGACCTCAACACTGTCTCCGAAGATGTGGACCCCAGCTATGAAGATCTGGAGCCCGTCTCTGAGGATCTGGACCCCGATGCTGAAGCTCCGAGCTCCGTCTCGGGGACCCGTGACTCGGATCCCCAAGATCTCGACCCCATGTCCTCAAGTTTCGACCTGGATCCAGACGTCATCGGCCCTGTCCCCCTGGTTCTTGACCCCAACAGCGACACCCTCAGCCCCACCGAAGCCCCAGACCTGGACCCCCTCTCATCTAGCCTCACTGCCACTCCCGAGGTCCTGGCCGCCAGCCCCGCGGTGCTTCCTGCGCCTGCCAGCCCTCCCCGGCCCTTCTCCTGCCCCGATTGCGGGCGAGCCTTCCGCCGCAGCTCGGGGCTGAGCCAGCACCGCCGCACCCACAGCGGCGAGAAGCCCTACCGCTGCCCCGACTGCGGCAAGTCGTTCAGCCACGGCGCCACGCTGGCCCAGCACCGGGGCATCCACACGGGCGCGCGGCCCTACCAGTGCGCCGCCTGCGGCAAGGCCTTCGGCTGGCGCTCCACGCTGCTGAAGCACCGCAGCAGCCACAGCGGCGAGAAGCCGCACCACTGCCCCGTGTGCGGCAAGGCCTTCGGGCACGGCTCGCTGCTGGCGCAGCACCTGCGCACGCACGGCGGCCCGCGGCCGCACAAGTGCCCCGTGTGCGCCAAGGGCTTCGGGCAGGGCTCCGCGCTGCTGAAGCACCTGCGCACGCACACGGGCGAGCGGCCGTACCCGTGCCCGCAGTGCGGCAAAGCCTTCGGCCAGAGCTCGGCGCTGCTGCAGCACCAGCGCACGCACACGGCGGAGCGCCCGTACCGCTGTCCCCACTGCGGCAAGGCGTTCGGCCAGAGCTCCAACCTGCAGCACCACCTGCGCATCCACACGGGCGAGCGGCCCTACGCCTGCCCCCACTGCTCCAAGGCCTTCGGGCAGAGCTCCGCGCTGCTGCAGCACCTGCACGTGCATTCCGGAGAGCGCCCCTACCGCTGCCAGCTCTGCGGCAAGGCCTTCGGCCAGGCTTCCAGCCTCACCAAGCACAAGCGCGTGCACGAGGGCGCCGCCGCGGCGGCTGCCGCTGCCGCGGCGGCCGCCGCTGGCCTGGGCCTCAGTCCTGCTTCGATGCTGCGGCCCGGGCAGGTCTCCCTCCTGGGGCCTGATGCTGTGTCTGTTCTCGGCTCCGGCCTGGGCCTCAGCCCTGGCCCCAGCTCTGGCCTTGGCTCTGACCCTGGCTCCGAGCCGGGCTCCCTCCCTGATCCCAGCCCCAAAGCTGTCTCTGGCTCCGAATCTACCCCCACCCCTGATTCTATCAAAGCTTCTGACCCTAAGCCTGGTCACGACGCAGATCCCGACCTTGTGGCCAGCCCTGACCACGGATCTGGCCCCAGCTCCGACTCCAACCCCGAGTCTCATCCCGAACCCTGCTCCCCCACCCATGACACTGTCAGCCCAGCCCTCCCTACTGGCGAGAGTCCTGAGTGGGTGCGGGAGCAAGGGGCGCTGCTGGGGCCCGACGGCTGAAGTGGGCGCCGATGCTCCCGGGGGCCTGGGGAAGCTGTGTGTCGTGCAGTTTAGTAAAATCCTCGCACTGCCTCCTGGCTCTGTGTTGTGGTTTGCCTGTCTCTCTTTTTCCACTAAGGCACAGCCCTTTCCTGGGGAGATGGGGGAGGGTGTGGCCCGTGCCAGCCATAGCTGGAACCCCAATGTCCTGGCTCCCTGCCCCTCATCCTCCAGGCTTCCCCGTTCCCCCACAAGGTCTCACACTGGCCCACCGTAGTTACCACTCTGCCCCCCAAGAGCACCCTGGCCACCCTAGTCAAGGGCAGACTTCCTTGGCGGGTGGTCTGAACAGGATCCCTTCCCTCTGGCTTTTCTCTGAGTGGTGGAATTTCTGGCATGTTGACAGTCTAGAAGGCTGATGATGGAGGCTGATAGGAGACCTGGCCGGCAGCCTACCCCACGCCCTTCACAGCCCATGTTCTAGGTACAGCACTGGACACAAGAGGCGCTCATTTATGTGTTCAGCCAAAATCCGCTGCTTCCTGGAGCCTCAACAGAGAGCAAGATAAGCACGGCCTTGGCCTTCACAGAACTCACAGATGCCAACTTCAGAAAGCTTTGAAAAGCAGTTACTGGGGGGACTGCTTTCCTGAGGAGGGATTCTAGAATCCCAATAACCCACTAATTTAATTGTCAGTGCTGGTTGCCCGGCCTTGCTCTGTACCCTTGCAGTGTATGCTCTCGCATTTTCTCTTTTAATTCCACAGCTTCACCAGACAGGTAACTATGACTAAATATCCCCATTTTGCAAACGAGCAACCAGACATGTGGAGTTTAAGGGACACTTTGGCGGATGTAGAAGTAAGTGGCAGTTGTCAGGGCCTAGATTTAATCCAAACTGTCTGTCCGCCACAGCCTGAGTTCTTAACCAGCGTGCTTCAAAGAGTGTGCAAAGGCCCCGGGGCTGTTGAGTGATGAGCTAGGGGAGATTGGGGCCAGAGCAGAGGGCCCCGGCAGACTGAGGTGGGAGTTTGCTTGTTATCCTTGAGCAACTGGAAGACGTCGACAGGTGTGGCAGAAGACTCAACAGGAGTTACTCTTCCAAAATGCTTTCCGGCTGCTGCCTGGACAGTGTAGTGCAGGGGGCAGGAGTGGGAGCCTCAGGTTAGGAAGGAGGTGGCTGCAGTGGTCCAGGACAGGAATGTTGAGGGACTCTCGGCTGACGGCCATAGGAGTGGGGATAAGTGGTCCTATTTAGGACACAATTAGGAAATGACATAGATTTGCCGACAGTTCAGATGAGAGGAGCGGAGGCCGAAAGAGATGCGAGTAGGCATGAGGTTTCTGCCAGGCCAGAGAAGCAGCCATGAGACAGGACGGACGATCATCCTCGGACTCTGGGGAGGGTAAGGGGTCAAGCCTTGAACGTGGAACTCAAGAATCCGGCACCGGACGGAGGCGAGGCAAGGAGCCAGGACGGAACCAGCCCTACTTTGGCATTCTCACAGCCAGCCCATCCCCCAGCACCTTCAGGGACCGTCGGCGTTAGGGCCCCAAGACCGCCCTCCGCCCCGCAAGTCGCCAGCCGAGGACAACGCATGCGTGCTGCGGCCGCAGGGATTGTCGTGGCGCAGGGGGTGGGACAGGATCCGGTCACGTGCTTCCAGTGGCGGGGGAGGGGGGCGCGGCGCCGCTCCGATCACGTGACCGCAGCTCGCGTCAGCTGATGCGAGAGGGTTTGAAGCTGCACCGCGAGGGAGCGAGGCCGCAGTGGCAGCGGCGGGCGCTCGGACCCCGGCTGCCCCGCCGCGCCCGCCGGCGTCCGGCGCTCCCCGTCCCGGCATGGCAGCCCCCGTGGGCCGGCGCGGCTCAGGTGAGGGCGCGCGGCCCCGCGGGCCTCCGAACGCGGGCGGCGGGCGGGCGGCCAGCTTCCCCGACCTGGGGCGGCTGAGCTCCCGGTTTCCCTCGCCTAAACTCCGGTGCTGACCTCTCAGCTTCCCGGGAGTGGAGATAAGGACAGATGGCTCCTGGAACTTGGGCCACAGGTGGGCACCAGCTCCTCCGACCTCGGAGTGGCGGGACTGCCGAGTGCTCTTCCTGGACCCACGTT
This sequence comes from Acinonyx jubatus, assembly GCF_027475565.1. NCBI lineage: Eukaryota > Metazoa > Chordata > Mammalia > Carnivora > Felidae > Acinonyx > Acinonyx jubatus. Next base: position 159,541,822 of record NC_069383.1, read on the forward strand.
GTGCTCAGAGTCCCTAAACTCAGGCAGCGGGTGGGCCGCCAGCCTCGCCAGCTGGCGCCGGGGAGGTTTCCAGGGTTTGCGTTCTGCTTTGCTCAGCTTTGCTGGAACTCTCAGCGGGCACCAGCTTCTCCAACCCTCACGTGAAACTCCCAGGATTCCCTTCCCCAATCCAGGAGGCAACGCTCAGCTTCTCTAAACTCAGACAGTGAGCTGGTGGGGGGATTGCCCCCTTGACCTTGGCACTTAACTCGATTTTATAAGTCCAAACCCATGGAAGCTCAGCTTCCTTGAACTCAGGAGGTGGCTGCCCAGCCTCCCGTATTTTCAGTCTCTGCTTCTTAATGAGGGGGGTGGGGCTGGAGGAGGACCCTTTGTGTTGGTCTTTCAGCTGTCCCTGCTGGTAGGATCTGGGGTGGGTTAACTGTGATCCCAGCTAGGGAGGCGGGCCTGCCCTCTGGCTTCCCATCCAGCTGTCTTGTAAACAACTCCACAACAACATCCCAGCTCCAAGGGGACCAGCCAGGAGCTGGCCCTCCCTGCACGACAGGTTCTGACGGTGCCACATTCATCCTGGTGGCTGTGCCAGGCAGCCAGCCAGCCAGGTCCTGGAAAGAAGCAGGGTTCTCCTAGTAGGGGTGTGTGTGTGGGGGGGGGGGGGGCTGTCAGGGATGGTCCTGGGCTGCTGTGACCAGCTGTGACCCCAGCAGGTGATGAAACCTTGGACTTTCCTCTTGGGCTGATCAGGAGTGAAGGGAACGAGTAATGCTTAGAATAGTCCCTGTTTGCTGAAGAATTACTAAGATTCTAGAGCTGAACCGAGGCTTTTGTCTTGTCTGTCTTCATTCTCAGAACACCTTCCAGAATTTCAGCCTCAGGGTAGACTTTTTTTTTTTTTTTTTTTTTAATTTCCACTTTTCAAATGAGGACACGGAGGTTTTAAAAGATGTCCAGGATCCCCCAACTGGGAAGTGGCAGGTCTGGGATTTGTTTCTAGGGCTGTGTGATTTCCAGAAGTTGGGACCCTTAATGAAGATGCTATATTAGCTCAGGAACTGACGTACAAATGGCATCACGACACCCACTGGGGTACAGTGAGTCTTGAGCAAATGTGCTCTGTTATTGTCGATCTCTCCTTCTTCAGGCCTGTGGCTTGTGAGAGTGTCAGCTGGGTGGGCCAGGTCACCATGAGCGATGAGCAGAAGGGCCCTTCTTTGGGTGTTTGACCAGAAAAAACGGGAAGGGGTGCCTGGGTGGCTCAGTCAGTTGAGTTTCCAGCTCTTCATTTCGGCTCAGGTTGTGATCCGAGGATCATGGGATTGAACGTTGCACTGAGTATCGAGCCTGCTTGAAGATTCTCTGTCTCCCTCTGTCCCTCCCTGACTCATGCTTGCTCTTCTTCTCTTTAAAAAAAAAAAAAAGAAAGAAAAAACTGGAATGTAGCTGAGCTCCATGCTCCCACCTGGGGGCTGGAGTTGATATAAGCCCTGGAGGCTTGAGTGCCCTGTGAGAAGCCAGTGGAAGCCATTCGTGCTTTCCCCACAAACCGACAACTGGAACGAGGATGGGATATTCGGACACTCTTACCATGCACCAGCCCCTGTGGTCGATGCTTTGTGAGCATCAGACCTTCAGCTTCCCGGTGAGAGAGATTACTGCCCCATTTTGCAGAGGAGGAAGCTGAGGCTCAGAGGCCGGGTGCCCTGCCCCAGCCAGTGAGCAACAGGGTCACGCATCAGCTCAGGCCCTTTTGAGCCCCAAATCGGAATTGGTAGCCTCTGAGCACTATTGCTGTGTGTATCCATAAAACGTTGCAGTTTCTGGGATTTCTTCGATGGGAGTTATTTTCTTGGCTGGAGCAGGGGACCCGTCTCCCCTGTTGCCAGGTGGTCCCCACTGCCCTCTCTCCCTTTCCCTCAGAGACGGAGCGCCTCCTGACACCCAGTCCTGGGTATGGCACCCGGGCCGGGGCTTCCCCGGCCCCTCCGGAAGAGGAGGACCTGCGTCGCCGCCTCAAGTACTTTTTCATGAGTCCCTGTGACAAATTCCGGGCCAAGGGTCGCAAGCCCTTCAAGCTGATGCTGCAAGTCGTGAAGATCTTGGTGGTCACTGTGCAGGTGAGTCGTGCAGGGGCCCCAGCAGAACCCAGCTGTGGCCGCCGCCGTTCTTGAAGGAGAGTCCTGGAGTCAGAGCCTAGTCCTGATGCTGCAGCAACGTAAGGACAGTGACAATGGCAGTGATCAGTCACAAAGCTCTCCCAGGTCTGTGTGGGAACAGCTCCTGGTAAGCTCACAAATGCCCTTGGAGGTCCTGGCAACTCTTATTGCCACCCTTTTACAGATGAGGCAGCCAGGGCCCAGAGAGGTGAAGGGATTTGTCCAAAATCACAGAGCAACCAAGCATGGGGAGCTGGCACTTGAACCCAGGCAGCCTGGTGCCTCAAAGAGAACGGACCCGGTGGCTTAGCAGATACTGCTGCCATCCCAGGCCCCATGGTGGGCTTTGGGGACCCCAAGATGAATCAGACCGAGCCCCTGCCCTAAGGAGCTCTGGGTCTGGTGCTGTGATTCGGGGCGTATTACCACACTTCTGATTTCTTTTCGGTACAAGGGCCCATCGGTGGTACTTACCCTGTAGATTTGGGCTCAGCACAGAACCCGGCACCTGCTAAACATTTAATGAACGTTGATCTCGGGCATGAGATGTACGAACACCTGCTGTGTGCTGCTCACCGGGGATTTCTGGTGGGCCTTCCTCCACTCGTGCCCTGGGGGAGGCCCCATCCCAGTTTTGTCGATGCCCGCTCCCTCCACCAGCTCATCCTGTTCGGGCTCAGCAACCAGCTGGCAGTGACCTTCCGGGAGGAGAACACCATTGCCTTCCGGCACCTCTTCCTCCTGGGCTACTCTGATGGGGCAGATGATACCTTCGCAGCCTACACGCGGGAGCAGCTCTACCAGGCCATCTTCCACACCGTGGACCAGGTGCGGGGGCCCCCCGGGGGGGCGGCAGGCGAGCGGGCAGGCAGGGGACAGCAGGCAGGGCTGACGGCTTCTCCCCTCCCCTGCCCGCAGTACCTGATGCTCCCCGACGTGTCGCTGGGCCGGTATGCCTACGTGCGGGGCGGAGGTGGCCCCTGGGCCAATGGCTCGGCCCTGGCCCTCTGCCAGCACTACTACCACCGTGGCCACGTGGACCCGGCCAACGACACCTTTGACATTGATCCGCTGGTTGTCACTGGTAAGCAGGCGGGGCAGACACAGCAGGAGGGGTAGCGCGGCCGCTGGGAGTCACATTCCGGTTCTGCCTCCCAGCCTTCTAGGAGATAGGGTTGTCCCGATCGATCGTGACTCGACGCTCGGGGAGTCCTCGGGGGAATGTTTGGTCCGCCCGAAAACGCACGCGTGGTGTCTTAATATCATTGATGTCTGGGGGCTCACTGAGGGCCAGGCCCTAGGGCCTGTGTCCGGAATGAGACACACTGGGCTCTGTCCTGGGGAGACAGTGGGGGAACAAAGGACAACCGCTAAGCTCATAGTGGGAGGTGAAGGAGGGAAGGGGGCTGTCGGGGACTCTGGGGAGACCTGCCTGTGCCTCTCCCGCCCCCAGTGTCCCTTCCCTGACTCCCTGTCCTCAGACTGCATCCGGGTGGACCCCCCTGAGAGACCCCTTGTGCCCCCCAGTGATGATCTCTCCCTCTCGGACGGCAGCGCCAGTTACAAGAACCTCACGCTCAAATTCCACAAGTACTGCCTGATGGAGGGGGCCTCCAGGGCTGGGCCGAGGGTGGGGGGAGGCAGGATGCCAGGCATCCTTGGCCGCCCCCTCACAGGCGGGGACAGAGGAAGGCCACGCTGATGCCCGTGTGCGAGCACTTCCTCTGCAAGCTGCAGAGTCAGCATTGGGGCAGGAGCACTGGTGGGGGCTGGGCGGTGGCAGGCGGGAGGAGCAGAGCCCCTCCCCCTCACCCAGGCCTCCCCACCACCCCCCAGGCTGATCAACGTCACCATCCACTTCCAGCTGAAGACCATCAACCTCCAGAGCCTGATCAACAACGAAATTCCAGACTGCTACACCTTCAGTGTCCTGGTAAGCCCCAGGGTCCGGGACGAGGGTGTAGGGCCTGCCAGTAATAGGGATTGCCTGCAGGGCTTCTGAGCTCCGGGGCTGGGGCCCTTGGCCAAGGGCAGCGTGGGGGTGAGAAGGGGGATGGGGCTGGACAGACCGTCCATCGTGCGGATCTGGGAGCCTGGGTGTGCCAAGGTCCAGTCTGGCTCCTCCTGCCTTGCCGTGTTGCTACAGATCACTTTTGACAATAAGGCGCACAGCGGCCGTATCCCCATCAGCCTGGAGACCCAGGCCCACATCCAGGAGTGTAAGCACCCCAGCGTCTTCAGGCACGGTGAGCCCCCAAACCCCACACCAGCCAGGACCGGGGGTCCTGACCTGCCCGGGGAGCCCGCCAAGTCCCAGGCCAGCACGGACCCAGTTCCTGACTCGCCCAGGTCACCCGTGAGCTCACTGAGGAGCCACAACCAGTCCTGCAGCCTCCTAGGCCTGGCCTAGCCCCGTCCCTAGTCCCCCAAGGCCCTGAGCCACTCCTGGCTCTACCCAAGTCATCTCCTCACAGGAGACAACAGCTTCCGGCTCCTGTTTGACGTGGTCGTGATCCTCACCTGCTCCTTCTCCTTCCTGCTGTGTGCCCGCTCGCTGCTCCGTGGCTTTCTGCTGCAGAACGTGAGAGCTGCCTCCAGTGGCATGCACGTGTGCCCAAGCCGGCCTTGCCCAGCTCTGGGGCCATAAGGGCCAGGGGAGAGCGGGTCCCTTGCCTGCACAGGCTCTCACGCCTCCTACCTCCTGCAGGAGTTTGTTGGGTTCATGTGGCGGCAGCGGGGACGGGTCATCAGCCTGTGGGAGCGGCTGGAATTTGTCAACGGCTGGTACATCCTGCTGGTCACCAGCGATGTGCTCACTATCTCGGGTACCATCATGAAGATTGGCATCGAAGCCAAGGTAGGTCCTGCCTGGGGCCCTGTTGTCCCCTTCCAGGCGCTGCTCCCCTAATACGCGTTAACCCCCATCCTGCCTGGGCACCCCCCCCCCCCACCTTCGCCAGAAGGGCCAGGCCAGATGCGGTTGACGCTGCTCTTGTCCCTAGAACCTGGCGAGCTACGATGTCTGCAGCATCCTCCTGGGCACCTCCACCTTGCTCGTCTGGGTCGGCGTCATCCGCTATCTGACCTTCTTCCATAAGTACAACGTAAGCCGCGTGTGTGCAGGCTGGACCCTCTAGACGGCAGCCATATGCTCCCCAGATCTCACTTCCCTCCCCCAGATAAATTCATACACGTATGGCAGTCAGCGGCCTCTCTAGGTGGCCTGTCAGGAGCCTCTTCCCCATACCTGCCCGCCCCAGACGTCCGTGTCACTACACCTGAACCACAGCCACGTGAGCCCGCTGCTTTGCACGCACCCAGCTGAGTCTGGTCGTGGGATAGCCTCAGGCCCCCTCGTCCCCACCCTGCCCCTTCTCAACCCCAACTTCTCAACTCCCGGCTTCTGTGGCGGCTCTGCCGTGACTTCAGCCAGGCCCTGCCCGCTTCACCGCCATTCGCAAGTCCCACCTGGGTTCCCACACCCTCATTGTGCCCCCCCTCCCCCCCCCCCCCCCCCGCCATCTGCCTGCCACAGATTCTCATTGCCACGCTGCGGGTGGCCCTGCCCAGCGTCATGCGTTTCTGCTGCTGTGTGGCTGTCATCTACTTGGGCTATTGCTTCTGTGGCTGGATCGTGTTGGGGCCCTACCACGTGAAGGTAGGGGCTCTCCGGGGCGTGCTGCTCAGGATCCACAGTCCAGGGGTTCCTGTCTCCCCTCTCTAAGCCCACTTCCTGAACCCTCTGACCCCTGGCTTATTGGTTGTTGATGTGGGGGCACGGAATCACCCACCTTGGCCCCTGGTACCTTCCCGGGAGTTCTGCCCATTATTCCCTCTGACCCCCGGTGACCCCACCCTGCCCCCGGCCCCGCCTGTGGCTGCCTCTGACGGCACGACCCCACCGCCCTGCTGGCAGTTTCGCTCGCTGTCCATGGTGTCCGAGTGCCTGTTCTCTCTCATCAACGGGGACGACATGTTCGTGACGTTCGCCGCGATGCAGGCCCAGCAGGGCCGCAGCAGCCTCGTCTGGCTGTTCTCTCAGCTCTACCTCTACTCCTTCATCAGTCTCTTCATCTACATGGTGCTGAGCCTTTTCATCGCGCTCATCACCGGTGCCTACGACACCATCAAGGTCAGCGCCGGCCCCCACGCCCTCCCCCCAGCCTGCCTCCAGTGGGGCCAGCCCTCACATACTCGCAGCCGTGTACCTGGGGCTCCAGGTCCCCTTAGTAGGGTCTCAGGGCACATGAGGCAGGGTGAGGAGGGAAGGGCCCAGGGGGAGAAGGTGGGAGACTCTGAGAAGCCAGAGAGAGGTGACTGGGGTGGTGGTGCCGATCGCAGCCGCCAGTCTTGGTTTCATCCGCGTGGGGTTCTGGCCAGGTAAGGTTTCCTGAGTCTGCTTTTACCAAGCGAGAGACCAGGCTGTAGAGTTTTAGTGACTTGCCTGAGGTCAGCTGCTAAGCGGCCAGGCTCAACCCAGGACTGAGGGATTCCGGAAGGCCCCGCTCCTAATTCTTCTGTAGGGTGGTCTGGGCGGGAGCTCTTTAAGTCCAGGGAGTGGCGGTCCTGCAGGTTGCAGGGGTCAGAGGAAAGGGGTCGGAGTAGAATGTGGGGGTGGCAGGTGGGCCAGACCCTGCGCTGGGTGGGTATCTAGGAAACGCAGTGTATACAGATTAGTCTGGACCAGTGGGCAGGGTGGTGAACAGCTAGTGAAAGGAACGAAGGCTACAGAGGGTCCCCTGGTCTAGACTGGTACTGGGGTGAGTCTGGGAAAGTTTCTAGAATGTGCTAATACTAATCTTAGCCACCTGTGACTACTTAAATTTTGACTTGAATCAAAGTGAATTCCACACTCAGTTCCTCACTCACATCTTTCGAGTATCAAGTGCCCAAAAGCCAGTATGGCTGGTGACGACCAGGTTGGTCGGCACAGATAGCAAACCTTGCCATCATCTCAGAAACTTCTGGATTGACGAGATGAGAGTTGAAGAGAGAGAGAACCTGGGAGAAGGAACAGCCAGAGCAAAGGCCCAGTAGCCAGAAAGGACTTGGGGAAGAGATGCTGATTCCTCTACCAGGTTGGGAGGGGGTGAAGGCTCTGCTGAAAGCAGATGTGCACCCCCCACCCCCCGCAAACATGGATAAACCATCCCACAGACACACTCTGTCACCCAGGCCCGAGGAGCCCCTGTGGAGCTTGCTCTGGCGCCTCAACGTCACACGTGTGTATCAGCTTGGGACGTACAAGCCCAGACCTTGATCCCGCTGTGTGCACCCAACTCAGTAGTTGTGTGTCAAGCACCCAGATTGTGTCACGTGTGGTTCTGGGTGCTGGAGCACAGCAGAGGGCACCAACTGACTGAGATGCGGGGGCACATATTCGGGAGGCCAGGGAAGGTCTCTGGGGGAAGCACACCATGAGGAAGGACAGGTGCAGGGGACACTGAGTACAGAGTGAGAGTGCGTGGGGGTGGGGGGAGGTGGGGAAGCTTGGCTGGTGGAAGGAACCAGGAGGAGATCCAGTTGGCTGGCTGGCGAGGTGGTGGTGGTGGTGGGGAGGCCAGACATCAAAGGGGCCACCCCGCGTTTCCCCGCAGCACCCCGGAGGTGCTGGCGCGGAGGAGAGCGAGCTCCAGGCCTACATCGCGCAGTGCCAGGACAGCCCCACCTCCGGCAAGTTCCGTCGAGGGAGCGGCTCGGCCTGCAGCCTCCTCTGCTGCTGCGGCAGGTTCGAGTTGGGTATTGGGGGCTGCGGAGAGGGCGTGGGCCCGAGGGAACTGCTGCCTTCTGCCCCGCTGGCCGGCTGATACGGCTTCTCTTCCAGGGACGCCTCGGAGGAGCATTCGCTGCTGGTGAATTGATTCGGACCCGCTGCTGCTATTGGACATTAGCCCTCCGACTACGGAGACTCACGCTTATTTATTTTTAGGGTTTGCTTTTAAAGGACCGGTTCCCTGCCGTGCCCTGAGGACCTGTGCCAGTCGGGTCGGACACGGGTGGGACAGGGGTGGGTGGGTGTTAAATAAACGGGAAAATAAACTTGTTCTCGGTTCTAGTGGGAGGGGCATTCCCTGCGCCCACAGGTCTCGGTCCCTTTAAGGCGTCGCCAAACAGCGTAACGGGCTGCGCCAGATGGCCCTTGGTGGGGGCGGGGCTGCGGGGCGCCCTGTGGTGACTGATTTAAAGGGGCCGTGCCTGCGGCGCCGGGCGGAAAGCTACCGGTGTTGGCGCAGAGTGGAGCCTGGCTGCGGCCCCCTGGGTGAGTCCGGGTTTTCGTCGCCCCCGCAGACGCGTCCCTTCCGGGATCGTTAGCGAGACCTTGGTTTTCCTAAGATCTGTCCTCCGATTTCTGGTAGTCCCAGGCTCTCTTATGTTCCCATCCCCCTCCTCCCCCAGTTCCCGGCAGGTGTTTCCACGCGGGTAGCTGGGTGTGCGCTAGGGTGAAAGGGCCCTAGTTCTCCGTAAATTTTCCATGTAGTCTCTAAAGGGCCCAGTGACTCCCCCAAGTTTCCGTTAGTACTCCAGCCGTGCCAGAAACATTGTCATTCCCTCAGAAAAGCCCCAGTAATATTCCAGCGTTCATCCCGAGGCCGGTTCTCTAGCTCAAACGACCGCTGGGACGTGCCCATCCAGCTCCCAGTTTCCCCAGTAACAGTCCTGTATTCCTGGGAATCTAGGCAACTTTACAGTGACCCCCGGTAATTCCAGCATCCCTGGTTTCGTCTCAGTAATGGCGCCAGCATCGTTCCCAAAGTTCCAGTGATGCTCCACACTGTCAGAGACCCCATAACTTTATTAATGCGTGACAGTAAAGCTCCAACATCAGCCAGGAACACCTTGTGACCCCGCCCCACTCCGAGCATCTCGGGATCCTTCCGAGACCTCGACATCACCCCAGGACCCCTTGTGTGGTAGTTTGCCGGCAGCACTCCCAGCGCCCCGGCCTGTGGGTTTCCGGAGGGGCAGGTTTAGGTCAGAAGCCAGTCGTCTCCTCGACCCCCATGGCTTGAAGACCCCAGTTTCCCTGGGAAGGTCCATCCAGCCTTCGCAGGGGGGTGCGGCCTAGCGTCTGCTGGGTCAGAATTGATCAATCCCGCAGGGAAGAAGCCAGGAAGGGGCCACTTGCGGGAGGAAGTCGGTCCTCTTGGGCGCCCGTGCAGTGGCTGCTGACTGGGTGTCTGGCAGGCTGCCCTTTAGCCCCAGGGTGGGGCTCTACCGCTGGGGCGTCTGCCGGCCCAGCGTATGGGTGACGGGAGCCAGGCGGGGAACCAGGGACCCCCCCCCCCCACACACACACACACTCCCTAGCCCGGGACTCGAGGTCCACCTGCACCACTTCTCTGCTCTTCAGTGCCCCTCCAGCTGTCCTCTGGCCAGCAACGCCATCCAGGTGGCCTGTACGAAAGGGGCAAGGCTCATGGTAAGGAGCAGGGCTTGCGGCAGGGGAGAGGGGGGCCCAGAGCGACGACTTGCACCGGTTCCTTCTACTTCGTATTCCCTAGGACTCAGGGCTACCAGACCTGCCTCCCAGTCTGAAGCAACTGATGGAGGCTCCGCTGCAAACCGGAATGGTAAGGGTTGGGGAGGTGTGGCGCTGCGAGAACTACAATTCCCGAAATGCTCAGCGCCCATCGCGGTCCCGTGAGACCTTGGTTACGCCTGTTCTGGCGGAACTACGTTTCCCGGCGTGCACCGCGGGCCGCGGAGCCGCCGGAAAAGAGTTGCGCCCCCGGGGAGGGAGCAGCGCCGGCCCATTCTGCAGATGGGGGCATCGAGTCACGGGCCGTCTGTGACCTCCTCGGGGGCCGGGGACTTGGCGGAGTGGGATGGGGACGGGGGCGTCCCGGCCTCCGTGGAGGGCTCGGCAGGCCGGATATGCGATGCGCAGCCAGTGCCCTTCATCCCGCAGGTGCTGGGCGTGATGATTGGGGCTGGAGTCGCGGTGCTGGTCACTGCCGTATTCATCCTCCTGCTGGTGCGGAGACTGCGAGTGCAGAGTGAGGACCCCGAGGGCCCCTCCGGGGAGGCTGCGGCGTAGGGAGCTGAAATGTCCGGGGTCCTGAGGCAGTAGAGATGGGACTTACGGGAGTCTCCAGGCAGGGTCCTCATTTCTGGTCGCGTGGAGTCTGCGCGGAGCTCAGAGTGCTTCTCTCCCCACTTATCCCCAGAGACTCCAGCCCCGGATGGTCCCAGGTACCGATTCCGGAAGAGGGACAAAGTGCTTTTCTATGGTCGGAAGATTATGCGGAAGGTGAGTCTAGGACCTCCTGGGGTCCTTGCCGACCACACAGAGGTTCTACCCTTTCCCTCTTGCACCTCTTAGTAAGCCCGCCCTCCTTGAGTAAGCGTCTCTGGATCTGGTCCCTTCTCCCCTTAGGTCTGAACTGGCAGTTCACCCATCCCCCATCCTTAATTCTCCTAGGTATCACAATCCACTTCCTCCCTGGTGGATGCTTCCGTCTCCACCACTTCCCGGCCACGCATGAAGAAGAAACTTAAGATGCTCAACATTGCCAAGAAGTAAGGCTGTACTGGGTGTACCTGGCGCTGGGGGACCATCTCAGGGACCTTTTGAGTAATCAGCCCACAGCAAAGGGCCTATCTAAGGGTTCTTTGAACCCCACGGACTCAGAGGGGCTATCTCAGAGCTCTCCCACACCAGACAGGCTGTCTGTGGTGTCTGTGTGCCCCGAGGGCTCTCTCAGCTATGTTCCCCTACCACAGGGGTGTCCGTGAGCCCGTTACCTCCAGCCCATATCTCAGACACTTTATAATACACGTAGGGGTCTGCCTCCTGGTTTGCCGTGTGGGCTAGTTCATGGGTCTCCCCACCCAAGAAGTGATTCATTGGGGTTCACTCAGGTTTTTCTGTGACCTGCTGGAGGGGCTGTCTCTAGCTTTTGCGTTCTGGGGGTATCTCTGCAATTTCTCTCCGTCAAAAAGCATCTTTCTATGTTGCCTGCCTTAGAGTTCTTCCCACACTAAGGAGGCTGTCTTAAGCATTTCTGTACCGCCAGGAGTTATTTCAAGAATCTTCTTGCTTTAAGAAGCATAGGAGGGCATGTCAGGGGCCCATGTTGTCAGCAAAGGGCTATCTCAGAGTCTGTGAGAAAGGCCCTCCCAGGGATCTTTCTAAGTTGGAAGCTGGCTCTGAGGTCGGTCTCCTGACATCATGGAATATACCTGAAGGTCTGTTTTGAGGGCGTCATCCCAGGGCTGTTCATGATCAACAGTTGTGTTATCACACAGGTTTTTAGGGCTTGAGAAGCAGTGGGTAGCTTTAGATTCTCTGTGGTCAGTTGAGGGTTTATATCTCGTGTGTGTTTATGTCGCGGGGGTGGTCTCAGTGTGTGCATACCCTTAAGGAGCTACACTGATGTCATGACCTTCAGAGGGCTATCTCAGCTCTCTGTGAACTGGGTACAGGCTAGCCCAAGATCTCTCTGATCAGAAAAGGAGCCATGTCTGGATTTCTCTGTATCATGGAGTTTAATTCAGGGGTCTGGTCATACTAAAGGGTCTATGTCAGAAGTCTTGTGACCAGGGGAGGGATCATCTCAGTAGTAACTGTGCCTTGCCAGGAAGGGTTCTCCCAGGTCTATGGTTAGCAGAGGAGCTATATCTGTACTCTCCACACATGATGAGAGCTATTTCAGGAGTCGTGACCATCAAAGGCGTCATCTCAGGGTTCTTGATATCTGGGCATAAGGGCTAGCTCAGGGATCTTTGCAAAGATCAAAACAGTTGTACCGGGGGGTGACTGGGTGGCTCAGTCGGTGAAGCGTCCGCCTTCGGCTCAGGTCATGATCTCGCGGTCCGTGGGTTCGAGCCCCGCGTCGGGCTCTGTGCTGACCGCTCAGAGCCCGGAGCCTGTTTCGGATTCTGTGTCTCCCTCTCTCTCTGACCCTCCCCCGTTCATGCTCTGTCTCTCTCTGTCTCAAAAATAAATAAACGTTAAAAAAAAAATTAAAAAAAGAACAAAACAGTTGTACCAGGGGTCTCCTCATATGATGGAAGCCACCCCAGAGATCTATTTGCATTAGAGAGATTTTGTCAGGGTCTAGTCTGTGCTGAGAAAGGTGGTCTCAGGGTCCCATGGTGAACAGAGATGCTATTTTTGGGGGCAGCCCGTATCTTATGTCAGGGATCTGCCTAACTACAGGTTCCATCTCAGAAGCTTACAATTAGTGAAGGAGTAATCAGCAAATTCATTTTGTGAGGGATCAGATCAGTAAACATTTTAGGCCTTATAGGTCATTCTATCGTTACAATTACTCAACTTAGCTGTTGAGCGGAAGTAGCCGCAGGTAATATGTAAACGAACGTAAATGAACGTGAATTGCGTGTGTGCCAATAAAACTTTATTTACACAAGTGGGTAGGAGGCCAGAGTTTGCTGATCCCTGTCTTTTGTGATTTGGGGAAAGGCTGTGTGGAGTCTCAGGTCTGCCCGAGCCCTCTCCCTACCCGCCCCCTGCACCCTTCTCTTCCCATCAGGATCCTGCGCATCCAAAAAGAGGCCCCGACACTGCAACGGAAGGAGCCCCCGCCCGCAGTGCTTGAAGCTGACTTGACGGAGGGTGACCTGGCTAACTCCCACCTGCCCTCCGAGGTGCTCTACATGCTCAAGAATGTCCGGTCAGTGTTGGGGTGCAGGCGGGGGGCTGCAGAGCTGGGGGCTCACCTGACCTCCTGCATTCCTCCTCCTCCTCCCTCCCCCATCCAACAGGGTGCTGGGCCACTTCGAGAAGCCGCTCTTCCTGGAGCTCTGCCGACACATGGTCTTCCAGCGGCTCAGCCAGGGTGATTACGTCTTCCGGCCAGGCCAGCCGGATGCCAGTATCTATGTGGTGCAGGATGGGCTGCTGGAGCTCTGTCTGCCAGGGCCTGTGAGTGGACCACCCAAGGGGGCACCAGAGGGAGATGGGCAGGGGGAATGGGCACTGGTTATCGGGATGGGCATTGCTGTCAGTCAGCAGGGTAGTAGTCTTCTGAGATGTGCGGGCAGGAGTTGGGAATGAATGCCCAAAGCTGTTGGGGTGGTCTACATCATCAGCAGTCACAGTTAGTGATGCCTAGGAAATGGATGCTGGTCAAAGATTTGGTGGGTGCCGGGATCGGGATGTCAGTGATCACTGGGTGGTGAGGTCGAGAGCCAGTGGTGTGGTCAGGAGGTGGAATGCCTGTTGGCAGGGTGGGGACAATGTGGTCAGCCCCCCACTCCCCTCTCGGTGTCTCAGGACGGGAAGGAGTGTGTGGTGAAGGAAGTGGTCCCTGGGGACAGTGTCAACAGCCTCCTGAGCATCCTGGATGTCATCACTGTGAGTGGTCGATCTTGGGGGGCGAGGAGGCTGGCTGTGAGGACAAAGTCGGAGGGCTGGTTTGGAGAGGGTCATCTCAGGGACGCCAATCTCCGATAGTTCCCGCGGGTGCCGCCAGTGTTCTCAAGGCACTGGCGTTGGGAAGGACTGGGGGAGTGGGAAGGGGGCTCATAGCCCCTGATCTTGAGTCTCCTCGTTCCCCCGCGCCCCCAGGGCCACCAGCACCCCCAGCGCACTGTGTCCGCCCGGGCGGCCCGAGACTCCACGGTGCTGCGGCTGCCTGTGGAGGCCTTCTCTGCCGTGTTCACCAAGTACCCCGAGAGCTTGGTGCGGGTGGTGCAGGTCAGCGGGCCCTCTGCCTCCCTCCACCTACCCAACTGCCACGGGCACCTGTGGGCTGGGACTCGGCAGCCAACAGGTGCTCAAGCTGTGCTATGGGCCCTGAGCAGGCAGAGCTCCAGGGGGGCCCTGTCCCCTCCCTCCAGCTGTCTCCACACCTGCTCCCCCCCATCTTCTGCCACCTGATTGTGGGTTTCTCCCTGGCTGGCCCTCTGCCCCGGGTCAGCCCCTCACTGCTGAGCCCACCTGAACCTTCCCTCCACTCCAGCCCCGTAATGCTTCCTCCCAGCCTTCCTGTTATCCAGCTTTTGTCCCGCAGTGTCTCACCTCCAGTTTTCTCCCCGGCCCCGCCCCCTCTGACCACGCCCCTGCAGATTATCATGGTGAGGCTGCAGCGGGTTACCTTCCTGGCGCTCCACAACTACCTGGGTCTGACCAATGAGCTCTTCAGCCACGTGAGTTGTGCCGGGAGCACAGGGAACACGGGGCTGGGGGTGGGACGCGTGCCTCCCAGGTGGTACCACCAGGGTGCTCTCTGTCCCCAGGAGATCCAGCCCCTGCGCCTCTTCCCCAGCCCTGGCCTCCCAGCCCGCACCAGCCCGGTGCGTGGCTCCAAGCGGGTGGTCAGCGCCTCCGCCACTGAGGAGCCAAGGGAGACTCCCGGCCGGCCACCTGACCCCACTGGGGCCCCGCTGCCTGGACCTGCAGGTATCCCAGAGGACCCCAGCCCTCTCCCGGGGACTCCTTAGCTGGATACCCAGGTCTGACTCCTGTCCGGTCCCCTAGGGATCCCTAGCCTCAGGGAGCCATCGGAATCGCTTTCCTAGTTCCCTGCCGCATCATCCTAGCTTCAGGCATGTTGGCTCTGAGGGGCTGGAGCCTGAACACGTGTCTCTCGCAGGGGACCCGGTGAAGCCCACCTCCCTGGAGGCCCCCTCCGCCCCGCTGCTGAGTCGCTGCATCTCCCTGCCAGTGGACATCTCAGGTTTGGGGCGCCGGAGGGGAGCGGGGGAGGCCATCAGGCTTCTGGGTTGAATGTAGGGGTCCCGGTCTTGATTTTCCCCATCTGTGAAGTGGGAATACTGGCAGCACTCGCGTGGCTTTTTGGCGGGTAATCACTGAGGTGGTTAAGAAGGATTCTGCGGCAGGGAGTGGTCACGGAGTAGTCCTGTCTGCACAGAGACAGGATTCGGCACATAAGTCAAGTGTGGTCACTCGCGTCTTTGTTGTTTTTGTAAAATGCCTCCTGCTCACGGCAGGCTTGCAGGGTGGCCCCCGCTCGGACTTTGACATGGCGTATGAGCGTGGCCGGATCTCCGTGTCCCTGCAGGAAGAGGCTTCAGGGGGGCCCCAGGCGGCTCCCGCTCGGGTGAGGCCTTGCCCTCTCCCCCACCTCGCCCCAGCGCCCTCCCGGGACCCCAGCCTGGTGCACGGTGGCGTCCTCGGGAGGAGGTCAGGTGGGAGCACGGAGGTCACAGGCCCTGTCCCATGCAGACCCCCACTCAGGAGCCCCGGGAGCAGCCAGCGGGTGCCTGTGAGCACAGCTTCTGTGAGGAGGAGTTGGCCACGGGGGGTTGCCCCTTCGGGCCCTACCAGGGACGCCAGACAAGCAGCATCTTTGAGGCAGCGAAGCGGGAGCTGGCCAAACTGATGCGGATCGAGGTGGGCGGCCGTGGGGTCCTGGGGCACGTGAGGTGGAGGGTCGGGGTGGGGGGGGGGCCGGACAGGCCCATCTCAACCCTGCTTTCCCTCCAGGACCCCTCCCTCCTCAACAGCCGGGTCCTGCTCCATCATGCCAAAGCTGGCACCGTCATCGCCCGCCAGGGGGACCAGGTGAGGCTAACTCCTGGTCTCTAATGCAGCTCTGACCCCAGACCTCTTTCGGACCCTTGATCCTTGCCCTTTGACCCTGTATGAAGATCCCCGAGTATGTGATTTCCGCCGCTGATCTTAGGTGCTATGACCCTGATCCCTATGTCCTCTGGACCTATCGAACTTTCTTCTCCAACCCTTGAACCTTTTATCATAGGTCCCCTGACCCCTAGATCTCTCTTACCTGCCCCGGCCTCTCCTGTGACTTATATTTTCTGACCTTTCCGTTCCTCAGTATGCACTCACATCCTGTGTGCCTCTCGTCCTGGGCCCCTGCTGGGGTGGGTATGCGATAAGTGTGTGTGGATCAGAATCTGGACCCAGAGGCTGTGAACCAGCCCCTAGAGCTGGATTTCAGTGCTTCCTGGTAGCACCCAGCAAGTGTAGGAAAGCGTATCGCAGGAGTCCCTCTGGTGTGCACGTGGGGAAACTGAGGCCTAGTCATGATTTCACAGTCCAGAAGCCAGGAGGAGGAGGAGGAGCAGGAGGGTTCTGGACTGAGGGGGCCAGAGTTGCAATCAGACTCTGCCCTGACTCCCTCTGTGACTTTGGGCATGTCATCAGAAAAGTTCTCCGCTTCCTCATCCACAGGATGGGGTGATAATGGTAATTACCTGCTAGAATTGTCATGAGGGATAAAGAATAGTTCTGAACCTGAGGTGTTCAAGGGTGACAGGCCCAGGGGAGGGGGTGGAGCAGCTCATGGGGAGATTGGGGGTGGGTGGGGGTGTGACAGGACTCAGGCACTGAGACTGCAACCCCACTTCAGGGGAGGGCCAGGGGGGCCCCAGGCTTGGGGAGGGGGGTGTGGATTTGGGGGTGGCCCACCTGCTACCGGCTGAGATACTGTTCTATCACTTGACCTGTTGGTTGAGCAGATGCCTCGAGCTGCTCATTGCAAGGCTGGACTCCTTTCTACAGAGGAAATTGGGTGCGGCTTTCGCAATCTGGGGCTGAGGAAGTGTGGTCACACTGCAGCTCTTGTGGGGGGCCCCTGGGCACTGCTTATCTGCGAGACGAGGGAGCTCAACCCAGTCCCAGCTGGCCTGCTAATGGACCAGACTGGTCTACAACCATGCGAGGCTCCTGGTGGGGGGGGCTCTTCAGAACTTTGTCAGGGATGTTAATCTGCTGTGTCTCTCTCCCTCCAGAAATTCATACCACTGGTTTGCAAATGGGGGCATTTTTACCCCCCAGGGGACATTTGCCAGTGTTGCGACATTTTTTATTGACTTGGGAGGGTGCTACTGGCATCTAGTGGGTGAAGGCCAGACATGCAAGAATGCACAGGACAGTCCCCCCCCCCACCCCCCAGCAGATTTATCCAGTCCCGAGGTTATGAAACTCTGCTTTACACAGGTATTGCCCAAAGTGTGCTTCTTGGAACACCTGTATTACTTACAAACAAGGGATCTGTGCTCAAACAGGTTTCTGGAATGTTGGCTATTTAATCCCTTTGTGGAAGCTCTATTAGCATATTCAAGGCTCTGAGAAGTCCTGCAGTGAAGAGACTTGCTTCCCAATCTGATGACAAAATGGCAGATTAATTTAGCAACCCCCATTATATCCCAAACCGAATCTGGAAATTCTCTTAGAGGGTTCCAGCAGGTGTGTGTGTGTCCTGGGACTGCAGAGGCAGGAGATACCAGTAAGGCCCCTGCCCTTGGGAAAACCCACAGTTCTGACAGACCTTGCGTTCAAAAGAATTACACCAGTTCTTGTAAAATCGTGTGCTTAGTGCATACACATAAAAGATGTTTTTGCCTTTACAAAATCTGGCTTAGGCAGGGTAGCACCTCTGAGGAAGCAACCTCCAGCT
The DNA here is from genome assembly GCF_027475565.1 of Acinonyx jubatus. Classification (NCBI taxonomy): domain Eukaryota; kingdom Metazoa; phylum Chordata; class Mammalia; order Carnivora; family Felidae; genus Acinonyx; species Acinonyx jubatus. Next base: position 159,559,325 of record NC_069383.1, read on the forward strand.
AAGGAGGAAGGAGGGGGAGGAATTAATTATGGGCAAGGGGCAGAAAAGAGCTTTCTAGGCAGAGGGAAAGCTTGTGCAAATGTCCTGTGGTAGAAATAGGATATTTGACCTCTAGGAGACAAAAGGAGGTCAACAGAGATGCAGTGGAACAAGGGAACTGGGAGCAAAGTATATATATATTTGGGGATAGTTTTTTTGACATGTAATTCACATACTATGCAATTCATGCATTTAAAGAGAAGTCTGTGGTTTTTAGGACATTCACAGAGTTGTGCAACCATCAACACTATCAAATTTTTTAATGACTTTCTTTTTAAAATTTATTTATTTTGAGAGCACACAAGCAGGGTGGGGGCAGAGAGAGAGAGAACCCTGGGCAGGCTGTCAGCTCAGAGCCCCACACGGTGCTCAAACTCACAAACTGTGAGATCGTGACCCGAGCCGAAATCAAGAGTCGGACGCTTAACCCACTGAGCCACCCCAGGCGCCCCGTAGACTGCTTTTAACTTTTGCCAGACTGTTTTCCAAAGCGGCTGCTCTGTTTTTACCTTCCCGCCAGCAGTGGGTTACAGTTGTAGTTTCTCTGCATCCTCTCTAACACATTTTGATTCTAGTCATCCCAGTGCGTGCAGTAGCGTCTCGTGGTTGTGTTTTTTGTGTTGAGAGAGAGCGCATGCACGAACGACTGGGAGACGGGCAGAGGGAGAGAGTGTCTCAAGCAGGCTCCATGCTTAGATCAGAGCCCAATGTGGGACCTGATCCCACGACTCCAGGATCATGACCTGAGCTGGAATCAAGAATCAGACAGTCAACCAACTGAGCCACCCAGGTGCCCCTCATGGTTTTGATTTGAATTTCCCTAGTGATCGATGATTTTGATCATCTTCTCATGTGCTTATTGGCCATTTGTCTACCTTCTTTGGGGAAGTGTCTATTCTGAGACTTTGACCATTTTTTAAAATTGAGTCATTTGTCTTTTTATTATTGAGTTGTAAGAATTCTTTATGTATTCCAGATACAAGACCCTTAGGAGATATGGGATTTGCAAGTATTTTCTCCCAGTCTCTGGGTTGTCTTTTCAGTTTCTTGAATCAGTGTCCTTTGAAACTCAGAGTTTTTCATTTTAAGTCCGACTTACCAAGTTTGTGTTGTTGCTCATATCTTTGGTGTCATATCTAAGGATTCCTCACCAAATTCAGAGTCACAAAGACTGAGCCCTATATTTGCTTCTATGAGTTTTACAGTTTTACCTTTTACCTCCATGTCTTTTTTGATCCATTTCTATATGGTGTGAGGTAAGGGTCCAAATTTATTCTTCCATGGGCTAACTAGTTGCCCTGCGTAAACTCAGAGGGTTTAAGCTCAGCCATGCCGCACCCCTCCATAGCCCTTGCAGCCTCTTGCCGGCTATGTTGGAGAGAATTTATGGAGCTTGGGGCACCTGGCTGGCTCAGTCGGTTGAGCATGGGACTCTTGATCTCAGGATCATGAGTTGAACCCCGTGTTGGGCATAGAGATTACTTTAAAAAAAAAAATCTCATGGGTGCCTGGGTGGCTCAGTCAGTTAGGAGCCCGACTCTTGATTTCAGCTCAGGTCATGATCTCATGGTCTCATGGTCTGTGGGTATTGAGCTCCGTGCTGACAGCAAGGAACCTGCTTGGGATTCTCTCTCCCACTCTCTCTGCCTCTTCCCTGACTGTGCACGCTCTCGCTCTCAAAATAAGTAAACTTTTTTTCAAAAAGTCTTCAAAAAATTTATGGGCCTTAATCTGGTCTCAGATTTTGTTAATCCGTTACTAATGGCTACCGTGGGTGCCCAATGGAAATTAGATATGTTGTGCAGCTCAGAGCGCTGCAGAGCGTTTCCTCCCTCCTTTAACTTTTCCTTCCTTAACTTTTCCTCGGGGTGCACTGAGCTGAGTTGAGGGTGGGAGTGTTGCCCCTGTGCCCATCTCTGCCTCTGCCCCCAGGACGTGAGCCTGCACTTTGTGCTGTGGGGCTGCCTGCACGTGTATCAGCGCATGATCGACAAGGCGGAGGATGTGTGCCTGTTCGTGGCACAACCTGGAGAGCTGGTGGGTCAGCTGGCAGTGCTCACCGGGGAGCCCCTTATCTTCACACTGAGAGCCCAGCGAGACTGCACCTTCCTGAGGATCTCTAAGTCTGACTTCTATGAGTATGGCGGGAGGCCCCCCCAGTGTTGGGGTGGGTGTGGCACTTGGAGGGCCCGACTTGACCCCATTGTGCTGGGGCAGAGGCTCCCCCCCCACCCCCATGCCCGGCGCCTTTCCCCGGACAGCTTTGAGCCCTTCTGCTCTCACCACCAGGCCATCACGGGCCCTCTCCACTTCCCAAGGACATTCCCTTCCAGCTCCCCTCCCCCAGCTCACGCACTGCCCACTGTCCCCTGTAGGATCATGCGCGCACAGCCCAGTGTGGTGCTGAGCGCCGCGCACACGGTGGCCGCGAGGATGTCGCCCTTCGTGCGCCAGATGGACTTTGCCATCGACTGGACGGCGGTGGAGGCGGGACGCGCTTTGTACAGGTGCAGCTCAGGCCTTGCCTAGGACGCAGCCCCCACCCCGTGGCAGCCCCCACCCCGTCTCACCCGCTCCCCACCCCAGGCAGGGCGACCGCTCCGACTGCACCTACATCGTGCTCAATGGGCGGCTGCGCAGCGTCATCCAGCGCGGCAGCGGCAAGAAGGAGCTGGTGGGCGAGTACGGCCGCGGCGACCTCATTGGCGTGGTAAGCACCCCCCCCCCCCCAACAAACACGGCGTCCCAGGTAGTCTGATGGGACGGTGATGGCGGCTCCCTTCCGTGGGCGGGAGGAGGGGGCGACTTCTTGGGGTGGGGAGTCTTCATGGGTCTCCTCCCCAGACTTCTATCAGAAGAGGAGACAACCCCCCCACCCCCGGCCGACCCCTGCCGCATGGGTCTCTCTCCCCGACGTTCTAATGAGTCGTGCAGCCTGATCTTCCATCCCATATCGGGGGACCGTCGGGGTAGGGCCGGACCGCCTCCTCTCTGCACCCACGGTCGGCTTCCCCTTTCCTACCCGGGACCTCCCGGCTCAAGCAGCCCTGGTCACGCACGCGGTCCCCCAGGTGGAGGCGCTGACACGACAGCCTCGTGCCACGACGGTGCACGCGGTGCGCGACACGGAGCTGGCCAAACTCCCCGAGGGCACCCTGGGCCACATCAAACGTCGTTACCCGCAGGTGCTGCTGGGTGCTGTGCGGGCTGGCCTCCTTAATGGAGGGGAGGGCCCGAGGGGGCAGGGCCTAATGGGGGGGCGGATAGAGCCCTAGGGAGGAGGTGGAAACCCTCCCAGTAAGAGCAGGGCTCTTTGGGGTCGGGCCCAGGTAAGGGGTACGCAGGCAACCGAGTAGGAGGAGGGAAAAGTTGCCCCTCTCGTCTCACTGGAACGCCGCTTTCCCACGCCCAGGTCGTAACCCGCCTCATCCACCTGCTAAGCCAGAAAATTTTGGGGAATTTGCAGCAGCTGCAAGGACCCTTCCCGGGTGAGAGCCGGCAGCCCCGGGAATGCTGGGGGATGTAGTCGTAAGCCTAGAACACGCCGGGAGAGGGAGCCCTAAGCCCTGGGCATGCTGGGAGATGGAGTCGGGCGTAGAAACCACGCTCCGGGTGGGGCTTGAAGCGGGGAGCGGGGGAATCTGATGGATTTCCGGTGCCTGCTGTGGGGGCGGGGAGGGGGATGGAGTTCGGGTTCCTGGGCAGGCTGGAAACGGAGACCTAGACCCCCGGCCATGCTTTTAATGGAATCTAAAGTGTCGGCAGTGCTGAAGGGCAGAGTCTTTAGTGGCAAGCTGGGTTGTGGGTGTCCGGGCCTACGGGGCGGGCTAGGGACCGCATCTTGAGCCCACTGTAGAGGGAGTCCTTAAAGGAGTATGCTGGGAAATGAAGTCCGTCGGGGTGGGGGGTGGGGTCAAGGGTCTTGTTGGGGAGTGGCTTCTGAAGTGACGGGCAAGCTGGAAGGTGTGGTTCTCTGTTCCAGCGTTTGCTGGGAGGTGTGGTTCCTTGAGTTAGGGTCCTTCGGGGAATGGAGTCGGGTAACAGGCATGTGGGAGTATGGGGCTGAGATTCTCTGTGAGGGCAAGCCGACCCTGGATCAGCCCAGCAACCTCTACGCCTGCCCTTCTTTATCCCCAGGGTCTTCTTAGGCCCCTTCGGCCTTGATGCCTGGATGGGGGATGGGCAGTGGTGACCCTTGGCTAAGAACCGCCCCCACGCCCAGGGTCTTTCCTGACATTTTTTCCCCTGTCTTGGCCCATGTATACAAATGCCCATTCACTTCCATCAGGCCATCCGTCCACCCTTGTCACAATTCTGGGGCAATCGCAGGGGCAGAAACGTCAAGATTTCAGACCCCTGAGAGTCTCTCTGTTGATGAAATACAGAAAAGTTTTCCAGGGAGCACCTAACGTCCTAGGCACTGTGCTGGGCACGGGAGTGGGGAGAGTGCATAGGCAGACAAAGCTTCTTAAAGGGCTTACAGCTCAACAAGCGAGGTATTTTAATGTTTATTTAATTAATTAATTAGTTAATTAATTTAGAGAGAGACAGAGTTTGAGCAGGGTAGGGACAGAAAGAGAGAGAGACAGAGTCCAAGGCAGGCTCCAGGCTCTGAGCTGTCAGCACAGAGCCCGATGCAGGGCTCAAACTCACCAACCGGGAGATGATGACCTGAGCCACAGCTGAGGCTTAACTGACTGAGCCACCCAGGCGCCCCACAAGCGAGGTATTTGAAAAACACAAAGAAAAGGCCTGATGTCACAAGCTGATACATACAGTGAAGAAAACAAAACGTCTTGATGGAATGTGACTAGCGGAGGGAGGGCGGCCTTTCTGAGGACTATGAGCTGAGACTTGACAAATAAGATAGGGCCTGGAGGGGAACTAGGAAGACCCACACAGGATTTGGGGGCTTTGGACCGCTTCACGGATGAAAGGGAGCGAGTGGGAGAAATGGAGGCCGGGGCCTGGAGCCTGGGAGGGGCATTTAAGCTTATTCAGACTGGGGAAGCATCTGGAGGGGAGGAGGCAGAGGTCCAGGCAAGAGAGAGGGGTTCGTGGCTTGGTGTAGGAGGTTAGTGGAGAAACTGAGAAGCAAGTGGATGTTTCTGCCTAGTTTTGCGTTTAAGTCCCTTCAGTGGACAGAGGCACCAAGGCCAGAATGGGGTGGGGGCACGGATCCGTCCATGCAGACACATAATGTAGAGTTATGTGATGGATCCTGTTGAGGAGATTAGGCCCCAAATCGAAGTTCACACGGGTAGGTCTTATCAAGATGGGGGACGGGGTGAGGCTGAGGGACCAGCACCGAAGCCGTTACCTTTGCTGTGGCTTCACCAGGCCTCAGCTAGGGGATGAGGGCCCGGGATTTCTGAGGAGGAGGAGACAGGTCTACCCTCCGGACACGATTGCACAACAAATCTTTACTCGGGACTCAGCAGGCTCGGGACTCGGCGTCCCCCCTCACTCGGAACTTACCAACCCAGCCAGCAACTTGGCAACCGTGGCGGTCCTGCCAGTGTGCGCCGAGGTGCCCATGGTGGCCTTCACCCTGGAGCTGCAGCATGCTCTGCAAGCGATTGGTCAGTCGGGGAAAGGGGCGTGGCTAGAGGCCATGGGGCGGGGCGGGGCGCACGTGGGCGGAGCATTGGCCAGTGAGGGTGGGGTGGACCCGGGAGTGGGGGGGGGGTATTCTCTTATAGGAGAGCCTCCCTGCCCCCCACCCACCCACTCCCCGCAACCCTGCACCCCTCTCTCTTGGCCTGGATTCCTAACTTCATCCTCACCCGTCCCCAGGTCCAACGCTTCTCCTCAACAGTGACATCATCCGGGCCCGCCTAGGGGCTTCTGCCCTGGATAGGTATGTGTTTGGGGTTTGAGGACGTGGGGATGGACTTGAAGCCCAGAATTCTTTCAATTCTGGTTGAGTTCTGGGCTGTGAACCAAGGAGCATGCGCCCCATCCTCTGGTCAATGGGAGCCCGTGGATTGAATCGCCCCTGGAGGGCACGGATGCAGGGGTCTAAGATCCCCTCCAACCCTCCAACCCGGAATGGAGCTGTATGGTTTCCGGGAGGTGTGGGACCCCTGACCAGCCCCCAGGATGGCTCACCCCCAACCCCTGTCCCAGCATCCAAGAGTTCCGGCTGTCAGGGTGGCTGGCCCAGCAGGAGGATGCCCACCGGATAGTGCTGTACCAGACTGACGCGTCACTGACACCCTGGACTGTGCGCTGCCTACGCCAGGCCGACTGCATCCTCATCGTGGGCCTGGGTGACCAGGAGCCCACTCTTGGCCAGGTCCGGAGACCGCACACAGTGACCCCACCCTCCCGTGCCTGTGCCGGGCCCCGCACACCCTCACCGTGGGGCTAGGAGAACGGGGACCCAAGCTCAGCCGGGGGGGGGGGGGGGGGCCGGGGAGGAAATGACCCACGATCAGTGACTTCCACCCTCCGCTACCCCACAGCTGGAGCAGATGCTGGAGAACACGGCGGTGCGCGCCCTCAAGCAGCTGGTGCTGCTGCACCGGGAGGAGGGCGCGGGCCCCACGCGCACCGTCGAGTGGCTCAACATGCGGAGCTGGTGCTCGGGGCACTTGCATCTGCGCTGTCCACGCCGCCTCTTCTCTCGCCGCAGCCCAGCCAAGTTGGTGAGGGCTGCACTTGGAGAGGGGCCCCGTGGGAGGCGGGAGGGGGCGGGGGGGGGTGGAGCACCCTAGGGGCGGGGCCTAGGGGCTGTGGGGGCGGAGTGGTGCCGCGGAGGCCCAGGTACCGCCTCCTACACCCCATCCTCATGCGTCGCCTCACTCTCCCCCGCGCCCCCCGCCCCCCCCCGCCCCCTGCATCCCAGCACGAGCTCTATGAGAAGGTTTTCTCGAGGCGCGCGGACCGGCACAGCGACTTTTCCCGCCTGGCGCGGGTGCTCACAGGCAACACCATCGCCCTGGTGCTGGGCGGGGGCGGTGCCAGGTGAGGGGTGGGGCTTGTCCTGAAGGGTGGGTTTGCGGTGCCTGGGGGGTGGGGCTTGTTTCCTGGGAGCCCTCCCATAGGGATGGGGCTGGCGCTTGCTGGTTGCCTGGGGAGATGGGAGAAGGGGAGTCCTTGGTGGGGGGGCGGGGGTGGGAGATCTCCAGGGAGTCCCTGGGTTTTCTCCCCTTTGCAGGGGCTGCTCACACATCGGCGTGCTGAAGGCATTGGAGGAGGCAGGGGTCCCCGTCGACCTGGTGGGCGGCACGTCCATCGGCTCCTTCATCGGTGCCCTGTATGCTGAGGAGCGAAGCGCCAGCCGCACTAAGCAGCGGGCCCGGGAGTGGGCCAAGGTGTGTGTTGGCGGGGGGAGGGGGGAGGAAGTAGTGGGGGGAAGGAGGGGTGGGGGACAGGCCCACCCCCACCCACCGCAGGAGGAGCACCCTGAAACCTGACCCCAAAGGGTTCCTGAGCCCTTTCTGCCTTTTTCCTGACTTAATTTGTGAACCCCACTTGGACCCCAATAGCGGATTGCTCCAGGACCTTGTGACCTCCTGGTTAGTGACCCGGCCCCCAGCTGTAGCCAATCAGGACCCTCTGTGACCCCCTTGTTAGTGACCCCGCGTGACTCCTGTTTGACCCCCGCTGGCCTCCTTGCCCCTAGAACATGACTTCGGTGGTGGAGCCGGTGCTGGATCTCACGTACCCCGTCACCTCCATGTTCACCGGGTCGGCTTTCAACCGCGGCATTCACCGCGTCTTCCAGGACAAGCAGATCGAGGTGTGCCCTCCTCCCTTGCCTGCCCTGCCCCTGCTGCTCCCTGCGGGAGCCCCCACTCCTCTGCCACCCTGGTCCCTGTCCCCACAGGACCTGTGGCTGCCGTACTTCAACGTGACCACGGACATCACCGCCTCAGCCATGCGCGTCCACAAAGATGGTGGGTGCCCCCAGCCGGCCCCACGACAACCTCTGTGGCCGTGTCGGGAGGGGGTGCAGGGAGGGCAGCTGAGCATCTGGGACATTGTTAACATGAGTGACCGTCCGCCCCGGCCTGAGGGCCGAGCACTAACCACCACCCACTAATGCCCCGGAGGCCCCAGGTATGTCTGTCCTCAGGGGTGGGGGGCTGGAAGGCTAGTCAGGCCCCTCACCCCCTCACCACCGTCCCCGCAGGCTGCGTGTGGCGTTACGTCCGGGCCAGCGCCTCCTACTGTCCCTACCTGCCCCCACTCTGCGACCCCAAGGACGGGCACCTGCTGGTGGATGGGTGCTACGTCAACAACGTGCCAGGTCAGCGAGCCCACCGGGCTGGCCGGGCCTCCGAGCGTGTCTGAGCGTGTCTGTGCGTGTCTGTGTCTGTGTGTCCCGCCGGGCAGGCTCCCTGTGGCGATACGTACGCGCCAGCATGACGCTGTCGGGCTACCTGCCCCCGCTGTGCGACCCGAAGGACGGGCACCTCCTCATGGACGGCGGCTACATCAACAACCTGCCAGGCAAGTGGCTGCCCCCTCGCTCCCACGCAGAAGCGCGTGCAGCACACGCGTGAGCAGGTGGGCCCATGTGCAGGCACACAGACAGGCGCCCAGGAGGCCACGCCCTCGCACGCCCGTCCCTCCACGCTGCCGCAGACACACACGAGCGCACACGCACAGATGGCGGGCACCCGTGCGACCGAGTGAAGCTCTCGCGCTTACCTGCTGACCTCACCCGTGCTGATGGCAGGCGGCCAGCTGTGCAGTTCGACGTCTCACATACCCCGAAGCGAGCGCATACGAACAGACGTGTGGGCTAGGTACACGCACGCTCCCAGGCCCCGCAGGCTTTGGGGGGGGGGGTCAGCAGACGACAGTGAATCCGGCCCCCCGGCCTGATTTCGCAAATGAAATCACAGCCACGCCCAGTCGTTCACGCTCCGTCTCGTGGCCGCTCCCGTGCCGCCGTGGCAGAGTCGTGCGCGGTTGTGACGGAGACCACGTGGCTGCAGAGCCAGAGTTGTTTTCTCTGTGGCCCCTTACGGGAAACGTTGGCAAACCCCCGCCATCGGTGCTCTGCACAGACGCACAGCCTAACAGCCACACGCACGTGAGCAGGTGTGCACAAATCCGTAGGTGCACAGGCGCTAGGAGACGTGTGAGGGCCGTCCAGGTGGGTGCACAGAGACGTTGACACACACACACACACACACGAGACACACACAGGTGGCAGGCGTGTGCAGGCTTGTGCAGGCGCACGGACGTGGGCACGTGTTCTGAGACACACAAACAAGCTCGTGAGGGACTCAGGCAAAGTCTGATGGAGACTCAGGTCTCTTTCCTGGCTGCAGGACCCTGTCCCCATCCCCCCAGGCCCTCCCAGACCCACTCGGGGACGCTCAGTGGGACACACGGACGTGGAAACACAGACCCACAGACACACCGGCCTCCTCACCGGGCCATCACCCGCCCTTCACCCCTCTGTCCTGTATCTCTGAACCTCCTTGTTCCTGTTCATTGTCCTCTGTCCCCGTCTCAGCCCCAGATCTCCCCCCAGATCCTCTCTCCCTCCGAATCTCTGATATCTCTGCCCAGAAAATCTCTGTTGCTGTCTCTGCATCTCTGCATGTCTCTCCCTTGTGGTTTGACGTCCACGCGTCTTCGTGTCTGTTTTCTTGCCCCTTGGTCTTCCGGTCTCTGTGACTCTATCTTTCTGCCTCTCCATTTCCTGGTGTCCTCACCACCCTGTCTCTCCTTATCACTCCCTCCACACCTCTGCCCCCCCCCCCCCCCACGTGTCTGACTTTGTGTTTCTTCCCCAGCGACGTTGTCTGTACCTCCATCTTCTCCACCCCTCTGGCCCCACTTCCCCAGACCTAAAAGCTCCACCGTCTGACCCTACGTCCTCAATGTCACGGGCATCAATGCCCATGCCCTTTGCATACCGGCTTGTTGTTTGCATGGTTTTCATGTGTGACCTTTTGCATGATGGTGTTTGTGGGACTGGGTTGAGCTTCCCTGCCCTGGGCTCTGGCGGGGAGCCACCTGCTGACCGCCCCCGGCCCCACAGCGGACATCGCCCGCAGCATGGGTGCCAAGACGGTCATCGCCATCGATGTGGGGAGCCAGGATGAGACAGACCTCAGTACCTACGGGGACAGCCTGTCTGGCTGGTGGCTGCTGTGGAAGCGGCTAAACCCCTGGACAGACAAGATCAAGGTTCCAGACATGGCTGAGATCCAGTCTCGCCTGGCCTACGTGTCCTGTGTGCGGCAGCTGGAGGTTGTTAAGTCCAGCTCCTACTGCGAGTACCTGCGCCCGCCCATCGACTGCTTCAAGACCATGGACTTCGGGAAGTTCGACCAGATCTATGTGAGCGGGTGGGAGCGGCATGGTGCCTGTATGGTGGGCTGACAGAGCTTTACTACTTAGAGCCCAGAGCAACATGAGGGGAAGGATTCTAGGGCTCCGTTCCCAGATGGGATCTGTGAGGAACAGAACGGTAATTGATTTGTGATGTCTGCAGTGCGTGTGGCAAGGGAATGTGGCTGTGCATGTGCCGTGTAAGAACTAAGATTCCCGTTATGTGCCAGCTGCACTGCCTGAAGCACTGTCTAGCGATTTCTAAAGCCATTTTCTGCATCGGTGGGAATGAGAACATTGGTCAGTTTGTAACGTTTGCCACAAGCATGGGAGAGGTGTGGAGCAGTGCATATGTCACCTGCCACTGACCTGAAAAATATGTCCTAGCCCATGCTAGCTGAAATTGACTGGGAGCTGCTGACCAGAGCCCTGAGTAAAAAAGTCTGACCCCCTTTCTGGGCTCACTAGGAAAGCGTGCCGTGATGGATTGGTGACGTCTGTCACGGGCACGGGAGATGGTGATATCTACAGACGTATTGCATTTTTGCAGACCTTGAAATAAGCTTACACAACATCATCTCAGGCCATTTGGTACTTGGCACACTGCACAGGGCTGAGTGGGAAAGAACGTAGAGAGATTGATTGGTAATGTCTGACAGGCACAGGATGAGACGATTGGTAATGTCTGACAGGGGCACAGGATGAGAAGCGTGGGGACAAGTGTGCAACCTATGGCTGGCCCTGAAATAGGTTTAGTCTCAAATGCCAGCTCCCCCAGAGCATCAGGCTGTTGAGAGGCCAAGGAAAGGTCAACAGAACAGAGCTGAGAAGAGAAGGGGAGGCAGAGAAGACCGTTAGGGGAGTGGGGTTTGCGGGCATGGCCTCAGCCTTCTTGCCTCCTGCAGGATGTGGGCTATCAGTACGGGAAGGCTGTGTTTGGGGGCTGGAGCAGGGGCGACATCATTGAGAAGATGCTCACGGACCGGCGGTCTGCTGACCTCAATGAGAGCCGCCGTGCAGATGTAAGCCCGTGACCTACCCCAGTGGGGCCACTCTTAAAACTAGATTACCCCAACCCGTCTCAGGTGACCACAGACCTCCTTGGATTTAGCTGAGACCCTCAGACCAGAGAACTCCCCCTAGGATCTTCGGGCCCCCAAAACACCACAGGCCCTGATGCTCCAGGACCCCACAGAGTCCCCGAGACCTTCACTTAAACCTGCACTCCACAGGTGCTGGCCTTCCCCAGCTCTGGCTTCACCGACTTGGCAGAGATCGTGTCCCGGATTGAGCCCCCCACGAGCTATGTTTCCGACGGCTGTGCTGATGGTGAGGGGCCCAGGTCGCAGGGTGGGGCTGGGCCTGGGATTGGTGGGCCCCTGGCCCCACACCTCACCTTGCTCCCTGATTCCAGGAGAGGAGTCGGATTGCCTGACAGAATATGAGGAAGACGCAGGGCCTGACTGCTCGCGGGACGAAGGGGGCTCTCCTGAGGGCGCCAGCCCCAGCACCGCCTCTGAGATGGTGAGAGCGAGTGGCCCAGGCCCTCCCCAAGGTGGGGTGACACGGCTGATGCATGCCGAGCGGCGTGCACCAGCATCCCAGGCTCTGTGATACGTGTTGATACGTGTGTGTGGCACTCCTGTCCCCTCAGGAGGAGGAGAAGTCAATTCTCCGGCACCGGCGCTGCCCGCCCCCAGACCCTCCCAGCTCGGCTGTGGATGCCTGAGGACCTCGAGAGGGTCCCCCTGGGGCTGGGCTGGGGGCGAGCCCTGTGGGGGTGGCTCATTCCCTCTCTGCCTGCTGCTATGCCTGCGACCCTCCTGGGTCCCCCTTGATCCCAGCGCCCAGGGCGCACACACTGGACTGCCCTGCCCCTGAGGGGAGGGACAGCACCGCACTGAGGACCCTGGATCAGTTACTCCCAATAAACCCTCCCCTCTTGGAAGTGGCCTCATGTCATCTTTGGGTGCAGGGGGCACCTCGCCCCACCTTCCATGACTGGGATGGCTGGAGCTGGGGCCGAGACAGCCTTGAGCTTGTCACAGCCCCCGCCCCTGCTGCTCCCTTGCCCAGCCTCAGGCCCAGCTTCCCCGAGGGCTCTCAGAATTCACAGGACCTCCGAATGCCACAGGCAACCCCCAGGGATCACAGGTGTTCTTGGGTGCCCACCCTGGCACCCCTTATTTTCACCCTGCCCTTGGCTGGTCCTACTGTGTGCACGTGCTTTGTGTGCTACGTGTGCCTACTGTGTGCGCAACAGAGCCTGGCTCCCAAAGGATGCCCTGTGCAAATACGCAGGCACATGTGGGCGCACACGCGTGCACGGAGCTCACAAACTTTCAGAGACTCCCAGGCATGACCCTACTGTGTGTTGAGCTGAGGCTGCACAGAATGAGCCAGTCCCGACGGCGTGCAGAGACCTGTCCCCAGGGGTTCTCAGTCACCGTCTTGGTGTGTCTAGACTGTGGAGCCAAACTGCCTGGTGTGAAGCCCCAGGCTGGCTTCTTACTGGTGGCCTCAGGCTTGTGACTGAAACTCTGAGCCTCACCTGCTCCACCTGTGAAGTGACGCTGGTAGTAAGTGCCCCATCAGATGCCACTGCTACTGTCACTACAGCTGTCGCTCCTGGGCTCTAGCCTGAGCCCGGGCCCCTCGAGGCTCCCAGCCGGCGCCCCTACTGTGTGCTGAAGGCCTTTTGGGGGCTCCCAGTCACTGCCTTTACCACATGCCGTTAAGTGCAAAATTCGGTGGCACCGTTGTGCAGCCATCCCCACCGTCCCCCTCGAGAACTTTCTCACCCGAAACTGAACCTCCACCCCAGTTAAGCACTAACTCCCCCTCGCCCAGCCCCAGCACCCACCAGCTACTTTCTGTCTCTATGGGTTTGACTCCTCCAGGGACCTCATATAAATGAAATCAGATAGTATTTGTCCTTCAGTGTGACTGACTTATTTCGTTAAGTATGACGCCCTCAAGTGTCATCCGTGTAGCAGGCATCAGAACGTCCTTCCTTTTTAAGACTGAATGATACTCCGTTGTACGGATGGATCACGTTTTGTTCATTTGTTTACCTGTCAGTGGACGCTCCTGGCTGCTTCCACCTTGGGGGCGTTGTGAGCAACGGTGCCGTGAACACGGGCGTACACATATCTCTGCTTTCACTTCCGCTGAGTGTGGACCCAGAAGTGGCATTGCCGCGTCATACGGTCATGCTTGGTTTAACTTTTTGAGGAACTGCCACACTCTTCCTCACGGTGGCTATACCATTTGACCTCCCCACCAGAAACACACTGGCCTTGGGAGGTGTTTGAGTGGGGAATAGTCAGATCTGTGTCTCCAGAAGGGGATGGCTCGCAAGGGACCGAGGAGAGATGACTGGGGCAGCGGACCCAGGGAGGGGAAGGAGGGACAATGTCCGAGACATTCACAAGAAAATTTGCCAGAATCCAGAGTTTGATGCACACCGGGGGGCAGGGCGCAGGGGACGCCAAGGAGGACGAGGGCACCATGGCATAGGTGACCAGGGAGGGGCCTCTTTGTCAAGATGGGATGTGGAGAAAGGAACAGGAGTAGGGGGTCATTCTGGGCTCTGTTCTGACCACGTTCAGCGTGAGGAGCTTGAGGGGCTGTCCGAAGGGAGATGGTGGGGGCTCTGGACATTTGGGTTGGGGACTTAAGAGAGATTTGTGCTGGGACCAGTCAGAAGCACCAGGGCAGTGGTGGAGATTGATGACATGGGGATCGATGACGTTGTCCAGAGAGAGGCTGTGCCGAGCGAGAACAGCCCTGGGGCTCACGTATGCGCTGTCTTCTAGATACTTACCTGAAGCTCCCCTCCTTGCCTTGAAGTGGCCCAGGGGCAGCTGGGGTGGGCCGAGCCCCCTAACAGTGACTCTGTGGGCTTGGAGAGCACTCCTCTTCCAGGCGGACCCAGTGCGAGCTGGAGTTGGGCCGGAGCTCCCCACCGTCCCCAGGTATATTGCTTTGCTGCGGCCACCATAACAAAGTACCACAGGCTGGGGGCCTTCAACACAGACCTTTATTTCTCAGTTCTGGGGTCTTTGAAGTCAAAGATTAAGGTGCCAACATAGCTGGGTCCTGGGGAAGGACTTTTCTGGGTTGCAGGCTGCCGACTCCCTGTCGTACCCTCGTTTGTCAGAGAGAGGGTGAGAGATCTCTCTGGGGTTTCTCTTATAAGGGCACTCGCCAATCCCACTCGTGAGGACTCCAGCCTCGTGACCTCCCAGAGGCCCCATCTGATGCCATTACATTGGAGGTCACCACTTCTACATTCAAATTGGAGCAGGGGACACAAACCTTCAGTCAGGGAGTCGAATTCTCTGTTGTGCCAATTCCTGGATTATGTGAAGGAGAGAGCTGTCTTTCCTGGGCTTTGGCTCACATGATTTTCCTACTGCTTCTGAAATTAATCATCACAAACTTGGTGCTGAAAGCCACACACGTTTATTATTTTTACAGTTCTGGAGTTCAGAAGTTCAAAATGGGTGTCTCTGAGCTAAAATCAAGGTGTCTGCGGGGCTGCATTCCTTCTGGAGGCCCTAGAGGAGAATCTGTTTTCTTGCCTTTCCATCTTCTGGGGGCACCTGCATTCCTTGGCTTGTGGCCGCATTGGAAGCCAGAGGTGGCTGGCTGCATCTTTCTTGTGTTGCATCACTCTGACCTCTGCTTCCAGTCTCCATCTCCTTCCCTGACTCTGACCCCCCTGCCTCCCTCCTGTAGAGACGCTTGTGACGGCATTAGGCCCACGTGGGTAATCCAGGATCATCTCAAGATCCTCAGTGTAATCACTTCTGCAGAGTCCTTTCTGTCAGGTAGGGGGACATTCACAGGTTCTGGGGACTAGGGTGTAGGCATATTTGGAGGAGGCGGGCGTTATTTTGCCCAAGCACACGGGCTGAGCTGATAGAAGACCCTCAATAATTAGTCATTTTTGACATTCTGACTGTTTGTATCTGGCGCACCAGAGCCTTGAAGGTAGGGAACTTCATCTCCTGTACCCCATTGGGAACCTGGTCTCAGGGTGTCAGCACCATGGACAGCGAGAGAGAGCTGTCCCAGGTGCTGATAAGTCCCCCTGTCTCTACCTTCCCATCCAAGACCGTGACATCGCTGCCCTCAGCAAATCTCTAGGTTTTAAGAGGCACATTAAGCTGAAGATTCAGTCCAAGTTTGCCCCTTGTCAAAATCTCCATCCTAATGGCCTTCCCCTCCACCCTCACCCATGCTGTTCCAATTACACCAGCATTCTTTCTTTTTCTCAAACTCTCCCACCTTCAAGCCCTCTGCTTTTCACTCTTTGTGTAGCTGAATAAGTCTGTTCTCAAATATCACTCCTTCAGACTGTCTGAAGCTACTGTCTAAAGTAGCTTTCCCACCCCCGCCTGCCCCGTTTCCTTGCTTTTATTTATTTATTTTTTTTAACGTTTATTCATTTTTGAGAGACAGAGAGAGACAGAGCATGAGCGGGGAAGGGGCAGAGAGAGAGGGAGACACAGAATCCAAAGCAGGCTCCAGGCTCTGAGCTGTCAGCACAGAGCCCGACGCAGGGCCTGAACCCACGAACTGCGAGATCATGACCTGAGCCAAAGTTGGACGCTCAACCAACTGAGCCACCCAGGTGCCCCCAAATCACAATCTCTATCCACAGTTGTTTTATTTGTTTATTTAGTTGTGTATATCTTTCTGAATGAGACACGCTTGAATAGAAGTTCCATCACTGGGGAAACTTTGCATAAAAGAGCTCCTGGCTCATAGTAGCTGCTCAATAAGTGTTTGTTGAATGAACCCAAGTTCTGGAGATAAATCAAAGATGCTTGAGGTGTCTCCCACTCTATTGGGAGTCTTGGCACCCCGCCCTGAGACCACATAGTTTCCCCTTTCCTTTAAGCACAAATTAACACCATCAGCAGCAATAACAATAACAATGAGCTTATGGGAAAATTTCTATATATCAGGCCTTGCACTGATGCATGCATGTTCTCTCTGAATTCCTACAGTAGCTCTATGGAGGACGTATTATTATCATCCCATTTTATAGGAGAGAAAACAAGCTTCTGAGGGGGTTAAGTTACACAGTTGTTAATAGATGTAGCCAGGATTCATATTCATAAACTTGCTCACCACCCAATGTTATTTCCTCTGGAGGTGGACTTGTTGAGATTTCCATTTAAGGCTGCAATCCTGGGGGCAGCACTGAATCCTCAGGGAAGAAGTCTTCCATGGACCTAGAAGGAACTCCCTGATCACTAGAGCCTAAGATGCCCCAAGCCTCACCAACTTAGACTGGCATCAATCTTTCCTACTTTTTCTCACCGATCCTGGGCAGGATGGGACTGCTGGCACCTCGAAGTTGGAATGGAGCCTGCTATGAGCTGAATTGTGCCCCCCTCCCAAATGTATATGTTGAAATCCTAACCCTCAGGACAACAGAGTGAGACTCTATTTGGAGATAAGATTTTTAAAGAGATAATAAGCCAAAATTAATCATTCATGACTAGTGTCCTTATAAAACGGGGACATTTGGACACTAGGACAGATATATAGAGGGAAGACAATGTGAAGACACAGGGAGAACATCAACTACAAAGCCAAGGAATGCCTCAGTCCACCAGAAGCTAGGAAAGCGGCATCAGACAGATGCTCCCTCACAGCCCTCAGAGGAACGAACCCTGTTAACTTGGATCTCCGACTTCTAGCCTCCAGAACTGGGAGACAATAAATTTCTGTTGTTTAAGCCACCGGCTCTGTGATCCTTCATTATGGAAGCCCTACCAAACTAATATAAAGCCCTCGGCTGGACCCAGGTACCATGATGTGGATGGGCGATGAAACAGCCACTATCTGGAATGTTTCAGATCACTGTAGCGGAGGAAGGAAATCTCTGGGGCGGGGGGGGGGGGGGGGTGGTGGTGGTGGTGGTGGTGGTGGTCTTGCATGGCAATTAGATACTCTGGCTGGGAAATGATACATTTCCACTCACTACTCATTGCTCAGAACAAGTCACATGGCCTTACTCAACCATGAGGGGGCAGGAAAGAACAGCTCTGCTGTGCGCCCAAAAGAGAGAGCATTGGAAATCTTTGGAGAAATCATTCATCACTTAAGAGTTAGTGGGGCTTCCAATGGAGCTTCTTGGGCTGTCCAGGCTACTTCTCCCTGGTTCTAGAGATTAAGGCTCAGCTAATGCTAAGAAATCTTGGGGTTCCAATGAGGGCCTGGGTTCTGGATCAGGAGGTTTACCTGCAGCTCAGAAGCTGACCCAGTGGAGTGGGAGCAGAGGAGACCGATGGAGCCAAGCTAACAAGAGGGTTTGCTTTACATGTTTCTGGCCAGCTCTGTGAAAATGGCCACATAGAGGTCAGAACCCCAGGACATCTGGAAAGCTGAGTTAAAGGGTCTCTCCTGTATAGAACGATCTCCTAGGATCTCTCCCTCCCCCAAAATAAAAACAGATGTCCACCAAAATCTTGTCCACAGAGGTTCATATGAGCATTATGCATAATAGCCAATCAGATACCCACCCACTGATGAACAAATGAACAACCTGTTATACCCACACAATGGAATATTATTTGGCCACAAAAAAGAAGTGAAGTACAGACACATGATACAATGTGGATGAAACCTGGAAACTTTATGCCAAATGAAAGAATGTAGGGGCACCTGGGTGGCTCAGTCAGTTGAGCATCCGACTTGGGCTCAGATCATGATCCACATTTAGCGAGTTCGAGCCCCACAATGGGCTCACTGCTGTCAGCACAGAGCCCACTTCAGATCCTCTGTCCTCGCTTCTCTCTCTGCCCCTCCCCGACTCGCACCCATGCGCAACTGCGCATGCACACACACACTCTCTCAAAAATAAATAAACGTTAAAAAAAGAATGTATAATGTGATAATTTGATATACCCATACATTGTGAATGGATCCCCCACTGAGTTAATGAACATATACATCACCTCACATATTTACCATCCCCCTCTCTGGTGAGTACATTTAAGTTCTACTCTTGGCAAATTTCGGTTGTAAAATACAGTGTTATATATAGTCTCTGTATTATATATCAGCTCCTCAGACCTTATTCATCTTAGAACTGAAAACTTGTGCCCTTTTACCAACGTTTCCCTATTTCCCCCATCTCCCAGCCCCTGGCAACCACTTTTCTCTTCTCTGTTTCTATGAAGTCAACTTCCCCCTCCCCCACCCCAGATTCCACATGTAAGTGATGCCTTGCAGTATTTGTCTTTCTCTGGCTTATTTTGCTTAGAATAATGCCCTGCCATTTCATTCATGTTGTTACAAATGACAGAATTTCTTTCTTCTTAAAGGACAAATAAGGTGGCTCAGTGGGTTAAGCATCTCACTTCTGTTCAGGTCATGATCTCGCAGTTTGTGAGTTTGAGCTTGAGCCCCACGTCTGAGCTGACAGCTTGGAGCCTGGAGCCTGCTTCCGATTCTGTGTCTCCCCCTCTCTCTGCTTCTCTCTCTCTCTCTCTCTCTCAAAAATAAACATTAAAAAGTAAAGGATATATAATATTCCGTTGTATATATACACTATATCTTCTTTATCCATTCATCCATCCATGGACACTTGGGTTGTTTCCATACCTTGGACATTGCGAATAATGCTTCAGTGAACATGGGGGGGGGGTGCAGATATCTCTTTGAGATAGTGATTTCATGTTCTTTGGGTAGGTCCCTAGAAGTGGAGTTCCTGGGTCATAGGGTAGTTTTATTTTTAATTGTTTGAGGCAACTCCATACTGTTTTCCATAGTGGCTGCATCACTGTACGTTTCCACCAAAGTGCACGAGGATTCCCTCTTCTCCACATCCTGTGTTGGAAATGTTTTCGCGCTGATAGTGGTGATGGTTGCAGCCCTCTATGAATACACTAAAGTCTACTGAATTGTTCACTTTCACCGGGTGACTTGCACAGTGTGTGAATTAGATCCACAGACTCAAGGGAGTGGAAACAGGGACCTGGATTTTCTCAGAGTTGAGGGAGCGTCTGCCCCTTGCCAGCCAGGTAACTCAGATTTCTCACCTGTGTCTTTTACCTAGTTTTAGTCCCTGACTCAGAGGGTTGCTTTATGATTAGAATAAAATGAAATACAGCTCCGCACAAGAGGGGACACATACACACGCACTCTGAACTGTCCTGGATCAGCTTCTTATTTCTCTGCCACCAGGGGGCAATCTCGCTGTGATATTTGGGTGTCGTGCCCCTGGAGTGAAGACTTCAGGGGCGGGGCTTTCTTCTGCCGGCTGGGGGAGGTTGGGGGTGCAACAGTTGGCTAACTCCTTGCTTTTTTGGCCTTCGTGGTAAACGTTTCCTGGGGAGGGGGCGCTTTTTCCCATCATAAAATGACTGCTGGTGTGTTTAAAATAAATTTAAAAAACAAATGAAGCATAAAAATAAAGGTACTATGTGTTCATCAAAATATGAAAGCACATAACCTTTGACCTGGCCACTCTCCACCCAACAAGGGAGCCCATAAACACATGTGCCTAATGATATGTGTGCTCATCACAGCCCAGCTTGCAATGATGCCATTGCCTGTAAAAGTGAAACGTGGCAGACCGTCTCCAAGACTGACAATAGGGGCATAGTTAGGCAAATTAGGGCACGGCATGCTGTGGGAACGTTCTGCAGCCATTAAAAAGAATGAGACAGACCTATATTCACCGACATGGAAAAATCCCTGTGTACCTGCTCCATGGGAAAAGAAAAAGCCACGTAACATTAACTATAGTATGATTGCATTGATGTTGGAGAACATGAATGTATACAAGTGTGTCCACGCATTAAACACCCTGAAAATCTCTTCCAAACAGTTGACAGTGGCTCCTTCTTAGGAAGAAGAGGTGGGGTGAGAGTTTAAGGCGGGGGGAGGGTGGATTTCTTTTCTGTTATTTGAGCCTTTTACAGTGAGATTGTGTTGTTTTGTTACTTTATAAAGCCCCAGAAAATATCCTGTTAAATATTCTTTTATAGCAGGACCCCTCCCCCTCTCCCCTGTCCCCCTCCGTGGCTGCATAGTTATTTAACCTGGTCTTTCCTGCTGGGTGTTTAGGTTGGTTGCAACTTTTCACACTTATACAGGAAATTGGGATGAATATTCATGTTTGTTCATCTCTGTGCCTCCGTGATGAACTCTTTATGTCTCTCCCAATTCATCAGTGAAGAAATGAATGAACGAGCACATATTTATTGTTTCTCTGCTTGTGTTCTTAGAAAAACATCTCAGATGTGGAAATACTTGATCCAAAATATTGGTTTTGTTATACTTCTTGATGCATTTTGACAAGTTGCCCTGGAGAAAGTAATATACATCCCTGGGAATGGGTGCAAAGTCTTGCCTCCTAGAACACTTGAAAACACCAGGCAGGATTGCAATTTTAGAATATCTGTAGATGCAATTGAAAAGAGACTAGCTCACATTCATGTAGTGGTATTATTGTGCCAGGTTCCATTCTAAGGGTTTCACACGTATTTTTTAATTTATTGTGTACAACAATCCTACTTTGCTCTTTGCTTTATTAGTAAACTGAGGCACAGGATGATGGGGTGACTTGGTGGATGGTCTGATTTTTTTTAAAATTTATTTATTCTTGAGAGAGAGAGAGAGCAGGGGTGGGGGAGGAGCAGAGAGAGACAGACAGACAGAATCCCAAGCAGGTTCTGTGCTGTCAGGGTGGAGCCTGACATGGGGCTCAAACCCATTAACCTCGAGATGAGCCAAAATCAAAAGTCAGACGCTCAACCGACTGAGCCACCCAGGTGTTCCAATGGTCTGACTTAAAATATTTTTTTCAACGTTTTTTTATTTATTTTTGGGACAGAGAGAGACAGAGCATGAACGGGGGAGGGGCAGAGAGAGAGGGAGACACAGAATCGGAAACAGGCTCCAGGCTCCGAGCCATTAGCCCAGAGCCTGACGCGGGGCTCGAACTCACGGACCGCGAGATAGTGACCTGGCTGAAGTCGGACGCTTAACCGACTGCACCACCCAGGCGCCCCTGGTCTGACTTTTTATATAAGAAGCCCAGGGGCGCCTGAGTGGCTCAGCTGGTTAAGTGTCCGACTTTGGCTCAGGTCATGATCTCATGGTTTGTGAGTTTGAGCCCCATGTTGGGCTCTGGGCTGACAACTCAGAGCCTGGAGCCTGCTTCATATTCTGTGTCTCCCTCTGTCTGCCCCTCTGCTGCTTGCACTGTTTTGTTTTGAGATTTAAGTAGCCTCTACACTCAACATCCGGCTCAAACTCACATCCCCGAGATTAAGAGTTGCACGCTCCCTCCCCTCCCCCGTTCCCCTGACTGAGTCAGCCAGGCACCCCTTAACTTTTCTATAAAGGGCCAGTCTTCATTGCTCTGTTCTGCTCTCGTAACTCAAAAGCAGTCAGACAACATGTAAGTCAGTGGGCATGGCTGTGCTCCAGTAGAACTTTATTTATGGACACATGGAATTTTGAATTGCATATAATTTTCAGGAATTGTCAAATATTCTTCTTTTGATTTTTAAAAATCAATTAAAAGTTTACTGATTTTGAGAGAGAGAGAGAGAGAGAGAGAGAGAGACAGTGTGAATGGGGGGGTGGGCAGAAGGAGAGGAGAGAGAATCCCAAGGAGGCTCCACACTGTCAGCACAGAGCCCAGTGTGGGGCTCGGTCTCACAACCCGTGAGATCATGACCTGAGTCAAAATCAAGAGTCGGTCGCTTAATGGACTGAGCCACCCAGGCACCCCGGATTTTAAAAATTATGTTAAAATGTCGGGGGGCGCCTGGGTGGCTCAGTCAGTGAAGCATCCGACTTCAGCCCAGGTCATGATCTCGTGGTTCATGAGTTCCAGCCCCATGTGGGGCTCTCTGCTGTCAACACGGAGCCTGCTTCAGATCCTCTGTCCCCCTCTCTCTCTGCCACTCCACTGCTCGCATGCGCACTCTCTCCCTCTCTCAAAAATAAACATAAAAAATAATTAAAAAAATAAAAATGATTTTAAAATGTCAAAACCATTCTTAGCTTGCAAGCCATGCAAAAAAAAGCATTGAGTCATACTTTACCACCCCTGTTTTAGATATTTCCTATATACTAAAGATGTTACACCCATTGTCAGTTACATTGCAAATATTTTCATTTTCATTTATTATTTTAATAAATATTTTAGTAATATTTAATAATAAATTATTTTTAATTTTTAATATTTATTTTTAAGAGAGAGAAAGAGCATGAGCAGGTGAGGGGCAGAGAGAGAGAGAGGGAGACACAGAATCTGAAGCAGGCTCCAGGCTCTGAGCTGTCAGCACAGAGTCTGATGAGGGGCTCGAACTCATGGACCACGAGATCATGACCTGAGCCAAAGTCAGATGCTTAACTAACTGAGACTCCCAGGCGCCCTTATTTTGAGTTACTTTTTATATATGGTGTGAGGTAAGGATCTAGGTTTATTTATTTATATATATTTGCATATAGATGCATCGTTGTTTCCATACCATTTGTCAAAATGACTATCCTTTTCTCATTGAGTTACCTTGACAGCTTTATCAAAATCAATTGATTATATATGTGTGGGTCTATATTTTATGGGCTCTTTATTCCATTGATATATATGTTTACCTTATACCTGTAACTTTATATCTTGATACCAGGTAACTTAAGTCCTACAATTTCATTCTTTTTCTTTTTTTTTTTTCTTTTTTAAAAGTTTGTTTGTTTGTTTATTTATTTATTTATTTATTTTGAAAGAGAGAGAGAGAGAGAGCAGGGGAGGGGCAGAGAGAGAGAGAGAGAGAGGAAGAGAGAATCCTAAGCAGGCTCTGACTGTCAATGCAGAGCCCTAGTGGGGCTTGAACCCACAAACATGAGAGCATGACCTGAGCTGATGTCAACAGTCTGATGCTTAACCTAGGCGCCCCCTCATTCTTTTTCAAATTGCTTAGGCTGTTCTAGGTCTTTCACAATTCTGTAATTTTAGAATGAGCTCAGTGACCTCTACAAAAAACAAAAACAAAAACAAAACCTTACTGAAATTTTGATTGGGATTGCATTGAAACTATGGATTATTTTTAGGAAGAAATAACATATTACCAGCACTGAATTTTCTAATCCATGAATGTAGTGTATTTCTATGTTTATTTTGGCTTTCTTTGATTTCTCTGAATAATGCTTTCTAGTTTTCAACATAAAGGTCTATGTTAAATTTATCCCTAAGTATTTCATATTTAAAAAAATTTTTAATGTTTATTTTTGAGAGAGAGAGAGAGACAGAGCATGAGCAGAGGAGGGGCAGAGAGAGAGAGGGAGACACAGAATCTGAAGCAGGCTCCAAGCTGTAAGCACAGAGCCCAATGGGGGACTCAAACTCACAAACTGTGAGATCATGACCTAAGCTGAAGTCAGATGCTTCACTGACTGAGCTACCCAGATGCCACTAAGTATTTCATGTTTTTGATGCTATTGAACATAGTACTGATTTTTCAAATTTTCATCGTATTATCTATTTTAGTTTATACAGATGGAATTCATTTTTATATATTGACCTTGTATCCTATAACTTTGCTAAACTCACAGTAGGTCTATTCTTTATGATTTTGTCCATTCTTTATGATTTTCTATGTAGATTATTGTATTTTACTTGTTTTCTTTCTTTCTGTTTATGTAGATTATCACATTTAACTTTTCTTCCCAATCTGTGCTTTGTTATTTCTTTTCTTGTCTTATTACACTGGCTATGACCTCCAACACAATGTTGAATAGAAGCCATAAGAGATGACACCTTTGCCTTGTTTCCAGTCTTGGGGCAAAATACCCCAGCATTCACTATTAAATATATTGTTTTGGCTACAAGTTTTCATAGGTGCTTTTTAGCCCATAGAGGAAATCTCCTTTTATTCCTGGTTTGATGAGAGGCATTTTCAATAGCAGGAATCCGTTTTGATTTTTGTCAAATAAGTTTTCTACATCTGTTAAGATGATGATTCTCATCTGATTTTTTCTTTTCTGATCTCTTGGTATGGCAAATTAGATTGATTTGATTTTCAAATGCTGAATCAACCTTCCATGCCTTAAATAAGCCACCATGTGATCATGATGTGTTTTCCTTTTTATAAGTTGCTGGACTCTATTTGCTAATATTTTGTTAAGGATTGTTTGTGTCAATAGTCATGAAAGATATTGGTTTGTGGTTTTCTTTTATTTTCTTTCTTTCTTTCTTTTTTCTAAGTAGGCTCCCCACCCAATGTGAAGCCCAATGAAGGGCTTGGGCTCACTACGCTGAGATCAAGACTTGAGTTGAGGTCAGGAGTCAGATACTTAACTGACTGAGCCACTAGGCACCCCATTTTGTTGCTTTCTTTTCTTGTAATATCCTTATCTGGTTATGGTGCCAAGATAATACTACCCTTCTAGAATGAATTGGGAAATGCACCTTCCTATTTTCTGGAAGAATTTGTGTAGAATCAGTATTATGTCTTTTTTATATTTTTGTAGGATTCACCAATGAAGACATCTGGGCATGGAGTTTTCTTTGTGGGAAGGCTGTTTTTTTTTTAAGTTTATTTTGAGAGAGAGAGAGAGAGACAGAGAGAACGTGAGCAGGGGAGGGGCAGAGAGAGGGAGAGAATTCCAACCAGGCTCTGCACTCTCAGTGAGGAGCCCGATGTAGGGCTTGATCTCACAAACCATGAGATCGTGACCTGAGCCGAAATCAAGAGCCAAATGCTTAACTGACTGAGCCGCCCAGGCACCCCTTCTTTGTAGGAAGGTTTTTAATCATAAATTTTATTTATTTATTTATTTATTTATTTACTTACTTACTTACTTAAAAATCACTCTTCTGACCATCTTTATTATTTTTTTATTTAAAAAAATTTTTTGACATTTTTATTTATTTTTGAGAGACAGAGAGAGACAGAACATGAGCAGGGGAGGGGCAAAGAGAGAGGGAGACACAGAATCCGAAGCAGGCTCCAGTCTCCGAGCTGTCAGCACAGAGCCTGACACAGAGCTCGAACCCACAAACTGTAAGATCATGACCTGAGCCAAAGTCAGATGCTCAACCGACTGAGCCACCCAGGCGCCCCCCATCTTTATTATTTTTTAATTTTTATGTATTTATTTTTATGGGGAAGGGGCAGAGAGAGAGGGAGATAGAGAATCCCAAGCTCTGCACTGTCAGCACAGAGCCCCAAGCAGGGCTGGAACTCAAGAACCATGAGATCACGAGCTGAGCGGGAACCAAGAGTTGGACACTTAACCAAGTGAGCCGCCCAGGTGCCCTCCAAATTCCATTTTTATTTTAATTTTTTTCAACGTTTATTTATTTTTGGGACAGAGAGAGACAGAGCATGAACAGGGGACGGGCAGAGAGAGAGGGAGACACAGAATCGGAAACAGGCTCCAGGCTCTGAGCCATCAGCCCAGAGCCTGACGCAGGGCTCGAACTCACGGACCGCGAGATCGTGACCTGGCTGAAGTCGGACGCTTAACCGACTGCGCCACCCAGGCGCCCCCCGAATTCCATTTTTAAACAGAGGACTATTTAGGTCATCCATTTCTTCCTAAGTAAGCATCTGCATTTCCAGGAATTTGTCTATGCCATGTAAGTTCTCTGATTTGTTGACATAAAATTGTTCATAAACTTCCCTCACTATCCTTGTAAATGTCCGAGGACCTATAGCAATCTCCCGTCTTTTATTCCACTATGTAAGTACTTTTCAAGCCTCTGCTTCTGTCACCTATCCTATCGTCCCATTGGCCAAAATAAGTCACAGGGCTAAGCCCTGACTCAGTGTGGATGGGGATCCCCTGAATGGGTGGAGACAAGCAGATGTGAATAAATTGGGAGCCATAACTTCAACAGTCTGCCATAGACAAACCTCCTTGCAGAAGGTTTCTGCCCCTAAGGAACAGATTTGTTCTGATGACTTGCTTGGCAACTTCGTGCGGCCAGTTTCACGCCCGCACGTTCAACAAGAGTGTTGAACATTCATTAAGACCACCTTGTCGTATGGTCTCCCTGTCTATAATCCAGGCTACATCTCTCTCTCCCAGAGCGCTCACCACAACTGTAATTAAATAATTGTGTCTTTGGCTGTTCTGTGTCTTGTGTTCCCACAGAAACATAAGCTCCATGAGGACAGAGACGGCGTCTGTCTTCATCCAGGATGAATCCCCAGCTCCTGGCACATAGTAGGTGGCTGTATTAATCCATGTATTTGAAATGGAAACCTATCATCTGCAAGTTACCCCGCACATTGGCAATTAGCTTCGTGTCTGGGATATGTAATTTGCTAGGGAGGTTAAGAAATGAGTCAGGGGGACAGTGACACAGACTCCACAAACAGGAGCTGAGGACCTACTGTGTGCATGATTCTCCCGGAAGAATAGATCTGGAGCCTCTAGTGCCGGAAGGAGCTGTTTTTCTCAGTAGTGAGCTCCCTTCCCACAGAAAGAATCAAAGATAGGCTGCACAACAGGGGACAGAGATGCTGTAGAGGGAGCTTGTTTTAGCTTGGGGGGAAGGTTTGGACTAGCCGATGGTTACGGTTCCTTTCCTCTCCAATACCCTACAATTCCACAGCAGGGATTGACTTGCAGAGAAAGCTAGGCTGTGGCAAAGGCACACAAAGGGAGGCCTCCCGGAGGTGGAAGGATGGGGTCGTGGGGAAGAATAGCTTTGGGGAGCAGTTGGAGGGTGGTTGGAGACGCAGAGGGGTTGCAGAGGGAAGATTTTAGACGAAGTTTCCACTGCCTCTCATCTTCTTTGACTCCCTCCCTTGTACCTCCCACACACATACCCTTGAATCTGCCTTCCTCAAGGTCGTTGCCGGACTCTCTGTTCCTGTATCTACTGTGAACTCTCCAGCAGGCCCCAAACACCGGGGAGCACTCCCACCTTCCAGAAACCCCCACCCTCTGTTTTTCCTCTCCCAGATTCTGTCCTCAGCCTCGGTCTTGTTTTCCACGGGGGTTCAATTTCTGCCTTCCACGCGGACATCCCAGGTCCTGGCCACGATGACTCTGGAGAGCTCCCGAGCCAAAGGGTCTTGGCAGACGGCGGCATCATGGGACCCAAAGTTTATATGTGACTTGTTTTTTTCCCAGTGTGTCCTTTTGCTGTGCCCTCAGGGTTGGCAAGGGCCGGTGGGGCGCAGCAACGAGTTAGGGGGTGCTACGCAAGCTTCATCGGGGTTGAGTCCTCACAGGCTTCACCAATGTCAGAGAAACAGCCAGAGCCCCCTTCTCCCAGAGCCACTTCTCCCTCTACCCTCCACCCCCTGCAATCACATAGGTCTTCATGCTCTATACGTGCAGAGTGATGGCCTCACTCTGCCCAAAGACCGTCTCCTACCAGAGGGAGGAAGAACAGAGACGAAGCGGACAGAAAATTTCTTCCCACCAACGATGTGCAAAACACAGAAGGCATTCTAGAGATAATCTGTCTCCCTTGACCTACATCAATACAGACTGTGTGTGTGTGTGTGTGTGTGTGTGTGTGTGTGTATTATAGACGATTTAAAAAACAGTTTTGGGGGGAGGGGGGCACCTGGGTGGCTCCCTCGATGAAGCGATCGACTCTTGATTTTGGCTCAGGTCACGATCTCATGGCTTGTGAGGTTGAGCCCCGCATCGGGCTCCTTGCACTGACAGTGTGGAGCCTGCTCAGGACTCTCTCTCTCTCCCTCGCTCTCTGCCCCTCCCCCACTCGTGCTGTCTCTGTCTCTCCCTAACTAAAGAAATAAACATAAATGAATAAAGAAATAAAAATTAAAATCATGTAAAAAAAAAAACAGCTTGAAGTTCATGGCAAAATTGAGCAGAAAATGTAGAGTTCCCAGAGAGCCCCTGCCATCACAGAAGCACAGCCTCTCCCACTATCGACATGAACCTGCACTGAGGTACCGTCATCACCCAGCATCCATAGTTTATGTCAGGGATCCCTCTTGGTGTCATACATTCTGTGGGTTTTGACAGATGTGTAATGACAGGTGATCACAATTATAGTCTCCTAGGGAGTATTTTCATTGCCCCGAAACTCCTCTGTGCTGCGCCTTTTCATCCCTCCCGCCCCCACCAACCCCTTGGCAATCACTGATCCTTTTCCTGTCTCCACGGTTTCACCTTTCCCAGAATGCCCTAGAGTTGGGATCAGACCCTCTGGAGCCTTCTCAGATCGGCTTCTTTCACTTAGAACCAAGCATTTAAGACTCTCCCATGGCTTTTTGTGGTGTGAAAGCGCAGTCTTTTCAAGAGCTGAATGATATTCCAGTGTCCCACTCGAGCACAGTTTATGTATCTATGTACCCGCTGCGGGACATCTCGGAGCCTCCCAAGTCCCACTGCGTTTTTGTGTGAGAGGAGAGGGGCGGGGAAGGAGCGCAGAAGTTTGTGAACCTGTACACATCATGATGAGTGATGCCCCATGTGCCTAATCAAATGCACAGTGTTCCCCGAGGGGCCACGTCAGAAAAGCAGCCAACGTGATGGTTGCAGGGGAGGCAGGTGGCGAGAGAGGTGGAGGGAGAAGGGGGCCCTGCTCTTCTGGCCTCGCCCCTCGGGGAGCACTGTGCATGGGATTAGGCCCGTGGGGCGTCCCTCATCACGATGTGTACCAGCCCGTGAACTTCCGCTCTCCTCCATGGCCCTCCGGGACCTGAAACTCCACCTGTCCAAGGCGAAACTCCTCACCCTCCCCTCCCTCGCCCAGCCTGGCCCCTCATCTCACGTTCCCATCTCAGCACATGACACCGCCATCTACCCAGTTGCGAAAGGCGGCAGCAATCTGTGCATCTACCCCAAGCCCCTCCCTTCCCCTCTTCGCTTCCTGCCCCCATCGATCGGCAAGTCCCGTCACCTCTCTCTCCCAAACACATTCTGAATCTCTCCGTTCTCTCCGTTCTCTCCGGGCCCAGAGCCACACCCTAGGATGGGCCTTCCGAACGAAGCTGCCACAAACCAGCCGGCATCAGCAGGGTTGTTTTGGAGATACCAGGCCCTTCATGGCAGACCTGGAACTCCCAAACACGCACGGGGCTTCCTGGACCACGTTTCCTGGTTGCCTGCGTACGTGCGTGCACGTGCGTGGTTTTCGATGGGAAAGTGATTTGACCTGCTGGGGCAATGTCTGGAGACATTGTTGCTTGTCACGGTCGGAGGGGGCTGCAAGTGACATCCAGTTGTGTAGAGGTCAGGGATGCTGCTGAACACTCTGCAATACACAGGCACCCCCCCCCCCCAAGAATAATCTGTCCCCAAAGGTCAACAGCGGTGAGGGTGAGGAACCCTTGTCTAGAACCACTCAAAACCTGCCACAGACCAGGGCCGGTCCAGAGCTGCTGACCACCGTCCAGATGAGAAAGTATAGAAAACAGTAAGTGTAGAGAAGCTTTATAGTAACTTGATAGAGTGATTTTGACCATTGGGCTCATGCTTTGCCTGTCTTTTAAATGTTTTAAAATCAGGCTTTAGAACAGGTTTAAGCAAAATTAAGAAAATAGCACAGTTTCCATAGACGCCCTTCTCCCAGCGCACGTGAGCGCCCCTTTTTAGTAACATCTTAGACTAGTATGCGACATTTGTTACAATTAGTGAATGAATTTTGATACATTAGTATCAACTAAAGCACATGCTTTATCCAGATTTCTCCAGCTTTACCAGAATGTCCTTTTTGGGGGGTCCAGGATCCCACACAAGATTGAGTTGGCTCGCTTCCTTCGGCTCTTCCTGGCCGGGATGGTCTCTTGAGCTCTCCTCGTCTTTGACGACCTTGACAATCTTGAGGGGTATTGGTCAGGGATCCCAAAGGGTGCCTCTCTGTTGGAATTTTTCTGATCTTTTCCTCACGGTTAGGCTAGGGTTATGGGTTCGGAGAGGGAAGATCACAGAGGCAAAGTGCCATTTTCATTGCATTTTATCACGAGAGGACGTACTGTCCGCCTAATTATGACTGTTGATGGTGGCCTTGATCACCCAGCCAGCAGGTGACATGGGTGTTTGTCACGAGGCTTCTCCACTGAAAACTTACTCTTTTCTCCTCTCTTTCTACAACATCCTTCTTGGAAAGACATCATGCTGTGCAGCTGGACCTCTTTTGGGGGGTGCAGCATGTTCATGAACGATTTGGAATTCTGCACATCAAGTTTGCCTCTTGTCCCTCAACCGTTAACGTATTTGATCATTTCTTTGCATCGGTGCGAACTCATGGATAATTTACTTTATTCTTGGGGTTATAAGCCAATGTTACATTAATTTTGTTACTCAGATCGCTCCAGCTGTGACCACTAGGGGCTCTTTCTTTCAGTGGGGCTCCTAAGGCCTCTGACATACCCAATCCTTGCAGGTCGTTCCTTGCTTTCTGGCACTATGCATGTGTTTTTCAACGTCATTTTTCTAGAAATTAATTTTCATTGCATTTTATGGATGGGGGGAGGCGACTCATTCCTCACTGGAGAGAATTTGAGAAGCACTTCAAAGAAGCTTTCTCTGCACGTCCCCTGCGGTGACCTTCCCTGAGGAGGCCAGGCTTGCACCTGCCCCAGGGCTCTTGCATTTCTCCGAGCCTGGAATGCTTTTCCTACAACTGTTCCTTTTTTTTTTTTTTTACTGTTTATTTATTTTTGAGGGTGGGGGAGGAGCAGAGAAAAAGGGAGACAGAGAATCCAAAGCAGGCTCTGCACTGACGGCAGAGAGCCTGATGCAAGGCTAGAACCCGGATCGGACACTTAACAGACTAAGCCGCCCACCCACCACAACTATTCCTTTTCATCCTTCCTGTCTCTGTCCATCTGTCCCACCCACAGAGTCGCCTCCCCCTCCCAAGCTGAAGCAGCCCTCACCCCAGCCACCTTCAGCACTCGCACTCTTGCTTTGTTTTATTATCCTCCCAATATTTTTTCCCCTGCTGAAGTCATCTCTTTGGTGTACTAACAATTGCTTCTAAATGCATGTGTCAGGGGGATCCTGGGTGGCTCAGTCGACTTCGGTTCGGGTCATGATCTCAGTTTGTGAGTTTGAGCCCCCGCGTCGGGCTCTGTGCTGACAGCTCAGAGCCTGGAGCCTGTTTCGGATTCTGTGTCTCCCTCTCTCTCTGCCCCCTCCCCTGCTTGCATTCTGCCCCTCTCTCTCTCTTAAAAATAAACTTAGAAAATAATAAAATAAAATGTTTATTTATTCATTTTGAGAGAGAGAGGAGAGAGAACATGAGTTGGGAAGGTGCAGAGAGAGAGGGAGAAAGAGAATTCCAAGCAGGCTACACTGTTAGCACAGAGCTTGACATGACTCTCAATCTAATGAACCTCAAGATCATGACCTGAGCCGAAATTAAGAGTCAGTTGCTCAACTGACTGAGCCACCCAGGCACCCCTGTATTTAAAAAAAAATTTTTTTTAATCTTTATTTTTGAGAGAGAGAGATACAGAGTGTGAGTGGGGGAGGGGCTCAGAGAGAGGGAGACACAGAATCTGAAACAGGCTCCAGGCTCTGAGCTGTCAGTACAGAGCCCGACGCGGGGCTCGAACTCATCAGCCGTGAGATCATGACCTGAGCTGAAGTCAGACTCAACCGACTGAGCCCCCAGGCGCCCCTGTTTTGTTTTTGTTTTTGTTTTTGTTTTTTAATGTTATTTTGAAAGACTTCAGAATTGTCTCCCTGAGATCCCTGGATAGGGGGAGTCCGAGAATAATCTCCCTCTACTGAGGCCAAACTTCAGAAAGGCCGCCATGGGACACTGTGTGGGTGGGTAGACAAAATCAGTGGCCAGACTTGAATCCCCATCACTATAGTTCAGTGTGGACGAGAGGTACTGAGGGGAGATCCCAACCTTCCTCTGCTCGGAGGCCCCCCAGCCTCGGGCTTCATCCAACCCCATCTGAGGGTGACGAACGATTAGGGAAGGTAGGCCAGCCTCAGAACGGAAAGGCAGCATGGTGGTTCAGTGGGTGAATCCAGGTGCCTTGGGCTCAAAGCCTCCTTCATTCTCGTAGCTGTGTCATTTTGGGGCCCTCGGCCTCAATTTTTCTGTCGGCAAAATGGGTCTAATACTCGTTACGCTCGGGATGTTGTAAGAATTAAACGAGATCGTGCTGGGTATAAAATAGCCTGAAAAACTGTTACCTGTTGATATGATCCCCAAAGTGCACACATACCCAGAATTTTGCGGATGAGTTTTGGGGGCTTCATACACTTCCCCAAAACCTAGTCCTGAATTCCGACCTATGAACCTTCTAAGTCATCCCCACCTCCAGCTTCATAACCAGAGCCTGTCTGATGAGTTAGGAGGTGTGAGAACCAAAGGAAGCCCCAGGTGAGGGAGGAGGTGGCAGGCAAGGGCTTGGGGAGGGCCGGAGGGGGGTCTAAGGGGAGGAGGCCACCTGCTCACAGGGGAGCCAGTGTGTCTGGAGCTGCGTGGGCCCCAGGAACTGGCCCTCAGGGGCAGGTGGGACCTCGGTTCCAGCCGGCTGTGTGTGGGTGGGGCAGTCTAGCCCAGCCAGGAGTTCCAGTTGGCCCAGTGTGGGGGCTGGGCCTGAGGAGGCCCCTGGCGCCCGAGGGGGGGGCACCGTGCCCAGTTCCTACTCTGACACCAGCAGACTCCCCCAGGCCCTCCAGTCCAGGACAGGCGAGGGCCTGCGGGTTCCCTCCCGGGGCGGGAACCTTGTGCATGTGTGTTTACAGAGCATCCCCAGGAGTGTGTCCCAGCTCGTGTTTGTCCTTGGGGTCCACAGAGGTCATGAGAACCTTCCCAGAAAAGCAAACACGCATGTGAGCCAGCGGGACGTGCCACGCTCATGGGAGTGGCACCCCGTGACGGTGTGCCCTTCCCTTCCCGGGCACCTCCCGATGCCAGGAGCCCCGGACCCCCCGGCAGTGCCACCGATGGGGAGACCAAGGCCCGGTGGGGAAAGGACATGTCCAGGTCATTCAGGGGGCTTGGGACAGGAGCCGAGACACATGCATCGCGCATATCGACACCTGCACGAAAACACACGCACACTGGCCCCTTTGTGCGCCCACACCCACTCCTGCACGGGCACATCCAGACAGGAGGGCCGACGCCCCAGCTCCCCTCCCTTGGGCACACCCACCCCCTCTCCAGTCACACGCTCTGGACCATGAGACCCATGCCTCAAACACACCTGTGCAATGTATGTTAAGGGGCCCCAGGAATTTCTACAAAGAATAGGCTTTGGGGACCATCTGAGCCTGAGAGGGGGGCTGTCTCAGGAAACTGACTCGCTATTGTGCTTTTTACAGAGTCAAGAGCCCCCCGATTGCTGTGTGTGTGTATAGGTGTGTGTGTTGAATGAAACTCCCTCTATAGTTGTGAATGCAGAAACTCACATTTACATTCCCTTACATGGGATTCACCCACCCAGCCTCACTTACATGTGGCACTCAACTGCATCTAGGTACACACACATACCCTTACACACTCACAGAGCCATTCAAAACCCAACTTCTTGGGGTGCCTGGGTGGCTCAGTCGGTTGAGCGTCTGACTTCAGCTCAGGTCATGATCTCGCGGTTCGTGGGTTCGAGCCCCGCGTCGGGCTCTGTGCTGACGGCTCGGAGCCTGGAGCCCGCTTCGGATTC
This sequence comes from Acinonyx jubatus, assembly GCF_027475565.1. Classification (NCBI taxonomy): domain Eukaryota; kingdom Metazoa; phylum Chordata; class Mammalia; order Carnivora; family Felidae; genus Acinonyx; species Acinonyx jubatus. The sequence goes on from NC_069383.1 coordinate 159,593,275, forward strand.
TGTGTCTCTCCCTCTCTCTGCCCCTCCCATGCTCATGCTCTCTCAATAATAAATTTAAAAAAATGTGAAAAACCTAACTTATTGCGTGTGCATAGCTACACACACACTACAGTCTTCGATTTGCCACCAGGCGCACGTGTACCTGCACGCAAAGAGGGAAGCTCAGATACTCAATTTGCATTCAGAAAAGAGATACCCATGGACACTCTGACACACTCATGCTTCCACACAGATCCGTGCAAACGTCCCAAACTTCAAATGTAAACACCAGCTTCACACAAAAACACGCAGAAAGTCATACATGTCAACACTCCTGTGAAAAGATAACATACAAACCCAGATGCGTATGTGCACTTACTATACACATGTGATCACACCCGGTTATACACACCGCGGATATACAGGTCTGCAAAGACTTAACACACGATTCTACGTTCACAATTAGACACAGCTGAGAGGCACGTGGCAGATGTGTTGACACAAAAACACAATGGGATACACAGCAATTAAAAAAATTGTTAAATATTTATTTTTGAGAGACAGAGAGAGAGAGAGAGAGAGAGAGCGAGCACGAGCAGGGGAGGGGCAGAGAGAGAAGGAGACACAGAATCCCAAGCAGGCTCCAAGCTCCGAGCTGTCAGCACAGAGCCCGACGCGGGGCTTGAACTCATGAACCATGAGATCGTGACCTGAGCCGAAGTCAGAGCTTAACCAACTGAGCCACCCAGGCGCCCTGACACGAGCAAATATTAAACAAATATCCACAAAAAGGGCTCAGACATTTGCAAGTGTCCCCAGTAACTGCAATTAGCCCCATCCATAGATATAAGTAAACACACTCCTGCATAAATACACCTGCTCTCAAACAATTTCTCTCGCGTGCTCCTTCATGGACACCGATCACATCCTTATACAAAACATCCTTAGATGCTCACAAACACGTACACTCTCAAATCCACTGACAAAACACAAATGCACACGCACACTCGCCACCACTATACCCTCTGGACACCAACACCTACACCATACGATCCTTGCACACACATGAAAAACACGGACGCACACGCATACACACACACACAGGTGCTGTCACACGCCCACCCAGAGAGCACACGCAGACACCCTCAAATTCGCGCGTTCACCACCCGAATGCGTTCGGAGACGCACACACGGCTACAAACACACACGCTCTCTACGCTCCCAACTCGCCATCGGACACAGGTGCAGCCACGCACGGACGCTCACGTTCACATCCAAGCGTACACGCTCGGGCCAGCACACACATCCGCAAACAGAGGGTCCCTCGTCCTCCCCAGCGCACGCGCGCACACGCACACGCACACGCACTCCTCCGCAGCCTCCCGCCAACACCGCAGTCCGGGCCCGCCCCACCCGCTGCAGGCGGCCAGGCGAAGCCGGAGGGGGGCGGGGAGGACCGGGTCGGGGTCTGGGCCGGGGGCGGGGCGCACCTGGGCTCCGCCCCGGGGCGGGGCCGACGCTACGTCGCGAGCGCGAGCGGCCGCACCTGGCTCGGCGGCGGCGGCGGCGGGCCCGGCCCGGGTGCGAGCGCGGCGCAGCCCAGCCCGAGCGAGCGCGGAGCCGGCTCCCGCAGCCCCGGCGCCGCCATGGTGGAGGCGGCGCCCCCCGGGCCCGGGCCGCTGAGGAGGACCTTCCTGGTGCCCGAGATCAAGTCGCTGGACCAGTACGATTTCTCGCGGGCCAAGGCGGCGGCCAGCCTGGCATGGGTGCTGCGGGCCGCGTTCGGGGGCGCAGGTACCGGGCCGGGGGCGGCAGGGGCGGCAGGTGCGGGGGGCGGGGCGCCGGGCCGCGGAGGCCGGGGCCGTGGGAACAATAGCGCCGGCCGCCGGGTGTGGAGGGGGGGGGGGGCCCGGGCTCGGGCCCCGCCGCGCCGGGCCTCCGGGCTTCCTGCTCGGCCCGGGCGGTGGACTTTGCCCGCCCGGCTGCGGGAGCGCGGTGGGGGTGGGGCCGGCGGCCCAGATCCGCGCCGGGACCCCGGCGTCCGGGAGCCCAGGTGAGCGGGGCGGGGTCTCCCGGGCGGGCCTTGCACGCCCTACCCCCCCCCCCCCCGCTTTACACATTCACATCACGCGCCCCCGAGGACCCCCCCCCCCCACACCGCCCCGCAGCCGAACCCACACCCCGCGTCAGCCCTCCCTGCGCTGCGGGCGGCGAGGGCAGCTCTGGGAGCCTCTTCTTTCGCCTCCATGGCCCCGGCCAGCGGCTGGCAGCTGTGACTTATTACCCCATTTTGCCTGGGAGCCCAGAAGGGAATTGGCTTGTCCGAGATCGGCGGGGGTGGGGGCGCAGGTGTAAGGCCTTCTCCCACCCGGGGCAGAGCCTCCAGCCCTCCCCTAGGCCCACGTGTGTGGGGAAGTCAGGCCAACCCAAGGGGGAGGGTGCGGGTGGGTACCCGGGATTCAAGGGCGCGTGTGGGCAAAGTCAGGGCCCTAGGGCAACCCCATCACCCAGGCCAGAGCTGGGAGCCAGGGCCTGCTGTGGGGCAGGCGGGGTTAATTAAGGTCTGGGCCTTCCCAGGCGTCCTAAGGGGGACGCCTGCTCTCCCACCCGTCTGGCCACTGGTCTTGGCACCTGCTGAGCACAGCCCATCCCCCCACCCCTTCAGTGGCCTTCCCAGATCAACCTGTTCTGGGTGTGGGGCTCGGGGACAGCTGCCCATCTCCTGGGTCCGCCCAAGCCTGTGTCTTTCTCCCAACACCCTCCCATGCAGGGTCCACTCTGGGGCCTGCCTTTCCCTGAGGATCTGCTTGAGGAAGAAAGGGGGCTGGTAGGCAGAGATCTGGGTCTGCCCCAGCCTCTCCCGTCCCGGGTTATGTGGCCTTGGTTAGAAGGCTCGACTTTGGGAATCAGAGTTGGGCTTAAGTCCCAGCTCCACCGGGTTATGGACAAATTATGTCAATTCTCTAAGCGTCTGTTTCCCCTGTGTGTAAGAAGGCACTTATGTTCACTCATTTATCCGTTTCGCAAATGTCTGTGGGGCACCCACTAAGTGCCAGGGCAGTGCTCGGGCGGCTGGGATCCCGGCACCTTCCTCACAAGGTTGCTGGACAGCAGACCTCAGATTGGTTCTGGCGCACAGTGCCTGGTAAACAGCTACTCGCTGTCACTGCTGCTGTGACCCGTTGTGGCACTGTTATTAATAACATTAATATTATCATGGAGCAGAAAATGCCGTCCCATTTCATAGAAAGGAAAGGGAGGTCTCCTGAGGAGATGCCCCGACTCACCCAGTCCTGTTCTCCCTGACCCAGCTCCCTGCACTGTGCGATCTCCTCCCCGAGGGTGAGGGTCAGGGTGAGGGTCATGTTCAGTCGGCCTCGTACCCACCTTTTCTAAGCAGAGGGGGCTGAGGAAGGTGGGACGCCTGGCCCAGAGGGGGAAGTGGGCCACAGAGCTCTGCTTGATTCACGGACTCTGGGACTTTTTACCGATGCCTGTTGGGTGCCAGGCTGGTGCCGGGACAGAGCGATGGGGGTGGAGTTGGGAAAATGGGGGATGGGACACGAAACCAGATCTCGGCTGCTTAGGGTGATAAGGTCTGTGTTGTAGAGGCGTGCAGCGGGGCTGGGGGAAGAAAGCCCCGAACTCTGCCGAGGAGGGGAGGGGAGGGAAGGGAAAGTTTGAACCTTGAGGGACGCATAGGAGTTTGCCAGGGGGAGGCCACATGTGAAAAGGCCTGGGGGTTGGCCCATCAGGGAGTTCTCAGAGAAAAATGTGCGGGGCCCAGTGGTGGGGTGGGGGCCCAGGGAGGGGGGAGATGAGAGAGGCTGGCAGGACAGGGGGCCTCTTGAACTGTGGCCGGGAGGTGGAGGGATGTGAGGGCGCTGGGGAGCTATGGACTGGGTTTGGGGACTGACAAAATGAGATCAGCTATGCAATTGCCCCCTGGGGAATGGTGGCTGGGGGTGGGGGAGGAGGTGGTTCTGGCAGCCTGGGGGCACAGGTGTAAGGAGGCTGGGCACGAGTGCCGGCAGGTGGCCTCTGTGGGACCGAAGCTCAGAGATAAGAAAGGGTGCCATCTCTACCCAGTTTGGGAGACACCACCTAAGTCCCTTACGCCTGAACGTCACTCTGACCCGTAGGGCAACTGGGTTCACGTCAGCTCGGATGTTTATTAGCGGTGTGATCCTGGGCGAGTTAGCTCTCTGGGCCTTGGTCTTCTCATCTGTACAGTGGGGAGAAGAATAAGCGTCGTGAGGATTACACGAGCGAACGCATACGAGGTGGCCGTGTATGTCAGAGGCGCTGTAGAGCTGCGTGGTCCGGTCTGGTGGCCGGTGTTCATCGTGATGTGCTATGAATGTAAAAAACACACAGTGGCTTCTGAAGACTTGATACAAAAAAAAAAAAGTGAAATACCTCACTAATGTTTCTATGTCGATTGTTGAAATGATAGTATCAGATATATATTGTGTTAAATATATACTAAGGTAATTCTCCATTTCTTTTTTTTTTTTAGTTTATTTATTTATTTTTGAGAGAGAAAGCGCGAGTTGGGGAGGGACAGAGGGAGAGGGAGAGAATCCCAAGCAGGCCGTGCACTGTTAGCACGGAGCCCGATGCAGGGCTCTTATCCACGAACTGTGAGATCATGATGACCTGAGCCGAAGTCGATCGCTTCATCGACGGAGCCACCCAGGTGCCCCCCGTTTCTACCTTTTTAATGTGGCTCCTAGAAAGTTTAAAACTACATGTGTGGGTTGGGGCGCCTGGGTGGCTCCGTCGGTTGAGCGTCTGACTTGGGCTCCGGTCATGATCTCGTGGCTCATGAGTTTGAGCATGAGTTTGAGTTGCTGACAGCTCGGAGCCCGGAGCCTGCTTCGGATTCTGTGTCTCCCTCTCTCTCCGCCCCTCCCCTGCTCGTGCTCTGTTTCTCTCTCTCTCTCTCTCTTAAAAATGAATAAACATTAGAAAATAACTTGAAACTACATATGCGGGTCAAATTGTATTTCTGTCGGCCAGCACTATCCGATGGTAAATGATCAATAAACATTTTTAGTAGAGAGCGGTGGCTCTGAACCCCGGGGGTGGTTTTGCCTTCCAGGAGACCTTTGATAGTGTCTAGAGACCTTTTTGGTTGTCACTGCTTGGGAAGGAGGGTGTTACTGGCGTTCTGTGACTAGAGACCAGGGACTCTGCTGACCGTCCTGAAGCACCGGACAGCCTACCCCGCCCCCTGTGAGACACAAAGAATTATCCACCCCCAAGTGCCGGCCGTGGTGCGGTATAGAGGCATAGAGGAAGCGCTTGATAAACATGAGCTGTTGGGTAGCCCTAGCTCACGTGTTTTCATCTCGAAGGCCCTGACAAGTCCTGCAGGAAAGAAACTCGTTTAATTTTGCCAGTGGGAGCAGGAAATGAGCAGGGGCTGGGGAGACGGGGAACAGGGTGTGGGTTGGGTAGATGGAGAAGGAGCAGGTTTGGAGCAAGGTACTGAGCATCATGGGAGATGCCCAGAGGGCAGTGGGACACACGGCCTGGGCTGCAGCAGGTGGCAGTGCTCAGATGGCCACGGAAGCTATCACTGGGCGGGCGGGCTGGCAGGCAGGGGTGGGGGGTGCACGTGTCCACTTACAGGGCTGTTCCGACCGAGCTGTCAGGAACCTGGCATTGAAGGGGCACGAGGGGAAGAGGCCTGGCTTGAGTGGCGGGACAGAGAAAAAGATGGAAAGCGGGGGAGATGCCGGGGGAGGAAGGTTTCCGGAACAAGGAGGTGCTGGGCAGAGCGCCCAGGCGAGATACGGCCCACAACCGCGCGTTGGAGGGCCGCTGCTGGCCTTGGGGAGGCTGGGAGCTGGGAGGCCAGGTTGGGGCGGGGGTCGGGTGGAAGGAGAAGTCTGTTCAGAGAGTGCACACAGCTATCCACAGGGGTGGAGCATTACGTGGGAAGGTCAAGTGTGACTTCAGGGGGCGGGGTGGAGTGAAGGCAAGGAAGCCTGGGTCCTTACAGGTGAGGGCAGGGGGGTCTCCGGGGAGCCTGGCTGTGAAGACAGGCGCGTGAGAAGGGCCTGGTGTGTTGTGTGCCGATGCTTTTAAGCGGTAGGAATCTGCCCCCTTCCGTTATTTCAGACACATAGAACCCCAGTAGACAAAACAGCTGTTCTGGTTGGAATAAGAGTTAGGGCCTCCCTGAAACACCCCCACGAGGGCAGGTCCCCTAGGCTGGCCTCAGTCACCTCCTCCTGGACCCTCCCAGAGAATCGTCCTGGTGACTTATTCTGGTCTTTCTGTTCCCCACCCATGGATCCTGCTTGGGGTTCCGTGCCCCCCCCACCCCCCCACATGGGGCTTCCTCAAGCCTCTCCCTGCCCTGCCGTCTCATTCAACGTCTTCAGGGGGTTTGTGGCCGCCTCTGCAAGGTGATCTCACCTCTCTCCAGAGCCCCGGCCCCTCACGCTCCGCTTTTGCTGCCTCACCGCCTGTACCCCCACCTTCCCACTCACACCTGATGGGCCCTGGACGCCTCCTTGTCCCTCCCCCGCCTCCTCCCTTCAGTCGCCAGGTTCTGACCGTTCACCCCCCTCAGAAGGTCTGCAGTCTGGCCAGCTTTCCGGTTCCCTGGCCCGCCTGCCAGACCCCTGACTCCACAGTTCATCCCACCCTGCTTCCAAGCTGACAGAGGGTGTGGTTGGCGGGGGGGGGGGGGGGGGGGGGGGGTTGCTGCTAAAGGCCTGAGTTTGAATCCCAGTGCCGGCACTGGCCAGCTGTGTGGCCTTAGGCAGGTTGCTTTCGTTCTCTGTGCCTCAGTTTCTGGAGTTACCACTTGTGCCCTGGCTGCTGCTTCCTAGGCCTGCAGGGCACCCGGGGAGTTAGGTGGGTTAAGTGATCTTGTCTTGTCGTTGTTGTTCTCCTTGGAGGGCCTGCAAGACCACCGCCCTCCCAACAAGGCGCGGGTGGCCTCTCCCCTTCCAGAACTGCCCTTCCCCCACCCCCCAGGCACTGCCTGGCCCACCTCCTGGCCTTTGCCCCTCTGCCTGGAGCCCCTTCCTGTGGCGAACTCCCGCACACCCGCGCCCGGGTCCCCTAGCCTCCCCGTCCCGTGCCGTCCTCCGACGCATGCCTGGGCCCTGACCCGCCGTCACCCCCCTCGCCCCGCAGAGCATGTGCCCTCGGAGCTGTGGGAGCCCTTCTACACCGACCAGTACGCACAGGAGCACGTGAAGCCCCCGGTGACACGGCTGCTGCTCTCGGCTGAGCTCTACTGCCGGGCCTGGCGCCAGGTGCTGCCGCAGCTCGAGACCCCCCCCAGTCCCTCCGCGCTCCTGGCCCTGCTGGCGCGGAGGGGCACGGTGCCCGCGCTGCCCGAGCGTCCCGTGCAGGAGGCCGACTTGAGGCACCAGCCTATCCTCATGGTAGGCCCCGCCCCAGTCCGTCAGGCCCCGCCCACCAGACGCGGCTCCTCCCCCAGGCTCCTCCCACGAGGCCTGGCTCCTCCCCAGAGACGCCACCCTGGTCCTTGAGGAGGCGCTTGAGGACAGGGCCCACCAGGAGTGGTTCTTCCCGGACCCCTGTCCTGGCTCCTTCCCCGAAGCCCCACCCACTAACCCTGGCTCATCCCCAAAGCCCCTCCTACTTCACGCCCCTCCCCACACACCTCGAGGTTCTTCCTCTGGTTCTCCCTCAGGCGGCCAGGGGAACCCCCACCCCTCGCTGTGGTCTCACCCTTGAGCCCTTCCCTGCACAGGGAGCCCACCTAGCTGTCATTGACGCCCTCATGGTTGCCTTCACCTTCGAGTGGACAAAGACACTGCCTGGTCCCTTGGCCCTGGCCAGCTTGGAGCACAAGCTCCTTTTCTGGGTGGACACGGTAGGTGGGGTCAGGCAGGCATGGGCTGGGGGCCGGCATTGCCCAGGGAGCACAGTGCTGACCTCTCCCTGCTCCCCAGACCATCCGGCGGTTGCAGGAGAAGACTGAGCAGGAAGCTGCCCAGAGAGCCTCTCCCGCGGCCCCTGCAGATGGGGTGGCCCCCGCACAGCCCTCGGTGAGACTAGGGCGACGGACGAATGGACGGACACGAGGACGGTCGGAGGGAGGGCTGGGTGGGAGGGGAAGGGCTGCACTGGGGGGGGGGGCTGGAGGTGACTCTCTCTCTCTTTCTGCCGTCTCCCCTGTGCCTCTCCCGCTGCTCTCCCCTCTGCCTCTCTGGCATCAGTGCCCCACACGCTGGTACTGGAAGCTGGTTCCTGTAAGTGGGGCTGTTCCTCCGCCCCGTCTGCCTGCCTCGCTTGTCGCTTGGTCTGTCTTGTCTGTTCTGCCTGCCTGTCCGCTCCCTCTCCTACCTCCTCCCAGCTGTGAGCAGAGGATATGGGACCCCGGCCCTGGGGGACAGAGGGAACCTCTCCGTAGACCAAGAGAAGAGAAGCGTGTTAACTGAGAAGGCAGATCACTCCCCAGTTACCTGACCGGGGAGGCGGGGGTGGGGGTGGGGGGGATGGGAGGGAATGAGCCTCTCCTCCCAGTAATCAAGAGGGCAGAGCTTCTGGGCTCGTTCATCTTTGCTGAGGCGGGAGACTTCCGGCACCCCTGAAGGGGGTCCCTAGCCCATCAGGCACGTGGATCCTGACCCCTTAGCCAAGAGGAAGGCCCCCAGACCCAGAAGAAGGTAGAAGAACCTTCCTAAGACTCCAGTTTCCCTGCAGACAAGCCCGGCTTGGGTGGGAGGGGGCATCCATCCGTGAAACACAAGGGGCGAGTGGCCACTGCCAGTGGGGGCTTCGGGTGGACCGAGTCCCGCCTCTGCTCACTCTGGAGCCTCCCTCCTTCCACTCTGTGGCCTGGGTTGGGGGCTCCTCTCCTTCTGCCTCCCCGCTTCCTCCGCAACCCCTCCCCGAGCTGGGGCCTGGGTCTTTTGGGGGGGGGGGGATGATTCCCTGCATGGGAGGCTGGCTGTGTGGGGTCCCTCCAGGCTGGGAGGAGCTGGGGTCCCCAAAGCCGGCCAGAGCGCAGTCAGGGAGCTGGACGGCCAGGGCTCGTGACAGGAGTCAGGGCTCTCTCTCCCCTCCCCTGGAGGTGTGCTTGGGGGCCCAGCAAGTCAGCGCCCCTCCCGCCCCGCTGACGGCTGCTCCTCTCCCCCCAGCACGCAATTGCCTTCTGTTTGAAGGAGTCGGGGAGCAAACCCCCCATGGTAATGTATCCCCCGCCCCGGGGTCCCAGGAGTCCTGCCCCAGCCCTCGCTGCTGGCCTGGCTGCTCGCAGACAGTTCCTTTGCCTCTTGCTGCTGCCCTTCCCCTGCTCCAGGCTGGCCCCACTCTGGCTCCGGGACCCCCAGCTTCACGCCCCCTCACGGCGGAAACCCCAGGCCTCCCCACCCAGCCTGCATGACCGCTGCCCCGGGGGCCGGCCTGACCTCTGACCTAACCCGGCTCCCACCCACAGATCCGATACCGCAAGGACCGAGCTGTGGCCCGACGCGCCCCCTGCTTTCCAACCGTGACCACCCTCCAGGATCTGGCGAGTGGGGCCGCACTGGCCGCCACGATCCACTGCTATTGTCCCCAGCTCTTGCGACTCGAGGGTGAGTGAGTGGGCCTGGGCCGCACCTGTCCGTGGGAGCTCGACACCCAGGCATCTGCCCCAGAGTGCTGCGGTGATTAGGAGTGCAGCTTTCAGAACTGGCGGGCCTGCGTTTGAACATTTCTTCCCCTCGTTAGCTGTGTGACCTTGCGCAAGTGTCTAAACTTCTCTGTGCTTCCTAGAATTCACGCCTGCAGCAGATATTTATAGAACGCAAGCTGTGTGCCAGATCCTGTTTTAGGTGCCGGAGACCCAGGGTGCACAATACGGACATGCTCCTGACCTCAGGCAGCTCACATCCTGGTTGGGAGAGAAAGACAGTAACTTCATCCAGAAAAACATTCTGGACGTTAGGTGCTCTGAGGGAGGGCGAGGTAGTTAGGAGAAGCTTTCTGACTTGAGTTCCTGGGGGACGAGTTCTTCCGGCAGCTGGGAACAGTTGCAGAGGCCGGAGGAACAGCCCGTTGTAGTATCCGCTTTGTAGAGGGCACCTGGCCTGAGGCCCGGCCCGTAGGAGAGCCTCTGTGCGTGTCGCCTGCTGGGCCCTCGCTTCCCCAGGGCCCTGTCCTCCTCCGCATAGAGCTGGGGACCCAGGTATCCTGTCCCCACAGAGGTGTGCCTCAAGGACCCCATGTCTGTGGCGGACAGCCTCTACAACCTCCAGCTGGTGCAGGATTTCTGTGCCTCCCGCCTTCCTCGTGGCTGCCCACTGTCCCTCGAGGACCTGCTGTATGTCCCACCGCCCCTCAAGGTAAGGCCGTCTCGAGGCCTCGTGGGCCGAGGCTGGCGTCCGGGGCCGTGGCTCCCAGTGGCTGACCCCGCCTTCTGCCTCCAGATCAACCTGGTGGTGCTGCTCGCCGAGATGTTCATGTGCTTTGAGGTGCTGAAACCTGATTTCGTGCAGGCTAAGGACCTTCCTGATGGTCATGGTGAGGCCTGGCCCGGGGTGTGGGGCGGGGTAGGGAGGCCAGGCCCTGCCTGACCCTCCTCTCTCTGCTGCAGCGGCCTCCCCCCGGGCCACGGAGGCCTCTTCCGCCCAGAACAGCAGTGGCTGCAGGTATGGTTTCCCCACTGGGTGAGTCTCCGTGGCCGTGGCGCTGTGACAGGGCTAGGGGATGCTCTCTGTTCTCGGCTCCTGGGAGAGGTGAGCAGGGGCGGGGCAGGGAGGGGCCCTTGGCTGACGTGCATCTCTTCACAGTTCTCCTGTCTTCAATTTCCGCCACCCACTCCTGTCACCCGGCGGCTCCCAGTCCCCACTCCGTGGATCCACAGGTGAGGGCAGGGGTACAGCTTGTCACTGGAGACCCCTACGCAGCCACTACCCCCGGCTGACTTTGTCTCTCCTCCTGATCCTTCCACGGGGTCCCTCAGGCACCTGAATGACCCGGTGGTGACACTCACCCCCACAGTGGCCCCCAGCTATCTGTCCACATAATGCCCATCCGTGACACCCCCCGGCGGACCCCACCCAGGGTGCCCAGCGCCGTAGTGGCCACTGAATGACCGCTTACCCCCCCTCCCCAGGCTCACTGAAGTCCTCCCCGTCCATGTCCCACATGGAGGCCCTCGGCAAGGCCTGGAACCGTCAGCTCAGGTGAGTGCGTCTCAGGGGCCTGGCCGGTGGAGCAGGCTGGGCAGGGGTGGGGCCGGGGCTTGTCCCAGGGGCTGACCCCTCCCTCCTGCCGCCCAGCCGTCCCCTCTCCCAGGCAGTGTCGTTCAGCACCCCCTTTGGCCTGGACAGCGACGTGGATGTCGTCATGGGAGACCCCGTCCTACTCCGCTCGGTCAGCTCAGACAGCCTGGGCCCCCCGCGCCCTGTGCCAGCCCGGACCCCCGTGCAGCCAGCCCCGGAGCCTGGCGACCTGCCTACCATCGAGGAGGCCCTGCAGATCATCCACAGTGCCGAGCCCCGGCTGCTCCCAGATGGGGCTGCCGACGGCAGCTTCTACCTCCACTCCCCCGAGGGGCCCTCCAAACTGCCGCTGGCTTCCTCCTACCCACTCGAGGGGGCCTCCAAAGCACCCGCGTACGTGCCCCACCCCGAGGCCCCCTTGAAACCATCTCCCTGCACGGTGGCGGAGATGTCGAAACCGTCGGCCCTATCCGAGGGCTCCCCGAAGGCGGCGGCTTCGTCCCCAGCGGCCAACAACTCCGAAGTGAAGATGACCAGCTTTGCTGAACGCAAGAAGCAGCTGGTGAGGGCTGAGGCCGAGGCAGGGTCCCCGACGGCCACCCCCGCGGCACCAGAGGCCCTGAGCTCCGAGATGAGCGAGCTGGGAGCCCGGCTGGAGGAGAAACGGCGGGCCATAGAGGCTCAGAAGCGACGGATCGAGGCCATCTTTGCCAAGCACCGCCAGCGACTGGGCAAGAGCGCTTTCCTGCAGGTGCAGCCTCGGGAGGCCGGAGGGGAAGCGGAGGCAGAGGCGGAGCCAGGCCCAGTCCCCGGTGGGGAGCGGCCGGCGGGTGAGGGCCAGGGCGAGCCATCCCCGCGGCCCAAGGCAGTGACCTTCTCACCCGAACTGGGCCCAGTGCCCCCCGAGGGGCTGGGAGACTATAACCGGGCGGTCAGCAAGTTAAGCGCCGCGCTGAGCTCGCTGCAGCGGGACATGCAGAGGCTCACGGACCAGCAGCAGCGGCTCCTGGCTCCGCCCGAGGCCCCTGGGCCTGCCCCGCCGCCCGCCGCGTGGGTCATCCCTGGTCCCACGGTGGGTCCCAAAGCCGCATCTCCCAGCCCTGCTCGGCGCGCCCCGGCTGCCCGGCGCAGCCCGGGGCCTGGCCCCAGCCCGACACCCCGAAGCCCGAAACACGCACGGCCGGCGGAGCTGCGGCTGGCTCCCCTGACGAGAGTGCTCACGCCTCCCCATGATGTAGACAGCCTCCCCCACCTGCGCAAGTTCTCGCCAAGCCAGGTGCCCGTGCAGACCCGTTCCTCTATCCTCCTGGCGGAGGGGTCGCCTCCAGAGGAGCCCGCGGCCCGGCCTGGCCTCATCGAGATCCCACTGGGCAGCCTGGAAGAGCCCACGGCCGAGGACGAGGGAGATGGGAGCCCCCCTGGTGCTGAGGATTCCTTAGAGGAGGAGGCGTCTTCGGAGGGAGAGCCCCGGGCCGGGCTGGGATTCTTCTACAAGGTGAGTCCCGGAAGCAGGTTGGGGAAGGGGCGGGGTGGGTGGGCACAGGCGTGGAGGCGGAGAGCCAGGTGGGAGTGGGCAAGGACAAGGTGGGCGTGGCCAGATGGACAGATGGGTGGGTGGGTGGATAGACAGATGGACGGGGTGGGCGTGGGTGGACAGACGGGTGGGTGACAGACGGACAGGGGCAGGCGGATAAGCAGGGCTGGGGTCTTCCACTTCCTTCTGTCTCATGCTCTCCTTCATGCTCTGCCCACCTCGGCCCTGCCGGTTCCCCTCCCCGCTCTCCCATGTCTGGTCCCTGTTCCCCATCCTCACGGCACCCCCAGCCTGGCCTGGTGCTCTCACCTGGACACCTGCACCCGCAACTTGAACGGCCTCTGCTGTCCACCCCACCCCTCCATCCCTGGCCATCTTCAACTGAGCAGCCAGAGAGATTTTTTTTTTTTTTTTTTTTTTTTTAATACTATGAACTGGACCTTGTCAATCCCGTTTAAACCCTTCGGTAGCTTCTCTTGCTCTTAGAATAAAAGTCCTTCCGTGGCCTTAGGCTCTGCCCACCTCTGACCCTCCCAGGCCACACCCCCCCCCCCCCAACCCAGCCACACCGGCCTCCCCATTCCAGGACTGCTAGGCTTGTTCTAGCCTCAGGGCTTTTGCATTTGCTGTTCCCTCTTGCCTGGGATACTCTCTTTACCTCTCGCCTTCTTGTCATTCTCTCTCCCTGGTCACCTTCTCCAAGAAGCCTTGCTTAGTGCCCCCAGGCTGGGATAGATCCCTCCCCGCCCTGTAGACTGGTAGCTGTTTTGTCTTAATATTTTTTAAGTTTTTATTTATTTTGAGAGAGAGAAGGGAGAGTGAGGGAGGGGCAGAGAGAGAGAGAGAGAGAGAGAGAGAATCCCAAGCAGGCTCCCCACTGTCGGTGCAAAGCCTGATGCGGGGCTCAAACTCATGAACTGTGAGACCATGACCTGAGCCAGAACCAAGAATCAGATGCTTAACCCACTGAGCCTCCCAGGTGCCCCAGACTGGTAGCTGCTTCTGATGTATCAGGTCGTCTCCCGCCCTGGGTTAAGTGCTCTGTGTGAACAGCACCCGGGTCCACTCTGGTCCCTGTGCCGCACGTAGAACTCTGCACGAAGCAGGAGCCAAGGGGACGCCCTCAGCCCGATTACAAAATCGGAAGGGTGGGTGAGTGGTTGCCAGGCTGGGTTGATGGACCTACCAGGGGAGGGACGGCCAGCCGGACTCCGAGCCTGCCCCCAGGATGAAGACAAGCCCGAGGACGAGATGGCCCAAAAGCGGGCCAGCCTGCTGGAACGGCAGCAGCGGCGGGCGGAGGAGGCTCGGCGGCGAAAGCAGTGGCAGGAGGCCGAGAAGGAGCAGCGGAGGGAAGAGGCTGCCCGGTGAGCGGAGTGCTGCCCGGGCCCCCGGCCCCCCGGCCCCCCGCGAACCCGCGGCCCGTCTGACCGCTTGATAACTCTCGGTCTGCAGGCTGGCCCAGGAGGAGGCGGCCCCGGGCCCCCCCGCCCCCCCAGCCGCCAGGGCCCCCGTCGAGGAGGAGGTGGGCCCCAGGAGGGGGGAGTTCACCCGGCTCGAGTATGAACGCCGGGCCCAGCTGAAGCTGATGGACGACCTTGACAAAGTGCTACGGCCACGGGCTGCGGGGACCGGGGGGCCGGGCCGGGGTGGGCGGAGGGGCCCCCGGCCGCGCTCCGGTTGCTGTGACGACTCGGCCTTGGCACGAAGCCCTGCCCGTGGCCTGCTGGGTAAGGAGCCCGTAGGGAGGGGTGGGGCGCGGGGATGGTGCCTGCTCAGTGCCCTTTTCCAGGGCTGTGGAGACTGCGCCTCCCCCCCCACCCCCGAGTATGTGGGAGAGGGGAAGACTGTGCGTGGGGTGACGGGGGCCTTGCCCATGCCCTTTAGACTTCCAGAGGGATGTGGGGGCTACAGTGGGGGTAAGGCGTGTTGGGCAGAGCTGGCCCAGAGTTGTCTCCGGGGCTTCGTGGATGAGGCCCCCTCGGGTACGTTCAGGGGCAACAGCTTTCTAGTGGGGGTTTCCCCACAGCCTGCTGGGCACAGCTCCTGCCCCCGTGGGTAGGGGGAGGTCTCAGTTGGAAGGCACAGGGTGAGGGTCTTGGGAAGGGCGGACCCCACGTGCCCTCCACAGCCTACTAGGTAAGTTCCTCCCCCCAGGCATTTGGGGACACCAGGGGCTTTGGGTGGGGATGACTCCGTGCCATCTTCTCCCAGGCTCCCGGCTCAGCAAAGTCTACTCTCAGTCCACCCTGTCACTGTCAACCGTGGCCAACGAGGCCCCCAATAATCTTGGCGTGAAGAGGCCGACGTCTCGGTGAGTTTGGCCGGGGTGGGCAGGTGCCCGCGTCTCAGGTGCCCCGAGTCTGTGTGTTCTCTTCCGCCGAAGGGATTAGAGGACACATTCGAGGCCGAGTGGGGCTCTGTCCTCTGCACTTGAGCAGGGCTCCGGCAGGTGCACCTGCCCCCTGTTGTGCCATGTTCTGGGCTCGGCCCTTCCCCGGTCCCTCTGTGCGGGGGAAGGCTTCACCCACCACCGAGCGCATCCCCATCCCTTCCTGTGCCCCCACAGGGCTCCATCCCCATCCGGCCTCATGTCCCCAAGCCGCCTGCCTGGTAGCCGGGAACGCGACTGGGAGAACGGTAGCAACGCCTCGTCCCCGGCGTCGGTGCCCGAGTACACAGGTAAGTGGGGCTGGGGATCGCGGGCACCCCGCCAGGCCCTGCCCGCCCCGTCAGCCCCGCTGACCACCCTGCGCACCCCAGGTCCGCGGCTGTACAAGGAGCCCAGCGCCAAGTCCAACAAGTTCATCATCCACAACGCCCTGTCGCACTGCTGCCTCGCGGGCAAGGTGAACGAACCGCAGAAGAACCGCATCCTGGAGGTGAGCCCGGGGCTGGCAGTGGGGGCGCGAGGGCTGGGGCCAGGGCCCGCCCCCGGTGAACCGCTTCCACCACCCGGCCAGGAAATGGAGAAGAGCAAGGCCAATCACTTCCTGATCCTCTTCCGCGACTCGAGCTGCCAGTTCCGGGCCCTCTACACGCTGTCCGGGGAGACAGAGGAGCTGACGAGGCTGGCCGGCTACGGCCCCCGCACAGTCACGCCCGCCATGGTCGAGGGCATCTACAAGTACAACTCGGACCGCAAGCGCTTTACCCAGATCCCTGCCAAGACCATGTCCATGAGTGTAGACGCCTTCACCATCCAGGGCCACCTCTGGCAGAGCAAGAAGCCCACCACCCCCAAGAAGGGCAGCAGCACCCCCAAGTAGCCTCGTCCCGGTGGTTCCCAGGGCAGAGGACAGCCTGGAGGACAATCAGTTGGCATTCCTGGGTCTCGTCTGTCCCCAACCTTGTCTGGGTAGGGCTGGAGTCCCTACCCCCTAACTTCTGTCCTGTCCTGCTGTGGGGGCTGAGCTGGGAGGTTCAGGGACTCAGGGCTCAGCTCAGTCCCCTGTCTGTCCTCCCCACCTTCTTGAATAAAATAATTTAGAAAGAGCTCGAGTGCTGGCATCTCCCTGAGGCTGGCTGGGGCGTCCAGTGACCTCTCCGAGGGCGTTTTCCAGCCTCGCCCGCCATGTCCTGCCGCCTCAAGAGCCCTGATGCGGCTCATGCCAAGGCCCCTCGTGGCTGCTCCTTGGCTGCCTCTTGACCAGCCTCTCCCCGTGGCCTCCCCACCCGCCGCTCACTGCACTTCCCTCCTCCGTGGGGATGTTACTGGCCCCTCCTGGCACTTGGTCTGCGGCCAGCTGCTAAGCTTGACCTTCTCTCCTCCAGCCGCCTGCCCCCATTTCGGCCTCTGGAAAGGATTCCCATGTTTCTCTCCTACGAGCCCCACACCCAAGGGTCCAGGTGTGCCCTTGGCATCGCTGGGGATGGCTCAGACGTAGGCCCTAGGCCGTAACTCGAGCCTGCCTGAGCTGCTGCTCTCCGTGGCCCAGACACAGGACCGGCTTCCCCAACCCCACCCGACACTGCACAGTTCACCTAATGGCCGCTTCTGTCTCGCTAGCCTCTCTCCATCCCCATAACTGGCCCCCAGTCCAGGCCACCAACCCCGGGCCTCCCCCCCCCCCCCCGCCACCAACCAATCCCCCACAGCCCACATGGCCTGTTCAGAGCACAAATCTGATTATGTCTCTTGATGCTTAAAATCCCTTAATAGTCCAGAGCCCACTAATGGCTTCCCAGAGCTTAGGCCTAAGGACCACGCCCTGACCCAGGGCTGAGGTCTGGCTCCTGGCTGCCATCCAGGGTGAGAAGTACCTTGACAGGCTCTCAGACCAGTCTTCTGAGGGGAGGTCAGCGCCCTGGCCCAGAATGAAACAATCTGGAGAGGGAAGGCTGTGTATCTCTACCTAATGTGGGAATGGGCTGGGAAGGCCCTCAAGGAGGCCTCAGGCGGCAGAGACGGGCCTCTGAGAACTGGCTCTGCAGGGGGAGGGTGGGGCATGTGCCCTGGCTGGAAGCCCAGCTGCCCCACCTCCCGCATCAGCCAATCTGGGGGCGGGGGGGGGGGGGGGTGCCGGGCCCAAGGCCAGGGCACTACCCAGCTGGCAGTCCACATAGGCACCTGGGCAGCGGGAAGGGTGGGCAGGAAAGAGGCTCAGACCGTGTGTACAAACATAGATTCTATTGGGGGAGGAGGAATGGGGGAGGAGGGACGAGGGGTGCAGGGCTGGGGTCAGTCCTCCTTCAGGCTCCCGAACACGGCAGCCGGCACACTCTGCTGCTCCAGCCGCACCTCTGGGAAAGGAGAGAGGCCACGGTCATTCGGGGAGGGGGGGCCCCACCCATGCCTCCGCCAAAACGTCCTGCCCACCTGGCTGGCCCCCTACCGTTGGGTTCCAGATCCATCTCGTCCTCGTCCTCGTCCCCCCCTAGCTCGATCTCCTCCGGGTTGGCTTGCTGGGCCAGCTCGGCCAGCTCCTCCCGGGACGCGTCGCTCCTGGGGGTGGGCAGGGGTGAAGGAGGGAAGGAGGGACAGGGCAGGCGGGGAGGGAGGGAGGGAGGGGGCAGGCAGGGGGGAGGGAGGGGGACGCGTGCCGCTCAGCCTCCCCGCCACCCCTGCCCCCGCACCTCACAAACAGGATCTTGCTCTGGGCCCGCGGGGGCTGGTCCCGCTCGGCCTCGGCCGCCAGCTGCTCTGCCCGCTGCTCCAGCAGCTTCATGTCGTCCATGCCGCTCTGCCCGGGGGCGAGGTCGGACACTGGTGGGGGAGCGTGGGGGTCACACACCAGTCTGCCCAGGCCACACCCGCGCTGGCCCCTGCCACAGCCCACAGGCCGCTCTGCTCCTTACCGGGCACCCCACCCCCATCCGTCCGAGGACCCAGCCCTCAAGGAGTTCCCAGGTTCGGCAGGGGGTGGGGAGGTGGGGGGGTGGGGGGGTGGGGAGGTGGACGCTCAACGCTCTCAGACCAGGAGGTCAAGGGCGGGCAGAGAGCAGGGGCCGGGCCCTTACTGGGGGTGCCCACAGCTGCTCACCGGTGCCCGTGGCGCTGCCCGACACCTTGAGCATCTGCGAGGCCATGAAGTTGACCTGCGTGTTGTACGTGGCCTGCACGCTGCGGCGGATCCGCAGCATCTCCCGGATGGTGTCCTCGTTGCCGTGCCGGACCTCGAAGTCCTTCCACGTCTGCCAGAAAGCCCCGGTGGTCTGTGCGGGGTGGGGTGCATGGCGTGAGCGGCTGGCTCGGCTGCAGCCTCCGTCACTGCCCGCCCGCCCGCCCGGGCCCACGCCCTACCCGGGGGTCACAGATCTGGGAGCAGAAGCTGTAGATGGCCCGCGCCCGGTCGATCTCGCCGAGCTTGCACTCCATGTCCGCGAACCGCAGGCACATCTCCCGGGCGTGTTCGTCCGACAGCACCTGGGTGGCGGTGGCGAGGAGGGGGCAGGGCGTGAGCGGGCTCCCCGTACCCCGGGCCCTCCGGAAGGCTCCCGGAGGTCCCATGCGTGGGGGCACGCTCAGAGCCTCTGGCCACCCCCGTTCCCCGCCCCGCCCCACAGGGCACCTCGATGGCCTTCTGGTAGATGCCGCGGGTGTGGGTGACCCCGTAGATCTCGGCCGCACGCTTGATGTAGATGTTGAACATGTCGTACTGCTGGGCGGGCTCCACGGCCCGGGTGGCGCGCTCGTACACTGCCATGGCATGCCGGGCCAGGCCCCACTCTTCCTCCAGCTGGGCGTACAGCAGGTACAGTGCTGAGACACGAGGCGGTGGGGGGGGCGGTCAGAGGCTGGTGCCCGGCCCCAGACAACCCCTCCCCGGCCCGGCCCGCCCGCCTGCCTCACTCTTCGCATATTTGGGAGGGCAGCCGTCCAGCGCCTGTTCGAAGAGGTCCCGCGCCCGCTCCAGCTTGCGGCCCCCGTAGCGGGCAATGAATTTGGTCAGGTAGGTGCTCCAGATGTCAGACACGTTGGGCCACTTGAACAGCGAGATGCCACGCTCGTACGCCTGCCCCGAGAGAGGGTGTCGTGTGTGGGAACCCAGGGCAAGAACACGTGGCGTCCAGCCTGCCAGGAGAGTCCCCACGTCTCCCTCGGGCTGGTCACGGCGGCCCCTTCCCCGTCCACCCTGCCCCACGATCACGGCGCGGTCAAGGGGGCCTGTACGTCTCCCTCAACGGACCAGGACTAGGACCTACCAAGTCACCGGTACGTAACCTTATGGGCGGGGGAGTCGGGGGGGGGTCCTCAGTTCTGTGGACACTGGAGCCCACGGCCTTGGGAAGAGGTTCCCATGCCCAGGCCAGGGGCAGGGGCAGGGCCGGTGTCACTCAGGCCGGGGGGGGGGGGGGGGGGGGGGGGGGGAGGGGGTGGCGGCACACGTGTATGTCATCTGGATACGTGCGGTCTCCGCCTAGAACCGAAACCTCTCAACAGAGAGGCAGGGCCTCCCAACATGTGCACGTGCAGGACCTCACGTACCTACAAGCTGTCACACGAGCAGAGCAGGGACAGCCCGCACACACCCGCCGCCCAGAAACAAGACTCGGTGCCTGTTAAGAGGTGAACTGTGTCCCCCAAATTCCTGTTGAAGCCACAACCCCAGGACCTCAGAATGTAACTGGACTTAGAAACCAGGCCTTTAAAGAGGAAATGAAGGGGAGTTGTTACAGTGGGCCCTAACCCGAGATGACTGGAGTCCCTGTGGGATTAACACACATACACACACCGGTGGGAAGACAGCCGCCCGCTAGCCAAGGACAGAGGCCTTGGGAGAGACCAGCCCCGCCAGCACCACAGTCTGAGATTTCCAGCCCCCAGGACGAGGACGGTACGTCTCTGCTGTCTGAGTTCCCTGCTCTGCGACACCTTGTTAGGGCCACCAGAGCACACAGACACAGCGGCCGGGGCCCCGGGACAGGAGACCCCGCTGTCCGGGACCTCCAGATCAGCCCCCCTCACCTTGAAGCTCTCCTCGAAGTACTTGTGCTCCTCCAAGAACATGGCGTAGTTGATGACAATCTGGGGCGTGGCGATACGCAGATCCAGGATGCGGTCGTAGACGGCCTTGGTGGACTGCGGGGCAGCAGCAGGTCAGGGCACGTCCGGGGCAGAGACTGCGGCCCTGCCCTCGGCCCCCCGACTCACCTGGAAGGTGCCCAGGCTCTCCTCCAAGTCGGCGAGCATCGACCACACCTTCAGGGACTTGTACACGCGGTTCTGCACGGGCTCCGAGCCGTCGAAGTACTCAGCTCGGCGGGCAGGCAGCGCGGTGGCCTTCTGGAGGGAGCAGGCAGCAGGGCGGGGGCTTGGGGACAGCCGGACACGGCCACACAGCACACCACGCCCCGCCCTAACATGGGCTCGCGTTTACCCGCAGCAGCCGCAAAGCCTGGTCGTAGTTCTCGTGCCGGAGCTCCAGCTCGCCACACTCACACCACACGCTGGCCAGGTCGTCCACCTGCTTGAAGCTCACCTTGGTGGCCTTCTCCAGGATGATGCGGGCCTGCAGGGGTGGGAGAGGGCAGGTTGGGACCCTGCCTCTCTGGCCCCTGCCCGCCCCCGCGAGAGTGCACGTGTCTGTGCCTCCTGGGTCCTCTGGCCAAGCACACGCCTCTACTCACACACGCACAAACCCACACACGCAGGGCACTCACATCGTCCAGCTGCCCATTGTCCTCGTAAAACTTGGCAAACGCGACCCACAGTGTGTGGGGCTTGCCTGTAGCCTTGAAAGGGTCCACCGTCTGCACGGCCTCCGTGTACGTGTTGATGATCTGGGTGGGAAGGAGGGAGTCAGGCTGGACGGCTGGGGCCCGGCAGGCAGGGGAAGGGGGGTGGGGCGGGGCGTCACACACCTCCCGGGGGCGGCCCTGGTGCAGGGCCACGCGCTTGTGCCACTCGTGCACATGGTGTGGGTTCTGGCGCAGCAAGACGCTGTTGAGGAGCAGGGGCCGCCGGCCAATGAGCTGCTCGAAGCGGGCCAGGCGCAGCTCCAGGTCCACGTCATCTGCGCTCGAGATGGGGGCGGGGCCTCAGCACAGCGGCCCCGCCCCCACCTCTGCACCACCAGGGCCCCGACTGTCTGGGGCCTGGCAGACTCACTCCACTGGCCACTCCGGCCAGAGATGCAGCGCTAGTCCCGGCTACTCACCAAAGTTCCACCCACGCCGGCCCCCCTCTGTCTTGCAGACGCACCTCCCCCGTCGCTGTCCCTTGGGGCTCTCAGAGCCCTGCCCGCCGGCCCAGCCCTCTCCCCTCACTGGCCCAGGCCTGCCTCACCTTCCTCCTCCCGCCCCAGTTCTGAGGCCGTCTCCATCTTGGCTGCAATCATGCTCTCCTCAAACTGCGCGTAGCTGTCGAACACCTGGGTGAAGTCGCGCACGGTCATCACAGTCCGGATGGCCTCCTCGTACACGTCTCGAGCCTGTGGGCACAGGCGGGGTAAAAGGAAAGTGCTGGCTGGGGGGGCGCGAGGGCCTGCCCGCGTGGACGCAGGGGACCTGGCCGCACCGCCCGGAGCACCGACACCCAGCAGAGCCACAGCCGCCCCCTGCCCTCCCAGAGTGCAGGGCCCGAGCTCCTCCCCAGTAAATGGTGACGGTCCCCGTGCAGAGTGACTATGAAGCTCAAGGGAGACACGTGTGAGGTGGCCGACGCCCGGTTAAGATTCGAGAGGTGACTGACCCTGACACCCCCACAGGTCCCCGCTGCGGGGACCCCGGACTTGGCCATGGAGGGCCCCACCCCACTTCTGAAGCTCATGTTCTCCCGGTCACTCCCACCCCTAAGTTTGGGCCCCATCCCTCTACCCCTGTTCCTGGCCAGTCATGCTCCACTGTCCGCCCCACCCCGGCCGCTGGCTCCGCCCGCCTCCTGACCAGTCCCCTGCCGCCAGCCTCAGCCTGTGGTGGCCTGAAGGGTTTCTGTGAAGCATGCAGCCGGTCCTGCCTCCGTCCTGCTCACGCCTGGCTGGCGGCGCCCCTCAGCAGGGCACGGCCGACCCCTCAGCCCGCAGGGCACTCCCTCCCCTAGCCGGTCAGCGGCCCCTTCTCTGCTCCAGCTCCTCTCGCCTCCTCTTCCACGAGGCTCCGACGACTCCAGCCAGCAACTCTGGGGACCCGTCCGCCCCATGCACCCCCCTATTCCACTGCCTGACGACAAGCAAGCTAACGTGGACACTGACGAGAACACTGACACCTCGGGAGTGACCGCTGTGTCAGGCACCTGTGTGGCACCTGCCCCCTCTCCCCTCGTCGCCTCCCGTGCCTGCGCACCTTCTCGAAGTGGCCGCTGCGGATGTAGTAGTCAGCCAGCGAGCACCAGAGCTTGCCCAGCTGGTCGGTGAAGCGGGTGAGGCCCCCGCGGATGATGGCGTCCACATTGAGTGACTGCACCTTGTCTGGGTTCTGGGAGATGAGGTCACAGAGCTCGTGCCACAGCTGCGGAGCCAGGAGGAGTTGTCTCAGCCCTGTGCCCCACGGGGGGGGCGGGAGGGGGAGGGCAAGCCTTCCTGCCCAACCCCATCCCCCCACAAGCCCACCTGGTAGTTGGACTTGCCAGCCTTGGACACAAAGCGCTCGTCGTTCACCACGGTGGCCAGGCGCTGCGCAGCTTCATCCAACCGGTCACTGGACTTGAGGTACTCGATGTACTCCTCTGCACTCTCGGGGCTCAGCTGGGCAGCGGGCGGCCCCACCAGCAGTCAGCGGGGCCGCAGAGCCACCCCGCCGTCCCCCCAGCTCCCACTCGGCAGCTCCGGGTCAGCCACGCACCACTGCCCTGACCCGGCGCCAGCCCCGCCGACCCAGCCTTAGCCACACGTGTCCCACCCGGACCCTACCAGTCCGGCCTCAGCCCCACGGGGGCAGCCTTGACCGGCGGTCCAGCCGAGGCCCTGCCAATCCGGTCTGGGCCCCTCTGGTGCAGCCCCAGCCCTGACCGGTCTGGCTTAGACAACAAAGGCACAGCCGGCACGGTCCGGGCCCGGCCTTTACCCCAAGTCCCCCAGCCAGACAGCGCCGTGCCGAGTTTCACAACGTACGACAGCTGTTAGAAGCGTGAAGGGGCGGCACCCCCCCCATGCTGTTTCCGCCTGGAAACAGTCCCACAGCCGTTCGTCTCCCGCTCCCTGCCCTCCCACGGTTGTGGTTTTACTGGTTTAAAAGATGTGACCAGGAGGGGCGCCTGAGTGGCTCAGTCGGTTGAGCGTCCGACTTCGGCTCAGAGTCTGTGAGTTCGAGCCCCACGTCTGAGCTGTTAGCACAGAGCCTGGAGCCTGCTTCGGATTCTGTGGCTCCCCCTCTCTCTGCCCCACCCCTGCTCATGCTCTGTCTCTGTCTCAAAAATAAATAAAAAACCATTAAAAGAAATTTTGGGCGCCTGGGTGGCTCAGTCGGTTGAGCATCCAACTTCAGCCTAGGTCACGATCTTGCAATTTGTGAGTTCGAACCCCATGTTGGAGCCTGGAGCCTGCTTCAGACTCTGTGTCTCCCTCTCTCTTTGCCCCTCCCCTGCTCATGCTGTGTCTCTGTCTCAAAAATAAAAACATTTAAAAAAAATTAAAAATAATAAAGAAGCAGAAGGGGCGGATGCTTGGGTGGCTCAGTCAGTTGAGCATCCGACTTCCACTCAGGTCATGATCTCACGGTTCAGTTCGTGAGTTCGAGCCTCATGTCGGGCTCTGGGCTCACAGCTCGGAGCCCGGAGCCCGCTTTGGATCCCGTGTCCCCCTCTGTCTGCCCCTCTGCTGTTTGTGCTCTGTCTCTTGCATTGTCTCAGAAATAAACGTGAAAAAAAATTTTTTAAAGATGTGACCAGGAGACGTGGTCAGCTCGTGGGCACCTGTCTATCCAGTTAGATCAAAAGCTCCATGCAGGCAGGGACTGTCTTTGTCACACGCTGTCCCAGCACCTGTCTCAATGCGAGACATGCAGCAGGTGCTGGCAAATTATTTGGAGGGAAAACAAATCGCCAACAAGAGCCTTCCCCGCCTCCCGTCTGTCGGGTGACTCCCCTCGAGGGGCCAGTGTCCCAGTAAGCCGGCGCTGGGAACCTCGTGAAGCGGCCTCTCGCCGCTCGGTCCCGCCCCACCCCCACAGGCGTACCTTGAGGAAGCGCCGGTAGCCCCGCACGGCCGTCTCAGGTAGTGGGTGTGAGCGCAGGAAGCGCAGGTACAGGGGCCAGATGCGAGAGTGCTGCGTGATGGGCAGTGCCCGGAGAGCGCGGTCGAAAGTGCGGCGGGTGTGTGTGATTCGGCCCTGGTCCATCAGGAACTGGCAATAGTCCAGCCACAGCCGTGGCATCTGGAGGCGTGGGGGACGGGCAGGGTCTGAACCGCTGGCGCCACGGCTCGACCACAGAGGCGGCACGTGTCCTGTGGCCAAAAATGCAGCAAGACCCGGGACCCCGTCCTCTAGGGCTAATCCAGCTCCACCTCGGGCACACCGAGGCGACAGGACTCCAATCCCCCGGTCCCCGTCCACTTGCACCTCCCCCTCAGCCCTCGCCCGGCCTCTGCCCCCCCGCTCCCACCTTGTGCATGAACACAAAGGCCCTCTCGTGGCAGTTGTTGACATCTTCGTAGGCCGGGTCGGTCACGCAGCGATGCTTCACCTGTGCCCGGCGCGCCTTCAGGTATCGGTACCAGAGTTTGTAGCTGGGGAACGCGGGAGGGGCAGACAACGACCGGTCAGCCTCACATACCCCTGGAACCCTCTGCCCTGCGCCGGGAAGTGACTGCAGGGCAAAGGGGCCTGGGGAAGGACGGCAAGTCTCAGCATTGGGGGGCACGGGCCAGGACACCAGGGAAGGTGTGCTGAGCTGTCAGGGGACGTACACTTAGTGCCCGAACGACAGCCATCACCTGGGACCTACTGGCCAGTTCCATTACGGCTAGATTAGGTGGGGTGGGGTGGGGGGCCGGGCAGGGCGGCTGGGACCGTTCCCACCTGCAGGGCAGCAGCTTCAGGGCCCGCTCGTACAGCTGATTGAGCCTCGGCTTCGGGGCACCCTGCTTGAACTCAATGTAGCGGAGCCAGCATTTGACGGAGAACTGGTTCCGCATGATTTCCTCCTCGTAGGGGAGGTCCTCTTCCTCCTGCGGGAGCCAGGGAATGGGAAAAGAGAGACCTGAGCTCAGAGCCAGGGCACCAGACACCCACATACCAGGACTCAGGTTTGGATTTCACTCCTCGAAATCTTACTGCCCACAGTCTGACCCGGGTCATCAGACTCCTCAACCACAGGGTTCCGGGCCAGACTTGAGACTGTCATCCAGACACCACTCTTTTGGCCCTCCCAGTCAAGCCACCTACTCTCTGGCCCAGGTCACCAGATTTCTCAGACTGCCCGTCCACTGCCAGGTCTCTCTGGACCTGGATGCCAAGCTTTAACTCCGCACAACACGCCTCTTCCTAAACACCAGGCCTTCAGCATCTCAGGCTCCCACCATCCAGAACTACTCAGCTGTCCCAGAACTCGGAAAGTGAACACGGAAACCTTATTTGACATGAAGTCAGGAAGCCCTGAAGGGGGCACTCTCATGCCTACCATCTCTTTGTCAATTGCAGACCCCCCCCCCCCCCCCCGCAGGAAGAAGGGCACCTTGCGTTCCCAACAGAAAGAAGCTTACTTTACTACCCCAGCAAGATTTTCTCCTTGCCCGGCAACAGCCCAGCCAATGAGAAACCGCCACAACTCAGCCAATGAGAAGTCATCACCACCCTGAACTATCATTTTCACCTAACAGATTTTCCTTCAAACCGGCCGCTCCTAGTTTACTCCTTTTTCTCTATAAAGTGACGTTACTTGGGCACCCAGGTGGCTCCGTTAAGCATCCAACTTCGGCTCAGGTCATGATCTCACGGTGTGTAAGCTGGAATGCTGCATCAGGCTCCGTGCTGACAGCAAAGAGCCTGCTTGGGATTCTTTTCCTCACTTTGCCCCTTCGGCACATGCACGTGCTCTCTCAAAATAAACAAACAAGTTTTAAAATAAAATAAAGTGATGCTCCTCACCTTTGTTCTCCAGACTTGCCTTCGGTTTTGCCATAGCTTGCATATCCTGAATTAAAATTCCTCTGCCGTTCCTAAATAAACCCACCCTGCTGATAAAATCACTGGCAGTTTTATTTTCCAAGTTGACAGAAGCTAGACCTTTACATCAGAAGGAGAGGTATGGACCAAACCCCAAGCCTCCCCAATACGAAACACCAAACACCTGTGAAGATGCTAGGCCTCTACAGACACACCTCACACATACTGCTGGTTCAGCCCCAGGCCACCACAATACACATCACAATACAGCAAGTCGAATGAATTTTCTGGTTTCCCGACACACATAAAAGTTATGTTTACACTGCAGTCTATTAAATTTGCATTGGCATTATGTCTAAAAAGTGTTATAACTTGATTAAAAGATACTTCCTTGCAAAAAAAGTGCTAACCACTACTTGAGGTTTCAGTGAGTTGTAATCTTTTTTGCTGGTGTGATGGCTGCTGACTGATCAGGGTGGTGGCTGCTGAAGGTTGGGGTGGCTGTGGCAATTTCTTAAAATAAAACAAAATAAAGCCTGCTACATCAACTGAATCCTGCCACCACGAACAACTTCTCTGTAGTAGGTGACTCGGTTTTTGACAGCACTTGAAAAAAATTTTTTTTATGTTTATTTCTGAGAGTGAGAGAGACAGAGCACAAGCGGGGGAGGGGCAGAGGGAGAGGGAGACACAGAATCCAAAGCAGGCTCCAGGCTCCGAGCTGTCAGCACAGAGCCCGACGCAGGGCTCGAACTCAGAACTGAACTGCAAGATCACGACCTGAGCCGAGGTCGGGCGCCCAACGGAGCCACCCAGGTGCCCCATCAGTTTGACAGCATTTTACCCACAGCAGGCCTTCTTTCCAAATTGGAATCCTCTCCAACCCTGCTGCTACTTTGTCAACTAAGTGTATGTCATATTCCCTCTCTGTCTTCTCCGCACTGGGAGCAGCTCTCTGGCCACAGCCCCTCATCCTCTGAAAATGTCCGCCTGTGCAAAGTTCGTCTCTGCCCCCTCCTTGGTCAGGAGCACCTGTCAGCGGTTGAGCCGATCACTGTCTGCAGTGGCATTAAAACCACCAGAGACACTGACAGATGAGAGCCTCAGCAGCTGGGCAGCCCCACGTCCCCTGACCTCACTTATTCCTAGCCGCAGTTTCCAAACCAGTGTTGCTTCAAGGGACATCGACACAGCAGCCAAGTCCATTGGGACTAGGGCTGCCACAGTTGGGGTGGCTGGCTCTGGGGCTGGAATTGGGACTGTGTCTGGGAGCCTCATCACTGGTCATGCCAGGAAGCCCTCTCTGAAGCAAAAGCTCTTCTCCACCATCCTGGGCTTTGCCCTCCCGGAAGCCACAAGGCTCTTCTGCCTGATGGCGGCCTTTTGTATCCTCATCGCCATGTGAAGGAGCCATCTCCACCTCCCATAAGTTTTTCTCCTGTGTTTCGTCTGCCCTGTGCGTTCCTTTTCCTATACTTCCCCAGGCAGCCTGGGGAAAGTGGTTGGCTCAGGGTTTGACAGAGGAAAGACTAACAAATACTGTACTAACAGAAACAGAATCGTTTATGTTACATTCTAGAAGCTCTGTTGCCATTTCAACAATCTTCACAGCATCATAACCAGTAGATTCCATCTTGAGAAACCCCTTTTCTTTGCTCATCCATAAGAAGCAACTCCTGGCTGGGATGCCTGGGTGGCTCAGTCCGTTGGGCGTCTGACTTCGGCTCAGGTCATGATCTCGCAGTCTGTGAGTTCAAGCCCCGCGTTGGGCTCTGTGCTGACAGCTCAGAGCCTGGAGCCTGTTTCGGATTCTGCGTCTCCCTCTCTCTCTGCCCCTCCCCTGCTCACACACTGTTTTTCTCTCTCAAAAATAAATAAACATTAAGAAAAAAAAAAAGCAACTCCTCATCCTCATTTTATAATGAGATTGCAGCAATTCGGTCCTGTTTTCAGATGCCACTTCTAATTCTGGTTCTCTTGCTGTTTCCATGTTTCCACCACATCTGTCGTTACTTCCTCCAGTGAAGTCTTGAACCCCTCAAAGTCATACAGGAGAGTTGGAATCAACTTCTTCCAAGATCTTGTTAATGCTGTTATCCTTACCTCTTCTCATGAATCAGAATGTTCTTAACGGCATTTAGAGTGGTGAATCTTTTCCAGGAGGTTTTTAATTTGCTTTTCCCAGATCTATCAGAGTAATTACTATCTAGAACTGTAACCTTATGAAACATATTTCTTGGAGTGCCTGGGTGGCTCAGTCGGTTGAGTGTCCAACTTCGGCTCAGGTCATGATCTCACAGCTTGTGAGTTCAAGCCCCATGTCAGGCTCTGTGCTGACAGCTCAGAGCCTGCTTCGGATTCTGTGTCTCCCTCTCTCTCTGCCCCTAACCCACTCACATTCTGTGTGCCTCTCAAAAATAAATAAACGTTAAAAAAATTTTTTTTAATGAAACATTTTTTTTACGTTTTTAAAAAATTTATTTATTATTGAGAGACAGAGAGACACAGAGCATGAGCAGGGGAGGGGCAGACACAGAATCCGAAGCAGACCCCAGGCTCTGAGCTGTCAGCACAGAGCCCAACGTGGGGCTTGAACTCACAAGCTGTGAGATCATGACCTGAGCTGAAGTCGGATGCTTAACCGACTGAGCCACCCAGGCGCCCCAAAACGTATTTCTTAAATAATAAGACTTGAAACGGTAGGGGCACCTGGATGACTCAGTGGGTTAAGCGTCTGATTTCAACCCGGGGCATGATCTTCGGATTCTATGTTTCCCTCTCTCTCTGCCCCTCCCCTGCTCATGCTGTCTCCCTCTCAAAAATACATAAACATTAGGCAAAAATTGTTTTTAAAAAATTGAAATTACCCTCTGATACATGGGCTACAGAAAGGATGTTATGTTAGCAGGCATGAAAACAACATTAATCTCATTGTACATCTCCATCAGAGCTCTTGGGTGACCAGGTGCATCGTCATGGAGCAGCAACATTTTGAAAGAAATCTTTTTAATGAGCAATAGGCCTCAACACTGGATTTAAAATACCTAGTAAATAGTGTTCTAAACAGACATACCATCATCCAAGCTTTGTTGTTCCACTTACATAACACGAAATGGATTTAGCTTAATTCTTTTCAATTTTTTTAACGTTTATTTATTACTGAGAGACAGAGAGACACAGAGCATGAGCAGGGGAGGGGCAGAGAGAGGGGGAGACACAGAATCCGAAGCAGGCTCCAGGCTCTGAGCTGTCAGCACAGAGCCCGATGCAGGGCTCGAACTCATGAACTGTGAGATCATGACCTGAGCCGAAATTGGTCGCCTAACCAACTGAGCCACCCAGGCGCCCCTGATTTAACTTAATTCTTAAGGGCCCTAGGCTTTTCAGAATGCTAAAGGAGCACTGGCTTCCACTTCGAGCCACCAGCTGCATTAGCCGGACAACAGAGTCAGCCTGTGCTTTGAAACGCTGAAGCCAGGCAGTGACTCCTCCTCTCCAGCAATGAAAGTCCTGGCAGGTCTCTTCTCCCAACAGAAGGCTTTCCCATTTCTATTAAAAGTCTGTTCGGTCTGTGCAGTCACTTCATTAACTATCTTAATGAGATCTTGCGATCGACTTGCCACAGATGGCTACATCAGCACTCGCTCCTTCATTTGCACTTTTGTGATGGAGACGGCTTCTTTCCAAAAACCTCAAGAGCCAACCTCTGTTAGCTTCCAAGTTGTGTTCTTCAGCTTCCTTACTTCTCTCAGCCTTCGCAGAACCGAAGGGTTAGGCTTTGGCTGAATGAGACTTTGGCTTAAGGGGATGCTGTGGCTGGTGTGATCTTCTATCCAGACCACTGAAACTTTCTTTGTAACAGCAAAGGGCTGTTTCGCTTTTTTTTTTTTAATCATTCATGTGTCCGTCACTTCTAATCTTCTCCAAGAACTTTTCGTTTGCATTCACAATTTGGCTATTGGTGCCAAAGGCCTAGTAGCTTTCAGCCCCTCTCAGCTTGCAACGTGCCTTCCTCATTAAGCTTAATCATTTCTAGCTTCTGATTTCAGGTGAGACAGGTGACTCTTCCATTCACTTAAACACTTAGAGGCCACTGTAAGCTTAGTAATTTCAAAGTGGTTATGTCTGAGGGAGTAGGGCGGCCCAAGGAATAGCCTATGAAGCCATCCCAACACACACAACAATTATTAACTTCCCGGTTTTACATGGGTGTGGCTCTTGACACCCCAAAAGTCATGAAAAAGTATGAAATACTGTGAGATTACCAAAACGTGACACAGAGACATGAAGTGAGCAAATGCTGCCGGAAAATGGTGCCAACACACTTACTTCATGTAGTGTTGCCACAAACCTTCAATTTGTGTTTAAGAAAGAAAGAAAAGAAGAAAAAACCCCACAGTAGCTATAAAGTGCAATGAAAGGTCGTATGTCTGTGCTCCAGATACCAAGTCTTGGGACTCTTCAGAATCCCAATGGCCACTGCCTGACCACAGTTGACTCCACAGTTCTCCTAATCCAGACAGCAAACCTTCGTTCCACAAACTACAACGCTCAGGACTTGACCTAGGCCGTTACTCAGAGCACCAAGGCTTTACCACAGAAACCAGAACCCCGGCCTGATCACTATGCCTTAATTCCAGACTCCGGACTTCTACAAGATTTCGCTATGCGATTCCCCTCCCCCCCCCTCCCGCGCGCTCCTATTTCCACCAAAGGTCCGGACGCCAGGCCCTGAACCTCGACTGCAACTCTTAACTCAGACCACTTGGACTCCACTGCCAGACTTTTGCTCCTGGACACCCTGGTCCGTAGGTCCTGCCCTCGGGCGGACAGAGCTTTGGCCCAGACACCCCAGGCGACCAGGCCCCGAACCCCTGAAGTATCCAAGCCCAGGTTCTCCCACGCGGGCCACCCCCGGCCCCGCCGCAGACTCACGAAAACAAGGTCCGGCCGCTCCGGCCGCGAAAGACGCGCCATCACCACCATTTTCCTGGCTCTCCAGACACGGGCAGAAGTCGCGTTATAATGACGTCTCCCGCTGAAGGCCCGCCCCCCAGGGCCAGACCTATTTCCTATTGGTTGAACCTTTTCCGACCGAGCGGACGACGTTTGTTGACTTTCGTGTGGACGGCTCCAGGGACCGGAAGCAGAGAAGAGGCTCCCGAAGATGACGTCATCTTGAAAGCTCCTCGACCAATCAGCTTCAGTAGTGGAGCCCGCGAACGCCCAGTGAGCTGCTGTCTTGCTGGAGGGTTGACCTTGGGCGGAAGCGGCTTTGTAGCCTAGGAGAAGCGAGATGGGGGTGAAGCTGGAGGTGTTTCGGGTCAGTGATCTTCGGAGCAGATGGGCGGCTGGGTTCTTCCCGGATCTGACGAGGAGGCTCTGAAAAGCGGGGATTCCAAGAGAGAGGGAAATCTGAGGAGACAGCTTCTGAGTTTTGAGAGGGGTCTTTAGGGTCGGAAGCCTAGAGGAGGGGGCGCCGGGTTAGGGGGCTCTGGGAGGGTTGGTGGGAGGAAGGAACTCTGAGAGGAGTGATCTGAGGAAGAGGTTCCAAGAAGGAAGGCTCCAGACGCTTGGGGAGCTCGTGGGGCTCTGGGTGGCATGTGTGTTTCTGATAGGGAGACGCCTATGTTTAGAGAAATAGACTAAATGTAAATAGTGAGGCCTCCTGGGTTTGGAGGTGTTTCAGAGATCCGACGAACGGGTGGGTAATGAGGCCTCGGGCAGATGCTTTTGATTGTAGTACGAACTTTTGTATTCTGAGTCGGGTGCGTGTGCGTGTATGTGTCTTTCTCTGAGAAGGAGTCTAACCCTAACCCTAACCCAGACTCGGAGGGGGCTTTGAGGTCTCTTAAATTATTACTATTATTATTATTATTATTATTATTATTATTATTAGGGGCCTAGGCTTTTAGGTGTGAGGCTTCTGTACCCTTGGTGGGAGTTCAGGGGTCCTTGGGGGTCCCGAGGAGGTCCCTGGCTCTGCGGGAGGATGGTCCTCCAGGCTCTGAGCAGCCTGTGCACACTGCGGAAGGGGTTTAATCCCTGGCTCTGTTCATTTACCCCCTGCCCTTCTAGATGACACTCTACCTCACCTTCCCTGTGGCTATGTTCTGGATTGCCAATCAGGCCGAGTGGTTTGAGGATTATGTCATACAGCGCAAGGTGGGCATGGACGAGAATATTCACGGGCTCATTCCAGGGGGTGGGGGAGAGCGTGGGGCACCAACCTGCTGGGGAGCAATGTTTGCCTTCTACGAACTGACCCTGCCCTGGGTGGGGGGTCTCCGGAAGCTCCTGGCTCCTGCTTCCAGCTGTTACTTTGTCCCCACAGAGGGAGCTGTGGCCACCTGAGAAGGAGGACCAGGTAAGTAACATACTCTTCTGCCTCCTGAAGGGATGGGGGTGCCTGGGTCCCTGTGACCATAATGGGTTTGAGTGAAAATTTTACCCCCAGTCATGAAGAAGGAGAATTGAGAGCAGAGGGGCATATGGTTTCCTTAGTGCCCTCTTCCTGGATGAAACCGATCCCACTTAGACCCTGGTTGTAGTTGGCACAGGGCTTCCAGTGTAGATGATGAACTCTGGAGCTGTGGCCTAGGGGAGTAGGGGGCAGGCCGGGTGGTGGGATCGGGGTCCAGGCCCCTGAGGTGTGTGCCCTCTTCCCCCTTCCTTCCCGTTCCACCCCCAGCGCCGAGAGCTAGAAGAATTCAAAGAGAGGATACGGAAGCAGCGGGAGGAGAAACTCCTTCGTGCCGCCCAGCAGAGCTCCTGAGTCCTAGCCCCTCCACCCACGAAATAACACACACGCGGTTCCTTGTTTCTCGTGGAAGTGTTTTATTGTCTGCCTTTAGGGGCCAAGTAGGGCCCAGGACGTGTCAGGCCCTCAGGGGGCTTGGGTCTGGGGCTGGGGGCTGCTGTTCCGACGGAAGCTGAGAGCACTCGGATCTTGAGGGGTGAGGAGGGGTTGAGGGCTGAGCGTCCCGGCTCGTTTCTGCATTCCGTCCTGCAGATGAAGAGGGGTCAGTGAGAGGGAGGAACTTTTCAAGTTTACTTACTTATTTTACAGGAAAGACAGACAGTGCAAGTTGGGGAGGGCAGAGAAGAGGGGTCAGGGAGAGAGAGAATCCCAAGCAGGTTCCACACTGTCTGCGCAGAGGCCGATTCGGGGCACGAACCCATGAACTGCAAGATGATGACCGGAGCCAAAATCAAGAGTCAGACGCCTAACCGACTGAGCTGCCTAGGCGCCCCTTTTTTTAACTTTAAAAAAAAGTGTACATGTGTGCATGCCAGTGAAGGGGGGCAGAGGGAGAGGGAGAATCTTAAGCAGGCTCCCATGCCCAGCGCAGAGCCCAACGGGCTCGATCTCATCACTGTGAGATCATGACCTGAGCTGAAATCAAGAGTCGGGGGCTTATGGAGGCTCTGAAAAGGGGGGATCCCAAGAGAGAGGGAAATGACCGGCTAAGCATCTGACCTTGGCTCGGGTCATCATCTCACAGTTCGTGAGTCACAGCCCCACACCAGGCTCTGTGCCAACAGCTCAGAGTCTGGAGCCTGCTTGGGATTCTGTGTCTCCCTCTCTCTCTCTGCCCCTCCCTCGCTCGTGTTCTGTCTCTCTCCAAAATAAATAAACATTAAAAAAAATAGTGAGTCGAGGACTTAAACGACTGAACCACCAGGCACCCCCATCTCCCAGCCTCTAGGCACCTTAGTTACTCAACACTTAGGGTGGTATTTGGGGTTTTGATCAGAACCCAGGCTGCTGTGATTTTGTGTGTCATAGACACACAGGAGTGTATGGATGCGTGTGTCCTTGGTATGAGCGCCTGTGCCCTCTTCCTTGGAGGGAACTTCCCCAGGGAGGGGGGCTGTTCATTGTCCTCTCAGACACCCTGAGACATGGAGGCAGGAGTCGCGAGTTCCAGCCATGGCTCTGACATTAACGTGCCCCCGGCCTGACCTTGGGGCCCTCCCAGCCCCATCGGGGAGAGCCTTTGTCATCCCACCTGAAGCTGGGTATTGGATTGACCAGGGTCCTGTGACTGGCAGGGACATAGGGTGGCACTCTTACCAGGCACTCATCCCTAGGGGGCAAGTCATGGGTAGGTGAGGGTGAGGCCCCATTTCCTCCTGGCTGGGGGGTGGGAGGCAGGGTCTCGGCTCAGCCCCAGCAGGAGGTCACCTACCTTGGGGCCTATGGGCTGGAAGCCAGGCAGGGTGCTGACTGTCACACGCTGGTCATCCATACGGCGGCCCTGGGTACTGGCCAGCATGTCCATGAGACTGTCCATCTCGGGTGCAGGGCCACTCTCTGTGTTAAGCAGAGGCATGTGGGGATGAACGTATGCACAGACTGCAGGGGATGCGGCCCAGCTGAAGCCCCCAACCTGCCTCTTCACCCCCACTCGTGCTCTCTAGGAAACACGCTCGTCTCTCCCCCCCCCCCCCGCCCGCCCCGTCCCTTGCCCTGGGTTCCCAGGTGCTGTCGCAGATTCTTGCCCATGGGCCCCCCAGACGGCCACTTCCCCGTACCCCTATGGCCTGCCCTGTTCGTGCCCCCCCAGACATCACACCGCTCCCATGCACCCCCTGCCCGCTCTCACGGCTCTCGGAGGCCGGGCCCGGCCCCGCCTGCAGTGAGCACCGCTGCTCCTCCATCCGGTCGCCCTGCACGTGGGTCAGCAGGTTGAAGAAGCCCTCCTGGTCTGGAGAGCCAGCCTGGGGGACAGACACGCTCAGTCCAGCCGGCCTCTCAGCTGGGAACCCCTCCCCTCCCCTCCCCGGCTCTCACCATGGTCCCGCCGACGTGCTGCTCTGCAGAGCTGCTCAGAATGAGACCTGAGCCTCCTTCCCAAGCCCGGCCCCCGCCCCAGGGGCCCGGCCAGCAGGGCCACTTCACGTGGTGCTGCCTCAAGGGAGAGGCTGCGGGTGCCAGCATCCTGACGTCCTAAATTGGGGCCTGACGGCAGGGGAGCCTGGGGGCTGGGATGCGGGCCAGGGAAACATGAGGGGCTGCCCCAAATCGGCATCTCCCACCTCACAGGGGTCGGCACTGAGAGCCCCGACCCCTGCCCTGGGGCTGGACTAGGCACGTGGACCCTCGTGCCCACCAGCACTTCCTCGGGCCGTGGCAACTGGGTCAGGGGTCCCAGGAGACCTGCCTGCTAATTAGGTGCCCTACAAACTAATTAGTCTTGTCATTCACAGGCCCTTGAGTTGGGGGTGTGTGGGGGTGTGCTTACCTTGACGCAGGGGCCTGAGCTCCTGTCCATCTTCTCCTCCTGGTCCATCATGGTCCCCGCTCCCCTCCCCTGGGTCTCCCTCTCTGCTGGCCTCTAACCCGGCCCTGTGCCGGAGAAGGCTTTTTAAAAGATTGTGACGTGGGGAGAGCGGATACCCAGCCCCAAATCCCCAGCTCACGCCCCATCTGCTCCCACCCAGGCTTAAGCCCCATAAAGATGATCCAGATCATTGTTTTTGCAAAAGGATGCCGGTGCTGCTGTGAGGGTAGGAGGCAGGGGGACCCGGGTTTGGACCTCGCCCAGCAGGATTCACTGGGCCGCAGGGCCTCTCAGGTGGGGCTCAACAGCAAGCCAGAGCAGCGTCCCCATGGTGGGGAGCGGGGACTGGCTGGCCCCATCGGGAGAGCATGGGCCACCAGGGCGGCTCAGGCAGGATGTGGAGCCCCCCAGTGGGAAGCAGTGCAGGATGGCATCAGCCTGCTGGAGGGGCGGTTGTCATCTGCAGGTGCCGGGGGGAAGAAGCTGGACCCCAGGACCACTGAGGTGCCGCCAGGCAGACTGGCTCCTTCTGTGTCTCCAGGCCACGCCTCCTGGTCACTGGCCCTGGGTCCGGCTGCCCACCACAGGCCCTGAGACAAGAAGGTCTGGGATTTCCTGTCCTGTCGCCAGTGTCAGGTTGAGCTGTCTCCTGTGATCTGTCATCTCAGTGCCTGGGGACCAGAGGCAAGGAGGAACGTCCCTGCCCCCTCCCCCAAGCAGCTATGGCTTTCTTTCAGCGCCCTGGGAGAGGATGCCACTGGGAGGGTGTCACTGGCACCCCATCCCCTCCCCAAGATGCCTTTCTGGAAACCAGTTAAGATTTCTTCTTGGAATAAATGGGCCACACCGTCCCCACACCTCCCTAAGCGCGAAGCTTGGTCCTCCTCCCCAGGCAGCCCCCCCCTCCCCACCTAGGGCCCACGTCTACACCCCCTCCACAGCCCCAAGTCCTCGATGCCAACAGGATGCCCTGCTCCTCCGCGGATGTACTGGTCTTCTGGAGCCGCCTTGACAAAGTCACAAACTGGGTGGCCGAGAGCAACAGACATTGTCGTACAGCCTGAGGTTGAGGTGTGGCAGCACCATGCTCTGGAACCTGTGTGTGTGTGTGTGTGTGTGTGTGTGTGTGTGTGTGTGTGTGTCCGTCCTTCCTTTCCTCTCCCCGGGTTCTGGTGGTCGCAGGCAGCCCTTGGTGTTCCCGGGCTGGGAGCTGCAGGACTTCAAAGTCTGCCTCTGTCATCACACGACATTCCTCTGTGTCCTTGTCTGCACAAGGCCGTCATAAGACAGGACACCAGTCACATTGCATAAAGGCCCACCCCTACTGCAGTGTGACCTCCTCTTAACTAATTGCATACGCAACGACTCCATTTCCAAATAAGGTCACAATCTGAGGAACTAGAGGTTAGGGCTTCAACCTTTTTTGGTGGCGGAGGGTGGACGATACCATGCAGCCCATAAACAGCCGGGCACCCTGGTCACTCTCACAGTGTATAGTAGGAGGTGGTAGGCCCTACAGACTTTCACCCCCAGGGGACAGGCTGAGAGGCTGGGGTGGGGGGTCTGCCGGTCTCCCAACAACTCCCTTTGCCCCTGCAATCCATCCTTCCCCTCCAGAGCTGCAGGGACCCCCTCCTTCCCCTGCTCAGAACTCAACCTTGGCCTCCATTGTCCTCAGGAGACAACTCAAACACCTCCGAGTAATGGAATGTTCTAAAATCGGGGGTGGGTGCGCATCTCTGCGTCTGCTACAAGGCATTGAATTGTCCAGTCTCAGTGACTGACGTGTGTGGTAGGTGAATGATCGCTCAATAAAGCTTTGAAAGAAAGAAAAAGAGAACAGGGAAGGGAGGAACAGAGGGAGGAAAAAATGAAAGAAAGCCCCAAAGCCCCACGTAGAGTAACCAGCCATCCCGGTTTGCCCGAGACTGTCCCAGTTTTAGGGCTGGAAGTCCTGTGTCCGGGGAACCTCTCAATCCCAGGCAAATCGGACTGGCTTAGTCCTATCTTGTCCCATGACAAGTGACAAGTCGAGCCCTCTGCAGTCCCTCCAAGCTCACCTCCCTCCCTCTGCCCCTCGAGACACACCCCCTGCTTCTCTCTGCCTGGACCACTGCAGAGCTGCTTCGTGATGTCGTTCAGGTTAAATCTAAAGGCCACCCTGTCAGGGTACCCCTCTGGTGGAGAGAGTTATTTTCTCTCCACCTTCCATTCAACTTTAAGCGCCACCTGGCAGACCCGAGAGTCATTCACTGCCACCTTTCCCGTGTAAGTGGCAAAGGGCCAGGTGCCAGACCAAGCCTCGAGAAACACGGCCAAATGAAGGACCCAGTTCTGGACTCTGCGTTCACACACGTGCATCACGCTTGACGTCTGGGACCTCTTTTGCACGGGTGCTGCTGCCTGTGCCCTCTGTGTGACAGGGTGGCCGCCCTTCGCTGGCGCACAGCAGGAGCAGGCCGCGAAATTTCAGGTCACATGTGAATCGCGTGTGTGTGTCAGTGTGCAAGGGATTGAGCGTGCCTCCAAACCCACGAAGTCATCAGCCGATGAATGCGATGAGCAGCCTATGAGGGTGTGTGTGCCCCTGGTGAGGGCCAGGCTATGTGACAGGCAGTCCTCCCGGGACAGAGTCCTGGGGTTCAGATCCCAGCGGGCCTGTTCGTCACGTGGCCTTGGACAAGGGCCCTGCTGAGCCGCGGCTTCGCCGTCTATACCGCACTCCCCCCCCCCCCCCCCCCCCCGGTCAGGGTTTCTGAGGGGACTGGGTGAGACTCTGGCACAGGCCCTTGGCACACAGTAGGTGCTGGCTTAGCCTCAAGCCTCCCTCCAGGCCTCCTCCTGAGTTTATCAAATGCTGTCCAGCCGGCTGCTGCACTCTGGGGGACGGAAGGCAAGTAGTGGGTCACAGGCGTATGGCCCCCGCGGCGCCGGCTGGGCACACAGCATCCGTCAACCACGGAGAAACTTCTGGCAGGGTGGTGGCTGTGTCTGGGGAGGATTAAAGCGTTGCTCCCCGGCGATCCCGCGCTCTCGCCGCACACGAGCAGGGAAGGTGCGTCTGAGCTCACGTCGGTGCGCGTCGTCGGGGTGTGCCCCTCGAGGGACTTCACACGCGTCTGCAGGGGACACACCTGCCGGCTAGGCGAGGTACACACCTTCCTCCCCGAGGACCGAGGGGGGGGCGGGGCCGGCCCAGCAGG
Source organism: Acinonyx jubatus (assembly GCF_027475565.1). NCBI lineage: Eukaryota > Metazoa > Chordata > Mammalia > Carnivora > Felidae > Acinonyx > Acinonyx jubatus. The sequence continues at coordinate 159,631,967 of NC_069383.1, forward strand.
GCGGGGTCCACGTGGGTGACGCGCGGGGCCACGCCCCCACCTTGGGACAGACCCGGAAGCGGCCGTGGCGCCCCTGGGGGAAGATGGCGCCCTCGGGGCTGAAGGCGGTGGTGGGGGAAAGTGAGTGCGTCTCCCGGGGAGCGGGGGCCAGGGGCGCACGAACCCTGGGACTCGGGCGGCGGGGACCTGGCGGCCGGGCTGGGCGTCGAGCACCTGATCCTCGAGGGGGCGGGCGGGACCTTGGTCCTGCGGGGCGTCCCCGCTCTCCGGTGCCGGAGCGGAACAAAGTTGGGAGGCTGGACTCCGGGGGCTCAAGGGGACCGGGCTAGGGGTGGCCGTAGACAGGCACCAGGGCTCGCACTCCTGGACCCCCTAGGGTGCCGGCAGGGAGAGGGCACAACTGGACGCCCAGACTGCCGCGTCTCTGAGCCTGGCAAAGTCCGGGGGGCTGGACTCTTGGACTGGGGCCGGGCTGGGTGCGCTGGTCGACGACCCCAGGTGGTGTGAGAGCTCAGGGGACGTGGTCAGGCCCATGCCCAGGCCCAGGGGTGAGGGACGCCGGGTCCCCCACGATCCTCATGCGGCGTGGGGACTCGGGCGACTGGGCCGCGTGGGTCTGGGATCTTGGGAGAGGGGTGGAGGTCGTCCCCTCCCCCACCTCGGGTAGTTCCGGCCTCAGCACCTCCTTCCTGCTCCTTCCGCCCTGTCGGTCCTGATAACAGTGGACATGACCCTGTGGGCAGGCGGGGCCGCCCTGTCCCTTCTCCCTCCTCCCCCCGCTAGGCAGGGCCGACTATGGCTCAAATCCCAGCACCCCAAGCAACAATCGGAGCCTTCTGCACAGGGGTTAATGCGGAGAGGGGAAACCACTGGTTCCATTTTACAGATGAGGGAACTGAGGCTGGAGGTCGGGCAATGGGGTGACCACAGCTAGGCCTGTTTCAGAGCAGGGAGCCAGGGGTTCTTCAGGGAAACCGATGGAGGTGGGGCGGGGGTCTGGCTGCAACGTCCCCACCCAGAGAACCCGAGGTTGTCGATGGGGAGGCGAGATCCCGGCTCTGGAGGGAGGTGGACCGTATGTGAGCGCTGGCTTCTCAGTTATTTGTTCATCTGACGTGTATTTATCGAGTGGCCACTTAGCCACTTGGGGCTGCGGGTGCTTAGACTAGTCACTTGTTCTCTCAACGTGTTTCCCTGCCTGTAAACCGGGGGTGACACCAGGGGTGACCTCACAAGACTGAGGACAGAAGTAAACAGGAGTGGAGGTGGAGGCCCAGCCCCGACGCCCAGAAGGCTCGGGGGCTTGTCGGGGCCAGAGAACCCAGCATTCTGAGCCCACCCTACTTCCCCTGCAGAAATTCTGAGCGGAGTCATCCGGAGTGTCAAAAAGGATGGCGAGTGGAAGGTATGGGGTTGGCAGAATGCCTTGTCCAGGCCCCTGTGGGGGGCCCTGACTGTGGGACCCACAAGAACTCCGGGAGGAGGCTGCTGGTCCCTGGGGTGGGGCGGGGTCCTGGGTCCTCCCATCCAGCCAGCTCGTGCAGCCGCCGGCCCTGCTCACACTACCCCAGCCCCACCGCAGCCTCTCCTGCCCGCTCCTCTGTCCATCAGTCCGTCTGTCCATCCGTCCGGACAGGTACTCATCATGGACCACCCGAGCATGCGTATCCTGTCCTCTTGCTGCAAGATGTCAGACATCCTGGCTGAGGGCATTACTAGTGAGTGGACACCCCCACCCCATGCTGCCCAGATGGGACCTAAAGTATTGGATCCCCGAAAATTGTTCAGAACTCCCAAGTGCACAGCACCCTGCATAGACAGCCCTTCCCCCTCCTCGGTGTGGGAGCCTGTGGCAGGCGGACCTCCCGTGCAGGACTCCCCAGCTGCGACTCCTAAGGGGTCAGCCTCCCTGACTCTGCACCCCCTGTGTGTGGAACCCCGTGTAGGACCCCAGGGTGAACTCAGTGTGAGCCTCTCGGAGCGTGTAACTTTCTGTGGGGGATCCCTGGGAGCCTGGCCGTGAACTGAGACGTGCAGAACCCTGCCCAGTAACTCTTAGCTGTGTGACCCACGGGCAGGTACCTCCCCTTTAGGTGCCCGAGGGAGTATAGCATCCCCTGCCCTAGCATCCAGCCCTCTTGCCCATGTGTCCAACTCTCCCGAGTCGGAGACGCTCCGTGAACCCTGGCCCCAATGCCATGTCCCTTTCTCTGTTCTACTAGTTGTCGAAGACATTAACAAACGGCGAGAACCTGTCCCCAGTTTGGAGGCCATTTATTTGCTCAGCCCCACAGAGAAGGTGCCTATGCGAGCTAGTGTGTGTGTGTGCGTGTGCGTGTACACATGCCTCTGTGCGTGTGTGTGCATGTGTTGGGGGACAGGCAGTGGCTGGGGGGCCGGGGCAGGGGTCCGGAGGGGGGGCAGGGCCAGGCTTGGACAATGTCCTGCCTTCCCCAGTCAGTGCAGGCCCTGATAGCAGACTTCCGGGGGACCCCGACCTTCACCTACAAAGCAGCACACGTCTTCTTCACTGACAGTGAGTGCCGGGGGCTTGGGGGGGTGTTGGGGCGTAGAGGCCGCTCTGGCCTGATGCCCCCGCTCGCTCACCCCAGCCTGCCCGGAGCCCCTGTTCAGTGAGCTGGGCCGCTCCCGCCTAGCAAAGGTGGTGAAGACACTGAAGGAGATCGACCTGGCCTTCCTCCCCTACGAGGCCCAGGTACAGCCCAAGCTAGTCCGGGGCTGGGGGTGTGAGGAGGGGGGTAGTCCTTGATCAAACGTCCTGGGTTCCCTCAGAAACGGACACTGAAACAAGGAAAGGGGACATCAGGTCACAAAGGAAAGCAACTGAGTTCCTACCACCATGGGCGCCTGGAGTTCTGTCCCAAGGGGCAGCATAGAGCACACCTCCGAGGGGTCCTGCCCATGGGGGAGGGGGCTGGGTATGTCTCCGCCTCCTGTTGGTTGGAAGCTGCCCCAGGCCTGTCCCCCGCCCCCCGCACCCCCACCAGGGCAGAGCAGAGCAGGGAGAGCAGGGAAGCCGCAGGGGGCGGCGGGTGCTGGAGGCTGCGAGCTGGCCAGGTGTGTGCCCACAGCGGCAGCCCTGGCACCTGTGCCCTCGCAGGTGTTCTCCCTGGACGCCCCCCACAGCACCTACAACCTCTACTGCCCCTTCCGCGCGGGGGAGCGGGCGCGACAGATCGAGGCCCTGGCCCAGCAGATCGCCACACTGTGCGCCACGCTGCAGGAGTACCCGGCCATCCGCTACCGCAAGTGGGGACCCCAGCCTGAGGCCACCCCTGGCCCTGACCCCATCCCACGTGCAGCCTTGAACCTCACTTTTGACCCCCGTCCTGGTCCTCACCCTCACCCGACTCCCATCCCTAAGCCCATCCTTGACCTCCAGCGTGTGCCCGGCCCTCCCCAAGCCTAAGCCCCCTTGTCTGCCCACCCCACCCCCAGGGGCCCAGAGGACACAGCTCAGCTGGCCCACGCCGTCCTGGCCAAGCTGAATGCCTTCAAGGCGGACACTCCCAGTCTGGGCGAGGTGAGGGGGCGTGCTGGGGAGGTGGGGGTGAAGCCCCAGCCAAGGGCGACGGGGTCAGTGTCCTCATCCCTGCCAAACCCCCTTCCCAGGGCCCTGAAAAAACCCGCTCACAGCTACTAATCGTGGACCGGGCGGCGGACCCTGTGTCCCCTCTGCTGCATGAGCTGACGTTCCAGGCCATGGCCTATGACCTGCTGGACATCCAACAGGACACGTACAGGTGGGCGGACCCCAGAAACACTGTCCGCCCATCACCACCTGGGTCCCTGGCCCTCAGCGAGCCGCCCTGACCCTCTGTGTCCCGCAGGTACGAGACCACAGGGCTGAGTGAGGCCCGCGAGAAAGCCGTGCTGCTGGACGAGGACGATGACCTGTGGGTAGAGCTTCGGCACATGCACATCGCGGACGTGTCCAAGTGCGTGCACGCAGCGGGCGCCGAGGGTGCGGGCCGCTCTGTCCTGTGCTCCCCGCCCATGTCCCCACTCCCATCCCCTCCTCCCCGTAGTGGGCCAGGTGCATAGCCTTTGGCTCTGGGTGAGCCCCCCCACTACGAGCCACTGCTCTCAACTGGGCTACTCAACGTGGGCTGGCACATGGCCTGGTACAGGGACGCGTGTCCCTTGGCTCCATCCCCCCGGGCTGTGTGCGCCCCCCCCCCCCCCCCCCCCCCCCCCCCCGCCAACTGCCGTCAAACCACAGCCTTGGCGCCAGCCCTCAACCTCATCCCTGCCCGCTGTCACCGCCAGGAGGGTCACGGAGCTCCTGAAAACGTTCTGTGAGAGCAAGAGGCTGACCACCGACAAGGTAGGGGCAGGCCTGGGGCGCCTGGGTGGCTCAGTCGGTTGGGCGGCTGACTTCGGCTCAGGTCACGATCTCGCGGTCCGTGAGTTTGAGCCCCACGTCGGGCTCTGGGCTGATGGCTCAGAGCCTGGAGCCTGCTTCCGATTCTGTGTCTCCCTCTCTCTCTGCCCCTCCCCCGTTCATGCTCTGTCTCTCTCTGTCTCAAAAATAAATAAAACGTTAAAAAAAAAAAAAAAAAGGTAGGGGCAGGCCTGCGTCGGGATGGGCAGGACAGTGCCCTGCCCCCACAGAGAAGGGCGGGGCCCCAATCTGTTTGCGGGGTCTGGAGTGGGATCTGGGGTGGGCAGGGCGGGGCCTCACGGCCTCCCTGTCCCCAGGCCAACATCAAAGACCTGTCCCACATCCTGAAAAAGATGCCTCAATACCAGAAGGAGCTGAACAAGGTGAGCGCGGGGGCGGGAGAACCTGGCCCCTCCCCCTCTGCCGCCAGACTCCTGGCTGGGTCTCAGTGCCTGTTACCCCCAACTCCCACATCCCCACCCTCCACCCCGCAGTATTCTACGCACCTGCATTTGGCCGACGACTGCATGAAGCACTTCAAGGGTTCGGTGGAGAAGCTGTGCGCTGTGGAGCAGGTGGGCGTGGGCCTGGGGCAGGGGGCGGGGCCTCGGGGAGGCGGGCCTGTCGTGAGGGGGCCGGGTCTGCAGGGGAGGAGCCTTGTAGGGGTGTGGCCTGCGAGAGGGGTGGATCCCGTGCAGAGGCCGGCCGGGCCCATGGGTGTGACCCTGTGGGCAGGTGCATAGAGAGGTAGGACCCGGGGTTGGGGCCTGTGGAGAGGTGGGGCCTTGTGAGGGGCGGGACCTGTTGATGGACAGGGATGAAATCTTCGGAGACCCGGTAGTAGGATGAAGCGGGTCCCCAGGGTGCTGCCGAGAACCCTGCGGGTGTCCCAGCCCTGGCCCCGCCCCTGGCCCGCAGGACTTGGCCATGGGCTCAGATGCAGAGGGTGAGAAGATCAAGGACGCCATGAAGCTGATCGTGCCCGTGCTGCTGGACGCGGCGGTGCCAGCCTATGACAAGATCCGGGCCCTGTTGCTCTACATCCTTCTGCGGAACGGTGGGCTGGGGGAGGGCCCCCGGACACCCCCGTCCACTGGGGTCTGTAATGATCCTGGGATTGTCTCTACCCCATAATTTCCTGGACCTTGGGCCGCCTCCACTCCCCAAGCACACTGGACCCCGCCGATACCCCTCTCGACCCTGGGAACCCCCCTCCGTGAACCTAGGGGAACTTTGATTGACACGAGGGCTCCACTGACACAGGGACCCCCATATCTATGACTCCTCCGAACTTAGCCGCCTCATCTAATTCCAGAGGTTCCCCCATCTGTCCTCTCTGGGATCTCCATCCAGAATTCTGGGATCCTCCTAGCACCTGCCCCAGTGGCTCCCTCGGTCCTGAGGACCACCCCACCCCAAATGCAGGATGCCCCCATCACAGTCTGGGGACCTCCTTCTGCCACCACCCAGGAGCCCCATGGCCACCTTCTGTCCCCCCTGCCCTCCCCAAGCCGGCCCCCCTCCTGAGAATCCCATCTACAGGAGCCCCTCCCTCCCCCGTCCTCTTCCTCCAGGTGTGAGTGAGGAGAATCTGGCCAAGCTGATCCAGCATGCCAACGTGCAGGCACACAGCAGCCTCATCCGGAACCTAGAGCTGCTGGGGGGCACGGTCACCAACCCCGGGGTATGCCGGGAGCAGGCTGTGGGTCAGAGACTGGGCAGGAGGCAAATGTGGGTATGGGGGGGGGTGCCCGTGAGAGTCAGAACCTGGGTCCCGGGGGGCGGAGGGCACATCATCGGGGCCAGGGCACAGGGTTTGGTGTGGCTCTTGGAGGACAGAGAGGTCTGTGCAGGATCAGGTCTGGGACCGGCGGGCCCCACAGCTGTCATCAGTCTTGGGTCGCATGATAAGCAGGGCAGCGAGGTGTAGTCAGAACCTTGGCCCCGGTGATGGTGTGGGGTGGGGTGTGTGGCCTGAGGCCCCCGTGGGCAGACAGCAGGGTCTCGAGCATTGGGATCAGGGCACACGGTCGACCCCGGTCTCTTGGAGGTCTTGGACGACCTCCCACGCAAAACACACACTCAGCAGCCTCCTGCGCCCAGCTGCCTGCCCAGCCACTCCTGTCTCCTCTGGCCCTATGTGTCCCCACCTCCCTGACCCTGCCTCCACTGCCGGGGAGGCTCTCGTGTCCCCCTCGCCTGTCCCTCATCCCCCTCCCAGCCCCTGTCTGTCGCCCTGGGCCCACCTCCTGGCTCCCGTTTTCTCATCCCCACCTCCTCTCCTTGTCTCTCTCTCCGCCCCATCGCTTGGTCTCCTTTCATCCGTACTTCTTTCTCTCTCTCATGTTCTCTCCTCTTCCTCCCTCCCTTTTTCTTCCCTCTTTCTCCCTCTCCCTGCCCCTTTCTCTCTCCTTCTCTCTCTTTCTTCCCTGTCTCTCTGCTCCTCTGCTCCATTTCTCCATCTTTGTCTCCAGCCCTTCCCCCAAGCCAGACGAGCCCCAGCCCCATCTGTGACCCGCCTCCTTCTCCCCCCTCCATCCCACCACCACCTGTAGGGCTCTGGGACCTCAAGTCGGCTAGAACGGAGGGAGCGCCTGGAGCCCACCTATCAGTTATCCCGCTGGACCCCAGTCATCAAGGACGTGATGGAGGTACCGCTGGTGGGGCCTGACCTCCCCCTGTGCCCCCCCACCCCCGCCAAGTCCTGCCCTTGACTAGGTGGGGGCTCAGTCCTCTTCATGTCATGGTGCTAAGCCTCAGGGCTTAAGGGAACATCCCTCATTATGGGCATCCCTCTGGCATCCGATCTGCTCTGCCAGGGGAGTGTCCCAAGCTGACATCCAAGTAATTGGGACCAGATGGGCACCTCGTGGGGGAGCCCCACTTCCTGTCCAACCACTGGCTCCTTCCTGTGTCCCCCTCTATTCTCTTCCCCTGCTGTCCCCACCAAAAGTCCCCTTGCTCCCTCTTAACCCTCCCCACCACCTGGCCCTGCCCATCCTGGGGGCGCAAAACAGCAACAACAAAAAGGACCAGGCCAAGGGGCCTGCCTCCTGCCTGCTCTTCCTCTGGAACCTGGTACCTCTCCCCACTCAGGGGCCCAGCAGGCCTCCCCCTCCCATCCCTATGGACTCTGGAGCCTGGACTCCTGGGTCCCCAAGGAACTGCAGATACAGACTTGTGGGTCCCCAAAGGCTAGAGATACAGATGGGGGCTCCTGTCTGCCAGGATCTTGGCCCCTGAACAAACCCGGGGCGGGGGGGGCTCCAGACCCCAGGCCCCATCACCTGAGGCTCCCTCTGTGGCCCCCAGGATGCCGTGGAGGACCGGCTGGACAGAAAGCTGTGGCCCTTTGTGTCCGACCCCGCCCCCACCTCCAGCTCCCAGGCTGCAGTCAGGTGAGGGCCCCAGAGGACACCCCCCCACCCCCACCCATGTTAGCTGAGGGTTGTGAGGGCGGGCGGAGAGTCTCCTGCCCAGAGACTGACCTCTGCCCTCCTCCCCCTGCACAGTGCCCGCTTCGGCCACTGGCACAAGAACAAGGCCGGTTTGGAGGCACGGGCGGGGCCCCGGCTCATCATCTATGTCATGGGTGGCGTGGCCATGTCAGAGATGAGGGCCGCCTATGAGGTGACCAGGGCCACCGATGGCAAGTGGGAGGTGCTCATTGGTGAGCAGCCGGGACTGGGGTCCCTGGGTGCTGGGGCTGGACTCCTAGGTGCCTTGGAGGAAGGTGGGGGGCTGACAGCTGGACTCCCAGCTGGGTCCCCAAAGCCTGGAGCCCACACAGGGCTTCAACCTGCCTGTATCCTGAGCTTCCCGGGGGCTGGCGCCGGGGCTGGGCCTCCCAGGGAGGGGGTCACCTGCAGGCCAGACCCCTGTGTTTCTAAGGATCCCTGTGTCCTCAGAATCAGAGGCTGCTTTCCCAAGGACCTCAGCTGGGGGTCCTGAGACCGTGCCTCCCCCCCACCCCAACCCTCCCTTACTGTCCAGGCTCCTCACACATCCTCACTCCAACTCGCTTCCTGGATGACCTCAAGACGCTGGACCAGAAGCTGGAGGACATTGCCCTGCCCTGACCCGCTCCCCCTCCCCCTCCCCTTCCAGAGAAATAAAATCCTCCCTTCTCTCTGCCAGCCAGTGCCCACCTCGCCTTCTTTCCGAGGGAGCCGTATTGGGCCAGCCTCCCATGGGCCCGCCTCCCTGACCTGTGTCTCAGGACCCAGGACCCAGGACTCATCCCGCCAGATGGCATCTTAAGCCGGGGCCAAGGTTAAGGATTGGGCTCGGTTTGAACACTGGCTCCTTGGCCGACCTGCTGGCTTCTCCGTGCATCCAAAAATCGGGGCCAGTGACGGCAGCAGCTTTGCAGAGGAGATAAGGGACGGTGCCAGAAAGCTGATAGCAAAACAGTGTGACAGCTGCTGTTCCTCCACTGTCACTAGAGTTATCTTGGCGGCTCTGATGGGACTCTTAGTGTTATTAAGCAGAACGGACCCTGCATCCTGCCCCCCACCCCCCGCCCCCCGGGAACTGTCTTCCTGAGACCTGGAGCCGTACAAGGCTTGGGGGCTTCTCCAGCTCCTGGGATCAGAGTCGTCTTCGGTGGGAGGACAGGCACACGGCAAACCGTGCCCGCTTCCCACCCCGGAGTTAGAACTCTGCTCATCATCCTCCCCCTGCCCGGGGTGTTCAGAGGGTACACGAGTGTGACAGGGCCACCATACCCAAGTACCACATTCTGGGTGACTTAAACACCAGAAATGTATTCTCTCGCGGTTCTGGAGGCTGGAAGTCCGAAGTCAAGGTGTCGGCTGAGGCCTCTCACCTTGACAAATAGATACCTAGATGCCATCTTCTCCCTGTGTCCTCACATGGTTATTCACCTGCTTGTCTGTGTCCTAATCTCTTATAAGGACACCAGTCATATTGGATTAAGGCCCACCCTAATGACCTCATTTTAACCTAATTATCCCGTAAAAGACTCTGTCTCCAAATGCAGTCACATTCTGAGGTTCTGGGGGTTAGGACTTCAACATGAAGTTTGGGCGGATACAATTCAGCCCATAACACTCAGCCGAAAGGAGAAACGGGTCTCACAGCGTGAATAGGACACGTGGTGACCGTTCTCTCTGGGGCACAGATGCAGAGCCAGGTGGACAGCAAGCAGAGGGGGCTGTGGGAGCCCAGAGGATACCCTAATCCACCCAGTCTGGGGGCAGTCAAGAAGGGCTTCCTGGAGGAAGGGGAAGTCTGAGTTGAGAATGGAAGGAGGAGTCAGGAGCACCTGGGTGGCTCAGTCAGTTCAGCGTCTGACTTCGGCTCAGGTTGTGATCTCGTGGGTCGTGGGTTTGAGCCCTGCATCGGGCTCTCTGCTGTCAGTGCGGAGCCCGCTTCGGATCCTCTGTCCAGCACCACCCCCCCCCGCCCCTCCCCTACTCTCTCAAAAGTAAACATAAAAAAAAAAAGGAGTCAGGGAAGGGAGGGAGGGAGGGCACCTGGACACAAAGGCAAGAGATTGAGACGGAGCAAAAGAGATATTAAGGGGTAATAAAATCTGAGAGCCACACGGGGCCTCTGGGGGCCCAGGGTGAGGATTTGGCCTCTGCTGGTGCAGTGGGAAACTACAGAAGGGATGTGAGCCAGGACAGGTGGGGAACGCATCTAATGCTGGTGAAGAGGTTCCGCTGGGAGGGGTGCCAGGGGAGGGCGTCTGGGTGGGTGGGTACAGCGCCCCCCAGTGGAGCGTTGCTTATTCCCATTCTATCACCTCGGGATGTGGCCCGTCCAAGACTGGGACCGGGAAGGCATGGGCAGAGGCAGAACGCACAGGACGCTTCCTCACCAGCCCTGGAGGACGTGGCCCTGATTTAAGTCCCCCTATCCTTTTGAGAATTCGGGGAAATAAGGACATTTTTTCCCCCAGAAAAAATCGCACACGCAGTTTTGCAGGTGGGGCCTTGGAGCAGCGCTGAACACTCTGACCCCACAATTCTACTTCTAGGGTTTACACGAAACTCCCACCAGGGCGGGAAGATGCACAGGGTCCGTCGAGGGCGTGGGGTGCGGGGTAGCGGTGAGACGCCCGCCCTGGAGACGCGGCTCCCCGCCAGGCCTCGGCAGGGAAGCCTTTTAACTGGCCGAGCCGGAGTGGGAGGGAGATAGCTTCACAGTTTAATATTTAAACTCGTTTTCCGGGGGGAAGTCGCTTAAGCAGGTGAGCGCTGCGAGCACCAGGGGGCGCTGTGGCCCAATTTTTCGGTTTCTTCGCACTTTCCAGTCTGCGCCTGGAGTTTGGGTGGCCCTGGCTGGAAACGACAAGAAGTAAGCCAACGGTGACTCCGTGCTTCCCCGCAGCAACAAAACTGTTGCTTACACCGGCCTCTGCCCCTTATCTGTACCTGGGAGATGTTGTAACGTCTCCCACGTAAGGACATTTTGATTCAAACAAATATTCACAGACCCCTCTGGGCCACAGCAGCCAGCAATGTCAGGCCCTGACGGTGTCGCAGGCATCATGCCAAGCCCTCTGCAGGCATTGCTCAGACTTCTCAAAACCTTCCTATGGGAATACTATCCAACCTCCCTCTCTCTGCTTTAACAAGGTCCCTCCGTGACTCCACTGGCTCCCTCAGCCACAGCAAGGCTGGACGTGCTGCTGTCTCTCAAACACACCACGCTGTTCCAGCCACAGGGCCTTTGCACCTGCTGTTCTCTTTGCCTACAATACTCTTTCCCCCAATCACCATATCCCTCCCTCCTTCTCGTTTTAGCTCAAATGTCACGGTGCCTTATCTCCTCAGGACATTTATCCCAACTAGGACATTTTGGGGTTGTCTTCCTGTCCTGGGGAATGGCCCCCATTCTGGATTTGGCTGGCTGCTTCTTCATGACCCTGTGCAACTTGTTCCTTAGCGTCTGTCCCCACCATCCCCACCGTGCGGTTTCCTCGGTCAACAGGTGGTTAGCACGATAGCCCAGATCAGCTTAAGCTGTAGGTGAGAATCGTCTCTCCCTGGTGGAGCTGGATACTTGTAACTTCTCGGGGGATCCATGATGTCATGATGCTTCAATTGATCTGTGGGTTGGGGGGAGTGGGGCAAATGCCCCCTTGTCCCCACCAGTTCTCCCCATAAAGGTGTTAGCTGCTATGAAGTCTCAACGCCTGGACCCATGACCTCTTGAGGCTTATTTCCAACCTTATTAATCCTTCCACTGGAATTAGCTGGGATCCTTCTCAAATGACCTTTCCCTCCGCAACTAGTTGGACATAGAAAGCCACAGAAAGTAACAACCTGATACATTGTCTTCGGTATTCTCCCCAGGATCCCCAGGAGGCAGCAGGATCTGAGTTTATCAGGGAGGTCTGGGGTGGAGACAGACCTCAGGGTGATGGACGGTCACATTGTAAGCAACTAGGAAGAATCCAGGAAACTCTGGCTGCCTTAATGATGATCATCGTAATAATACATTATTGATACAATATTATTATTATTTAACACTCTAATGGGGACCAGCCCTGGGTCGGCTAAGAAGGAGGGCCCCACAAAGGGAGCAAAAAAGGATTTATCAGGCTAACATCAGTGCTTTGGAGGGTCTGAGGACCCGCCCCAGACGAAGTGAGGACTAAGGTTCTCAGCATCAGGAATGCACCGAGTGGGAGTTCTCCACCCTTGCCGTGCCCGGGGGCCTCTTCTAGAATAATACCTCATCCAAGTCATACAAGGAAGGGAAAGGTTTGTGGTCTCGAACTTGCTCAATTTACAGCAAACATGAGGCTCCAGGGCTCGCTGGAGCTGCCAGCTGGGCAGGAGGGGTGGTGGCCACTTGGGGACAGGCAGGACCCCCGCAGAGGAAGGGGCAGAGGAAGGAATGCCCCACGCCTTCGCCTTCCTTGGTAGGAAGGGGCTCCGTGGCCCCAGCGCAGGAACGGGAAGTGAGTGTGACTCAGTGAGCCAAGGAAACCTCCAGGCAGGGAGGCACGTCAAAGGAGACTATCTGTTCCACGGGAGCCCAGACAGCGAGGAGGCGAGGCGAGCTTCCCTTTTCTGTTGTTCTAAAGTTACTCAAAATCTTAAAACGCAAGTTAACCAACAGCTGCCAAGAATATTGTGAAAAGGCATCTGGAGTGAAGAAATTGTCTTGTGAGTGGGGAAGTTTCTGCTCCAGCGGGGGCCAGAGACGGACGGAGTCATCAGGGCTGGGGTGCCAGTGGGGACAGGACAGGACAGGGAGGTCCTGGCTGGGGCTCTGCCCCACCCCCCACCCCCTGCCTCTAGTGACCACAGTGCTTTTTGAGACCACTCAGAGCCTCAATCCCTGTCGGCGGCTGGGGATATTCTGGGAAAATAATGGAATAATGGTAAGGAAAGGCAACACGTACGAAGCAGTCACTCTGTGTGGTGCCCCATTCTGGATGGTTCTGCAGATCCATGTGAAGCCCCGCTTAGCGAGTCAGAAGGAGCAAGACAACACTGTATGGTTTCCCTCATGTGTGGACTCTCTCTCCCTCCAACTTTACTGAAATGTAATTGACATATAACACTGTATAAATGTAAGGTGTACAAGGTAGTGATCTGATATATGGATGTATTGCAAAATGATTTCTGTAATAGGTTACTTAACACATCCAACCGCACACATAGTTACCGTGTGTGAATGTGTGTGTGCGTGTGTGCGCGTGTGTGATGAGAACTTTTACAATCTATTCTCTTATAAGGCAGTTTGCAGCACTGAGCCTGCTTGGGATTCTCTCTCTCCCTCTCTCCGCCCCTCCCCCCTCAGAAAAAATAAACAAACTTAAAAGAATACATATACAATACAGTAATGTTAACTGTAGTCCCCAGAATTTATTCATCTTCTAGATGGAAGTTTGGACCTTTTGACAACCTTCACCTTCACCCCTCCCCCCGAACCGCCTTGACAACCACCTATCTGTTCTTTTTTCTATGAGTTTTTTTTTTTTTTTTAAGATTGTTTTATGGGGGACACGTGGGTGGCTCAGTCGGTTAAGCATCTGACTCAGGGCATGAGTCACAGGTTTGCGGCTCAGGGCATGATCTCACAGGTTTGCGAGTTCGAGTCCTGCCCTGGGCTCTCTGCTGTCAGCACAGAGCCCACCCCGGATCCTCTGTTCCCCCTCTCGAAAATAAACAAACATTAAAAAAAAAAAAAAAAACAAACACCTTCCTAGAGAATGGGACACTATTTACTACACTTTATTACTCTCCTCTGTTTACTTTGGTAAACTGTCCACCGTCCAGATGAGCGTATGACGTTTACGCAAGATAGCGGGAGGCGTTTTCCACAGCCATAGGGTACCAGGAAAAGGTAAAATGGTTTAGGACTTTCTATGACCTGATTACAGCTGTCAAGGAATTTTCTGTATTTTTAGGACTTTTGGAGGACCTTGCAAAATGATCATCTTTCACAGCCTCAGAGTCGATGAGCATAATGAAACTAACATTTCAGTTGCTTTTCCTTACAAAAGCTATTTTAGGGGCGCCTGGGCGGTTCAGTCCGTGAAGCATCTGACTTCAGCTCAGGTCATGATCTTGTGGTTCATGGGTTCAAGCCCCGCATTGGGATCTCAGCTGTCAGCACTGAGCCCGCTTCAGATCCTCTGTCTCCCTCTTTCTGCCACTCCCCCACTCTCTCTCAGTCTCTGTCTCTCTGTCAAAAATAAATAAGCACTAAAAAAAAAAAAAAAAGATTGAAGGGCTCCCGGGGTGCTCAGTTGGTTAAGCGTCCAACTTTGGCTCAGGTCATGATCTCACGGTCTGTGAGTTCCAGCCCCATGTCAGGTTCTGTGCTGACAGCTCAGAGCCTGGAGCCCGCTTCGGATTCTGTGTCTCCCTCTCTCCCTGCCCGTCCCCTGCTCTGTCTCTGTCTCTGTCTCTCTCTCTCAAAAATAAATAAATATTAAAAACAATTTTAAAAAATTAGTATGTGAAATCTAAAAAAGCCAGGCTGGATGGAGACAGTTTCTACAAAACTCTTTCTATCCCCCTGACTTTGCTCTCCACGCACCCCCTCCCTGGTCCATGTACCCCACTCCCCATGGTTTGGGTGGGAACATGCCTTAGTTAAAAGGGAAGACTTTGGCATTGGGCAAATCTGAGCCTGAAATCTCCCCTTTGAAAGTGATCGACTTCACCCAGGTGAGTTTTCCCGTTTTGCAAAACTTCACATGGCTGCTTAGAGAACTGGGAAGGCAGTCGTAGGGAGCGCGGGGGGCCGTGGTGGAGGCGGGGTGTGGAGGCTCCGGCCAGATGAGACCTCCCCTCTATCCCCTTATATTCATATTCCTCAGCTGAAGGGGGGGGGGGTGCAGGTTGCTCTGTAATCGCCCCCATTTTTTGATTACTCTGCATGAGTAGGAATATGGGGGACATTTATTTTATAAACTTCTGTATTCTTGGAATTCCTTTTATTTTTTTTAATATTTTAATTCCAAAAAATTTTTAATTTTTATTTTTGAGACAGGGAGAGACAGAGCATGAGTGGGGGTGGGGCAGAGAGAGAGGGAGACACAGAATCCGAAGCAGGCTCTGGGCTCTGAGCTGTCAGCACAGAGCCCGACGCGGGGCTCGAACTCACAGAGTGCGAGATCATGACCTGATCGGAAGTTGGACGCTTAACCGACTGAGCCACCCAGGTGCCCCTTTGAATTCCTTTTTAAATACGGATGTTTTATTTGTCATTTCTTTTTTTAAATTTTTTTAACGTTTATTTATTTTTGAAAGAGAGAGAGACAGAGCGTGAGCAGGGGAGGGGCAGAAAGACAGGGAGAAACAGAATCCAAAGCAGGCTCAGCTGTGCTGACAGCTCAGAGCCAGATGTAGGGCTCGAACTCACAAGCTGTGAGATCATGACCTAAGCAGAAGTCGGACACTCAACCAACTGAGCCACCCAAGCGCCCCTTCTGTCATTTCTTTAACAGAAAAAGAAAAGCTGTAGGAATATTCTCTTTTTTTAATTGTTATTATTTTTAAAAAATTTTACAGAGAGAGAGAGAGAGAGCTCGAGCAAGAGTGGGAGTGGGAGGGAGAGAGAGAATCTTAAGCAGGCTCCACACTCAGCACACAGCCTGACACGGGGCTCGATCTCACGACCCTGAGATCATGACCTGAGCCAAAATCAAGAGTCAGACACTTAACCGACTGAGCCGCCCAGAGGCCCCTACCCTTCTTTTTATTTTTTAAGGAAAGCGGGGACAACTTGCTGTGTGACCTCAGGCAAATCACTTAGCCTTTCTGAGCCTCAACAACCCCTTTTGTCGAGATAATAACCTCATCTGCCTGACAGGATGCTGGTCACATGTGTAAATTTCTCCACAAACAGTAGATGGGATCACCTCAGAGCTCCCTGAGGAGACTCCACGATGGAAAATATTCCGGAAGTAGGCAACAGGCCCAAGGAACCGAGCCAGGGACGCTAGGAGGTGGGAGTAGGTCTCTGCAAAGGAAAATCTCAGGGAGTTAACACTGGAAAGCTCCAGGATCTTTACCACCCGGCCTCCAGACTCTGTTCCTTGCCCCAGGGGACAGCCTGGCCCGGTCAGCTCCTGCCAGAGCCCACAGCTTATCGTCTCCAAACCTGTGCTGTTTGCTGGCCGCTGCTTAGACTCCCCCTTCTGCCCTGCAGTCTCCTGCCCGCCCCACCCCACCCCTCCCCCACCAGGTCAGAAGTGTTTATAAATGAAGCCAGGCTCGCCAGCTCTCGCTTAAAGAAATCGGGCAGCCTTCCGAGGCTTTTACTTTCCTGTCATTCATGCGGGACAGGAAGCAAGTGTCAATGATTCTTTCCTGATTTGGCTCAGCCACCTGTCAGCTCAGCTCTGTCACCAGAACAGCAAGCTGTCTGTTGCCCAGGGAGGCGAGCAACCAACCGGAAGCTCATGTTGCTTCTAGAGGTCAGTTCCCCAGGCTCCGTGCCTGCAAAGCAATCCTTCAAGGGCACATGTACAGTAACCGAGGCGAGCACAAGCCGCTAACAGTTGTGAATATTTCCAGGATCTGCTGCCCCACCCAGGAAAACCAGTTGTACGGGGCACAAAAGTCCTCTCTGTCTGCAGTAGACTTCAGGACACAGGTTTCCTTCAGATTGTTGGGAAACTCCTTTTTTTCCAACCATCATTTAAGTTAGAAGACTTTGGTGCTGGGGGCGCCTGGGTGGCTTAGTCGGTTAAGCGTCTGACTTCAGCTCGGGTCATGATCTCATGGCTTGTGAGTTCAAGCCCCGCATCGGGCCCTGGGCTGACAGCTCGGAGCCCGGAGCCTGCTTCGGATTCTGTGTCTCCCTCTCTCTGCCCCTCCCCTGCTCACGCTCTGTCTCTCTCTCTCTCTCTCAACAATAAATAAACATTAAAAGAAAAAAGCATTTGGTATTGATAATCACACAGCTCTATGCGTTTGTGGAAACTCATAGACCTCAGTAAAAAGGATGAATTTTACTTTATGTAAATTACACCTTATTTTTCAAAGAGACAATGCTTGGGAAAAACAAAACATTCGTGCTGCCTGCAGGTATATATGTTTGTCAAAATGCATCCAACTGAATGCTTAAGATAGATGTGGTTTATTTAAAGAAAATCATACCTCAATAAAGTATGTGATTGCCATACTATACATTTTAAAGGCCTGGCTCTGGAATTTTATTTGATAGCATTTGATGCAAAATCGAGGCCACTAGAACTCAGTTTCATTGATAGAAATCTGGGGGGTGGGTAAAAAGGGGTGGCTTGGTCGCTTAAGTGTCTGACTCTTGATTTGGGCTCTCTCCTCCTCTCTCTGCCCCTCCCCCTCTTGAGTTCTCTCTGTCGCTCCCTATCAAAATAAATAGATAAACTTAAAAAAAAGAAGTCAGGGATAATGAAAACATTTTCTCTTTTTTTAAGATTTTTTTTAACGTTTATTTTTGAGAGGCAGAGAGACAGCGTGTTTGTGTGTGGGCGGGGGAGGGGGGGAGAGAGAGAGGGAGACACAGAATCTGAAGCAAGCTCCAGGCTCTGAGCTGTCAGCCCAGAGCCCGACGCGAGCCTGACGTGGGGCTCGAACTCACAGACCCAGAGATCATGACCTGAGCTGAAGTCAGACTCTTAACCGGCTGAGTCACCCAGGCACTTCTATTTTCTTTCTTTCTTTCTTTTTTAATATTTATTTATTTTGAGAGGGAGAGAGAGAGAGAGAGAGAGAGAGAGAGAGAGAATGCGCACAAGTGGGGGAGGGGCAGAGGGAAAGAGTGAATCCCAAGCAGGCTCCGTGCTATTAGCATAGAGTCTGGTAAGGGACTCATCCCATGAACCTTGAGATCACGACCTGAGCCTAAACCAAGAGTCAGATGCTCAGTCCACCGAGTCACCCAGGTGCCCCTTTTCTTTTTTTTTAACTTTGCCTTTTTTTTAGTAATCTCTACACCCCACATGGGGCTGGAACTCACAGCCCAGAGATCAAAAGTCGAATGCTCTTCCCACTGAGCCAGTCAAGCATCCCGAAAATATTTTATTTTTCTTTAAAGACAATGAAAAGGCCTGTGGCCCTTTCCTGTTACTTAACTAAGGGTTTTCAAACTAAGATCCCAAGGAATCCTAGGGGTTCCTCATACTCCCCCTGCTTTTCACCCAACCTGAAGTCAGAGCTGCCTACTTCTGTGCCCCTCAAAAGCTTTTACCTGAAAAGTTCTGAGACCGAAGGGTTTGAAGAACCAGAACTCTCAAACGATGACTTTTGCTGCCTCCTGAGTCACCCTTGTGCCCAAGCTGTGTCTGTCCCTTCAAGGAAGGGAGCCTGTGACATTGCTCATCCCAGCCAAGCTCTCTGTCTTCCTGCCCCCCTAGTTTTCTTTCAGTTCCTCAAAGCTGGTGCACCCTGTCCTTCCCCAGGGCCTTGGGACATGCTGTTCCTTCCACCCAGAAAGCCTTCCCTCACTGGTTCTTTTGCTTAACTTGTCTCATCCTCTGATTTCTTCTTAGCCATCTCTTCCTCCACAAACCCTCCCTGGATTCTTCCACTGAGGGCCATGTTCTTCTTATTTTTTTTTTTAAGTTTATTTATTTTGAAAGGGGGAGAGGAGGGGCAGAGGGAGGGAGAGAGAGCGAATCCTGCATTGTCAGCGCCGAGTCCGATGCGGGGCTCGAACCCATGAACCATGGCATCATGACCTGAGCCGAAATCAAGAGTCAGATGCTCAACCAGCTGAGCCACCCAGGCGTCCCTTGGGTGGGACATGCTAATGTCAGAAGTTCTCCCAGAACCGGGTTCCTGTCCTTCAGGGTACAAGTGACTGGTGGGGGTTGAGGCTGACTGAGCACTTTCTTGGTGTCTGTCTTCTTCCGACAGGGCAAAGTGCATGGCGGGGTGGGGGGGAGGGGTGTCCCCTTGCTCCCCACCACACGCACGTGCATAGCGTCACATCTGGCACATAGTAGGTGCTCAATAAGCATTGCCTATACTATGGCTTGTGTACACGGCTGTTTTTACACAGGGATTTCACACACACCTATCACTTTCACCAAAACACGACATACAGAAAGACACGGGTGCGGATCTGAGCGTAAGCTCAAATTTTTCACTCCGTTCCCAGAAACCCTCCATCTGCCCTTTTCTCATCAGACTCCCCAGAAAACTTCCATCCTCCAACAGCATAAATTCGTTGTGCTTTTTTTTTCCTTTCTTCTTTTTTTGGTCCTTTTGTTTTTTTTAATGTATATTTTTCAAATTTATTTTTTTAATTTTTTTAATGCTTATTTATTTCTGAGACAGAGATAGAACATGAGTGGGGGAGGGGCAGAGACAGAGGGAGGCACAGGATCTGAAGCAGGCTCCAGGCTCCAAGCTGTCAGCACAGAGCCCGGCGCGGGGCTCGAACTCATGAACAGTGAGATCATGACCTGAGCCGAAGTCGTTCGCTCAACTGGCTGAGCCACCCAGGCACCCCTCAAATTTATTTTTCAGAGAGATCGTGTGAACAGGGGAGGGACAAAGAGAGAGGGAGACAGAGAATCCCAAGCAGGCTCCATGCTGTTAGCACAGAGCCCCACGCGGGGCTTACACCCACGAACCGTGAAATTTTGACCTGAGCCAAAACCAAGAGTTGGACACTCAACCAACTAAGCCACCCAGGCACCCATTTTTGGTCCTTTTTAGTATATGAATTTGGGTGGTATATTCTTTTTTGGGTCTGGATTGTTTTTACTTTTTACTTTTTTTTTAATGTTTATTTTTGAGAGACAGAACATGAGCAGGGGAGGGGCAGAGACAGAGGGAGACACAGAATCTGAAACAGGCTCCAGGCTCTGAGCTGTCAGCACAGAGCAAGGCTCGAACCCATGGGCTGTGAGATCACGACCTGAGCCGAAGTCGAATGCTTAACCAGCTGAGCCACCCAGGTGCCCCTGGCCTAGATTCTTTTGCTCACAATTATAATGGTGAGAATCTTCCAGACTGTTGCATATAGCTGCAAACGATACAGTGTGATCTCTCATTCATACTCATTTCTGTTGACCGGGGTGGGCAATTTTTTTTTTTTTTTTCCTGTAAAGGGCCCGATATAGCCAGGTTCACCTCTGTAGGCCATATAGTCAGTCTCTGTCACAACCTCTCAACTCTGCCACTGACCTAGGAAAAGCAGCCTCAGATAATCTATAAAATAGTGGCCATGGCCACGTTCCAAGAATGCTTTATTTATGGGCGCTGGGATTTGAATTTCATATACGTTTCATATGTCACTAAGGATTACATTTTTTTCCCCCAACGATTTAAAAATGTAAAAACTCTTTGGCAGCTCCCCAAAGAGTTAAACATAGAATTGCCATATGATCCAGCAATCCCACTCTGGGGTATATACCCAAGAAACCTGAAAGCAGGCATTCAGAGATGTTTATACACCAATGATTACAGAGGCATCATTCCCGACACTCAGTAGGTGGAAACAATGCACACGACAACTAACAGAAGAATGGATAAACACAAGGTGGCCTGTCCATACAGAGGAATATTAGCCATAAAAAGGAATGAGGTTCTGGGGCGCCTGGGTGGCTCGATCAGTTAAGCGTCCGACTTCAGCTCAGGTTATAATCTCACGGTTCGGGAGTTCGAGCGCCCAGTCGGGCTCTGTGCTGACAGCTCAGAGCCTGGAGCCTGCTTCGAATTCTGCGTCTCTCTCTCTCTCTCTCTCTTTGCTCCTACGCTCACGCTCTGTCTCTCTCGCCTGAAAAAATAATAATTAAAAAAAAAAAAACGCAAAAAACCCAAAAACGTAAAACCATGCTTAACTCCTGGGCTGCACAGAAATAGACAGTGGGCCAGATTTGTCCCATGGGCTGTCATTTGTCACCATCTGTTGTGGATGGTTCCATTGAAGGAAAATAAACCATGAATGTATCCATTCCATTGTTGATGGGCATCCGGGTATGAACCTCCTATGCAGTTCACACACCGGGAGGTTATTTTGGACACGCCTGCACTCCCCACCCCTGCATGCAAACTCCCAGCGTCTGGAACCAGGGCTTCTGGAATTATGCCCCAGGCACTACCTCCTGGACCAGCCCCAGCCCGGATGTGGGGGGGGGGGAGGGGGCGGGCGGCTCTTGAATGGGGAAACCGTGGCAGGGGGAGAGGGGGCAGGGCTTCCCACCCCTAGGCCCCTGGAGTCTGGCCTGGGGGCTTCCTCTTGGCCCCGGATGTGGGATGTGGGGGCCAAGAAACTTTGCCAAGACAGGAAGCTCCACATTCAGAAGCTTTAAAGAGGGACATGTGGCAGGGGCACGAAATCAGTGTCCGAGATTTGGCCTGCTGAGTCCATCCAGAGGGTAAGTGACGGCTGCCCAGAGCCCAGCCCTGGCTCAGCCCAGAGCCCCAGCCCGAGGGGGCCATGGCAAAGCGGGGACTCCAGCCGCGTCCCCCACAGGGACCCAGGGTTCCATATCCCTCCTGCTCTGTAGGCCCCATTCTCCCTGGACCCAGCTGTGGGCATCTTGGTTCCTTCTTGCAGTGCCTGAGGAATGAAGGCTCTTCCCCTCCTCCTCCTCCCTGTCCTGGGGCTGCTGGTGTGTGGCAGGTCTCTGTGTCCAGTGGAGGAAGCCATCAATGAGAAGATCCAGGACGGCACCCGCTCAAGTGAGGACCCTCAGCAGGGGCCTCAGAAACCCCTCTAACTCCTGACATAGAGCCACCATGAAGCCAGCCCCAACTAGAACCAAACCTCACCCCCAGACCCAACCCAACTGCAGCCCCCATGCAGCTCGGCCTTCAGCAGAAGCCCCAAATCCTCCTTCCTCTAAAACACTCATGGGAGCCTGGGAGGCGGTGAGCTGCCCGCCCACGGCTCTCGCTCTCCACCAGGGCCCCCTCCACCAGGGCCCCCAACCACCTGGGCCTTCCTCCAAAGCGCTTTCCAGACCCCCTGGGCGGGTCTCCAAAGCACCCCGGCAGCATGAGAGTGGGGGAGGGGCAGCTTGGTCTCATTCGGTCCCTTCTTCTCCCACAGTCCTTGAGACAATAAGGACCATCGGCCTGAGCTGCCGAACCGTCACCTCCAGGGGTGACTTGGCCACCTGCCCCTTAGGTGAGTACAGAAGTCCTTTGTCCAGGCTCTCAGTTACATTCCCAGTACCCCGTACCCCCTCCCCCTAAGACCAGCCTCTATTTCTTTCCCTTTAAAGATTTCTTTATTTTGAGAGAGAGAGGGAGACAGAGGATCCCAAGCAGGCTCCAGGCTCAGCAGGAGCCCAACGCGAAGCTCGATCCCACAACCCTGGGATCCTGAGCTGAGTCCGAGGTTTAACCAGCTGAGCCCCCTCCAGGCGCCCCCAGCCTCGGTTGCTTGAGTCCACTTCCCTGGAGTCCTGGTCTGCAGCCCCAGCCCTCCCCGCGCCCCCGCTCCGGGACCGCATTTCCTTAGGACACTGGAGAGTCCAGGCCTCCCTGCCGCAAGCACTGAGGCTCCCATTCCCAGGTGTTGGAGCCTCCAGCCCCCTCCGACCCCCAGGCCCGTAGCCTCCGGCTCGGGGCCAAGCTCCCTCCCCTGTCGCCCGCAGGCTTCGCCGTCACCGCCTGCACTTGTGGCTCCGCCTGCGGCTCGTGGGACGTGCGCGCCGAGACCACCTGCCACTGCCAGTGCGCGGGCATGGACTGGACGGGGGCTCGCTGCTGTCGCGTGCAGGCCCCCGCCTGAGGTCGCCCGAGCGCGGCTAGGGCTGGGGGGCGTGGCCAGGCCTCAGAGGGGCGGGGCTGGAAATAAACCCTGAGAAGACGACGGCGAGGGGCTGGGCGCCGCGCTGTCTTGCTGAGGTTTGGGGGAGAGAGCTGGCGTCTCCGAAAAGAGCGGGGCACGTAGACGCTGGAGGGAGGCGGTGGCCGGGGGGCGGCGCCCGTGGCTTTCTTCTGGCCATCCCCCTCTTGCCGTGTTTGCCCCCACCTCTGCCTCGGAGAAGAGGGCCTCAACTTCCTCTATAAGGACACTCACACCCAAGGAGCATGGCCTCCTTCAGGAGGGGAAGTGGGTGTTACCTTTGAGGCCACTTTGACGATCACCCTCGGGTTTCTGGCCTTCCAGGAAGGCGCTGGTTCATTCTGCCCCAGCCCACACAACGAGGCTTCATCAGGGGTCTAGGTCTGGACGGCACGGGGACCCCCGCCCCGCCATCCCTCATACACTCCAGGCCCCCCAAGCCCCCGGTAGCCCCAGGGTCAAGGTGGACCCCTGAATCACCTCTCAGCCCAGAGTCCTGAGCCCCCATCCGTCACTCCCCAACCTCATTGAGGGTCCCTCAAGGCACAGGCAAAGCCAGGCCGTGGACAGGGAGGAATCTCCACCGGAGCCGGCTGAGAACTCTTACCTGAGGCCACGAACCGCGAGTTCACGTTTTCACACTTGCAGGCGCAGTTTCGAGGAGTTAGTTAACAACCCGCGGTATATACACCCTCACGGACACTTGAATATGAAAACAGAGTGCAGGGTACTTGTCCGCTCTTTGGTGTATCCCTGGCGCTTCAAAGAGAGCATGTCACATAGTAGGCACTCAGGAAATGTCTGTTAAATAAATAACCACATACGCACGTGGATACCCCACGCAGGTGCACACCCTCCATGTCCAGACACAGTTACACACGGCCATGTGCACACAGTACACAACCCAGTTACTATGGTCACACAGGGATACACCATGCCTACACACACACACACACACACACACACACACACACACGTAGGCACAAGGAGGCACCCCTGAATCACAAAGGTGTGCCCATGGAAAGAGGAGCACAGACACATAGACATATTTAAGCCCTGGACAGAGTCCCCATCCCAGCCTGGAATGACTGAGATCTCAGTCTGAATTCTGACCCAGAAGATGAGTCATGTGTGACCCCTGCACAGCTTCCTGAGGGCACAAATCTGGTGATTCAGAGTTCCAGTTCCCTGGGACTCCTAATCCTAATTTATTATTATTATTGTTATTATTATCAAATAATAATCCTATTAGTTAAGATAGTTTTAAATTATCTTAAAACCCAGTCCCTTGACAGACACAGACTCAGACTTCAGAACACTTGGTGCCCAGTCTTGAAAGGGACCCCAGCCTCAAATGTCACAGTCCCCAGCAGCACGCTCCAGGGACTTGGGAACGGGCAATGGGGTGGGATCCTGGTTTTCAAGATGTTTTGGACTCTCCTTCCACGGCCACCCACCTCCTACGATGCCACAGCCTCCTGTCTGCTCCTGGTGGCCGTAAGCTAACATCACAACACTCCTGTTGCCCCTGGAGCCCACCCAGACCCCAATCCAGAGGTTCCTCTCCTAGGTCCTCCCTCCTAACCCCACGGCGGCCATGGGGTTGAGGTGGGACCACTGAGTCAGAAGTGTGTTGAGGAGGAGAGAAGTTGAGTCTAGTACCTGGCCTGTCCCGCCCCCTCACTCATGTGGAGGGGGGTGCCCTCCTTTGTCCCCAGATTCTGATCAGAATGCGTCTTTACCTCCAAGTCCCACTCAATTGCCCCCCTGTATCTGGACCCCAAGAAGGTACTCTTCAGAGACTTCACTTCCAACACAGTCATTCTCTGTCCCACAGTGCACACTCGGACAGGCAAGCTCCTTTCTTAAGCCTCCATTTCCTCATTTGCCAACTGCCCAGCCCCCTGAGGCAGCCAAGACTGGTCTAGTTGCAAGTGCCACAAATGCCACTTCAAACTAGTGTGAGCAAAAGTAAAAGGAAATTTCTGGGTTATGTAACTGAGAGGCTCAGGGTAGAACAATGGATTCAGGTATGGCTGGATCCAGGTATCAGATGATGCCTCCAGGACCTGACTGCCTCTCCGGTCTGCTTTCCTCAGTGCTGGCTTCTCTCTCAGCAGGCCCTTCCCCATCACAGCTCCAGGCTTACATCTTCCCAGTCTCTGAGAGTCCCAGTGGAGAGGAAAAAAAGACGAAATGCCTTTTTTTCCTGGTAAATGCAACAAAAGTCCCGGGCCTGAGCTTCATTGGCTGACTCTGGCTCATTTGCCCACCCCTGTGTCAAATCTTAGACTCTGATTGGCTGGGCCTGGATCATGTGCCCACTCTTAACCAACCTCTGGTTTACGGTCGGTTGGACTTGAGACGCATATTCTTTCTTAAGAGAAAACTGAGACTATTACTCCATGGCAGGGGCTGGTCAGGGAACCCCACAGAGCCCTCTCATGACTGCTTGTGGGCCTCCAGTCTCACAGCTACCATTGTGCCAGAGGGCTGGAGTCTGGTCTCGGCTTCAACTGAGCTTCCCTAATGTGCGGTGCTTCGGCCCCACCCCCTGCACCTGTCCATCACAGCAGAGCCAGCTGCCCATTGGTCCGGCTCCTCCGCGGCTGTTACATCAGGAAAGGGAGTTGAATTCCTCAGTTGCTGACTTCTTTCTAAGGTCAGAGGGAGGAGCTGCCATCTAATCACTATTTTTTTTAATTTTTTTTTTTTAACGTCTATTTATTTTTTGAGAGACAGAGCATGAGCTGGGAAGGGGACAGAGGGAGAGGGGGAGTCGCAGATTCCGAAGCAGGCTCCAGGCTCCGAGCTCTCAGCACAGAACCCGACGCGGGGCTCGAACCCACGAACCATGAGATCATGACCTGAGCCGAAGTTGGCCGGCCCAACCGACTGAGGCACCCGGGTGCCCCTGCCATCTAATCACTACTAAACCAATCTCTGAGCAGACAAGGTTGGCAATAGTTTAGAGAACAGTTTAATCACACATTTAAGAGCTAAAACATACTTCTCACACATAAAAGTCTTTTAAATTCTCTTTTACTTATTGTTCCAAAGGGAGGAAACTAGGATAGCTGATGAGGGAGCACGAGGCAGGCTGAGCACAAGCTAGCACGCCCCCACCCCCTCCTCTCACCCGGGTGGGATCTGTGTGATATTCCTTGGACACTCCCAGCTACCCAAGAACAAAGGAAAGGGGTTTAAGTGCTTGCCCTGGTGCTGTGGGAAACTAAGGCAAATGAAAAATCAAATCCGCTTACTGCCTACAGCCCGTTGATAAGTCCTTGAAACCAGCAGAGGGACCTCCCTCTAGGAGCTCAGCTGCCTCAAGGATGACACTTTCCTGGGGGCAAAAAAACCTTAGCTTAACAGATCCCTACCTCAAGGATCCTGTAAATCAACTTCCTTTATCTCAACTGCCCCAAGATATATGCTGGCAACCATCCTCCCAGCTTCTGGCCCCTCCCCCATATACATCTGAAGGGTCTCGTGACTGAGGTTTTATCAAACAGTAACAAATGGTGTTTCCCTAGCAACAGCCAACCCCGGCAAGGTCCTGGAACCCTTGCTTCCAAAATTCCTTAGAGACTTACTCCATCACTGATCCCCTCCCAAATGAGGGCATATTTGAGTTACCTGTCACAACCCCAGCGCAGCTCTTTTTGCGCAGGCGTCCTGTCCCCATGCTTTAATAAAATCACTTTTTTTTGCACCAAGACATCTTTAAGAATTCTTTATTGGGGCGCCTGGGTGGCGCAGTCGGTTAAGCGTCCGACTTCAGCCAGGTCACGATCTCGCGGTCCGTGAGTTCGAGCCCCGCGTAGGGCTCTGGGCTGACGGCTCAGAGCCTGGAGCCTGTTTCCGATTCTGTGTCTCCCTCTCTCTCTGCCCCTCCCCCGTTCATGCTCTGTCTCGCTCTGTCCCAAAAATAAATAAACGTTGAAAAAAAAAATTAAAAAAAAAAAAAAAAGAATTCTTTCTTGGCCGTCGGCTCTGGACCCATCACCCCAAAACTTCATCAATAGTCTAGACCAGCGCTGTCCAGTAGGGCAGCCATCAAATACTTGAAATGTGCCTTAAGTGTAAACACAAGACACGTTTGTTTTCAAGGATTTAGTACCAAAAAAAGGTCTCAGAGCCAAAACCGAAAGGTCTAAAAACCCAAAACATCTCAATTTTTTAGTCTCGTCTACATGCTGAAGTGATAATTGTACTATGCTAAGTACAATACATTATTAAAATTAACTGTCTTTTTGTTATCTTTTTAATGCGGCTGCTAGAAAATTTTAAGATGATTTTTTTTTAAATTTTTTTTAACGTTTATTTATTTTTGAGACAGAGAGAGACAGAGCATGAATGGGGGAGGGAGGAAGAGAGAGGGAGACACAGCATCTGAAGCAGGCTCCGGGCTCTGAGCCATCAGCCCAGAGCCCAATGCGGGGCTCGAACTCACAGACCGCGAGATCGTGACCTGAGTTGAAGTCGGACGCTTAACCGACTGAGCTACCCAGGCGCCCCCAGAAAATTTTAAACTGGAGATGTGGTTTACATTACATTTCTACCAGAAGGCACTGTTCTAAAGTTAAAGAGAAAATTCCCTGTACACGTTGTCTCATTTTTATCTCCAGTCTTCAAGGTCACAGACAAAGAGAGCTCTAAGACATCTAGACAGAGTGCCACCCTGTGAATGCATGAATATGGATATTTCTCTAGGGCAAGCACATGTAGAGGCATGCCAATGAGCAAGCCATGTGAATACGTGAGCAGATGAGTAAGGGTATTTGGGAGTGTGTGTGAGTGTGGGTAGATGAGCAGATGTGTGGATGAGAGTGAGTGTTTCCAGTTAGTCTCTGTCTGGGGACCCGGGGACAGGGGACACCACATCCAGGGTTAGGTCAAGGTGTGGGTCTGGCTTCAGTCCCAGATGTGGGTGGGGCTCCAGTAATTGGTCCTCTTGCCTTAATTCTGTTCCTTTCCTCCCATGGGGCTTTAAAGAAGCAGAATTTTTGGGGTGGAGCTGAGGGGTGGGACTGGGGCTGGGGGGAGAAAGACGTGGCAGGCTCAGGAATCCTGCTTCCAAGCCCGGCTGCCTCAAACCTAAAAGGTGGGGATCCCAGGTGCCCCAGGTTTTCTCCTGAGAGGGGCAGGGGACAAAGTTCATTTGGGGAGACACACACACAGCTTCCTGTAAAGTTCCTGATCATCCTTTAAATTCTTTTGAATTTATTTACATTGAGCATAATTGACATGTCACATTGTGTAAGCCTGATGATACATTTGTATATTGCAACAGGATGACTGCCACGGGTTCCTGACCATTCTGTCCTGTCTCTGGGTCCATGGGCTTCTCTGCTTGACCCTCCGTGAGACCTCTGGACTCCTAAGACCCTCTGGATCTGGGAGGGGAGGAGAGGATGCCCCAGGGTCAGAGGGTCCCAGATCACTGAAAAGAGGAGGCTGACCTCTCCTCCCCCCACCCTCAGCCCAGAGATTTCCTCATCTGCCGCGACACCTTCCGGTGGGTGGGGTGTGTGTGGGCAAATTGGCAGACTGGGAACCATGGGGTCTGAGGAAATCTGCTTGAATCAGGAGGTCAAGATGCAAGCAACAGCCTTCAAAGACAAGAAACAGAGGGCCCCAGACCATAAGGAAGGTTCGGTACCTCAAGGTGGGGAGGGGAGACGGCAGGAGGGAGAGGTGGGGATGGGAGAGGTAAGGGGCTGAAAGCTGGGTCACAGGGCTCCCTCCCCTACCCCAAAAGGCACATGTGTACGTGTACCCCCCAAACACTCACACACGCCCTCTCCACCTAACCAAGAAGCAGATCTTGTTTCCCCATTCCTTCTCTTTTATCCCCAGAAATCTGTTATCTGCAGGGGTTTGGTTGAGCCAAGATCTCTGAGCCCCCCTCCGACCCCCACCCCAGCCCCAGAGCCCCAGGCAGGTTTCCATTCTCACTGACCCACCCACAGGTGCAGACCCTGACTATGAGAATATCACCTTGACCTTCAGAAACCAGGAGCAACCAAGGGGCAGCCATTCACCACCCAAGAATCGAGGCAAGCAGCCACCTGCCAGCCCGCACCTCACAGCCTCGGGAGGGGCCCCTGGTAGGACATCACGGGAACAAGGGCACTGTGAGGAGGCCTGGGGCAATGGTGTGGGGCATGGTGGCCTCAGGACTTGTGAGTCACAGTCGCAGGGGTAGCTCCGCAGGTGGTGATGATGATGCGAGTGGTGCTGGTGTTGGGAGTGTTGGTGACAGTGTGGGTAATGTTGGTGAGGGGATCGTGCAGTGGATCAGGAAGGAGCCACCTAGACAAGAGTTGATGAGACTTGTTGCTGGGGACAGTGCTGATAACGACAGGCACTGAGGTGGATGGGCTTCAGTGACAGCTGCTGCTGATGTTGTGAGTGCTGGTGAAGGGGATGGCAAGGGGGAGACCTGATGGTGACAGCGTTACGGACAACTACTGGTGGCTGTGGGCGGGCTGCATGCTGGTGGTCGCAGTGGCTGTATTGGCAGGAGTGGGAGCAGGTGAGACAGCTCTGAGTCGGAGCTCAGTGTAGAGTCAGTGCCGACGGTCTAAGCGGCCGTGTTGGGCCCTGGAGGTCACCTGTCCTGCCTCTGCTCCAGTCCCAGCCTGGTCGAGGCCGGCCCCAGACTCTGCCCAGGTCCCTCGTTGGCTGCACAGAGCCACCCTGAGCCTGTACACCCTCCTTGCCCTGTTCTGCATCGTTCTCTTGGCCTTGGTCCTGGTGAAGAGTGAGTAGGGTCTTCGGTTTCACTTTCCTTTCTGTCGTTCTTTGGTGGGTGGGGAGGGGGCTGCGGCGGCGTAAAGGGGGGCCTCGGGAGGTGGGGGAGGCCCCGTGTTCCCACCGTGTCTCCCTTCTCCCTCGTTGCTCTCCCTTCCCCCACCCTTGTTTCCAGGACAGCCCAACTGGGGGTGCTTCAAGGGTGTTCCTGCCTCCCCCGCCCCTCCTCCTGAACAGATTCTGAGGTGTCCCAGGAGCTGCTGGTCGTGAAAAGGGAGCTCCAGAATGGTAAGGGTGGGACCTGGGGGAGGCCCATGGGGTCAGGGTGGGCAGCGGTGATTCACACGTGTCTGTTTCTTGCCTCAGTCTCCATCTCGGGACAACAGTGTCAGGAGGAGCAGAAACAGGGCTGGAGCAGCATCCAGCAGCTCATCACGGAGGCCAGGCAGGACATTGACATGATCAAGAGAAATGTCCACATGGGGAATGAGAAAGTGAAGATGCTGTCAACAGGTGCCCTTGCAGACCCTTACTGGGCGGGCTTGGTCTCATGCTGGGCGCTGGGGGATTGGGGGAGGCGACAGCAGGGGTCTGCCCTCCCAGTGCTCAGGGTTTAGGGGGTGATGGATGTCACCCTCTGGGCGGGGATATTTAAAAAGGGAAGGCCAAGTACATGGGCTCTGCAACACCCAGGCTGGGGCGGGGGCGGGGTGGGCAGGGAAGAGCCTTCCAATAAAGGTGAGGGCCTTGTCTGAGGCCCAGACCAGCTTTCTCCTGTCCCCCTGCCCCCAGACTTAAGCCAGATCAAGACTAAATTACATGAAATCTCCAAGATACTAGAGAAGAAGCCGCAGCCACGTAAGTTGGGCTAGGGAGGTGGATGAGGAGGGAGCCACATCTCTGGCCCTGGTTTCTCCCTGGGGGGGGGGGGGGAGGGGAAGGGATCTGCCTGACCTTGGGTCTTCATCCTGCTCAGAGCCCACAGCTCAATAAATGAGAAGACATTGACACCCAGGCTGCAGCTTGGAGGACGGGGCTGCACTTCCCCGTGAAGACGGCCGCATGCGTGCCTCATGGCGTCATGGGAGCGATAACACATGACACAGTGGGCGGCTGTGTCAGCAAGGACCGCAGAAGTGTGTCAGCCTGGGCGCGGGTGTTGGTAACACGTGTTGCACTGTGAACACGTGTGAATGTCCTGTGGTATGTTGTGTGTGAATGTCATGGAGCTGTGTGTGTGCGTGTGCGCGTGCGTGTGTGTGTGTGGAGCACCCGCTACATCACTGTAACTGCGGGTGTTGAGTGTGTACCCCGTCACTACCTGTGTTGTGTGAACAGGCGGGTGTCAGTGTGTGACTGATTATGTCACGGAGGGTGTGCAGAGCGGGTACATTTGTGCGTTCCCTTGTTTCTGCACTCACGTTTTGTGATTTGTGACGATAAAGGCCAATGGGAAAGAATGTGGCTTTCAGATCTGTTCCTGGGAGCATCTGGGGGTGGGGGTGGGGACCCGGTGGCGGAGGGTCTGCAAGTATTAAGGGATGAGGAAAGTCACACAGCAAGCACGCGCACGTGATAACCAGGAGCCCTGGGGGCACGAGCGTGTGTGAGCATGAATGCCCTGAATGGGTCCTTTTGTGCCCATGAACTTGTACCCAGCGAGGAATAGTCTCTGTGCCTGAGACTGTGTGCCCAGTAGGGTTTGTGGCCGGAGATATACACTGTTTCCCTAAGTGGGGCGCCTCGGTGGCTCAGTCGGTTAAGCGTCCGACTTCGGCTCAGGTCATGATTTCCCAGTTCGTGGGTTCGAGCCCCGCGTCCAGCTCTGTGCTGACAGCTCGGAGCCTGGAAGGTGCTTCGGATTCTGTGTCTCCCTCTCTCTCTGCCCCTCCCCCACTTGCATTCTCTCTCTCTCTCTCTCTCTCTCAAAAATAAACATTAAAAAAAATTAACAATGTCTCCCTAAGTGTAGGGGGACCCACAGATACATCTGAACCCTTAAGCATGTCCCCACCGGTGTAACTTCCTGAGTGTATATGCCCGCTGAGCATGTATTCGTGAGTGCGCATGCCCCTAAGTGCCCCTGGCTCGTGGACGTATGTCCCCTAAGAGAACATGTGTCCATAGGCAAACGTTTGTCCCTAAGACAAATGGACATGTGCACACGGGCAGACGTGTGTCCCTGAGAGAACATGTGCCCAAGGATATACACGTGTCCCTAAGACCAGAGACTGTGTCCCCAAGGCATAGGTGTGCTCCCAGGCCAAATAGACGTATGCCCAAGGGCACACATGTGCCCCTGAGACCGAGACATGGGCCCATCGTCAACTGTGTGCCCTTGAGCCGGTAGCCATCCGTGCAGTTTGCCTGAGCGCTTGGCACCCCACGCCAGCCCCGCCCTTGGCCTCAGGGCCACACCCCTCCGTCAGGTGCCCCGGACACGCGCGCCCCCAGGCGGCAGCTCTCTGGAATCTCCGTGAGCGCGCGCGCCCCGCCCACGAGCCTGTCGGCCGCAGCGCCTGCGCACTTAAGCCCTTTTACGGCGCCGTAAAGCTGCTCGGCCGAACCGAAGGCCTCAGTACCCTGGTGAGACCCCGCCCGCCCGCGACCCCTGCCCGCGTCGGGCCTCGCCCGTTCTCGGACCCTCCCGCGCCCGGTGGGCCTGGGGATCCCGGGCTAAGGTCTCGGCGCCCGCGATCCTCGGTCCGTCCGCGTCGGCCCACGCAAGGGAGGGGGGGTCCTTGAGGAGGGTGGGCTCCCTCCCCGGCCCTCTGCCCGGTTCACGCCGGCGTGGGGGGCTTGGGGCCCCCGCCTCTCCGGGTCTTAGCTTACTGGCCCCCATCACAGCCCCGTGGAGGGGTCTCAACGCTCCTCCCCCCCCCCCCCCCCCCCCCCCCCGTCTCACGCTCTGGGCCCTCCTGTAGTCGGCTGCGCACCTGGGGGGCGTCTTGGAGCCCCTGGACCCCCTCCCCCGCCGGCCTTCTCAACCCCCCCGCCGGCCTTCCCACCCCCCCCGCCGGCCTACCCCCCCACCCCCCCCGCCGGCCTACCCCCCCCCACCCCCCGCCCTCGCCGCCACGCAGACTTCGTTGGGGCAGGCCCACCCTCCCCAGACCCCGCCGGCCTCTGGCTCCTTCCCTGGTAGTGGGAAGGGGGTTCTGCGCTCCTCCTCTCGACCCCACCCTTGACAGAGGCTTCACACTTGAATGGGCGAGGACGGGGGGCGGGGAGGGAGGGTGTCTCCGCGCCCTTGGGATCCCCCCCAGCAGCTCCTGTCCCCCACACCCCCACCGTAGATCCGCTCCGCGGAGATCTTAGCGCCCCCTCTGGGTTTCCTCCAACAGCCTTTTCCGGGTCTCTTCCCCCACTGACCACTGGCTTGGGGCGCTAGGATGGGAGGATCACAGCGCCCCCTCCTGGGCCCCCCAAACTTCGGGTCTCACAGTCGGCCTCGGCCTCCTCCACCTTGTCCTCCACTGTCCAGCTACATTTCTGGAGGGCGCGGAGATGGAGGGGTTCCCAACGCCTTCTGTGCGCCCCCCCTGCAGTCTTCCTTACAAACGCAGGCCCGCCCACGTCTCAAGGAGGCGTGCTTCGTGCCTGACACATGGGCGCTGCCAGAGCCGTTTCCTCCTAGCTTGCCCCTCGCATCTCCTCTGTTCTTCCCCCAAACCGCAGCCCCCCCTCCCCCCCCTCACTCCCGCCATGGGTCTTGACGCACCCTACTGCCTTCTCCCGTTTCTCTGGCTTTCCGCAGGGGAGAGGCGGGGATGTTCTCTTCATCTGCAGAAGTCAGCGCTGTTTTTGCTGGAGCGCTTGCAGGGGACAGTACCCGGGTCTTCTCACGGCCCCCCATCCTTGTCCCCCCCCCCCCCATGCACTAGTTCTCTAGGTGCTCCCACACCACAGGTGGCAGAGGGGGCAGGGCACAGAGGTCCTTTCCACGTAGGAGCAATCGCCTGGAACTTAAGAGTGGTTTCCAGCGCCCCCTTCCCCTCCCCCTCTTGTGTCTTCCCACCTGCCCCCTTCCCCCAAAGGTGCAAACCTGCCTCTTTCCCCGTCTTCCTTCACGGGCTTAGGCTTCATGGAGGGGGCGTGCTTTACGCCCAGGCGGACGCCCCCCCTTTCTTTCCCCCTCTTCTTTTCCTACACGGGAGGTCAGCAGTGGAGCACACAGACCCGGTAGCGCGTTCTCCGCACCCCCCTCCCCGCCCCACACGCGTTTCCTTGTGTCCCCGCAGGGCGGCGGCAGGATGGAGGCGCGCTTCACGCGCGGAAAGTCGGCGCTGCTGGAGCGCGCGCTGGTGCGGCCGCGCACCGAGGTGAGCCTGAGCGCCTTCGCGCTGCTCTTCTCCGAGCTGGTACAGCACTGCCAGAGCCGCGTCTTCTCCGTGGCCGAGCTGCAGGCGCGCCTGGCCGCGCTGGGCCGCCAGGTGGGCGCGCGCGTTCTGGACGCCCTGGTGGCCCGCGAAAAGGGTGCCCGGCGCGAGACCAAGGTGCTGGGCGCCCTGCTCTTCGTCAAGGGCGCCGTGTGGAAGGCGCTCTTCGGCAAGGAGGCCGACAAGCTGGAGCAGGCCAACGACGACGCGCGAACCTTCTACATCATAGAGCGGGAGCCGCTCATCAACACCTACATCTCCGTGCCCAAGGAGAACAGCACGCTCAACTGCGCCAGCTTCACGGCGGGCATCGTGGAGGCGGTGCTCACGCACAGCGGCTTTCCTGCTAAGGTCACGGCGCACTGGCACAAGGGCACCACGCTCATGATCAAGTTTGAGGAGGCCGTCATAGCCCGAGACCGGGCGCTGGAGGGCCGCTGACCCCGCGGGAGATAAAGATGCAGAGAGCCCCCTTAGCAAGTGTGTCTTGTGTCTTGTGGGGGGGCCTCAGAGATCCGCTCAACGCCTCGACCCAGGTCCCTGCCTCAGGCTGGTGAGGGAGGCCGGGACCCGAGCCTGTTTGGGATGCCGTGGGGCTGCGGTGGGGGTGGGCTTCCAGACGGGGCGGGGGGAAGGCAGGGGGGGGGGCAGTGTGGAGAGAAGTCTGCAGAAGGAGCTGCTGGCGTGGCTGGAGGCAGGAGGATGCTGACCCTCTCTGGAATCACGATTGGAGGCCAGGCCGGAGAGGTGGGGGGTGAGGGATCAGGCGGAGAGAGGCTCCATCAGGCGGGCACACTTCTTCTGTAAAGGACCAGATAGGAGTGTATGCCTAGAAGTCTCTGTCCAGCCACTCTGCTCCGCGGTGTAGACAGCAGCATGCCAAGAATTGGGTGCGGCTGTGTGTCTAGAAAACAGGCGGAGGGGGATCCTTTGCTGACCCCTGCTTTAGAGCCTTGCCTCTCAAAGTGTGGTCCACGACAAGCAGCCTCCGTATCTCCTGGGAGGTTGTCAGAAATGCGGACTCTCGGGCCCCCCCGAAGGCCCACTAACAGCGTGTCATTCGGCAAGATCCCCAGGGGATTCCTGTGTACCCTATTTTGAGAAGCGGTGCTCTAGGGCACAGAGTATGTTCCAACTGGGGTGGCCGGGCCCCACCCCCAGAGTTTCCGATTCTGCAGATCTGAGTGGGCTGAGGATTTGCATTTCTGGAAGTTCCCAAGAACTGGCTGATGCTCCGGGGAGCCGCATTTTAAGAATTACCCCCCTGGACTCTCTGTCCCCAAAATAAATAAACGTTGAAAAAAAAAATGAAAAAAAAGAAAAAAAAGAATTACCCCCCTGGAGACCTGGGGAAATGGATGGGCTCACTTCCGAAATCTCGGGGCGCCTACCGTATTTTGAAGTGGATATCGATGATACATGAACATATCCTTGTTGTGTTTTTTTACGATTTTACTTTTAAGTAACGTCTACACCCAACACGGGGCTCGAGCTCACAACCCTGATCAGGATCAAGAGTTGCATGCCGTACCTACTGAGCTAGCCAGGTGCCCCGTGTGTGCCTTGTTTAAAAAGTAAAATCTGACGCCTGAGGCAACCCTGCCTTTCCCTTCTGCCCACCATCCTTGCGGGGTTCCTGAGAGCTCCTCCTCCCCAGGGTCCATCCTGCCAGACTTTTGGGGGGAAACTTTTCAAATGTTTCTTCCTCCCTCCCCATCCCCCTTCCCCTGGATTTCAATGAGCCTGATGTGAAGGAGAACTTGGCGGTGCCCTGGGCTGGGTCCCCTCACTGTTGATGGAGAGTTTAAGGGCGGGATGGATGCAGCTTTTCCATTGTGTTTTTGGGGTGCATGGTGGAGGCGGGCATGGGGGGGGGGCCGAGGTGCCGGGTTTGGTCAGGGGGCAGTTTCGGGATTCCAACCAGGGTGATGGGGGGGGGGTGTTGGCACATCTCGAAGATACGTGGTCCATAAATGGAACTTGGGGGCGCCTCCCGTGTATAGCACAGGGATGGCCGTGGTCAGGAAATAGCTGTTGCCTGAGGAAGGGGGTGGTCACAGTGGCAGTCTGAATCGGGGGCGAGGGGTCAATGTCTAGGAAGCCAAGGAGGATCGGAGGTCTGGAGTCCAGGAGTCAGCACAGTGGCGGGTGCCGCCCGTCTGGGTGGAGTGGGCAGGGCACCTGGTGCCTGGGAAGCCGGATTTTCAGGGGGAGCTGCGGGAGGCTTTGGGCTTAGCAGCCTCAGGTCCCCCGGGGACCCTGGCGAGCTTGGCCTGCAAGGCCTGCTGGGTGAGGGGCAGGTTGCGGGAGGCAGGGATGGCCCAGCCTGCTGCATCCAGAGGCCTGGCAGTGAAGTTTGCCAGAGAGAAAGGGCAGGGGGAGGAAGAGATGGGCTGGTCCCCGAGGGCGGGATGCAGGGCGGGGGGTTGTGAGCTGCAAATAAAGTCCCTGCTGAAGTCCTGAAGCCCCCAGACAGGTTGGCGGGGGCCCGGGGGTGGGGGCTGAGGAGGAGGAACCCAGCACCAGCCCTCGGTGAGCCAGCCAGACATGAGGCTCCCCCTCGTTGAACAGACCACAAAGTGGGTTCTGTGAGAAGAGGTCATTTGCCCATGGACACACATTGATTATCCAACAGCTATTTATTGAACACCTACTCTGTGTCAGCTGCTGGGGTCACAGCTGAGAGCAAGACCAATGCTCCTGCCCTCCTGAAGCTCACATGCTAGCCCTGGGCGTGGGGGGGGGAGGGGGGGGCGGGGCAGCGAGCACACACAGATCCGTGAGTGACAAGTTTGGTTGGAAGGGGAAACGTTCTGTGGTGAGAAGGTAGATCAAAAGTAAAAGGGAGCCGGAGTCAGGGGTGTCATTTTAAACAGGAAGGACGGGGAGCCCAGGATAGCCCTCACTGAAGAGCTAGCAGGGGAGGGGGCATGTGCAAAGGCCCTGAGGCAAAGAGCAAGCCTATATGTGTAAGGGCCAGTGAGGAGGCTGGTGTAGGTGCTGGGGTTGGGGGAGGGCAGAGAGGAGGTGAAGCTGGGGAGACAAGGCAAGCTGCAGGGATTCTGCAATTGCAAAGCACCCTGTAAGATTGTGGGGTTTTTTTCCCCTGAGCCAGAAGGAAACTTCTGGAAGGTCTGGGACAGTGAAGAAGAGATTGAGGCAAGGTAGGACAGGGGCTATACCAAGGCGGTTGCTTGAGGGGTGAGAAGTGGACAGATTCTGCACATGGCTTTCCCTGAGGATTTGGAGGGTTCAGTGAGGGAAACCGGTGATGACTGTCATCCCCACATGGGCCTGGGTGACCTGCAGAGTGGGGCTGGGAGTCCCCTTTGCCGAGCTCAGGTAGGTAGTTGTGCTCTGGCCTGGGGGCTGGGAGGGGTCTGGAGGAGGCAGAAATTGGTGGGGGTGGGGGGGGTGGGAGGGACAATGGCTTGGTAACAGGTGACCTAGGACGAGCTCTATCCCTGCCCTTTCCCGGCCCCAGGTCTCCTGGGTGCCACTGTAGGGCCCTCCCCAGCCCCCTAGGCCCGGGCCCCTGACTCCCAGGTCCAAGGTGGTCCAGTGTGGTCCTCCCCCCACGGAGTCCCCTCCAGGAAGCCTGAGAATCACGTGAGCCATCTGGTTCTTCCTTTTCTTTTTTTAATGTTGATTTATTTTTAGAAAGAGAGAGAGAGTGCAAGCAGGGGAGGGGCAGAGAGAGAGAGGCAGAGACAGAATCGGAAGCAGGCTCCAGGCTCCGCCCTCAGCACAAACCGATGCGGGGCTTGAACCTGCGAACTGTGAGGTCATGAGCTGAGCCGAAGCCAGACCCTTCACCAAGTGAGCCACCCAGGCGCCCCTGGTTCTTTCTTCCTACGCCGGGAGCTGGGGGTGGGGTGGGTAGGCGAGGAGTTTAACGAGGGGTGTCCTGCGATCCTGGCCCGCCTCCCTCCTCAGCCTCTGGTGCAGGGCTGGTGCCACCTGTTTCTTTCAAAACCTGTGTCAGAGTCACACCAGCACCTTTGGACCTGGGTGGCCAGGCCACCCTGGGCCTGCTAGCATTTACTGAGTGCCTTCTGTATATCAGGTCCATTCAGCACTTCCCATGCGTGAGCTTGTGCCCTCCTGCCAGCAGCCTAGGCGGGGGGGACCAGCCCACTGCCCTGCCCTGCGGTACTTTTAGGCGTCTAGGGTGTTCTCTGCGCCATTAGATCCCAGAGTCTTTGTCTCCAGCCCTGCCTAGTACATGCTTCTTGTAATAAAGTAGAGGGAAAACGGTGGAGAGATACAATTGCTGCTTCAGCTGTTCTGGATACTCAGACGGACTCAGGCACCAGGTTCTGGAACTCCCGGCTCCCACGCCTGGAGGCTTCTGAGATGGGGCCATCTTCGCCCCCATTTTATTGACATGGGCTGGGGGCAAGGGGACTGGCTGCCTGAGCCGGGGACCTCTCCCTGGGGTGCTAAGACACGGGGGCTGCATCTAGGGAGGCCAGGGGTGGGGCGGGGGTGTGGTCCTGACTCCAGCAGACTGCGGACAGAGGAAGCTCACAGGGGTCTGAGGCTCTCTGGAAAGTTCTCGAGGTGGGTACTCTGAGCCCTGGAAGACAGGGACATGGTGACAGCCTGCTGGGCTGAGGAGTAAGGGACAGGCCCTCAGGGGCATTGGCAGGAGCCGGGGAGGGGTCAACAGCCCTTCTTCTTCTTGGGCAGGAGAAAGGGATGCTGGGGCCTTAGCCACAAAACAGGCATCCAGGCCGCGGCTGCGGGCCCCGCCGTGGGCCCGGCTGCTCCTGTGTCTGAGCTGGGGGAGCAACGCAGGGGTGCACCTGGCAGGTGGGCAGGGGGCCATGAGGGTCTGCGTCTCCAAGGACCTCCCGGGGAACCCCAGGGAGGGGGGCCGAGGTGGCGGGGGAGGGGCGGTCAGCATGTGGCCAGCCGGTCACACACCCAGCCGTCCAGCCGGCTGCCACAGAAGGCATCGTTCCACTGCCCGGAGCCCTGCATCATCACACAGTCCTCGCCCTGGCCCTGGTTGTTGGGTTCCCCCGGCCGCCAGTTGCTGGAGCAGAAGACTTCAGGTCAGAGGATGGGGTCGGGGGCAGGAGCCCTACTGCCTTCGGCCTAGACGCATCCCTCGGGGTCTGGGCCCCTCCCCCCATCCCTGGATCCCCACTCCCCACGCCCTGCAAGCCCAGGGACACCGGCTGCCCACATCCCCTCCCCTCAACCCGACCACTGCGAAAGGCACCCCCCGCCCGCCCGCGTCGGAGTCTGGGCCTCACCTGTAGTTCAGGGGGTTCTCATCCATCCAGATAAACTCCCCCTCTATGTCCAGGTCCCGAAGGCCAATCCAGGTGCCCTTCCTGTTGGCGCGTTTGGCCAGGAAGTCCTGGGGAGCAGGACGGGGCTGCAGGGGCTGCGGGGTTGTGCCTGGGGTCCCCACCCCCACCGCACAAGAGGTCGCGGTGGGATCCCCGCCCCTGCTGGCCACGCCCTCCGCAGAGCCCCGCCCACCTGCTCCTCTTGGCTGTGGATGCTGACCAGCCGCCCTTGCAGTTTGCTGCAGGCAAACCGGGCCTGGATCCACTTCTTGGCGCCCTCGCCGAAGTAGTAGCATTTCCTCTGGAAGTTGACCCAGTTCTCGGGGCACGTGTTACACGTGGAGCCTGGGGCGGAGGAGAGGCTCAGGGGTGCGGCCGTGGTGGGCGCCGTGGCGGGCGCCGTGGCGGGCTCTGTGGCCGGCGCCGTGGCCGGCGCTGTGGCCAGCGCGGTGGCGGACGTTGTGGCCGGCGCCGTGGCGGGCGCTGTGGCCAGCACGGTGGCGGACGTTGTGGCCGGCGCCGTGGCTGGCACCGTGGGGACAATAGGCAGGGTGGGTGGCAGCGTCTCTCCTGGGGTCACTCTTGGGGTCCGGGCTGAAAGCAGACCAACTTGCAGGTTGCCCCTCTTCCCGGCAGACCAGCCGCCCAGCGGGAGCACCTCGGCTGCCCGCACCATTGCCACAAATATCGCCCCTCCCCGCCCCCCCCCCCCCCCAAGAATGCCTGTCACCGACACCGTCATCGTAGACACCTCTTGGCCAGCAGCTCTTTGGCCTCTGCCAGCATCAGCCCCACAAAGAGGCCCGCGGCATCACCACGTCACCAGCTCTGTGGCCCGTGGCCCCTCGACCACCAGCGGCATCACCACAAACACGTTCACGGTCAGAAGCGTGTCAACCGCCAACACCATGGCCACCAACCCCACCGCTCTCAGCGGCACCTTCAGTCCCACCGCCATCACCGGGGGGACCCAGGATCGCCAGCAACCTCTCTCCAGTGCCACCAGCACGGCCAACACCGTCTTCACACCAGCCACGGCTTAATCACCAGGGCCGACCTGCCGAGGCCACGGTTGCCAGCATCATGGTCCCCTTGTCTTGTCCCCACCAACAGCTCCAGTGACAACCCTTGTGGCCATTGCTACCGGCACCCCCAAAACCAGCCTTGTTGACCAGATTTGGGGAAAATGCGACGATTTCTGTCTAGTTGGAGGGACCGAGCAGGAGAGCTTAGGGAGGGCTGGGTCCGCATGGCCTTGACCTGGGGCCGCCTTGGTCTCTGTCTCCTCTTGTCCACATCCCGGAGAAACTCTTAGGCACTGTCACCACACCTCCCACCCAGGACTCCCAGATGGGGGGTTAAACCCACTGTTACTGGCTTGACTCACTCTTGATTGAAAACAGCTTTTCTTGGAATGATGTGCAGAGAGGGCTCCAGAGCTTGGGAGGAATTTTTAAAAGAGACCTGGGGTCCCCAACCTCTGGGGGATCAAAGCTGGATGTGTTTCTCACACATGGGCCAGTAACCAGTATGTGGCCACTGGTGCAGGGGGGTGGGGAACATTAAAACCGGAAGGGGGTATCCCTGGGCACTTGAAGAGAACCTGGAGGGAGGTACCCTGCCTGTGTCCCCATCAAGAGACAGCCATGGAGCTGGCCTCAGCCCCCAGGTCACCCCAGGGACCGGGTAGGAACTGGGAGGTCATCCATCCACATGAACGTGGCCCAGAGCCCTCCCCAGAGGGACCACTGCCGGGTTTCTGGCTGGGATTCCCACAGCCACGGCATGTCCCGGGGGGCTGCACTCCACACCAAGCACAGAACCTTCCTCTTCTCTTCGCCAACTAGGGCAGCAGGGGCTTCCCAGGGGTGGAAAGTCAAAAACCAAGGGTGGGGGTGGGGAGCGCCCGGGTTCCTGTCCTAGGTTGAAGGCACGCTGACGGGACTTCTGCTCTTCCTGAAGCCTGCTGGGGCCACCCCTCACCCCAAGCCTTGTCACCACCAGCATTGCCCCGTCTCTGCAGAGGGGACCCGCCCCCTTGAGCGCCGTGGCTGGTCAGACAATCTTCTGGGAGGGCTGTGGCTGAGGGCGTCCTACTGATGACCCTCTTCTGAGCCACGAGGGGCAGAGGAAGGAGAAGCAAAGCGAACCCAGAGATGGTGACACACAGGGAAGCTTCGACCTGAAGGAGGGAAAAAAGCGTGCGAGCTCCCCCCCCCGCCCCCCCCCCCAGCTCCAGTTCCGTGGAGAGAGGCAGCTGGACTCAGAGAGAAACTGCCGCGTGTCCCCCATGGACCCTGCCGCACACGTAAGCCCACACCCGTCCACGCTGTCACGTGCAGCCCTCTAGCACACACCCCCCCACACCCGTCCCGTCGCTCACACGCCCCGGCACACTACAGGCCCAGACTCACAAGCACACTCACCGTTGGACACGTGGAGCTCAATCCACAGCTTTACCACCTCCTGCTGGAGCCTTTCCAACGAGTGCAAGGCTGTGCGCCTCTCGTTCAAGCCTCGGGTGATTGGGTGGGGGACGGTGGTCAGAGACGAGCTTGGAGCACGCCCCCCGCCTCCCCTCCACCTCCACCCTCTACCCTGTCCCCTCCCAAGGCTCACTCTGGGACTTGAGGTTGCTCAGGTCCGAACGAAGTCCATCCAGGTTCCGGGAGAGCTCAGAGTCTGACGGGGCCG
The DNA here is from genome assembly GCF_027475565.1 of Acinonyx jubatus. Classification (NCBI taxonomy): domain Eukaryota; kingdom Metazoa; phylum Chordata; class Mammalia; order Carnivora; family Felidae; genus Acinonyx; species Acinonyx jubatus. Next base: position 159,673,738 of record NC_069383.1, read on the forward strand.
GGCTGGGGTCAGGGCTGGGAGTCCCCGAGCCTGGCCCCCAGCCTCACGGTCCCTCCCAGCTCTAGGACCCCCGTCCCCACCAGCCTCTCACCCTGAGCTTTCATTCTTTTCTGTTCAGCTTGGATTTCCTCCATGTTCTGTGACACCTGGGCAGCTGGGTGCAGGGGAGGGGGCTCAGTGGTAAGCAGGTCCTCAGGGCCGCCCCTGCCCCCCCCCCTCAGCTCCCCCGCTGGCCCCTTTGTCCTTCTCGCCTCTGTCTTCGGGGTCCCCTGCTCACTTTGCCATTCACGGGTGGCCTAGAGCACTCTGTCCACATGTTAATCCAGGCTCCCCCACCCCCACCCCACTCCTCTTCCTCGACCTGAGCTGACATCACTCACCCCGGGATTTCTGGGCCATCTCGTCCCCTCTGTGTCTTTCCAAGTCCTTGGCAACCTGAGAGACTGGGACCGCAGGAAAGACGATGTGTCCTCAGGAACCAGGAAGGCACGTCCTCAAATCCTTCCCTTCCCTGGCCCCGAGTGCAGGGTCCCCTCACATTTTCATTTTGGGGACAAGGTACTGAGGAAGACGCAGGCAAGAATAGGATGAACACGTGCACCCTCCCCCTACCCAGAACACAACGCAAAAGCAGCCGGCGTTTCCTGAAAGCTCACTGGAGGCAGGTCTAAATGCTTCACCAAGTCTCAGCTCGTTTCTGCCTCGATACCCTGAAATGATGCCCACTTTACAGGTGAGGGAACCGAGGCCTGGAGCCATTACTTAACAGCCCATCAGACACCTCGTAGAGCCCCCCATCTCTCCCAGAGGCTCCGGGTTTTCACCCCAAGGGGAGGGGGCAATGCAGGCTGACCCCCACTTCCCAGCAGGGGATGCTGGAGCCCAGTCCTTCTCCCATGTCCCACAGTGACCAGTGGCTGAAGCAGGATGAGAGCCCCCCTCCCTGCCTCCTCCCCCCCCACCCCTCCCCCCTACCGTTCTGGGCAGCGGTTTCTTCCAGCTGTTTCAGATTCTGTACAGCGTCCCAGTCTGGGGAGGGGAGAAGAGGAGGGGCGAAGACGGGTTTTCAGGAGCCCCCGACCACACCCCCCCCACCTGTCAGCTGGGGAGGGAGGCCTTGGGTATATACCACTCGGGAGGCACAGAAAGGATGGGAGACAGAGACGCTGGACGGAGTGGGGAGCTCTCGGGTGGGGGGGGGCAGAGGGCCTCGGGAGGGGGCCGCTGGGGACAAGGTGGGAGGCACGATGGGGAAATTGGACTCGGAGGGGCGTGACGTCCCAGCATCTGAAAGTGGGGTTCTGGGAGAGAGCACAAGAGAGGGGCCGCATGGGGCTGGGGGTGTCCTCACGCCAGAAGAGAAGCAGGGTCAGCAGCCCGGCCCACAGCATGACGGTCACCAGCCCCAACAGTGCCATCTGGGTCCCTTGCCGACAGCACCGCCGCTGCCTTCCGGGAAGGTTTGGGAACTCTGCCGGGCGTTGAGGGGGGAGCGCCAAGGGGTGCAGCGTGAGACGGGGCTTGGCTCTGCCTGTCCCCCCGTCACCCACAGCCCCTAAGTCCTGGGAGCCTGTCCAGAGCCCACACTAAAGCCGTGGGTCTCAGTGGACCCCCAGCCTGCTCCGCACACCTTCCCCACATGCCGCCTTCGTGCCTCACCGGTGCCCCCCCCGCCCTGACTCCATCCACTTCTGCGTCTGTGCATCTCTGAATCTGTCCCTCCGCCCGTCCAGCCCTTCTGTCCACACCCCGGTGGTCAGCAAGCCTGACTTGGGGCCAGGGCGCCGTCCAGAAAGGCAGCCCAGGGTGGGGGGCCGGGAGCTGAGACCCTCCCTCCGTGGTCCCCCATCAGGTTGCCGACTGCCACCCAGCTCTCGCTGTGACCCTCTTCCCTTACCCCCTCATGCACCACTGCTCGAGCTCCAGCCTCATGCCCGGGAAGCTGGGTCCTCCTTCCCCTTGGACCTCCTGCCCTCACCCTGTGGCTGTCCTCCACCCCGCACCCCTTCTCTAAACCCAGGACGCTGGGTCTGTGTTCTTCCTCCGTATCCAAGCCCTTCCCCAGCCTTTTCCCCCGGATGTCAGACCCCCCGGAGCCTCACCACAATCCCTGGGGCCCCCAGGACTCTACCTTGACTCCCCACCGTGGGTCCGGGCCCCCTGCCCTCGCCCTGGCCGTGAGGATTCATCGTGCTGGATTCTACTTGCTCTGAATCCCCGTTCTACTTCCAAATCTATCGGGCTCCCAGCACCCGAGCTGGAGCCGATTTTTTTTGTTGGAGGGCGTTGAGTCAGGGCAGGGAGGGGCCTGCGGCTTCCCCCTCCTGCTTGGCTCTGTGCCCAGAAGGCCAGTCGGGGCTCACCTCCCCCTCACCCCTTGCTGGGCCTTCTTCCCAGAGAGAGACCCAGGAACCCCTCTCCTCTCCTGGGTGGAAGGGAGGAGGCCAGGTGCTCGGTTTTGCCAGGGTCAGCTCCAGAGAGCCCTCTCACCTGAGTAGACATGCTCCTCCATGGCCGCCCTGCTTGGATTCTCCCAGTGACAGGCTGCTCACCACCTCCCAAGGCAGCCCACTTAGCGGGTGTCGTCACGGCTCTGGCCGGGATCCGGGTTCTGAGGAGCATTAAGGTTAGACGTCAGGCTCTAGTTACGGGCGCAGGACAGCGTCTGGGACTCGAGGAGCTCGGTGACCATTGGCTGATTTCGTTTCGTCCGTGACCAGGAGTCAGCGCGGCATTTCACTGGGAGACACAGGCCTGAGACCAGAGGTGGGCGCCCCAGAGCCGACGCGGGCCGGGTACACGGCAGGTGCCTCATAAATGCAGCGAGTGACCGAACCTCAAAACCAACCGCCTCATCCATAAAACGCCAATAACACCCGCACCACAGGGTGGTGACGTGCCCTTCACGGATGTGTCAGGTGCTTCGATCAAGGGCTGGTCCGTCGCCCCACAAATATCATCAGCTTGCTGCTGTCACCGCCGGTTGCCAACGTGGCTTGGGACTCAACCTTCCCGAGCTCAGGGTCCCCTTTATAGAATGGGAGGGATGCTCGTACCCAACTCACGAGGTCGAGGTAGGATCAAATGAGATGACAACATAGGTGAGTGTCTCGGCAAGATGCCGTGCGTGCACAGTGGGTCTTCAGATCCTAAACACTTATCAGGCACCTGCTGTGTGTCAGGCCTTGCTGGGCGGTGCAGAAACTCCGTCACCAGACCTCAGCTTCCTCTTCTGCAATGTGCCCAAGGCATCTTTAAAGTATCTTGACTTTTTAAAAAAAATTTTTTTTAAGTTTATTTGTTTATTTTGAGAGAGGGAGTGAGCAGGGAGGGGCAGAGAGAGAAAGGGAGAGAGGGAGAGAGAGAATCCCCAGCAAGCTCCACACTGCCAGCGCAGAGCCTGACGTGGGGCTCGAGCCCATGAACCGTGAGATCATGAACTGAGCCGAAATCAGGAGTCAGAGGATTAACCGAGGGAGCCACCCAGGCGCCCCAAAGTCTTTCGAGCACGTATTTTGTGCCAAAGAGGGCGGGTTTGGTTACAGGCTGCCTCTCTTGCTGTAGGACTATGGGCAATATGCTTCCCCTCTCTGAGCCCCGGGGAGGTGGGTGTGGGGAGTGACCAGGCTCTGATTAACGGCAGCTCCCACTGGACCTTGTGCCATCATGGAAGAGGCCAGAGGCGTGACCATCCTGCAGCCAAACGTGCCTGAGCCCAAGCTGGACAGACTGGGGGCTGAGTCCCGGCTTCTCCCAGGACGAGCGACTTAAGTTTGCTCATCTGTCAACGAGGGGTGACCGTGCCAAGCCCACTGGATGAAGCACGATGGGCGTGGCACGCAGCAGGCGCTCGGTTAACCTGCTGGTGGGGAGCTGGGGAAACTGAGGCCCCGAGGAGGTAAGTAATTTGTCCATGCCACACGGTGGTAGAATGGGGACTTGAACCCAGGACAGGTGACATCGGAGCCTATTCGCTCAACCACCTGGGGACACGGCCTCCTGATGGGTGTCTGCCAGTGAGTGCCAGAGGGCAGGGTCCTGATGCCGGGCCGTCTTTCTGACTTAGGAGCTCCCAGCCCTGCGGACGGCTTTCCGCGGCCCTCCGGGGTCCGCACGATCAGCCCCCGGTGCACCCACCAAGCTCATCTGTTCTGCTCGGTCACACCAGGTGCTGGCTTCAACTGCCCCAACCCAGGACCCCGCCCGCCTGCCGATTCTGTCCACGCTGCCCGCTGCCCACCGCCCTTCTGTCCCTTGAGACCCAGCCCCGAGGCCGCTCCTTCCAAGGAACCTTCAACGTCCCACGTCCCAACACACACACACACGCACACAGAGGGTCACAGCGTGTGCTCCCACATTCACACGCAGACACGCAGTCGCACGCCCACCCACTCGCACGTATCTCGCACTCACATGCGCCGCGAACGGCGTCGCTGTCCTGGTCGGCTGGGGCGGGTTGGAGGGGCCGGCGGGGCCGCGGGCGGTGGTGAGGACCTTGGCCTGGGGAGACAGTTTTCTTCTGAAAGCAGGCCCACCCACGGCTTCTATTTTCACAGGCCTAATTATGGGCTTGCCACCTGGTTACCCATATTACACGCATGGCCTCCCCTGATGCTCCCCACAACCGGGTAAAGTCCGTCCTATTATTATCTCCATTACGCAGGGGAGCAAAACTGAGGTCCAGAGAGGCTAAGCCACATTCCCAGAGTGCTGGAGGAAGTAAGTGGGAGAGCCAGGACTGAACTAATGTGGCTAAGTCATTATACCACTGTGGCAGGGAAGAGGGAAGGAAAGGAGAGAGAAAGAGAGAGGGATGAGCAAGGAGGGAGCCCGGAGGTAGGGAAGAAACAGAAAGATCCATGAGATAACATTCTGGTCAAATAGTAACAATTTTGTTACAGGGTTGAATTTAATACCAGTGTGTGCCAGGGAGTTGGGGGGGGGGGGGACAGTCCCCGGTGTCCCAGGTGCATCGAAACATTTAACGTTCGCACGTTATGAGGTAGATGCTTTTGTTCCTCATGCTGCCTTCTTGGTGAAGAATGTGGAGCGCAGAGAGGTTAGGTAACTTGTCCAAAGTTGCACAGCTCATAAATGGCAATGCTGGGATTTGAACCCAGGCAGCACAGGCCCCGAGTCAGCAGCCCTAACCCCCGTGCCCCTAGCCTTGGATTTATGGGGACTTCTTTTTTTTTTTAATATTTTTATTTTATTTTTGAGAGACAGAGAGAGACAGCAGGAGTGGGGGAGGGGCAGAGAGAGAGGGAGACACAGAATCGGAAGCAGGCTCCAGGCTCCGAGCTGTCAGCACAGAGCCCGACGTGGGGCTCGAACCCACGAACCGTGGGATCATGACCTGAGCCAAAGTCGGACGCCTGACCGACTGAGCCACTCGGGCGCCCCTTATGGGGACTTCTTCACACCTCACACCCTGCCCTTCCTCCCTAAACTGTGTCCTCTGATCCTTAACCCTCTTCTCATTCTTGATTGGGGGACACCCCAGGCCAATCCCCACGCCGGGAAGGGCTGCCTCCGTCCTCCAGGCTTGATGCTCTGCCTCTCACTCTGGAAGATGCCCAATTGGGCCCCTGTGTCCCACCTTCCCACCGGGACCGATCTGGGCCAACCACCAGATGGGGAGGGGCCTGGCCGGACATGTCCCCTGGACTTTGCACTCCAGGACAGCAGGCACGAAGCTGCCTCATGTGTCACACTGTGTTTCCAGCATGGAGGGGTGGCCCTCAGTACATGCGTACTGCCTGAATGACTGTTGGGTTGAGGCTGTTCATTCAGGGCCCCAACTGTCCCTCTCAACTCGATCTGGGCTACTTGCGGGGACTTGAACCCACAGCATGTTTTGCCAAGGGACAGGGGATGGTCATTGTAGGGAAGAGAGTGGTCAGGTGGGCACCAGAGAGAGGTCACTGGGGCTGCTGGGTGGACAGAAGGCAGCAGGAGCCCTGGCGGCGGGGGGGGGGGACCCTGAGTGTCATCATGGGGCCAGGTGGGGGTGGGGACACTGGGGAGCTGTCACCAGGTCCAGGCACCAGAGGAGGTGTCTGGGGCAGTGGCTGTGGGAATGACCGGACGGGTTTGAGAAGAGACAGGCTTTGGTGATGGGTGAGGATGGGGGGGTGGGCACACGGAAGATGCTGTAACAATTGACTGGGTCTCAGTCGCAGCCTCTGGTAGACAGCGGGGCTGTCCTAGTGCTGAGGACCCAGGAAGGAAGAGGAGAAAGTTTGGGAAGAAGCCTCGCTGGGTGGCAGTGAAGACACAGGATGGGGTAGGAGGTGTCGAATCGAGGATCGGGTGGGGATGCGGTTTGGTGTTCCTGAGCCTCTGAGAGCTCTGCAGCCCAGGTGCCCAGCCCCCGTCCACACTGGTGCCCACCGTCTCCACCGTGTCCTTCCGGAAGGTTCCACGGCTCCTGCGAAGCTGGGTCCCTGCCAAGACTGAACTTAGACAAGAGGATGCTTTGGGGGTGACATCTCAACCCCCCTACTCGGGGCTGCAGTAAACCCTGTCACGCGACTGACCCCTCCCTCTTCCCTTCTGCGGTATCGACCCAGGGCTCTGTTCACTTCAAGGGAAAAACAGGAAACCGTGCGGATGTGGGCCCCCATCGAGGGTGTCAGTTCTTCTTTCACGTTTGGGATCCTTGAGCCCGGGGCAGCACCCCCCCCCCCGGCCCCCCCGCCCCGGCCCCCGCTCGGCACAGACCTGGATCTGGACGCAGGAGGAACGAGTCAGGAGTCCTGCAACAACCACAAACGATCCCCGGGTGGGTCCCCACCCTGGCCCCGGCCTGACACTGTTCAACCCCAACTCACCCCCAAGGGTGTTCGGATCCCCAACCCTCTCACCTGTGCTCTGTGCGGAGAGGAGCCTGAACCTCTAAATTTAGAACCTCAGCACCTAGGACAGGGCCCGCGTTCAATTCCAATGTGATGAAGGAACATCCATGCTGACCCCAACCCCACCCTGGTGGCCCAACCCCCGGCTCTCCCCACCTGATCGGTCCCTCCTGGTGTTGCAAAAGGGAGAAAGGAAGGAGGGGGTGTGTGGGGCGGGAGGGAAGTGGGTGTGTCAAATCCCAAAGGGCTTGCAGGAGGAGGTGGCTTTAAAACCGGGTTTCTCATTCTCAGTTCTGTTGGCACTGGGGCCGGATGATTCCTTGTTGTTGGGGTGGGGGGCTGTCCTGTAGATTGCAGGGTCTTTGGCAACATCCTTGGCCTCTAGCCTCTGGCTCCCAGTAGTAGTCCCCCCTTCTACCTAGTCACGACCACCAAAAATGTCTCCAGACATCGCCGAATGCCTCCTGAGGGGCAGAATCACCCCCAGTTGAGAACCACTGCTTTGAAGCATGATTGACAGACAAAGAGAAGGTGCTGGCTTCGGACTTGAACACACTTTCTCTGTGTCTCTGTCTGTCCCTCCATCTGTGGGGACAGATGACCTCTCCTCTTTCATTTACTCAACGACCATTATTTGGGCACCTACTGGGTGCCAGGTTCGGAGAACAAAGGCCCAGTTCTTGCGAGGGAGGTTTTGGTTTTTCATCGTGATAAAATATACAGAAAACAAAATTTACTATTTGAATCATTTGCAGTGGCGTTAAGCACACTCACACCACGCCACCATCCCCACCCTCAGTCTCTAGAACTTTCCATCTTGCCAAACTGAGACTCCGTCCCCCCCGAAACACCAACTCCCCCTGCCCTTGCCCAGCCCCTGGCTCCCTCCATCTACTTCCTGTCTCTGGGGAGGGGACTCCTCTAGGGATGGCATCTAACTGGGATCCTACAGGGTCTGTGCTTTGGTGTTTAGTCCCTTTCACTTAGCATGACACCCTCACGGTTCATCCACGATGCAGCATAAAAACAAAGTTTAAAATTCACAAATCTGCAGGACAGTCTTAGGTGCTGGAAAAGCAGGGTTAGGGTCCTGGGGGTGGGGGTGGGGGAGAAGGGCTAGTTTAGACTGGAGGGTTCTGAACCTGAGGGATGTGAAGTGAGGTCTGAGCAGACCCCTCGGGAAGGTTGGATTTTCCTTCTGTTTCACGATGGCTGCCGGAGGCCCTCTCCCGGGGCTTTGCAACCTCAAAGCCTTGAGTGGTGCCCCGCCCCCTCCCAGACAGGGGAAATCCATTCATTCTTTTCCCAGAGGCCCCAGGTTCCAGAGAGGGGCTTGCCCTGCGGCCTCCCCCAGCTTGGCCACGTGGCTTCCACAGCCTCTGCCCTCTTTGGGTCTCAGTTTCCCCGACGGAGGAGGGCACCGGGCTTTGGGTCCTGGCCAGCGCCTCCCTGACAGGCACAGAAGCCTTATCACCTCCTGCAGGAAGGACCCCAGTGCTCTGGGAAAGTGGAAATTCTGCAGGGCTGGGGTCGGGCTCACGTGAGAGCCGAGTGAGGGGTGCAGGTGGGGGCCCCCAACACGCAGGCACACAGAGGCACGCACACACACGGGGTGACGTGACACCGTCATCGGCAGAGGCACGCAGGTACAGAGAGACCGATGGTCCCTACGCGGCTTAACCGCAGACACACACATGCACGACGAATCACAGGAGGGATACGCACAGGTAGGCGCGGGGGTAGGGACACACACACAGGTCCAAATGTGGCCACCCCACACACACAAGATAGACACACCCTGTGTGCACAGAGGCACAAGTAACACAATCACACATACCAACACAACCCCCCCCCCCCCCGCCCATAAACGTACGGAAACATACAAAGAAACGAAACACACAGACACGCGGAGAACATTCCAGGCCCACGGACACGTGCAGACAGACACAGACATACACGGTCACACAGACACGCATGAGGGTCCCCTTTGCTGTCCCAGAGGAGAGGCTGATGGGGAAAAAGTAGCTCTCTTCCACTAACAGCCCTCCCGTTTGCCTCTGCTCTTCTCCCCGCCCCCATGCACGCCTCAGTTTCCCCTCAGGGACTTCTCTCTGCCTCTCCATGACCCCCCCTCGGCTTCAATCACCCCCAACCCCTGCTGATTTCCTACTCTCCATCTTCTGCCCAGCCCCCTCCCCTGACCTTCATTTGGTCCTGAACTCACTCCTCACTCACTCACAGGCTCAGAGGCCCACCCCCCGACCCCCACCAACAGCCCTCTGCACTCCCCTCTCCCCAGCCCTGAGCTCCTACATTAAATGGGCACCTTCCCCAGAACTGGGAGCTGAGGGGCCAGAGGGCTAGCCCCAGCTCCCAGCCACACACCCCCCACTCACTCACACCCCTCCTTGCTCCCCTCCCCGACCCCCACCCCTGCAGTGACCTTGTCAACAGGAAGAGGGAAGGCCAGTGTGGGACAGGAGGAGGCTGGCTTTGCATTTTCATTTTCCTGGAGCCTGGGGGTCTGGAGCACAGCTGGTTTTGTTCCTGTGTGTTGCTGGGATGGAGGGAGAGGTTGGAGGGGGGCTCAGGATGAGGGGGTCCAGAAGTCGGCTTGTCCACATCCTTTCTTCAGAAGGCCTTCCGGGGCCCACTGCCCACACCTCCACACCACCCCCCCAGATCCCAGCACATTCCCAGTGACTGGGGGGCTGAGCCAGCTCATCCCAGGAATCCTGAGAACATTCCAGGCCCACACTGGGAGATTCGGGGATTTCTTTCTGACAATGTCCACGGTTCTTTGAGGGGACAGGGTACCGTGTGGGGACCAGGCTGAAGGATGGCTCCCAGCCCCTCAGGGATTCAGAAATCCAGGCCTCAGGTCCCCGGCCCCTCAAAGACCCAGGCCCCCAGCCCCGTAAGACTTTGGTCTAGATCGCGTGCTTTTTCTACTCCATGGGGCCCTTTTGCGCGAAGGTTCTCCAGCTGGGCCAGCACAGGAGGCGTGTGCCCCCTGCTGGACACATCTGGTCACTGCCCCCCACTGGGCGACCCCCGACTGGGTGGGCAGAGGAGAGGGCGGGTGGCGTTCCAGCTCCACCCCCTTTCCCTGCGGGCTGACTGTATCCTCTCGGGCCTCAGTTTCCCCATCTGTAAAGTGGGAATAAGCACAATCCTCCTACCTAGGGCCTCGTGCTCCTAAAGCTTTCCACGGGTGCCGAACGGAGACAAGCCCCTGGGGAGCGCTGGAGTCTCTCCCGTGAGTAACCCCTACACTCCGCCCCGCGAAGGCCCCTCCAAGGAAGCCCTGGCCCCCCGCAGCCAGCCGGGCCCTGTGCGGCTGGCGCCTTCTCCTGCACGGTTGCCCCTTTGCTGCAGCCACACCCACAGGCTTCTCTGGGTTTCGAGGCCTCTCCGTGGCCCTTCTTCGTCCTCCAGGTGTCTGCTCTCTGAGGGAGGTGACAGTCACCCCTGGGACGGTCTCTGTGACCTACCTCCTGTGTGTGGACGCGTGTGGTTTGCTTGATACCGGTACCCGCTGGAAGGTGCGCTCCGGGAGTGGGAGGGGCAGGGCTGTCACCGCGTCCCCAGCCCAGGGCTCGGCACACGGCACACGGCACGCCGTAGCTGCGCCACGAGGCGTCACAGCCGTGTGAGCGTCCTAGGACTGCGCTAAGGAAGTACCAGCCGCTGACTTGGCGGCTTTAAACAACATAAGTTTATTATCTCACAGAGCTGGAGGTCAGAAGTCCCAGCACAGGCCTCACTGGGCTAAAATCAAGGCGTCCACAGGGCTGTGCTCCTGGAAAGTCAAGGGGAGAATCGGTTTCGTTGCTGTTCTTTCCGCTTCTACAGGGGCCCACACCTCTTGGCTTGTGGCCCCTTCCTCCAGCTTTGAAGTCGGCAGCAGAGAACTTCTGATCTCTCTCCGACTCTGCTGCTGTTGTCACATCTCCTTCTCAGACTCTGATCTTCCTGCCTCCCTCTTCGGTTTTTAACTTATTTATTTATTTTGAGAGAGAGAGAGAGAGAGAGCAGGAAAGAGGCAGAGAGAGAGAGAGAGAGAGGATCCCAAGCAGGCTCTGCACCCTCAGCACAGAGCCCGACGTGGGGCTCAAACTCACGAACAGTGAGATCATGACCTGAACCGAAATCAAGAGCCAGATGCTTAACCCACTGAGCCACCCAGGCGCCCCCTGATTGCCTCCCTCTTATAAGGACTCGTGATGCTGACATTGGGCCCACCCGAATAACCCGGGATGGCCTCCACCTCCAGATCCTTGATTTAACAAATCCCGTCTGTAAAGTCCCTTTCACCATGTAAGGCCACATCATCACAGGTTCCGGGGACTGGGACAGGGACACTTTTTGGGAGCCATTATTCAGCCGATCGCAATACTCAAAAATGCTGTTGCTGTTGTCACCCCATTTGGTGGATGCAAAACCAGAGGCACAGAGGAGGAAAGTCACGTGCCCAGCCTCACCCAGTGTGTAAGTGGCAAGCACAGGTTTTGGTTCGGACTCTGGGCTTTCTGTCGACATCTGCCAGACTAACCCACCGGAGCCATCTGTGTCTGGAGCCAGGGATGGGATGGGGGTGGGGGTTTGAGGCAGATGGGGAAGGGGCTAGCAAGGGCTTGAGGAGAGTGTGTCCTGCCCTACCTTGGGGGACTCCCTAGACACCTCAGCCAACCTGGTAAGAGGCCTTGGGATCTCAGGGGGTTTCCTAGGATGGGGGGAGGGCAGTCGGAGTTTGGAAAGAACAGTCTATTCTGTCACAAGGTCACTTCCTGGGAAAGTGGGGTGATGGGTGGGGCCGGTCTGTCCAGGAAACCTGGCTGGGCTTCAGGGTCACCACTGACTTGCTGACTCAGCCCCAGAAAGTGTGGTTGTGTGTCACTCAGGGGGCTGTTCGTGGGGACACCCACTGGGAAAGGGTCAGAGGGCACCGGGGGTACCCTCCATGCCCCTACTCCCTGCTTCCCAGCACAAGACCCCTTGGCCCCTCGGAGACAGACCCTCATTTCCCTCCCCTGCCTTCCCCCCTCAGACTAGAAGTGCAGGGTATGGGGGGTTGCTTTTCCAGAACCTTCCACCTGCAACCTTATCATGGGAGCATACCATGTTCTATCCCTCCTCATCACCTGCCCCTCTGCCCACCAGACTGGGAGCCCCAGAAAGGCACCAACCACAACCTGAACCCCAACATTGCGTTATGACAATTTTCTTTTTAAAAAAAATTTTTTTTAACGTTTTATTTATTTTTGAGACAGTGAGAGACAGAGCATGAACAGGGGAGGGTCAGAGGTAGGGAGACACAGATTCTGAAACAGGCTCCAGGCTCTGAGCTGTCAGCACAGAGCCCGATGCGGGGCTCGAGCTCATGGACCGAGAGATCATGACCTGAGCCGAAGTCGGCCACCCAACCGACTGAGCCACCCAGGCGCCCCTCATTATGACAATTTTCAAGCATACAGAAAAAATGAGTTTAAGAATGAGAAACCCACCCCTAGACTGCATAATTGGTATATTACACATCAATGCATCCCTCCGCCCCTCAATCCCCATCTTAAATTTTTCTGCATTTTTCAAAGTAAGTTGCAGACATCAGCTCATTTCCCCCTAAAACTCTAGCCCACAAAACACCAACTAGAGTCCAATATTTGCCATTCTGACTTTTTTTCCTTTTGAGTAAAACAATAAAACGTGCAAATCCCGAGTGCGTTTTCTTTGACCTTTGACCAATGCATTTGCCTGTGGAACCCAAATCCCTGTGAAGACATATCCATTCCTTCGGAAAGTTCTTTCATGGCTCTCCCTAAGCAACCCCTGCCTCTGCTCCCACATAGCTACAGTTCTCACGTCTCCTTTACCCCAGAGTAGTTTTGCCTGTTTTGATAATTTCATATAAATGGGCTCGTAAAGTCTATAATATTTCACAAATGGCTGCTTCCGCTCTGCCTGTTTTTTCGGATTCCTCTGTGGCCAGAGACCCTGACCTCTTGTTCTCCATTGGAATCCCTGTGCCTGGCATATCATAAATGCTGAGAAGTGTTTATGGGTAGGGAAATAATTGCACTGAGTGAGTGAATGAATGAATGAATGAATGAAATTGCTCCTTGCTCACAAGAGAGTTGATCTGATTCTTTCTCTCCAGCTTTGCTCACCAACCTCCTCCTTGGTCTTGGTTCAGGGGCTGTAATACCAAATAGCAGAGACCTCCCCCCCCCCCCCCCCGCTTCCCGGTCCCCAGGCTTATCTTCCCACAAGAACACGGATTATCAGGCACATGTTACCACCAGCTTCCTGCTTTCCCCCTTTATCTGCCTCAACCTCCAGCAGCATTTCCTCCCTTCCTGCGCCTCTCTAGATAAACTCTTCCACCTGGATTTAGAACTGCTGAAGGCTTTCCTGGGTCAGAAATACCCTCCCCGAGCCGCCGGAGCTTCGAGACATTGCTGAGCGTGGGGACCCAAGATGGCGCAACCCCTTTGGGAGACCGGAAGTCACGTTCACCTACCATCCGACCCACGCCTAGAGATTCCCCGGAGAGAAGCGACCATGGAAATCCGTAGACAGATCTGTGCAGGAGTGTTCGCGGCAGCTTAATTCATACTAATTAACATCGCAGCAGCACAAACACCTGTCAACAGGTGAACGGATGCGCACGTTGTGGTCCAGCCACGCGATGGCAGACGAGACAGAGACGAAAAGGAACAGACTGGATACACACAAGAGCGTGGGTGAATCTCAAAAACGTCACGCCTGGAGAGAGAAGCCGGGCACAAGAGGGTACATACCGTGGGGCTCAATTCAGACGACATCCAGAAAAAGCAAGAGCGGCAGTGGCCTGGGGCAGGGGGTCGGGAAGGAATGTGAGGGGAGGTTGGAAATGTTCCCTCTGGAACCTCGTTGAATTGTAAGCTTGAAGTGGGTGCGTTACCTTTTTAAAATTGTGATCGTGGCATAAATGCACATAACAAAATACACATCTTAGCTATTTCAACAGATGTTTATTTATTTTGAGAGAGAGAGAGGGAGGGAGAGAGAGAATCCCAAGCAGGCTCCATGCTGTCAACACAGAGCCCAGCGTGGGGCTCGATTTCACAAACTGTGAGATCCTGACCTGAGCCCAAAGCAGGAGTCAGAGGCGTAACCCATTGAGCCACCCAGGCGCCCCGTGTCTTAGCTATTTTTAAGCGTGTGGTATAGTGCATACACTTAACAGTAGTGTTAAGTATATTCACATTGTTGGGCAACCAATCTCTAGAAGTTTTTCGTTTTGCAAAACTGAAACTCTATACTCATGAAACAACAGCTGTCCGTTTCTCCCTCCCTCCCAGGGACTGGCCATCACCATTCGACTTTCGGTTCCTACAAGTTGGACTACTCTAGATACCTCACGTAAGTGAAATAGTACATGATCCGTCCTTTTGTGACCGGTTTTATTTCACTGACCATAGTGTCCTCAAGTTTCATCCGTGTTGTAGCAGGTGTCAGAATGTCCTTTTTGTTTTAAGTTTATATTTATTTGGGGGGCACCTGAGTGGCTCAGGCATTAAGCCTCTGACTTTGGCTCAGGTCATGATCTTACGGTTCATGAGTTTGAGCCCCACGGCGGGTGAGCCCCCCTTCTCTCTCTCTCTCTCTCTCTCTCTCTCTGTCCCTTGCTCATTTGCACACTCTCTCTCAAAAAAAAAAAGTTTATTTTTTGAGAGAGAGAGAGTGACAGGAGAGAGAGAGACCCAATGGAAGGAGGGGCAGAGAAAAGAGAGAGAGAATCCCAAGCAGGCTCTACGCCGTCAGCATAGAGCCCGACATGGGACCCGATCGCATGAACCGTGAGATTATGACCTGAGCCCAGATCGAGAGGCAGACGCTTAACCGACTGAGTCACCCAGGTGCCCCAGAATGTCTTTCCTTTAAGGCTGAATCATATTCCATTGTATAGATGGACTGCATTTTGTGTATCTGTTCATCGGGCAGCGGATGCTTGGGTTGGAATGGGATTGCTGGATCAATGGTAATCTGTTCCTAATTTGGGGGGGGGGTCCGCCATACTGTTTTCCACAGCGGCTGCCCCATTTTACTTTCCCACCAGCCATACATGAGGGTTCCAGTTTCTCCACATCCTGGCCGGCACCTGCCGTTTTGTCGTTGCTGTTTTTTGACAGACCTTGTCCGAATGGGTGTGATAAGTTGGTACATTCTATTGTGTATCAGTTGCACGTCAACAAAGTCGATTTTTAAAATAATTTACAAAAATTTGTTTTTTAGAGAGAAAGAGAGAGACCAGGAGTGGGGGAAAGGGGCAGAAGGAGAGAGAGAATCTTAAGCAGACTCCACGCTCAGCAGGAGCCCAAGGCGGGGCTCGATCCCGTGACCATGAGATCGTGACCTGATCCAAAATCAAGAGTCGGTCGCTCAACCGACGAAGCCGCCCAGTCGCCTCTAAAATTATTTTTTAAAAAATAGTTATATGGGGAGCAAGTGCAAACGAGGACCACGCGAGACAAAGAGAGACATGTGGCCACCTTAGTCAAGGTAGGAGGTATATGTGTATTGTCAGCTGACGGGAGGTGACGGTTAGATCTCAAGTGGTGACTGCCATGTTATGGGTGTTCAAAGTTTGTTACTGGTGTTTCCAGTGGCTTCTGTGAAGTCGAGATGCTTCTATGGCGGGGTATAGGCACCCACAGACGTGTTAAGGTATGTTGCAGGATTATCACAGAGGGCTGGTTACCGCTGAGTTATGGGTGACCTTCAGGGAAACTCCTATTTAGTCCCCAGTGGCTGTGGTGATAAATTACCTCAAACTTAGTGGCTTAAAACAACACAGACTCATTATCTCACGGTTCTGGACAGCAGATGTCTGACATCAGTCTCACTGGCCCGAAGTCAAGGTGTCAGCAGAGTGGCATTGGTCTTGAGGTTCTGGGGGGGAAATTGGTTTTTTATCCTTTTGGGGGTGGGTGGGAGGTTAAGACGTTATTTTTAAAATTAAAAAAAAATTGGGGGCACCTGGGTGGCTCAGTCGTTTAAGCCTCCGACTTTGGCTCAGGTCATAATCTCACTGTCTGGGAGTTCGAGCCCCACATTGGGCTCTGTGCTGTCAGCTCAGAGCCTGGAGCCCTCTTCAGATTCTGTGTCTCCCTCTCTCTCTGCCCCTCCCCTGCTCACGCTCTGTCTCTCTCTGTCTCAAAAATAAATAAAAACATTTAAAAAAATAAGGATTTAAAAAATTAAATTAAATTAAAAATTTCGTAGCCACGTCTCCCTCCCCGATGCTCTCCTGCCTCCTCCTTTCACTTTCGAGGGCCCTTGTGATTACAACGGGCTCACCTGGACAACCCAGGATGATGTCCTCACCGCAAAACCCTTAATTCAATCACACGTGCCTAGTCCCTGTGGCCATATAAGGCGGCATATTCATAGGTTCAGGGCATTAGGACACGGACATCTTTGGGGGACTGTTGTTCTGTCCGCTACGGGCCTGTCAGGTGTTCTGAGCAATTACTGTTATGTCCCGGGCACATTACAGGTGTATTTCGGATCTTACGGGGGCTCTCAGAGCCTCTGGGGTCTCCAGGAAAGGAGGTCCATCTTTAAGACTGCTGACCTGGTCCAGCCAGCCTCTCGGCGGGGGAGACATCACAGGGCTTCTCAGTATTCAGGACCCCGCCTGTATCAGCTTTAGAATTTAGTCTTTCCGGCAAGACTGATTCTCCAGGAAAAAGCCAACCAAAGGCCGAGGTCTGTTCTGGGATTAGGTTAGGCTCCAGGGACGCCTTGCTTCCCAAGGAGGTCGAATCTTGGAGGAGGGAGGGCCTGGGACCAAGAAGCCAAAGTTGGGGAACTTGACCCTGACCCTTTCATGCAGGGTCTTCGTGTGCCAACTGGATGCTGACAGGTTTGAGCCAGGCAGCGGGGAGGCAGTGCCTGCGAGCTGACCGGGAGGGGGCAGGGCAGATGGCAGAGGGCATGAGGGGGGGCTCTAGGCCAGTTACCTTGTCTGGGCTCCTACCCAGGGCGCCCTCAGGCCCCAGACCCCAATGTCTGAGCTGAGGGGCTTGCTCTAGCCGGAGCCGGGTCTCTAAAAGATTCCAGGGCAGGGGCGCCTGGGTGGCTCAGGCGGTTGAGCATCCAACTTTGGCTCAGGTCACGATCTCGAAGTTTGTGTGTTCAAGCCCCGTGTCAGCTTGAACTGGGCTGACAGCTCAGAGCCGGGAGCCTGCTTCAGATTCTGTGTCTCCCTCCCTCTCTCCCTGCCACTTTCTCTCTCTCTGTCAAAAATAAACAAACATTAAAAAAATAAATAAAAGATCCCAGGGCAGCTCCTGCTTAACTCTGGGGCCACCCCCTTCTGCCTCAACCACGGTGCCCATTCAGCTCCATTCCCGGGAGAGACACCTGGGCCTCTTTGCCCGTCTGTGCTGCGGGGTATCTGTTCTCCAGACCATCACTGACCCCACTCACCAAGCACTTGGGCCACCAGGCAGGTGTTCTGGCTGCTGCCCTACCTGCGAGTCTGTTTGTCAGCTGGTCATGTCTGGTGTGAGGCTGCACAGTGGTCCCTAAAGATATCCACATCATGATCCCTGGAACCTTGACCGTCATCTTACATGGCAACAGAGATTTTGCAGATGTGACTAAGAATTTAGAGGTGGGAAGATGTAGATATTTCAGAATTTGGCGGGTCTTTGTCCCTTGTTCCTGGAAGGGATCATCTGCACCCTTGGGATTTCTCGAGTGATAGGAGTGTCTTTGTCATTTGTGGGGGCCCCTTGGGCCACACCTGAGTTATACGGAGGGGATAGCTCAGGGCGGGGCTGGTCATGCCAGAGAGACCAGCTGTGACCGCCTGAGCTCCAGAGACGGGATCGTGTGGCCTGTGATTCCATCAACCACGCCTTCAAAATGAAGTCCCAATAAAAATTCTGGACACCAACTCTCAGAGGAGCCTCCTGGTTGGTGGAAACATCACTGTGCCCGGAAAGTGACATGACCTGAGTCCCTGGGGACTGAACACAAAAGCTGTGTGTTTGGGACCCTCCTGGCCATCGCCACACGGGTCTCTTCATTGGGCCAGTCTGGATGTGTCCTTTATAATAAAACTGTAAGAACTGTAGCAAACTCTCCTGAGTTCTATGAGTCATTCTAGCGAATTATGGAACCGGGGAGAGGGGGGATTGTGAGATCCTCTGAATTTCTATCAGTCGGTCAGAATCAGTTAGTTCAAAGAGCAGGTGGCCTAGGCAACCCCAAACTTGCAGCTGGTATCTGCAGTGAGGGCAATCTTGCCTTGCTGGTTCAGTCAGAAGAGCATACGACTCTTGATCGCGGGGTCATGAGTTCGAGCCCCATGTTGGGTGTAGAGATCACTTAAATTAAATAAAATTTTTAAAAGGTGGGTGGGGAGGCGCCTGGGTGGCTCAGTCGGTTGAGCGTCCGACTCTTGACTTCAGCTCAGGTCACGATCTCACGGTTTTGTGAGTTCAAGCCCCGCGTCGGGCTCTGCACTGACGGTGTTTACCTGCTTGGGATTCTCTCTCTCTCTCTCTCTCCCTCTCTCTCAAAAATAAATAAATACATGTTTAGAAAGAAAGAGGAACTGTACCTTTCACCTGTGGGTGGCATCTGAGCTGAGTCAGGGTGATTAGTTTTACAACTGTTTTACAATATCCCAGGGGATCCTCCTGGATTATCTGGGTGGGCCCTAAACAGCAATCACAAGCTGTTTTGTAAGAAGGGAGGCAGAGGGAGATTTGACGTGGACGGCACTGTGGTCAGTGAAGCAAGATGCTACCCCACCGATTTTGGAAACGGAAGAAGGGGCCAGGAGCCAGGGAGTGTGAGGGGTGCAGGTCTAGACACTAGAAAAGGCAAAAAGGCTGATTCTCCCCTGGAGTTTCCAGAGGGAGCCTGGCTCTGGTGACACCTTGATCTTGGTCCAGGAAAACTAACTTTGGACTTCAGATTTCCGGAACCGTAAGAGGATGGGTGTTGTTAGTAAGCCATCAAGCTGGCGGCCGTTAGTTACAGCAGCGCCACAACACTCATACCCCTCCAAGCTGACCGCCTGGAAATTCATCAGTCTGGCCAGCAGTCTCCTAGGCAGGTTGTCTGTCGGGGACAGAGGTGGCTCCTGAGCCCGGTTAGTGCCTCGCTCTGGGCGAGCAGAGCACCCAGTAGAGGAGAGCACCCAGAGAAGTGTTGGGGTTCTCAGCGAGGTATCCCCTGGCCAGGGGGTCTGGGAGCTCCCAAGCTGCCCAGGACCAAAGGCCACTAGCCTGTCCTTCCCCTCAGTTGGACCTATCTCCACTGGAAATTCTGGGAGAGCCCCCATGTCTCCAGGACAGGAGCAGGAAACTTTGGGAGTGCAGGGTGAATTCAGATCAAAAGTCCCCAGCTGCGAAAGCCAGGCTCGGTGCACCCTGCACCCCCCAGAATGGGTTCAGCCATACTTTAACACCCCCTGCTTGCAAAGACCTTCCTTCCCAGGTCCTCCCGTTGTTGCTCGAAAGGCCATGTTCTCTGCAATGTATTTCCTGATCGCTCCAGCCAGTGGTCACCGAACCTAGGTGCCCAAGCCAGAAAGGACTTGCTCTTCAGGCCCGGGCAGCCCCTCTCCCACCTGCCTCAGGGCCTTGTCCACTCCTTGGAGTCACTGATCATAGCATTGTTCCAGTGCCCCGCTAGATCAGAGCGCTCGGTCTGAGTCATTCCAGTGTCCCCGGTGCCCTACAGCCGTCCTGGCCCAGTACACGTTACGCCCTGAGTTTTGGGGCACCATAGGACCGGGAGGTCACTGACAGAGGTCAGGGTCACTCACAGGGATAAATATCAGGGTCTCTGAGATTAAACGTTGAACAGCTCACCAAAGCCATGAACCAAGATTCATTTCTCAAGCATTTATTGATGCTTCCTAAGGGCTGTGAAGACAGCTCACAAAACCCCCGTCTGTAAGGCTTCCCAGTCTGGGGGGAAAAATGCAAGAACACCAAACAGCTCGTCCCGAGTTGCCCGGTTTTGGCCGGGGAGGGAGGTGGGGACAGTGGGCCGCCCGCGGTTTGGGTCGGGTGGAGGCTCGGTTATGACCACCTGAGGGCCGGCGGTGAGGCTGGAGCAGAGGTCCCAGGGCCTGTACCTGACAGGACTGGGCGGGATGGCTCTCAGTAGCCGTGGATGGGGGAAAATGAAGAAATCGATGGCGGTGGGCGGCGCCGGGAAGGTGAACCGCTCAGGGGACCGCCCGCCGGGCGGTGGGCGGGGCGCGCGGGGCACGGGGCGGGGTCAACAGCTGCGCCTCTTCTCACAAATCCAGTTGTCCCTCTCGTTGTCGCACGGTGCATCGTTCCACATCCCAGTGCGTAGCATCATCACGCAGTCCTCGCGCCCCATAGAGTCATTGGGCTCCCCCAGGTTCCAGTGGCTGCGGAGGTTTGTCGGGGGGCTGTTTCTGGGAGTCTGAGGACGGGCCTGGCGTCCAGCCCTGAGGATCTATCCTGTTTATTGCTTGGGTCCAACCTAGACACTCCGAGGGTCTAACTTGAGCGTGCACCTGGGAGACAGCTTTCTAAACTCCCGGAATTTAAACCCTCCGCCAGGTCCTGGGGTCCAGCCTGCCCATCCCCACAGATCTGGCCACAGCACTGCCCCTGGGGTCCGACCCGTCCCTCTCCCCAAGTCCCTTCCCTCACCTGAAGCTGAGCGGGACTCCGTCTACCCACTGGTAGCCCTGGATCTGGCGCGCGCGGCGCACGGCCCTCAGGCCCAGCCAGTAACCGCGGCCGCGCGTGTTCTGACTCAGGAAGCCCTGCGCGGGGAAGGACACTGAGCCCGCGGGGTCCGCCTCGCCCCCGCCCCGCCCCTCCCAGGCCCCGCCCCCTCAGGTGAATTCCGCCTCCCTCCTGGGACCTCGGAGGGGGGGGGAACTGCCCACCTGCTCCTCCAGGTCCCCCACTATCACCAGATGTCCGCCGGAGCCCGCGCAGTTGCGCTGCGACTCCTCCCACGTGGCCCGCAGGATGGAGAAAAGGTAGCAGGAGCCCTGGAAGGGCAGCCACGATGCGGGGCACTCCTCACAGGAGCCTGTGGGATGGCGAAGGTCAAAGAGGTGAATTGCCCCCGGGGTAGAGCAGACGGAAAAAACTGGGGGGAGGTGGACCCCCGAGGTCTAGGGGCGGAGCCACAGAGAACAGGCCAAGGTCAAAGGGCAGGACGGGGCGCATCCCGAGGCCCACACGTAGGGTCCACTTGTCCCCTCCTCTCTCCCCTCTGTCTTGCTCACTGTTCCCCAGCCGGGCGGCCTCCAGAGCCCTGAAGAGCTCACTGCGGATGTCCTCGCGGTCCCTGCTCGCTTCAGCCAAGCTCTGGGTCACTGCGAGGTCAAGGGAGTCCAGATTATGGCTCAGGTCAGGGTCGGGAGTAGGGTCATGGTTAGGTAAAAGTCAGCATCCACGTCCGGGGTCATGGTCATGGTCAAGAATGACATCACCGTCAAGGACTGTTACAGCTGGTTGGGCCAAGTTGCGCTTGGGGTTAGGAGTTGGAGTCGAGATCAGAGTCCAGCGGTCAGAGGTCAGGATCACAGGATAGGGTCGCGGTAACCCTCTTCAGGATAGGTGTTAGTATGTGAATCAAGGGTCGAGTGACAGCCCGGGTGAGGGATCAGGGGTCGAGGCAATGTCCAGCTCTCACCGCGATCGCTCAGTTCTTTGAGGGCACTCTCCTGCTCGATCAGCTTCGCCTGCGCCTCCCCCAGCTCCGCGCGTGCCTTCTCTAGCAGCGTCTGTGTCCCCGAGCCTGGGAAGGACGGAGGGAGGATAGGCGCGGGAAGTCGGTGACCAACCTGCCCCGCCCCCACCTGCCACAGACCATCCCGGCTCGCCGCCTCCAATCCCGGCCCAAGCCCCGCCCCCAGCACACACGTCTTACAGCAGCTGTTGCAGGCTCGGACCTCTGCGTTCAAAACACCCAGCGCCGCCTTCTGCTTCGAGGCTGGAATGACCCCCGCACGGCCCCCACACACTCCAGGTCATCTGCGGGGACTCAAACAGGACACCCTCCCCCACTCCGGGGCCAACCCCTGGGACCGAAGGGGTCCTCACCCACCCACTACCCTGTCTCCAGGGTCCTAGACACTCCCGGCCCTCACATCTGGGGGGGGTGGGGGAGGAGGCGCTAAGAGTCACCGAGTCACCGTTCTGCACGCACCGTTTGTCCTCAGCAGGTCCTGGTGGCCGAACAGCGCCCCTCGCTCTGTGGAGGCTGTGGAGAGAGGCTCCTGCAGGCGGGGCCGGGGCCTCCGGAACTCTCCCCTTGCCCAGGGGGTGCAGGAGCTCCCGTCTCCGGACGCACAGAAGGGACGGGCAGGCGCACAGCACATGTGATGTGCGCGCGCGCGCGCACACACACACACACACACACACACACACGCCGAGGAGAGACATGCACGCATATGCATACACAGGTGGGTGCACACAGCTCAAAGACATGCACAAACTCTGTTCACACGTGTTCACACCCCCGACCCAGACAGGGGTCCGGGACCCAGCTGGGGGCGTCCTGAGACAGAGGGAAGGTCTATGTCCCCCCCGGGGGGCCTCATTACACGGTCACTCACCCTTAGAAAATAGGATGCTCAGAATGAGGGCCCACAGGGCTAACGCTGCCACCAGCACCAGGGCCAGGAAGAGGAGTCTCCGTCCCCAGCGTCCCCAGTGCCCTGGGATAACACAGATGGGCTCCGTGGGTCCCTCCTGCACCAGGACTGCCCTGGATCTCTGGCCCCCCCGAGGACAGAGCCCTGGGTGCTTGGGTTCCTCCCAGGGAACCGAGATTCAGAGAGACGAAGCAACTTGCTCACGGTCACACAGCTTCTAAGTGGCAGAGTTAGAATCTGAACCCAGGTGCAGCTGGTTCTGGCGCCTGTGATGTCTCTTCTGCACCCACTGCATGGACCCGCTCTTGGCTGTTCCCCTCCCTTCTCCCATCAAACCCCAAACCTCTGGCCTGAGAGACCCCAGGGGGCCGGGGAGGCTGTCTTTTTGCTCATACCTCCAGGGACTTCCTCGAGCCTGCTGTCCCACTTGCTGTACCCGGCAGTGTCCATGGTGAGCAGGCGCCCAGCCCTGGGCACAGATATAAATGTAGCCCCCTGCTGGTCCCGCCTACTCTTTTCCTTCCTTTCCATCTCCTTCCTCTCAGTTCCTGGTACCAGGGACTCCTGGACCAATCACAGTGCAGGGCCCTCTCTGTTCTGGGCTGGTTTAGGGATAAGTGTGAAGTTTGTGTGTGTGTTGAGGGGTAGTGGAGTTAGAGGTGAGGGGTAGAAGGGCCAGAGGGAGTGGAGAGGGGTGGGGAGTGGTGTGTGTGTGTGTGTGTGTGTGTGCGCGCACGCACGCACGCAGTTCCAGCCTCCCTGGCCCAGTAGCTGCAGCAACATCTCCCTAAGGATACTGAGGGCTTCATTTTGGAGCTCACCCCCATCTCTTATAGGTGTGGGGGCCAGACCCCTTCCCAAGAGGAGCAGGTTGAACCCAGCCAAGTTCTGGCCCTGAGAAAGTCTCCTCAGGCCTGGCCCTCCAGGCCAGCTCAGCTTCCTTCCTCAACTCCCCTGCAGGTGCCTGGAGGCTGGATTTGACCCCCGATTTGACCTTGACTCAATCCTTCTTGGCCAGAAGGGAGAACACAGACATCTGTTGGGTGGTGGCCAGCTAAGCTTCTGCATTGGGTGAGTGGGGATGTATGTGTGTAGTTTCTGGAAGCCTCAGCTTCTCTCCTCTGTGCAAAGGGGGACAGTGAGGGAGACTGACATGGCCTCCCCCCGAGGGATGCCAAGATAAAGACGTGAGCTTATGCATGTCCACCCCTGAGCACAAAGCCCACCAAATGTTCATTCTTTCAATAAATATTGGGCACCTACCTTGGGCCAGGCATCAATCTAGGAACCGGGCACACATCAGTGCCCCACCCAAACAAGCAAATTCCTTCCTTCTCAGAGCAAGCATTCCAGATGGGGGTAGAGAGGGACAGACAACGAAATAATGAACATAACGAAAAAGTTAAGTTGTGTAGCCTCGTGGTTCTTGACCGGGGGCGATTATGCTTCCCAGAAGACCCGCGGCCATGTCTGGAGACATTTGTGACTATCACAGTAGGTGGTGGGTGGAGGACACCCACAGGACACCCCCCCGGCCCCCCGCCAAAAACCATCGACTCCCAATGTCCATAATGCTGAGGGTGAGAACCCTAATGTCATATATAAACAAGCTCTTAGTGCCATGAAAAAAAGAAGATTAAGTCAAGCAGGATAAAAGGCTTGGGGTGCCGGGGAGGTGGGGCGGGGTGCCAGGGCTGGGGCAGTAAGTGCCCTTCACTGAGGGGGACAAATGTTATCTTTTTTATCGAGTACTTCCCTCATTCCAGCCCCCCTGGTAGATGCAGAAACACACTCCACCTTCCCAAATCCTCTCAACAACCCTCAGAAATAACAAACATTATCCGTATGTTATTTAAAAATTGTATTTGCTGCCCATTTCCCTACCTTGTTCCAGAAAGACATGAGAGAGACACACATGATAAAGTAAGATGAAAAGACAGAGAGGGGCGCCTGGGTGGCTCAGTCGGTTGAGCGTCAGACCCTTGGTTTCAGCTCATCTCACAGTTTTGTGGGTTCAAGCCCCACAGGTGGCTCGAACTGGCAGCACAGAGCCTGCCTGGGGTTCTCTCTCTCTGCCCCTCCCCTGCTCGCACTGTCTCTGTCTCTGTCAAAGTAAATAAACTTAAACAAAAAACGATGAAAAGACAGAGGATTTTTTTTTTTTTTTTTTTTTTTTTGAGAAGGCAAAGGAAGACTGAGAATCAGGAAGGGAACAGGAATCTAAGAGAGTCTGGTGCACAAGATTCAGCCAGAGGTGCCGGGCTCTTGATAAATGCAGCAGGAAAAGTAGGGTCAGACACCTGGAAATGTGCAGCAAATTCTTGGAGCGGAATCTCTCCAACAGACGTGTAGACCAAGTCCCCACTGAACTTTCCATAAATATGGTAGCAATATTCTACCACTGGGTCAAAGTGGACAGCTTCGTGGCCAGGCAGGGCTTTCTCGAAAGCAGACTTACCTTAAATGAACGGCTGTCCTCACTGTTTGTGGGTGTTTTTAGCATGTTTCCCGAAGCAGTAACTTTGAGACCATGGAGAATCTGGCTGAGTGAAGGGTGAGACGAGGGCTTCGGTGGGTACCTGGGGTCTGTCATTGGTGCTTGGTCTCTCTAAATAAGAATCCTGAGCCGAGAGGAAATCATTTCAGTGGGAGAAAATGGGCCTCGTACAGAGTAAGATATAAAATCTCACCTATGAGCCAGATAACCTCAGGCAAAGCACTTACTCTCTTGGTACCCCATTTCTTCATCGTTACCATCAACAGGTGATAAAGCTTTTGTCAACCCAATTTATTACGTTTCTGTGGCCATGTAGGAGACAGATGGGGAAGGGGCAGAGAGAGGGCAAGAGAGAGAATCCCAAGCCCAAAGTCACACATCACGAGCTCATGAGCTGAGCCAAAGTCAGACAGTTAGCCGGCTGAGCCACCCAGGCACCCCAAATGTGATTATTTTTAACTTGAAATATTTTGATTAACTTTTTCAAGTGCCTGAAAACAAAGTTTTGTTGAGGTATCACTGACATACAATAAGCTGTCCACCTTTAAAGTTTACAATTTGATGGTTTTGACTAAACCCACGAAACCATCACAATCTGGAACGTGAAAGCACCCATCACCACCCACGTTTCTTTGCGCCCCCTGGTCAGCCCCCCCACCCCCAATATCCCCCAGCAACCACCGATCTGCTTTTTGTCTTTAGATTCGCTTGCATTTCTCTGGAATTTTGTAGAAATGGCAGCATACAGCCTCTCGAGACTGGTTTCGTTTGCTCAGCATAATTATTTTGATTCATCCATGTGGCTGCATTAATACCTCCTTCCTTCTTACTGCTGAGTAGAATTTTGTTGCCTGAATATGCCAGCTCAATTATACGCTCACCTGCTGGTGGGCATTTGGGCTGTTTCCGGTTGTGGCTACCATGAATAAAACTGCCGTGAACTTCTGGGAGCAAGTATTTTCATGCACGGACGCTCTCCTTTCTCCTGGGTATATACCCAGGAGTGGATGGTTGCGTTACATGGGAGGTGTGCGTCTCAGTTTTTAAGAAACTGCCAAGACGATTTTCCAAAGTGGCTGTGCCATGTGTCAACCCGACCGGCAATGAATGAGAGTTTCGTTTCCTCTGCGTTCTTGCCAGGACATGGCATGGTTAGCCTTTTTCATTTGGGCCATTCTGTCATGTGCGCGGTGTGATTTTCATTTGCGTTCCCTTGATGAATAATGACGTGGGGCATCCTTTCACGTGTTTCTTTGCCACCTGAATATTTCCTTTGGTGACCTGTCTCTTCAGATCTTTTGCCCATTGAAAGAAACGGATTGCCTCGTTGCGTCTGAGAGAGCAAGATGGTCACCGGCAGCTTTACTGGAGCCGAAGAAGCTGGGCCAGGGTTCTCGTTCTTGCTGTGTCTGCTCGGACTGGCACAGTCTGCTCCAGAAATACGGCTCAATATGTGCCCGCCAGTGTCTCCGTCACTATGAAGTGAAGGATACAGGCTTCACTAAGTTGGATTAAGTGAGCTTCCTTGAATGGATTATCCAAGATAACTACCTTAATGCTCACTCATTGTACATGTATAAAAATACTTCAAGGAGGAGTGTTTTTTAAAACTGGGTTGCCGGGACCCCTGGTGGCTCGGTCGGTTAAGCATCTGACTTCGGCTCAGGTTATGATCTCACGGTCTGCGCGTTCGGTCTGAGTTCGAGCCCCACATCGGGCATTGGGCACCGGGCTCCTGTCAGGCTCTGTGCTGACAGTTCAGAGCCTGGAGCCTGTTTCAGATTCTTCATCTCCCTCTCTCTCTCTGCTCCCTCCCTACTCATGCTCTGTCTCTGTCTCTAAAAAAGAAATGATCGTTAATTTAAAAAAAAAATGGGTTGCCTATTTTATTGTTTTGAGAGTTCGTTAGAATATGCTGGTAACAAATCTTTTATCAGATATGAGGTTTTCCAACCTTTTCTCCTAGTTTGTGGCTTTTCTCTTCATTCCCTTAACAGCAGCTTTCAAAGAGCAAAGTTTTAAATGCTGACAAAATCCAATTTACCCATTTTTCTTTTATGAATCTTGCTTTTGGCGTTCTAGCTAGGGGAATCTTTGCCTAATCCAAACACTTCTCTCATGCTTTTTCCTAACCGTGTTAGGTTTTGCGTTTGGGTCTTTGAGACAGTTGGGAGTTAATTTTGAGTCAGGTGCAAGGTCTTACAATTGAAAAAAAAAAATTTGGGGGGGTATATTAGCTTGAAACGTTGTTAAACTAGAGGCAACCCGAGGTCTAAAACAGTATAGGAGAGCGATAGAGAGCCGGGCTCTGGAGAGAGAGGAACCTGGGGTTGATTCTTGGCGGCGACATTGTAAGCCTCAAATTCCTCCTCGGTAAAACGGAAGTAGTAAAGGGCTGTCAGCACGCTATCCACATCCCCTTGGCTTTGACCTCACTCGCTGTAATCTCCTGGAATTCTTCGCCTGAAGAGTTTTTTCCCCCTCACCCAAGTGGAGGGCAGGCTGGGAGTGCAAGCAAGTGAACGCTCTGGGGTTAGGAGAGCTCTGAGCCACTTCTTCCAAACTGCCTTCCAGCGATGCCCAGTGGGATTCAGCCCCAGCGCCCACCCCAGTACCCAGCACCGACTCTTTCCCATCCCAGTCCCATTTCCCTACTTTCCTCCCGGGGCCTCTAGAATCACCGCCCAGGGAAAGGACACATTTTCACGTTCTTAAACTCTGCTTCTGGGGTGACCCCAAGACTCCTGGTCTGCGTCCTGAGATCCGCGGAGTAACTCACTCAGCCTGGCGGGGACGCGTCAGAGGTAGCTGTTCTGGCCGGTGCCAACATCGGCTCGCCGTCGTTGCCATCCAAGGTCAAGCGGGACCCCGAGTGAATGGAATTATCCACGTTCGGGGAGAGCGTCGGCCGGAAAAGATTTAAGAATTGTTGATTTGTGGCTCGTTTCCCTGGGGGGGTGGGGGGTGGCTGGTGAGCGAAAAGTATGACCAGCAAGACGACGATAACCCGAGATGGCCTCTACTTGAAAAATCCTGGCCACTAATTCCCCCCACCCGGGCACACCTGCCTTTGTGCGACCGTGACTCCTCCCAACCGGAGGCGGTGTCTATTCTCCGCCCCTCGGCAACGGGCGTCATCCCCGTGACTCGCTTTAACCAATCGGTGGGCGGCGGCGGCGGCACGTGACTGGCCAGGTTGGGCTCCAGCATGCCTTGCGGCTTCCGCCTTGCCGCCTTCACGCCGCCGGCTGCCACGTCAGGGAGCCTGGCTCGGCCCCTGGAGGCTGAGGGGCGGCGAGGAGCGGCCAGCGGCCGCTTGGCCCTTCCAGCTCTTCTGTCCTCCGAATCCAACGAACCCGCTCATTCCGGGCGAGGCCAGGAACAGAGCCGCGCCAGCCACGCCGCGGAATTGTGAACACTCGCAGAGGGCTGTTGTTGGGAGCCACCGATTTGGGGGTGGGGGGTTGCCCCGCAGCCGCTCACTGGAGCAGCCACGGGCCTCGACGGGTGCACCCGTGGGCCCCCGAGCGGACGCTGCGGTTACGATGGGGTCTGGGGTGAGCGGGGAGCGACGCCCCTCTCCGCAGGCGTCCCGGGAAGGCGGCGGGTGTGTCAGAGGACATTTCCAGACACAGGACAGGCAGCGCTTTTTTACTTCCAGCATCAGCATTCTCGGAAGCATGACTCTCCAGAACCTCGGCCCCCGCTCAGGCCCCGGGGCGGCCATCTGGCTTCTGCCCCGCAGCTTCCCCCAGTGCCAGGGCTTCCCTGCTCCAACCGCTTCCTCACGGAACCCGGGATCTTGTGGATTTCTGGGGGTGCGTTTACGGAAGCGGCCACGTCCAGCTTCCTGCGGCCTCTGGGACGCCTGCTCACGTGCCTCGCGAGCTGCTCTCTGTCAGACGCCTTTCTAGGCACTGGAGATTCAGCAAGGTCCAAAATGGGCAACAATATCGGTTTTTATGGAGATCACAATCTTGGGAAAGGAAAGACCGTAAACATATGGACAAATATGCGCCGGGGACCCAGCAATTCCACTCCTAGGTATCTACCCAAGAGAATTGAAAACACGTCCGCACAAAACCTTGAGGATGCATGTTCACAGCGGCATGGTTCCGAATAACCAAAAAGCGGAACTGAGCCGAATGTCCGTCAACTGGTGAATGGACAAATACAGTGCGCTATATCCATTCGATGGGGACTATTCAGCCCTAGAAAGGAACCAAGCGCCGATAGGTGCTATAAAGTGGATGAACCTCGAAAACATGCAAAATGAAAGAAGCCAGACACAAAAGGCCACAGATTGTGTGACTCCATTTTTATGACGTGTCCAGAATAGGGAAACCTATAGAAACAGAAACTTAACTGGTGGTTGCCTAGGGCTGGAAGTGATGGGGGAAACTAGAAGGTGATGGTTGGGGCGCTGGGTGGCTCCAGCCCCGTGTCAAGGCTCTGTGCGGACAGCTCGGAGCCTGGAGCCTGTTTCAGAGTCTGTGTCTCCCTCTCTCTCTCTGCCCCCCCGCCCCGCCCCCCATGCTCTGTCTCTGTCTCTCAAAAAAATATATAAATAAACGTTAAAAAATCTTAAAAAGAAAAAAGGTGATGGTTAAAGGGTACATGAATTCTTTATAGATTCATTCATTTTTTTTTTTTTTAATTTTAGAGAGAGAGAGTGTGTGAGTGGGGGAGAGGGGCAGAGGGAGAGGGAGAGAGAATCTTAAGCAAGCTCCAGGCTCCGCACAGAGCCTGATGCAGGCAGGGTTCGATCCCATGACCTGGGGACCATGACCTGAGCTGAAATCAAGAGTGAGCCTACCAGGTGCCCACGGGTACATGGGACCTGGGGATTATGAAATGTTCTTACTTTGGTTGTAGTGACGGATGCAGAATCGTGTGAATATAATAAAAACCACTGAATGGTAAGGGAGAATTGTGTGGCATGTGAACCGTATTTCAATAAAGCCAGGAAAGAAGGGGAAACATCGAAGCAGAGATCTAAATGAAGTAAGGGAATGGCCCTGAACATACTGGAAGAAACACACGCCAGCCAGAGGGAGCCCCGTGGCGACAGGAACGTGCTAGGGTGCGGTGAGCAAGGAAAAACCCACAGACTTACTCTTGTTTACGTAACACACACCCATTTAATGACTCCTAGGGCCCAGGAGCTGGGAGTACAGTCAAGAATACGAAGCCAAAATTTTAGCTGTCATAGAAGTCAGACATTAAACCGAGAATTCCAGTTACTACATTACTAGAATAAAATGTCCCATAAATTCATTTCTTTTTCTAATTAGTGGCTTTCTCCCTTACTTATTAGCAGGCAGCTCAGATTTTCTCTCTTGTCTCTTGAGTTGTCCAAGAATTTGTAGGGGCCCGAAAAACCAAATGTCCGAGGAGAGGGAACAGAATGGCCCTTCCCCTCAAATGGAAATTGGCTTATCTGTCCCCTCCTGTACAGTTTCTCTCCAAGACATATGGTGGTGCTACTGAAGCCTGGTTCCCGTGGTCTGATCAGTGAGTGATACAGACAGCCTTTCTGGGCCCAGATACCCGCAGGCCAATGCTGTGTTTCTTTGCAGGAAGAAGATTCCAGTCCTTCTACCAGCAAGTGGCCTGCTACCCCCACCCCCATCCCTGGTACTCATCCTCGTAGGTCACACACAGCAGCCCCTCATTAATTCATTCAACAGATTTGACTGCTAGTGTGTATCATGCCCTGTTGAAGGTCCTGGCCGTGGAATGGTGAATAAGGCAGCCAATCCCAGCCCAGATGGCTCTAAACCTACATATTTGAAAAGCAAAACTTTGGGGGGAAATCCAGGTAGGAAAGGTTTCTTTTTAAAAATTTTTTTTTCTTTTTTATGTTTTATTTATTTTTGAGAACGAGAGACAGAGCACGAGCGGGGGAGGGGCAGAGAGCGAGGGAGACCCAGAATCGGAAGCAGGCTCCAGTCCATCAGCACAGAGCCCGACGCGGCGCTCGAACCCACGAACCACGAGACCATGACCTGAGCCGAAGTCGGACGCTTAACCAATTGAGCCACCCAGGCACCCCAATAGAAGATACTATTTTTAAGTAATCTGTACACCCAGTGTGGGGCTTGAACCTATGACCCTGAGATCAAGAGTCTGTCAGTCACATGCTCCACCAACTGAGCCAGCCAGGCGCCCCTGTCTTGTGTTTGTTTTTAAAAACTGGGGCGCCTGGGTGGCTCAGTCGGTTGAACGTCCAACTTCAGCTCAGGTCACGATCTCACGATCCGTGAGTTCGAGCCCCGTGTCAGGCTCTGGGCTGATGGCTCAGAGCCTGGAGCCTGCTTCGGATTCTGTGTCTCCCTCTCTCTCTGACCCTCCCCCGTTCATGCTCTGTCTCTCTCTGTCTCAAAAATAAATAAACTTAAAAAAAAATTAAAAAAAAAACTAATTTATCGGGGCGCCTGGCTGGCTCAGTTGGTTAAGTGTCCGGCTCTTGATTTCAGCTCAGGTCACGATCTCATGGTTTGTGAGTTCAAGCCCCACATCAGGCTCCGTGCTGAGAGCTGGAGACTGCCTGGGATTCTCTCTCTCTCTCCCTCTCTCTCTGCCCCTCCCCTGCTCTCTCTCTCTCAAAAAATAAACTTTAAAAAAAACTGATTTATCAAGTGAAATCCTTAACTCCTTCATGTTCAGTCTCTTGTTCTCTATCTCCCTCTTCCTTCTCTCCCCTCTGCTCCTTAGTTCAAGAAAGTCTTTAAACTTGGAGCTACTTTTACTGCTTCTCATTGAATTTCACTGTGGCTTCAGATGGTTTCCCAACTCCCGAGATTTTGAGTATCCACTGGATGTTGATACATTCTTCTGTTTCGCTTTCCTGTAAATTGTTTGTATCCTTCCTCCATTGTTTCCAGGAAGCGGTTTGTTTTTTTCTTATTCATTTGTAGAAGTTCTGGGGGGGGGGGGGGCAGGGCGGTGCCTGGGTGGCTCAGTCGGTTAAGCGTCTGACTTCGGCTCAGGTCATGATCCTGAGGGTTTGCAGTTCGAGCCCCGCGTCGGGCTCTGTGCTGCCAGCTCAGAGCCTGGACCTACTTCCAGTTCTGTGTCTCCTGCTCTCTGCCCCGCCCCCTACTCACCCTCTCTCTCAAAAGTAAACATTAAAAAAAAGTTTCATTTACAGAAGGTCTGTATGTATCATGGATAAGAGATGCGAATATCATCCTCTGGGTGATGGCTAGTGTTTCCATCTTCCTTATGGTGTCTCTGAGTGCTTGTCACTAAGTCAGACTTGGTGGCTAGCTACTCTGAAGCAAACGAACGAGAAGACCTAGTCTCTGGATATCAGTAACCCAGGGTCTCGCCAGGCAGCACGTGAGACTCGCCGTCCTGTGACATCGATGTGAGTCACACACAACGACACCACGTACGGATGTTTAAGTACGTGTGTCACACACCATCACAGAGCTCGGAGTAGATGCCCATGACACAGAGCGGGGAAGAAGTCAGGTGTCAGAAGTCAGCAATGCTCAGCAGACAGTTCAGGACTGAGGAAGTCTTTTCCCAAAAAACGGGAGGGTCTTGCTGCTTTTCTCAGAAGTCCCCTTCTTCCGAGATGCAAGGCTCGTGCTTCCTTTCTCATCAGAAACGGAGCCCGCGTCAACAGGCACCGACAGCTGACTTAGCAGCAGGATTTCACTGTGGGGCAGAACTTTCTGGGAGGGCACACCCTCCTTCTGGTGCTCTCCAGGACAGCAGTACTCAGGAGGGGCGTGGGCTCAGTGGGAGGAAACAGGAAAAAAAAAAAGCCGCAAAGGATTGCACAACCTCATCCGAATAAGGTTCTTGGGAAAGGGGGTAGATAGGATTGATTCATCAGCCCTTACGGAGGGAGAAACAGTGAATGCTCTTTGGAGGAGCAGAGGTGGCCTTCTGGAAGTGGGCATCGAGGACACATCCACTGGCGAGAGAAAAAGGAAGGGTCTGTCATGCAGAGGGCACGGCCAAGGCACAAGAGGCAGGAAGTTGGGTCTCTTTTGTATGTGGCTGGGGCTGAAGCTGCCTTGGGGAGCCAGGGGAAGCTGTCCAGCCCAGCGAGGCAACCAGAAGGCGACCCACCCCTGTCCCATGCCCAAAATTCACTGAAAGGGGAATTAAAAGGAAAGGGAGGTTCCTGGCATGAAGCTGGCCACAGACCTTTAACCACCCAGACCCAAAAGAGCCCTGGACCCAGAAGAGGGAAGGGAGACCCACTGGGTTGGGGTGGGGAGGCAGAACATGTGACCAGGGATTTGAAAACAATGTCATGAGTCTCAGAAGCACAGGGAATGTGAGGACCACTGGAGGCATCAGACTCAGCCTAGAGGATCTGGGAGGGCTTCCTGGAGGAGGTGGTGACGTCTGGAGGAGCCAGAATTATTCTGGAGGGGATGTGTGGATGAAGGAGCGTCCCCGCTGTGATATTAGCACGTGCAGAGTTTGGGAGTGGGACTCTTGGAAAGGCTGAGACTAACTCAGGGGCAGTAGTCTGGTGCTGGACCACACAAGGACTCAAATAGCAGGGACCAGGGGTTTGGACTAAGCAGGGGCACCTGGGGGGGGTGCTCAGTCGGTTGAGCATCCGACTTCGGCTCAGGTCATGATCTCGCAGTTCATGGGATCAAGCCCCGTTCCAGGCTCTATGCTGACAGCGTGGAGCCTGCTTGGGATTCTCTCCCTCTCCTGCTTCTCCCCCCCCAATCACATGCGCACGTGAGCACACACACACACTCTCAGAATAAATAAACTTAAAAAAAGAAATACGTAAAAAATAAAGTGGGAAGAAGGCAGAAGTCCCAGGGTTCAGCTCCAAGGCTAAGACCACTCTGTGGCTTCCATTTTCTCCGGAGAAGGGAGGCTCGCCACTCCCCAGGGAACCTGGCTGAGTGCAAAGGCTGTGTTAAGCATTGGCTGTGGCTGTCAGTCTTGGCTTTGCCTTTTTCTTATGAGAAAACGTGAGCACACACAAAGGTATGCAGAGAAAAAGTAGAAACACAAAAACCCACGCGATCTCCACTCGGCTTCACCAGGTTTTGACTTGGTCACATATTTCGGATCCTCTTAAAAGGAAATAAATTGTGCTCTCTCTTCCTGATCTCCGCCGTAGCGGATCAAGGTGAAAAGGGGAATCCCACGTGCGAACTTCTTATCTGCAAGTTCTTGCCTCAACCTCTGTGGTCGGGGGGTTGGTGGGGGGGGGTTGGGGAGAGGGGAGACAGACTGACTGGGGTGGCCAGGGTGCTGGAGCAGTGCACAGGCCAGACCCCCGTGCTCTCCAGAGCTGGATATGCCGTCAGAGCCTTTGGCAGCAGGAGAAATGAAAAAAAAAGATGGCCGTGCACTGCACAGTCCGTGGGGTCAAGGCTGAAGAAATCCCCGAGAAAGTTCTAAAGATGTGGGAGCATGAGTTGAGAAATACTAACTTCTCCGGCACGAGAAACTTTGGTGTGGGGATCCAGGAGCGCGTCGATGTGGGGACCCAAGCACCGGTATGTATGGCCTGTGTGGTGCTGAGTAGGTCGGGCTTCGGCATCAGATGAGAAAGTCCGGACGCTCTGTGTGAGGGCCAGACATGGAACGATCAAAGAGGAGGTCATGGCGTTGGTCCCAGCAGAAGGATGATGGGACCACCCTGCCCGACACGTCAATTCCTGCTTCGATCCAAAAGGCCCGGAAAAACTTTTCAGTGGGAGCGGGGCGGTGGGGGCGGATAGTAAATAAATGGTAACCGGCAGTCCTGTGCATCTTCTCTCTTTTCTCCCCCCAGGCGACTGCCATCTCAAACTTGGTGTTTACTATGTTAACACCCACTTCAACTGCGCATTTAGACAATATATTGGGTAGTTTTACACATCCAGAAGCTTTCTGTAAGTGGTGCCCTTGTTTTGTACCCTTCCACAATGTACCTTTTACCTCCTCCACACTACAAGATATATCTTTTCAACACTCTTCATTAAAAAGAAAAAAAAAAAGCTAAGCATTTGTGCTTAGTAAACAAAGGACAGGACAAAACTTCCATAATTTGATAAGCAGCAATTTCCAGGAACCCACAGCAGTGTCTTCCTTTTTAAAAAAATTTTTTAATGTTTATTATTTATTTTCGGAGAGAGGGAGACCCAGAATCCGAAGCAGGCTCCAGGCTCTGAGCTGTCAGCACAGGGCCCGACGCGGGGCTCGAATTCACGGACCGTGAGATCGTGACCCGAGCCGAAGTTGGACGCTTCACCGACTGAGCCCCCCAGGCGCCTCAGAAGTGTCTTCCTTGGGGCGCCTGGGTGGCTCAGTCGGTGAAGCGTCGGACTTCGGCTCGGGTCACGATCTCACGGTCCGTGAGTTCGAGCCCCGCGTCGGGCTCCGTGCTGACAGCTCAGAGCCTGGAGCCCGTTTCGGATTCTGGGTCTCCCTCTCTCTCTGCCCCTCCCCTGTTCATGCTCTGTCT
This sequence comes from Acinonyx jubatus, assembly GCF_027475565.1. Lineage (NCBI taxonomy): Eukaryota > Metazoa > Chordata > Mammalia > Carnivora > Felidae > Acinonyx > Acinonyx jubatus. Next base: position 159,709,203 of record NC_069383.1, read on the forward strand.
CTCTCTGTGTCAAAAATAAATAAACGTTAAAAAAAATTAAAAAGAAAGAAGTGTCTTCCTTAATTGTGAATTCTGAGGACCATTTCTGATAACAATCAAGAACAAAATAAAGGTGCCAATGCAATAGGAAAATAAAAATAAGTAAGACCTATACATATTGAAAAGTTGACAGTATTTTGCAGCCCTGCTTACTTTTCTCAAAGGTCCTAGGGATGTAATATCTGGATTCATTATAGGGTGAAGCAAGATTGATCTATAAAGGGTGTGGCCTTCTTATGCCTGAGCAATGAGCGTTTGGAAAAGAATGAGGAAGGGAAAACATCCTTTTCCCAAGATGAGAAAAACTCTTGAATATTAATTCTTCCCAAATTAATTTATAAATCCAGTAACATCCCAATAAAAATCCCAAGTAGATTTTTAAAAACATTTGTTAATATTTCTCTCTTTTTCTGGGAGAGAGAGACGAGACAGAGCACGCGTTGGGGAGGGGCAGAGAGAGAGGGAGACACAGAATCCAAAGCAGGCTCCAGGCTCCGAGCTGTCAGCACAGAGCCTGACGGGGGGCTCGAACTCATGAACCTCGAGACCATGACCTGAGCCGAAGTCGGATGCTCAACTGACTGAGCCACCCGGGCGTCCCTAAACATCCCAAGTAGATTTTTGACAGAGTTGTTTTATTGTGGTAAAAGACACACATACAACATAGAATTTTTCGTCTTAATCATATTTAAGCACACAGCTCAGCAGCATCAATCACATTCACGCTGTTGTGCAACCATTTGGATTTACAGATTAATTGCAAAGATAGTGCAGGAAGTTCCGTATACACTTAACTCAGCTTCCTCTCCTGTTAACATCTTAAATTACTGTCACTTGTCAAAAAGAGGAAAGGAACATTGGTGCAATACCATTAGCGAAACAAAAGGCTTCGTCTGTGTTTCACGTTTTTCCACGGGTGTCCTTTTCCCGTTCCAGGATTGAATCCAGGACCCCACGTGGCATTGAGTCCAGACCCCACGTTAGCCTCCTAGGACTGCCGTGACAAAGGACCACACGCAGGGCGGCTAACACACCGGACACGTGTTGTCTCACGGCTCTGGAGGCTGGAAGTCTGAGGTCCAACCGTGGGCAAGTTGGTCTGGTTCCTTCCGAGGCGTCTCTCGTGGGGGCATAGACGCCGTCTCCTCCCTGTGTCCTCACACGATCATCCCTCTGTGCGCGTCTGTGTCCTAACCTCCTCTGATAAGGACCCCAGTCATACTGGGTTAGGGTCCGTCCTCATGACCTTATTAAAAAAAAAATTGTGTGTGTGTTTATTTTATTTTTGACAGTGAGAGAGACAGAGCACGAGCGGGGGAGGGGCAGAGAGACAGGGAGACGCACAATCCGAAGCAGATTCCAGGCTCTGAGCTGTCAGCACAGAGCCTGACGCTGGGCTCGAACTCACGGGGCCGCAAGATCATGACCTGAGGCAAAGTTGATCGCTTAACTGAGCCACCCAGGCACCCCTTACTTCTTAATATTGGATATAAGGGGGCAAGGAGGGAAAATATTTAAAAGGCTATTTGGTGGTGGCGGGGGGGGGGGGGTGTGTGCAAAATTTAAAAGAAGGTTGATAAACACTGCTTTATTCCTATGAGGTGAGTCCCTAAGCCGGCCCCACTCCAAGGGGAAGAGAATTAATTCCCTCCTCCCACAGGAAGCACTCTTAAAAAATGTGTAAACAGGGGTGCCCGGGTGGCTCAGTTGGTTAAGTATCCAACTTGATTTCAACTCAGGTCACGATCTCATGGTTCGTGGGTTTAAACCCCATATTAGGCTCTGGGCTGACTCTGGACTCTGCTTGGGATCCTCTCTCTGCCCCTCCCCTGTTAGCTCTCTCTCTCTCTCTCTCTCTCTCTCTCAAAAATAAAAAAAAACTTAAAAAAAAATTTTTTTACATGTGTGAACCTGTGTGTTTTTTTTAATTTTTTTTTTTTACATTTATTTATTTTTGAGAGACAGAGCACAAGTGGGGGGAGGGGCAGAGAGAGAGGGAGACACAGAATCCGAAGCAGGCTCCAGGTTCTGAGCCGTCAGCACAGAGCCCGACGCAGGGCTCCAACTCATGAACCGTGAGATCGTGACCTGAGCTGAAGTCGGACGCTCAACCGACTGAGCCACCCAGGCGCCCCGTGCGAACCCATGTTAAAACCAGCACAGTAATTAATAAATATTTTTCAGGGGGAGATAACACAAACTGGAAGTTATGCAAATATCCTGCTTCTCTCATTAGAGTAGCACATGTTAACTATAAGCATCTGTCTGTGGGTTTTGCCTACAGTGGTTGTTACCACGGTGTTCAATGTTTTTAATGTTTATTTATTTTTGAGAGAGAGAGAGAGACAGAATGTCAGCCAGGGAGGGACAGAGAGAGGGAGACGCAGAATCCGAAGCAGGCTCCAGGCTCTGAGCTGTCAGCACAGACCCTGACGCGGGGCTTGAACTCACAAACCGTGAGATCGTGACCTGAGCCCAAGGTGGACGCTTAGCCGACAGGGCCACCCAGGTGCCCCAATACGCTATATTTTACAGCACTCAGGGGCACCTGGGTGGCTCAGTCAGTTAAGCGTCTGACTCTTGATTTAGGCTCAGGTCACGATCTCATGGTTCGTGGGTTCGAGCCTCACATCGGGCTCTGCGCTGACAGTGCGGGGCCTGCTTGGGGTTTTCTCTCTCTCTCTCTCTCTCTCTCTGCCCTTACCCAGCTTGCTCTCTCTAAGTAAACAAATAAACTTAAAAAAGTTTTTTTCAAGCATTCACCTGGATTGCAAGCTCATCCTGACTGGAGCTCTGATGGTAGAATTTGGGGCACCCGGCAACCTATCTGAGCCGGAGTATGTGAGCACCACCTTCCTCGACTCAGTAGAAATCCCAGATTCTTAGGCCTACGGGGTCAGGGAGCCTGGGGAGGATCCCCGGGGAAAGCTCATGTCAGGGTTTCGCACCCGCACCCCCACTAGAGCGTTTCCTTCTCCCGAGACTCGCCTGGGCAGCACGGGGTGATTTGTCCATCCAGCGGCTTCTGTTCCACGTCTGAGAGCCCCCGGCAGGTGAAGCGGTTACTCTTGAAACGTCTGCAGCGGCAGAAAGTTCTGGTGTCTGGAGAGGAGTCCGGAGGGGGCTCTGACCCCCCACTTCTTGGGCTCAGCGTCTCCCTAGGCACTTGGCAGGAAGTCCTTCTTTCACTCTGACCCTCTGGCCTGAGCAGCTCTCGCATCACACACACTGGGTCACCAGGCGCGCGCAAGCGTCTCCCAGGCGCCAAGGACGGACTACTCGCGAATTTACTCACGACTCGGGTTCGCGTGCTGGAAGCAAAACGAGCCAGTCCCTGAGAGTCGGTCTCTGTTCAGCTCCGCGTGGAGGGGCATCATGTTAACAGCTTGGAATCAGCCACAGCAGCAGGATGTACACGAGGGACACTGGCGGACGCTTCGCATCAGGACTCGCTTCCCCCCTCACCACCCCACCCCGTCCCCCCTGCAGAGCGCAGGTTGTTAAACGTTCAGTTCGTTCGCCTGGGGCTTGTTTCCGGTTTAGGCGTTCCCCAAACACAAGTGTTGCACCTCCTTGCAGGGTGCCTGGTTCGTTTCCTTCTCTCCCTCACCTTTCCAAGTGGAGCAAACAGCCTGTCTTCCAGAAAATCCTGTGGCCAGGTGCATGCCCCAGGGTCATGGTGGCTCCCTGGACAGGCAGACCTGCTCCCCGGCATTTTTTTTTTTAATGTTTATTTATTTTGAGAGAGAGAGAGCATGCACAAGGGGGGGGGGAGGGGCAGAGAGAGAGCATGAGAGGGAGAGAGGATCCCAAGTCGGCTCCGCTCTGTCAGCACAGGGCCCGACACAGGGCTCAAACCCACAAATGGTGAGATCCTGACCTGAGCCTAAATCAAGATGCTTAACCGACTGAGCCACCCAGGCAACTCCCCCGCCCCCGGGGCAGTTGCAATTACGATGAATCGACTCCCCACTTCCTGGCAGGCAGTGACAGAATTGTGTCCGTTGTGATGGGAACTGGAGAAGTAATCGTTTCCCTGGAAGAATGTCCACTCCCGGGGCTGGACCGGCACAGGCAGGCTGTTGGGGCAGGTGGGACAGGGCTGGGACTCAGGACACCTCTATCCCTGTGTCTGCCCACTCTTCAGTCCCTCGAGGGTTGGGGGTCTGTCCTGGATTCTACACCCCGAACGGCCCATTTCCCTCCCTACTTCTGGCCCGCCCCCCCAGCCCAGGAGAACTCTGGAGTCCCGACCCCCATCTCTTCCAGACTGGGACAAGCAGGGAGCTCAGAACAAGAGACCGGCTTACTGTAGTGCCTGCTGTGTGCACGCCCCACACTGGGCCCTCAGGGAGCTTGTTTCTCAGTCTAGATCTTGGTTCATCCCGTCTGAAGATGCACGACGAGGGCGGGGGTGGAGCCTCCTCCACCCCTTCCCTCCCCGCCCCTGCACCAGAGTGGGGAGAGGCTCTGGGTGGGCCACCAGGGAGGGCAGCTGACCAGGAAAACAGCCCCATCTCTCTCTGGGAAGTGCCCCCCTCCCTGCCCAGGCAATGTCTGCCACCAAAGACCAGGCTTGGAAGCCCGTGGCCCTGGGGGCCTATAGCTGACCTTGGACAAGGACAGCCACAGCAGCCCAGTAAAGAGCAGGAGAGGGAAGAACAGACACCCTGAGGGAGCGGAGGATGGGTGTTTCCAGCATACCTGTGTTCCTGCCTCCGCCTGCCCCAGGGAAGCCTGTCCCCCAGCCCCCACCTCCCGGGGCCCAAGAGCCTGGCAGTGTTGGTCACCTGCGCTCTGTGCCCTAACCCTGTTGTACCTGTGAAGTTCTGGAAACCACGGATTGTCGGAATCCAAAGTCTTTGGGGACAAGTGGTCCCGCTGGTCATCAGCCCTTCCTCCTCTGAATGGGCAGAGAGGCTCAGAGTCTGCCCAAGCCGAGACCAGAGAGGGCCAGCCCCTGCCGCCCTCCCCAAGATCCGAGTCCCAACCTGGCCTCGCCCAGGGTGCCCGGCTGCCGAGCCATCCCTGGAGTGGTGCATGTCCACCTACGGTCCCCAAATGCCTTGTCCGGGACTCCTGGGGACCCACGGCTTTTCTTTCTCGCCCCGTGGTGCTCACCTCCAAAACCTACTTTCGCTCAGGAAAAGGAACGGGGCACCGGGCTGTGACACATCACTGTAAGAGGCCGGAGGGAGAGGGCAGAGCTTCTGATGCGGAATGAGACGGGCTGGGCTTTCCAGGAATTCCAAGAGGTGGTGCAGGGTGGTCTGGGGGCAACAGCCAGGAGGACTGGTCCACCTGTGCCACGGCCAGGCCATGGGATGCTTTGGATGAGATCCGACAACGTGGAAAGTAGGGCCAACTTGTGATGCCTCCTTCACTGAGGGCAGCTCGGACCGTGCCCCCCTCGCCCTGGAACCATCACCTCCCTCTGACTTCCACTGTGCCCTCTTGGCTTCCTGATGGCCTCATTGATGGCGATTTGGGGACTGACTTCGGGAGTCCGGGCTGAGTCACAACTGCTTGTTTATTTAAGAGCTGCTATCGTTGGACATTCTTCTAGCTACTTCATATACGAGTTGATTTAATCTTCCCACGTTGGGGTAGATAATGTCACCTGCAGGTTACAGATTAGAGCAAACCGCCATAGCCTGAGGGGTTCGGGTCCAGGCCCAGGACGGAGGTGGGGCTGCAAGCCAGGACTCATCTCCCTCCTCTGGGTTTCCCTGGTCAGCTGTCTGGTGGCCTCTCCCACAGTCCCTCTCACCTCTGGTGCAGGGAAGGGGGAGGGGGGACAGAGGCAGGGTGACAGGGAGGCTGCTTTTGGAATCCTTGCCCCCTGGCCCTCCAGCAAATATATATATAGTAATATATATGTAATATAATTGACACATAACATTGTATTAGTTTCAAGAATGCAGCATAATGATTCGATAGATGTATATATTGCAAAGTGATCTCCACAATAAATCTAGTTCCATAGTTAACAGTTATACATTTTTTCCCCTCATGATGAGAATTTTGAAGATCTGCTCTCTCTTTTTTAAAAATTTTTAACATTTATTTATTTAGAGACAGAGAGAGAGAGTGCACAAGCAGCGGAGGGGCAGAGAGAGAGAGAGCAAGACACAGAATCCGAAGCAGGCTCCAGGCTCTGAGCTGTCAGCACAAAGTCAGACGCGGGGCTCGAACCCACCTGAGCCGAAGTCAGACGCTCAACCGACTGAGCCCCCCAGGCGCCCCTGCTCTCTTATGAATGTCTTCTAAGTTTCCAATTTCTGCACATCCCTGACAACATTTGCGATTATCTTTTTTATTCTAGCTGTTCTAGTGGGTGTAAAGGGAGATCCCATTGTGGGTTTCATTTGCATTTCCCTGGGGGCACTTATTAAAATGCAGATCCTTGGGGTGGCCGGGTGGCTCAGTCTGTTCAGCGGCTGACTCTTGATTTCTGCTCAGGTCATGATTTCGTGGTTCATGGGATTGAGCCCCTCATCTGGCTCTGCGTTCAATGTGTGGAGCCTGCTTGGGATTCTCTCTCTCTCCCTCTCTCTCTCTCTCTCTCTCTCTCTGCCCCTCCCCCACCTCTCAAAATAAACTTAAAAAAAAATGCAGATTCTTAACCCACACCCAAGAGAGTCCAATTCAGTGAGTCTGGGGTGAGGCCCAGGAAAATCGGGGTGGTGGGGAGTCTTTTGTGATAACTAGATTTTGCTTCCGATGCAAGCCCTGTTTTCTCCTGGCCCTTTCCTCCAAGCCTGTCATCACAATTGGCCACATGTTCAGCCCATAACTTGGGACGGAGACCATAGGAAGTAGAGATGGGCAGGCATGGGGTCCTCAGCAGCATCTTTGGGCTCACTCCGAAACAGGACTTTCAGTTACCTGAGCCAGTTAGTCATTTGTTCATTTGTTTATACCTGTCTGTGTTGTTGCCTCTTGCTAACAACTGCACACATCCTAACCCATACACACCCTTACAGCTGAAAAGGACAAAGCCAGTCCTGGGCCCTGAACAGGGAGATCATGTTAAATCCCTGCTTTTAGGAATGGGGTGAGAGGCATGTGTCTTATTCGGCTCAGGCTGCTATTTTAAAAATACCATAGTCTGTGTGGCTTATAAGCAACAGGGGTCTGGAAGCTGGGAAGTCCAAGGTCAAGGTGCCTATAGATACGGTTCCTGGTGAGGGCCCTCTTCCTCGCTGGAAGATGGCTGCCTTCTCGCTGTACCTCTCATGGAGGAGAGAGGGAGCTCTGGTGTCTCTCCCTCTTCTTCTTTAATTTTTCAAAAATGTTTATTTATTTTTAAGAGAGAGAGGGATACAGAGTGTGAGCAGCGGAAGAGCAGAGAGAGGGGGAGACACAGAATCTGAAGCAGGTTCCAGGTTCTGAGCTGTCAGCACAGAGCCCAACGTGGGGCTCGAACTCATGAACCAGGAGAACATAAGCTGATTGCCATTTGCGACTACGTGGATGGAACTGGAGGGTATTATGCTAAGCAAAATTAGTCAATCAGAGAAAGACAAACATCATATGACTTCACTCATATGAGGAATGTCAGATACAAAACAGATGAACATATGCGAAGGGAAGCAAAAATAATATAAAAACAGGGAGGGGGACAAACCATAAGAGACTCTTAAATATGGAGAACAAACAGAGGGAGCATGCGCTAAACGGGTCAGGGGCATTAAGGAAGCTACTCCTGAAATCATTGTTGCACTATACGCTAACTAACTTGGATGTAAATTTAAAAAAAAATAAAAAATAAAATAAAATAAAAATAAAAAATAATAAAGTTAAACAGCTACAAAAAAAAGGGGGTCTAGAAATTTCCATCTGATTTTGACAAGAAAGGATGAAGTCAAGAGAAGAGCTGTTTCCACATAACAAGCCAGTAGATGATATTCATAGTTGATAACTTGAGAAGAGTCTCATAGGCCTATAAGCAAGAAGCAATGGCACTGGCCACAAGATCGCCCAAGTGGCCATGAAGGTGGACAAGAGAACCACCTCCCAGCTTTTCCACATTTGCCAGGAACCTGTCATTTGGGGGATGCTGAGTGACAGATCCAATCCCCTCATAGATTCAAATGGACAGAATATTTAGTGAAACATTAACTTCCTTTTCATTGGGGTAAAATACACATAACATAAAATTGACCATTTTTACCACTTTAAAGTGTACAATTCTGAGGCATTGAGCACATTCACAATGTTGCGCAACCATCCCCACTCTCTGGTTCCAGAACTTTTCATCACCCAAAAGAGGAAATCCTGGACCAATTAGCACTTACTCCCCCCTCCCCTCCCCCAGTCCCTGGCAACCACGAATCTGCTTTCTGCCTTTACGAAGATTTGCCTACTTTGGACATTCCATATATGTGACATTTTGTGTCTGGTTTCTCCCAATGAGCATAATGTTTTCAAAGTTCATCTATGTTGTAGCAGGTGTCAGTACTTAGTTCCTTTTTATGACTGAATAATATCCCATTGTATGAATATACTAGAGTTTGTTTACCCGTTCATCGGTTGATGGGCATTTGGGCTGTTTCCTCCTTTTGCCTATTGTGAATAGTGCTGAACTGTTAGCTTTCACTTGACCTTTCCTTAGTACCCTATATATCTAGTGATAGCAGTTCTGTTTACTGATGCCATAACCTCTGTTGTCTGCATCCCATCCTCCACTGAAGACCACCATCTTGGCTGTGGTTTGGCTGTGGTCAATCTTCAGTCTGGCAAATAAGGTCAACTCAATTGGGAGTCCCCTGTAAGCCTAGAAAAACAATACCAATGCCACTCATGTCTTTTGGTGTTGACAACATTATCCATTAGTATCGGAACAGTTATGAAGAATCTCAAGAGGGTCCCACCATGGGGAGATCTATCTATTTCCCAAATATTTCTTCCCAAAGCAACAGAAAACAAGAGGGGGAAGCAAGGTATGGTATAGCTTGAACACAAAGAATGACAGAATGTAAAAGGATCATGAGGAAAAGTGAAGAATCATGGAATTGAAATATGAGGGCCCCACCCTTGTGCTCCATGCTTGAATCAAAGGCAATGGAGGAAACCTACAGTGGATACAAAAAAGGGAAACTAGCAAAACAATCTGAGGTTGATCTAGAACTAGCTCTGGATAGACTAAGCTCACCCTACGTCTGAAAATACTGCAGTGATGCCTGAGCAGATCAGAGAGAGTGCAAATTCTAGAAAAGGAATGAATATAAGGGACAGTCTTCAATACGCATAGCTTCCGGAGAAAGAAAGGGGAAAAAGGAAGAGAGAGGAGCTGGTTGGCAATCTGGTGGTGAAGAGGAATGGAAGGGGAAAATGTAGAGCCCTTCAAGACAAAAGAAAACTATGAATTGGAGGTCTCTCAACCTATTCCTGCCACCAACAAAGCAGAACAAAAAATACTAAAGTAAGTCCCTTTGCTGTGTTGACAGAAGAGGGCGCCATCAAGCCTCATAGCTCATGGACTGTTCCCAGTAACAAAAACCCGAACAAAAGGAACATAGTTAAGTCCACAGAGAGTAATTGCAAAAATTCAGGAAATGAAAATCCACACAAATCAACAAAGGAAAAACGACTCCCAGAAAGGAGTCAAGATGTAGAAGTAAATTGTAAGTCAGCGCTCCAAACAGAATTCAATACTGTGTAGTCAAACGAGCATTTGCCCATATGAAAAAAAAAAATCTCCTTACATCAAAAATTCAAAAACTAAAATACTGACACGGACAGGGATAAATGAAGGAAATAAATAGAAGAAAAGGCAAAATTATCTCAGACCTGTAGAATAAATTATAAGGTACTCAAGAGAGAATAGACTCCAATGAAAATTTGATAAAGCGTAGTAGAAAAAAGACAGGAAAACAACAACAAAAAATAATAATGACTTGAGAAAGAAGTCAAACAGGGTCAGAGAGAAATGGATTAAAATGGAAGTCCAGACTGAAAGAATAATGTGTGTATTTTTGGAGTCCCTGGAGAAGAAAGACAAAATAAAACGGAGCTAAATATTTAAACCATACTCAAAAAATTTTTTTCAGAAATAGAAAATCACCTGAATTTACACATTGAAAAGGCTCAGCAGGTACTTAGGAAAATTAACCCAGAATGGCCGACTCTGAAACATATTTTTTTAATTATTCAATTTCAAAGATTAAATCTTCAAGTCCTCCAGATCAAACAATTTACCAAGTCAAAAGAATTCTACTGATTTAAGACTTCTCAAAACTAACATTCAAAACAAGACAACAATGAGTGTCATTTAAAAAACACAGCAAAACTGGGCACCTGGGGGGTTCAGGTGGTTAAGCAACCAACTGTTGATTTCAGCTCAGGTCATGATCTCACCATCTGTGAGATCAAGCCCTGCATCGGGGCCCTTAAGATTCTCTCTCTCCTTCTTTCTCTGCCCCTTCCCCATTTCTCTTTTTTAAAAAACCCAAACTTTAAAAAACAAAACAAAAACTCAATGAACAAAAGCACAAACCTAAGATTTGATACCCAGCCCAGCTGTCCTTCAATTACACACAAGATGTTAAGGAATTCTGTACCCATTAGTCTTTGCTGAAGAATCCATGAAAGGATATACTTCAACAACAGGATAATTGTTTCTCACAGAGATATGAATTATAAATTCTGAAACTACTTCCTGTGTATTCTAGGATTGAGCAAATGATTAGCAAATATATTGTGAATAATGAGAGCCAGGTCTCTCACTGTTGCTGAAAGATGTTACAAATAAGGACAGGGGAGGGGCGACTGGGTGGTTCAGTTGGGTAAGTGTCCGACTTTGGCTCAGGTCATGATCTCAAGGTTCATGGGTTTCAGCCCCACATCAGGCTCTGTGCTGACAGCTCAGAGCCTGCAGCCTGCTTCAGATTCTGTGTCTCCCTCTCGCTCTCTGCCCCTCCCCCACCATGCTCACGCACACATGCGCTCTCTCTCTGCCAAAAATAAATAAAAACATTAAAAAATTTTACAAAAATTTACAAGTAAGCACAGGGGAAAGGCCAGAATGAACTCTGCAGTGTTGGACAGGAAGTAGAGTATCAGTATGAATTTGTGCTTTTTTTTTTTAAGTAATCTCTACACCCAACAGGGGCTCGAACTCACAACCCCAAGATCAAGAGTCGCATGCTCTACTGAGTCAACCAAGCATCCCTGAACTCATAGTTTTTAATATATGTACACAGACAAATAGATACAGAAATAAATATAGAAGTCTATGTGTATGTGTTTCAGTTAGTACACATGCATGTATTTCCTAGCTCTGCCTCCTGAGGAGACCTAGAGCACTGGACACCCCAAACCAAAAGCATACCTAAACCATAATGAGATAGCACTTCACATCCACTGAGATAGCTATTATAAAAAATAAATAATACGGGGCACCTGGGTGGCTCAATCGGTTGAGCATCCAACTTCAGTTTAGGTCATGATCTAACAGTTTGTGAGTTCGAGCCTCACGTCAGGCTCTGTGCTGACAGTTCAGAGCCTGGAGCCTGCTTTGGGTTCTGTGTCTCCCTCTCTCTCTGTCCCTCCCCCACTTATTGTTTCTCTCTCTCTCTCTCTCTCTCTCAAAAATAAATAAACATTAAAAAAAATTAAGAAAAAGAAATAAAGGGCACAGATGCCATTTAAAAAATTAAAAATTAAAAATAAAGTTAAAGAAATTAAAAATAGGGGCGCATGGGTGACTCAGTTGGTTAAGTGTCTAACTCTTGATCTCACGGTTTGTGAGTTCCAGCCCTGTGTTAGGCTCCGCACTGACAGTGTGGGGCCTGCTTGGGATTCTCTCTCTCCCTCTCTCTCTGTCCCTTCCCCCCACCTTCAAAAGAAAATCAAAATAAACTTTATTTTATTTATTTTAAAAAAAAATTTTTTTTCAACATTTATTTATTTTGGGGACAGAGACAGACAGAGCATGAACGGGGGAGGGGCAGAGAGAGAGGGAGACACAGAATCGGAAACAGGCTCCAGGCTCTGAGCCATCAGCCCAGAGCCTGACGTGGGGCTCGAACTCACGGACCGCGAGATCGTGACCTGGCTGAAGTCAGGCGCTTAACCGACTGCGCCACCCAGGCGCCCCCAAAATAAACTTTAAAAAAAAGGAATAATTGACTAGTACTTATCAAAAAGGTTAAGGACACGAAGACAATTAAGACACTGAACGTCTGGAGCTGTAAGAGGTACATTTGCGCTGTTTTAAGCCACAAAGTTTGTGGTAATTTGTTACAGCATCAATAGGACACTAACACACACATTTAGTAATAAAGTTTTTATGAAGAAAGTCACAAAACTTTACTGAAGGACATTTAAAAGTGCCGTATAAAGACATGATGTGTTGAGGAATGAATGAACACATAGATAGATAGATGATAGATAGATAGATAGATACATTGATAGATAGGTACATTGATAGATGATAGATAGATAATAGATGGATTGATAGATGGATAGATGATAGATAGATGGATGGATAGATAGATAGATAGATGATAGATAGATACATTGATAGATGATAGATAGATAGATAATAGGTGGATAGATGATAGATGGATAGATAGAAAATAGATTGATAATAGATAGATGATAGATACACTGCTTGATAGATGATAGGTGGATAGATAGATACATTCGTTGATAGGTGATAGATAGATGATAGATAGATAGATAATAGATAGATAAATGATAGATAGATGATAGATAAATAGATAGATAGCCAGACACATAGACACGTACATACTTATATGTATATATGTATATTCCCAACCCAAATTACAAATTAATCCAAAACTGTATCTGAGAAATAAAATACACAGTAGTAGAGAGAAACCGAGTGAAAGAAAACAATACCTTAGTTTATATCAAATATAATTTAACACTATAGTAAGTGAAACAGTGGCCGAAAAAATAGACAGAAGTTCAATGGAACACATAATGCAGTGTGTGACTTTATTAAGGGGATGTCATGGGGGGTGTTGGAGAGGGGCTGAGACCATCAACAGAAGAAGGGAGACGTCTACAGCCTACAAAGGGACAGATCTTAAAGGAGAAGGGGGTCTCGGAATCTCTCTCAGGATCTTAAAGGCCTCCATGCAGGAGAAGGATGGGAGTCCACCAGCAGGAGAAGCAGAAAGAATGAAGCCCGAGAGAAACGAGCAGCACGCATGCATGAGCTCGTTGCCTGATTTCTGGAGACGGGGTGGGGCACAGGGAGCACTGGCCCTCAGAGGCCCGGGCAGGGGGACGAGGGCTTCTTACAGATCCAGAAGTTTTCTGTACTACATCTGTTGTCATTCCAGCCATCACTGTACAATTCCACACAGTCCTCATCCCCGTGGTTGTTGGGTTCCCCTTCTTTCCAGAAGCTGTGAACACCATCAAAGCCATCGGCCCCCCTGCTCCACCCAGAGCCCACTCCCCAGCCCACCCTTGGAAGAGCTGGTCCCTGGCCTTTGGTGGCAAAAGCCCCAGTAGCAGTCAGAGAGTGGCGAGGATTCAGAGGCAGCGTTTTCAAAACGAGGGTTCAAACACCACTCCCACTGGAATCAGCGCTTGCAAAGTACAAATGCAGATTCCTGGGCCCACACCTAGATTGATAGAATCAGACTCCCCCACCCTGGGATGGAGTCAGGACTCTGCATCTCCACCAAGCAAGCCCATCAGATGATGCTTTCCAATTCCAGAGTCTGAGCATCCGGGTTTGGGTTTCAGTGCCCACCCTTCCCAGGCCATTGTCTCCGGGAGATCACCTGAGTTGGAGGGGAGTGTCGTCCACCCATCTCCAAGAACCCTCATTGTGGTGGTCACTGAGGCCGATCCATGTGCGCTGGCTATTTTTCGTATTCCAAGACTTCAGAAATTTCTGGGGCGGGGGAGGACGGGCAGTGAGACATCACCCTTCCCCATGTCTGCCCACATTCCCATGGTCCCCTGTCCCCCCCCCCCCCAACGGAAGACCTGTGGTCCAGCCGATAGCCCTCACTCAAGTTGTATGTGTTCACACGCGCGCGTGTCGTGGCTGTGATAATGTGCATACACATGTGGAAACGCGTTTACTTGAGCCTCGGCTTCATGTCTGGGGAGAGATTCTGCACAGTTGCGAGAGGGCTCTGAGTTCCCTTTCTGTTCACACATGGGTTCCTCTTGGGCATGTTCTTCTCTCACATGACCTTCCCAAGGCCACCTCTTCCAGGAAGCCTTTCCTGCCATCTCCCCGCCCCAGGCCTCCATCTCGGGGAGGGCAGAAGAGGGACAGAAGGCTTTTCGCTGGCCTTCCCAAGGTCCCGCCCCAGTCGGGCGCTCTGCTCAGCTCACCTGCTCCTCAGTGCTGTTGATGACCACCAGCTGGGCCCTCATGTTCTGACACGCGGCGATGGACTCTTTCCAGGTGTTCTGGGTCAGGGAGAAGAAGTAGCAGCTTCCCTGGAAAAGTTCCCATTTCCAGGGGCAGTGGCGGCACAGGCCAGCTGGGGAGGAGAGTGGGGTTGGGACAGACAGGCCCCCAGCAGGTGTATCAGATCTTGGGAACCCAGGGCCGGGCCCCTGTGTTCAGCTGTCGGCTCAGTCCCCAGGAAATCCGTGTCACGGACCCCAGCCTGGAGAAGCCAGGAGCCATAGAAGGTGGGCTCCAGCCCCACCTGGGAGCCCCAAACTCCCTCCCGACCTTGGCGTCTGATGCTTACCCAGGGTGGCATTCATCCAGGTCAGCTGCTGGAGTATCTCCTCCAGGGATGATTGTTTCTGGGCCTGAGAAACATCCCCTGGGAAAAGAGGACTTCAATTATTAAGCACCTAGGGTGTGCTTGGTGTGGAGAGGGCCCCGTGACAACATTATCAGTGGATTTCACAATGGACCCCAAGAGTCCATTGTGCACACAACAAAACTGACGCTCTGAAAATGACTTGCCTGACATCGTCCCCAGGGTCTCACCCGGGGATCCAGTCTCCTCCCCCACCTCTACCCTCCCTCCTTCACCCCTGGGGAGAGGGGTATGCGGTGGCTCATCCAAAGTCACACAGCCTCTGAGCCCTCTCCTGCCCCAAACCCAGCATCTAGCCCTTCACCGAGGCCGGGGCTCTCCTGATGGTTCCTCTCCCGATGGTCCCCTGTGTCTCTCTGCAGGGATTGGTGGATCCTGGAGACTGCAACAGACCAGAGGATTCCCCTTTATTTATTTTTTATTTAAAAAAAATTTAAATATTTATTTTTGAGAGAGGAAGATAGAGACAGAGTGTGAGCAGGGGAGGGGCAGAGAGAGGGAGACACAGAATCCGAAGCAGGCTCCAGGCTCCGAGCTGTCAGTACAGAGCCCGACGCGGGGCTCGAACCCACCAACCAAGAGATTATGACCCCGGCTGAAGTCAGATGCTTAACCGACTGAGCCACCCAGGCGCCCCAATTTTTTTTTAATGTTTATTTATTTTTGAGCGAGAGAGAGAAACAGCAAGTGGGGGAGGGATAGAAAGAGAGGGGGGGCGGAGGACCCAAAGCAGGCTCTGTGCCGACAGCAGGGAGCCCAATGCGGGCCTCAAACTCATGAACCATGAGATCATGAGCCGAAGTAGGACGCTCAACCAACTGAACCACCCAGGAGCCCGGAGAATTGCCCTTTCATCAGCACCAGCTTCAGGCCTGACCTGGTGTCAAATCTGGTTTCAAGGTCTCTGGGAGCCTAGGTCCCGTGTGGAGGAAGACGAGCTACGTTTCACAGATGAAGAAACAAGCTCAGAGAGGGGTAGTAACCAGCCCCCAGCCACACAAAAGGCGATGCGGAATAGCACCGAGACCTTCCCAGAGGGACAACCTAAAGCGACCCAAGACTCCGAGCCCCCAGCCTCCGACTCACCTTGAACCAGAGTGGTCACCAGGAGCATGAAGAAGCCCAGAGAGACGAGAAGCAGCAGCAGAGGCAGGTGGGCCTGGGTCAGACACCCTGAAGGACCAGCAGACGGGCAGAGCTGAGGTCCGCAGGGACGGACACTGCCCCACCCCCCCACCCCCCATGCTGGAGCGGGGGCCTCTCGGCTGCCCCTTGCCCAGATGCCCGCTCTGGACACGCCCACCTCGGTACCTGGCAGGCTCCGTGAGCTCCTGAGCAGGCCGGTGTATTTCTTAGCCAGTCTCTGGTCCCCAAACACCTCCACCTCTGAACAGGACAGAACACACTTAGCCGAGCTTTGAAGCCGAGCCTGCCCGAGCCCCGCCGTCAGGACTGCAAGCCGGAGGCCAGACCTGACTCCCCCAGGAGCCTGGAGGGAGCCCGGCCCTCCCTGCCGTCACCCCAGGGTGGGGGCTCAGCCTCACCGGGGTCATCCGGCTCCTTGGGGTCACACATCTCCGCCATCCTCCTCTTCTCTCCGGCTCCCCTGCACGCGGTGGTTTTTATAACCCCACGTGCTGCCCCAGCAGCCCCTCCTCAGGAACATTCCTCCCCGATTCAGGAAGAAGAACACAAAACAGGACACTGCTTCCTCTCGGAAAAGAGGGTGGAGGAATGAAGTGCTGACACAAGTAGGAGAGAAGGCACGGAGGGTGGGGGCAGGAGCCGCACGGTCAACCCCGGGGTCACAAGGCGCTGTTCCAACCCTATCCAGTCCTGCGAGCGCTGGCCCGGCCTGGTCGGAGCCTCAGTTTCCTCAGGTGGGAAGCGGGACAAGCGCCCTGCCTCGAACTGTTTCTGTGAGGTTTACCACGGGGTGCTAGTGCTGGGTATATACATCGCCTATTCTAATAATAGGTGCTCAGTAGCAATAGCGTTTGGCACGTGCCTGGCAGTTCCCCAGGGTGTGTGTTCCCCCTTGTGGAACAAGCAATAAATCTGGATCTGTTCGACCGCGAGTGAGTTCCTGGTGGTCTTTGGCTGGGGGGTGGGGGCGCGCCCTGAGAGATCTCACATTTGCCCTATGAGGAAGACACGGTTTTTCTATTGCTTTACAGATGAGGAAACTGAGAAACAGAGAGGGAAAGGAACTGCCTGAGGTCACACAGCTTGTAAGTGGCGGTACTCGGAATAGGACCCTGGCAGGTGGGCCTCTGGGTCCCTGCTTAACCACTACTTAACGTTCCCTTGATTAACCAACTATTAAGTAATTACTCTTTTCCTCTTTTTGATTATGAAGCATTTTGCAGAGTCACTCTGAAACGTGTATATCAAACTCTCCTTTTGCATATGTATGGACTCCTGGTTTCCAGCCTGATTCAATTGGGTATACATTACTATCTCTCTCTCTCTCTCTCTTTTTAATCTAAAGTGAGTCTCTTGGGGGTGCCTGGGTGGCTCAGTTAGTTTTAATTAAGCGTCTGACTTCCCCTCTGGTCATGAACTCCATGTTCATGAGTTAGAGCCCCAGGTCAAGCTCGATGTTGTCAGCAAGAAGCCCGCTTCAGATCCTGTCTCTCTCTCTCTCTCTCTCTCTCTCTCTCTCTCTCCCTCTCCCTCTCCCCCTCTCTCTCTTCCTCTCAAAAATAAACAAACATTAAAAATAAGCAAAGTCTCTTGTAGACAGCATACAATTGGATCATCTTTTTTAGGCCATTCTGTCAATCTCTACATTTTATTTATTTATTTATTTTTAATTTACATCTAAGTTAGTTAGTATATAGTGCAATAATGATTTCAGGAGTAGATTCCAGTGACTCATCCCCTATGTAAACACTCAGTGCTCATCCAAACAAGTGTCTTCCTTAATGCCCCTTATCCATTTAGCCCATCTTCACTCCCACAACCCCTCCAGCAACGCTCAGTTTGTTCTCTATATCTAAGGGTCTCTTATGTTTTGTCCTTCTCCTTGTTTTTATATTATTTTGTTTCCCTTCCCTATGTTCATCTGTTTTGTATCTTAAATTCCTCATATGAGTGAAGTCATATGATATTTGTCTGTCTCTGACTAATTTCACTTAGCATAATACCCTCTAGTTCCATCCACATTGTTGCAAATGGCAAGATTTCGTTCTTTTTGATTGCCGAGTAATACTCCATTATCTATATATACACACCACATCTTCTTTATCGACTCGTCCATCAATGGACATTGGGCTCTTTCCATACTTTGGTTATTGTTGATAGTACTGCTATAAATATTCGGGTGCATGTGCCCCTTTGAAACAGCACACCTGTATCCCTTGGATAAATACCTAGTAGTGCAATTGCTGGGTTGTAGGGTAGTTCTATTTTTAATTTTTTGTCAATCTCTACATTTTAATTGGAGAGTTTAGTTCATTTATATTTAATGTAATTACTGGTAATTTAGGAGTTACATCTCCCATTTTGCTATTTGTTTTTTATATGTCTTAGGGCTTTCTTGGTTATTAGTTTCATTTACTATATATTTTTGAATTATTTTTTGGTTGCCCTGGGGATTACTATTAACATATTAATTTATCACAATCTAGGTAGGATCAATACCAATTTAGTTAAAATCACTGATTTAGAATCATTGCCCAGTAATTCCAACATCTGTGCTCTCTCAGAAACAGTTTTTAGTCACTTTTTCTGCCCCACCCCCGCCTCCCTGCCCGTGTATGGGTAATATTTCATTGTTTCTTTGTATGTCCCATAATCTTTTTGTTGAAAAATGGACACTTTAAATAATACGGCAGCTATGGAAATCAGAGTTTTCCTCCTCCTAAAGGTTTGCTGTCACTGTTGTTTGTTGTTTTTTTGCTTATTTAATGACTTTTCTGAACTAATTCTGTAAAGTCTCTGTCATGTAAGCCCACTAAAATCTCTACTCAGTTAGCTTAGAAGTTAGCTGATGGCTGGACAGAGATTTCCTTGAATGCCTCTAAAAGTCTCCCAGTCTCTGCTGAGGGACTTTGTGTGTTCAGACACACCTTCAACACACAGCCAGAAAGTTTGAAGCTCTGCCTTAGCCTTCACTTCCTGCTTTCCCAGAGCCTTAAAGCCAGCCAGAACTGAGAGCTTAGGGCTTTCTCAGATCTTTCCTGGGTGTGCACAAACCCCTGTGCGTACAGGTGACCTTTCAGATCCCAAGAATATATCAGAACTTTTCAAAGCCCCAAGGACATCTCTCATTCCTTAACTTTTCCTTTTGAGACTTTTGATTAGGCTGGTATTTGCCTCATTGCCTCAGGCAGCTGTCCTGTTAAAACATTTGAGGAGTGTCCCCTGGAGAGAGGCTTTTAGCACTGGGCAAGTTCAGGCAGGGTCGGTTGAAGACTACCCTTTCAAGTGTGGGCTTCCAGGGAAATCAGACAGATAAATGATGACTCCTGCTCAGCAGTGAGGATTTTTAAGAGCTCCAGCTGTGTTCTTCTCCCTCCAGAACCAGCTATCCAGACTGTTACTTTTCAGGGCTCCTTCTGAGTTGGAGGGTGGGGAATCGAACCAGAGTAAGTTAAGACTCTCCTGAGCTCACTGTTCTTTACTGAGATTCAGCTCTTTTTCTTGACTACATGCTCCCTGAATTATTGTGAGATTTTGGTTGACTTCCAGAGTTCTAAAAATGCTGGTTCTGACAAATTTTGCAGTTTATTCCATCACTTTCCTAGAAGGACAAAACTTACTGTGGCATTTTTGCTGATGTTGCTTCTTCCTCCCATATTTTTGATGCTTAAATTGCCTTTGATTTGGCCAGTGGAAGCCTTTCAAACCGGCTTCTGTGTCCTCTTGACATCTGCTTATCCGTTTTTTTGCCAATCAGTTTTCCTTCCTGTTGGTCTGCAACCTCAGGACTTTCCCTGGGTGAAATCTGAAACTAGTCCCCATACATATAGGGCAGGAAGAAAGAAGAAGGCCACTCCAGATCGGTAGGTGGCAGTTTTAACAAGCAAAGGAATGACATTCGAGGCTTGTCTTGGGTGTCTGCAAGATGAGTAGATCTCCACACCTGCCCACCAGAATCTTAAAAATTTATGTAGAGACCTTAATGGGACCCATTCGGGGCTCCTGGGTGGCTCAGTCGGTTGAGCGTCCGACTTCGGCTCAGGTCATGATCTCGCAGTCTGTGAGTTCGAGCCCCACGTCGGGCTCCGTGCTGACAGCTCGGAGCCCGGAGCCTGCTTCGGATTCTGTGTCTCCCTCTCTCTCTGTCCTTCCCCTGCTCATGCTCTGTCTCTCTCTCTCTCTGTCAAAAATAAATAAACATTAAAAAAAAATTTTTTTAAGGGACATTCATATATACCATCCAGATGGTATATCTCAGCACCACATCGCTATCTCAAGGCTATGTCCCTGGGGCAGCCTCTGGGAATAGAAAAGGCAAGTGGAACCCACATTCCAAGGATTGAGGAATGGGAGAGGAGCCTCTGAGTGCCCAGGTCCAGCTCACAGGTCAACCAGTGGTCCTCCTGGTGACCTACTCCAACACTTCCTTTCTATTCTAACTGGATGTTCCAGGCTTTCCCTGTCCCAACTCTGGAGTCAGCCATTTCCCAAAGAGGCTGGGTTGCTTTTAAGCGGAGAATGGCATTTCAGAAACCAGGACCTGGGTGTTAAGTGTGCTCATTTCTTTGAAGTATCACTGGTCCCAAGACCTCTCAGTAGAAAAATGGGAACACACACACGCACTTCTCTAAATATTTTGAAAGCCATGATTTTATACCAACACCTCCAATTAAGTACAATAGGGTTCATTCTAGTTTTCTTTCTGTTCAACTTGGCAGCACCCTGATATCGGGTGCTGATATCTGATATCGGGAAACCTGATTCCCATTATCCTGAATGAATGGATGCCCCGCTATATAATCAGTCTCCCTTTCTGACACCATTCCTCTACCTGTATGGATGTCTTCCTTACTTTGCTTGGACATTGACTCCTCCCACCAGGCAGACTGACCACCGTGTTGCCCTTACCTCGCCTGGGTTCTGACCCCCCCATACCAGTACAACCCTCCATGTGGATGTCCCCCTCACCAGGTTTGGACTCCAACACTCTAGTGGCCGCCACTTGAAACATTAACTCTCGTCTTCCAGTAACTGGCTGATTTCCTCTGTCCCTGAAACATGTCCTTATCTCTGCAAGCCTTCCCATACCCAGAACTGGCGTCCGCCTGCCCCTGGGTATAGAAGATGCCACTGCTCTTGACTCACCTACAAAGGGCTCATTTTATCTCTGAAAACCAGCTCATCAAAACTCCCTTTCATCCACCACTCTGAACTAGCTCCATCGGAAAGAATGGGTTTTTCTAGTTGTCGCCATGATAGTGAGGGTCTTTTGGGTTGTTCTACATTTTTTAAATTTTTAAAAAAATTTTATTATTTTAGTGTTTTTATTTATTTTTGGGAGAGAGAGAGCACAAGTGGGGGGTGGGCAGAGAGAGAGGGAGACACAGAATCCAAAGCAGGCTCTGGGCTCCGAGCTGTCAGCACAGAGCCCCACGCGGGGCTCGAACTCCCAAACCGCGAGATCATGACCTGAGCTGAAGTCGGATGCTCAACTGAATGACCTGAGCCGAAGTCGGACGCTCAACTGACGGAGCCACCCAGGCGGCCCTGGTCCTTCTGCATTGTAACCAGAAGTGAAAATCCTACCAGCATTCCTTGAGCACTTAGTGCTAAATGCTTTTTTGGACGTGATCTCAGTCAATTCCCATTACGCAGCCACTGTTGTTCCCACTTTACCTGGGAGTAAAAAGAGGACTGTGTCACCTGCCCATGAATGCTGGAACTGCGGGACAGACCTCCTCTTCATTCGGCTCTGTGCCCCAAACTCCGACCAGCTGAAAAAAGCGGGAGGGGGGATTTGATAGCGCTCTCAGACTCAGGAAGTCTGAGGGAAGGAGGAAGGCAGGAGGAGGGGAGGCGGCAGATTCAGGCTCCAAACTTGTGTATCTGTCAACTACCTGTCTCCCCCAGAACGGAACTTTCTAGACCAAGGGGGCACCTCGTAAATACTTGCTGGCTTTGCAAGGCATACGGTCTCTGCCACAACCGCTCAGCTCGGCCGCTATGATGTGGAGGCCCCGCTGACAATATGTCAGCGAATGGAGAGGGGGCTGTCTTTCGCCAAAGGATTTATAACAACAGCGGGGGGCTGGCTGTTCAGGGGGAGGAGACTGAGTCTGTTTTCTTCACTACTCTGTCCCCGGGGTCAAGAACTCTCATTCCATCCGTGGCTGTTAAAGGTCTGCCTAAATGAATTATTATCGCTTGTACATTTCACACATGGGGACGGCCGGAGGCTCAGAGAGTGGAGGAGACCTGCCCGTGGCTGCACAGCAGGAGAGGCAGGGCTGGGGTCCAAGTCTGCCTCGGTTAGCATCCTCTTGGTGCCCAGCTGGACTTTCAGAGGAGTCGCTGACTTCCCATCTGCAGACACACGAGCGGAGCCGTGACATCAACCCCTCGTCCGAACGCCAGACAAGATACTCTCTCTTGGGCGGGCCAAGTCCTGCCACCTTTGTGATTAACCCTTCCGTCTGCGGCTGAACACCTCGTGATGGATCCCAGACTAGCCATCCAGTTTTCCCTCCTGGGACTTGGAGTCCCGCTGAAAGACTTTCAGTTGCCCTGGGAAGTCACATTCTGCCTCACTTCCTGATCTTTGCATGTGCCAATCGCCCCGATGACACTCCTCCTCCCACCTCCCCATTCCGTCTCTGCGCAAAAGCAGTTCACCCTTCAGAGTGTAGCCTTTCCCCCAAAGCACAACCGCCTTCTTTCTGGAAGTTCTGCGTGTGCTCCAGCGTCACCAAACTGTGTTCTGAGTCTCAGCCGACACCAACTGGACGTCCCACAAATTTCACTCCGTGATGACATTATCAACCTGGAGGTAGCATCAGATCTGATTGAAAAAAAAAAAAAAAATTCAACTGAAGACCTTATTGCCTTTATCCAATTATTCATGAATTGAGCAGCATCTAATATGGCGGGTAGAAAGGAGTTTTGAGGAGCTTAAAGGGCAAGAGACTTTATAGGCAGAAGAGGGCAAGAATAAGGAAATGGTGCCAGGCCAAAAAGCAGGTTGATTAGGGGCAGCTGGGTGGCTCAGTCGGTTAAGCATCCGACTCTTGATTTCAGCTCAGGGCATGATCTCACAGCTCTTGGGTTCGAGCCCCGCATTGGGTGCTGGGTATTGACAGTCCAGAGCCCGCTTGAGCTTCTCTCTCCCTCTCTCTCTGCCCCTCCCTCACACACTCTCTCTCTCTCAAAATAAATAAATCCACTTAAAACAACAACAACAAAAAAGTAGGTTGGTTGCTGCAAGTTCCCTTGCCGTGTAGGGGACAGCAGGGGTCCATGAAGCAGGTCACCTAACTAGTGCTGATCAGGTGATTCCGGACTGGCTGGTTAAGATTCCACTTCTGAGATGGGGCGCCTGGGTGGCTCAGTTAGTTGGGTGTCTGACTTCCGCTCAGGTCATGGTCTCACGGGTCGTAAGTTTGAGTACCGCTTCGGACTCACTGCTGTCAGTGTGCAGCTTTCTTGGGCTTCTCGCTCTCAATCTCTCTCTCTCTCTCTCCGCCCCTCCCCTGGTGGATGTCTCTCTCTCTCTCTCTCTCTCTCTCTCTCTCTCTCTCTCTCTCTCTCTTTCTCTCTCTCTCTGTCTCTCTCAAAAATAAAATTAACATTAAAAAATTTTCCACTTCTGAGAGAGCAAAACAGTGATTAAGTTAAGCTTCCGTCCCATGCCGTGGGGCTTGGCATGTGTGGGGCCTGTTGCCTTGTTTTTAACAGATCCCACGGGTTAAGGGCTCAGTGCCACCGGACTGTCCCCAACTTCAGACACCAAATGTAAGCCCAGGCCACCCATACCTCTGAGCCAGTGGCTATAAATCAGGGGTTCCTATGACCCCCTCCTCAGGACTCTTCAAATAACTTGCCAGAACAACTCATAAAACTTAGGGGGAAACTTACATATACTTCCTGGTTTATTATAAAGCATGTTATAAAGGACACAGATGAGCAGGCAAATGAAGGGGTGCCCAGAATGAGTCCAGAGGGTCTCCATGGAACTGAGCTGCACAGCCTCCCACATGCGGACACCTCACGGTTATAACCAGGAAGCTAACCACGTCTTGTTGTTCAAGGATTGTTGTAGAGCTCAACCTCCAGCCCCTAGAAGCTCCAACCTTCAAATCCCTTGACCTTCATGGGGACCAGGCCCATCCAGGCCCTCTGCTGAGTCATTTCGTTAACATAAACTCAGGTATGATGCAAAGGGGAGCCTTATAAATAACACATGATCCTTTTATCACTCAGAGAATTACAAAGGTCTTAGGAGTTTTCTGTCAGGAGCCAAACACAAAGACTAACTGTATTTCTTCTTCTATCGGAGAAGCCCTCTTAGATGCCCACCAGGCTGGGGCAGGTGCTTCCTCCAGGCTCTTCCTGGATCTGTCTTTCAGATCTGCCTCCCCCCTGCAGACCGAGTTCCCTGTAGAGAAGCTGGCTCAGAAGAGGTGTTCCGTAAATGCCAAACGGAATGAGCAAACGTTGGCTCTCTCCCCTGCCCAGTTCAACTTCAACACCTCACGTGGCTGCTCAGTCCTACATCCCCACCCACATTCTCACCGCTCTTCCACTAACGAATCTCATCACCTTTCAATTCCACCTCTTCCAGGAAGTCTTCCTTCCTTACCTACTTGCAGCCCATTCCCAAACTAACTGGGCTGCACAGACTCTGACACACTCTGTAAGCTTTGACTTGATACAAAATCTTCCCCCGAAGATCTACCCCAGGTCAGAGCCCACTTAACCTCTCATGACTCAGACAAGTGACACCTGTGCTTTTAGAGATGTCATTCTCTCCTTCTTTGAAATGTTGGCCAGGCTGGGGCTGGCAGGAACTTGCCAGCAGCAGGATTCCGTGAACCTCAGCTAACAGCCACAGACCAGAAGGAGACCACCGAGGGCTGTGGTCAGGAATCAAGAAATGGGCAGCCCGCTGGGTGTCTCACCAGGCTGGACAGTGCCACCCAGCGCCCAAGGCGGCTTCAGCGCTGGTTTACAGAAGGCATGCCACACGTTCCTGCCTCCTTGCCTTCGCACTGGCTGGGACCCCTGCTTCCTCCGCGTCTCCTATGTTTGCAAGTTCTTGAGAGTGACGTCACAGTCCTCTGGGTCTGCTCCTTTTCCATGAGCGTTAGTCCTTCCTGGGCACTGCTGCCCGTGACAGCACCAGGAAGAAGGGCGTGACCCCACCGCAGAGCTCTGCCCTGCAGGGAAGCCAACGCCTGGGTCCACTCTTGCTTCTGTCTTGAAAACTCCATTCCTGGGGATGCGGATGATCTGTGCCTCATGTCTTGGAACAGAGAGACTTCCAGGAACATAGGCCTGGCTTCTCTCATCACCTTTAGTCCTCTAGGTGTCACCAAACTTCTTGGAAAAGGGTTTTCCTCACTGCTGCCTCCCCCCACTCCGTGAACACGACCAATGACAGTATCTACTTTTGCCTTGGGAAAACCAACAGACCCATTGTTGTCGTGGTCCCACCCCCTAAGAAGAGCTTCTTCCTTCCTGCTTGAAACTCCACTCTCCCAGGACTTCCCTCCCTGGTCACGTCCTCTCTGGGGTCTCCTCAATCTCTCCAGCCCCTCCTCCATCCCTTTCACAGGCTCCTCTTCTTCTGCCTGACCTTGAAATGCGCCTGGCATTCATGAGTCTTTGCTCTCCAAATCCCCTTCTGCTGTTGGGAGGTTGAGGACAAAAGGCAGCCAGAAACTGGTCCGGTTTCCAGAAACTCCAGTTTCTCTAGACTGAAGTCAGCCTGGGTCTACAGGGACAGCAAAGTCACAGGGAGGCACCAAGGCCATTACTGAAGGAGAAACTCTCCAAGATCCAACAGGTTGAGAATGAAAGTGCAAACTGGTCATAGGAATCAAATAGTCAAGCTAGGGTATAGGGAGACCAGGGTGAGGCTATAGAACCACCTTGGCCCAGTGCTATTTCACATATGAAATCTTCAATTACCTTCCTTTCCAATGTTTCCTGTGATGTTTAGTGTGTTCAGGTTTCCCCACTTCTTGGGTCCTTTGTTTTGTTTTTAAGTTTATTGATTTATTTTGAGAGAGAGAGAGAGAGAGAGCAGGAGGGGCAAAAAGAGAGGGAGAGAGAGAGAGAGTCCCAAGCAGGTTCTGTCAGTGCAGAGCCCAAGGCAGGGCTCGGACTCACGAACCACGAGATCATGACCTGAACTGAAACCAAGAGCCAGATGTTCACCTGACTGGGCCACCCAAGCACCCCATTCTTGTATCCTTTGGATAGCTTGTATCACTCTGTGATTTATTTCTGAATTGTTCATTTATTTATCCCAACTCCCCTCACATTGTCCATTACTGTAAAAGAGATTGCTACAAACCAAATGGATTAAAACAACACACATTTATCATCCCAGGTTTTTGTGGGTCGGGAATCTAGACATGACTTTGTGGATCCTTTGCCTGGGGTGTTTCATGAGGCTGAGATCAAGGGAATGGCCAAGATTAGGATCTGATCAGAAGGCTCACCTGGGGAATGATTTATTTCCAAGCTCACTCACATGGTTTTTGGTTGCATTCAGTTCTTGTTGCACTAAGGGCCTCAGCTCCTAGCTGACTGTTGGCCAAAGGATGCCTTCAGGTTTTTTTTTTTTTTTTTTTTGCCACATGAATTGTTCCAACATGGCAACTTGCTTCATGAAAGCCAACAAGGGAGAAAATGTGCCAGAGAGATAGAAGTCAGAATCTTTTGTAACCTAGTCACAAAAATGACATTTCTTTCAATGATGAGGTATTATATCAGTTAGAAGCAAATCACTCCTTGGAAGAAGATTACACAAGGCCATGAATACCAGGAGGTGGAGACCTCTGGGAACAATTTTAGAAATTGCTTACCATACCCCACCAGAATACAAATTCTATTACAGAAGCAACACTTTTTTCATGTTAACTATCACTTCTTCAGTATTTTGAAGGGTGAATGGCCTGTTGTAGATGCTCCTTTAATATTTGTAAAACGAAATACTGAATGGAGTAAGCTGTATGGATCAAGAGTAGAATAGTTAGGGATTGTTCAAGTCAACGTGTCTTTTATTATGTTCAGGGGTTCTGTTCAAAGGATATTGAAATGAATCAAAGAACAGTGGGATGGATGGAACTTTTATAGCAGTTAAACCAGGGGTGGCAGACTGTAGGGTGAACACAGACAGGGAGGAGCCACTGGCCTACAGAAGCCATGGGTCTGCTCACCTGCATCACCTTGTAGGGCTCCAGGAAGTGATCAGCTGATATTAGGCTTGATGAGTGTGATATACCTGCCAAGATGTGTCAGTTAGCTATTGCTGCCTAACAAACCACCCCCCAAATCAATAGTTCAAAATAAAAACTATTTGTTTCACATTGTGTGGTTCAGAAATTTGGGTCAGGCTCAGATGGAAAGTTCTGCTGAGCATAGCAGGGCTCATTCACACATCTGTAGGTTAGCTAAGTTTGTTTACTTAGCCAGTGAAGTTTTTTTTTTAACTTTTATTTATTTTTGAGAGACAGAGAGAGATAGAGCATGAATGGGGAAGGAGCAGACAGAGCGGGAGACACAGAACTTGAAGCAGGCTCCAGGCTCTGAGCTGTCAGCACAGAGCCTGATGCGGGGCTTGAACCCACAAACTGTGAGATCATGACCTGAGCAGAAGTCAGACGCTCAACTGACTGAGCCAACCAGGTGCCCCGCCAGTGAAGTTTTAAAACATAACTGAAAATACTTTAACCAAGAAAATACTTAGACAATCAAGAGAAGAGGTCACCTTGAATCTGAGTGTGGTTGGACTTCTTCAACCAATAGGTATATCAAAAGCAATACTATGACTTCCAATGCTATATCATTAAAAACCATGCAAGCTTCTCCCTTGTTTGCTGGAAGATTCACTTTCAGAGGCTTGGGGCATCATGTAATAAGTCCAACTACCCCAAGGCTGCCATGCTATAGATGTCATGTGGGGAGACCGCATGGAGGTTCCTGAAACTACGGAGAGAGTAGTACAATGAGACCCCAACCATTTGAGCAGTCCCAGCCAGGAACCAGACATGTGAATAAAGATACCCCCCAAATAATTTCAGCCCCAAACCACTCAGGAACGCCAGCCCTTTGAGTCTTCTCAGCTTAAGCCCTAGATGCCATGGAGCCAAATAAACCATCCCCCGCCCCCTACTCCCCACGGAGTTCTGTCCACAGAATCCACAAACATATTTAAAAGAAAAGTGGCTACTGTTTTCTACTGAGTTCGGGGGTGGTTTGTTACACAGCCATAAAATATTGGAATAGATGGCCTCATTCATAGCTGGAGGTTGACTGGCTGGTGATTGAGGCCATAGAAGTGATGGAGTCATATATCTTTCACGACCCAGGCTAGCTTGGGCTAAATCAGAGCAGGCAGCCTTCATCCATCCCCAATAGAAACAGCAAGAAACAAGTATAAATTGCCATCACCAAATTTTCAGAACTCTGGAAAACAGTCAAAGATTTAGAGCAACCAAGTAAATCCTGAACTAATAATAATAATAAAAAGGGCAACCCCAAAATGGTAAAAGGCTCTGTGGCATTTTTATTTGCCCTTGTCCCACCCTCTCCCTGGTATGGCATTGTCTTAAAAAGGGAAGCCCATGTTCCCAGTGTGAGACCCTTGTCCCTGGTTCTGGAGGGAACAGAGGAGGCTTTATTCAAAAATTATAATGAGTGCCTGTTCTAACCTGTATGGAAACTACCTGAAAGACTGACACAAAGTACACATCTCTGTTTTACTTACTTGGCATTCAAGTAAACTTGGCTTAACAACCTGTAGACATCTGAGGCAAAGATTATGGTCAAACCATACACCACATTGCCTGGGGCTCAGGATCAAAAGCTGGGAAGAGTGTTTTTGGAAAACTGGGATATTCAGAAACACCTGTGTATCAACTGGGATGTAGAAAGTCTGGTGCATGCCCAAGGCAAAATACATGCTCAGAAAAGACCTGAGAAGACCCCAAGGTTTACTTCAGGCTGATTCTAGGCTCAGTGCAAGCCTGGCTAAGTGTTGAAGGAGTGCTCTGGCACAGAAGCCATTTGTGAAGACAGAAAGGTGGGGTTTTTGTTTTATTTGCTTGCTTTTTTAGCTCCTGGCGTTTAAAACAAATCTCTGCAAAAACACCAGCTGAACCACAAACTAAGCAACAGAGACTTCAGTGACCATGCACATGAAGGAATATGGTATTTGCAAGAATTGTCAGAGAAAGTCACTTACTTAAAAAATGCATTACTGGAGCTCTCACCAATCAAAACACAAAAACAATAACATCCAACATCAAATTCTGGAGCCAAGGGAGAATCTGATACCCAAAGTTATCACATTATAAACATACAAATGTCCAGTTTTCGACAAAAAAAAAAAATCAAAGGCATACAAAGAAACATAAAAGTATGGCCCATTCAAAGGAAAAAAACAAATTGACAGAAACCATCCCTGAAGAAGTCCAAATACTGGACTTACTGGAAAAAGATTTCTAAACAACCGTCTTAACTGGTCTCAACAAGCGAAAAGAAAATATGGACAAAGATTTAAAAGAAATGGGGAAAACAATGTATGAATAGAATGAGCATGTCAATAAAGAGATAGGAGTTATAAAAAAGGAACCAAACAAAAATCATAGAATTGAAAAGTTGAAGACTGAAAATTAAAGATCACTAGTAGTGTTCAACAGTATATTTAAGCAGGCAGAAGAAAGAATCAGAAAAGTTGAAGATAGCACAATTGAGATTATCAAACCTGAGGAGCAGAAAGAAAAAAGAATGAAGAAAAATAAACAGAGTCTAAGAGACCTTTGGGATACAATCAAATGGACCAATACACACATTATGGGATTCCCAGGAGGAGAAGAGAGAGAGAGGTAGAAATGCCATTTGAAAACAAAAACAAAAAGAAAGCACCAACAAAAAACAAACAAACAAAAATACACAATTATTGAAACTCCCCAAATTTGGTAAAAAACATGGATCTACAAATCCATGAACTTCAACGAGCTCTAAATAAGATTAAACTCAAAGAGACTGAGACCCATCGTAATCAAACTGTGAGAAGACAAAGTGAAAATCTTGAGAGCAGCAAGAGAAGTGATTCATCATCTCCAAGGGATCCTCAATACTAAAAGCTGACTTCTCACCAGAAGTCATGGCAATCAGAAGAGACTGTGGTGACATATTTAAAGTGCTGAAAGGAAAAAAAAAAACTATCCACCAAGAATTCTATATCTGGCGAAACTATCCTTCAAAGATAAAGAAGAAATCAAAATATTCTCAGACAAACAAAAGCTGAGAGAGTTCATGACCACTAGACTTGCCCTGCAAGAAATGCTAAAGGAAGTCCCTAGGGACTGAATCTACCACTACCTTGATTTAATTTCCAGCCTCCAGAACAAAAGAGATAAATTTCTGTTGTTTATAAGCCACCCATTCTATGGTATTTTGTTATGAAATCCCAAAGGGACTACAACAATTCTCAACGGTGAGAGACCAAAAACTTTCCCCCTAAGATCAAGAAAAGGAGGGGCGCCTGGGTGGCTCCATCGGTTAAGCACCCGACTTCGGCTCAGGGCATGATCTCACAGTCCATGAGTTCGATCCCCGCATCAGGCTCTGTGCTGACAGCTCAGAGCCTGGAGCCTGCTTCAGATTCTGTGTCTCCCTCTCTCTCTGCCTCTCCCCAGCTCACGCTCTGTCTCTGTCTCTCTCAAAAATAAACATTAAAAAAAATTGTTTTAAAGAAAAGAGTAAAATACCTGAGAATAAATTTAACCATGGAGGTGGAAAGTTGTACATTGAAAAACTACAAAATATTGCTGAAAGAAGTTAAAGAATACATAATAGGTGGAAAGATACCCTGTGTTCAAGGATAGGCAAACTTAATATTCTTTTCTTTTAATGTTTATTTATTTTTGAGAGAGACAGAGACAGAATGTGACTGGGTTAGGGGCAGAGAGAAAGGGAGGCACAGAACCCGAAGCAGGCTCCAGGCTTCAAGCTGTCAGTACAAAGCCCTATGCAGGGCTTGAACACACAAGCTGTGGGATCATAACCTGAGCCAAAGTTGGACGTTCAACTGACTGAGCCCCCCAGGCGCCCCAGCAAACTTAATATTCTTAAGATGTCAATACTACCTGGGCTCAGTTGGCTAAGTGTCCAACTCTTGATTTCGGCTCAGGTCATGATCTCACGGTTGTGAGATCGAGTCCTGTGTCAGGCTGCACACTGAGCGTGGTGGAGCCTGCTTAAGATCTCTCTCTCCATCCGCCTCTCTCCTTTCTGGCTTGTGCATTCTCTCTCTCTCTCTCTCTCTTAAAAAAAAAAAGTCATTCTTACCCAAAGCTATCAACAGATTAAAAAATACCAAACTTCCAACAAGTCCTTTTAGCAGACTAGAGATGCCAATTCTCAAATTCATATGAAATTGCAAGGGGCCCCAGAAAGCCAAAACAGTCTTTAAAAAAAGAGACACAAAGTTAGAAGACTCACATTTTCAGATTTCAAAACTTAATACAAAGCTACAGTAAGCAAAACACTGTGTCCTGACATAGGGATAGACATATAATCAATGGAATTGAAATAAAAGCCCAGAGACAAACCCATACATCTATGTTCGGTTGAGTTTTTGCAATGGTACCAAGTCCATTCAATGGGGAAAAATAGTGTCCTCAATAACTGGGTGGGACAACTGGATCTCCAAATGCACAA
Organism: Acinonyx jubatus; assembly: GCF_027475565.1. Classification (NCBI taxonomy): domain Eukaryota; kingdom Metazoa; phylum Chordata; class Mammalia; order Carnivora; family Felidae; genus Acinonyx; species Acinonyx jubatus. The sequence goes on from NC_069383.1 coordinate 159,740,900, forward strand.
GAATGAAATTGGGCCCCTACTTCACACCAGATATAAAAATTAACTGTAAATTGATCAACAACCTAAATATAAGAACAAAAACCAAACAACTTGTAGAAGAAAATGTAAGGTTAAATCTTTGTGATGCTGGATTTGGCAATGGATTCTAAGATATGATCTCAGAAGCACAGACAACAAAAAAGAAACAGGTTAATTGGACTTCATCAAAAATTAAGATCCTTGTGCATCAAAGGACATTCTCAAGAAGGTAAAAAGACAACTGACTGAATGGGAGAAAATATTTGTAAATGATATATCTAATAGGGGCTTAATATCCAGAATATATAAAGAGCTTCTGCAGCTCAACAGCAACAAAAAGACATACAACTCAGTTTAAAAAATGGGGAAAAGACTTGAACAACATATCTGCCAAGATGCTGTACGAATGGCCAATAAGCACATGAAAAGATGCTCTCTCCCTGTTAGTCACTAGGTAAACACAAATTAAAACCACAATGAGATAACATTTCACACCTACTAAAACAGCTATAAATTTTTTTCAATGAAACAAAAGCAAGTACTGGCCAGGATGTGTGGAAATAGGAACCTTTGTGCATTGCTGGAGGGAATGTGAAATGATGCACCCACTGTGGAAAACACCCTTTGGTAGTTCCTCCAAGAGCCAAACACAGAATTACCATATGATCCAGCAATTCCACTTCTAGGTAGATAGCAAAAGAATTGAAAGCAGGAACTCAAGGAGATATTGGCACATCCATGTTCGAGGCAACATTATTCACAAAAGCCAAAAAATATGGGAGTGCAAGCTGGTGCAGCCACTCTGGAAAACAGTCTGGAGGTTCCTCAAAAAACTAAAAATAGAACTACCCTACGACCCAGCCATTGCACTACGAGGCATTTATCTACAGGATACAGGTGTCATGTTTCGAAGGGACACTGGCACCCCCATGTTTCTAGCAGCCCTATCGGCAATAGCCAAAGTATGGAAAGAGCCCAAATGTCCATCGATGGATGAATGGATAAGGAAGATGTGGGATATATACACAATGGAGTATTACTCGGCAATCAAAAAGAATGCAATCTTGCCATTTGCAACTATGTGGATGGAACTGGAGGTATTATGCGAAGCGAAATTAGTCAGAGAAAGACAAAAATCAGATGACTTCACTCATATGAGGACTTTAAGAGACAAAACAGATGGACATAAGGGAAGGGAAACAAAAATAACATAAAAACAGGGAGGGGGACAAAACAGAAGAGACTCATAAATATGGAGAACCACCCGAGGGTTACAGGAGGGGCTGCGGGAGGGGGGAGGGGCTAAATGGGTCAGGGGCACTAAGGAATCCACTCCTGAAATCACTGGTGCACTATATGCTAACTAATTTGGATGTAAATTTTTAAAAATAAAAAAAATTAAAAGCCAAAAGATGGAAACAACCCAAGTGTCCATCAACAGGGGAGTGAATAAACAGCACGTCGTGCACACACACAATGGAATATTACTCAGCCATAAAAAAGGGAATGGAGTTCTGACACATTCTACAACATGGATGAATCTTGAAAACATTATGCTAAGTGAAAGAAGTCAGGCACAAAAGGACAAATATTGGGTAATTCCACTTATATGAGGTAACTAGGAGAGCCAAATTCATAGAGACAGAAAGTAGAATCGAGGTAACCAGGGGGCTAGGGACGGGGGGGATGGGGAGTTAGTGTTTAATGGGGAGTTAGTGTTTAATGGGGACAGAGTTTCTATTTGGGGTTGATGAAAACATTTTGGAATGATTTGCAATGATTGCACAACATTGTGAATGTACTTGATGCATCGAACTGTAGTCTTAAAAAGGGCAAGTGTTGGGGTGTCTGGGTGGCTCAGTCAGCTGAGCGTCCGACTTCGGCTCAGGTCATGATCTCTGTTTGTGAGTTCAAGCCCTGCGTCAGGCTCTGTGCTGAAAGCTCGGAGCCTGGAGCCTGCTTTGGATTCTCTCTCCTTCTCTCTCCGCCCCTCCCCACTTGTGCTCTCTCTGTCTCTCAAAAATAAATAAATGAAAAAAATTAAAATTACAATTAAAAAAAGGGCATGTCGTTATATATATATATATATATATATATATATATATATATATATATAATCACAATTAACATTTTTCAAAAAAGAAAAAGAAGTCACAACGCCTGTTAAAGTCTAGGCTTAGAATTACCCCAGCCTTATTTCTGATGCATTCTGTTGGTCAGAGCAAGTGACAAAGCTAGGTCAGATTCAAGTGATAAGAAAACACACTTCACCTCTTCATAAGAGGAGCTACAGATACTGTGGCTTTCTCGGCTCTCTTTGAGACAAATAAATTCTAGGCTCCCATGGTCAGTATTCACAACAAATGAATTTTGAGTCCAAAGTTTAACCCAGAAAAAAATTTTTATTGTGCTAAAACTGGTTATCAGAAAAATACTGAGCGAAGAGTCTTTTAATAAACTTGAATGTGCAAAAATCGACTCTGAAGATATGACAGCCACACACCAAAAAAATCACAGTGGTAGAATTGACAGTTGGTAAAAATTGGACAAAATGAGCCTCATTAATGAATCGAATGTTTCAAAAAATCACATGGTAAAAAATGTTCCCGATAAAGATGATTTCAATCAAGTAAAAATGAGCATAGAAAAAAAAAATTGGGAACGGTTTAGCTCCACTAAATAGAAAAAGGATCCAGGAATCTAATTGGCTAAATGCAGTTTGTGATTCAAAAGTATTTTCCAACAGAAATGTGTTGGATTTTTTTCCACTGTGCTTATAAAAATGGAATCAAAGTGTCCCCAGAATAAAACCATCCTTTGTGAGAAAATGGCCATGTGAGGACAAGAGGGTCAAATGTCCTGTGCATCCTTCTTGTATTTGACTTTATTCACCAGACACCAGATGCTGCTAATCTCCCAGGAAAGACCCCAGAAATGAACTGGTCATGACTCCTTTCCGGGGATACCCCGGACTCCACCCTGACATGTGCCTCCACAGACCTTTTTGTTTCTCACATCCTGGCTACCTGTCCAGGTTTTTCTGTCCCTCGGAAGGTATGGCTCACACCAAACTGTTCTTTTCTGAGGGGATCACTAGTGGGGAAGATCTCTGGAAACCGGGGCAAATCCCAAGAATTTGGCCCTTATGATGGCTCCTCAGTCCTCCTCCTCCCGCCCCCACCCACTGAGGGACCATGGACAGCCAACATAAGGATTGTCCCTTGCTGGTCAATTGATCCTTATCATGTCCTGGCATTACTCTTACCCTCCTGACTTAACATCCTGTATCACATTTCTAACCATGTTCATGCAGGTCTGTGGCCCCCTCTCAAGCCCACCCAGGAAATCAGGGGACAATGTCGATGAGATTCATTTCAGCTTCGTACTCTGCAAGTCCAAAGTCACCTTATAACTTTGTCAAGACTATGAAATGCCCAGCACATAAGCTGACTTTAAACGAAGGGAGGTAAAGATCTGTTCTTAAAAAAAATAAAAAAATAAAAAATTGGGAAAGGGGATATGGGCATGTGGGGAGAAGGAATGCATTATATTTATTTTTACCACCAGAGTTTTTAGAAATATGTTTTGGGGCTTTTCTTACAGTTCCAGAATTTTAATAGATGTAATGTAGATAGTAAGAGAGAGAGAGAGAGAGAGACAAAGATGGTGTGGACAGAATCAGAGTGTTAGGCAGGGGCAGAGAGAATACACAGTGGCAGGGAGAATGCAGGCAGAAGCAAAATGTAGATAGAACAGAGCGTAGACAGAGGCAAAGAGGGATGACCAGGGGCATGGAGCGAACAGATGTCAGTCATTGCTCCCAAAACCAGATAGAAGCCCCTGGTATTTGGAAGGTTGAAACCTCAGATCTTAGAAAGTCCTGATAACGGCCCACTCTCCATCCCAAGCCCCCCCATACCCATTTCTGTCTCCCCATTTTCAGCCCCCATTCGGAACCTACAATGTCACCCTCTCTTCGGTGACAGGGTCTTTCCCTACCCCACCCCCTCCAGGGTCCATCCCTTGGGGTGGGAACGTGTCCTTTTTGCTAAGTCTTGCCTGCCATCAGTGACTGTCCCTACATGCTCCTCTTCAGCCTGAGTGACACTCCCCCACCGTTTTTCGTCCTTGTTGAGAGTCTGGGGGCTACCATTCATTCATCCCTTCATTCATCAAGCATTTATACTTAGTTTCCAGGAGCCAGGCCCCTTGCCTATGCCCTGCATCATCCACTCACGCCCACACCCCACGTGGGGCGTGGGAGGGCCGTATAAGCAGTGGTAACAGCCTGATCAGAGTTTTGATGGGTGAACATAAAGCACTGTGAGCCCCAGAGAAGATAACTTAACCCGGCCTTGACCAGGTTCGGGAACCGGCTTGAGCCTTGGATGTGACCCCACCCCCAACAGTCCCGCCCCCCAGCCTAAAGCCGGTCTCAAAGGTGCGGTCCCATCACCGCCCCCTCAGCCTGCCAACGCCCCTTCTCAGACCCAACCCATTAGCCTCTCCCTTACTGGCCCCGCCCCATTGTTGGTCCAGGTCACGCCCCTCTCAGCCCCTCCCCTATTTCATTCAATCCAGGCCTCAAGCCCCACCGCCCGGGAGACCAACCTCAAACCAACCTCACGATCCCATTGGCCAGAGAATGTTAGTGCACCGCCTTCCATCGGTCTTATTGGGTCCCGAGGTGTCAATCTTCTTTATAGAGTCCCAACAGTTGCCATGGCCGAGATTTGAGGGGCAGATAATAATGGACGTCTCAAGACGTCTCGTTATTGGGCAGAAAGCCCGGCTCTGGGCGGGGCTTAGAGCCAAACGCTTGGCTGCCTCTGTCTGGGGTTCTTCAAGGCTGCAGCCTTTCCTCGGAGACACACCCCTCCCTCCTTGTTATTGGTGCCGCCAGGTGTTGCTCAACAGGATTCCACATGTCGATAGGAAAAACTGCCCGTCCTTCACAGCTTTCCTAATTTCAATTTGCTTCTCTCCTTAGAGGCGGCAACCTTCTGGCCGTAGCCAGGGCCCTCCTCACGGAATGGCCACTGATTGGCCCAGCATCCCGTCACTCCTGGACCGTGGGCGGAGCCAGGGTGCCTGGGGGCGGCGAATTGGCTGACTGGGCCTCGGGGGCGGGGCAGCCGCTCCTGTCAGCGGGTGAAATGGCAGCGGCAGAACCGGCGGCGGCCGCGGTCCCGGGGGGCGGCTGAGGGGGCCGGGCCGGGGCTGCGGGGCGAGCGGCGCGGCGGGGATCCAGCGGCGCGGCCCGGGACGGTGAGGCTCGGCACGGCGATGGCGACGCGCTCGGCGCAGGTAGGCAGGCGGCGCGGGCCGGGCCTCCCGGGCGCCTTCTCAGGCCGCCGGCTCCGCGCTGCGGCCCGCGGGGGGCCCGGCAAGACCGGGGCTCGGGCCGTCTCGCCGCGGAACCCGCGCCGGGGGCCCTCGGCACTCCCGGCACGGACCCCGGCCGTCGGCCTTGGGCCCCGGCCCCCGCCCACCCTCGTTCCCGGTGCCTCCGGACCCCTCGGGGCCCCTCCCCGGGCCCTTCCGGGCGCCCCCTCCCCCATCCCGCCCCCTCCCCAAGAGCCTGCCCCCCTCGGCCGCGAACTCCCGCCCACCCTTTCCACAGACGCGCAGGACTCCTCCCGGACCCTTCAGGGCTCCCCCAGCCCCCACCCCGCAGACCCGCCCCCCACAGGCGCCCCCCCCCCACTCCCTGCAGGCCCAGGACCCCCGCCCTCCCTCTGTCCGGATCCCTCAGGACCCCTCCCATCTGCAGACCCCTTGCCACCCCTCCCTCCCCTCACTTGGCATCCTATCTCAGGGCCCAGGCCTGCCCCCAGCCCCAAGGGTGTTAGCCTCAGAGCCCTACCCCTCCCTTCCGACCCCACAGGACCCCTCCCCTAGCCTCTGTGAATCAGGATTCGTACCCACAGGCCTGACCTCGGCCTGCTGGCCCATCTCCCACCCCCAGCAACCCCATGCCCAAGGGCACCCGGAAAAATCACTCCTCAGGCTCCTCCCAGCGCGCTCCAGCAGCTGCACACACACCCCTGAGCCTGCTTCCTGAGCATCCACCCTCCCCTCGTGCTCAGGACCTCCCAACAGATAGATATTCTGAACCCTCCTCCCCTCCCAGAGACACATCTTTCTGAGAGCCCCACACGCGCCCGTGCGCGTGCACACACGCACATCTGGGAGCCAACAGTTCTCTCGCGCAGAGAGATGACCACGAACCCTCCACAATGGGGCCGGACAGACATCCTGCCCCCCAACACACAGGCATCCAGGAGCCCCCTGGTACGCGGGCGTGCGCGCTCTCTCTCTCTCTCTCACACACACACACACACACACACACACACACACACACACACACAGAGCTAGACGCTCGGATCCCCTACGCACACAGAAAAACTTAGGACCTCCAACACAGACGCAGACAATTGGTACCTCCCCCCACACACTCGCACACGCAGGACTCCTTAGCACTTTCACACGCCTCCGTAGACGCCACCTGCCCAGGTCCTCCCGTAGTGCCCAAAGCTCCCAGCGCAGGCAGACTTGGAGACATGAGCTGTTTGCCCTGCCCCAGGCAGCCAGCCTGCCCGGCGTCCCCATTGGGGCCCTGAAGGGTGGCAGGGTGACCCAGAATCTCCCAGCACCCCTGTGGACACCTGCCCCGGGCCTCTCTCCCCGTACCCGTCTCTCCCTGCTTTGCCCTTCTTCAGAGGGAAGGACACTCACTCTCCCTCCTACACTGAAGTCTCCCAAAGGGAAGCCCCCCCCCTCCCCACGGCCTGCCCCCTGATTTATGCCACCCCCTGGTGGGGAGGGGGAGTTCAGGCTGCTCCTGAAGTCTGACCAGACCGGCAGGACCAGCTTCCGGACCCCATCATGCACGCGCCAGGGGCAGCCCCTCATAGCCCGCGTGAGTTCCTTCACCCACCACCCGCGTGTCATGCCGAAATGAAACGGCTCCCTTCTCCCCTGGCATTTGGGACCCGGTGGGGCCGGGCTGGGGCCTGCCAGAAGCACACAGCTCTTTGTTAAGGAATATTTTCAGAAGGGAAGAATGTGCTGAAGAGGCTCGGGTGGAACACAAGTGAGTAGTCAGCTTGGTTTGTCCCAGGGCTGGGCTTTGGTCAAGCTAGAGGCCCCAGCATCCACGCGTCTTCCCGGGTCGTGTTGGTTCCCTCCGCCCGTCCTGCCACCCTACAGCTGTCACCCTCAGGTCCAACCTGTGGGCGCCCCTGGGCTTTTGTGGTCACCCCTGTGGGCGGTTTGGAAGGAGCCGCAGGTGGCTTGGCCCTGGCACAGAGATGAGGAAAGGAGATCACAGAGCGGGCACGATGGTGTGGCCAGGACTGCAGGGGTGAGGAGGAGACTGGGTCCCGCCCGCGCCAAATCCAGATCAGTCCAGCCCCCGCACTGCCTGTCTGGACTCCTTTGAGCGACATTAGCCTGGAAAGCCCCAGAGAAACAAGCCCAGGCTTCTCTGTGGATATTCACCAGTGGACTCTGGACGGCCCTGAGAAGGAGCCCATATTGGCTCGGGGCGTCAACTTCTCCATCTGGAAAATGGGGGGGAAAGATCCTCAGATCCTTGCTTTGTACTGCAGGGGAGCCAATGAGGTTAGGATGTAGTCCTGAGTGTCCCCCTGGGTGCCATGTGGAAGGGGCCGGTGGGGTCCAGCAGGGCAGTCATCCATCCATGGGCGCTGTCAGGATCACTGGCCGCCCTCATCCGCTGGTTGTAATTCGTTGGCACCTCTCTGGATGATGGCCATCTCTCTGTGGCCCAGCTGCATCTCAGGAAGCCGGCTCAGGTGGGGGTTGAGAGATGGTCTGTTGTGGGATTTGTGGCCACACAGAAGCCTCCCGTGGGGACGGAGGGTAGGAGGTGGACTGCTTGCTGGCAATGCCTCTGGCCCGCGTACACCTCTGATGCATAGACCCGGGTAGGGAGAGGTTTGCTCTGCCCACTTGCTGAAGGGAGGGGTGGTGAAGACTCCTGAAGGTCACGAGGTACACAGGAAACAGTCTCCACCTCCCCAGGGTGGGACCTTGTGCAGATCCAGTGGGGTCAGAAGGCTCCTCAGAAGAGGCTGGGTACGAACTCCTGGGGAAAACACGAGAAAGCTGCCAGGGAGGGCTTGTGAACAGCATCGGTGCACTTTTACCCTCGCTTGGGATACAGGCCTGTGTCTTTGTGTCTATGTGCTTTGGCAGGTGCAGGGGGGCAAGGAGGAACGTGATCTCAATTTCCTCTTGCAAAATAGAGGCGCTGATTGTTCTAGGTGAAGCCCTACTGAGTATTAGGCACCGAGTCAGCTGCTGGGGCATGAAAGAACGTCACATGTGGTCCCTGCCCCGCAGCTAAAGACCCTCCTGGCATTGGGAGGCAAGAGCTGAAACCAGCGGTGTGCCCTGCGATCAGGCCCGTGCCACATGCTAGGCCCTGTGCCAAGCACCATTTACATATTATCTCATTTAATCTTCCGAACAACCTGGAGGAACCTAGATTCCAGTGTGTGCCCTTCCCACCACGTCCTGCTGCTTGCCGTGTGGAAGCATGAGATGGAATTATGCACAGTGTGCGGCGGGAGCACAGAAAGGGTCCAACGCATCCCTGGGGCGTCAGGGAGGGTGGAGCAAGGATGACGTAGAGGCCCAGAGAAGAGCTCACCGGGCAGGCATGGCAGGGAAGGGCGTGCCAGGCAAGCAGAGTGCTTGGACAGAGGCCCACCAAGCAGGAGCCAGCGTGGTGCATTCAGGAAATCGTGCCTTGTTTGGTGGGCCTCATCCTGCAGGCCCTGTGTCCCAGATGCTATCCACGGGGCGCACCCTGTGTGCTGCTCCCTGGGAAAAGGGACCCGTAGCTGGAAGAACTTGGACAGGCAGCAAGCCCCACCTTGCCCAGGGGAGTCTGTAGCACATGGGCTCCGGTAGCCAAACAGGGGCAGTGAAAGGAGCGAGCACGAACTCACCAGAGCCAGGGAAGCGATGTATCCCTTCCGGGGAGATTTTGAAGGCCCCATCCGCACAGCACAGCTCGCCTGCACTTTTCCTGCATGGCTCAGCGTGCTGTGATGTGTTGTGAGATGGTTTCATTGAGGTCTGCCTCCCACAGGAGACCACTAGTCCCACGAGGGCAGGGTGCCTCTCTGTTCATGGCTGAGTCTCAGGCGACTGGATGCTCGGTAAATACTTGCATCGTTTCAGGATCTGACAGTCTTCCCTACTCAACCCACTTACGAAAGAGCACCTAAATCTCTTCCCCAGAAAGAAGTCGACCTGTTGGCCTTGGAGAGCCCCCAAAGGCAGGGCGCGCCCACCTCGCCCCTGCCCCCTGGCCCAGAGAGCCTGTGCAGCTGACACGGGCACCAGAAAAGCTATCATCTTGGCTTTGAAGAGCCAAGTGCCTTGCAAGATGCCACTTGTCTTATTCATGGGTCCCTGGAAGGCTCATAAGGGCTTTAAATGTTCCCCTTTGTCATCCTCAGGGACCTAGAGGAACGAGGGGTTTGCAGGAATGAAGCTGTTTCGGTGGCAGTAGGAAAGTTGGAGATGATACAGGGTAGTAAACATTTTATTATTTTTTTTTTTTTTAGGTCAGAAGGGATTCCACAGGTCATACTGGTCCACCTCTCAGATTTTAATCTGAAGGTATTTGCTGCTGCTATTATTACCAATAATGATAATGATAGTTTTACTGCGTTTAACTTTTAAAGAGGGCCACCACACTGGGGGTGGGCCTGCTGAGGAGGGGAGGTTTGTTTATTCATCCCACAAATATTGGATGCCTGATGCTGTGATGGAACTCTGGGGATCCAGGGGTGGGCTAGACAGCCCCTGCCCTCATGGAACTTTGCATCCCGCAGGGAACAAATACTATGGGCCGGCTTCTGTCCTAAGCACTTGACAGGTTTAGCTCAGGTATTCCTCCCAACAAAACCTGGGAGGCAGGTACTGTTTAACAGTTAACCCTGTTTTCAGATGACAAGACTGAGGCAAAGTGTATCTCAAAGATAGAAAGGGATGTAGGAGGGATTTGAACGCAGGCTACTGGCTCTGAAGTTCTCCCAGGAGGCCAAGAGATCTGGGAACAGTTACACACACACCCACAGAGGCATGGAAGAAGAGACACGGATATGGAAACACCTAAAGCAGCATGGAGTTGCAGCGAGAACTGGGGAAAAGAGGAGGATAGACAGTAAGCCCTGAATTCCAACTGCTGTTCTTGTTGTCCAAGGTTACAGATCGGTTGCCCGCCCCTCGCCAAGGGAAAGGGCCCGACACCGGGCCATTTCCCCAGGAGCTGGAGCCAGCCAGGACCATGGCGGTCTGCGGGCCCACAGTGACCGTCCTGGCAGGCTGGGCATCTAGGGTCACATGGCATCTCCTGAGGCATCAGATTCAGAAATGATTCTGTGTCCCCCATAACCATTCCAAGAAGAGGATCAGAAGCCGGCGGGGGGAGGGGAAGTGGGGAGCCAAACTGGAAGGAAACTCGGGGTCTTTATTCTTGCCTCTGAAAATGCCAGGCTCTGAGAGAGGGCGCATACACACTCACCCCCTCTCCCCATTGAAAACCAACGACTGCACTTTCCTCAGTGCCCAGTAAATTGGGCATTCGAGTTTTGTGTGTATTATTCCTAAAGTGAAAGGAAGCAGGAAGAAGGCAGAGGTTCTGGAGTCAGAAATCCAAGCACAAGTCCTGCCTCCCCTGCGGCCTCGTCGGGGGCCCTGGCACCTGTCCTACTTGCTACGGCACCTGGCATGTGTTACAACTGTGCTTTACTTTTCTGTCCACGCTGATATGGCATCTTTTTTTCAAATTATCTTTCAAATAGGGTTTATTTTTTCGAACAGTTTCAGCGTTACAGAAGAACTGAGGACAGTGGAGCATCTTGTTGGCTCAGTCAGAGCATGTAACTCTTGATCTCGGGGTCATGAGTTCAAGCCCCACATGGGGCATGGAGCCTACTTTATTATTATTTTTTTAATGTTTAATTATTTTTGAGAGAGAGAGAGAGCACGCTCCAGCAGGGGAGGGGCAGGGAGAGAGGGGGACAGAGGATCCAAAGCGGGCTCTGCACTGACAGCGGGTGAGCCCCATGTGGGGCTCAGACTCACGAACCATAAGATCATGAGTCAGACCCTCAACTGACTGAACCACCCAGGCTCCCCAAAGCCTACTTTATTTATTTATTTTAAAAAAAATTTTTTTTAATTTTTTTTTAACGTTTATTTATTTTTGAGACAGAGAGAGACAGAGCATGAACGGGGGAGGGGCAGAGAGAGAGGGAGACACAGCATCTGAAGCAGGCTCCAGGCTCTGAGCCAACAGCCCAGAGTCCCACGCGGGGCTCGAACTCATGGACCGTGAGATCGTGACCTGAGCTGAAGTCGGACGCTTAACCGACTGAGCCACCCAGGCGCCCCTAAAAATTGTTTTAATGTTTATTTTTTTTCGAGAGAGACAGAGACAGAATGCGAGTGGGTTAGGGGTAGAGAGAGAGGGAGACACAGAATCCAAAGCAGGCTCCAGGCTCCAAGCTGTCAGCACAGAGCCCGACGCGGGGCTCAAACTCACGAGCTGCGAGATCATAACCTGAGCCAAACTGGGACGCTCAACCGACTGAGCCACCCAGGCGCCCCTCCCCAAAGCCTACTTTAAAAAAAAAAATTGAGACGATTGTGCAGAGAGTTCCTGTAGACCCCACACCCAGTTTTCCCTATTAGTAACGTCTTCAGTTAGTCTGGCACATTTGTTATGATTAACAGACTGATGTTGATACATTAACTACAGTCCACGCTTTATTCAGGTTCCCTAATTTCCTTGTCCTCTTCCAGGATCCCATCCTGGATCCCACGTGACATTTTGTTGTCAAATCTCTTTAGGTTCCTCATGGCTGGGACAGTTTCTTAGGCTTATCCCTACTGCTGATGACCTTGACAGTTTTGAGGACTGGTCAGGAATTTTCTAAAATGTCCCCTCGTCTGGCTTTGTCACATGTTTTTCTCGTAGTTAAACTGGGGTGATGTGTTCTGGGAGGAAAGACACAGAGGTGACCATGCCCTTGTCATCTCATCACGGGCCCAAGCTCTCAGTATGACTTATCACTGTCCGTGTTGACCTTGATCACTTGGCTGAACAGCACAGAGATTTTTGTCTTCATTTGGCGAATGTTTACCGACCACCTGCTAAATTCCAGATGTGTTAGGATCTTGGAGTAGAAAATTAAAGAAGTTAGGCCCAGGGCTCCTGGGTGACTCAGTCAATTGGGAGTCCAACTTCGGCTCAGGTCATGATCTCACGGTACGTGAGCCCGAGCCCCATGTCGGGCTCTCTGCTGACAGCTCAGAGCCTGGAGCCTGCTTCAGATTCTGTGTCTCCCTCTCTCTCTGACCCTCCCCTGTTCATGCTCTGTCTCTGTCTCAAAAATAAAAATAAACATTAAAAAAAATTAAAAAGGGGCGCCTGGGTGGCTCAGTCGATTAAGCGTCCGACTTCAGCTCAGGTCACGATCTCGCAGTCCGCGAGTTCGAGCCCCGCGTCGGGCTCTGGGCTGATGGCTCAGAGCCTGGAGACTGCTTCCGATTCTGTGTCTCCCTCTCTCTCTGCCCCCCTCCCCCCGTTCATGCTGTGTCTCTCTCTGTCTCAAAAATAAATAAATGTTAAAAAAAAATTTTTTTTTAATTAAAAAAAAAAAAAAAAAGAAGAAGTTAGGCCCTTGCCCTCAGCACGTTCATGACCCAGTAGGGCAGGCAGGCACGTATAGAAGTAATTGCCATAGAATGTGCCTTGGGCTGGGTTGTAGGAGATATTTGCAGAGAGGAGAGAAGTGAGCCAGCGTGCTGGAGGTGGAGGTTGACAGGAACAATTTCACAGGAAAAAAAATATTCAAAATGTTGGAGAATGCCTTTCCAGCAAGAGGGAACAGCATGTGCAAAGACACAGGCAGGAAGAAGCAGGTGGTCACAGAGGGCTGAGCCTGGTGGGGCTTGGATAACAGAGAAGGGGAGGCCGGCAGGGCTGTGCACACCGGGCAAAAACATTTGGTCTCCATCTCCAAGTAGGGAGTGGCTGAAGGGTCTGGGCAAGTGCAGAGAGCTAGCGCCAGGCTCGGCCTGAGCAGGTGGGTGGAGGGCAGCACCACAGACCCAGCGAGGCCCCTCTGCATCAGGAGGAGCAGCTGGCTTTAGGGAAGGTCTTCCTAAAATGCAAGGCCAGCCAGGCTCCTGCCTTGGTCCACAGGACCCAGTGGGGGTCTGGCCTCTACAGAACTCTCCAGTCTCCTCTAGAGTAGCATGCCTCCCTCCTGCTTCTGCCCTGTGGTCCCTCTGCCATCCCATCCCACCCCATCCCATCCCTATCATCATTTTCTCTGAGCGATCATTCACATAACATAAAAGTCACCCTTTCAAAGCGAATGGTTCAATGGGTTTCAGTATATTCAAACGCTGTGCAACTGTCCTCACTAATTCCAGAACAGTTCCTTGCTCCAAAAAGAAATCCCCCACTCCCCCGTTCACCCTAAGCCCTGGCCCCCGGCCACCACTACAGATATGCCTCCTCTGGACATTTCATATAAATGGAACATGTCACTTGTGGTCATTTGTGTCTGACTTCTTGTACCGAGCATGTCTTCCGGGTCCATCCACATTGTAGCAGGTGTCAGAGCCTCCTTCCTTTTTTATGGCTGAGTAATATTCCATTGTATGGATGGACCACATTTTGTTTGTCTGTTCATCCATCAACGGACATTGGGTTGTTTCACTTTTTGTTGCGAATAACACCGCTGTGAAGAGTCATGTGCAAGTTCGCGTGTGCCGTGCGGTTTCCATTCTTTTGGGTAGATATCTAGGAGCAGAATTGCTGGGTCATAGGGTAACTCCGTGTTTAACTTTTGAGGGAACTGCCAGATTCTTTTCTGGGCTATCTGTTCTTCCAAGCGTGCCTCTCAATCTGTAATAGAAAGTTTGGATGGTCGTTTCTTATTCTCTATGCTCTGTACACTCCGGGAGGGCCGCGACTGCGTCGGTGTTTGCCCGGTATGGTGCCCAGCACCTCGCAGGCATTCAGCAAATATGGGTGGGTGGGCAGGTGGGTTCAATTTCTCAACTCCTATGTTGTAGGCTCAGTGCAGGGCACCACACTGGCAGGGACTCAGACAGTGGCAATTTTTACCCTGGTGGGTAATATTCAGGAGCCAGTTGGCAATCTTGGCTGGTGCTCAGGAGAAAGGGAAAGCTGGGGAAAGGAGAGTGTCCCAATTGGTGGCATTTATTTGATCATTTAAGCCTCGACAGTGAGACCACCAGGGGCATGAAGGGACAGGGGCCGAGGCAAGGCCCGTGGAGGAAGAGGTGCCGTGTAGGACACTGAGAAGCCCAGGAAGAGAGGTGGGAGAGAAGCCAGGAGCCTGGCCTGTCTGAAGCTGGGTGGAAAAGGACTTCAAGAAGGAGGGCGCATGGCTGGCAGTGTCTAAACAGCCGGAGAGGGGGAGAGAAGTAGAAAACGCCCAGCATCTGGGCCCTTCTGCCCCCGCGCCCCCTGCCCCTAGCACACTGGCAGTCTCTTCCCACCCCTCTAGGTTGGCTTAGCCATGGGCTCAGCCTCATAAGCCATGCGCCACCCTGTGGACGTGTGGAGGGTGGGAGTGCCAGCAGGCAAAGGGGTAGGCGGCCCACTGCCTGCTCTGCAGGGTCCAGGACCCCATTCAAGTGGCTGAGGTGGGGTAGAGGCAAAGGGGCTTGAAGTGAAGGACGCTGAGAGGCTGGCACGTCAGACCCACTGGACCCGCATGTGCATCTCAGGCCGGTGGCCCCTCAGCCCTCGAAGGGACTGCCCCATCTGTGGGTCTCTGTACCCGTCAGGCAGGGGAGGCGCTGCCTCATCCGCCTATTTCCCCCCGTTTCCCTGTGCCCAGAACAGTGCCTGGCCCTCAGACAGCCCTCAGTGAGCATCAGGGAAGGACAGTGAGCTGGGAAGAGTTGGGCCTCTCTGGAGGGGAGGCAGGGCCACCCGCAGGGCTAGGAGGGTGGCGGGCCGGTGTCTGTCCCAACCTACTCAGTCCCAAGAGTGGCAAGATCTGGTCCGTGCAGGAAGTGCATGCATGTGTGTGTGTGTGCACACGTGAGAATGCGTGGGTGTGAGACGGACTGTAGATGCGTGTGAGTGGGCCCTGTGTCCGAGTGTGTACGCATGGGTGTGGGTGCAAGATCATGTGTGTCGCCGTGAGTGCAGGGGGTGTGAGATAGTGTGTGAGTGTATGTAAGTATGTGTGGGTGTGTGTGGGTCAATTACATGAGTGTGTATGGTGTGTATGTGTGTGTGTGTGTGTGCGCATCAGGAGGATGGCTTCCAGCGCCAGGCAGTGTTTAGAGAATCTGGCGACGAGTCAAGAGAAAGTTCCTGAGGGATCAGAAGGTTCTGCCTCTCGGACTGCAAATTTCAGCTATGTGTATTGAATCAATTTTACTTCCTGTATGAAGTCCACATTAATATGTGATAAATATCTGGACAAGCCGTGCTAGTGGCTGGTTGTGTTTTGAAATCAGAAGGCCAGAGTTGAAGCAGTCCCTCGGGTCCTTTGGGGGTGGCATCGTGGACACCAGGGCACTCCAGGCCTCCTGAGATGGCAGGCCCAGACCACCACCCTGGCCACGTGTGGTCTCTTGCTCCAGGGCTCCCACTGCTCCCCCACCCCAGCGGTGCTTAGGAGGCTCCCGTGCTCGCCTCCCCCACCTCTCTCCCACCTCCCAAGCCTGCCTTCCCAGCTCCTCCCCGCCCAGAGAGATCCTTCCAGGTCAGGGCTTCCTGTGCACAGCCCGCCTCTGCCCTGGCTGGTCACAGACTTTGACTCGGTGGTAGGCCCGGAGCGGGCCCCACCTCTCTCCGGAGAGGTTAACTCCTGGCTAGATGGTGCAGAGTGGCCCATTCTCTGGGGCAGTTGTCGCTGGCCAGCGAGGCCGTGGGAGGAAGAGCTCTTCCAGTTCTGCTGGGGTTCGCCACCCAGAGTTTGTACCGCCCACCCAAGCCAGAGCCCTCGGCACCCAACAGAATCGGAGAGACTTGGGGAGCCAGAGGCAGAACCAGGGGCCCTGAGGAGCCACAGAGACCTGGGAAGGGAGGGTTCTGGGCCCCCTACAAGGTGAAAAAAGAATGATGCCCCCTTGCTCCCACCCCGTGACAGGGCAGCACAGGGCAAGGAGGCTGGAATCAAGTGTATGGCCAGGGTCAAGCCCAGCCACCCAGTGGGCCCTCAGGTGTCAGCTGGGGTCTGAGTTTAGGCTGCAAGTAGGCGCCCAGTGACCTGACGGCAGGTGTGAAATGGTCTACTCTTGTCCTGTCATTGTCCTTCTGCTGCCTAGGGGACCAGATGCCCCCTCTCTGGGGCCTAGCCAAGGGCCCCTCCGGGCGGAGCTGTCAGAGCCAGGTCACGTGGGGTCCAAGGGCAATAGTGGATTCCTGTCACAGACTATGGCAGGAGAGTAGGGGGGCGTGAAGGAGCCGTCCAAAGCGACAGGGAGGGGAGGCGCACTTTCTTCCCGCCTCCATGGCCCTGGAGATCCCCATCCTCTCAGACCGTTGATGCTTGGGCTTACCAGAAACATGACTGAGTGGAAAGAACACCGCCCCTGGCCCCTGCCTTCGCTCCCCTAGCCATCCCCCACCCCTAAAACCTCCCACCAGGGTGATGGCAGCTCCTGCCAGCAGTCCCCACACCAGGCATAGCAGAACCCTGGAGGCCAGCTAGACGTTGGTCCTGGCCCTGGAACGAATGATCAAGGCCACCATCTAGAGAGCAGTCATTAAGTGTCAGGCGCCGTTCTCCCACGTTCCATGCGGTGGCACACTCAGGTTCACCGCCACCTTCTGGAGCAGGTCCTGTATGATCCTCAGTCTTTGGAGACTCAGAGAGACCAGGGGACTGGCCCAAGGCCACCCAGCTGGTTGAGGGGGAACCACGGTTCAGACACAGATTCGTCCGAGTCCAGAGCCCTCGCTTTCGGCACGGTGCTGAGCTGCCTCTCCTGAAGCCGGCAGAAAGCAAGAGGCTAGTGTACTGGAAGCTGCCAGGAGGGCGGGGCCAGATCCTCCCCAAGAAAAATCAGACAAATGGGCCTGGCAGCCGCCCGGCCAAGATGGGGGTACTGACGAGAGCCTGTGGCTCTCGCTCTGCATCCACCAGGCCACACATTCCCAGCACTTTGACGCGTCCATCCCCGGCTTCCCAGCCCAAGGGGAGTCGACTCTTCCGGCCATTGGCAACACCAGCCAATCAATGGTAGAGAATAATTGTTTCTGGCTGTGCCAGCCGCCCACTTTGGTTGATGAGACGGGGAAGGTCGGATGCTGAGGCAGGGCTCCCAGGACAGGATCTAGCCAGAGACAGGAACCAAGGCCGTCAGGAAGGGCCACTGGAGCAGGGGCTTCTGTGCCCCCAAGGCCTGAGTGACAGGGAGCCTTTGCCCCTGGTCCTGCTGAGGACTCAGGGATGTCAAGTTGAGACCTGGCCTTTATGCCCGGGGACAGCAGGGCAGCTCGGGCCCTGGCTGCAGTCCTTCTGTCTCCGTCCATGCATCTGGACCCAGGCAGGGATCATGGTAGCTGGTGTCTTGCATAGAAGGAGCCAGCATGGCCGTCCGCTGGACTGGAGTATGTGGGGATGGGGGGTGCACCTAGCGGACAGACCAGAGATGGGCAGCCCGAGGTGAGGAAATGTCCACAGGCGAGCAGCAGGCTCAGTCGGCCCAGAGCCAGCCAGACAGGGTAGGCGCCCCCACCCAGTGCTGACCATACATGTCTCTGGCCCCCAGACAGAGCTGTGACCTGGCCCTGCTCGCAGCAGACAAGCCTGCCCACCATGGCGAGCCCCACTCTGAGCCCCGACTCCTCATCCCAGGAGGCCCTGTCGGCCCCCACCTGCTCCCCGACCTCTGACTCCGAGAACCTCAGCCCCGATGAGCTGGAGCTGTTGGCCAAGCTTGAAGAGCAGAACCGGTGAGTTGGGGCCTGGGGGGCGGGGAGTGGCCTCAGGGGTGCAGCCTGGGCCCCACGCAGAAGTTCCCGGGGGCCCCCCCTCACGCTAAGAGCTGGGCCCGGCCCTCGGCAAAGTAACAGCGCCCACCGGAGGCTTGACAAGGGACGTCTTCTGCCGTCCTCCAACCCCGGATGATCGGTTTCCCCATTCCGATGAGACCAAGGTTTCAAGAGGGCCAGTGAACCTGGCCTTCGCTGGCTGAGCCTGTGTTGGAGGGAAGAACAAATCCTCTGACTCTGGAGCCAGGCCTTCCCACCTTTCCTCTCTGGCCCTTCCCCTGGTTTCAAAATGTAAGCGGTATTATTATTCGGATACAATGAGGCCAATGGACAGAGAGTTTGTGAGTCACCGCCTCTAAGAGGAGGGGGCCCGGCACACCATGTGGGGCTAACCAGGAAAGCACCAGGGTCGGTCAGGGGGCAGAGGGAATGAGGCAGGACGTGAGCAAGAGCCTTCGTTGTGGTTCCTGTAGGAAGGAACAGCGAGGCCGACTGGCTAGCTCGAGTAATCTCAGCAGGCTCGGGGGTGCAGGGCCAAGCCTAGTTGGCCTGGCACCTGGCCCTGGGGTGATCAGAGCAGGGGAAGGGGTTGGTTTGGGGGTTCTAGATTGGTTGGTCTGCATAGGAAAACTGCGCTTGGCAGGCAAGTCCTTACCCATCTCTAGGAATCTGCTAGGCTGCCAGAGGGTGGTCCCCCCCCGGGGTCAGCGAGGCCCCAGATGGCAGAGCAGCAGAAACACACAGCCACACAGCTGCTTGCCAGCTGGCTGAGTGGCTCGCCCTCCCTGCACCTGGTGCGTAGAGCGTAGATCTTAACCAACCCTGCCCTGCGGTGCTGGTACGCGACTGAGTCCACCAATGCACGGGCTTCTCAGCCCCGTGCTGGACACAAACGGGACACAAAGATGTTAGCCTCTCTGGGGGCCCGGGAATGAGGACCACGGCTCAGAGAGGGTAGAGCACCGGCTAAGGCCCCCCAGCGAGAACAACTTAGACCCAGTCTGGGACTCCTGAGAGGAGGGGCCGGGCTCCCCCGGGGGTGCCCTGTCCCCAGAGAGTCACTAGAGCCCAGGGGCGGGGGCAGGAGTTGGCCGCAGCCGGGGCCCCGCCCCCACCAGCCCCTCTCTGCCCAGGCTCCTGGAAGCCGACTCCAAGTCGATGCGCTCCATGAACGGCTCCCGGCGGAACAGCGGCTCCTCGCTGGTGTCCAGCTCCTCGGCCTCCTCCAACCTGAGCCACCTGGAGGAGGACACGTGGATCCTGTGGGGCCGGATCGCCAATGAGTGGGAGGAGTGGAGGCGCAGGAAAGAGAAGCTGCTCAAGGTGGCGGGGCCTGTGGGGCTGGGGGGGCCGGCCGGGTCACTGGGCCACCGGAGGGCAGCACCAGGGTCCCAGGGCCGTCTGGGGCCCCGCGGGCAGAGAGCGGAAGTGGAGATGAGCCTTGCCAGGACACGGGAGGGCCAGGGCCGCGGTGCAGGGTGGGGCCGGCCAAGCTAGTGGCTGTCACGCCGGTGTCTCAGGTACCCGTTTGTTTCCCGCCCGCTCTGTTCCGTGACGGACTGGGGACCACGCATTAAGCAGCATGGTTTCTGTCCGCAGCACGGGGGCTCGGCCAGCTCTGGGCCGCAACCGAGCCACAGGCCAGCCCCGTCTCAGGGCTGGACCAGGTGGCCGTGGGGAGGCCGCCCTGGGACAGGGTCCAGCCCGGCCTCCCGCCCCCCCCACCCCCCCCACCCCCCCCCCGTTGGCAGGAGCTGATCCGCAAGGGCATCCCCCACCACTTCCGGGCCATCGTGTGGCAACTCCTGTGCAGCGCCACGGACATGCCCGTCAAGAACCAGTACTCGGAGCTGCTCAAGATGTCCTCGCCCTGTGAGAAGCTGATCCGCAGGGACATCGCCCGCACCTACCCAGAGCACGAGTTCTTCAAGGGCCAGGACAGCCTGGGCCAGGAGGTCCTCTTCAACGTCATGAAGGTGAGGCCCGGGGCCAGCGGGTCTCCACCGCCCAGACCCCGGCCTGTGAGGGCCCCTGCGGTAATGAGCGTGTGTCCCCTTTGCGGTAATGAGCGTGTGTCCCCTTTGCAGGCATACTCCCTGGTGGACAGAGAGGTGGGCTACTGCCAGGGCAGCGCCTTCATCGTGGGTCTGCTCCTCATGCAGGTAGGCCAGGCACCAGCCACAAGCCCGGGAGGTGGGCCAAAGCAGAGCGTGCCCCCGTCCAGGGCCCTCCTGGGGTCAGACCTCCCTCCCCACCCACCTACGACCCCCGCCAGGCCCCAGGCCAAGCCCCCTGTGGGTGGGCTCGGAGGGGCTGGCTGCCTGTCCTGGTCCACCGTCCCCTCCGGGAGCTGCCCGGTCACCGCCCAGGGCTGGCACTCAGGCGGAGGGCTTAGGTCAGCCAGTGCGGTGTTAGCTGGGCCAAGGGTTTCCTCCAGAGAACCCGGCAGACCTAGGAGGGGAGAATGAAGACAGCTGGGGCTAAACCAGAGGGTGTCTCACCTTGGGCGCTGGAAGTGGCCAGCCCTGGGCTTCAAGTCCCAGCTCCCTGTTTCCTGCCAGGAGGCCTGTGGTCTCAGCCTCAGGAGTTTTCCCATTAATGAAACCGGGATGATGATATTTACCAGGGGTTTGTTATGAGGGTCCATGCAGCCTACGCAGTCCACGTTCTGTTAAGTCTAAACGTAACAGAGGCAGGCGAAGCACCACGCCCCAGGGCCATAAGAAGAGCCGCGAGCGCCCCCTCCCACCCTGCCTGTCCCCACCCACCCAGATGCCCGAGGAGGAGGCCTTCTGTGTCTTCGTGCGGCTGATGCAGGAGTACCGCCTGAGGGAGCTCTTCAAGCCCAGCATGGCCGAGCTGGGGCTCTGCATCTATCAGTTTGAGTCCATGCTACAGGTAAGCGGAGGCCCGGTGGTCTGCACCCGCTCACCCCCGCCAGTGGGTGCTAACCTAGGCCTGCCCCCTTCCAGTCTCTTTAGCTGAAAGTTCCAGGGCTGGGAAATCGCACACAGAGGTTCCAGCTCAGAAGGGGGTCCTGTGCTGCGACAGGGCCGGGGCGGGGGGCAGGGGGTGGATGGGTACTGCCCCAAAGCGTGCTTCAAGCAACGGGGCAAGGGCCAACCATTGATAGTGGGCACCCCTGAGAACATGGGACTCCCAGAGCCACCAGGGCAAGAGGGGTCAGGTTGGCTCTTGTCAGGTATACCCGCAGCCCCTCCTTGTCTGCTCCCCAGTGTGGCGGAAGGAGGGAAAGTGTTGTCTGCCTGCCTTTGCTGATACTGGAGAGCAGCCGCCTCTGTTTATAAATAGCAGCCCCCGCAGGGCCCGCCCCTGGCTGGCAGACAGAGACTGGGCGTGCGTGTATGCGTGCGTGTACACACACACACACACACACACACACACACGGCCTGCTTCAGAAGCTGGTCACAGGTGGGGCTGTGTAGCTCTGCATAGCAGATGGCAGGGAGGTGCTGTCGCTTGAGGGGACCGGGTCGTGTTGGCAAGCAGGTGGCCCGGGGCCACGGAGAAGAAGTGACCCCACCCTGGCCTGGGTGGCCAAGGCCTTCCCGGGTGAAGTAGCTGGACAGCACCAGAGAACCCCCAGCTGCGGAGGAAGCCCCAGGGCAGGTGGGGAGACAGCCCCAGAGTCTGTTTTGTCTTGGTGAAGGACATCCAGGGGGTCCTAACACCTGGTCCAGCCCCAGTTTCCCCGGGTCCTGTCACTTGCCAGCTGCCTGAAGTTCAGGCCAGGCAGACAGGCATCCCCTGAGCGTCGCTGGGCACAAGTACCACGCAGGGGGCGGTGGGTGGACACAGCAACCGGCGGGTCACAGAATATGGGGCTCACGCCACAGCCCACCTCTCGCTCTCTGGGTGAACTTGGGGAGTTGTGTAACCACCCACCTCCCCCGAGCCCCAGAAGCTCCCTCTTGAGGCAGAGGTGAGGACCCCACCGGTGGTTGTGCCAGTGCGGCCCCCCCCGTGCATCCCCAACACCCAGTAGCTGCTGCTGCACCTGCCGCCCCTGCCGGTGTCCCCACCTCGTGCTGCTCAGAGCCCTGGGGTACCTCAGCCTCCCCCAGAGACAGTGCCACGGGTTGTCAAGGGCAGGCGGGTAAGACCCCCCGGAGGCCGGAGCGCCGAAGCCCGGCCCTGGCTGGTGGAGGGGGCCCCGGGGGGCCCGGACAGCCATTCCTGGCGGCCTCCTCACGGCGCCTGGCCTCCCCCCCACCCCCACCCCAGGAGCAGCTCCCGGATCTGAACACCCACTTCCGCTCCCAGAGCTTCCACACATCTATGTATGCCTCGTCCTGGTTCCTCACACTCTTCCTGACCACCTTCCCGCTCCCTGTTGCCACTCGTGTCTTTGACATCTTCATGTACGAGGTGAGGACGCTGAACACCCCTTCCTCTCCCAGATCCCCAGCCAGGCCCGGGCTGAGGGAGGGCCGGGACTCGGGGAGGGGTCGGAGACCCCTGGGACGACAGGACCTGAGATGCACCGCCACCATCACCTTTGCAGGGCCTGGAGATTGTGTTCCGGGTCGGCCTCGCCCTGCTGCAGGTGAACCAGATGGAGCTAATGCAGCTGGACATGGAGGGGATGTCCCAGGTGGGCCAGAGGGGCAGGGTGGGCGGGATTCCCTTACACTAGGGGCACCGGGGCAGGTGAAGGCCTCCTGAGAGATGGCAGGGGGCGGGGGGGGGGGGGGCAGTTGCAAGGGCAGAAGGTGTCCTGAGCATCCGGACCCTTTGCCATGACCTCTGTTCCCCGAGGCCTTCCTGGAGGACCCAGACAGGCTCTGAGGAGCAGCCTGGGGGAAATGACGGAAGGTCTAGGCTTAAGCCAAGCCCTGGGCGGTCCTCCTAACCCCCCCCCCCCCCCACCGCCCCAACCTCCTGCTCCCAGCCCTGGGTCCTCCAAAGTCTAACCCGGCAAATAGTAATACCAGCCAAACTACAAGGTCTTGGGTGTGGTTTTGGTCCCAGCACGTGGGCCAGTCGAGGGCCCCGGGAGGGAAGGAGGGGTCTGGGCAGCTTCACACCCGCCCTGGCCGTCCCGCCTGCTGGAGAAGAGGCCAGCCTGCTTTTCCGCCATGTCCCCATCATGCAGGCCCCTGCCCCTCCCCGCGTCTTCCAGCTGGTGCTTCGGGGAAGAATGCACAAAGGCCACGGCTGTGTCCATGAACACGGGCATCCATTGTGCGCAGCTGCCAGAGGGGGCCAGCTGGGCTGGGGAGCGGGAGCCAGCCTGGCCCCGAACCGCAGCAAGCTGTGTGCTCCGTCAGGGCTTACGCTTAACCCTTTGCCCGGGCCCCCGGGCGCAGGCGTGCGGGCCGACCAGCGAGGGGTCTTCCCTCCAGGCTGCTCCCGCCGCCCTGATTCCTCACACTCTTCGGCCTCCTCTCACTGCCCCCTGGGGGCAGCGACATGCCTGCCCCTTCCCCTGCGGAGGTCCCTGTGCTCAGACCCCTCTACCGCCCGGCCTTTGCCAGCAAGAGCTCCCGAAGCCCTGCTTTTTCCCTTCGAACTGAGGTCCGGGCTGTGGATGCTGCTTCCCCGGCCCCGCTTCTCACGCTCACTCGCTCGCTCCACACGCCCTGACAGAGCGCCCGCAGCAGGCTGCACCCTGAGCTGGGCCGTGGCCGTGCCCCTGGCAGACCAGCTCCTCCTGTGGGGAAGCAGCATACAGCTCTGGCGGCCCCCGCACTCGGGGCCTCTGTGTCAGTGACCGCCTGTGCCCCCACAGTACTTCCAGAGGGTGATCCCCCACCAGTTCGACAGCTGCCCGGACAAGCTGATCCTCAAGGCCTACCAGGTCAAGTACAACCCCAAGAAGATGAAAAGGTCAGTGCCGGGCGGCCAGGGGACTGGCACAGAGGGGGTCCCCGAGAGTGGGACGTGGCCTCATCTGACTCCCCTCTGCAGGCTGGAGAAGGAGTACGCAGCCATGAAGAGCAAGGAGATGGAGGAGCAGATCGAGATCAAAGTGAGTCGCGGGAGTGGGGGCAGGGACGGGGTGCCCTTGGGAGGGCAGCCTTGCCCAAGCCGCACACAGCCTGTGCTTCGAGTCCGAGGCGTCTGCCTCCACACACCTGCCCTTCCTTCACCAGCGGGCCGGCGTGTGAGCAAGGGCCCAGCCCACTGTCAGAGACCGGCGGCAGATGAGGTGGATAGGTCCCCACCCTCGTGGGACGCCCTCCTCATTATCGTGGGGAGATGGTCGGGGAACAAATGGTACAGGCTATGGACTCCAGAAAGTACTCTGGATAAAAACGCGCAGAAGAGAGGTGGAGCTGACCCAGGGAAGATTGCTCTGGGCCCAGGGAGTCAGTGCAAAAAGGCCGAGCAACAGCAGGCCTGATGGACCGGAGGAGTATCAGGAAAGCTGGCCCTGATGGGCGGAGCCCTGAGGTCAGGGGCAGGCACGGAGGACCGAGGATGGTGCCCACTGTGGCCCCTCAGACCCAGACTCGCCTCTCTCTCCTTCCTTCTGCTTTCATCCTTCTGCATGTGATTTTAGTTATTCATGCAACAAGCATTTATTGAGCATCTACTGCGTGCCAGAGTCACAGCAGAGACCGAGGGTCTCCCCAGTCCAGTGAGAGGGACAGACACAAACCCAAACCCCAACACACCTGGCTTTGTCCTCTTCAGAATTCACTTCCCAGCTCTGCCGTGGACCAGCTGTATGACCTAGGAAGGTGGATTCACCTTTCTGAGCCTCAGTGTCCCCTTCTGCAAAATGGGAATAACATTTGCTCTGCTGTTCAAATTATTATCATTATTGTTAATTTTAGTTTTATTATCATCACCACTATCAACGTCTCTACCCCCTTTAGAGAGGCAGAGGCAGAGGCAGAATCTAGATTAGAAGCCAGGTCACCTGCCACCCATACCTGAAGGGGAAAAGAGGGCATCGGTGTCCTGGTCCTGTTTGTTGGTTTTCCAGAAAGTTTTGTGTCCTGAGTTTGCAAGCATCCCCCTTTCTCAAGAATGGCAGCTTGACTGATGCACAAGTCCCAATGTGTGTGCCTGTCTTGCTCATACACGGTCATGGGCCTGCACCCATCTGGTGACTGTGAGGGCCCAGTGGTAGGTACGTAGGGACACAGCAGACACTCAGACTACATGCCCAACCTGGAAATTTCCAGGAGAGGAGCCTGAGAGCCCACAGACCTTAAAGGATCCAGGCAGACACCTTCTTTCATGGATGGCCCTGCCCTTGGTGCTTTCACTTTTAGCCTGTTTCAAAATGTACCTGAAATTTGTTTTAATCAGGTGGTCAAGTGACAGACACAGAGACGACACTGCCCTTGAAAGAAGAATTTATTAGTCCTAGTTGCCAAAAGGAGGGGGCACGCCCCACCACACCTGGCCACGTGGGGAAGCACCTGAGTGGGTCACAGTGGGTCAGGATGCAGAGGGTGAGAGAGGGAAAGCGTGGGCCAGCTCCTTTATTGGGCATCCCCAGGAAGGAATGGGCAAGGCAGGCAGTCAAGTTTGAGTTCAGGATTGGTTGGTCTGAACAATTTCAGCAGAAGCTGTGGGCTACAGGAGAGTCCTCGGTTGCCCTGGGACAATTTGGGGCAGGGAGAACGCTGGCTGGGTGTGCGAGTGCTATAGGGAAGGTGGGTGGCTGTGGGCTATGTATTGGCTGGTTTGCATATGAAAGGCTAGTCGAGGGCCAGGCATTCTCTCCAAGGTTAGCAAGGTGGCTGGATATCAAAGCATCAAAAATACAGAAAATTTAAAAGAAAAAAAAAAAAGCCCAGCGTGTGCATTGACCCTGTAGTCCCTGTTCACTCCCTGTCTCTTATTTTCCCTTTGGGGTAAGCAGGAGAGAGGGGAGTTGTCAGTCGGGCACATGCGGCTTCTCAAGGATCTCTGCGATTCTGCAATTCTGCGGTGGTGGGTCCTGGCCGGAGAGAAGGCAGAGCAGTGCAGGGGCCGGGGGCGAGGATCAGGACCCTGGAGCGCAGATATGGGGCAGAGAGCCTGCCCGAAACAGATCGAACCCAGGCCAGCTGGGAGGCCCGGGCAAGCCACCACCCCCTTGGGACTCAGTTTCCCCACCCGTGACATCAGTGAATGACCCTCAATCGAGTCTATGATTCTCTCTGACCGCAGTTGCCTCCTGGGAGTGTTCTGAGTGTTTCCATCACCTTTTTCTCCCGGGAAGAAACCAGGAAAGGTTCTTTGTGATCCACAGGGAGGCGGGGCCCTCATTAATAACGGATGAATGTGGGGCCTGGGGCTTCAGGAAGACGCAGGATCTGGTTGGTGTTCATTCAGCACACACTCTGGGTCCAACTATCTGTACCCGCTTCGTAAGGGGTGCCTAGCAGAGGCTACGATGCAAGGCATATATAAAGCTCACCTGCTTCCCAAAAGGCCACGGGGAATTTAAAACCACAAATATCTAACCCAAATCCATCAGTGCAGGAGAGAAGGCGGAAAGCGAGGGAAACTGCCTCCAGAACCGCCCCGCTGGAGGGAAGTGACAGCTTTTGAGCACAGCTGATTTTTGGTGGCTCACAGAAATGTAGCTGTCCCGCTGAAGGAAGCGTGTGTGTTCAGCAAGACCCCCTCCCCTGGACCCAGACTCTGAGAACAGTTCATTCTGGTGCCCGAAGCAGAGCCATGAGGGGCGGGGACTGACAGACCCAGAGGAAGGGTCTGCCCAGTGATAGGTGTCACATTGGCCTTTGGCAGGCCCCCGTGTGGGGTGGAAACAGACTCCAGAGAAAGTGGGTGTGGGTGCTGACTGCTGACCCCTGAAAGCGATCACATTGTTTTAAGTGAACCAAGGATTCTTTAGAAAAAAAAAAATCTAATGGGCCATTCTGAACAGGGATTGGCCCTGACTGTTTTCTGGAATCACTGACCCAGAACATTTGACCACAACTCCATCTTGCCCAGAGGCGACCTGGCCTTTAAGGGGACAGACCTCTGTGTGTATGGGGAACGGGGTGGGGTTCTGACACACTCCCCCCCCTCTCCCCACATAGAGGCTTCGGACGGAGAACCGGCTCCTGAAACAACGGATTGAGACCCTGGAGAAGGTTAGGAGCGTGGCCACCAGCCTGTGGCACCAACTCCTCCAGGCCCCAAGCAGGACCCAGCAGCCAGAGGGCCGGCCAGCCCCCCACCCGGGCCAGGGCCCGGGCCCCACCCTGAGCCAGCAGGCCCCGAGGAGCATGGTGTAAATCTCACGGGGCCCCCACCCCCAGCCCCACCGAGATGGGGGCTGCCATATACTCAGGGGTTCTAGGGCCGCTTCGCTTGGGATCGGGTGTGAGGTTACAACCCAGTTCACTGCACACACTGGTCCCTCCTGGGCGGCCTGCATGGGGCGGAAAGAGGCAGAACCGCAGCTTTGACTGAGGTGCCCCGAATTAGGCCGCAGGCTCCCAACCGTGGAATTTGGAAGCCTCCCCCTCAAAAGAAAGGAGAGGAGAGGGGAGGCCTTACCACTGGCGCCGTGGTGGGATGCCACAACCTTGACCCTGGCCCCCAGCCTGCTTTTAAGGACAGGAGTAAAGGCGGGGGGTCCCACCTTCCTGCTCCTCTCCCCGCCTCACTTGGCCCTCCACTGCCCACAGAGAGTAGCCCCCCACCAGATTTTACTGCCCTTGCCCCAAAGTCTCAATTCTTGCTTAGACTCCACGGGAAAACACTTCGTCCTGGCCCAGCGCTGCCACCCCGCCCCTCACCCTCCGGGGATGGCGCCGCCTCCCACGCTGAGTTTTCTGGGCCCTGGAGGGTGTAGCCGTGGGCACCCCCACGTCCCCACCCACACAACAGACCCCTCTCCAGGACGGAGCTAGCTCTGGCTTTGGTCTTCCTCCGGGTCCTCTCCTGCTGGTTCTTTGGTTCTCTGGTCTCACTCCTCTCTCCCCTGCTTCTAGAGATAGTCCACTGCGTTAGTGACAAGTCGTTCTTGTCTGTCTCTCCCCCTCTCCTGTCCCTGCGCGCCTTCCGCTCTGCCTCCTCCCCCTGTTGCTCGGAACCCCCTCCGCCGGGTAGGAGAGCGCTGCTCTGGCTGATAGGTTAATCCAGGTACTGTAGCTTTTCGTCTCCCTCTCCCGTTTCCTTCCCCGTCCCTGCACACCACAGCCAGGGACGGCCTCTTCCTCGGCCACTGCCATGGAGGCGGGGCGGGGGGGGGGCATCTGGGGCGGGGGGGGGCAGGCCTGGCACCGTGCATGGGGGTGGCTGGCGCCCGCTTCTCAGGGGAAACAAAGGTTTCTCTAGGGGGGGAAGAGGGGTGTGCGCGTGACAGCACGGTGTGTGTGGGTGCGTGTGAGCGTGTCTGAGTGTAAGCCCATGCACGTGTGCAGAAAGCCTCCGCCCTCCAGGGGACACAGGTGGGGGCCCTGAGGCTATATCAGCAACAGGCCCTGGTGTGTGCACTGCACTGAGCCTCTCTACAACACACACACACACACACACACACACACACACACCACCACCACCCCCCCTCTGACCCCTCACGCTCCTCTCCGCTCCTACCTGCAAGGCCTACCATCTCTCACCTGCTTCTGCTGCTGCCTCACCTTGAATGGCTTTATCTGGAAGCTTCTGCCCACCACCTGGTGGCTCCGAGCCTGGAATGGGGGGCAGCCCGAATTGGTCGGGGTGGGGGGATCAGGCTGGGGGGGGGTTCTTTGCCCTGGGTAGATGGGGGCCCCAGATGCCAGGACCGGAGAGTTGTAGAAGAGCTACGTCCCACCTCCCAGCCCTGCCCTGAGGGGCTGTCCCTCAGGGGCCCTGGGGCCCAGACTCTGCTGTGCCATCGGCCTAAGTAAGGATCCTTTCTCCCCACCTGGGGCAGGGGCCGAGAGCCAGGAGCTGGCAGGGGAAGGAGCTGCCATTTGGGCTTTCTTCATTTAGGTGCCACAAAGCCTGGGCCCCCGGGTGGCTCTCCCCCTCCAGGCTCCTCCCTGTGCCCCTCCGCACGTGCCCAGGCCCGGCGGGGCTCCCCATCCCAGGCTCTGAGTGCGGGAGACCTCGTCCCCTTCCTTCCCTCTCTGGGCCGCCCCCTGAGGTGGGCCCGAGGGGGGGCCATATGTGAGCGGAGGGCCACAGCATCCGGTCCTCGCTGTGCTCAGGGCCAGGTGACGCGGGCGCAGGAGGCCGAGGAGAACTACGTCATCAAGCGGGAGCTGGCAGTGGTGCGGCAGCAGTGTAGCTCAGCGGCCGAGGACCTACAGAAGGCGCGGAGCACCATCCGGCAGCTTCAGGAGCAGCAGGTACCCGGCCGGGTGGGGCCCCGCACCACAGCCGCCCGGCCTTCCGGACCCGCCCGGTTACTTCCTAGCAGGCAGGGTAGGGGGGACGGAGAAAGCCGGAGGGGACGCGGCTCCCCCCACAGCCCCACACCCACGTCCCACCCGCCGGTGAGGCGTCTGGCCTGCCACACTGAGAACGAGGCGGCCTCGGCGCAAGGGCCCCTGGGAACCAGGCTGCACCTGCAGTGCCCCCTCCCTCAGCTGACGTGGCTGTGACTCCCTAGGGGAATGTCCAGCATGTCCCTGAGGTCTGAAGGGCTGTGGGCTTCCCCGGGGGCCAGCCATGCGGGATGGGAGCTAGAACAAGAGACAGAGAGGGTTCCCCGCTCCAATGCCCAGCACTTTGCCCTCAGAAGAGGGTCCGGTCTGTGCTCACCGCTCAGAGCTGGCGGAGTCGGGGTGAGGGGGCAGCCCAACTCTGTTGTGGGTCATGAACTCTGGGTCAGTGGCGGGGGCGGGGGGTGCTCAAGCGAGAGCACCGTGAAGAGTCCACTTCTCCAGGAGGTGGCTTTTCGGGTTTTCCTTTGGCTCTGCCCAGGCCACCTTCCTTTTGCCATGACCTGCCAGCGGCACCGTAGCCCTGGCGGCAGCAAGGCCAATGGGGAAACAAAGGCTGGGCTCATCCCGGCCTTGGCACGATGACCCCTTTCAGGCCAGAGAGACCGCCACCTGCCACCCCTGAGCTGCAGAGGCGGGTGAGGCAGGGAGATAGCTGCTGGGGCTGGGGCTGGGGCTCAGCGTGGGGCCCGGGGCCCACGTGAGCCAAGGGAGGGCCCCTCGAACCCCTGGATCTCGGAGACCTGCGGTAGCCAAGGGCGGCGAGCAGGCCCTCCCCTGGGAAGGGGCCAGCAGCCAGGAGAGGCTGGGACCACCTCCTGGAGAACCACCCTCCCGGGCCTCCAGGCATCGAGATGGGGCCATGGCTCCAGCCCCAGGGCTTGCTTCCCTCACACACCAGGCGGGTATCCACTCCCCTGGGACTCACCCTGGGGTACGTGCGTTGAGAAGCCTTCTGGGCCCTGAGCAAGAGCCTGATCCCAGCAGACTCCCCATCCCTTTCTGTTTTGAAATGAGGGTGCGGCGAGAGGAGGGAGGTGGAGGAGGGGCAAGAATGCCCCAGCCCCATGCTGCTCCCACCCCCACTTTGTGCTTAGGCGCCGACTTCACCTTGGGGAACATGCCTGGGAGAACCCGTCCTCCGCCCCAACCCCAGCAAGCCTGGGAGCCAGCCTGAGGCCCTGGAAAGAGCCCTGCAGAAGGTCCCCACTTTGTGGCTTTCCCAGCAAAGAGGCTAAGCCAGGCGGGCTCCATCCCTAGGCACCGAGCATCAGAAGCCCCATGATGGGGTTCAGCTCCCTCCCCACGGGGGCAGAAGGCACAGGGAAGGAGATCCAGGGCTTCTCACCACCGCAGCCGCGGCCCCCTCTGCCAGCCCAGGGGCTCTGAGAAGGGGGGGCAGAGCCCAGGCCTGCGGCCAGCTGGCAGGAAGGCTACTGACCCCCAGCTGCAGCCCTCTGCCTGCCCCCAGGACAACCCGCGCCTCACCGAGGACTTTGTGGCCCACCTGGAGACTGAGCTGGAGCAGTCACGGCTGCGGGAGACAGAGACGCTGGGGGCCCTGCGGGAGATGCAGGACAAGGTTCTAGACATGGAGAAGGTGCGACTGGGCCGGCAAGTGGGCAGGTGTTGGGGAGACCGTGGAGGAGGGGAGGTGGAGGGACCAGACGGGCTTCTGGAGGTGCATGAGCAGGCCCTAGTTGAGAAGGGGTGACCAGACAGACCCAGTGGGGCGTGTCAAGCCCCCCTGCCCTGGATATCTACACACACACACACACACACACATCCAGGGCACACACAAAGCAGCGTGACTCCTCAAGGGACAGCAGTGTGGTGGCTTTCAAGGGCTTCCTGGATAGCCAGTCCCACCTGCCTGTGTCTCCACAGGCCCTGGGGTCCAGGATGGAGGTGGGAAGGAAGGCCAGGGCCCCTGGGGGTTGCTCTCCCCCTCCCCACCTCCATACAGAGACCACCTGCTCCCACCTGTTACTCTGAAGGGCGCCCCAGACCTCCTGGGCCCTCCTCAACTGCTGTCACCCTGACTCCATGTTGACTCAACTCCCACAAAGCCCTGGGAAAGAGGTGCCCCAGCCAGCAGGGGGCAGCAGAACGCACTCACACCAGGCAGAAGCCATGCCCCACCTCCCTCAAGCCTGCACTATTTGGGGTGCCCTCCCAAGTGGGGTGTCTCCACCCCCCCATGGGCCTCTCAGCCTCCACCAGCTGGCCCAGAACAGGGCTTCCCTCCCACCTCCCTCCACATCAGAGGGAAATGTGCACACCAGGAGACCCTGCCACCCTCCCCCCAGCTCCCAGACTCAAACTGGGGGCGGTGAGGACCTCTAGCAGCAAGCTGGATTTTGACCCAAGGGACTGGAGCCCTTGGAACCGCCAGGCCTAGGCCTAGGCCTAGACTGTCCCTCGGCCTGTTTCAAGGAAAGGGGCTGCCTGTCCTGGTCTGGGGGAGAGAGGAACAGGGACAGGGAGCTGTGACCCACAGCCTTCTCGGCTGTTGCTGGGGCAGGTTCCAGGTCTGACCATGGGCCCCAGGGGGTGATCTCAGGTTCCCACGTGGCGGGGCACCCGCCCTATCCCATCCTACCTGGTGTTATTAGCAGTAACATTTATGGAAGACCCACGCGTTAGGGGGTCACCCTGAGACAGTCCAGTGAGAGCGGGTGCCGTTCTGCCGGCAGGATTTCTGCGGATCTAGGCCCGGGGCCACGTGGGGTCGGGTCTGCTCCCCAGGGGCCTGGGCCGCCTTCCCAGTGTATCCCGGGGTCTGGGGGCGAACCCCTCCTCGCCGGGGTGCCCCGGGGTGGAGCTCAGAAGACCGCGAGGGAGGGGTGTTGGTCCCGCAGGCAGGGCCGCCCGACGCGCGGCTTCCCCCGCCCAGGGCGCTGACCACCTCTCGCCCCGCAGAGGAACAGCTCGCTGCCCGACGAGAACAACGTGGCGCGGCTGCAGGAGGAGCTGAAGGCGCTCAAGGTGCGGGAGGGCGAGGCCGTGGCCTCGGCGCGGGAGCTGAAGCTACAGCTGCAGGAGCTCTCGGACACCTGGCAGGTGAGGGCCCCAGCCCGACGCGCGCGGAGCGGCCCGCGCGACCCTCGGGGCTGGAGACGCACCGTCCGCCTCTCCCCGCCCCCTCCAGGCCCATCTGTCCCGCGGCGGCCGCTGGAAGGAGTCCCCGCGGAAGCTGGTGCTGGGCGAGCTGCAGGACGAGCTGATGAGCGTGCGTCTGCGCGAGGCCCAGGCTCTGGCCGAGGGGCGCGAGCTGCGGCAGCGCGTGGTGGAGCTCGAGACGCAGGTGGGCCCGAGCGCCCGCGCCGCGGCGGGGGCCCGGGAGGGGGCGTGGGTGGCGGGGTGGGCCCCGCGGCTGGGCCGTGACCCCGCCCCCCGGCCGCCCTCAGGACCACATCCACCGCAACCTGCTGAACCGCGTGGAGGCGGAGCGCGCGGCGCTGCAGGAGAAGCTGCAGTACCTGGCGGCGCAGAACAAGGGGCTGCAGACGCAGCTGAGCGAAAGCCGCCGGAAGCAGGCGGAGGCCGAGTGCAAGGTGCGCCCCCGCCCGCCGCCCCGGCCCGGCCCGGCCCCCGCCCCGCCGCGCGCCTTGACGCGCCCTCGCCCCCTCTGCCCCCCCCAGAGCAAGGAGGAGGTGATGGCCGTGCGCCTGCGGGAGGCGGACAGCATGGCGGCGGTGGCCGAGATGCGGCAGCGCATCGCCGAGCTGGAGATCCAGGTGAGCGGCGGGGCGGCGGCGGGGGAAGGGCCCCGGGGCGGGCCCGGCCCTGACCCCCCGTGACCTGGCCCGCCCCGCAGAGGGAGGAGGGCCGCATCCAGGGCCAGCTGAACCACTCCGACTCGTCGCAGTACATCCGCGAGCTCAAGGACCAGATCGAGGAGCTGAAGGCCGAGGTGAGCGCGGGGCCGCCCCGGCTGGCGCGGGACGGGCGGAAGCCCCGCGTGTCCTCGGCGGGTGACGCTCGGGCGTCGGCGCCCGGGAGGGCGCGGGAGGAGCGGCCTGGCGGGCCGGGCTCCGTCCGTGGGCGCGTCCGTCCGCGCCTTCAGCGCGCCGGTTCCCCGCCCCAGGTGAGGCTGCTGAAGGGCCCGCCGCCCTTCGAGGACCCGCTGGCCTTCGACGGGCTGGGCCTGGCGCGGCACCTGGACGAGGACTCGCTGCCGTCGTCCGACGAGGAGCTGCTCGGCGTGGGCGTGGGCGCGGCGCTGCAGGACGCGCTCTACCCGCTGTCCCCGCGCGACGCGCGCTTCTTCCGCCGTCTGGAGCGGCCGGCCAAGGACAGCGAGGGCAGCTCAGACAGCGACGCCGACGAGCTGGCCGCGCCCTACAGCCAGGGCCTGGACAACTGAGGCCGAGCCCCGCGTGCTGGAGCCAGGGGGCCACCACCCGCTCCGCCGCCGCCTGGGGCCACACCTGATAAACTCCGTGCGCTCCGTGGTCCCGCCCACCCGGGGGCTAGGCCCAGAGCGGCGCGGCGCAGAGGGTAGGGCCGCGGGCTGAGGATCCTCAGGGTCCCCCGACAGGCCCACTCTCCACAGCAGTGTTTACCCATCTTGGTCTGTACCCCTCCGGGTCCAGTTCCCGGGAGGGTCTGCCCCTCTTAACAGCCAGGGCAGGGGACGACCCGGAGGTCCCAGGACTGGACGCGCAGGAAGCTCCCTCCTCCCAGCAGTCCCTCTTCTGGGACACGGGTGGCCCTGCTGGGAAGGGCCCAGGGGCTAAAGGAGGCCTGAAGAAGGGGGACGGCTCTGAGCTGGACATTACCACCCCACGATGCCCCTGGGGACCCTTGGCGGCTGGGCACAGATGGCCAGGCTGGCCTTTCCTGCCTGGTGCAGGCATCATGGCCCCTGCAGCAGAAACCAAAGTCCCCCCTACTGTGTGCAGGGCCAGCTGGGGTGTGAGCAGACAGCAGAAACCAGCCCGGGCGTGGGCAGTGACTGTCCCTGCTTCTTGGGGGCCAGAGCAGCTGCAAGGAAGTGAAGAGACCCCCCTCGCCCCAGCGCCCCCCCATATTCCTGTGTGAGACACTCCCATCACCTTGTCTTGGCCAACGATGGAGAGGCTCCCCCACCCAAGCTAGCCTGCTCTCCAAGGGGGTCCCCAGCCTCTTCATCCCTTCCTTCCCTGTGGCCCCAGCCCCACCCTCCCCAGGGGAGGACTCTTCCCAGTGGTTACCTCCCCTCCGCTGCTCATGGTGGTCCCGTGGTCTTTGCAGAGTCGGAGCTGAGAACGGTGCCAAAGTCCAACGATGCCCCCAGCCCCTTGCCCCCAGGGCCTTGCGACCCTCGGGCCTGACCCTGTCGGTGCTCCTGGAGCCCGGAGCAGCATCAAAAGCAATCTCCCTGGCGCTTCCTGGGGTGGGGACCCATGGTCAGTTCTCCCGTCCCGGTTGCCCACTCCTCAGTGTTACAAAAGCCTGGGGACCAGGGTGGGCGCCCACGGGGCTCTCCCACGTGCCCCCCGCACTGCCCACCACCATTTTGCACACTGCCTGTTCACACTCCACACGTCGCCCAGGCGGGAAAGATGGAAAATAAAGTGTATTTACACAGTCACAGACAAGGTGCGACAGGCCTGGGGGGCTTGCAAGCAGCCGTGAGCCCCTTGTCCTGAAAAGCAGTGTAGAGGACATCAGACTGCCCCACGGTTTAAGAGAATCAGGGGTAGGGGACCAGCAGGGGTGCCAAAGAGGCTGCCCGGGTTGGGGGACAGCAAGGGAGAGGAAAGGTCACTCGTTGGCTCAGTGTGAACAAAAGTGTGGGGGCTGGGAGAGATAGTACGGTGGGGGCGGGGGTGGACAAGTTGCAAAGGACTTCAGGTGTCAGGCTGACAGATGGATGCTTATGTCATGCTATTTTCAGAAGGGTGGCTCTGGAGACGGTGACAGGGGGAAGGTATTGGATGGGGGGCCTGATTTTCCACCTGGACAATATGCTTGGGCCTCCCGGGAGAGACGTGGAGGCATGTGGGGCCCCAGGGCTTCAGGAAGATACAGGACCTGGTTGGGGTTTGTTCAACCTCACACCCTTCCTCAGGCCTTCCAGGTGCTCTGCCTTGTGCCCAGCTCTGCGGGGTCCCCAGGGTGGCGGAGACAGACAAGGGGGTGGGGGTGGGGGGCTGAGCCTGCCTACCAGTGGGGTGAGTACCCAAAAGAATCCAGGAAGACTTCCTGGAAGGGGCGGGGTGGGGGATGGAGTTCTCTCCAAAGGCAAAAGCAGAAAGCGAGACTTGGCGGGGTCAGAGGAGGCACATGATGCCTATGAGGAAGGAACTGGAGAGAGCGGGCATGGCCAGACTGAGAATTGCTTCTCCAGTCGGGAGCCAGAATTTGTGCTTTGAACTGAGGGCACTGAGGAGCCATGGAGGGCTTAGGCAGGGGAGGGGGCACCATCAGATGGACCACAGTGTTGGGGGTCAATCAGGAGGCCAGGGCAGAACCCAAACAGCTGGACGGTAGGGACAGTGAGTAGGCAGGAGCTCTCCTGGGGGAAGGAGGCCCGGAGAGGCAGAGTCCGTAGGGGGGTTCCGCACGGAGCTGAGGCAGGTTCCTGGGGCGGGGGTGGTGGGGGGAGCGGCAGAGCCAGGGATGGCAAAGGGAGGCTTCCCAGGGAGAGAATCTTAATTGGGTCCAGGCAGATGCCAACCAGGCCCTGCCCTCTGCACCCAAGGTGCCCCTACCCACTGCCACCTGGTACCTGCCAGGGAGCAAGGCGTGACACCGGTTATGCACCAGGACAGCCAAGTCCCACATATTGACCCATGGCTCAACAGTGGTGTCTCCACGCACCATTCCCAGCCTACAGATTTAACACTGAGACACCCTCCCCCCAATGGCTGCCACCCCTCCTGCTCCCACAGGGTCATCCACCCCAGCTGGCTCCGGGGGTGGGGCAGGGCCCTGGGGGAAGTGTCTGAGGTTCTGCCCTGCTCCATCTTAGAGGCGTGGTCTTGATGCCCTGGCTGCCCAACATGTCAGGATTCAGCCCCTACCCTTGACTTTGTCCTGGCATCTGGAAGCAAGGACACCTGGGTCCTTGCAGGGCCCAGCTAGAAAGGGAATCTCTGTGGCTTGCCACTGAACCGAGCTTGAGTGGGGGAGCGTGGCCCCTAGGGGTGGAGGTGCCCGGTCCCACTGGGAGAAGGCCGACTCTCTCCTAGGACTCCAGACTGACATGAGGGGTGGGGACAGGCAGGGCTTCAGGATTAGGTCTGACAGGAACGTGGCTATAGGGTGGACTACAGGGACTGGGTCTAGGGACAGAGACAGGGCTAAGGGTCCGACACAGGGTCCCACTCTGTCCTTTTACCTGCTCTGCGGATTGTGGTCCCCCCCCACCAGGGAGGACCCTCAGGGAGAAAAGGCCTCGGGGCTGCATTTTCTGGAGTGACACTGGGGAGAACGGATCTGGGTGGGGCTAAAGGGGTCCAGGGTCGAGGTGACTCAGTTGCAGGAGGAAGGACAGGAATTCTGATGGGGGAAACAGGTGAAGACAGATTGGCGGTTTTGTTGAGGACTCTCGACTGTGGGCCCAGGCAAGGTTGTCTGGCTGGAGGGGCTTGAGGAGGACACCCTGAGATGGAGGGGAAGATGAGGCCCAGGGGTTGGGAGGCACGAAAGGGCCTCGTGAGGACTTCCTGGTCTCCCACCCGACCTTGGGAGAGGCTGCTCCTTTCCCGCAGAACCCTCTCAGCACAGTCGGCTCCCCAGGGACAAGGAAGCCTGACGCAGGAGGATCCTGTACCCTAGAGCCCCGGGGCCGGAGGAGTCCTGGGCGCAGCTGCAGACCTACCTTCTGCATCGGAACCTCCTCGGTGAGCGGAGGGCAGTGTGCCCGCGGGCTGGGAGGGCGCAGGAGGGAACGGAGATCGCCACCGGGTCTGAGACGACCCCCTCCCTTCGGCATGCGGGCACAGGGCGGCGTGCGAGGCGTGCGAGGTCAAGGGGCGCGCACCGTGACGAGGGGGCCTCAGGAAGAGGTCCCCCACCCTCGCCCCCGGACCTGGGCGAGCCCTTCCTGCACGTCTTTCCCCCTCCCCGCAAGAGCTGCCGGCTCCCTTAGGGGAGTATAGGAAGAGCTTCGGTCGTTCAACAACGCTGGGCACGCCTCAGCTCAGCCATCCGGTGGTCGGGCAATTCCACCGGGCCGCTCCTGCGCCTAACTTGTCCACCACGAGTCAGACAGGAAAAAGCCCACGTTCACGCACGTGCGTGGGGGCGCCGCGCCGGGGACTCAGCACCAGGTCCCACCCCAAGCCTGCCTCACGCGCCCATTTTCCTTAGCAAAGAGGCACATCTGCGTGGGGCGCGGGAGGCCTTCAGCCGGAGCTACAACCCGCTCGCGCACAGCCTCCAGCACCGGCAGGCCCAGCCCCTCTCGCCGCCCCGCGGTAGACCCCCTAGGCGACTTCGAAGGCGCACAGGCTGCAGCGTCCCGGCTTTTATTGCAAACTCGGGCAGCGCGTGGTAGACAATACACAGGACGCGGGGCGGAGCCTAAGCGGAGGGAGGGGGCGGGGCTCGAGGGGGAGTCGGCGTGTTTCCAGGCCAAAGGGGCGGGGCTCGAAGGAAAGACCTCGGCCACAGGCGTGGGTGGGTCGAGAGCCTGACCCAAAATCTAGGGCTCTAGGGGGCTACGTCCAATCCAACGGGGTCCAGACTCCCGAAGGAGAGCAGATAGGCGGGCAGTCTAAGACACAGAGGCGTAGCCAGAGGGGCGGGTCCTAAGGCCGGGATGGGTATGGTGGGCGGGGCTAAGGGTCTGGCTCAGTGGAAGGTCTCCACCTCTACCACCGTCCAGTCACCCTGCGGGGAAGCCACGTCGTCCGGGGAGAAGCTGGTGACCGAGGTGATGCTGGCGCGGGACTCGTCCAGGGGAGACAACAGTTCAGCCCAGCGGCCCAGTTCGGCGTCGCTGAGCGCAGTCCGGGCACCCCCCGCGACGCCACCAGCCCCCGCAACCCCTGGGCCACCGCCGCTGCCGCCCGCGGCACCCTCGGCCGCAGCTAGCAGCAGCGTCCGGCTCAGCAGGTGCTGCACGACGCTCGCCTGCAGCGCCCCCAGCGGCAGCTCGCCCAGGCGCGCCGGCTTCGCGCCGCGCGAGGTCGCCCCCGCGCCTGCTCCAGCCACGACCTTCCCACCACCCGCGCCGGGCCCAGGACCCGAATCCAGCGCGTCTGGGGCGGGGGTCGCCGACTCGGGCCCCTCTGCCTCGTAGATGGTGCACAGGCCGTCAGCGGAGCCTGACCCGGCAGAAGGAGGCCAAGGCAGAGGCGCTCCTGCGGAGAGAGAGGCTGGACTGGGCTCAAGGGGCGGGCACCTGGGCTCCCGCCGCAAGGCCCCGCCCCTCCTCCCGGTTCCGCCCCAGACCCGACTGCCCTGCCCGCGAGCTGGAAAGCCCCGCCTCCCATCCCGCCCTCCTACCATCCCCGGACTTCGCTCCTCCCACAGCTCGGCGAGGTCGGGGGGCTGCTTACCTGGGGTGCTGCGGACGGCCAGCGGCGGAGGGGGACCTCGGCTCCAGGAGGCCGGGTGGCAGGCGGCGAGCTCCGCGTCGGCGGGAGGGGAGGCGGCGGCGCCGCCCTCCGGCCCGCTGTCGTAGCCGCGCAGCTCTTCCGGCGTGCTGGTGGCACTGCTGCTGTGGCCCGCCAGATCCGGGCCGCTCAGCGTACTGGACGGGCTGCGGGAGGGCGGTGGCGGCGGAGCCGGGGCCAGCGCCAGGGTCAGCCGTGGGCCCGGGATCGGGGCATCGGGACCTGGGGTCGGGGGGCGGCGTGGGGCCTGCAGAGGGGGTGAGTCCAGGGGAGAGGGAGGGACCTGCAGCGGGGGCAAGGCCAGGGAAGGTGGAGCCTGAGGGGGTGTGGCCAGGGGCGAGGGAGGAGCCTGCAAAGGGAGAGTAGAGCCCTGCAGAGGAGGTAGGGCCAGGGAAGGTGGAGTCTGGTGAGGGGGCGTGGCCAGGGGCGGGGGAGGAGCCTGCAAAGGGAGCGTAGAGGCCTGGAGAGGAGGCAAGACCAGGGAAGGTGGAGCCTGAGGAGAAAGTGTGGCCAGGGGAGAGGGAGTTGTCCGCGGAGGGGGAGAGGGAGTTGTCCGCGGAGGGGGTGAGGCAGGGGGAGAGGGAGGAACCTGAAGAGGAGGCAAGGCCAGGGAAGGTGGAGCCTGGGGAGGGGGAGTGGCCAAGGGAGTGGGAGGGTCTTGCAGAGGTGGTGAAGCCGGAGGGGAGAGAGGGGCCCGCAGAGACGGTGGGGCCTGAACTGGGAGGAAGGCCTGAGGGGGTGTGGCCTGTAGAGGGGGTGTGGCCAGGGAAATTGGCGTCTGTGGAGGAGGCGTGGTTAGGGGAGAAGGTGCCTGCAGAGGTGGTGAGGCCAGAGAGGGTGGGACCTCTGTAAAGAACCGGGTCGGAGAGGGAGAGGCCTGTGGAGGGGGTGTGGCCAGATGAGGTGGGGTCTGTGGAGGGGGCGTGTCCAGGAGAGAAGGCGGAGCCTGCAGCGACGGTGAGGCCAAAGGAAATGGAGAGCATAGAGAAGGAGAACCCTGCAGAGAGAGGGTGGTCAGAGGGCAGGGAGAGGTTTGTAGAGGGTATGTGGCCAGAGAAGTGTCCTGCGTGGGAGGTGTGGTCACTGTATAGGGCATAGCCTGAAGTGGGGAAGGAGATAGGGAAGGACTGGTCCGTGGAGGGGGAGTAGTCAAAGCAGAAAGGTCCTGCAGAGGGGGTGTGGCTTGGGGAGAGGGCGGATTCAGCAGAGAAGTTGCTGGAGTCAAAGAGGCTTGTAGAAGGGAGGTGGCTGGTGGTAGAGGAGCCGTGGCTGGTGATCCAGGAGCCGACAGAGGAGGTGTGGCCAAGGGAGAGGGGAGAGTCAGAAGAGAGGGCAAAGCTGGAGAAGCTTGGATTGGGGGCATACTCTGCAGAGGGGGTGACACGGGTGGAGAGAATGAAGCCTGAGAAGCGGCCGTAGGAGAGGCGGATGACGCCAGAAAGGAGGTACCCACGTGTGTGGGTGGGGCTTGCGAGGGGGGTGTGGCCGGAGGAGAGGGGAGGGTCTGCAGAGCGAGTGGAGCAGAGGAAGGAGGGTCTAGGAGAGGGGGCGTGGCCAAAGGGCAGGTAGGAGAGCGAGGAGGGGGCGTGGTCGGTGGAGATGGAGGGAGAGTGGCCGGCAGGGGAGTGCCTGTGATTTGCGGAGGCGGTGCCAGTTGTGCAGTCAAACCCGGTGGAGAGGGTGTGGCTAGTGGAGGAGAAAAGCCCGGCGCGGGGGTAGCGCTCTTCCTTGGGGGTGTGGACTGGCGGGGGCGTAGAGCCTGCAGCCCTTTCGCCCTGGGCTGCGAGGGCTGCGAGGGCTGCCCGGGAGCCCGGGGTGTTCCACCCTGCGAGGCCCCGGAGCGGGCAGGGGAGGACAGAGGAGTGGCGTTGGAGCCTAAGGGGCGTGAGGCTGGCCTCTGGAGACCTCCGCCGGCGCTGGGTCGCCTCCTGGTGGCGGGGCTCGGCTCCGCGGCACCATGCTGCGGGGTACTGCTCACGGATTTCCTGGAGGCCTCGGTCGGAGGCCGCGGCCGGGCATTCGGAGCTGCCCGAGGGAGACCCACTTCAGCTCCTGCAGCCCGGGACCGACGGGAGGTGGCTGGGGAAGGGGCGCCTGGGGAGGGCCCGGAAGAGTCTGGGGACAAAGTAGAAGGCCAGAGGGTCACCGATACTTCCAGGCTGGTCCCCTTCACTGCCCAGGAACCCCGTTCCCCACCCCACACTCCCCAGGCCACGTACCTCTCCGTGCCCCGGCGCTCAGCGGGCTCCTTCTTGGTGTTTCTGGGGCTTTTCCTCTGGCCACGGGTTCCTCAGCTGGGGGCCGAAGCCCCTTCTGCGCAAGAGTGCCTAGCCTAGGGACAGGAGCGGCCGCGCTCAAGAAGGAACTCTTTGCTTTCTCCCAAGCCTGCATGTTCCCACCAATGCCCTCTCTGGGGACACGCAACCTGTGCCCAGCGACCTGCAAATGCACCCACTCCCCCAATTCATGTGTAAAATTGAAAGTTTCCAGTTAGTGACACTAGCCCTTGCCAAAGGGACTGGAGAGGCATTTTACCTGGTGGTCCCGCTGGCACGTCCCGGGCTAGAGACAGAGCCTGGGCCTGGGGTCTTGGCAGGGGCCCGCTCCCCTCTCCCAGCAGCTGGGGGCCTGGAGGCTGGGGGAGAAGGCCAAGTCAAGGCGGTGCCTCCGGAAAGGAAGGGGAGGCAGCAGCCTCACAAGGAAAGGGGGGACAGAAAGACGGGGTCTGAATGGGGGCAAAGAGGGCGGGATACCTGGACTCCGGGGGCCTGTCCCAGCGTTCCGAGTTGATCCCACCCGGGGAGCAGCCTCCGGGAGAGCGGCTGCCCGGGTACTTCCAGCTCGCTCGGCCAGGGGCCCTCGCCCTGCAGCTCCCGCTGCCCCCAGAACTCGGAGCGCCGCGCTGGTTACTGGGGGAGGGGGTCGAGGAGACCCCGGGGGTCTGGGGGTGGGAAGGCCGGGAGGGCGAGAAGCCGGAGTCCTTGTGGCGGCCCCCGCCCTGCCCTTGTCCCTCTTGTCCATCCCGCACCTGATGAGGAGACAGACAGATCAGCATCCCAGCTCCTGCGCTGCTACGCTGCCTGCAGGGACCCGGGTCCCGGCACCTCGCTGCTCCTTCCCCACCCACAGGCGCCCACACTTCGGCTTCGATCCACTTCCCTCCCACCCACACACCCACTCACCAGCCCAGCTGCTCACGGTGGTCCCCTGGTCCCACCCCCACCGCCTTCCTCCAAAGCTGAGAGGCCCTGCCTGCCCCAGCCCACCCGCCTCGGCTCCCTTTCAGGACCCGAGACCCACGCCCCTACCCCTCGCCCCTTCAGAGACCCGGACCACCAGCCTCGGGGACGGGGGTCTGCCACAGGCTCCAGCTGAGGGGGA
The DNA here is from genome assembly GCF_027475565.1 of Acinonyx jubatus. NCBI lineage: Eukaryota > Metazoa > Chordata > Mammalia > Carnivora > Felidae > Acinonyx > Acinonyx jubatus. The sequence continues at coordinate 159,783,253 of NC_069383.1, forward strand.
CGGGAGCGCAAGCCCTGGTCCCCTCCCCGGCCCCCAGCGCCCTCCCCGAGGATGCGGGCACCTGCCAGGAGGAGGAGCGGCCCCGGCGGCCCGCGAAGGGGCTCGCGGAGACAAAGAGCCGCGTCCGGAGCCCGTCCCCCTCCCCCAGCCGGGCCCTGGTCCGCTCCGCCCGCTCCACCTGCTCGCGCCGCGCTCACCTCGGGCTCTGGCCGCCCGCCTCTCCACGCTGGGTCGCCTGGGGTGGGGCCGGGCGGGAGCGCCGGGGCTGGCGTGAGCCGCCGGCAGGCGAGGGGAGGGGGCTGCGGGCGGTGGCGCGGGGAGCCGGGCCCGCCCCTCGGCCGCGGAAGGGGAGACGGGGGCGCGCGCGCTCGATCCAGACCCGGGAGGCGGCGGGCGGGAGCGCGCCGGGGGCGGTGGGGAGAGGCGCGGTGGAAGGAGGGGCGGCTTCTCCGCGGCCGCGCCGCAGGGCCCCAGACTCCCAGCCGCAGGGGCTTCGGGAGGGAGTCCCTTGGGGTCCCGACCGGGCCTGGCCCCTTCCTCCAAACAGACACACCTGCCTTGGCCCCGACCCCAACCACCTGGCGACCGATGCCCGCCTGGACGCGGATAGGCCGGGCCCTGGCAACCAGGGGGCGGGACCATCGTGCCTCGTGCCCAGTCAACCAATCCCGCCGCTCAGTGTCCCTGGTCCCAGTCCTCGCCTTCTCGACAGCGGAGGCCGGGCCCCCCAGGGTCCCCGCGGGCCTCCGCCCCTCTCGTATCCAAGGCTTTTCTCAGACCCCAGGAAGCCCCTACATTGGTTGCGGGAGGCGGACCACGGAGAGAATGCAGCCGTGGGAATTTAGGGGTAGGCTCGGATTTGGGAGAACACAAGAAGAGAGGAAGGCTGGGGAGGGCGGGGAGAGAGAACTGTGAGAGGCTCCGAGCCCTCGGCAGGGCAGGGCACCCCCCCCCCCCCCGCCATGCTCCTATGTCAAGTCAGCAAAAGCATTCAAGCAGAGCCGAGCTTTGGGGGGGGGGGAGTCAAATGGGGGGGTGTCAAAACTGGTGCCTGAAGGAGCAGAGACGACCCTGTCCGAGGCTGCCCAGCACAGCCGGTGGGAGTGGGAGGTGCCTTTCCCAGCCCGCGCAGGGGTCTCCGTGGAAGGACCTCCACAGGGGACTGGGGCAAGGGGGAGGTAGGAGTGGGAAGACAGAGCCGGCCGCCCTCCTTCATCTCTGCTTATTGCTAGGACACCTACCCCCCCCCCCCCACACAGTGCTTTCTACCTCTGATACCTCCTCTGTCCAGACTGAGCCACCCCCTCCCCCATCCCAAAGAGCCAGCGCCCTCTGCCCCAACCCTTTGCCCATCACATGCCTGCATGCCCACACAGGAGCAGTTCACTACTCTCTGGAACTGGGGGGGCTTCGTGCACAGGACGGGGCGTGGGGGGCTTTGGCACCTGGCTGAACCTGGGCAAGGAAGATAGACTCAACTAGGGTGTGGCCGGAAGCAGGGGTTTGGCTTTCTCCCCTCAGGAGTTGCGCCTGAGTTCAGTTGAGGTTCGGGGAATGGAAGAGAGAGAGGGCAAGGTCAAAACCCTTTGGAATTTATCCTTTCAATGACCCCTCCCTCCAGCCTGGGAGAGGTGCCCCCTCACCATTCCTCAGGGCGCTGCCCTCCAGAGTAGATCATTCTGGCCTCACCTCCTCCCCAAGTCTTCCGAGCATCACCTGTGTGAGCCCCTTCTGGCATGACAGCAGCCTGGTTCCCCCCCTGCCCACCCGCCCATTCACCAGCAGTGCCCTTCCGAGCAAGTCACAGCCACTGGCCACCCCCAGATGCCTGCTCCTCACCTTTTATAGTGCAAGGCCCCTCCGAGGCTACTCTGAACCCACTCTGCATTTCACTGGGATCTGGGCTCCTCCTTCTTTTAAGAACGCTCTTCAAATGTCCATCAACAGGGACGGATTACGCAAACCAGAGAGTACCCGACAGTAGAATACTCCTTGGCCAGAAAAAGCAACAAACTACTGGGGTGCCTGGGTGGCACATTTGGTTAAGCCTCGACTCTTGGTTTTGGCTCAGGTCATGATTTCACAGTTCATGGGTTCAAGCCCTGCGTCTGGCTCTGTGCTGACAGCACAGAGTCTGCTTGGGTTTCTCTCTCTCTCCCTCTCTCTCTCTGTCTCAAAATAAATGAATAAACTTTATTAAAAAAATTAAACATAAATAAAAAGCAACAAAGTACCAAGCCACTCAAAACAGGGACAAATCTCAAAAATATCCTGCAGAACAAAAGAAGCCACACACACACACACACACACACACACACACACACAACACGCTGCATGGTTCCATTTATATAACATTCTGGAAAATCCAGGCTAATCTGTAGTGTCAGAAAGCAAATCAGTGATATCTGGGGCCAGTGGAAGAGGGAGGTGTGACCCTCCCATGGGTGTGACCACCCATGACACTCACTCTCAGGTTCCCGACCCTCAGAGATTGTGTGAGACAATAAATGCTAGCTGTGTTAAGCTGCTAGGCTTGGGGGTGATTTGTTCGGCAGCGATCGATAACTACCTCCCATTCACAAAACCTTAAAAGCTGGGTGTTAAATAACAAGTGTCGGTGAGGATGTGAAGAAATGGGAGCCCTCGTGCACGGTTGGTGGGAACATGGTGCAGGTGCAGCCGCTGTGGAAGACCGGGCGGTGGTTTCCTCGAAAAAATGAAACAGACTTCCCATATGATCCAGCAATCCCACCCCAAAGAATGGGAAGCAGGAACCTGAAGAGATATTTGCACCCCTGGGTTCAGAGCACCACTATCCACGACGGCCAAGGGGTAGAGGATCCATCGACAGATGAATGGATAAACAAAATGTGGTCCAGCCACACAATGGAATATTTTTCAGCGTTAAAAAGGAAAGATATTCTGACACCTGCTACAACACGGATGGACCTCAGCAACGCGTGCTCGGTGGCAGAAGCCGGTCACGGAAGGACGAACACGGTAGGATTCCCCTTACGCGGGCTCTCTAAGAGAGTCACATTGGTAGAGACAGGCAGCAGGTGGCGGGAGGCAGGGGGCCGGGGTTTAATGGGGACAGAATCTCGGCGTTGGAAAATGAAAAGCGTTCTGGAGTCGGACGGTGGAAATGGTTTCAGAACAACATCAGTGCACTCAATGCCGCTGAACTGCACACTTCACCGCGGTGACAGTGGTAAGTTCTACGTCATGGTATTTTACCACAATGCTTTTTAAAGGCTGGGTGTGATCGATGGCGGGGGGGGGGGGGACACTCACGTGCCACCAATGGGGGTGTGAAGCAGACGGTCCTTCGGGAGAATCACTGGAAGGCGTGGTGCGTACGTGTGTTCCGTGACCTGGCTGTTCTCCTGGGGCGTCTACACCTGTGGCAGGTGCCCCAGAGTCCCCTCTGCCCCCCCCTTCTCCAGAGCAACCCGCAGCCTGACAGGAGCTGACGGTCAGCCCTTCTCAACCCCCTCGCCCCTTGGGTTGGACAACTTGGCGGTGTATCCTCCACTGTCTCCCAGAAGAACAGAGCCCCAGCTGCCTGTGAACCTGCTCCGTTTACCCTCATGGATGCCTGCTGGCCTCCTTCCTTTCCCGGTGTCACTTCCCAGTTACCCACCCCCCTCCAGGGCGCCCTGGGATCACCTTCCGGGTGGACCATTTGCCTCCAATTCCCCGTGTCAAGGTCTGCACCTAAAATGACACTTCAGTCGTTCACCCACCTGTCATTTACTGAATGCCCCCCCACCCCGTGTGCCAGGTACCATCCCAAGGGTTGGGGACACAGCAGTCATGGGGCTGCCGTCACAGTGACCTCGGCGATTTGTACAAATGTGCAAAGCCATGTGTATCAGGATGGTCACCCCGGCATAAAGCTGTAGACCAGGGCATGGGCACTCTCAGAGAGAAGAGGGCCTCCTATCTGTCTGTCTGTCTTCGAGCTGCCTGTGGTGGAGCCCACAGACACTTGAAAGAGGCCGGGTCTCCAAGGGTCGCGCCCACTACAGGGCTTCGCAGAGGAACCCAAGCTTAGGGGGGGTCTCAATCCTCGAGGTTTCAAGCCTCGGGTCTCGGACTGTCTCCAGTCTAGTGAACTCGTGAGCCTCCCGTGGGGGAGGGGTCTCATTCCCCCACTTTGTCAAGGTCCCCTCTCCCTTCAGTTTTGCAGACAGAACGGGTCAAAGTTCACCGGATGCCTCCAGGCTGAAAGGGTGCTTTGCCAGTGTAAGAGCCAGCTCAGGCCTTCTCGGCCAGGGAGGGATGAGTGGGGGTGGGGAGGCAGCCATCCTTTCTAGAAGCTGCCCTCCCAGACCAGACTCCAGCCCCAGATCCCAGAGCCTTCCAGCCCTTGTGCCGCCACCAAGACCTGGGAGCAGCTTACCCATCCCCTGAAGTCCGGAGAAGGTCTCAAGGCTGGGCAGGGCCAGACAGGTAAGCACCCCACTCTGCTCATCCTCCCTTGGCTGGGTGGTCAGAGCAGGAAGGGGAAGCCCCCTCCCTGCCCCTGGACTCTGTTCCTCTGGATTTGGTTGTGCCTCAAGGCCAGGTGGCTGCCCCTTGGGGTGGGGTTGGGGGCAAGGATGAGGAGGCCCTTCACCTGTTCCTGACAGGGTCTCTACAGCTTAGATCCTGGAAGGGGGCCCACAGGCCGGCTTTGGGAGCCACGCAGCGCCTCCGGGGGGCCCCCCTAGTTTCCCTGGCTGCAGCCCGGCCCAAAGTTCTAAGACCTCTGCCCTCCGGCCCGCCCCTCACCCTCCACGATCGTGGAGAGCTGGATTCGGATTGCCCTCCTCCCGCAATCCCTTGGCGTCTGAAGTAGGGGGCGACCTGGGAGGACCCAAAGGGAGGCGGAGCCGAGACGTCCCCGGGGCGGGCGGGCGGGGCGGCTCCCGGGCTCCTGTCCCGCCCGCCCGCCCTGACTCACCCAGGCTGGCCCGGGAACTCTGCGGGAGTCCCGGCTGCTCCGCTCCCAGGGACCCAGGAGTTGGGCCCAGCGTCCCAGCCAGAGCGGTGAGTAGGAGGCTCCCCGTCCCTGGGGACCGGGTGGCGGGGTGGGGGTCTGGCCCACGTGAGGACCACCCCAGGTGCCGCCGGCACTGCCGCCTGAGTCCGCGGCCCGCCCGCCAGGGACACAAGGAGCTGGGGAGGGGGTGGAGGCGGCGAGAGACTCGGCCTTGGCCAGACCTAGGGCGCCTGTCAGGGAGCAGGCCAGCCTGGCCAAGGACAGATCAGCAGGCTGGGGGAGACCCCCATGGGGTCTTGGCCATGTTCCCCTGGACGCCCCAGAACCCTACCACTGGGGGTCCCTACCAAGTTGCCCTCCCTGGGACTATTAAACCTCAAGACTCCCTGACTCCCAAGTCCTGGCTGGGCAGCTTGGAAAAGTACTAGGTGGAGAGTCCCCAGGCCTGGGGCCTGACCCAAGATCTGCTACTAGGGGACCCCTACCCCCACCCCCGACCTTAGTTTCTCTCTTGTGTAAAAGTCAAAGGTTGGACCTGTGTGCTTCAAAGCCCGTTTCAGGGCTGACAGTTACCCCTGTGTCCTCCTTGCCCTTTAGCACGGGTTGTGGGCGAGGAGGGGGGCTGGACCCCGAGCACCCACCACTGCCCCCAGGAGGCAAGCTGGGAGCCTAGGGAGGGTCTGAGAGGGGAGTTGCAGGGGTGAGGCATGGATAGTAGAGCTGAGGCTAGGTAGGGGGCACGACCCGGTCCCAGGCCGACCAGAACCCCCAGGGCCTGCCCTGCAGAGCAGCCCTCCGCCCATCTTTTCTCTGCGAGAACATTCTCTGCTAGAACACTCTCCTCCGGGCTCCTTTTGGCAAAGATGCTGCATCCCAGCGAGAGGTTCTCACCCAAGATGAAGCAGACAGGGCGCTAGGGGACAGATGAGACTTGGGAGTCACGCCTCACATACCGCTTGTAGCTGTGAAAGCTTCAGCTGGTTCCTTCCCTCCCCTTGAGTCTGGAAAATGAGGGTTGTGGTGCCCTCCCTCCCCCAGAGTGGGGATTAAAGGAGGCACCGGAAGCATCTGGTGGCCATAAGTTGCGTATGGCCGTGCTGTTGTTTTCCTCTGGGCTCCCCATCCCTGGAGCCCTCTGCCCAGGGCCCTCCCGCCAGCCCTGCTCAGACAAAGGGGGGGCCGGCCTTGTGTCTGTGGAAGCTTAATGGCAGGTTCAGACCATCGAGTTTGAGTCATGGAGACAGATAATGATAACCCCAGTGTCTGCCTCTGATGGCGTTGTGTATATACCTTGTTCCGTGGGAGCCACTGGGCCATCCACTGGGGACCCTCGGTGTCGCCGCCGTCTTGCCTTTGATTGTAGTCTTGACCTGGTGGATACTGCAGCTTCCGCCACTGCGAGATGGACCCAGGCAGGAAGTTGGTCCTCGCCTGTGTACGTGGCATTTCTGTCGCAGCCCCAACAGCGGAGCCGTGTCCCTCACAGGTACCCGGGGCAGGGAGAACGGTGGCTGGCTGGAACAGGTCCTGGGTCTCCCCTCAGCCCAGTGTATACGGCTCCGGGTACCCACCTGCATCCGTATGCACACTCCAGAATGCCCCCAGGTGTCCCTTTTGGTGGCTACGTTGTTCATGTGGCCCCCAGGGTGCTGCTGATAAGATTCCCGGCTGGCTGACGGCACTGATACGCTGGGGCACTTCTACTCAGCTTTTCTTTTAGGACAGGGCATCAAACTGAGAGTGAGGAATGGGGCATTGTGGGAGGGAGCCCGTGCTCTGTCTGTGCACCCCCTGCCTGTGCCCGGCTCTGGGTGAGTCAGGGCCTGAGTCAGGGGGAGCCCTGCCCCTGCCATCCCGATGTGAGGGCCTTTGAAGGGATTAGAAGGTGTGGTGGACTACCTAGCCCTCAGCCCGGTGGGCAGGGCTTACAGCCGCATCCCTGTCCGTCTCTACCTCATCCCCGCCCGGGAGTCAACCCCAGGCCTCAGGGACCTGGGGACTGCAAAGGGAGGCAGGGTGCTGTGAGAGGCAGTCCAGCCTGGGAGCCCCCTCAAAAGGCAGTGGGGGCCTTGCGGCCTCCCTTTCCTTCCGTCCAGCCTCCGGGAGAGGGGGAGGGAGGCTCCCCAGCTGCCTGTTCTGGGAGGGTGATGTCCCAGCTTGTGGCCCATGCCCCCACGTGACTCGCTCCTAGCTGTCCCGTATCTGAAATAATGATACCTTGGTCTAAAGTGAAACCCAGGGACAGACAGAGCGGGCTGGCCGCCCAGGAGCCTGGCAGCCCAGCCCCAGCCCAGACAGTAGGTGTCACTCTGGCTTTGTCCCTGAGTTTTCCATTTCCTGATCCTCTGCCCTCCGGCCATCCTGGCGACCCCCCCACCCTCCCAGTCAGAGCCCAGGTTTCTGTCGTCTGCCTCAGTTTCTGGGCACCGATCCCTCTAGAAACCCAGGTGTTCTAGTCCTCCTTCCCCTTCACTGACCAGCCTTCAGCTTTGCCCCTCCCTGCCCCTCAGGCCCTGTAACCAGAGCCAGGCTCCAGCCGGCTTTTCCGGTTGGAGGTTGGAGGTTGGAGGTGGTGCCCGGAGCGCCCCTGAAGGGGGTGGGGGGCCCACACCCCGGAAGTCCTCAGCCTCAGACGCTCTCTCTGGCCCAGTGGCAGAGACAGCAGAGGCTAGCGGTCCGGACAGCAGGTGTCTGGAGTCAGAGCGGCAGAGCGAGTGGTTTGGGCTCGTCATCAAGGGTGGGAGATGGCTGGGTTCTGGGAGAAGGCCACTCGGGCAAGCTGGGGGACAGCGGCTCCGTGGACTGCCCTTCCTGACCTCTGAAAGGGCGAGCGGCGTCAGAGGGGGGGGCAGGGATCCCGGGGAGCAGATGTGGTGAGACCGGTAGTAGCTTGGCTTCAGGAAGGAGGTGAGGTCTGGGGGAGAGAGGGGGCACACAGCTCGTGCCTTCTGCCAGATTCGGGCAGGGCAGAGCACAAACTGGGGGCAGAGGCGTGTGTCTGGCTCCTCTGGGGGTCCACCACCAGACGCCCCTTCTTGAGGGTCTCTGCAACCCCTGCCTCCTCCTCTCCCATAGGAAAGATGATTCCGGTGGCCGAGTTCAAGCAGTTCACGGAGCAGCAGCCCGCGTTCAAGGTGCTCAAACCCTGGTGGGACGTGCTGGCGGAGTACCTCACCGTGGCTATGCTCATGATCGGGGTCTTCGGCTGCACCCTGCAGGTGAGGCGCGAGGCAGGAGCGGGGCCTGGATGGAGCGCGGCCTGCAGGGGTTGGGGCCTGGGTGCGTGGAGAGGGGCGGGGCCCGGATGAGCGGGTAGTTGGCGGGGCACGTAGGGGGCGGGGCCCGGGTGTGGCCCGCCCGTGGGGGCGGGACCTACAGGGGCGGGGCCTGTTTGAGCGGGTCGGAGAGGCGGGGCGTGTGGGGGTCGCGGCCCGGATATTCCGGAGGGCTACCTGCTCTGATCCCACAGTTCCGGAGACTGAGCGTGTGAGGTCAAAGGGTTGACAGGGTTGTGTGTTTCTACGGGCTGTGAGGGAGCATGTATGTGTCCCATGCCTCTCTCCTGGCTTCTGGTGGCCTCAGGCCTTCTCTCATCTCCCTTCTGCGCACGGGTCTCTGTGCAAATGGCTCCTTTTTATACGGACACGGTCGCACTGGATTAGAGCCCACCTTAATGACCCCACCTTAACTTGATCACATCTGTTTTGCAAAGACTATCTGTCCACAGGTATTAAGGATTAGGAGGTCAGTATCTTTTGGCCGGGGGGGGGGGGGGGTGGGCGCCGGAGGGAGAAGGAAGATGCAATTCAACCCAACTCCTTTTTTTCAGACAAAGATTGATTCTCAGAAGTTTAGTGACTCTTCCAAAGTCACAGCCCGCTGGGGACAGTCAGGGATTGGGGTCTCCCACCTTCAGCCTGCCTTTCTGCCCCCAACCGTGCAGGCCATCCCAGCTCCTTGGCCCTCTTTCCCCCTCATTCCCAGGTGACACAGGACAAGATCATCTGTCTGCCCAGTCACGAACTCCGGGAGAATTTCTCAGAGGCCCCCTGCCAGCAACTGCTGCCTCGGGGCGTCTCCGAGCAGATGGGGGGCCTCCGGGAGGTAAGCGGCCTCAAGAACAATCTGGACCTCCAGCAGTACAGCTTCATTAACCAGCTCTGCTACGAGACAGCCCTCCACTGGTACGCCAAGTACTTCCCCTACCTGGTCGTCATTCACACGCTCATCTTCATGGTCTGCACCAGCTTCTGGTTCAAGTTCCCCGGCACCAGCTCCAAGATCGAGCACTTCATCTCCATTCTGGGCAAGTGTTTCGACTCTCCGTGGACCACACGGGCCCTGTCCGAGGTCTCTGGGGAGAACCAGAAGGGCCCCACCACCGGACGGGCGACAGCGACAGTGGAGGCCTCGGCGGGGCCGGGAAAAGCCAATGAGGGTGAGAAGGAAAAGGTGCTGGTGGAGCCCGAGAAGGTGGTGACTGAGCCACCAGCCGTCACCCTACTGGACAAGAAGGAGGGTGAGCAGGCCAAAGCCCTGTTTGAGAAGGTCAAGAAGTTCCGCGTGCACGTGGAAGAGGGGGACATCTTGTACACCATGTACATCCGGCAGACGGTGCTCAAAGTCTGCAAGTTCTTTGCCATCCTGGTCTACAACCTGGTCTACGTGGAGAAGATCAGCTTCCTGGTGGCCTGCAGGGTGGAGACCTCGGAGGTCACGGGCTACGCCAGCTTCTGCTGCAACCACACGAAGGCCCACCTCTTCTCCAAGCTGGCTTTCTGCTACATCTCCTTCGTGTGCGTCTACGGGATCACCTGTCTCTACACCCTCTACTGGCTCTTCCACCGGCCCCTCAAGGAGTACTCCTTCCGTTCTGTGCGGGAGGAGACGGGCATGGGTGACATCCCCGACGTCAAGAACGACTTTGCTTTCATGCTGCACCTCATCGACCAGTATGACTCCCTCTACTCCAAGCGCTTTGCCGTCTTCCTCTCCGAGGTCAGCGAGAGCCGCCTGAAGCAGCTCAACCTGAACCACGAGTGGACGCCCGAGAAGCTGCGGCAGAAGCTGCAGCGCAACGCCCGTGGCCGGCTCGAGCTGGCCCTCTGCATGCTCCCGGGGCTGCCCGACACCGTCTTCGAGCTCAGCGAGGTGGAGGCGCTCCGGCTGGAGGCCATCTGCGACATCACCTTCCCCCCGGGCCTTTCGCAGCTGGTGCACCTGCAAGAGCTCAGCCTGCTTCACTCGCCCGCCCGGCTGCCCTTCTCCTTGCTGATCTTCCTGCGGGACCGCCTGAAGGTCATCCGGGTCAAGTGTGAGGAGCTCCGCGAGGTGCCCCTGTGGGTGTTCGGGCTGCGTGGCCTGGAGGAGCTGCACCTCGAGGGGCTCTTCCCCCCGGAGCTGGCTCGGGCGGCGACCCTCGAGAGCCTCCGGGAGCTGAAGCAGCTCAAGGTGCTGTCTCTGCGGAGCAATGCCAGCAAGGTGCCAGCCAGCGTGACCGACGTGGCCGGGCATCTGCAGCGGCTTAGTCTGCACAACGACGGGGCCCGCCTGCTGGCCCTGAACAGCCTCAAGAAGCTGGCGGCGCTGCGGGAGCTGGAGCTGGTGGCCTGCGGGCTGGAGCGCATCCCCCATGCCATCTTCAGCCTGGGGGCGCTGCAGGAACTTGACCTCAAGGACAACCACTTGCGGTCCATTGAAGAGATCCTCAGCTTCCAGCACTGTCGCAAGCTGGTCACGCTCAGGCTGTGGCACAACCAGATCGCCTACGTCCCCGAGCACGTGCGCAAGCTCCGGGGCCTCGAGCAGCTCTACCTCAGCCACAACAAGCTGGAGACCCTGCCCACCCAGCTCGGCCTGTGCTCTGGCCTCCGCCTGCTGGACATCTCCCACAACGGGCTGCGCTCCCTGCCGCCCGAGCTGGGCCTCCTCCAGAGCCTGCAGCACCTGGCTGTGTCCTACAACTCCCTGGAGGCCCTGCCGGAGGAGCTCTTCTTCTGCCGCAAGCTGCGGACGTTGCTCCTGGGCTACAACCACTTGAGCCAGCTCTCGCCCCAGGTGGGGGCCCTCAGGGCCCTCAGCCGCCTGGAGCTCGAGGGCAACCGCTTGGAGGCTCTGCCAGAAGAACTTGGCAACTGTGTGGGGCTCAAGAGAGTGGGGCTCCTGGTGGAGGACACCCTTTACGAGGGCCTGCCAGCAGAGGTGCGGGAAAAAATGGAGGAGGAATGAAGCGAAAGGTGGGGCAGGTTGGGGTAGAGGCCTTCTGGATGCTTCCACCCCAGAATCTCTACTATCGTCTTCAAGCGAGGTGGCCGACAGGGCCCAGGCCAGGAGACGAGGAGCAGACACATCAGCCTGGGGGGGGGGGGGGGAGGGGGGGGAGGGCCCAGACAAGATCCTGGGATTGGTTTGTCCGAGAAGAGACAGGAGGCTGTGGATTTGGGGTGGACCGTCGTAGAGGGATCAACTCAGTCACAGGAGTCTCAGACCAAAAGCACACCTATGTCTTTGGCTGGCTGTCCTGCCCTCCCCCCGGACATTCTAGCTCAATTAGTGCCGTATGTGGGGGTGAGGCACATCCCAATGGGATTTCAACCCTTTCTCCCCCAACCCAAACAGCTTACATCTGCGGTTCTCTCCCAAGGAGGGGACACGGACACAAGGGACCAGCGACCCCTGCCCCCAACTTTGATGCCAATCCCTTATTTATAAGTTGTTTGCTATGGACACGTGAACTCAGTAAAATGGTCCTCATGTTTGGCCTTGCATCAAAATCAACAGCCCCAGAACAAAACATCCCAGGCCCCACCCCTGAAAGACTGACTCAGGTCTGGCTGGAGGCCAGGAACTTGTCTGTAAATCAGCATCCCAGGTAATTCTGATGCAGGTGGTCCTAGGCCTGTACGTTGGGAAACGCTGACCTACAGAATCTGGATGTTCAGAGCCGGGGTTCTGAACCCTTTTGAAGACCTAGGACTTTTGAACATCTTATAAAAGTTGGGCACCTCCTTGCCCAGGAAAATGTACACACACATGCAAAATTCCAAAGCTACTTCAGGCCGTCAACAGATTCCCCCAGATTTCCCAGAGGGCCATTCACGGACATCCTAAGGATAGCAGACTCCAGGGTTAAGAACACCTGCTGTGGAATTTACATGTTTCTGAGAACAGGCAGGGACTTTGTGTCTTTCAAATGTTCTCTGTGTGAGGGAGCATCTATCAGTGGGTGGTTAATAAATAATACTATGAGAACTAAAATTCTGATCTCTGGTATCCACTCCTGTTGTCTAAGCCTTCCATTTCATCCAGACCAATGACAGGCAAGCAGGGACACTAATGTGCCAGAATGAAGGGTATGAGATCCGTCCTGGGAGCAAAGACAGACCTCAGTAGGAGAAATTAGGTGGCATCTTCTGCTCAGCTTTTTTTCTGGAGAACCCCTTTTCCTCTCCATTCCTTGCTATTCTCCGGACTCCAGTCTTTTATCTGTTCCACCCGTTAAGTTGTCACCATAGGGGTCCCCACAAGCCTTCAATGCCCACCAGTGATCCCGTGCGGGCCCGGGAGTAGGCAGGGCGTATGGCACAGCCTGCCTGACCCTGACTTCCTGGGACTGGACACCTCGAGATGTCTGCAAAATGTGAGCCTCTTCCTGGCAACTGAGAGCAGAGACAAGCTGCTTTCCGAAAACCAGGATTGCAGATGGGGACATTTTTCCGGCACCCACCATGCCAGTTAAGCCGCGAGGATGACAGGCTGAGGGGCATTAACACCAAAGCCCATCTACTGCACTGTCCAGACGCTGGGCTCACATTCTGGGGCGGGAAGATGAGGGAACGTCTTAAAATGTCCCAGGTGGGTCTGGCCTGGAACTCTCTGGCTATGACCCTGGCCCTGTGGTCGAGGTCAGGGGTCATGCCGCTGGACTCCTAAGGCCGCTACAGTGACCTGAGCCCTACCCCGTCCCTCCCGCCGGTCCTTAGCCACCCCCGAGTTTGCTGAAATAGAAAGGGCTCCCCACGGGTGCCTAATTATGGGGAGGAGGCAGCAATTAGGCATAACAGCGATCCTAATGAAACACTGTCCCGTAAGAGAAAGGCAGTCCTGAGGGAGCGTGGGTGCCAGAGAACAGGCCGGGCGGGGAACAGCGAAAACGAGGCTGAGGACACATAGCAAGAGCTACTCCCAGCAACAGCGGCCGCGGAAAGAGCCAAGGTTGCGCATGCGCAGCAAAGGCAAAGCGCGGGATTGCGTCTACCCCTCTGCACGCAGGCGCGCCGCTTTCCCCGCCTGCCGCGGTCTGCAGAACCGTGAATGGATTTCAACACAGCGCCTCTCCAGAAAGGGCTCCGACTCCGCGCATGCGCATCACGATGAGCGGCTTTGCACGTTGCTCGACGCGAACTCTAGGTGGCGTCATCTCTCCGGCCGGGAAGAAGCACGCATGCGCGGAGGTTAGCACGAGGGATGGGCGAGTGCGCGCCGCGGACATGCGCCGTGCAGGGAGAGACGGCGGCTCGGCGGGGTCATCCAAGCGCAGGCGCAGTGCGGTGTTTGTCTGCCGGACTGACGGGCGGCCGGGCGGTGCGCGGCGGCGGCGGGGAAGATGGCGGCGTCCTCCCTGGAGCAGAAGCTGTCCCGCCTGGAAGCAAAGCTGAAGCAGGAGAACCGCGAGGCCCGGCGGAGGATCGACCTCAACCTGGATATCAGCCCCCAGCGGCCCAGGCCCAGTAAGCACGGCGGCGTGGGGGAGGGGGCGGGCGGGCGGGGCGCGCGCCGCGGGAAGCCCCGCCCCCGCCGTCAGGCCCCGCCCTCGCTTCCGGGGCGCTCTTGCTCCTCCTTCTCTCCACCCTATACCCCCTGCTGTCGGCTCGCGGGGAGAGGGTCACGGTGACCCAGGGGGGCGTGGGGCCGGCGGGCTCCCGGGCGGCCCTCCCCCAGCCTAGGGGGATCCCCCTTACGGGGCCTATGAGCCTAGTCACCCGGCCCTAGGGCAAGGCCTCCCCATCTGATGACCCGCCCCCTCACCGTGATCCTCGGAGCCCGTGTCACCGTCACCTACTCTGGGAGCCGGGCTCCCCTTAATCCGAGCGACTGTGACCACATCCAGATCCCCCGCAAACATGTACACGTCCCTTCCGACCAGATGATTTCACTCCTGCTATCTCAGTGACTGGCAGGGGGCCCCTTCTCCCAACCTCTGCACCTGGGTCCTTGTCATATGGTTCAGTGGATGGTCCACTCGCATTCATACACGCACACTTGGCCCGGCTGACACCTGAGATTATTTGACCACATATAACCCCCTATTCCTCTGATCTCCTTTTCTGTGACTGTGTCTGGTGATCCCTTTTTACTAGGCTGGGACCTTGTCCTTCGGCCTCGCAGACCCCCTCCCGCACACACCCTACCCACATACACCAGGCCCCCTCCTACTTCATCTTGGCGACTGTCTGGCCTCTCCGAAAATACACACCCAGCCTCCAGCCTGGCAACGTCGTCACCTGGACTCAAGTGACTTCCTGCACACCCACATTCACCTGGCCTAGGGATACCTGAGGCCAGTGTGGTGCTATCCCGGCCCATGTACACCTCACCTCTGATCCCACCGTCTCTGTGACTACCTGCCTGGCATCTTATTGTTTGGAGTCAAAAGCTGCCCCTCCCCGGCACTCAACACCTGGCCAGGGATTGCCATGACACTACCACTGTCTAGTCTCTTTGTTTTGTCCCACAGAACCCCTTCCCCAAATCTCTCAGCTGGAGGGCATGAGGCCTTCACTCTCCCCCCCAGACCTGATGAGGAGCACCCCGCTCTCTTGAGCTAACACCTGGCCCTCCTTTGTGATTCTTCCGCGATCCATGTAGCTTATGCAGCTCCCTGTGGGGTCATCCTGATAGAAGGGGGACATGCGCCCACATCGGGGTATTCCAGTCTCTCCCTGCTCACCCAGCCTGACCTTCACAGCCTGAGTGCCCCCACCATCCCTGTGTGCAATCCACTCCTCCCTTCCTCTTCTAACCTGGGGTAGTGTGGGCTCCTCCCTGGGGCAGATACCCTCCCGACACCGGAGGGTCCCTGCTGGGCTCTGCGATGCTGCCTCCCGCAGCCCCAGCTTGGATGAGACAGGGCTGGGCATGGGGCCTGCGGTGCCTTACAGGGTGGCTGTCCCAGGTGCAGAGTGAGGTACGGTGAGGCCCGTGGTGGGCAGGCCCCCGAGGAGCCCCCTCCAGGCGTCTGTGTCTGTGTCAGCTCCATCCCATCCTCCTGGTCCTCCCATCTCTGTGGTTTCTACCCGTCTCTGCACTTTGGTGCCTCGCGCCTCCCCCTCTTCCTTGTTATGATTTGATTTCTTTTCTTTTGGACAAATCAGTTGTTTCTGTTGTGATTTATCGTGGTGTTGTTTTTTTTCTTCCTTTTCCCCATCCAGTTATTGTGATCACTCTAAGCCCTGCTCCTGCCCCGTCCCAACGAGCAGGTACCAGCCTTTTTATCATTGCCGCTTGGACATCTGCACCATTGACCTAACCGCTGCCCCGGCCGCAGAATGCCCTCCCCCATCGCCCCATGCTGTGTGTGCGGTGTGTGTGTGCGCGTGCCCGCGCCTGTCACTCTTACTCTCTGTCCTTCCACCCGATCCGTGATCAGTGATGTTCGGCCCACTTGGCCTCTTCTGTGTTCTCTCACCTTCCGCTCCTCCCTTCCTGGTGAGCTCAGGTTTGGACTCCCCTGAAGAGGAAATGGGCTCCTTCACCGGCCAGGAGTCTGCCACCCGTGAGAGATCACGTGTGTGTGTGTGTGTGTGTGTGTGTGTGTGTGTGTGTGTGTGTGCGCGCGCGCGCGCGCACGTGAGGGAAAGAGGGAAAGCGGGGCCAAGGCCATCGGGCTACATCTGTTGGTCCGTTCCGACAGTACGGCGAACATGTATTGCCTGCCGCGTGCCGTGTCTGTTTTAGGTGCTAAGGACATGGCGGCAGACAGAATATGGACCAAGGCCCCTTCCTTCTGCGGCTGACGCTCCCTGACAGGGAGCATCCTCCTGGTCTGGGAGAAGTGGAGAAAGCGGTGATGCCTTGCAGAAAAGGCAGAGTAGAGCTGGGTTGGGGTTCTGCAGCGGGGGCCCAGTTGGGGAAGCCTCTGGAGAAGCTGCGATCTGAGCGCAGTCTCATGGGAGGTGGGGAGCATGTGAAGGAAGGTAGAGAAGGCAGCCAGCTGAGGCCTGAGTGCAGTTGCCGGTGGGTCTGGGAGCAGACGTGTGTGGGGTGTGTGTGTGTGTGTGTGTGTGTGTGTGTGTTTGTGTTTGTGTGCGTGCACGTGCGTGCACATGTGTTGGGCTGGCAGCCTAGTACATCTGTGGCTCCTGTTGGCCATGTGCTTTCATGCCCTCTCTTGTTCTGTCTCATTCTCTCTTTCTCTCTCTTTCAGCCTCTTGCTCTCACTGTGCCCTCCTGACCTGCCGCGTGGCCTGTCCCCACCTCTGTGACCTCTGTTTTCAGGGCCTTTGTGTACCTGCCCCTTTCCCCCCAACTTAGCCACCCCACACTGGCCCCACTCAAATCTCCACCATGCTTCAGTCTGAAGGGCCCCAGGAAGCGTCTGCACCCCCCTGAGAAGTACGGAGAGGGTAGGGTGTGGTCCTCTCCCCACACACCTGACAGTGCAGGGCAGAAAGGGGGCCCAGATATCCTCCAGAGGGTGAGAACCTGGCAGTGTCTCCAGAGAGCCCAGGTACAGGGACAGCATGGGGGGCCCTCGAGTGTCCCTGAGGTGGTTGGGCCAGGGAGGGAGGGATGAGGATTCTGCCTCTGGCCATGGCAGTGTAATGAAGCAGGGGATTGCAAAGCAAGGGGCTGGAACAGCAGGGAGGGGGCCCAGGAGGTTAGGCCCCCAGGCCAGTGCAGGCTGATGGGCACTGGTCCCTAGGGCCTTTCCTTTGCTCTTACCAGCCCTTAGCAAGACCCGCATCCCATTTTTAATTGTAGGCAAGGGTCACATGCCTGCCCCCTCACTCTAGATGTGGTCAGGGTCCCAGGCTGGCAAGGCAGGGAAAGTGCCCAGATGCCAGCAATTCAGGCATATTTGTCTCTGTACGTTGGTCACTGGGCCCACATCACCAGGTGCTTACAGAACTGGAGGAGGAAGGGGTGGGCCGTGGCAGGAGGTGTAGGTGGGGGGGGGGGGTGGGCCAGGGGCAGAGCGGCAGGCCCCAGGCCTCCTGGCCGTTCTCCACGAAACGTCCTCTTCTGGCCCCTTAGCTTGTGGAGCCAGTGCCCTACCCAGCTAGGGACCCCTTCTGGAGCACTTCCAGGGACTCTGGGGGTATGAGGGTTCAGTGGAGGGTCATGTGTCTTCTCCAGGGACCACACCGGTCTCTGCTCCTCGACCCTATTGCCAGCCCAGCCAGGGAGGATTCTAGCCACTCAGAGAGCCTCCTGTCCTGTCCCGGGCCCCTGTCTGGCCTGTCTCTGCAGTGCCTCCTCTGGGCAGCTGGGCTCCAAGTCTTGGCTCCCATTTGTCTGTCTGTCTCCTGCCCTCCCGATCCCCGAATGCCGCCTGCCCATCCTGGGGTGACCGCTGCCTGCCCGCCGCCTGCCTGCCTGCCTGTAGCATGCCCAAGCTGTCCGCATGCAGGCTGCTGAGAAGAACCAAACCCCGCTGCCTGGCCCATTCCCCACCTCCCGTCCCACCAGCCCTTGGAGGGGCTGTGCCGCCTGGATCCCCTCACCCAAAGGACACAGGCCCAGCCTGGGGTCCTACCCCCACCCGTTGGCCCCAGCCTTGTAGGCCGAGCTGGGAGGCTCAGAAACGAGCCTGCTGGCTAGAGGATGGCCCTCCCTGACCCTGGAACAGAATGTGCGGCAAGGCAGCTGGAAGCTTGCGTCCCTCGCTCATTGTCTCCCTGGGGTGGTCTGCTTGATTCTTATTGGGCAGCCACGTGCAGTGCTCCCAACAGGGCCAGAGCCCAGGCTGATCCTGGCGGGCGTTCCTTCCTCACGTGGTCCGGAGCGTGGGCACCGTGGCCCTGGGCCTGCTCCTGGGCAGAGGTGGGGCAGAAAGGGACACATAAGGAAGACTGCCTGGCTGAAGGGTGCCATCAGCCTCTGGGCCTTGATCCTGTGTCAGCATAGACTTGGGGACAATCCCTCAGCCTCTGGGGACCACCCCTCCCTGCCAGCCCACTCCATCTTCTTCCAGGTCAGGGGGGCAGGAGAAGGCACCCTGAGAGTGGTTGGGGGTGGGAGGGAGACCTTAGCTCCTCCAGCCCATGTCTGTGTTGGCCTACCTAATGCCAGGGAGGGGAAGACCGGAGTCCCCCGAAGACCCCACAGTGCCAGCTAACCCCTCTCACCCCTGGCTCTCACCCCCCCCCTCCCCAGCCCTGCAGCTCCCGCTGGCCAATGATGGGGGCAGCCGCTCACCGTCCTCCGAGAGCTCCCCACAGCACCCCACACCCCCTGCCCGGCCCCGCCACATGCTGGGGCTTCCGTCAACCTTGTTCACACCCCGCAGCATGGAGAGGTGAGCTGTCGAATGGGGCCAGCTGGCCAGTGCGGGGGTCAGGAGGTCAGTGTGGGGAGGCCGCTTTGCCCGCCCCAGGGAGGAGGGGGGTGAAATCTGTGGGAACCTCTGTGTGACGGGGACTGGGGTGGCCTCAGTTTGGTTGGGACCCTCCTCCACCGGGACCTCCTCCCTGTTCCCTCAGCATCGAGATTGACCAGAAGCTACAGGAGATCATGAAGCAGACGGGCTACCTGACCATCGGGGGCCAGGTACCACCTCGCCCTGACCCCTGGGGGGCGGGCAGGACACGTGGTGGGGCTAGGTCTTTGTCGGGGGCAGGCGGAGACCCGGCAGAGCCTCCAGCTCTGGCTGTCTTCGACAGCGGTACCAGGCAGAAATCCACGATCTGGAGAACCTGGGCGAGATGGGCAGCGGCACTTGCGGCCAGGTGTGGAAGATGCGCTTCAGGAAGACGGGCCATGTCATTGCCGTCAAGGTGAGCGCCACCCCTGTCCCCAGCGGGCGCCCCGCCCCGAGACCGGGCACTAAGGCTCCCCCGGCCGTCCCGTGCAGCAAATGCGGCGCTCGGGGAACAAGGAGGAGAACAAGCGGATCCTCATGGACCTGGATGTGGTCCTCAAGAGCCATGACTGCCCCTACATCGTGCAGTGTTTCGGGACCTTCATCACTAATGTGAGTCCAGGCCTCTGGTGTTCCCCTGCCTCTCTGTGGGTTCCCCAGGTGTCCTTGCTGATCTGCGGGTGTGCCCCCTGCTGCTGGTCTGTGTGGGGTGGGCCGGAGGGTGCGGCTGCCCCCCGAGCCGGCACGTGCCGCCCCCACAGACGGATGTTTTCATCGCCATGGAGCTCATGGGCACGTGCGCTGAGAAGCTCAAGAAGCGGGTGCAGGGCCCCATTCCCGAGCGGATCCTGGGCAAGATGACGGTGGCGGTGAGCAGCCCGACAGGGGTGCGGCCGGGCGGGTGGCCCCTGGGCCCCCATCCTCCCATCACGGGTGCCCTCCGCTGTCCTCGCCGCAGATCGTGAAGGCGCTGTACTACCTGAAGGAGAAGCACGGCGTGATCCACCGTGACGTCAAGCCCTCCAACATCCTGCTGGACGAGCGGGGCCAGAT
The DNA here is from genome assembly GCF_027475565.1 of Acinonyx jubatus. Classification (NCBI taxonomy): domain Eukaryota; kingdom Metazoa; phylum Chordata; class Mammalia; order Carnivora; family Felidae; genus Acinonyx; species Acinonyx jubatus. The sequence continues at coordinate 159,802,875 of NC_069383.1, forward strand.
CAAGCTCTGCGACTTCGGCATCAGCGGCCGTCTCGTCGATTCCAAGGCCAAGACGCGCAGCGCGGGCTGTGCCGCCTACATGGCAGTGAGTGGGGGTCCGGCGGCGCCCCGGCGGGCGAGCGTGGGGATCTGGGCGGCACGCCTGCCGCAGCCCTGGGGGTACATCGTCCCCTTCTCCCACCGGCAGCCTGAGCGCATAGACCCTCCGGACCCCACCAAGCCAGACTACGACATCCGGGCCGATGTGTGGAGCCTTGGCATCTCCTTGGTGAGTTGCGGGGCCCCTGCCAGCGTCTTCTTGGGATACAGACGAGGGCGGTAAGGGAGGGCGGGGACCAGTCCTCGGCCCACCCAGCCCGCCTGCTTCTCTCCTAGGTGGAGCTGGCGACGGGACAGTTTCCCTACAAGAACTGCAAGACAGACTTTGAGGTCCTCACCAAAGTCCTGCAGGAAGAGCCCCCGCTCTTGCCCGGTCACATGGGCTTCTCGGGGGACTTTCAGTCCTTCGTCAAAGACTGGTGAGGAGCCCCCCCCCCCCCCCCCCCCCCCCCGCCAGTGCTGTGCTCTGGGAGGCAGGGCGGGGTCAGGTGTGGCCCTGCGCTCAGAACAGCCAGGGAGATTTGGGGCTGGCGGGACCCCCCCCCCCTTCCCCGACGGGGGGTGGGGGCAGCTGTGAGCGAGAAGGCTGCAGTCAGGGCGGGGATGTGGGCGGCAGCTGGAACCCAAGGCCCGAGTTGGCCCTGTGGGCAACTGGCAGGATGGCCCTCGGGCTTGGCCACAGGAGGTTGTGAACAAGCCGATCTGCCCCGGGGCCTAGGGGTCTGTGTGTCCCACGGCGACAAGCAGAATGATGCCCGTGTGGTGTCCCCATTTGATTGTCGTGCGGGAGAGCCCCGGTCCACCTCTCCCGTGGGCCCTTCCCAGCCCAGGTGGGGCTTCCGCCGCAGGTGGGATTTGTGCAGGCCCTGGGTCCTCTGGCTTCTCAGCCAGCAGCACAGGGCTGTGAACACACAGCAGCCGCTTCCCTCCAGATTCTGAAGACCCCTGTCTCAGAGGGAGGACAGTTGTGTCCCCGGGACAGCCAGGCCCCTCTTCCCAAGCTCTGATTTCTGTTTCCTCCCTCTTCTCTGTTAGCCTTACTAAGGATCACAGGAAGAGACCAAAGTACAATAAGCTACTTGTGAGTATCTGGGGCCCCTGCCTCCCCCCACCCCCCCCCCCCCCGGACCCTATCTGGACATCCAGGGGCCTGTTTCCCCGCTGGGGCTCCTCCCTGGTCCTAAGCCCTACCCCTCGGGCCCGCAGGAACACAGTTTCATCAAGCGCTACGAGATGCTGGAGGTAGACGTGGCATCCTGGTTCAAGGATGTCATGGCGAAGACCGAGTCACCGAGGACTAGCGGAGTCCTGAGCCAGCACCACCTGCCCTTCTTCAGGTAGCCACGTGGTGGCGGCCAGCCCCACCGGGGGCCGGGGGCATGGCCACAGGCCCCCCCTTCCCCACCTGGCCACCCAGCTGCCCGCCAGGGGAGACCTGGGATCTGGATGGCTGCTGAGGGCTGAGGACAGAAAGTAGGGGGTGCCGACCCACCCCCAACTCCCTGCCCACCAGCTGTGGACAGATGGGCTCGCCAGGCCCCAGCCCTTCCCGTCCCGGGGTCAGCCGGCCGTGCGCGTCCCCCTGACAGACACTGTGAACGGAAGACAGCAGGCCACGAGCAGACTCGCTATTTATTCAGTCGTAACCTCTGGGCTGGGGCGGCCCCCAGGGCCCGGGAGAGAGCCGCCCGTCCTGCCCCTTCCCTCCCCACCCCACCCGCTGTGTGTTGTCCCCTCTGCCTCCCCTCTGCGAACACGTTCCTTGTGTCTATCCCCTCTCTCTCATCCCTTGTCTACCTCTCTGGCTTTCCCCACCTCCTTCCCTGCCTCTGCGTCTCTCCTGGCCCAGATCTGGGCTCTGCCACCCCCAGGGGTGAGGGGGGGACCCCTGGGTCCACTTAGGTCTCCAGCAACGGCGAGTCGGTCGGCTGGTGTCTTCGCCCCAGGAAGGCGGGCTGGGCGTTATGACTACAGCTGGACCTGGGCTGGTCTTTCTCTCTCTCTCTCTCTCTCTCTCTCTCTTTCTCTGTCTCTCTTTGATCTCAGGGGGTCCTTTTTGGAGTTTATTGTATTTTATTGTACTTGGTGGGGTGTTTGGGGGGTGGGGGGAGAAGAGCTTGTTCTCACGGGGTTTGTCGGTACCTTCAGAAACTTTTACCAAAGTCATGTTTAGCTGCTTGCGGTGGAGCCCCTGACCGCCTGTGGGCACGGGCGTCTGGGGCTGGGGGCCAAGCCCCAAAGGTGGGCTCTGGGGGCGTTCCTCCTCCCTCGGGGCCAGCTCTCGGGGCTGGAGACTGGCTACAGCTTGGGGGGTGAGTTGAGGACCTCAGGGGGCATGGAGGGAGCCCAAGGGGCCGCGGCCACACAGGGTGGCCTTCAGGGAAGGCGGGCACAGGGCACGCCGAGGGCAGCAGGCGCTGCCGCGGCAGGGAGGTGGTGGAAGGAGTCGGTGGCAGAAGCGGGGCCGTGGAGCCCCGGGGAGGCAGGGATTGAGGGTGCAAGCGGTGAGCGTGGGGGTTCGAGGACGTGTGATGGGACAGAGGTGGGGCTGGCTGAGGGCTGGGCGTGTGCAGGCAGTCACGCCCTCGTAGTGCCCCTGAGCGCCCCTCGACTCCCCCAGAGCTGGCCAGTCCGCCCGAGCCCTGTGCAGCAGCCGGAATGGGAGGGGGTGTGTTTCCTTTTTGTTGGTGATGCATGCAAACCAAGTGGACGACAAAACAAAACAAAACAAAATGAAAAAAAAACAAAAAACCCACCAACACCAAAGGTGAGGAACTTGGCCGGATGTAGCTGAAGCAGTCTAGACCTAGGCATCCCTGTATTCTCTTGTTCCTGTCCATACTCACGAAATGCCGCATGTTTAAAAGTACGCAAGTTCTCTGCTCTTTGCCCCCCCTCCCCGGGAGGGGAACGGCCACCTTCTCCCGCCCCGGTCTCCTTTGTGAGGGGATGGGCGCAGGGTGGGGGGCCGACAGGCCTGGTCCCCCATCCTCCCTCGCCTGGCCCGGCCAGGGGGGCCTTTGTGGGTAGCTGGAAGGTTCCATGGCTGGTCCCAGGGCCAGCGCAGGCCCTAGGCCGGCCACCTGGATTTACTTTTATTTAACTATTTTCTGTTTTGTGAGTGTGTCTGCCCACCCCTGCCCTCCTTCAGTGTTAAGTGGGAGTTCTGGGGGAACCTCTTCCCCTCTGCCTCTTTCCTGGCCTGCCCTCCGTCACCGGTCACCAGCCCTCCCTCTTGACCAGGCAGAGGGTGGAGCGGGCGGGCAGGGGCCTGGGGTGGCCCACAGCCCCCTTCTCTGGTCGCCAGTATTCCCCTGTCCCTTTTTAAAATGAAATGCCCTCGTTTGTAAATCCTTAGACGCTTGAGAATAAAACCCCTCCCTTTTCTTCCATCGTGTCTCTGTGTGTCTAGAGCTCAGCAGGACCGGGCGGGAGGGGCTGTGAGCCCTGAGCTGGGGGGCCGCGGGCGTAGTGCCTTCCTCTGCGTGGAGGGGAGACTGGAGCCGGGCCAGGGCCTGGTAGGGCGGTATTTGTAGTGAGCTGCCCAATGCCGAGCGATCGGGGTGAGGGACCTCCGCGATCGGGGTGAGGGACCTCCCCCCCCACCCCCCCCCTGCCAACCCCGATGGCCACAGGTTGGCCAGAGAGGAGCCCTTAATCCCCGGCAGGCCTTGGGTGCTGGCTCTGATGTACACCCTTCAGTCCACCGCCCCCGCGCCCTGCCTCCTGGGGTGGCCGCTCAGCCAAGGACAGGGCTGCCTGCCTACCTGCCAGGCCTGGGTGCCGCCCCCCGGCGCCTCGGCTGCTGGGCCACACCTGACTGCCAGTCCAGCATGCCAGGTGCCGCACTCCTGCTCCTGGCCCTGCTCTCGGGGGTCTCCACCTTACCCAGGGGGCCACCTGGTACGTAGAGGCTGGGGACGGGACCTGTCACGCTGCCATCCCTGTGCTGCCCTTTCTCATCCCTGCCTGGGAGAGCGGGTGGGGTCTGCCTCTGTGTCCAGATGCTCCTGGACCCCCGACTTCTTCAGAGTCCCTGGCAGGCTAAGGCCGATGGCTGCAGGGGAGGAGTGTTCAAATGCGTTTAGGAAACGGGGGTGGGGGGGGTGTCCTGAATGAGAACACTTGACAAGGATGCCGGCCGAGTGCCTCCCCAAGGCGGAGGGCGCGTGCGTGTGTATTTCCCCACCCTTTGCTACTGCTGTTCTCGGTGAGGAACCTGGACGAATGGAGAAGCCAGAGACCCCCGCAGCCTGGCTGAGCTTCAGCTGTGCCAAAGGGCAAGGGGACAGCACCCTCCCTACTGGTCACAGTACCCTTGGAAAGGAAGGGGTAGGGCCAGCACCCTCCCTGAAAGCTGCTGCCCCCACAGAGCAGCCTGGGCCCCTGGGGTTGCTGACCGCCCCCCCCCCCTCCCATCAGACACCCCTCAACTTCCCAGCCAGGGATTCCCTGGCCCGCTCTGGGTGGAGAAATCGAGGCCCGGGAAGGGGGTCTCCTGCAGAGGCGAGTGGCTTTGCGCCCAGCCTTGGTTGCTGGACTGTGGACAGCCCCTGGGTCTTCAGGGGACACACAGCGACTCTGCCAGCAGTGAGGCAGGAGCGGGGCGTGGGTGCACCCCTCACCGAAACAGCACCCGTTTTCCCAAGGAGGCGGCAGAGGCGGGGAGGTTGGGTCACTCGCCTGGAGGGTCTAAGGGAGAGCGCGGCCTCGTCCTTCGGGCTGCCCTTTCTCCCCGCCAGCGCCCCCATTCCCGGCGGCGCCCGGGCCCTGGCTGCGCCGACCCCTTTTCAGCCTGGAGCTGTCCGACGCGGAGGACGCCTTCCCGCGCCGCGCGGGGCCGCTCGAGATCCCGGCCGACAGCCGCGTGTTCGTGCAGGTGTGGACGCGGGGCGCGCCGGGGAGGGGGGGGGCCGGGCCTGATGCGGGGCGGCGGGTGCTGACGGCGACCCCGTCTCCCAGGCGGCCCTGGCCCGTCCCTCTCCGCGCTGGGACCTCGTCCTGCACCGCTGCTCAGTGACACCGTCCTCCCGGCCGGCCCCGGGGCCCGCCCTGGCGCTGCTGCGCGGGGGCTGCCCCGCCGACTCCTCGGTCGTCTTCCCGCCGCCGCCGCCGCCGCTCCCGGGTGCTGCCCGTCCCGCGCGCTTCAGCTTCAGCTTCCGCCTGCGCCCGGTCTTCAACGCCTCGGTGCAGTTCCTGCACTGCCAGCTGAGTCGCTGCCGCCGCCTCCGGGGAGCCCGCCGGACGCCCGCGCCTCTGACGCTGCCCCCGCCCTCGCTGGTGCGCGGGCACCCGGCCGGAAATCTGGGCGCCTGGGCCAGTCGGGGGTTGGGCATGGACCCTCTGGCCTCTAAAGGAGGAGCCCCTCGGAGTTTGTGGATCTAGGGGGCCGACGCTATGGAGCCTGGAGACAAGGGCCCCTCGGGGCTGGGGATAGTCACTGGGTCTCTCAGTCTGGTGGCTGGGCACAAGGACCGAGAGGGGGGCCTGTGGGTCTCTGCACAAGGGTTCCTCAGCGGGCGGGGAAGGAGCACTGGGCTTGCTTTTGGGAGGGGCTGGGTGGCTGGATGCAGAAGGCGGCTAAGGGGCCAAATTTCTGGTTATCCAATGTTCTCAGAGAATCGGGTCGTGTGACTTTGAGGGGCTGAAATTTGGAGTCCTCAGGCCGAGTGGCTGGCTGCTTGTACATCTTGGGCGCTGGGCTCGGGGACCTCTCAGGGGGTCGGGTTTCCAGGGGCTTATTGGTGCGCCTCCCGGTTGCAACAGAGAGCTGGACACTTAGATCTCTTGGGGGCCCTGGGGACAGGCCCCTGAACCCTGGGGCCTGACATCCCCATCCCTTGCCTCCTCCTGCCCACAGTGTCTGCCTCGGGATGAGGCGTGCGCGGGCGCCGGCAGCGGCAGCGGCAGCGGCGAGAGCCCGGGTGCCGACAGCCCCCACCTGCACACGCTGACGCAGCCCATCGTGGTCACGGTGCCGCGGCCACCCCCCAGTGAGCGCGCAGTTCTCCTCCGCACGGGTCCTTGGGGTCGGGGGAGGGGGGTGGGAAGGACAGCTGGGGCCCGAGCCCAGTCTCCGTGTTGTGTTCCCCACAGGGCCGTCCAAGGGCGTCCCCGGCCGAGCCGTGCGCCCCGAGCCGCCTGCGCCGGCCCCGGCGGCCCTGGAGCCCGCGCCGGTGGTGGCGCTGGTGGTGGCGGCCTTCGTGCTGGGCGCCGCGCTGGCTGCCGGCCTCGGCCTCGTCTGTGCGCGTTCAGGTAGCATCCTCCGCCGGGGCCCGCAGCCTATTCCAGCGAGTCCGGACCCCGGGGCTCCGCGACCCAGCGGGTGGGGCTGGACCATCCCTAGACCCGCCTCCGCTACGCCCGCAGCAGCCCCCAGGGGGCGCTCTTGGCCCGACCCAATGAGCGGCAACCCCTACCGCTCTGGAGCCTGCCTCTCCTTTCCAGCACCCCCAGCCCCCGGCGCCCTCCCGAGAGACTCGGCCGGCGACCCCCAGCCCAGGAGGCCCCAGTGAGGTAGGTAAATTTGGTGACGGGGGTGGGGGGAGGCTGTAACGTGGGGCCAGCTGGAAGAGGGGGGTGCTGAGAATGACTCTTCATAGGCTTTCTCCCTTGTGCCAGGGAGTGTTCTGAAGGCTTCACGCCTATTAACTTCATTCATCCTCGCAACAACTTCCAGGTAGCTCCTATCATAAACCCCATATTAGAAATGAGAAACACGAGACACTCTCTGAAGTTGTCGAAGGTCACAAAATTGGGTGGAGCTGGATTCAAACTCAGGCACTGGGTCACCCACGGCCAACTTCGGGCCCTGTGTCACAAAAGGGGTCCTCAAACCTCGGACAGACCCAACACCCGCCCTCACTCCGGCACACATATCGATGGAGGAGGCGGATGATCAGCTGGGAAGGGGGTGTCCTCTACTTCGTTCGGCCTGGGTAGCCTCTCCCCAGGGCTGGCACACCCCCAGCGGGGTCCTGAGACACACCAGCCACGCCTCGAACCAGGTCCGCCAGGACTGGATCGGCCGAGGTCGACCTCTGACCCGATGGGACCGCCATCCCAGCGTCCTGCACCCTCCCGCCTCCGACCCGCTGCTCCGCACACCCTCCCACCTGGGCTCAAAATAAACATCTGGTCTGACCTGCTGAGTTTGAAGTCTGCGTGTGCGCTTGGCGCAGGTGTAGGGGGCAGGAAGCAGAGGCCTCGGGACCAGGACTTAGGGCGGTCTGGGCTGAAAGAGGTCCAGACTGATACCCTTATGTACGTGTGCCAGGGGAGATTCAAGTGTTGTCCTTAACAGAAAGGGATACCCAACCCCACCTGCTTAAGTTTTAAGTAAGCCCCGCCTCCTTCCTCAACCCCTGCGCCTGCCCACCTGCCTCGTGCGATCTTCCCAAAGCCAGGCCTTCTCCGCTCTCCACCCCACCACTTGGACCCTGCTCTCGCCAGGGCCTCGACCTCTGGCCTCTGCTCCAGGCTACTCTCCGCCTAGTCCAGAGCTCTTTAAAAAAAATGTTTTTATGTTTATTTTGAGACAGAGCGTGGGCGGGGGAGGGGAAGGGAGAGAGAGGCACACAGAATCCTCAGCAGGCTCCAGGCTGTGAGCGGTCAGCACAGAGCCCAAGGCGAGGCTTGAACTCACTAATCGTGAGATCATAACCTGAGCCGAAATCCGACCGCTTAACCGACTGAGCCACCCAGGCACCCCTCCTCTCCCCCTACTCTAGAGCTCTTAAATAAACGTCTCCTGTCCCAGTTCTTCCCTTCCCTTGAGCGGGATACTACCTCATTTTACAAATGAGCAAACTGAGGTTCGGCTCGGCCAAATCACTTGCTCTAGGTCACCAGGGCTGGCCGACCCCACAGCCCAGGTTCTTGGCTACCACTGGACAAGCTGCCTTCCGGCCAGGGTCCACCCCTTTTGGAGAAGCAAAGCACACAGTAGGAGCTCCTAGACTTAGTCCAGGAATGGAAGGGACGGCACGAGATCTACGGTCTCGGATCCAGTTCCCGAAGGAGATAAAATGCAGGCGGGGAGGGCGGGTGTGTCTCATTCGCCCCCGCCACAGTTCTCAGGCGGGTCCCTCCAGCCTCTCCCACCCAGACGGTTGCTTCAGGCCGCAAACGCGGAGCCACGCCCCCATCTGTTTCCGCCTCCGCACCGCCCTTTCTGATCCCAGCGGCCTCCGTAACCCCGCCTACCAGGAAAGCGAGCCCGGAACGCCGACTCCGCCCTCGCGGGCATGAAGCCTCCACAGCGGCGGCGAGCGGCCCCGGCGCGCTACCTGGGCGAGGTGACCGGCCCCGCGGCCTGGAGCCCCCGCGAGAAGCGGCAGCTGCTACGACTACTGCAGGCGCGGCAGGGCCAGCCGGAGCCGGACGCCACTGAGCTGGCCCGAGAACTGCCGGGCCGCAGCGAGGCCGAGGTGGGGAATCCTGGCAAGGACGCGGGGGTGGGGGCGGGGCTAGGATGTGGGCGGAGCATCCTTGCGGTCGAGGGGCGGGGCGTGGGCGATGCTGGGGGCGGGACGAACTTGGGAGCTAGGATGGGGTGGGCGGGGCGTACGTGAAGATGAGGGGCGGGGCGAGGTGGAGGCCGAGAGTGCGAGAGGTTAAGTCGGACTCCTGATAAGGCGGAGCGGAGAGCGGAGGCCGGGGACCGGGCGGAAAGGGCAGCGGGACCTGGCGGGAGTGAGGCAGAAGTGAGAGTCAGGAAACGGAGCCGAATGGGTGAAGCGGGAAGGTGAATGGGGTGGTACTTAGCGGGGGGTGGGCCCTGGCTGCGGGGAGGAGCCCGAGCTGACCTGGGTCTTAACACTTTATTGAGTGGCCGGTCACACCTGGGGCCTTGGCCCTCGTCCCCGTGCAGAGTCACTGAGACCCCTAACACCTAGCGGGAGGCTAGGGAGCGGTGCCGGTCCTGGGGCAGGCAGTCGGCTTTGGCTTCTCTCCCCAGCCCTGGGCGTATAGAAGGCTCATTTGGCCTCCTCCTCTCTTCCCCAGATCCGGGACTTCCTGCGGCAGCTCAAGGGCCGCGTGGTCCGGGAGGCCATTCAGAGGGTGCATCCAGGTGGCCCGCAGGGTCCAAGGCGCCGGGAAACACAGACCCCGGCCCCCATCGAGGTGAGGCAGGACTAGACCCACCCACCCCCCACCCCCCACCCCCCACGGCCGGGCCCTGGGGCATGGTGTGGGTGTTGCGGGGGTTGGGGAGTGATAATCTGGCCAGGGGCTCCCCAGGAGGGGCAGGGCTTGGATCAACCCCTGAGGGTTGATCCCTAGGCTGACCGTGTACTTTCTGGTCTCCCCATCCAGGTATGGATGGATCTGGCTGAGAAGATAACAGGCCCGCTGGAGGAAGCCCTGACTGTGGCTTTTTCACAGGTACGGCCCTCCCCCAGGCAGGATGGGGGTGTTACGTGTAAGGCTAAATACGGTGGAGTGGGGTCTTGGAACCTTCCCCTGGCCAGCTCTGTGACTCCAGCCAGCCACTGAGCACCCTGAGCCCCAGTGACCCCGCTTCCGAAGCATCTCGTGCATGTTACGTCTAACAGGGGGGATTTGGTGAGCAGGTGGGGGTGGAGGGCTCAGCCTTGTGCAGGGCAGAGGGCTGGCTGATGGGAGGACTTCTGCCTTCCCCTCCCCGATCTCTCTTCCTGCCAGGTACTCACCATCGCGGCCACAGAGCCCGTCAGCCTCCTGCACTCCAAGCCCCCCAAGCCCACACAGGCGCGTGGAAAGCAGCTGCTGCTCAGCGCCCCTGGAGGGCGGCAGGACTCGAGCCCTGAGACCCCAGAGACCCCTGGCCCCGCCCCCAAGACAAGTGACCCCGACCCTGAGGCACCTTCCGAATCCCTGGCTGATCCCGTGGCTGAAGGAGATCTCTCCGTGGACTTTGAGAAGATCTACAAGTATCTGTCAGCCATCTCCCGCAGTTGCCAGGGCCCTGAACTTTCTGCAGCTGGTGAGGATAACGGGAAGGGGCTGTGAGGGAGTCCCAGGTAGCAAGCCCCGCCCCACCTCACTCTTCTCTCCTCTCTATCCTTTACCAGAGTCAGCTGTGGTCCTTGACCTGCTGCTGGCACTTCCGGAGGAGCTCCCCCGCCTGCCCTGCGCGGCCCTGGTTAAACATATGTCGGATACGTACCTGCGCCTGACCGCCCCCCAGCCGGACCCAGCTGGTGAGGGCCTGGGCCCCAGAGCTGAGAATGGCGGGACAAGCCCCAGGGGGCCGGAGGAGGCCAGCCAGGCCATGCCCCAGGCCCCAGAGAATGCTGGGCCCAGTGAACCGAGATCTGCTTGGCAAGCAGCTGGGGTCTGCCCCCTGAACCCGTTCCTGGTGCCCCTGGAATTTCTAGGCCAGGCAGCCACCCCCGCACGTTGAAGGCCTGGCAGGCAGAGGACACACCAGACATCTGTGAACCCCCTGGCCCTCAGTCCTGTGTGGGCTGGCACTGGGTTGTCATGAGTCGCGGCGGAAGGTACCGGACACGGTGGGCGTTATGCGGCGGCTTTTAAGATGACTGATCCCGCGGGGCTCTCCGAAACAAGCAGCACAGTTGTACAGGCATTTGGCCACAGAACTGAGGTGGGGGCGGCCAGGCAGGCTTGGCTAAAGCCACTGTCAAATCCAAACCCTCCCCCCTGGGCTCCCCCCCCCCCAGCTCCCGTGTCTTCCAACATCCTGTATCCTATGTCCTGTAACCGTGAGTACAGTTCCTGTCAATCTCTCTTGCTCCCTTTTTTCTGTGAGTTAAAGATGGGGGTCGAGGCCCAAAGTGCCAGAAAGAGAAGTCAGGGGTAGGAGTGCCAGAGCTGGGTCCCAGGGACCGAACCGAGGGGCACACAGGGAGGAAGGCCAGCAGCTAAAGGCTGCTGCGACCAGGTCTGGTTCGGTGCCACCTGGAGTGACCTTGGGCTGGCCGTGAGAGGGACCTTTGGTGACGGTATGGAGGATAGAGGCCTGATCCTGACAGGTGTGAGTGAAAGGTTCTCGGAGCAGGTGACCTCACGGCACACAGATGAAGGGGAGAAGCCAGCAGAGTGGCCAGATGGGAGGAGCCAGGCCCCAGGTAGGGGTGGGAGGGAGGGAGTCCCTGAGGTGGCCTTAGGGAAGCAAGGAGGGGGAGGGAGGGGGAGCTGGAGGGGCCTTAGGAGCAGGGAGGGAGGAGCTGAGCTGGGTAGAGGCAGGGGCCTGGCTGCTGGGTCTCCCAGCAAGGGGTCCCCCTTCATCCGGGGGCCTGAGGGTGTAGATTCAGGGGCAGGTTGGGGAAAGGAACTGCAGGGGAACCAAGCATCCTCCTACAGCACTGCCTCCCCCCGCCTCCCCCCCCCACCAAGCCTAACTCGTCTTCTGGGAGCTGGTAAATTTTGTTCGCAGAGCCCGTGCATTGACACAGCCTTCCTTTTATAGAAGCGCTCGCTTCTCCCCACACACATTGCACACGGCTCCCCCGGGGCACAAACACATCTCCCAGGCGCGTGTGGAGCAGAGCCAGCCCACTCCATGCCGCCAGTCCCACAGTTTCCAGTGTGCACGTGTTCATGGTGGGCAGGAGGCACCAGGCTCAGAGGTGTTTCAGGCTGCAGATGTGGTCAGTGCCAGATCATGCCACCTCTTGGGGACACCCTCCAGCTCCCCACTCCAGCGAAGTCCATGCATTCCCCAGCCCCCAGTCCCCTCAAGTCAAGGGAAAGAAGGGGGATGGGTCTTGGCTATGCATGGAGCTGGCGGGATCCAGGTTGCACATCAGTCGCCCCCAGAATGCGGCCTGGGTGTCTCGGCAGCATGGGGCTCACGGACAGCAGGTGGAAATCAGGCCTGGGTTCAAATTCCAGCCACTTAGTACAGGCTAGTCACTTAGGCTGCCTGGACCTTTGTCCCTTTGCCTGTAGAACAGGGATGCTAACAGGCCTCACTCTGGGTCCTGAAGAAGGAACAGGCCATGCCAGGACGCTCTAACTCACACGCTGCTTGGCATGTAGTAAGCGCTCAATAATAGCTTTTATTTTCACCAGTGGCTCGGGGGCTGGGAGGAGGGAGAAGGCGTGGGTGAGGCCAGGCGGGGATGGGAGCAGGGATCGGGGGAAATGGCAGGAGGGCCAGTGCAGGGCGGAGGTGGTGACTGGGGGAAGGGCGCTGACCTGTACTGGGGCCGGGGCTGGAGCGGAAGGGAACCTGCCCGCACTCTCCTCCCACCGCAGGCGTCACGCATCCTGGACACAACAGCCATTGTTGCTCTCCAGTCTCGGTCTCCGGGGGCAGGCCACGCAGGGCATATTGCTATGCAGCGTCCACCCCGTGGGCCCAGAAGAGCCTGTCCCGCAGGAGCAGCTCAACACTTAAGGGTGGGGGGCGAGGCGACGGGTCGGGGTTGGGGGAGTGAGGATGGCCAGACCACAGGGGAGGGAGGGGGACACGGGGGTCCCCCGCATCCAGGAATGGACACGATAGTCATGCTCGGCGGCGGCAGGACAGTAGCAGAGCCACCAATACGCCTTGGGGTGGGGGAGAGGTCCTCTTCCCCGTCGGGGAGCCAGTAGGGGACCAGCCGGGCCGGTGAGTCACGGAGCGAGGACGGGGCGGGATAAAGGCACGAAGTGGGGCTCCGGCCAGGCCGGGAGGAAAGATGGGAGGGGTCTGAGGGGGAGGAGCCGGACTTCTAACGCCCTGCCCCCTCGGGCTAGGATCTGGGGTGGGATCCTGAGCGCCATCCCGGCCAGGCGGCGCCCCCGTCGGGTCGGCCCTCGGCGAGAAACCCCGCTCGGCTCAGACCAGCGCGTAGTCGAACTGCCCACGCTCGAGCGCCTCCTTGTGGTCGGTCCAGGACGAGGCGGGCATGCGGCTGTAGGGGTCGAGCAGGATGCGCACGCAGCGCACCATCAGCAGCACCAGCACCACGAGCAGGCAGAGTACGAAGGCGAACACTGTGCGCTGCTCCGCGTCCAGGCCCGCGCCCACCGGGGGCCCCGTCGACGGCGGCAGCGGCTCGGGGGACAGCGTCCACGTCGCGCTCATGGCTCACATCGCCGCGCGCCCTGCGGAGGAGGGGCCCGCCCGGGGCGCGGGGATGAGGCTGCGCCTTCCCTTCCCCGCGCCGCCCCCTCCTGCCGCGGCCCCCTGACCTTGCCGGGATCCAGCCCCCGCCCGGGCCTCCGTCCCCCCGGCTACGCCCAAGCCCGGGCCGCAGGCACGCCACCACAGGCACTCAGGGACCCAACTCCGGCCATGCTCGCAGGTGGGGGTGCTGACAGTGGGGAGAGGGAGCCCGGGCCCTGCCGGCCCGCGTACAACAGGTGCGAACGCACAGCCCGGGCGGCGCGGCGAAACCCTGTCCCCCGCCCCGCTCCCTTTGTTCCCGGCGTCCCGGGGACCCCTCCCCCACCACCCCCCGCCCCTCACCCTGGCCTCGACCGGGACGGGAACCGAGCGTCCGGCGGCTGCGCTCTCTTCCGGGACCCGCGCCGGCTCTGCTCTCGGCCTCTCTCCCGCGGAGGCAGCGGCGGCGGCGGCCCCGGCTCAGCCCACCCCACCCGCCCCTGGAGCGCCCGAGACCGAGGCAGGCGAGCCGCGCGCTAGCCGGGCCGCCGCGGCTGTTCCCATGGCGACGGGGGGCGGGGCCGCCGCGGGGGGCGGAGGCTGCGCAGGGAGCGGCGCGCGGGCTCGCGACCCCGCCCCGGCCTCCGGGAGAAGAGAGCTCCCGCCCCGCAGGCGCCTGGGAGACCCTGGGCGTGGGGCGCATCAGCACCCAGGACCTCGCCCACCCCACCCCGACAAGCACCCCAGGCAGCCCCAGCGCGACTCCGGCACCTGTCTATGCGACAGACCCCTCAAGCAGACGACCTGTTAGGGGAATCCCAATGCCTCCCGAATCACTCATACTGACGCTCAAGCCCCTCCAGTTGTAGGGAGCCCAACCTTCCGAGATCCCAGCCAGGCCTCGGAAAAGCTCCCTAGCTCTTGTGGAGGACCCCCGACCCAGGGAGGGCAGGATCCTGAGCAGGCAAGGTCTAGGGCTGCAGTTCCTTCAGTGACCTTGACCGCCTCCTGTGACCACCCGGCCAGCTCCCACCACCCATCCTCGGTCCCAGCTGCCCCCTACCCCAGTGACAAACACCTCAGACCACCCGAGTTGCTGTCCTGCACTTTGGCGTTTTATTATTATTTCCAAATCTCAGGCATATATACAGGATAATAAGGGCACTGTTAAAAAACGGAGCCAAAATGGCCGGGCTGAAGCGGCTCGTATGCTACTCTGAGCAGCAGGTCCTAGACCTGCCCCCTGGATCGTCCCTGGGCCAGGGGGGTGGCCTCTCGGCACCATCTGGCCGGTGCACCATATTGACCCCGGCTGCTGGCGGAGGGGCGTGGGAGCAGTGCAGGAGCCCCCCGGATGGGGAGCCGCCCCCCCTCATCCACCCGCCTGTCCCCATCCAGCTGGTTTTGTAGCGGCCCTGGTAGAGATCCGACAGTCCCGTCTTCCCCAGAGGTCTAGTTGTGACAGGCAGACACCAGTCCTGTGTGACCACCGCGCGCTAATCCAGCCCAGAAGCCTCTGCTCGTGGCCACCAAGCTCAGAGGACCTGCTCCGTGCTGGACGCTGAGATGTCCAGGAGCCGCCAGGCCGCGTAGGGGTTGAGCTCGTCCTGGTCTCGACAGAGCGCCCACACGTACAGCATGCGCAGCACCTTGTCCTGCAGAAGCAGGGACGATGAGGGCCGCGACAAGGGACTGTGGGGAGGGTCAGGGCAGAACACAAAGGGGACGCCAGGAGGGACCAGGGAGCAGAGCTGGGAGTCAGCCTGGGTCCAGAGTCGACAACTCAGGCCTCTGCACAGCCAGATGAGTGAGTCACCCTCCAACCCCCACCAGCACCCACAGGGCCCCAGGCTTCTCAAGACACTGCCCTGCTGTTGCTGCACAGTCACAAAACCTCCTGGCTCTGTCGGCGCGAGGTGGCTGGAGGTGGCCATCAGCCAGTCTCGCACCGGCCACCCGCGAGGCCCGATCCCTCCTGGACTCACCGGGTCGCCCTCCACCACCTCGCCTTTGGGGTTCTTGATCACCATCACCAGCTGGGCCTGGAAGGTGATGATCAGCACAGGCCCCTGCTCCATCATCTTGCCCATGGCCAGCTGCAGGGGGAGCGACAAGGTGGGCGGGCCTCAGAGAGTGGCCTTGCCCCTCCCCTGACAGTCGCCTCACGGCTGGTGCCGACCCTTGCTTCCCAGGAGGCAGTCCCAGCCACCCCACTTGTCCTACTCGTCGGGCCAGGCCCCAGGAGGACCTGTGGGGGGTTCCTGCGGGACCCCTCCCAATGTGAGCCAGAGTCTGAACTAACAGTCCACGCAGCCTCCCTGGACCCTGGTGGCTTCTTGTTCCCCAGAGGGGGCTGGGTGGGCGTGTAAGGCCTCACAGAGGGACCCCTGCACACGGGCAGGGGTAACCAGCACCGGCACTCGTCCGGCTCTCCACAGGGGCAAAGCTCTCGCCCTGCCCAGTGAAGGCAGAGGGACAGCACTGCCTCCGGGGGCCCCGAGGTCTGGGCGGCAACAGCACCCCCTGCGTCCGCCGCCTGCCCAAGAACTCTCCCACCACAGGCTTATGGGAACGCTCTGCTGAAAGGGACCCTGAGGCCATTTCACCCCAGTCCCTGTCTGTCCGTGCCGCAGCTCCCCCAGGGACGGGCGCCCCTCTGACTAGCACCCCCGACGCCAAGAAGAGCCGCTCACGTCGATGTTGTCGATGTCCAGAATGCGGGAGTGGAACTGCAGGCCCAGCGCCTTGGCCTGCTGGATCGGGTGCGCCAGCTGGCTGTAGGTCTGCGAAGAGAAGCCGGACACATCCCTGCGGCTGGACCCGCGCGCGCAAGCCCCACCACGGTGCTGCGGTGCACCTGCTGGCGAACCCCAGGGGCTGCACTGTCCTGGGAAACTCTCCCCGCAGACAGGCTCACCGCCCTATCCCGTGCTTTCTGCACCCGCACCTTCCAGAAACGGCTGCTATCGCCTGCGTGTGCTTTGCCAGGAGCAGCAGATGCCAGGAGCACAGGTCCAAGCAGGGAGGCCAGTGCCGCCCATTTGCTGGCCCGAATCACACCCCCCTTGTTATAAAGACAGCGCTGCACCGAGACGCCCAAATGAAAGTGGTATTAATCAGTAAAGTAGGTAATTTTCCTGCAACAGGATCTGAAATACACGCCCAGAGGGAAGTTGAGGCCTCTCTGGCTGATCTTGGACTTCCCCGTATTCACCGCACTCAGAACCTTGGCCTGGAATCAAACGCGTTTTCTAGGATTCGCCCTAACCCACAGCCGCTCTGAAATGAGCTCCCTCGGTCGGCCTCCTCCTCACTGACCAGCCCCGATGGGAGGCCGCTGGCCACAGGCAGCCTGTTTTTCCCGCGGGGCGGTGACGCCCCAATGACACCTCCACCCCCCTTGAGCCTACTCCCAGGCCCAGGACCCAGGTGACACCTGGTACCTTTTCACTGGAGGCTTCTCTGGACTCAGCAGCTATGGTGGAAGACATTCCAATAACACTTACTTTTTATGGAAATAACTGATCTACCAAGAAAAAAAATGGTGCCAACCCTATTTCCTGTGTGGTTCTTAAAAATGGCATCTAAGAAACACCTCTGGGGGCGCCTGGGTGACTCAGTCGGTTGAGCATTCAACTTCGGCTCAGGTCACGATCTCACAGTTCGTGGGTTCGAGCCCCGCGTCGGGCTCCGTGCTGACAGCTCTGAGCCTGGAGCCTGCTTCGGATTCTGTGTCTCCCTCTCTCTCTCTGCTCCTCCCCCACTCACGCTCTGTCTCTCTCGAAGAGAAACAAACATTTAAATAAATAAATACACACACACACAACACACACATACATACACACATACACCTCTGTGAAAGCACCTGCAATTTCAGGAGCATTTCCAGGGGCCCCAGCAGCTCTTTGGCAAAGATAATCAACCACAGCCTAATGGTCCCAAAGCATTAAAAAAAAAAAAAAAAAAAACACACGCTCCTAAATGCCTGCTGGATTAGTCACCATGCAGGGGAGTATTAAAAAAAAAAAAAAAAAAAAATCTGACATCTTCTCCTCTGCTTTCTCCAAGTTGTTTGTGAGCTGGAAGCAGAATAGATCAGCCAAAAAGGCTCTGGATTGCTCAATACAAATAAGCTAGAAAAAACCCCATGAAGACACAGGTCAGGGAGTGAGCAGGGTGAGTCGAGGTGGCCGACAGAGTCCTGCAGGGCTGGGGAGGCTGCCAGGACCGGGGCGGACAGGGTGTGCTCCTGGGGACAGCCGACCTGGGTGCACGGCCTGGCACCATGGGGCCCCGGGACCCTGAGCACTGACTCTGGGGAGCAGTCAGGCCTCATCAGGACACACGGCTCCTCCCCATGCGGGAAATCTTATCACCGTCTGTTTTGATCTGTGTTTCGGGAACTCAAAGTGAGAACAGCTATAACGAGTCTGGCCAGCGCTTTGTGCATCCGGGAGCGCTGCGTCTGTGTTCACACTGTACCCTCATGACGCCTGTGACATGGCCCAGGGACGGGAGGTGGTGTGGGCCCGCAGGCTGCTTGCCGGCCAGCGCCCACAGCCACCACGTGAGACCCCTGAGCGCTGAGGGAAGGTCACACACACCCCAAGCTATTCCCGGTCCCTTTCCGCCCGGCCCCGGACCCCTGGGTGCCCCCACAACCAGGACACCGGGCCCTGTCATACCCTTCCTGGCTCTGCCCAAACAGACCTCCAAACTGATTCTTTTTAGGCCTAAATATAAAAAGTAGAAAGAAAAAGAGAAGGACTCACAGCTTCATAGCACCAGTCTTTGAGAATCTCAAGCTCTCCAGAAATCATGGCCTAAAAAGGGAAAAACAAACAAACAAAAAATAAGTTCAAGACGAATAGGGGGCTATCTAGGCTGGAGACCCTACCCTATAGGCTCCAGCTGGGGAGCAGGGGGCCTCGGGTCAGGCTGCAGCCAACAGATACCCGTCCCCAGGCCCTTGGGACCAAGGGCCTGCATGTGTGACCCCCGGCAGCCCAGGGTGGCCCCAAGGGCCTCGGGTCAGGTGGAGGAAGGTGGCAGCATGCTGGGCTCAGCGGGGCTGGGAAGCTGAGCCAAGGAGGCCAGGAGCTGCATTCCACCTCCACCGGGGCTGGAGCTTTGCACAGCCAGAGGTCAGGACAGGGGCAGAGGAGGGGTCCTGGGGTGGCCTCCCAAGGTGCCACAGGGGATGCCTCTGCAGGAACCTGGAGGCGGGGCTGACCTGCTGAAGGTCAGAGAGGAGCCCAGGGCCAGAGGGAAAAAGAAAACTAGGGGCAGGCCGGGAGCTGAGACGTCGTCTCTAGAAGAATCCACCTGGGCTGGGGCTGCTGTGTTAAGGGAGCGCCCCCTCTCTACCTCCTCCCGGCCCTGCCCGAAGTGGGGCAGGGAATGTGGGGAATTAGAGAGGAGGGGACCACAGGGAGACCAGTAGGATAGAGGAGACAGGGGGGTGGGGGCTGGAATCTACCTTCGGGGCGGGGGGGGGGGGTGGCGGGTGCGGAGCCTTTCTGTGATCTCATCAGGCCCTTCCAAAGGCCTGGCAGAGGCCCAGGTTCCGGCCACATCCCAGGGGCTGGAGAAACAGACGTGGCTGGCTGGAGGCAGTCAACCTTGCACAGGGGCCCTGTGCAGTGTGTGCAGGGGCAGGACCCTGAGCGAGCCACCCCCTCCTCATTTATGAACCAGAAGGAGGGGCCAGAAAATAGGATTCAGGATTCCCACAGAGAGGGGACCTGGCCCCTGGGAGACAGAGCCACGGCCCTGGGCAGCCGCTCACTGTAGGCTCGAGGGAACTGCTTCAAGCAGATCATGAGGGAAACCAGACAGGAGGCTCCAGGCCAGCTGTCAGGAAGACGGAAGTGGCTGCCGGACCTCGTGAAAGGGAACTCCGTCCCTGGGAGCAGACACACCCCACAGGGAAGAAATCGGCCACCATCACGGAGCCCAGCAGGGCCCACAGGTGACTCTGGGTGCCTTCTCAGAGGTGCATGACTAACGAGGGCCAGGCGTGGGGGCGCGGGGGCGCCAGGCCTCTGACGGCCGGAGATCTCTGCCCCTGGTGGCAGTTCCCAGGGTAACCTGGCAGGCGGGACAGCGGGGACCTGCTGGGTGGGGGCCCCAGGGTGCAGCACCCACCTCCAGGACGTTGGGGATGATGTCGCTCTCACACTGCTGCAGGAACCGCTCCTTGTCGAAGGCAGGGTCAACTCGCAGGATCTCCGTGAGCACCTCTGACATCTCCGTCTTCGAGAACAGGCCCCCTGGAGGCAGCCACGGCAGGAGTGGGCCAGGGCCCGGGACCGTCCCTGCGGCCAGCCCAGGCGGGAAGGACGGTCCGGGCCCACTCACCCAGCAGGTCTGTGACCTTGTCTGTCAGCGCGCGGGACGCCCGGATGAGGACGTTGTCGCTCTCGTCATACTTCACCTTCATCTCGAAGAACCCTGCCGGGACATGGGCTGAGGTCAGGGGTCGCCTCCAGAAAGAAAGACACCCTTACTCTACGACTTCCGGGGGCTCCTTGCAGCCCCTGCAAGACCCACTCCCTGCGCAGACCTGGGCAGCGTGGGGCGGAGCCAGCTTTCTCGGG
The DNA here is from genome assembly GCF_027475565.1 of Acinonyx jubatus. NCBI lineage: Eukaryota > Metazoa > Chordata > Mammalia > Carnivora > Felidae > Acinonyx > Acinonyx jubatus. The sequence goes on from NC_069383.1 coordinate 159,822,615, forward strand.
GGTGGGCTGAGGGGCGGGGCTCTCCCTACCAAGGAAACCGGCCTCTAGTGACCGTCACAGGACAAGGGACAAGGGTGTGTGGCGTGGCGGTGCTCTGGCTGGCACCTGGGAGGCCCACCAGCGCCTCCTGTCCTGCCCTGTGAGGGAGCCTCTCACGGTGGCACCCACAGCCCAGCCACCGGAGAGGCAGGTCGGCCTGGCCGCCCTCCTGCCAGCGGCAGCTCCGCGACCGCGAGGACGGTGACTCAGCCCCTGGGAGAGGGCCCCTGCCCGCCAGCTGGAGATGTACCGGGCTGCCCTCGAGAGCAGGGCTGCCTGGCGGCCTGGGCTCTGCTGCTCACTGGCTGGGTGATCCTGGGGAGTGGCTGCTCCTCTCTGACCCCGGTCTCCTCCTCTGTAAAGCGGGGGGTCTGGCTTGTGCCCAGTGCGCGGGGAGCACTCAGTAAGCGTCTGCTGTCACGGCGACGCTGTCGGCCGAGTGTCCGAGACGTGAACACTCACGATTAAATACCACGTTGTTGTCCCTGAAGTCTCTCCACTGCTGGTACCACTTGGAGTCCTTGTGCAGCACGACCCCCAGGGCCTCCCTGGGGAGATGGGGCAGCGGTGAGCAGTGGCGACGGGCCCCTGTGTGCCGGCCCAGGCACCCAGCCCTCCTGTCCCTGCGGGCAGTGCCCCCGTCCCCCTGGGCAGCCCGCCCTCCTCTCTCAGCCTCCTGCCTTCTCTCCCCCCTTCCCACCACCCACCATCTCCCCCACGTTCACACGGGAGCAGGGACTCTTGAGCAGAACAGACACTCGAGAACGAACTGACTTGGGCAGGAACGTTCCAGGGGCGCTCAAACACAAACAGTGTGTGTGTGGAAGGGGGACACAGGCCCTGGCCAGTCTGCTACCTACTCGTTGGGCTCAAACACCTTCTCTTCCTTGAGCTTCTCTCCTGCAAACTCCTTCCTCTTCCTGAGGCGCTCTGGCCTCCGATAGGGCCCGGTCTGCCCCAGCACGCTGTCGTCGATCTCCTTCTTCACGGACTCTACCCCCTGGGGGAAAGCAGCCAGCCCCAGGGTGGGCGCTCAGGACCTTCCTGACACTGCGGACCACCGCCGGAGGCCTGTGCGCGTTTGTGCCCCAAGTCAGGACAGTGTCCGCGGAGAACTCCAACCCAGGGCCCCAGCTTCCCCCGGTCTCGAGGTCATGTGGCTCTGAGCACCCTGCCTGACTTCCCTGCGTGGACCACAGGGCTGTTTCAGATGGACCCCGTTTTTCTCTGGCCGCCCCCCTCATTTCCCCCAACCTTGCTGCAGCGACCCTGGCCGTGTTGAGCTGGCTGTGCACGCCTCCCCACTGGAGGGGCTGCCCCTCCACCCGTGTATGTTCCCCCTGTATGTTCCCTTGTCACATGTCGCTCAGGAACCACTCATCCCCATCTGGGTCCCCCAGACACCTCAGGAGCAGGAATTTGGACTTTCTATCCAGTGGCCCCTGTGGGTAGCAAGAGAGCCCAGCATGTGGGAAGATTCAACAGTCATTTCAGAATGAATCAGGACCTCAGGTCGCCTTGAGTACAACAGGTCCCGGGCTTACGGACACAAGCTAAGGGTGTTAGTGGCTGAGAGGCTCTCCGTGCATTAACCTGCTGCTTCCTAGGGGCTGTGACTTGTCCAAGGCCACCCAGCAGGGAGCGGAGCACCATCCTGGTGCCTCAAGCGGGCCCTCCCTCTCCAGGGCTGAGATCGGCAGTGAGAACTCCGGATCCCGGACTCAGAGCAGGCCAGGCCGTGAGCCCCAGCCCGACCCACCTGGGAGATGGCTCTGAAGGCGGCGGTCCGGCCCAGCTTCTCCCCGCCTTTGGACACCGACTCGGCCGACTGTTTGGCAGTCTTGGCAGCTTCCTCCACACTCTCCTTGATCTTCCGGCCAAGGTCACTTTTACCGACTTCATCAAGACTCTACTGAGACACAGGGATGGGGGTGTCAGCACAGAACCCCCCCCCCCCAAGCTAAGACCAGTCTAGTCCTTCAAAGGTCGGGAACAGACACTCTGAACTCATCTGACCTATGGGGCCCGGACACTCGGGTGCGCCGTGTACAAGGTCTGCAGGGCTGAACCCCTGGGCTCCGGGCTGGACGCCAGGTCAACTGGGCTCTCCCCGGAATGGGCACGAGTGGCCGCTTAGGGATAAAAGGTTCGAGGAGCCTGTGCCTAATGCTGGACTGACCTGGAACCCTCGCAGGCGGCTCAGAACAGTGCAGAGCCCTGTCCCTCTCTCCTGCTCAGAACAAAGCAAAACAGGCAACAAAAAGGAAGCCCTCGGGCCCCCCCACGCTGCCCCATCTCCCCTCACCTGGGGCCAAGCAGTGCTTCCCTGTTTTGGGCAGGACGAGACAAGTCATTGGCCCTTCTGTCTTTGCTGGTGGCACGAAAGCGTGAAAGCTTCTACTGCCAGCGGTGAGCCACAGGGCACGTGGGCTAGCCTGACTTCGCCCTCCTTCCTGGGCGAGGGGCGGGGGGGGGAGGGGGGGGTGGGCTGTGCATCCTAACTCCGGAAGCCACCTGGCCAGGCTGGCTCTTCCCTGGCTCGCCACCCACGCCTATTCATCCGCTGTGCCAAGTCACGCCCTGCCCAGGCGCCAGCTCTGCCCGCAGCTTCCAGCACAGCTCTCCTCCCAGAGGCGACGAACAGATGGCCTGGCAGCCGCGGGCAACAGAGCGTGGGGGCCCGGAGACCATTACCTCCTTCACTGTGCCTGTGATCTCCCCCAGCTTCTTCTTTATCACCTCGCTCGTCCGCACGGTTTCGGATTCAATGCTTTTCTACGGTAAGGAGATTGTTTCTCTTGGTTACAACACAGCCGTTGTCTTACAGGAAGCATTTTCTGAGCGGCGCCCTGTCCCCCCACCGCCTGCCCGACCACCCCAGCCCCCTCCCCACCCCAGGGCCCCTCACTGCCCGACAGCCTTGCTTTCGGGAGCAGTTGAGGGCTGACGGATGGAGACCCCTGAGGCCCAGCCCTGGTTCTAGTCTCTCGCCAGGTGCAGGGGTGATCTTGCCCCCCGCCCCGGTTCATCCACATTATCCTGCCTCGCTCTGCACCCCTGCAGCTGCCAGCCGCTGCTGGATCTCCCACAGCCACAGTCCCACCCGACTCGGCTTGCTCTGCCCCCAAACCACCCCTTAGCCCACTCCTCTTCCTTACTGGAAAGAAAGGGTCATCATCCATCAGGTCGAATCCCCCACAGGCCCTCTGAGTGAACAGGCCTCACCCACAGCCTGGGACGTGGCCAAGAGAACAAAAACCCAAGGGACCCGGAGCAGGCACCCGTTGGCAAGATGGGGTGGCTGTCCCCACCTCGCAGAGCCCTGATGCAGCAGCTGCTGAGCCTACTCCCCGCGGTGGGCGCCTGGCAGCTGCTTCAGTAAGAGACCAGGCGGTAATTAATAATCACACCAGCACCATGACCCGCTTTCTACCTGCTTCACTCAAGGGGCCACAACCAGCTCTCAGGAGCAGCGCATCTTAAACCTACAGCTCAAGGGGTCACCCGGGGAGCCCGTGCAGACGCACTCCGATCCAGCAGGTCGGGGAGGGCTCCGCGACCCCGCATCTCTCACAAGCTTCCAGAAGAAGCTGGCGCCGCTGGTGTGCAGAGAACCCCGCTCCGTCTCACCGCAGAAACGAGGGGCTGGCGACTCACTCCTGTCCGCTCGCCCCTGTGGTCAGTGAGTGACGTCACTTCCCCCACTGTGTCATCTCTGTGCGGGAAGCAAAGGGACTCACGTATTTCCTTCTGGCCTCCTGGAGCGCGTCAGACTCTTCTAGCTTGCGGGCCTCATCTCGGAACTTTTTTATACTTTCTTTCATTTCTTTGTTTTTGGCTAATTCTTGCTTGATATTATCTAGCAAGCCAGAGAGAAAGCCTTTCCTGTTTCCAGAAGAATAGGATTTGGACTGGAAAGAATGTAAAAGAAACAAAGGATTTTTACTTTCTCCTCTGTGCTGATACGGGTTTCACAATGAACAGCTACCTCCATTATGAGCCAAGAAAGTCAAGTTAAGAAAGCATCAGGTGATAAACTGTGGGATGTCCAGTTTCTTTATTATCCAGTAATAAAAAGAAACCAGTTAGCAAGCTACGAAAAGATGTTGCGAGGGGTGCCTGGGTGGCTCAGTCGGTTAAGCATCTGAGTTTGGTTCAGGTCATGATGTCAGAGTTTGTGAGTTCGAGCCCCGCATCAGGCTCTGTGCTGACAGCTTGGGGCCTGCTTCGGACTCTGTTTCTCCCTCTCTCTCTGCCCCTCCCCCTCCCCAGCTCACGCTCTCTCTCTCTGTCAAAAATAAACATTAAAAACAAAATTAAAAAAAAAAAAAAGATGTTGTGGCCTTACACAATTTGTCAATGACATCTCAATTTAAAAAAGACACAGGAGGGGGCACTTGGGTGGCTCAGTCAGTTGAGTGTCTGACTCTTGATTTCGGCTCAGGTCAGGGTCTCACAGTTTGTGAGTTCAAGCCCAATATCGGGCACCATGACAGTGAGGAGCCTACTTGGGATTCTCTCTCTCCTTCTCTCTCTGTTTCTACCCTGATTGTGCTCTCTCTCTAAAAATAAATAAACTTAAAAAAAAAAAAAAAAGACACAGAGGAACCTTAAATTCATATTACTGAGTGAGAGAAGCTGGTCTGAAGAGACTCCAGGCGGCATGATCCCCACTCTAGGACATTCTGGAAAAGGTGAAACCATGGATAGTAAAAGGATCAGTGGTTGTCAGGGGCTGGGTAGGCTGGTGGGGGAGATGAATGGGCGGAGCAAAGAGAAGTTTCTGGGCAGTAAGACTACTCTGTCCAAACCCAAGGAATGAGCACCCAGCATGAACCCTAAGGCAAACTATGGGCCTCAGTTAATAACGATGTATCAATACTGGCTCATCAGTTGTAACAAAGGTGCTATACTAAAGCAAGAGGCCGCACCATGGGGAAAATCCAGGCCCAGGTGGGAGGAGGGGCCGCCAGGAGGTTGATGGAAACTCTCAGTACTTCCTGCTCAATTTTTCTGTACATGTAAAAGTGCTCAGAAGGATAAAGTCTATTAAAAACAAAACAAAGTGCCAGGCTCCTTCTCCAACAGAGGGAACCCTGGGTGAGAAACGGGCGGTTTGGAATCCTCATGGACATTCAAACATGCTCACCCAAGGCGAAGGGCAACACCCAAAGGAGCCCCTGTCCCAGGAATGGAGTGGAAAGGACTCTATAGCCCCTTATCTGGAAGAAGCTGAGATACGGCCCTACTCCCTGGGCTTCTGGGGCCGGGATAACTTTGGGGTCACTCTCAAGTCCCACATTGGAAGTCACATGTCACCCCAGGGCTTGGCACAAACCTCCGTCGTCAACCCACAGGATCACTGTCACCCAGAGCCTAAGCTCAGGGGTGCCCCTCGTAGGAAAACCCAACACACCCAGAAAGCCGGGGCCTAGGGAGGCCAGAAGAAAGGCCACGGTCCTTCTGCAGACACAAGAGCCAGAGTCGTACACTGCCCAAGACACAGGCTTCAGTTCAGGGTCGCACTGAGCCAGGTTAGGATCGCTGCTTCCCCACCACGTTGAGAGCGGGCTCCGAAAAGAGAATGCTTGAAGAACCACGCGAATGGTGTGCCCAGCCAGCCTTTCTCTGGGGGAGGTCTAGGTTCTGAGACTGTCTGGGACTGCGCCACCTGGCAGCTGCCCCACCTCCCGCTCCACGGCCGGCCGGCCGCACACACGGAGGTGGTGGCTCAGAGGAAAGGCCACAGGGCATGTGCCACGCCCACAAAAGCTCAAGGACAGGACCGGGGAGACCAGGCCTGTGAGAGACTCAGCGGGAAGGGAAGGGTGTGGGCTGCCCCAGTGTGTGCACTTGGGGAAGTATACTGGTCTGGGGCTTTCCTCCCTGTGGTGGTAACACACCGCCAGAAAGAAGCACAGTTGAAAAGGAATGACGCGGAGGAGAAAAGCTCTAGAAAATGCTGTCTGTGAGGAACAACAGAGACAGGAAACTGAGCCCCCAAGGTGAGGTGACTCCACTCAAATGCCTGGAGGGATGTCACCCAGAAAAGGGAAGAGCCACAGGGAAATGGATTTCAGCTGAGTACAGGGATGCCTTTCCAGCCCTGAGAGCTGACACATCATCTACTTTGTCAGGCAGGAGCTCCACCCCTGGTAATGCCAGGTGCTGCCCGAGAGCCCGAGAGGACCAGCACGCTGGGTTCTGTGACCCCACAGGTCTTGGATGGGGAACGCCAATCAGCTGCCCTTGCCAGTGTGGGCAACGTCCTGCAGCTCTGTCTCCTGCCAACCAGGTCTCATCTTTCAGACTCCTCTCTGTCTGCTGGCATCCCGTCACTCACCAGAGGCAGCTCTCGGCCGGGCCGGCGTATCTGATAGGCACCATTGTGCAGTAGCATTAGGTTGTGGCCGGACAGGAACTGGACTCCATTGCTGAGGCATCTCTAGTTAGGGAAGAAAAGAGAAAGAGGCATTCAGATAAGGTAACTAGGAAGTGAGTAAGCCCCACTAAAAAGTAGGGGTCGCCCAAGTCTCATTTGCCGATTTTTTTTAATGTTTATTTTTGAGAGAGAGAGGTGAGGAGGGGGGAGGGAGGGAGAGACAGAGCGCTAGCAGGGGAGGAGCAGAGAGAGAGGGAGACACAGAATCCGAAGCAGGCTCCAGGCTCTGAGTTGTCAGCACAGAGCCCGATGCGGGGCTCGAACCCACAAACCGTGAGATCATGACCTGGGCCGAAGCCAGATGCTTAACCGACTGAGCCACCCAGGTGCCCCATCATTTGCCGATTTTCACTGCAGGCCTGCTGCATGCTAGACACTCCACCATCTTGCTAAATTCTGAGAAGCCAATGGAATCTCGTGGAAAGGAAGACACTGGATCTGCACCTCCAGGGTCCATCCCTACTTTCCTGCCTCTGAACCTGGGGGAAACCAGATGAGTCTCAGGAGATACCAACCTATGGTGGAAGAAGGCTAAACGTGCCTTCGTCTGATTTCGTCTCATTAGCCTGAAATGGGCCCCCAAGCGCCTCGATGCTGGCCGTGAGCAGTCTTCTCTCACAAGCCTAGCCCGTTGCTGCCAGCCTTGGAAGACCAGAGACCTGGGCTCTCAGAGGTAAAACACAGATAACTTGTTCTAGGCACAACCCTGGAAGAAACCTAGCATGTCCTGTGCAAGAGGGCACACCTGGGCCAAGACACTACTAACATCACGTGAAAGGCATTTCTTCTACCAAATGAAGGACTTAAGCTCCATAAGAGAAGGGCCAGTGCACGTCCTGCTCAACATTGCACCGTAGCACCCAGCACCGAGCCAGGCACATTGATGTCAATGACCATAGAACCACTCTTCCATTTCCATATTCCCTGGCCCTTTCCTCTCCCGTTCCATGCCTCCTATCTCCAGGAACTCTAAGCAACAGCCCAAACTCATGCAAAGGCTAGCATCTCCTACAGCTACTCAAGAGTAATTCCTGGGGTACCTGGCTGGCTCAGTGGGAACAGCATTTGACTCCTGATCTCAGGGTTGTGAGTTTGAGATGCCCACGATTGGGGTAGAGACTACTTAATAAACTTAAATATATATATATTAAAAAAGAGAGTAACCCCCGAGAGCTGAAATCATTTGTTCTTCTCTATATGCCTACACCCATTGATCCTGGAACCACTGACTTCAGCAACAGTCTAAGATAGCAGTGAACGGCTGTCTAACTTGGAAAAGAAATCCCATATTAAGCCCCAACCCGAGGCTGGTTCCCAACCGGTTTTGTGCCCAGATCCGAACATGTGTACATTCAATCTCAAACCCTGACTTAAAACACAAGTAGCCAAGAAAAAAAAAAAATCAGCCTGGAGTCAACGACAGCTTCTTCCTCCCCACACTAGGATCCCTATGAGATACTTTCCTTCACCCAGAGCCTAGCACTGCAGTCAGTTTGACCTGGGCTTTGGACCAGGTCAGCTTACCACGAGCTGAGGCTGTGGGCAGGTTGCTTAACCTCTCTGAGTCCCAGTTTCCCAACCTGTGAAACAGCAACAAGCAGCAGCAGTACATGAAGTACATGTAATCCACGAAGCTTGTAGTACATGAAATACTACTGTTTTCTGAGTGCACCATACACGCCTTAACTCCCACCACCCCTATGAGTTCAAGCTCTAAGCCAGGACGAGAACCATCTCCCGCACTTTCACACGGAGGACGAGGGGGAGCGATGCAGGAAATGGTCTCGGTAGAGAACCTGGCACATAAAGGCGAGCCGTGACTGTCAACGGTATTTTGCCTTCTCCCGGCTGTTTCTCCACCGGGCGCCCGGGCCACCGTGCACTCCCCGGTGCACGTGGAGTCTGATCAGGAAGTGAGGGGCGATTCGCCGTCCGCCGGGCTCAGCGCATGGCCGCCTCGGACCCGGCACGCTTAGCTCCTCAACCACAAGCTTCGCTCCGGGACCCCGGCCCTGGCCTCGACCGACCCAACGACCCAACCCAAGCCTTCAGCCGAGCCCAAGAAAGGGCCGAGGGGGCCTAAGGCCTGAGGAGAAAAAGACCCTGGAGGTCGCGGGCTGGGAGCTCCCTAGGCCCGCCCCCTACTCCCCACCCTGACCCCGTACGTCTCCTTACCTGCGGGCAGCGGCACCAACCTCCCCGCAGCGCCGCCGCCGCCATGTTGCTGGATCCCGTGTGACCTTCTGGTGACGCGGCCTGATGGCGTCATCCGCCGCGTCTATGTAGCGCGGCGTGGGTCTGGGAAAAGCCGGCCTTGGGGGCGGGGTTTCGGGGAGGTAACGGCCTCTGATTAGACAGGGTTCCCTTGGAGGCGGGGCCTTGGAGAGTGGTCTGGCATAGGGGCGGGAGTTAATGAGCTAGAGATTCCTAGAGAGCTAGGCCTCTGATAGGGCAGGATTTGGGAAGGCGGGGCATGTTGCTTGACGTCACCCGGAGGCGGGCACTTTTTTGAGGTAGAGACCTAGGGTTGGTTAAGGCTGCGAAGGGGCGGATCCTGAGGACGTGATTTCTGTCCCGTGCGGAGAAGTGATCTCCCAGTCAGGTCGTGCAAGGTTCCGTTGTCCGGAAGGACGAGTAGGGCGACTGACTACAGGGACAGGCTCAATTGGATTCTGACTGATTGACCCGCGGACCAGCCCAGTAGTGACTGACCCTCGCTCTCACTTACAGTGACCTACAGTGACCGACCGACGGGCAAGTGAGTTGCTCCAAGAGCGAGAGCAAAGGAGCCCACTTTGTACAGCACTTTGAGAAAGCGCCCATTGGTTTTAGTCCAGAACAGGAAGATGACGACCAGGCTGGGTGGAGGCCACTCCCCATGGATTTCGCATAAATTGACACATCTTGCCCTAAAGATTAGGCCTTTGTCTTTTTAGCACTTAGATACTATTTTCCATTTGGAGAATGCCGCCACCAAGTGGCGGTACCTTAGCATGGCCATGCAATCTGAGTCTAGGAGGGATGGGGAGCTGGTACCTTGGGGGGAGTTCATGTATTGAAGCCTTTTGAGTTACTAAGCTGTGATAAGGTCTGTGGGACTTGAAAGGGAGGCAACTTAACACTTCCTAGCTTCAGGGCAGGACAGATCCTCTGTCTCTCAGGAGCTCCACCTCGAGGTGGGAGTAAGGGACGAGGGCTTCCACTGTGGCTTTGTTTGAAATGTCTTTACTCCAAGAAGAGCAAACTAGTTACGTGGTTGGGATACATAGGTTGTTGCTGAGAAGACCTGGGCTTCTTCGTTGTCGTTGAAGCCATGGAATTGGACAAGGGCACCCGGGAGTGTGTCAAACGGGCATATCAAAGGCCAAAAGTGGAGGAAAAAGAACCCTTCAAGTAGACTGGGCAGGACTGGGCAGCAGGTAGGAAAGGCACCTGGAGGGCCTCGGAGAAGGCAGGTGGAGTACGCAGTGTTGAATGCTGCACGGAACTCACGCAAGGCAGGCCAGGCCCGACATGTATCCGTTGTCCTTGGCAGTTTGCAATATGGAGGTCCCCGGTGAGACCAGCAAGAGGGTTTTGGTGGAATGGTGGCTGTGGAAGCCAGATGTCAGTGGGTTGAGATTTTTTTTACAGCGGTGTGCTGGAGCCAGCTTGTTCTGGCTAGCGAGAGCTAACAGTCAAATTTTTAGGAATTTGGGAGCTAGTTGTTAAAAACAGCCATTATTTAAAAGTTAATTATAGGGGCACCTGGGTGGCTCAGTCGGTTGAGCGTCTGGCTTCGGCTCAGGTCATGATCTCACGGTTCGTGGGTTCAAGCCCCTCATCGGGCTCTGTGCCGACAGCTCAGAGCCTGGAGCCTGCTTCGGGTCTGTCTCCCTCTCTCTCTGTCCCTCCCCCCACTCGTGCTCTGTCTCCCTCTCTCTCAAAAATAATTAAACAGCAAACAAATAATAGAATACAAGTTAATTGTATAAACTTCTGACCAAGTGGATTATATTTAGACAAAGGTAATAAATACTCCAACCCCAACACCTCCTTTTCTTTTTAAGTTTATTATTTATTTTGGGACAGAAAGAAAGAGAGAACCGGGTGGGGCAGAGAGAGAGGGAGAGAGAATCCCAAGCAGGCTCCGAACTGTCAGCACAGAGCCCGTCTCGGGGCTTGAACCCAAGAACCGTGAGATCATGACCTGAGCTGAAATCAAGACCCAGATGCTTAACCGACAGAGCCACCCAGGTGTCCCAAAACTCATAATTATTTTTCCACATGTTGCTTCGCCATGCTACCGAGAGTATTTACATGTATCACATCTGTGTGCTGGAAATACTGTTACATGTGCTGCTACCAATTCAGCGTTCAGCGACACCACATGAGTAGCCGTGAAATCAGCCGGGGTGGGAATATTTACACCACAGGAATTGGCAAACACTACCAATCAGGTGCCTTTGGTTTTGTTTGGAAGACCAGTAATTAAACATTTAGCCAGCACACAGAGAGAGCGAGTGTGGGCACCTCGGAGGAGTCTTTGCTGTGTGTAGAAGGAAAAATGATGGCAGGTAGGGGAACATATGGGGAGGAAGGAGGGTGCTTTGTTGGTTCTTCCACCTTGTCCTTTTGAAAAATTTAAAAGCTACCAAAAAGTTGCAAGAATGGTATGATGAACATTCACGTACGCTTCACCTAGATTCTTTTTTTGGGGGGGGGGGTATTTATTTATTTTTGAGAGAGAGAAACAGTGCGAGCAGCGGAAGGGCAGAGAGAGAGAGAGGGAGACACAGAATCTGAAGCAGGCTCCAGGCTCTGAGCTGTCAGCACAGAGCCCAATGCCAGGCTCCCACTCTTGATCTCGGCTCAGGTCAGGATCTCGCGGTTTGCGGGTTCGAGCCCTGCATCGGGCTCTGTGCTGACTGTGCAGAGCCTGCCTCGGATTCTCTCTCTCTCTCCCTCTTCCTCTCTCTCTGTCTCAAAAATAAATAAAAATTTTAAAATATGAGGTTTCAGACAAGTATGTATGGTGTGCTCTCACAGTGTCTGTGGGCCCGGCGTCTTGGTGTGACCCAGCTGGTCCTGTGGTTCAGGGTGTCTCACAAGTTTGCAGTCAAGGTATGAGGCGGGTCTGTAATCTTCTCAGGGCCCAACAGTGGGGGTTGGGAGGGGGGTTCTGCTCCAGGATCATTCCTACGGCTGTTGGCAGGATTCAGTCCCTTGACCGCTGTCGGACCAGGAGCCTCCACTTCTCCCTGACTATAGGCTGGTAGCCCTCTTCGGTGTTTTACCCATGTGAGTATGTGCCAGCCTCCAACACGGCAGCTGACCTCCATCCAAGGGTGTAAGAGAGGGCCAGCGGGGCAGAAGTGACAGTCTTTTGTAACCTAATCTCAGATGTGACATCCCATCACACGTACCGTATTCTGTTACTTAAAAGGGACTCTGTAGGTCCTGTCCACACTCCAGGGGAGAGGGTCAGGCAGGAGCCTGAACAGAGGAGATGGGAACCGGGGGAGCCGATGTAGAGCCCCTCCCCCCTTGATAAGTGTTAGAGTGATTTGATTATAAGCCCTGGGGAGGGCAAGACTCAGGGCTCAAGGGTAACGCCCCCTTCGTTTATATAGTTGTGCCGTTACAGAACCTGGGACCTAGGCAGTGTCTCCTTCTTGTGCTTAGAGATTTCCTTCTTGGCCTACGTGTGTTATCATTCTTTGTTACTGTTCCTCGAAAACCCCTGTGATTAATCATGTTGTCAGCATCTACTCTGGATAGGATGCCATATGATGAAAAGGGCCCTTCACCTCTGGGTTTTCCTCTCCAAACCCACCACCCTCGTCCACCTGTGAGAAGAGCATCAGGCAGGTCCCAACTGATGGAGATTCTCTGAAATTCCTGACCAGTTCCCCTCAGGACTGTCAAGGTCATCACAAACAAGGAAAGTCTGAGAAGGTGTCCCAGCCAAGAGGAGACTAAGGAAATGAGACTAAGTGACCATGTGTGACCCTGGATGGCCCCTGGGACCCAAAAGGACATCAGGGAAAATTTGAAAGAATCTGGTATGGGCTTAAGTTGATTAAAATGCATCAATATTCGTTCATTAATTGTAACAAGTGTCCCATATCTTCATTCTAAGATATGAGGACTAGGGGAAAGATTGTAGGGTGTATGAGACTGTATCATCTTTGCAATTTTTCTGTAAATCTAAAGCTTCTAAAAGGGAAGTTTTTTTTTTAATTTGTTTTTTACATTTATTCATTTATTTTTGAGAGACCGAGAGAGACAGAGCACAAGCGGGGGATGGGCAGAGAGAGAAGGAGACACAGAATCCGAAGCAGGCTCCAGGCTCTGAGCCGTCAGGACAGAGTCCGACGTGGGGCCGGAACTGACAAACCACAAGATCATGACCTGAGCCGAAGTTGGAGACTCAGCTGACTGAGCCACGCGGGCGCCCCAAGGGAAGATTATTTTTTTTAAAAACCGACTTACTATTTGTAATGTATAAACCCGGGTATATGAATTATTCCATTAATTATAACATTCACATTCTCTAGGTCATTACTTTTTGTGAATAAGTGTGTACCTTTAATATATTCATCTTCCGAATACCATATTTTCAATATAGGCATTATTGTAAAAAACAATGACCCTTGTTTTAAAAAATTAACATATAGGTTAAGTCAGTTAAGCGTCTGACTTGGGCTCAGGTCATGATCTCGCGGTTCATGAGTTCGAGCCCTGCGTCAGGCTCTCTGCTGACAGTGCAGAGCCCGCCTCATATCCTCTGTCTCCCTGTCTCTCTGACCCTCCCTTGCTCGTGCGCGCTCTCTCTAGCATAAATAAACATTTGAAGAAAATAAGTGAATAAAAAAATACAAATTAAAAATTAACATATAACTTAGAGCAGTTTTAGGTTCACAGCAAAATTGAGTGGAAAGGAAAGGAAGTCCCCATACCCTCTGTCGTCCCCACCGTCAACGTGGCACCAGAGGGGCACTTTTGTTACGGTCCGTGAACCCGCGCTGACACCTCATTACCATCCAGAGTCCATACTCTATTTAAAAACATTTTTTAGGGGCGCCTGGGTGGCTCAGTCGGTTGAGCGTCCAACTTCGGCTCAGGTCACGATCTCACAGTCCGTGAGTTCGAACCCCGCGTCGGGCTCTGTGCTGACAGCTCAGGGCCTGGAGCCTGCTTCGGATTCTGTGTCTCCCTCTCTCTCTGCCCCTCCCCTATTCATGCTCTGTCTCTCTCTGTCTCAAAAATAAATAAACGTTAAAAAAAATTAAAAAAAAACATTTTTTAATGTTTATTTAGAATGAGAGAAAATGAATAAGCGGGGAGGGGCAGAGAGGGAGAGAGAGAATCCCAAGCAGGCTCCACACTGTCTGCGTGGAGCCCTATGCAGGGCTCGAACTCACGAACCGTGAGATCGTGACCTGAGCCGAAATCAAGAGTCAGATGCTTAACCGACTGAGCCACCCAGGCGCCCCCAGAGTCAATGGTTTACGTTGGGGTTCACTCTATGGCTTTGGACAGATGGATAATGAATGTATCCATCATTGTGGTGACATACAGTGTATTTCACTGCTGTAAAAAATCCCCTGTGCTCCGTCTGTTCATCTCTCCCTCCTCCCCACCCCTGGCAGCCACGGATCCTTTTACTTACTGTCTGTGTGCTTTTGCCTTTCCCAGAGTGTCATCGAGTTGGAATCATACCGTGTGTAGCCTTTTCAGACTGGCTTCTCTCGCTTAGCGACATGCATTTGAGGTTCCTCTGTGTCTTTTCACAGCTGGAGAGCTCCTCCCTTTTTAGCGCTGAATAACATTCCCTCGTCTGGATGTCCCATGGTTTATCCATTCACCCACCGAAGGACGTCTGGGTTGCTTCCAAGTCTGTGGGATTATGAATAAAGCTGCCATGAGCACCTGTGTGCAGGTTGTGTGTGCTTGTTAGCTTTTCACTCCATGTGGGTAATAGCACAACAGTGTGACTGTTGGGTAGATTATTTCTATTCTTAAACCCTCAATTTGCCATAGTTGATTAAGTTCTCACTGCAGTTACGTTTCTGCCAGTTTATTCTATATTTTTTCTTTCTTTTTTTTAAGAGAGAGAGAGAGTGCGCAAGTGGGGGAAAGGGGGCAGAGGAGAGACAGAATCTCAAGCAGGCTGCACCCTCAGCGCAGAGCCCGATAGGGGGCTTGATCCTACAACCATCAGATCGTGACCTGAGCCAAAATCAAGAGTCGGACGCTCAACCAACTGAGCCACCCGGGCTACCTTATTCTATTTCTAACATTTTTTTGTTTTGGTATTATATTTTATTAAAAAATTTTTTTTATGTTTATTTTTGAGAGAGAGACAGAGAGAGACAGAATGCGAGCAGGAGAGGGGCAGAGAGAGTCAGAATGCGAGCAGGAGAGGGGCAGAGAGAGAGGGAGACAGAATCCGAAGCAGGCTCCAGGCTCCAAGCCATCAGCACAGAGCCCGACGCGGGGCTCGAGCTCACGGACCGTGGCGAGATCATGACCTGAACCGAAGTGGGACGCTTAACCGAGGGAGCCACTTGGGTACCCTTTGGTATTATATTTTATGAAGCATACAGTTTTAATAATGCCATGCCTCCAACTTATCGTCATGTTTATCATAATCAGGCTCCTTGTCTTTTTGGTCTACCTGGTGTTTTTTCTAGATCAATAGTCCTGGCCAAACCGTCTTCACTAACAATGAGAGCTGTGATTTATTAAGCTCTTCTAGGCCAGGCAGTGTGCCAAGAGCTTCACAAGGCTGGTTTAGTTAAGCCCTCTTTAGCTGAGAAGAACCTGATGAGGGACTCTGGCATCTAACCAAGCGGCCAGGGCTCGTGGGCAGAACAGGACAGTCCGCTGGCTTCGCGGAGGCTGGATGGGGACAAGACAAGCCTACTGCTTGGAGCCTAGCGCCCCTCCTGCTTCCCTTCTCCCAACACCCCCCTCAGTGTCTGTTGTGGGCCGGATGTCATCCTCCCCCCAACTTCCTATGTCGACATTCTGACCCCAGCACCTCAGGATGTGACCCTTAGGAGCTGTAAGGCCTTTAATGTGATCATCGAGTTAGAATGCGGTCATCAGGGCAGATCCTAACCCAGTATGACTGGGGTCCTTAAAAGCAGAGGAGGTGGGGACACAGGCGCGCGCAGAAGTTATGGCCACGGGAGGACACAGGTGAGACGGTGGCCGTCCACAAGCCAAGGAGAGAGGCCTCGGAAGCCCCCAGGGCTGCCGACAGCTCCATCTCAGGCTCCCAGCCTCCAGAGCGGTGAGAAATACGCGTCCCGTGTGTCGGCCGCCCTTGGCAAAGCACAGCTACCCCGCGTCCTCTCTTGGGCTCGGAGCCCCTGCCCACGCCCAGCTGCTGCTGCCCACAGGCCTCTGCGTTCTGTCTGCCTCCTGTCTGGCTTCCTTCCCGCTCCCGCTCCCTCTCCGACCGGCTGGCTCGCTCCTTCTCGAGGTGTAATAATAGCCACTGGCACGGGTGGCTCGCCTCCTCTGTTCCAGACAGCCGGCCCAGCCCCGGGAAGCGCTATCTTCCTTAGCACCCCCCACCCCCACCCCCGGGGCGGATGCTATCATGAGCTCTCGGCTTGCAGAGGGGAAGGAAGTGGCCCACAGCCACTGGCAGCGTCAGAGAGAACGTGGCTGGCCCGGTTAGGGCGCGGGCTGTCGTCCCAGGTCATGGCGCAGACTCCTGGCCAGTGGGCAGGGTGATGTGCCAGCGAGAGCTGCGCATATAGCAGACGCTGGCTTCTCCTTAAGATCTCTGAAGTTGGCCTCATTTCCCCCATTTTCTAAGGCAAGGAAGCAAAGGCCCCCAGAAGTCGAGCCGCTTGAGTGCTGCAATGGGGGGACGGCTGCGGTATTTGCGAGAAGTGACAAAGCAGCTAGGTTCTCGCAGGCTTGCCGCAGGCGGGGACGACAGGGCAGGGAGTAAGGACAGGGATGCTTCAGGGCGAGGGAACGGCCGTGCAAATGTCAGGGGTGCAGAGGGCATGGAGGGTGTCATCCAGTCAGTTCTGCTTTGCAGAAAGATCCCTCTGGCTGCAGTGAGGAGGCCACTGAGGCCGTCAGGAGAGACCACAGAGTCCCAAACCAGGCGACCCAGCAGGCGGGACTGCTGAGAAGCCAGGGGACAGGCTGGACAGGGCGTGGTGACTGTGGAATGGCAAAACCTGCCTGTTGGGGGATAAGGCGGGCAGCGCAATCCATTCCTAACCGCCTCGCTGTCTGTGCTCCCTGCGCTCCAAGACTATAGAGCAGGGCCCTTTGCTGCAGGTGACAGGGCCTTTGCTGTGCCGGGCCCACGGCGGGTGGACAGTCTGGAAAGGTTTCCAACTTCTGCGGTGGTCCTTTGTTCCACGCTCGTTGGGACCGTGCTGCGGGGCCCTCCTCCTGGTCAGTGGGACACTCTCTCTCTTTGGAAGCTGATCTCTCTTCTGGAAATTTATTTGCAGTCATCAGCGTCCACGTGAGTTATGGGTAGAATGGTCAGTAGGCAGCAGGCGCACAGCCTGTGAGGCAATCAGGCCTTTCGAAGAACCGGGCCTGACCCGTTAGCACAACGGACTTAGCTATTAAATGCCTAGGACCACAATACTTTGGGGGCCCTTGCAAATGCTTCAGTTTCTTTTAAAATTAGAAGGAAAGGGGTGCCTAGGTGGCTCAGTTGGTTAGGTGTCCGACTGTTGATTTCGGCTCAGATCATGATCTCGCGGCTTGTGAGATCAAGCTCCCAGTCGGGGTCTGTGCTGACAGCACGGAGCCTGCTTGGGATTCTCCGTCTCCCTCTCTCTCTGCCCCTCCCCCACTTATGCTGTCTCTCTCTCCCCCAAAATAAATAAAGAAAAAATTTTTTTAAAAAGAAGGGAAAATCCCCATAATCTAGTCTTTATATTATATTCACCTTTATGCTCCAACTCAGGTGTAACATTAAAAAAACAATTTTTTTTAAGTTTTGTATTTATTTTAAGAGAGAGTATGAACAGGGGAGGGACAGAGGGAGGGACACAGAGAGAATCCCAAGCAGGCTCCACACTGTCAGTGCAGAGCCGGATGTGGGGCTCGAACTCACGAGCCATGAGATCATGACCTGAGCCGAAATCAGGAGTCAGATGCTTAACCGACTGAGCCACCCAGGCGCCCCAAATTTAACTTTTAATATATAGATATATTTTTTCCCTTTATGGATGAGCAGACCCATGAAGGCCAAAGCACCCGGGGCCCCCAAAAGTCACAATGGGGCATGCTTTTAGCATATTTGGGGAGCCTTATCATCCTAGGGTCGGTCTTTGTAGTCCTGGGTAGTATTATCAACCCCCCTTCTGTTACCATGACCCAGAAAGGGACAGAGTGTCTACCAACAGACGCAGGATAAACCCGATGTGGTATGTCCATACAATGGAATAGTATTCAGCCTCAAAAAGAGCTGAAGTTTTGACACCTGCCACAGCATGGATGGGCCTGAGAACACTTGCTAAGCGAAGCATCGCACGGGGTTTCTGAAATCCACAGAGCTCCGAAAGGCAGACAGCCGTTCCCCTCTCCACATCCGGGCGGGCTTCAAACACAGACCTGATGGCCTCACCGCCCCTCCCCACCCCAACCCCCCGGGCTTGAAATACCTTATGATACAGATGGAGAGATTTGCTCCAATGTGCAGAGTGTTTCGGGGGGGTCCACACAGGCAGCTCGAGGAAGGAGAAAGCCGGATGGCTAGGAAACTGGAGAGAGGAGGAGGTTCATTTGATCATCTTTGGGCCTTGCATGCTTTGAGCCATGAACATTACCTACTGAAAACGAACCTGGGGGAGGGGGCATTAGTGTTTGATAGAGACAGAGTCTCAGTTTGGGAAGATGAAAGTTCTGGAGACAGATGGTAGGGATGTTTGCACAACACTGAGAGTATATGTATTGCCACTGAGCTATGCACTCACAAATGTTTAAAATGGTGGTACCTGGCTGGCTCAGTGGGTGGAACATGTGACTCTTGATCTCAGGGTCATGAGTTCAAGCCCCACATTGGATGTAGAGTGTACTTAATTAAAAAAAAAATTTTTTTTATGTTTACTTATTTTTTTTTAAATTTTGTTTAACGTTTATTTATTTTTGAGACAGAGAGAGACAGAGCATGAATGGGGGAGGGTCAGAGAGAGGGAGACACAGAATCTGAAACAGGCTCCAGGCTCTGAGCTGTTAGCACAGAGCCCGACGCGGGGCTTGAACTCACGGACCGTGAGATCATGACCTGAGCCGAAGTCGGCCGCCTAACCGACTGAGCCACCCAGGCGCCCCAATGTTTACTTATTTTTGAGAGAGAGAGAGAGACACAGAGCATGAGCAGAGGAGGGGCAGAGAGAGAGGGAGACACAGAATCTGAAGCAGGCTCCAGGCTCTGAGCTGTCAGCACAGAACCCCACACGGGGCTTGAACCCACAAACTGCGAGATCACGACCTGAGCCGAAGTCGGACACTTAACTGACTAAACGAGGCGACCCTAAGATAAAATCTTTAATAAAATAAAATAAAATAAAATAAAATAAAATAAAATAAATTCTACCTTGAAAAAGGAAAAGTAGTTTGTTACTCACAGATCCCGGGGAGGGGGGCACGGACGCCAAGCGGGGCCCCATGGGGAAGGACCAGGGTCAGTGAGGGGGTAGAAGGGACGGGGAAATGTGGCTCAGAGCCTTTACTGTGGTTTCCCCGGGGAGGAGGGGGCGAGGTGGGGGAGGTGGGCGAGGTTGGGGCTGGCTAGTTTAAATGACCTCAGCAGACTCTGCGGTGTCCGGGGCTGGCCCCATTGCCTGGACCAGGCCCTGGGGTGATGGGGCAGGGGTGGTGGCCCTGAGTGTGACAGAAGCCCACAGCGGGTGGGGCTGTGGACTCTGGATTAATGGGTTTGCGCGTGAAAGATAGTTTGGCAAGTTGTTTGCCAGCTCTGGGAGGGGCGGGCTTTTCCAGTTCAGCGAGCCCCCGCCCCCCCCCCCCATGACAGAGCGTCAGAATACAGAAAATAAAAGACACTTAAAAAGCAAGAAGAAGCAGCATTGTCAGGGGGCAGAGACCGGACAAGTGGAGCAGGGCTGGGGGCTGGGAGCCACTGTCTCCGTCAGGAGAGGGCATGTCCCAACACTCGGGGGGGGGGGGGGAAGCAGGAGGTTGGGGTTCAACAATGGCGGGACTGCATCTACCACCACCAGCCCCCCGCCCCTCCCCGCCATGCCCTCTGCCTTTGAGACTTCTCTGGAATGGAGGGGTCGAGGGAATTGCCAGGATAGAGCCTGGGATCCAGGCCGATGGTGCCGGCACTGCCGGGGCTCTGTCTTCCCTAGGCTTGTACTCAGGGCTTCTGGCACATTCAGCCACGATCCCGGGAGCCCTGCCCCGCTGCCCTCAGATTCCCCCCCCCCCCCAACGTTCCTACTCCGCCCTCTGCCAGTAGCGTCTCCCTCCTCCTCCCTCCTCTTACCCTTCCTGGCGCCACAGAACCTCCCAGGTTTCTTGACCCCCACCCAGATTTGGCCTCTGCCGACTCTTCTCGAAGCTCAGAGTTCTTTCTGCACAGCAGCGTCAACCTGGCCTGCGGGGATTCACACGTGTGGTTGTGTAGTGCGGGTGTGTCCTTCCCACGCCTACAGCATCTTCCCTGACGATCTGCGATGAAGGCTCCGGTTTTGCTTTTTTGCTTCTTTAAAAATTTCCAATCCGTTGTGAAGCAATACACGGTTCTACTGTGTGTGGCCAGTGCACGCCTGGGGCGGGGGGGGGGCGGGCACTAGGTGTGCGACACCCATGTTCGCTTAGATCCCGGGCACGGAGCCATTTGAGAGTGCACTTGAGGGGCTCCCGGGTGGTTCAATTGGCTTAGTATCTGACTTCGGCTCAGGTCATGATCTCACGGTCTGTGAGTTCGAGCCCCGCGTCGGGCTCTGTGCTGACCGCTGGGAGCCTGGAGCCTGCCTCAGATTCTGTGTCTCCGTCTCTCTCTGCCCCTCCCCTGCCCACACTCTGTCTCTCAAAAATAAACATTAAAAAAAAAAAAAGAGAGAGAGAGAATGCACTTGAATGTCACGATGAGGTCAAGCTGCTTTACACACTTCTCAACACGCCTGCTCGAATCCTGTGCCTTTTTTTGTGTGGATCGACCTCAACCAGCATAGCAGGTGCTCTGTGAGGACAGGGACGGGGTCCTTTTGGCTCATCTCTGTACTCTCAAACTGGCACATGGGATGGCTATGGGTTGAACTGTGTTCCCCACAAATTCCTATGTTGCAGTCCTAACCCTCAGCACCTTGGAATGTGACCTTATTGGGGTGCCTGGGTGGCTCAGTCAGTTAAGTGTCCGACTTCGGCTCAGGTCATGATCTCGCGGTTTGTGGGTTCAACCCCTTGCTTGGGATTCTCTCTCTCTCTCTTTTTCTCTCTGTCCCTTTCCTGTCTCTCTCAAAATAATTTAAAAAATTTTATCTTAAAAAAAAAACAAGAATGTGACTTTATCAGGAAGTAGGTTCATTGCAGATGTAATTAGTAAGGATGATGTCGTCCTGGAGTAGGGTGGCCCCCAAATCCAACATAATTGTCTCTTTCTACAAGGGAAGTATGGACACAGACATGCACACAGAGAGACCCATGAAGATGAGGCCACCAGAAGCCAGGAGAGAGGCCTGGGACAGAGTCTCCCTCTCCAAAACCAACCTGCCCACACCTCCATCTCCGACTTCTTGCCTCCCGAACTGTGAGATGATAAATGTCTGTTTTCTTAAGCCACCCTAGCAAACGAATACATACATCTTCAGACAGCCTGTTCCCGTGTGAACCAACCCATTTGGAGCCCTAAAGGGTGACCCCACCTGGGCTGAGCACCCACGGGTGACTCGGCTGGTTTCTCTCATGTGCGTCACATCCTTGGCAGTTGAAACACCTGGGATGATTTTTCTCTTTTGATTGAAGGGAGATACACATAACAGAAAATTTGCCCCCCCCCTTTTTTTTCAGTTTATTTATTTTGAGAGAGAGAGAGAGAGAGAGCGAGCCGGGGAGGGGGCAGGGAGCGAGGGAGAGAGAGAGAGAATCCCAAGCAGACTCTGCACCACCAGCAGTATGGAGCCCGATGCGGGGCTCGAACCCATGAACCTGGAGATCGTGACCTGGGCCCAAATCAAGAGTCGGACGTTTAACCGACTGAGCCACCCAGGCGCCCTGAAGATTCGCCCTTTAAAGTGAGCAACTCAGTGGCATACCGCCACACTCCGCTGTTCTAGAACATTTCTGTCACCCTAAAACCTGTCCCCATGACGCAGCCGCTCCCAGTCTCTCTTCCCTCAGCCCAATAATGACTAATTGACTTTCTATGGATTCACCTGTTCTGGACATTCCTCGTCAATGGAATCAGACGAGACGTGACCTTTGTGTCTGGCTTACTGCGCGCAGTGTCGTTTTCTGGGTTCACCCGCGTGGTAGAGTGTCAGCACCTCACTCCTTTTTACGGCCGAGTCATACGCTTCCGCATGGATGGACCACCGACGGCTCTAAGATGATTTACACCGTGACTATGTGTGGACTGAATACAAGGATGGCTGGAAGGGCAGAGGCCATGGTGGGGGAGGGGCGCAAGTGGGCCAGAAGCCAGTGGGGAGTCGGGGGGGCCCCCTGGGGGCGTGGGAAAGGAGGGAGGTGGGTGGTGACTGGGAGGGCAGCAACTCCGACCTGAGGGCGAGCACGTGTGGAGCGGTGTGCAGCCGGGGCTGCTGGCAGGGGACAGCAGGTGGCGGAGGGACAGACAGCCGCGAGCTGACACCGGGCTCCTCTGGAATAAGAGGGCAGGAGGGGAGCGATCCCAGACTTACGGTTCCCCAGGGAACTGGCTCCTCCCCCGGCAGAGGGGGCTGGGCTGCAGGCTTCCTGCCTCCAGGCGCTCAGGGCCCAGGGCTGACTTCCCGGCCCCCTCCCCCTACTCCAGGCTGCCTAGAGAGGCAGGGGCCCTCGAGTGGGCTGGGAGCCCAGGAGGCACAGTCCCCCAGGCCAACAGCCGGACTGGGGGAAGCCCTGGGAACCCCGTCGCGGCCCATCTGCCTTCTTTTGGCATCAACTACCGGCCGCCAGCAAACGCGCTGTGGATTTTCCCGTGCGTTTCCCCGGGACTGGAAACGTCTGGCTGCTGTAAACACCAGCCCGGCCGCGGGGTGCGGGGTCCTCCCCACCCGGACACCACGGGAGGGCGAGGGAGTCTTGGCTGCACTGGGAGGCCTGCTGGCTGCCCACGGCAGGTGGTGCAAGACGCAGCCAGCTGGATGGCTTGGGGGGGGGGGGGGGCAAGCGACCCCCGAGGACCCATAGGACCCTGTGCTGTGTGTGCCATTGCCCTCTCAGAGTTCTTAGTACCTTTTTTTACACTTTAATTGTGGTAAAATACACATAACATAAAATTTACGATCGTAACCGTTAAATGTCCAGTTCAACGCCATCAGGTACACTCACACTGTCGTGCACCCGCCCCCGCCATCCGTCTCCAGAACTTTCCATCTCCCCAGACTCTCTGTCCCCATGAAACACGGACTCCCCCCGCCCCCACCCACCCCTGGCTCCCACCATCCTCTCGCTGTCTCTATGGATGGGACTCCTCTGGGGACCTCCTGTGAGTGGGGTCACGCAGGACAGGTCCTTCTGTGTCTGGCTTCTCATGCTGTGCAGGGTCCTCCGGGTCCATCCATGTTGTAGCAGGTGTCAGACTGTCCTTCCTTTTTAAAGCTGAATATATTCCATTGCTTGAACCAGATTTTACCTGAATTTTTCTAGGTAAGCTTTACGCCCAACGTGGGGCTCAAACCCACGACCCCGAGATCAAGAGTCACATGCTCCACCGACTGAGCCAGCCAGGTGCCCCAGATCTGAGATTTTTGAACAAAGAGCATTTCCATTCTGCGCTGAGCCTCACAGATTACGTAGTCTGTGCTGTTGGCCACTGTCACATGAAATCGAGCAGGAGAAATCCTTCTAGGCAACAAGACAGCTTGGTCAGTCTCCTCCCTGAAAGTCACCGAGCGGAGCTCAGTGGGGGGCACACGATGAACCCCCACTGCACTCGCTGCTTTGGGGGAGACCAGAGAAGGCCTGGTGACAAACCGTGGAAAGGGCCGGTCATGGGTTGGATTGTGTCCCCTGATTGGCATCCTGACCCCGAGGACCTCAGCACGTGACTTAGAGATCTTACTAAGGTCAATGGAGATGAGCTGAGGTCAATAGGGTGGGTCCTGACCCAATGGACTGAAGTCGTAGAGAGGGGCCATCTGGACAGACGGACACACACAGGGGAGACGATGTGAAGGCACAGGGGGACAGCCCCCCTTCCTCTGAGACTCATGCCGGGGACCGTGAGACCCCCGCCTGCCCGCAGGATGCCGCCGGGGGTGGCTGGGATGGCCCTGTCCTCTCCTTCTGTCCCCCGCCCCCACTGTCCTTGCCAAGCTGCCACACCTTCCATCCGATTCCTGGCTTTTTGGGGATATAACCTGCACTGGGCAGGGTGGATTAAAAGCACCACGTTTTCCACACAATCTCTTTAAATTCAAAATGTTTTAAGGCTGCAGCTTTGTGTGGCTGGAGGGTTTAAAAATAACTTGCTAAATACTGAGATTTTGTTCTTCAGTCACAAAAGCAGATGAGTGGAATGTTTTAAGATTAAAAAAAAATTACCAAACACACACACACACACACACACACACACACACACACACACACTCTGAAAGCCTTTTGACAAAGCAGATTTAAGGTCTGTGCTTGTGTGGGTCCATGGGTCCGGGCCCCAGATACCTCCACAGCTGACATGTTCCACCTCAGACCAGGTCTCTCGGGACGTCCTTATTTTCCACTGATGGTCCCCGGGGGACTGTGATCCCTCCACCTTGGACACATCCCTTTCTAAGAGTTCCTTTATTTACTCACTTCTAATTTTCACCTGGAACCGCCGTGCTGTGGTCCGTTTGTCTGTCAGCCCGGGCATCCCCAGTCAGCACACACACCACAGATGCCCTGTGAAAACCCTTGCGGTGGCCTTGGTGGCTCCCAGCCCTTATCCTGTCCAAACAACTGCTGAGAGAGGGCAGCCGCTCCCAGCAGGGGAGGGACATGGGCACTAGTCCCCCTTCACGGCTGGCACTGGCCTCGGCATTCGAGGCCCCCACTGCCTTTCCTCGGCCCAGCTTGCTGGGGAGGCCTGTGAACCTTGCAGAGGCAGACACACCGAGCAGCCCCCGAGCCCCCCACCCCCACCCCCGCCCTGGGGAAAGGCAGTGTGCACGTCTACACCTGCCTTCAGAGTGTCTGCCCCAGAGCCTCTTGTTTGAGCACGTGTGACTCCCCTCAGGAGTCCCGTGGGCCTGGGTTGGGCACCCCGGCTTTCTGAGGGGCCTCTGTGGGAAATTCCTGGTTGCCGCGAATTCGGTGTGGCAAGTCACATCATGGCCATCACGCCATCCGCACTTGGTGACGACCCATGCGGCAGTTTCCTTGGGACGTGACAATTTTACTTATGTGGCCGAAACATTCATTTGTGGCTAAAAACTGGGAGGCAGCATGCCCTCCTGCCCTGGATTCCAGAGTCTTTCCTGAGGGGCCCCTGGTGGTCCTGGAGCTCCAGGCCCTGCACAGACTATTTCTGGAAACTTATGCTCACAAAACTAAGGGGCAGCCCAAACCTAGAATGCTCTATACCGAACTGGTAAAAAAAAAAAAAAAACAAAAAAACAAAAAAAAACACCGGCACTCATGACCTGTTTTCCAACCAGCTAAGCTTCAGTCATATCATCTGTAAAATGGGTACGCGAACAACACTAAGAGTAACACCTCCCTCACAGGCACGTGCCCACGAAGGGCAGTGAAGTACTTTGCAAAGTGAATGAACAAACGGCATGGCTAAGAGCTAAGAGTCGCGATCACGGCCCATCACCACCTTCCAGCTACTGGGAACTCTTCCCGGGTCAGCTAGTTCCCGCTCCGATGCCCTCCCCTCCCCTGCTGCCCCGCCTGCCCGGCTCTTGGCACCCCCACGCGGGCAGGGGATCTTTAGGCTGGTTCTCCCTGGCGTCTGCCAGGCCCCGGCCCTGGGAAAGCAGGGTGCGGACTTGGGGGAAATGCTCCCAGGCCGGCGCTACCTGTGGTGCAGGGCTCCCACGTGGCTTCCCAAGCCGGGGGCTGCCGCCGGTCAGAGGCTCCAGGCCAGTGGCAGAAGATCGGGGGTCGGTTCCCGGTACCCCACCCCCCAGGAAAAGACACCCTCACGTCACAACTTGGCTCTTCTTCTCATTGCACACAAACCGTGGTTTCCCAGACAACACCGGGGGCTGATTTTCTCCCTTCTCTTCTGGAAATCCTTTTAAACTGCACAGAGACATTACTGAGGCTATAAGCTAAAAGACCCAAACCTCAAACATGAAGGGATGCAGGCTCTCAGCACCTTAACCTTGAACGGAAAGAAAAACGAAAGCAGCCCGAGAGGAGAGAGTCTGGTGGCGAGAGCTCCCCCACTTTGCACACAGGGCTCCATCTCTCAGGGCCCCACATTCTGGGGTGAGGGGGAAGCGGAAGCCATCACCACAGGTGGGGGTGGGGGCTGGCAGGCTTCCCTAAGGCACTCACAGCCTCCTCTTAAACCTTCTGCTTCTCAAAGTGGGTCCCTGGAGCATGAGCATCACCAGCGGGCAGGGTGGGGGTGGGGAGCTCATTAGAAATTCAGATGCTCCGATTCACCCCAGACCTGCTGAGGCCAAATCTGCTTTGAAACGAAGCTTCTGGAGAAGGTGGACACACGCTCTGATCCAGCCAGTCCTGTGTCCCACACACACGCAGAAGGGCTGATACCCAGATCCCTCCTCCCTCCTGGTGACCAGGACGGCCCACACCCGAGAGGCTGCCCAGAAGCCCCAGGAGCTCCTGCTGGGAGCCCCAAGCTGGCCGCTGGGTCTGAGTAACCGAGGGACACCCTTGGAGCCACCTCCTGCTACAGTGCCACCCGTGGGACCACTTAGCCACATCTGGAGAAGAGCAAGATGGGTGGGCGTTACGGACCCCATTTCACAGGGGGGCAACGGAGACCCAGAGAGTCGGTGGCTTGTCCGCACTGCACACCAGGGAGTGGGCAGAACCGGGAGGGGGCGGGCTGGTGAGTGCGTCCAGGGAAGGGGCACACCCGGGCAGAGGCAGCGGGCGGTGGGGGAAAGCCAGTCACACAGTCCAGGGCCTTCCCCTCTCTCCCGCCCGGGGCGGGGCTGTCCCAGGGCTCTGTGGCCTGGCACACAGGGGACAGCCCGGCAGGAGGCCGCCCTCACTCACCTAGGCGGGAGGAAGTCACCCGCAGCCCCGGCCGGCGCCTCGCTCAGCTTGGCCGCTAACGATCACACACCATCACCCCCACACCACCACGTCTCAACGAGCCCACTTCGTTTATTACCAAAATAGCACAGAATTCCAGTCATGGTTAACATACAGCGTTTAACACGAACCTGATCCCTGCGGAAAGGTCGAAGTATTCGGACAGTCGAGTCACTGGGAAGCGTAAGCAACACCCCAACCCGATTATCGCTCCGTACTCCAAAAAATACGCTTTGAGAGCTTTGGAAGCTGAATTAAAATGTCTACACAGCTATGAACAATTGTTTAATAAAACGTTTTCATGTTTCCATTACATGTAAATATATCAATTTGGCATCTCTATAAAAACTCTGAAAATGGTGCAAAAGTGTCACTCTCTTCGAGAAAGCGGTTGACAGAAAATAGTCACACTTCACTAAAATTTTGAAAAACGGTCTTCTTTCAAAGCTTCCTTATTAAGCTGAAATCTTCTGGATTATCAAAATCTAGGTTTGCTTTTTCCTCCTAGAACACTAAAGAACATTTATTCACAAGGATAAAAAGGCAAATGGGGAGAGGGAGAACTGAGAAGGGCTTTGTTTTTGTTTTTGTTTTTTGTTTTTCCCTGAAAATAATAAAAAAAAGAGCTAGTTACATAAACATTCCTCAAAAGAACACAAGGGGATTCGTTTTATTGGTGGCTTTTGGACAGCAGTGTCATACTTTATTGAAAACAAACCCATGTAAAAACAAAGTTAAAAGGAAAGATGGTACCTGAAAAATAAATTATTTCATATAAAACAAATCAATAACTTAAAACACGCTAATATACAAAACGTCTGCCCGTCTACTGCACAACACGGGAGCCAGCTGGTCAAGCGCCCCGCCCCCCAGAGCAAGTCACTGTAAACGCAACGTTACATGGTAAAGAGGCGGCCCCGCCCAGCGGACGAGCCTGGTCTCCTGGCGGAATGCAACACAATCCTCGCAAAGCCGCTGCTCGAACCATCCGTGAGCCTAACTTGGGTCCCTGCGGTGCCCTACAAGTAACTTGTTGGGTTTTTTGTTTGTAATGACCAAGCGGGAAACGAAAAACTATGTCCCCAAAAGGCTGTGGGAAAATATGCGATACAATCATTAGAAGTCAGAGGCAAATGAAAAGGTTGGGAGATGTGAACCTTACAGGGCGGCTGTTGGGGGGGAGGGCGGGTGTCCGGGGTTCAGGGTCTATCTACGGCTATTGCAAGTGAGGGTCAGTTATCAATGCCACTCAACGGCAAGCACTTGGGACTGGAGTTGGGGGCCGGGCCTGGGAATCTGACGGGCAGCGCGAGGTGTTTCCTGAGGAGCTGCCTCAGGTCCCAGAGGTGCCAGAGGTCCTGGGAAGGCGGGAAGGATTTCAGGGGGAGGGCTGGGGAAGATAGACCTTTGGCAGCTTATTCTTTCTCTCATCCAACCCAGGGAGGCTGCAAAAAGCACAGAGAAATAAAGCCAGGCTGGATCAGATGTGAAAACACAACAGCTAGGTGACGTTAACTTTGATTTTCAAGTCCGACAGCAGACTCGGGGGTCGGTCAACAGTCCTAGTGTGGGAGCAAACCAGGACAAGTTATTGCCAGGAAGTGTCTTCAGGTTCATCGACTTGTCCAATCCAGCAGGGACCGCCCCCTGCCCGGCTGCCAGCTCAGAGAGCTCCCTACGGCAGCACAGTCCAGACCCTGCGCGCTGGGTTTCCAGCACTAACGCCAAGCGCAGACTCTCAAAGGTTAAGGCAGCTGCCCTTGGCAAAGGGAAAAGACTCACCTTCGGGGAGCAAAGAAGGTGGAGCCCACACAGCACCATCTGCCCACAGGCCAAGAAAGCCCGTCCCGCAGCTATTCTGGCAAGATGGTGGCAGTCGGGGGGGGGGGGGGGGCAGGGGGCGGGGAAGGGGAAGGGGAACCCAGTCACAGGGTGTGCGACTAGAGGCACAGCCAGCGTAGAGAACCACAGCTTGGCATATTACAATGAAAAACTAAAGAAGGGCAGAGCCAGAGCGTAAAAAATGAATAATTCAACTGGAACCAGGTTCACAAATCTGGGAGCTTCTCAGCAAACAACTATCAGGGGAAGTTACGCAGGCCAAAAGAAAATTCTATCAAAGCCTCTTTGGTGTTTGTGTACCAAACTTTCGATAAATTAACATCATCTACTCTTTATTCTTTTTCATCAAAATTCCCAAATAAAAGGAGAGCACTCATTTTGCGAAATACAAATGTGATAGATCTATGTAAAAAATTTTTTTAAAAAACAGTTTCTTTTGGATCCTGACTTTTAAAAAAATGGATCTTCCTTTTGCAAACAAGCCTGAGGAAGATCTAATGGGACTTTTCGGACACAGGGCCAACATCTGTCACTCAACGGGAGTGACAATTGCTTTTCAGGGTTAAGTCACATGTCAAAAGTGAAATCCTTCCACACAACTTGCAAAGTAACACTCCCAAAGAAATGCACTGGGGTTTTAGCTAGAAGGCTGTTGAAAGAGTGGAGACCACGTAAAAGGACAATTTTACCCCTTGGGCCGCTTTCAAAGGCTCATTTCCTCCACCACCTCCTCCTCCTCCTCCTCCTCCTCAGTGCCAACATCAGAATAATCGATATGGTCCAGATAACAGGGAGGGGAGGGAAATGCCAGTGCTGGCTTCGAGCCCACTGTCTTTCACAGTTTACGCTTCCGACGGGAATCTGAGTAAGAAATCCAACACTAGTGAGGGCAGGCAGGAATGTGTGTCAAGGAAGAGACCGAAGGGTCACTTTCGGAATTGGGAATCTCACCTTCGCAGAGAAGATGCTTGGCCCAAGGCTAGCGCAACCTGAAAGGCATATTCTTCCAGGAAAACATCCCGGTCTGTGGTGAAGGGCGCTCTGGGGTGGACAGAGTGGGGACCCACTCTGTGTCAAATCCAGACAAACGGGCCTCGGTTCTGGGTTCCAGAAGGAGGCACGTAAGCTGGCTTTGACTCAGGGTCTGGAAACTTCTGCTGGGGGTGAGATGGGGCAGGGGGAGGTCCTCCCGTGGCACGTGGCCAACTCATGAGAAGGCCTCAAGGTATGCACTTGGCCCTTCTGTGGGAAGAGAACACGGCAACATCTCAAGTTGGGGAGGACGATGCAAGCGGTCGGCAGGCCCTCAACGGAGTCTGAGGGAAACGGGGAGCCTCAAACTGTCCGGGGGCTTCTCAGAACACTGACCTGCTCTGGAGAAGGCTGTGCCCAATTTTTTCCACTTAATAAATAAATAAATAAATAAATAAATACATAAATAAATAAATAGGTAGGTAGGCAGGTAGATAAATAGATAATGCCGCAATTCCATGATATCGATCAACAAAAACTGCCCACTGGTACCCGTTTTTAGCCTTTTGTAGAGACTAAAAACTGCTGGTACTGAGTTCCCCTGTTTCTGGTCCTCTCTAAACACCAGACAGTTATGAAAGTCAGCTCACACTCCTGAGGCGCCTG
Source organism: Acinonyx jubatus (assembly GCF_027475565.1). Taxonomy (NCBI): domain Eukaryota; kingdom Metazoa; phylum Chordata; class Mammalia; order Carnivora; family Felidae; genus Acinonyx; species Acinonyx jubatus. The sequence goes on from NC_069383.1 coordinate 159,852,961, forward strand.
GAGATCTGGCCCTGCCCCTTCTCAGGCTCACTCTCTGCCTCTCCCTACCGGCTCCCCCGTTTTAAAACTAAGTGCCATCTGTGACTGTGCACTCCTGTGTCACAGATGTGCAAATGCTTGGTCTCCAGGCAAGTTTTTATTTCTTAAGGACTTATAAATCCTCCCTGAATGCTGGCCATCTGTACCTTACCTAGCCAAAAAGAAAGAAAAGGTAAAATAAAAAACAAAACAAAATTCGAGCAAAACAAAATCAAATTTAATGGTCTTAAATGCAAAAGTAAAAACAAACAAAAAACACAAAAAAGCAAAAGAAAATTAACAGAACAGAACAACCCAAAATGTCAAGGCAGTTATGAAGAGAACTTGGGAGGGTTAATCTTTAAAACTACAAATCAAAGGGGTATTTCTCTCGTTGTTGTTAATAGATAACTGGCAAGAAGTAAGTACTTTTCTGCTGAGTGTTCATACGAAAGCAAAGTTTCAAAACAAAATCCGACTAAAATAGAAAACAAAACAAAACAAAACAAAGTCTAGCGCTCACGAGAAGGGATGCGAGAAATACAATGCTCAAATGTTTCTGGGGTCGTAAAATATGGAGCGGTCTTCCGCACCTGGGCCGTGTGAAATGCTCTGGGGGACTGGCGAAACGGTGGGGAACGCCGGTGTCCGATGTGCGGGGCACCGTGCATGCCGCGTGTGGACAGAAATGCGGGATGTCAGGGTAGCAACACATCCTCGGGCGTGCCGGGAGCTAGGTCTGACTGGGGAATATACTGGAGTTTCCCGGAAACTCTTTGGTCCGTTCCCACTGGCGCCTGGGCTTTAGGAGACCTGTTCGAGTCCTTCCGTGGAGGGCCCAACGTGCGGCCCCCCTTCCCCAGCGGCGCCCCCCCTCCCCCCCTGGCGGGCACCCCTGCAGGGCCCGGGGCTGAGGGAGCAGGAGGTGGTGATGGCACCTGCTCGGGAAAGCAATTTCCCGTCAACCAAAAGCAGAAATCGCTTAAAAATGGTGAAGCGGCTGAGGAAAGCACACACTCAGCATCTGTCTAACATCTTTAGTCTGGAAACTAGAACTAAAAGGTCAGGTCTTTTTTTTTTTTTGTTTTGTTTTTTTTCCTTTTTCTGTTTTTTTTTTTTTGTTTTTGTTTTTGTTTTTTTTTAAATCCAGTTTGTGGAGACACCGAATGAAATGAGTGTTAGACAGTCTTAGAGGGTAAAGCATGCTTCAGGTTCACCACCGTCCCGAGGGACTGGTGAGTCAATGCAGTCTACTTAGATTTCTGTTTAATATATATTTTAAAGGAAATAACTTAAGAAACTTAAATTGGTCTAACATTGTGGGATTTCAAACATTTGAACATGTCGGTTGCATCCCCGAGTATAAAAACCTCTTCACTTCTCATTTAGACTAGGACAAACACTTGTGAAAATTGGCGCAAAATGAGTTGTACACTAACAAAAAAGTTTCAACTTCTTCACTCTTAATTATCTATTCCGTACAAAAAAAAAGCAATGAGCGAGTTATTTGTGGGACTTGTTGGTTTTGAAGGAAACCTGTAAGATTTTGTCCCCCAGGCGGTAGCCGTTCAGACTTGCTATGGCCATGGCGGCTTCTTCATAGTTTGTCATGGTCACAAAGCCAAAGCCTTTGCACTTGTTGGTGTTGAAGTCGCGAATCACTTTCACATTGGTGACCGCCCCAAAGGGGCCAAACATCTGCCAGAGGATCCCCTCATCGGCGTCCTGCCCGAGGTTGTAGATGAAGATGCACCAGCCCGAAGACGCGTTGCTCGGGACATTGACACCAGAAAGCCCACTCATGTGATCTACACCCATAGGGGAGAACCTAGCAAACAGAGAGCACAGCATGCAGGTCAAGGTCATGCAGGCCGGTGCGCCCCCATCCGTCACGGGCAGGAATTCAGCATGGGGAGAGGGGGCTCCCTGCACTACAGACCGTGGACCCTGGGGAGAGACACTTGTTGCCCAGAGGGTCAGAGCCTTGACCAGCTTCCCTGGGAGCCATGCTCCCTCCAGTACCTTCCATCACTGGGGGTGGGGGTGGGGGGAGTCCCAGGCTTCCCTAGCTGAATGACAGAAGCTTCTCCGCGTCCTCTCGGGTGTTGTTCCACCCTTGGACCTCCCTGGAGGAAGCTCGATCCTCATACTCTATGCCTCCATATGTGTGTACATCAGGGAGTGGGGGGCAGGATTTTTTTCCTTTTCTTTCTCCAAATTTTCTATCTTGCCCTCATCTTGGCTGCCCCTGCTGGAGGGTCCCAGGTGAGCACACCCCTTGAAGGGCCACCGCAGGGCACAGGGAATTCCTTCCCACAGCTCCAGGCGACCTTCCGCTGCTGGCTCATGGCATCCCAGAAGCAATGCCTGCGGCCTGCAGGTCTGCCAAGCTGTACCAAAAGTGTGGGCCTCTTTCCAAAGCAACGCTTCCAGCTGCATAAAAAATAAGCCTTCTACAAATGTGTGGCCACTGCAGTAGGACTAAGGGAGAAGACAAAATCGTTACTGAAGCCACACAGCCCTCTGAAAGGCTTCAGAAATTAAAAAGTAATGGCCTTAGGATCGGCTTAAGACTACCCAAGCGTGACAGAGCGTCTGGGGGGCCGCACCGTGCAAGAAACAAGAAACATGACCTGCTCTAAAATAAAACCAGGCTTCGCGCTGTGGGGCTGACCCAGGGGTAAGCAGGTGCTTTCAAGGGCCATCAACAGATTCATTCTTTTGACGGACATAACAACAAGACGGACTGACCAGCTCCCCAGGTGCAGCCCACTTATCCAGGGGATCTCTTCAAGGCAGGTATGGAAGAATCAAGACACATCACTGGCCACGGCTTTGAATGTACGGGAGGAATTTTAAACAGCTTGCATCAGGAGGTCGGAGTTGGTTCAATGACTCCAGTGGCTTGTTAGTGGTCTCGACTCAACAGGGACCACAGTGGCACTGAAGGGGGTGGGTAAAGGTACCCTTGTATCTGTGTGACATTAAGCCAAGCTGGTTTTCAATAAAAACTGGAAAGACGTTCTGACTTTAACGGACCTGTCCCCCCCTCCAGTTTTGTGGGAAACCAAATGTGGGTCCGAGTTAAACCAGCTAACCCGAATCGTCATGTACCTGTTATACTGAAAATAACCTGAAGTCTTACCTTAGTATTTTCTATTGACGTGATTCTCATTCCTATTAATTATTGTCACTTGGTTTCTCCCCTGCTAACTGGAGCTGATTTCTTTCATCCTGGCTGCAGTGAAACCTACCTCCCATTCTTTTCTCTGATGTACAAAGGAGACCTGAGCCCTTCTTGAGTATTTGCGGGGGCGGGGGGAGGTCTTTCCTGCTGTGAGATGCAGACTGCACACTCTCCCCTCGGCTGGGCCTCTCTCCCTCTTGCTCTCATCTTAGTCCACCTTCCAGTGGCCAGTCTTTCCTCACACCTTTCCTGCCATCCTTGCTTCCCTCTGTCTCTCCTCGCGGCGAGCCTCTAATTGTCAAGACCCCTTTCCTGCCTGGCCAGCAGTGTTGGCTACTCTGGTCCCCTTTCTTTTCTGTTCCTCCTTCCTGTGACCAAAGTCCCCCCTCCTCCCGTACCCTCTTCCCTGCTCGCCCAGTCTGGTTACTGGGAACCTGCTGGACGCTGCCATCCACACGTCCCACCTGACCAGCAGTGACACAGACTATGTCAGCTGGCCTTCAAACATGGATTGACCTCACTTCCATCCCAAGACGCTTCCCCGGCCTTTGTCTTTAAACTAGAAAAGCCAATGAGGGAAGGCTAGCTTTGGAACCTGAGCTGAGTTGAGAACTCTGCGTTGCTAGACGCTGAAGACAGTGCCTCCCCAGGGGGCCTCTGTGCAGGATTTTGCCCAATCTCTCCAAGACAGAGATGGGAAACCAGCAAAGTCGCAGAGATAAAGATCCCTAACATGCCTCACGCCACTGATGGAGGTTTTGACAAAAACAAAAACCAAGTGGCCTGGAAATCGGGACTGCCACTGCTTGTGAGGCGGAACACGCCCGATTTTGGAGCCCAAGCTCCTGACCCTCATCGTCTCTGTTCTCCTAGAGCCTGGCAACTGGAGTCATTTTCAGTCTGGAAAGACGAGGGAATGTCAGAAAACCTTTCGCCTCCAGGACAGGGCTTTTAAAACAGAAGCCGTGTGATATTTAGAGATGCAGGTGAGCGCCCAGGTAGGTGAGTGAGAGGGCTACCTGAGGGCTGGGAGCAGGGCCTGCGCGCCGAGGAGGAGGGCAGCTCTCCCCTACGCACACCCGAGGCTGCATCTTCTGGCTGCTACACTCATGGCCCCGAGCTCCGGCCACTGAACACCGGGCCCTGGGGCGCTACGTACTCTGCCCCCGGGGGCGGGGGGCTGGCTGGAGACGGAACCACCTTTTGGATTCCACTTCAGGCAATACTCGGATGGACATAAACGCCTTTCACACAGACACCTTCCGATGGGGGCAGGGGCGTGAAGACACAGTGATTCTGGGCGCGGCTTTCTGACCAGCCGGTGGACCCGGCCGGGCCCGCGGTGGGAAGAGCTGGGTTGATGAGAGCGCCGCCTCCCGACCCACCTGAATCTCTGCGCCTGGTGGTGAACGGGGCCTCCGAACCGTCTGGCCGGCGAGTGGTAGAGCTGGGAGAGCAGCGCCATGTTTTTGTTCTGGTTGGGGTTGGCTGCAAACTTCACTGTAATGGGCTCGGAGGAACCTGGGGGTTTATGACCATTGAAACTGGTAATTGCCTCTTCTGCTTCCGAACGTTTGTCAAACCGGATAAACGCAACCCCTCTGGACAAACCTTTTTAACAAACCAACAAAAACGGAGTTAGGGGAGAAAATACAAGGAGTTTTAAAACTGAAAAGCAAAAGCGAAGTCAGTCAGCTATGGTTTCAAATCAGGTAACGAGGCAAACAAAAATGAAGCCTAAACGTGGAAATGAACGAATGAACTTAAAAAAAAAAAAAAATGACCGGCAAGATTAAGCTTTCAGACGTCCTTCTGAGTTGAAGCAGCAACTACACAGCCTCAGTGCCAACAGACATTCTGGTGACAGATGTCCCAGACAGACACCCCAGCCTCTTACAAAAAAAAAACATGCTGGAGGAGAGGACACCCTCCATCGCTCTCAGTGCCCACCAGGTAGGGTCTGCAGGGTTCTCCCTGTGCTCCGGGGCCCCGCGGCCTGCCCTGTGAACAAGGAGTGACGGTGGCTCGTGTAGCCCAGCCAGGCCTTTGTAGGCTGTCCCCGCCCAGGCCGGCCTGACAGAGTCCCTGCTCACTCAGCCTTTACCATCCCCAGAGGGGACAGAGTCCAGTGAACAAGCCTCGGCCCACAGCCCTCTCCTCCTCCTGCCCTCACCTCACTCACCTTTGGGATGTTCCATTGTTAATGTCCTAGGACTGCCTAGAATCGAGTGAAGCCCCTCGCTCTCCCCCAGAAAACTGCTCAGGTGCACACAGTGGTGCTGCCACCTGCCCGCAGACTCCCCGCAGGTTAAGACTCCCTGTCTGGGGCCCACACCAAACCTGTCCTTGTTCCTGAGCGGGAAGGGCCAGGGCCCCCTGCCGTGGTGTCCAGCTGCCTCATAGACTGAGCCACCTGCAGTCAAGCCCTGGGTCCCGGCTGTAACCCAATCCCTCGACAGAGCAAGAATGTGGACCGGGACCAGGCTGCCTGAGATCCAAGGCCCTGCTGAAGGTCTGGCCAGCCCAGCATGGGTTCGAGACCCGCACAAGCCAGGCAGAAGAGGGGTTTGGCCATCCTCCACCCTAATCCATCCATGTTCTAGGCCTGGGAGGAACGATGACAACTGTCCCCTGCAGAACTAGACGAACAGGGTGGGGCTGGGGAAGAGGCCTGGCTCCTTCTCCTGGGGAGAACAGGGGTCAGGTGGGAAGATCAAAATGCAGTGGAGAGGTGACAGCCGAGGGCAAGTCCTGGATGTGCCCTGGTGGGGGGACTGTAGCAGACAGCCCTATCCTGCACATTCTCATCCGAACTGCCAGTTATAGCCTGCCTGGGGTCACGTTTCCTTCTCTAGACAAAGGCCTTCGGCTCCCAGTGCATGACAATTACCAAAGCAGGACAGCCCAGGATCTGGGGGGTCACCAGCTAAGTGAGCACACCAGATGCCCCCCCCCCCCCCAAGCAGCTTCATCTCCCACACCTTTCTTTACCCCTTCCCAGAGTCCCACCAAGTGCCCCACGATGGGCACAGGATGTGGGTCTCCCCAGCTGGCCCAAGGGCCGCAGAGGGGCACAGAGAGGCTCAGGCATGCCAGGTGGGATGCTGAAGTGACCAGTGTCACGGTGAGAGGCATGGCCGCCCACTGTGCACCTAGAATCCCATGCCTGGGCCCCATTCAAGCAAGTAGACAGCAGTCACGGAGCCTCGGGCCAAGGAATCTCCGTCTACAACTGTGACGCACAGTGGACACTCCATGGTGAGTCCAAAAGCACGTATCCGAGCTCACCCAACTGGGAACCTGCCCCTCCTGGTCTCCCCCCAGTACAGTGCCCTGGGAGGGCACACAGCTGCCCCCAGTGGCCTCAAGGCTGCCTCCATCTGGGCTCCACGATCGTTTAAATATATATAAACTTAAAATTCACCAAAGACACTCACTGAATTCATGAGATCCAACCTGACAATTCACATGTGTGCCAAGGAAATTCTAGAGCCTCAACTCATTTTCAATTTCAGTTCAGAAGGAACACCTAAAAACACACACTCAACACACACTGTTTTTATTTACTCTTGAACAGCATGAATGGCACCTTTGACAGATAGATGCCTGAACGGGTATTTAACTTCAGGCAAAACACTGACAGCTGTCTCTGGCTGGCTCTGGCAGGAAGCTGCCCTCGGGGAGAAGGTTCCATCCTAGTGATAAGGACCTTGAGATGGAACAGAGGAAAAGTGTGTGTGTGGTGTAGTTTCCCTGTTTGGTTTTGTAAAATGACTTTCAAATGGAAACCGCCCAAGTGAAATGAAGACAACCCAAGAGAGAAAATGTCAGCGTGAGGGAGAACATGTTCACTAAATGATCTGATGAGTAGACACCCTTTGAAGGGGGCCCGTGGTGGTGTTTTTTTCCCCTCTACTGTTTTTAGAATCAAGAGCAGAGGTCAATCAATGGCATGATCTCCAGATGAGTAACCTATAAGGTTCACAATTAAAACAGGTAAGAAAACAAAATTTAAAAATTAAGTTCTGTCAGCCGTTAAGTTTTTCCAAGAGCGATGCCCCATCCCTTTAATGCTACAAGGCACATCATATGGAAGCAAACTGGACCCGCAAACCCGCCAGCATTGCTAGTCTCTGCCCTCGTCCCCTGGGACTCCTTGGGTCCCAGCAGAGAAGCCCCGCTGGTGGCCCCCTCTGGAGCAGAGGACAGAATGGAAGTCCACAGTCCTGGGGGTCCACCGTTCTAACTCCCCAATTCAACACCCCAGGCCTGGACAGGGAGCCCCAGGGACTCCCTCACATTTCCCCTCCTTCTGGCCCTCACAAAGATTCTGAAGACAGTCCCTCTGCTATTCAGCAGAGGCTGGCGGGACGCCTGAGACAGCCGCCACTCGGAGTTCCTGGCTGAGCCCGGGGGGCAATCCTGGTGTCTAAGAGACACCAGCCCTACAGAGGGAAAGGAGACCAAATGCCCCACAAATGGCTGAGGAGAACTGTCTGCATAAGTGACCTCCCTCAGGGTGGTGAGAGCCACTGGGGAAAGCTAGATGTCTGGGGTGGGGGTGTTCCTGGAGACAGCCAGCTCCACTCAGTCATGCTGGGCTGGATGGAGACAAATAGAGGCAAAGCGGTATGTATGACACGTAGAAAAGGAGGGCGATGGAAACAGAATGTGGCCCAGCGTGGTCATACCATCCGGGTCCCCAGGCAGCCCACACAGGTGCTCCTATGCAGATGGGGCTGAGGACAAACACATACACTGAGCAGCCCACTGCATTGTTCCTTCTCAACTGGCACTTGAAGGTGAGTACGGGGGGCTTCAAGGACCCCAGGAAACTGTCCTGGTGTGGACCAAAGAGGTTGACACCAAGTAAATAGGATCCTCGCCCTCACCCCTCTCCCTGCCCCAGAGCACAGCTGCAGAACAGAGGCCGTGGTGTGGTCCTTGTCCCTCCAGCAGAGCCTGGTGTCAGAGTGGGCATCCGCACTAGGCACGGGGCTACCCGGCGAGCTGCACCTTGGACCACACTCCAGAAGGCTCCCCTTCCGCTCAGGCCTCCAGGGACTGGAGCTGCTTATGCCTCAGGACTGCAGCCTGGGCAGCAGGGCCAGCAGATGCGGAGCTCAGCTTCCAGAGTAGGGGTGGAGAAGGGAGGGCAAGTAGTGAGGCTGTCCACCCCAAAGCACACAGCTTGGAGGGACAAGGACGATGTGTGTGCGTCTCTACCCCCATCTGTCACAGGCCAGGAGGGCCCAGCCCACCTGCTCTCTGGGATCTGCTTTGCAGCCTCCTAGGGGCGCCGCTGGCCTCTCGGAAGGGAGTCACCTCACAGTTATGACTCCCTGGGACCAAACTACCCAGTGTTTGTTTTCACATCACAGCCAAGGGGGGGCGGGGACATGGAAGAACATGAACATCAAACGCAGATCATTCTAATGGCCTCTCTGAGCTCCGTGAGCGGTTTGTCAACAGATTCCCACTCCTGGTTGGGGCAGAACAGAGGAGTCCTACAGCAGGTGTGGCCCAAGCTCACCTCTCCCCAGACAGAGACAGGCACGGGGCTTGACAGCGGATGTCCTGACCCCAGTGCCCAGGCCAGTGGGGTGGGCAGGCTGCACGGTCAGGACTGGCACCAGCCTCCTGCGTGGGGCTCTCCCGGGGGCAGGTGAGGGGCCTCCGCTCGGCTGTGTCTGATGGTCTCGTGCAAGGCCCAGAGCCCAGGCTGCTAATGTCCTGGGCTGAGGTGACCTGACAGGGGCTGGTGAAGTGGCCAGGCTGGTCAGTGAGGGGAATTTACTGCCTTGAGCTCTCTGAGCTTTGAATGTGCTACCCGAGGGGGACATCCAAATCATGGAGACGACAACAGCTCCTCAGAAGCAGCTACCTGTGGCTTCGGGCCAGTGAAAAGTAGGGACTCTGGGTCATGAGCGAAGACTGTCCCACACCGCACCCCGAGTGCCTAAGAGCTGCCGCGAACGGCTGACTGGTGGCCTTTCCGCCCGTTCATAGGCCAGGCTGGGCCATCTGGGTGCTTGAGGAAAGGTGCCAGGATCTCTTGGTGTTTTCACCATAAAATGCATCAAACTGCATCCTCCGTCCCCGGACTCGTAAAACAAAAGCCAGTGTCTCCTCATTCTGATTCTGTGCTCCCTGGTGGAAGAACTACTGACGCTGAGAATCAAGCAGTGATTTGTCTTCCTGGAAACTCTGGAGTCCGTCTAGAGGAAAACCTCACCCACATCTGGGCCACCCACCGTACCTGTGGTCTGATCCACGAGGACCCGGGAGTTGATGATTCGCCCGAACCGAGAGAACATATCCTCCACATCCTTTTGGGTCATGGTCCTTGGGAGGCCACTGATGTACAGGTTGGCGTCTTTGATGACCTCTGAGCTCGGGCGGGCATACGACACCTTGAAAACAAAACCACTTTCTGGGGTTAGGGCAGGTGTGTGGCCAAAGCATCGAGGGAGACGGGGTTAGATTTGGGGGGTGAGAAAAAGCCACCCTTCTGGTGAGAAATCATTCCAACACTCACCATCTGCGGCAGCATGCGTGAGAGCTCACGCGGGCCAAGCCACGAGCCAGATGGACACCCCGTAGCATTTTCTCACCTGGACTTCACGCCCCACAATGAGGCAGACATAGTCTTAGTTTCAAAGCTGAGAGACTGAGGGCCCACGGGTGGCTGCAGACAGGGCCAGGACTCAACCACAGCCGTCTCTCCTACCGTGGCCTCTCCCTTCTCTGGACAGTGAAGAGCCCAAAGGGCAGCAGGCAAGGGAGCTGGGTGCTGCTGGGCGGGGGGGGGGGGGGAGGCACAGCGACACCACCTGCCAACAGGCAAACCTACCACTGGAGCCCACGGGGGACCCTGGGGTGCTGGGGAGCCCGCAGTCTAACACTCAGTGTTTGACGTTAAATGACTCCATACTTTTTGGGGTTTTGTTCTGCAAAACCGAATAAACCCTGCAAGGAACTTCTGCAGCCACTCAGATAGGATGGTAGGTGTGTGCACTAGACGCGGGAGGCTTCAGGGGCTGATGGCAAGATAGGCCTTGGTGCCTTCCCAGGTCAGCGTGATGGCTGTGGATGGCCATGGACCGTGCAGGCCAGCAGGGATGGGAGGGGCGCCTGGGTGGCTCAGTTGGTTAAGTTGATTTCAGCTCAGATCATGATCTCACAGGCATGAATGAGATCGAGCTCTCTCGGCTCTGAGCTGGGCCTGGAGCCTGCTTAAGATTCTCCTTCCCTCTGCCCCTACCCCCACTCGCACAGGGGCACTTGGGCCCTCTCTCTCTGAAAAAACAACAAAAAAAAGGAGGGATGGGACAAAGGCCACACCCCTGCTGGGAAGGAGCAGCTGGGACAAGGCCCCTGTGTGGCCTGAAGGGACAGGGCTCAATGACACCCAATGGAGTCAGATCTGAGTCAGGAGGCTGGGAAATAAGAAGGGAGGAGGCACGGAGTCATGCTCTGGAAGGATTGGGGACTGGAACCTATGCACAATAATGCTCTCTCTGAGAGTCACAAGCTCAGGAGACCAAGAGCCTGAGACCATAACCCAGGAACTGACACGACCTCTCAGGCGTCACCAGGCAGCACAAGGTCACAGACAACAGGTGTGTTCTCACTGCAACGCTCAGGCCTGCCAGAAGGGGCAGAAGTGTGGCCCCTCGGTACCAAACACGTGGGCAGGAACACACTGCCCCCCACCCCACCCTGGCCCCGGCATTCACGTGCTTCTGAGTCCAAATCTATGACATTCCCTAAGAGGCGACAACAGACACAACCTTTGCCAGCAGAGCAGAATGTGGTCCAGCAGGAGACAGAGAACGAATGAGAAATTATGTGGTGTGGTCAGAGCCCAGCTTCCCCCAGAGAGGTGCCGAGGATCATGGAGATTGAACGTCAGAGAGTAGAACAAAAGTGGCCCTGATCTGATCGGGAAGATGCCCCAGAGCACCAGGTCCTCTTGGGGGCAGGCGGCCTCCAAGCAAGTGGGGCAGATATGGCAATGTCCCCTGAGATAAAGAGGCCACCTTGGCCTGCGGGCTCTCCCCAGCACCCTCCAAAGCGGCGGGTGGCTGACCAGTCCAGTTGGGGCTTGGTCACGCTCCTCAACTTCCAAAGAAGGGTGTCAACTCTCACATCTGGGCCTCAACTCTCCAGGTCTGCATCACCAGCCCACAGAACACCCCCATTCAAAATCTTGCCAGAGGACGTGGCTGCAATTTTTGGCTGTCCCATTTCACCCAAGGCCCCAGTCAGCGGCCAAAGGGGGAGGCCAGGCCTCCCACGACCATCCTGTCTGGCCCTCTGCAGATCTGTCTGGATGGGGCTACATCTGGGGTCCGCCCTTGGCCTTTACTGAAGGACACTGTGGGAAAGAGCATCCTCAAACCAAGACCCTGGCACTGGAGAAGCAGTGCAGAGGCTGGTACTGACCATGATCATCCCTCGATGAAGCCCCAGAGAGAAAAACGCCTTCTACAGCCGAATGTGCTTCTGACAACAGGTTCTTCGAGGCGCCTGACCACCACCGCAGCTTTCCCTCCCTCTCCGGCCACTATCAAGTTCAGAGTCAGGTCAGCCTCCAAGAAGACTGCACTGGAGCGCCTGGCGCCCCAGAGGCTCCATGACACGGGGTCTCAGCATCACCTGCTCCTCTGCCCCAGGCAGGTCTTCTCCTGGCACGTGCTCACGAAACCTTCCTATAAAGGGCTGTCCCCCAACACATTCATATGTCGCAGTCCTAATCCCACCCCGCACAGCAGAACGAGGCCCTACTGGGAAAGAGCTGTCACAGATGTAACTCATGAACATGAGGTCACACCGGAGCAGGATGGGCCTCCAATCCAGTAACTGTGCCCTCAGAAAAAGGGGGAATTTGGACAAAGGTGCGCACAGGGAGAACGCCAAGTGAAGACGCAGGCAGTGGCCCAGGTGACGCTTCCATGAGCCTAGGACCGCCAGAGTGGCCAGCGACCTCCAGGCCAGGGGAGAGCCCGGGACAGACTCTCCCTCATGGCCGCAGAAGGAACTAACCTGGCCACACACCTTGGTCTCGGACGTATGGCCTCCAGAGCTGTGAGGACAAATCCCTGTTAACACCCCCACCCCCCGAGACCATTTGTGGTGCTTTGTTATGGTGGTCCTAAGAAACAAACCCACTCGCCTGACCACCTGATTCGCCCCGGAGCCCCCCACCCACAAGCAGTGCCCAGCCCCCTCCACCACTGCTGCCTCCGTGTAAATGTTCCCCGTGGCATTTATCTTGGTCTGACATCCTATATGTTTCACTTATTTAGCTGTGTAGAACACTCGATGAGGGCACAACTTTTGTCTTTGCTGCTGTATCACCAGCACCTAGAACAGATGCAGGTGGACAGCAGGCATTCAGCGACTAAATGCCGAACGAGGGAATAAAAGCAATTGCTGTTATTATTAATAACGCCCGCCTAACTGCACCACAGGCTCCTGGGCTCTGTTTGCGGCTAATCCAAGCTACACTGTTCTGGTTCCTGGTGTTCACCTCCCACGTTGGGCTGGGGAAGCTGCCAGGCAGGGGTGGTAAGTGCCCAGAGCCACAGCACTCGTTTCAAACCCTGACTTTGCCCCGCTCTACCTGTGTGACCTTGGGAGACCTGTCACAAGTCTACACATCAGCTTCTTCAACCCTAAATTGGGGATCATCTCTCTCAGGCTGGGGTGAGGAAACCAGAGACAAGGTATGGAAGGACCTGGCCCATTACAGGCCCTTGACAGGTACCGGTCACGTGAATCACACAAGATCAGTGCTGTGCCACACTCAGCCTGTCACCTCCACACACACACCCACTGGGGTTGTCTGGACTGCCGTCACAGGGCACAGGGATCGGGAAACTCCTTACACCCTACTCAGATCAAGGAATGACGTTACAACCACAGACGACAGAGTGAATGCCAGTGAGGTCAAGGGCACATCCAGGCGGGCCGCGGGGTGCCATGATCGCAGAGCCTGGGGGGCAGGCGAGCCTTTGGAAAGGTCCTGCCTTTGTGGGTGAGAAATGGGGCATCAACCCTGGGGATAGCCTGCAGTTCCCGTAATGTGCTAGCCAGTATGTCTCTTGCAGCACACCTGTGTCCATAAGAGGCACACGTTGGCCCCTGTAGACACCTCTGCCCAGAACACCCTCGTGTCCCCACCCCGGCCCTCCTTACCCCTACCTCCTCCTGCTCTCCTATGTCTCAACTCTGACTTTGAGGGAAACTCTCAGTGCCTTACGAGTCGGGTGGAGCCCATGTGAGGTCCAGTCAGATGGTGGTCTGGGAATTAACATCTGTGTTAACACATGAGCTAGCTGAGGGCACCCATCGGCCATGGAACCCAGAGCCAGGCAGAGGGCTTGGCCCCCAGAACACACTTGTGTAATGAGGAGTTTTCAGCATTTGAATAAGAGTAACTGCCCTCCTGGCATTAACAAACATTTTCTAAATACATCAGATCTTTCCTAACAGACTGGGAGCTTTGGGCTGAGAATAAACAACGCGGAGCTGGTGGAGAGGAACAAAAGTCACTAGACACGTGGAAAGGCTGTGACACGTGGCTTCCTTCACCAGGCTCCACAGTGGAAGGAGGCTCTGGGAGCCCGTGCTGGCCACAGAGATGTGTGGGCAGCGCTCTTGCCCTCAGGGACCACGCGACAGGGCCTGTGTGCACGCAGGTCTAGTCCACAGGGGGGGTTCAGGGACGATTAAACCACTGAGCAATGCATATCACAAACACTTCAACAGCAGAAAATGGAACACCGCCCTCCAAATGAACATGTGCTGCGAACAGCCAGACTGCAAGACTTCCCTGGCAGGCGGGAAGAAATCCGGGTTCCCAGGGCCACCCCACAGTGTGACTGGGGAGGCCCAAGCCGCAACCCTGGGAACCTTTATGGCAAAAGTACCCCAGGTGGCTCTGATGTCCCGGGAAGCTTAGGAAGCCCAGCCCTGATATAAAGCCCAAGAGGGACCTTTCTGGACACCCACATGAAGCGGAGGGATGGGAGATGGGGTGGGAGGACCCGGCAGGTCCAAAGGCTCAGAGGGCAATCTCACTCCACGTGGCTTCCTGTCGAGGGAGAGGACGCCGGCAGGCATGCGTCTCAGGAACAACGGCTGACCTGCCAGATCTACAGGTGAAGTGGGTGGGCATGGTACCCCAGGCTGCTGCAAGAAGCAAGGTCAGGGCACCAGCCTGGGGCGGTGGGAGGAGGCCTATTCGAGGAGGGTGCAGTAGGGAGTAAAGGTCGGGAAAACACCAAAGTCGTCCAGGTTGGGTCTGGAGCTGCACAAGATCACATGAGCCAGAGGACAGACACCTGGGGATGGGGAGGAGGCGGGGCTCTGGACCAAGAGCGGGGGGGGGGGGGGGGGGGGGGTAGGTGGCAGCAGCTGAGAACATGAGGGCGGGGGAAGCTGTCCTGTGAGGCCTGGGGGACCTGCCCGCTCGTCCCAGGAAGCCACCACAGCCCTTCAACTGGGAGTGACTCTGGTGGCTCCCTTGCATCCCTCAAGTCACCGGTCAACACGAAGCCACCCCCCAGAACATCCCCCACCATGTACCTCCGCAACACTTACCTCTGCCACACGGGACTTTCGGTTTATTATTGGAACGTGCTCACACACATGCGTGTACACACACACACGCCCCTCCATGAGAGCAGGAATTCATCTGTTCACTGTCTGACACATAGCAGGTACTCAAGAAACATTAGCAAATGCATGTTTGATGACCTGGCTGTGACTGGGGAGGAAGGGAGAGACCTTGGCAGGGAGGGCGTGAGGGACAATGCTGCTGCTGTCGCTGCGGCAACAAACCAGGAGGGAACAGGAGGGCAAGGCCAGACACATGCTCGCTCGGCACAAGGACGGCACACCCTGGGCCGGGGAGAGGACTGCCCTCGATTAAGTGCCCTTCACGGTGACTCTCCCTTTGCTCACGGGGCTGAGGAGGCTGAGAGGCACCAGCATGGCCTGGGGTGGTCTGACATGCAATGCTTCAACTCTAAGCAGACAGGAGGTACCCCAGATACCCCAAATGCACCAGGGCTCCGAGAAATGGCCAAGCCAATGGTCCCTTTGATAGTGATGGTCAAGTAAGGGGAAGATCCCTCGCCCAGGTGAGGTCAGGGAGGTCGCTCCCCCAGGCCGGGGGGCCCAGCACAGACCCCTGGAGGCCAGGAACGAGGTGGCGATGGCAGCTCTTTACCTTAATGGTTTTTGACTGGAGCCGTAGGCCATTCAGCGTGTTGATCGCTCTCTCCGCGTCCTTGGCAGTCACGTAGTTCACAAAGCCATAGCCCAAGCTGTGCCCTGTGTGGGAGAACACATGCACACTGGTAAACCGGCCGACAGCCAGGGAGGGTGAACAGGACCATGTGCGACTGGGCTCCAAAGGACAAGGTCGTTAAAAGCCACGGCCTCCTGGAAGTGGGGTTAGAAGACCCACGGTCACCATCACGCTTCTTTGGCCGACATGTAAATTTTCTACAGTGGACAAGTGTTACTTTTGTTAATTTTTTTTTTTCTTTAAAAGGGCCGTTTAAAAAGAAACACTGTGCTACTAACGGCATCCCGTGGAACCCATCACAAAAGCAATGATGACGATCGGTGCCCCCAGTCCCGGCTGAGATGTGGGGACTCCAACGGTCACGAGTGGGCGAGATGGGCAGGTGGGGGGAGCTGCATGACGGCCACCCGTCTGCGTCCAGGGGTTTCTCCCCTGCTTGCACCCCAACAGCGGGAAGGCTTGCTGGGCTCTAGTGCCACCCAGTGCTGGTTCCCTCACTTGCCTGAACTCCTACAACCCAGCTAAAAAGCAGATGACGTGGAGCACAAAGGGAAGCTGGAGCTGAGGGAAGTCCCCGGCCGGCCGTGCACCTGCCTTCACGGCCCCGGCCAGGCCTCCAGGCTTCCCCTGCCAGCGGCTGTCATGTGAGAGCACCATCAGCCCAAGTCCAAGGGATAACAACACCTGAGCTCTTCCCAAAGGAAGCCAAGGTTACGCGTGGGTGTCCCCACCTCTTCTTTGGGAAACACTGAAATGGCAGGAGTGACCGCCAACGGCATGCTACGGGAGGGATGCAGCCCAGCAGGGGAGGGGCTGTGGGTTCCCAGGAGCCCAGAGAGCAGCCAAGGCCGAGGGGCCCAGTGGAAGGAGGCCTGTCCTTTCGCTACAGAGGAGGCAGGAGGCGGCCCAGAGAGGAGAACCAACATGCCCACTGCTTACCCGCCCACAGGCCGTGCTGGCGGGCAGCCACCGAATGCTAGGCACGGCTCTGGGCACAGAGATAGAGTGGTGAGCTCCGCTCCTTTCCTCTGGTTGGTGGAGGGCGATAACAAGCAGGTAGAAAACACGCCAGGCCCTGAGCCGCATGAGGCGGGGGTCTCTGGGTGCCGGCTGAACCCAGACCCTCAGGTGGATAACGAGATGTGGAACCCAGCAGAGAGCCTAACCCAGTTTTGCCACTTCTTAAAAAAAAAACCTAAACACTTTTATTTTTTTGCATCTAAAGAGAAATTACAAAGATAATAGAAAGAGTTCCCACAGACCCCATACCCCGTTTTCCCCGGTGGTAACATCTTATATCCGGATGGGACATCTGTCACAACCGAGGAACCAATGCTGATACATTACAATTAACCACAGTCCACACTTGATTTAGATTGCCTCAGTTTCCCCCCAAAGTCCTCTTACGTCCCAGGAGGCCACACAGGATCTCACATGACATGTAGTCTGTCACGTCTCCTTAGGTTGCTCTTGGCTGGGACAGCTCTCAGACTTTCCTCATTTTTGATGACCTTGAGAGTTTCGAGGAGGACTGGTCAGGAATTCTGTAGACTCTCCTGCAGCTTGGGTTCGTCAGATGTTTTTCTCATGGCGAGACTGCAGTGGGTGACGGGTTTTGGGAGGAAGACCCCAGAGCGAGGGGCCCTCCTCGTGACATCGTACTGGGGGCTGCGTGCTGTCACCATGACCTATCGCTTTGTTGGTGTTGGTGCTGGCCAGGATCCTCCGAGGCCGGCGGTTCCTCCACTGAAAAGTCCCCCCCTCCCCCAAAACCGTAGGCTTTGGAAGGAAGTCCGTGCGTGGCCCATGCCCCAGGAGCACCTCGCGGAGGTGTACTCCCTCCTTCAGGGCACAGCAACTACACAAGCCACCTGCAGTGCTGCACGGGCCGCTTTCCTTTTGAAAGAAACAAACCCAAACCTGCCCTTCCACAACCATATTTCTAACAAAACCCCATGGGTCTCAGAGACTTATTAGCTCCTAAACCCCAGAGAGCGAGGACCCCGGAGCAGCGGGGCTGTGGGGCTGGCGCCCAACTAGCAAGAAAGTCAGAATCAGAAGTTCAGAAAACAGTACAGAAAACCACAACTGGCTCCAGGCTGGGAACTTTAGGGCCCTCGCAAAAGGTCCAAACTGCAAACATTAAAGCTGAGAATGCAGAATGTCTATGGTACAGACTCCTGACTGAACTCCAGGCTTGCTGGGATTTTTGCTCCCAAACACCTGCTCTCCAACCCCTGCTCTGCCCATCTGTCACCACACCAAGGCCATGGAGCCCGTTGGCCTGACCGCCGGATGGACTCTCTGCCTCTTCGGTCGGCACGACCCACACTTGTGTCTTCTCGTCTTTCTGCTCTTCCCACAAGGCCAAGCCCAACCCTAGACCACCTATCTCCTCCACTGCCAGTGCCACAGGTGGCCCAAGTCCTGCTAGGGGAGACCAGACACTGATGAGGACTCGTACCTGGGCCACACTCCTGTGTCTCAGCCACAGCTGGCTGCTCTTGGCATATAAACATGGGTCCTGCCCGACTCTCGGGTCCTGATTCCTTGCCTCCCAGGCACTTGGTGGCCCGGCCCCAGGGTGGTCACTGCAGACTGCCAGTCTACTGAGGCAGTCCGACCATCAGGTGCCACCCCCAGAGACGGTCAGGACACAGCTCCCCAAGCTCTCAGCAGCACTGGGCACGGCCGACTCACTTGAGGGGTCACCTCCCCCAGAATGGAGCAGCAACGCCAGGTTTTCTTTCTCTGGGTTTTCCTTCTCCCCAGCTGTCCCTTCCCAAGCTTAGTCTTCTACCCATCCCACTGAGATGACCCCCAGGTTTCTGCCCTTGGCTCTTGTGCCAGCCACACTCGTCCTGGGTAGCCTCCCAGGACAACTGCCAACGTCACCCAGGAAGTCACACACCCTCAAGCGGCCACTGCCTCCTTTCCTAGGCCTGCTTCCCTTCCGGTTCTCGTCAATGAGTTGACAAGTATTAAGTGAGCACCTACTATGTGCCAGGTCCCAGGCCAGGCTGGCCAGGGGGTTTGATGATCACAGCGGAAGACAGTTTGTGCCTTAATGGTTGATGGGCCAGCCGACGGCAAAGCAGCAAGAAACTAACCAACAAAACTGCCGCCCGGGGCGCTATAAGGAAAATTTCCGCGGTGGTGTGAGGGACTCATGAGTGTGAGGCCCATGGTGGACAGGGCGGTCAGAAGCACCCAGTGAGGAGCCAACACTTGCGGCATGACCCTGGGATGGCTGGCAGCAAGCAGCCCAGACAGAAGAGCAGGTGCCAAGCCCGTGAGGCAGAGGAGACTTTGGTGTGTTCCAGAAAACGAAAGGCAGCCAGCACAGTTGAACAAGACGAGCTGGGGAATGGCCCAGAGGTGGCTGCTGGGTGGGGGTGGGGGTGGGAGGGGACAGGCTGCCAGGCAGAGCCCGGGAGCGAGGCTGGGTAGGGAGGTGCCAGGGGGCGGGCAGCAGAAGGCAGAGCCACCAAAAGGCCCACAGATGGGCTGCTGTAGGAGGGAGCTTCATGGGGAGGGATCTCTGTACACCCTGTTCTGGGCTGGCCCTGTCCCCTGAGAGCCTATCCAACCCTCTACAGCGGGCACCTGCATGCTATGGGAGGGAAGGCAGGTGAGGAGTGAAGAGGAGCCCTGGATTGCACCCACCGGATGAGGCCACTGGCGAAAGTGCCTAACACAGTGCCGAGTCCCTGCCTCCACCTGGCCGCTCACCATAAACCAACTGCTCTCGACTTCGGCTGCTTGCCAGAATCACCAGAGCAGTTTCTAAAAACTATCACTGCCCAGGCCAGAACCTGAACCAGTATCAGCATGGGGATGGGGTGTAGTAAGAGTGGGGGTGGCTTCAGCAGTTTTTAAAGCCCCCCAGCGATCCCAATGTGGAGCCCAGGTTGAGAGCTGCTGCTGGAAGTGAATGAGGAAGAGTGGGGCTCCCCAGTTCTGCAGATCCTCAATGGTCTATACTCAGAGTGGGCACATGGGGGAGGCCCTCACTTCCCAAAGCAGGCCCCCAAGTTCCTGTTTCTCTAACAGGGTCTATCAGCCGTGCAGGGTAATGACACAGTTCCCGAGGGCCTGCCTCAAGCTCAAGGACCCAAGAGGTCAGGCAGGTGGATTTCCAATCTCCTGACACATGATTCTCCTGTCCCTTAGACACGGTGAGCCTACTAGAATCAAGGCCACGAAGACCCATCAGGTGCTGCTCCCTCATTTAGGGCAATGGAAGACAAGCCCTGACAGAGGAAGGTCTGAGGCCTGGTGGTGGAACAGGGGCAGCGCTCAGGCAGGGCACGGATCCTGCACAGGCTGCTGGGACGTACAGAGGGCAGGCAGGGCCTGCCTGGGGTCGGTGCTGGCAGGGGAGGTCAAGCAGACCCCCAGGGTGAAGATCTAGGGGAGGGGGAGGGGGCAGCAGATGAGAAACAGAACGGCCAAGGATGAAGCATGAATAAACTCTGGGTTTGAGGCCAAGGGATATCCCAGAAGCCAGTGCTCCCCCCAGCTCACGCCATCCCCGCACTGCGGGAAGAGCTCGGCTTCTTTCACTTGGTCCTGAACCAGAACTGCCGTCCTCCAGAAAGCTTACATCACAGATGTTCAAACAGCCCAGACTGGCTGACTGAGCAGGCCTGGGCAGGGCCTGACACTAGGGTCTCTCCTGGTGGCCAGCAGGCCAAGAGCCGCTGCCTGGAGAATATGGAGGCTGCCTCCTTGTGAGCACTACTCATGCCCTGCCGGGTGGCCTCTGAGCCAATGTTCTTCCATTTCCAAACACCACTCTCTCTAGACAAGGTTATTTATTTATCTTGAGAGAGAGAGCAAGCGAGCGAGCAGGGGAGGGGCAGAGAGAAAGGGACAGTGAATCCCAAGCAGCCAGCGCAGAGCCCGATGTAGAACTCGAACCCATGAACCGCGAGATCACGACCCAAGCCGAGATCAAGAGTCAGACGGTTAACCAACAGAGCCACCCAGGCACCCCTAGACGAGGTTAAAACCTAGAGACAATGCCCTGGCATCTCGTGTTACATTTGCCATCCAGAGCAGCCAGATATAATGTTTTCATCCCTCAGTGTTTCTCAAATCCACCTGGGGTGGACAGCTGAGGGAGGGGAACACCCTGACGACAGGCACTCCCCTGCAACGTGACAGGGCCCGTAGAGCCCAGTTCTTCATTTTAAAAAAAATTTGAGGCGTGCCTGGGTGGCCCCGTCGGTTAAGCATCTGACTTTGGCTCAGGTCATGATTTCACAGTTTGTGAGTTTGAGCCCCACGTCGGGCTCTGTGCTGACGGCTCGGAGCCTGCTCTGAAGTCTGTGTTTCCCTCTCCCTCAGCCTCTTCCCCGCTAGTGCTCTGTCTCTCAAAAATAAATAAACGTTAAAAGAAAATTTTACTTTTATTTTTTTAAAACTACTTTCCTTTTTTTTTTTTTTTTAAAGTTTATTTATTTGGGGGGGAGGGTGCAGAGAAAAAGGGGAAGAGAGAGAATCCCAAGCAGGCTCCGCACTGTCCGCAGAGTCCAACGCAAAACTCGATCCCACGAACCCGGTGAGATCACGACCTCAGCTGAAATCAAGAGTCAGACGCTTAACCGACTAGCCACCCAGGTGCCCCTAGAGCTCTTCCTTTTTAGATGTCTGCAGGGGTTCAAGGGAAGACTTCACAGCGGGAGGAGTAGGTCTTGGGTGAGTTAATGAGACAATGAACAAGAAACAGCGAATGTCCCCACAAGAAAGAAAATGGACAAAGGACAAGAAGGGTATTTTATAAAAGAAGAGTACAAACAGCCACTAGAACGTCACTAGAGTGAATGACCACCCCAATCAGATGTCATTTGTGACTTAGGTTGGGCAAGATGAGAAACCCCCCTGGCCCAGTTGACGGCACGAGTGTCAACTGGTGACAGGGTCCAGGAAGGTCCACACCCTCCCATCTAATGGTCCATTTCTAGAAGACCCCCAATGCGAACGAGCGGTGAGTGAAGGTTTGCACCAGGATATTTCTCAGTGGGGTTTGTAAATACGGAAATGTGGTCACAAGCTGCCGTGAACTCAGAATCTCCATACAACAGAACACTGTGCCGCTCTTCTGACGAGACTGCTTTATGTTCAATGATAGAAAAGCATTCACAGGTACAGGAAGAAAAGTTTCCAGCACAGCTTGAGTGGTGCAAGCCCATTTTTCTAAAAACACGTAGTTGCTTATGACCACAAATGTGGAAAGAAAAAAGTATGGAAGGACACAAACCACAAGCTAACAGTGGTGGGATTTGGGGTAATTTAAACTTTTCCTTTTTGCCTCACACTGTTGTTGTTGATATACGGAACAAAGGTGATTCACATTAAGAAAACAAAAGCGGTCAGGCTGGCTTGGTGTGGAAGGGCTTTCCTACAGAGGGAACAATATCTGCAAAATCATGAGACTGTAAGAGAAGGGTCTGTCTGGGGAGTGACAAGCAGCTCAGTCAGGGCTGAGAGGAGGGTGAGTGGAGAGCACAGCGGCTAGGGAGGAGGAGGACAGCGCTCCAGAGACCTGGGAGCCACAGGCAGGAGTGTGGGCTTTATCCTGACCAGAGGTGCATGGCAATGAGCCAGAAGCTGAGCGAATGGGCTGGAGGCTGGGGACCAAGTGGCCAGCAGGACAGACAGTCCAGGAGGGTGGAGGCTGGCTCCTGGGCCATATGGCATCTGCAGAGGGACCAGACCCCAGGCAGAGAGTGGGACAGGGCTGCACAGTAGGGCCAGCTAGAGATTGTGGATGGAACAGGCAGCAATAAATACATGTCCCCAACACGGGGGCTGGGGCCTGGCGAGCCAGAAACATGCTGCATCTTGGAAGCCAGCATGTCAGACGTTCCCAAATATTCCCGATAACCCAGCCACCACCCGTTCCTCGTTCCTCCCGTCACCAGTGCCTGGCCAATGGCTGGCACTCAATAAATATTTGCGGAGCAAATCAATGTCCATGCTGATCTGCATTCTTCTCCAATCGCTAGACCTATTCATTCATCCATTCATTCATTCATTCATTCATTCAAGAAGCACTGATTATGGTCGTATCTACAGACATATGGGGTTTCTGCTTCTGAGAACCATACGGACCTACTGGACCAAAAAGTTCTAACTTCAGTACAGTGTGGAAGCCCACACTGCCAGCTGCCTGGTTGCTATGGGAACCCAGACCAGGAGCAGCATCTAATGCTGACATGGCTGAGCAGAGAAGGTGCCCTAAAGCAAGCAGGGCCGGGGACTAAGAGTTTTAAAGCAGGTGAGTGACAGGGTCACATGTGGAGTGTTAAAGAGATTCCTTTGCCGCAGTGAAGAGAACCATCTGGAGGGAACACAGATGGCTGGTTAAGAGGCCAGAACGCGAGTGCAGGCAGACAGTGATGTGGCCTCATCTAGATCTGAGGCAGCGGGTGGGGGCGGGAGGAAAAGGGGCGGAAGCACCCAGAAGGATGAATGCCAGGGACACGCACACGCGTCAAAGGTCATGATTAGATCTCTGACTGGAGTGCACTGAGTGAACCTGGTGTCGTCTGTTAAGATGCAGATGCTGAGAAACAAGAAAGCAGCTGGTGGGACAGAGTCCAGGTCAGTCTGGAAAACCCTGAAGTTGAGGGGTCGAGGGGTGTGAAGCTCGGGAGAGTAGTTCCCCTGACACACAGGCAGCAGACTGAGGATAAAGTGAAGCTATGGAGGGGCGTCTGCTCTCCCCAGGACGGGCTTAGGGAGGAGCAGCATGGGAATAACCCAAAGACTAAGTGAATGGTTGGGAAGGAGCTGCAGGAGAGGCAAAGCAAGGCCTCAGGCAGGTGGTTCGTGGGAGCCAAGGGGGAGAGGAAGCTTCCAGAAGGAAGAGGAGACAGTCCACTGATAGCTCTGTGAATGGGAGGGAGGACAACAACTAGTGGTTCTCACAGGGAGGAGGGGGAGGATTCTGGGGACACCCGGTAATGTCTGGGGCATGTCTCAGTTGTCGTGACTCAGAAGATGCCACGGGACATAGCAGGTGGGAGCGAGCAATGCTGCTCCACGTCCCACAATGCACAAGATGCCCCCCCCCCCGTCCAAGAATGATCCAGTCCCAAATGTCAGGAGTGCTCAAGTGGAAAAATCCTGGGCTAGAGGAAGTCAGACAATCTCAGCAAGGATTCTCAAAGAGGACAGATGCTGGAGCGTGTTGGAACGCTGGTCAGGCGGCCCCAAAGAGACCCAGGCAAGCGCGCACTTGCCTGGCCAGAGGCTCCCGGGATGGAGAAGCGCCAAGATAGAACAGAGGTAGAGGTGGCTGTTATTTTCATTACGAGGTGAAAGGCAGTCATGGGCCAAGAATGAAGGGTGCAAACGGGCCTGAAGTGGTTGCTGGGAGGGCCAGGGAGGCCTGTGTGGCAGGCTGAGCTCAGCTGGGAATTTGATTCCACGGGGCACCTGTGTGTCTGGATGCAGGACTCTCTCCGGCCAGGAGGAAGAAGCCATGAACGTATCCGTGTCTGGGGTTTCACCAGAGCAGCAGAACAGAGGACAAAGGGGCAGCAAGGCCGGCGAGGTTTTCACACGCTGGCGGCAGGACAGAGGTGGGAACACAGTAAGCGTTCCGGGAAGGTCCGGTCATCCAATTTAAGGAACTGCTAGCAAGATGCCGAGCTGAAATCGAGCCTGGGCTCACCTCCTCCACAAATTCTTGGTACCCTTTACTTATCTTGCCCGAAGAGAAGAAAAAGTTTATCTCTGAACTGAAATAATTTCCAAATTACTCTTTGCTGCTTTTACCTCCTTCCCCGAACCAGCTCTCTCTGGCCTGATCTCGCCAAACCTAGGTGTTCCTATTAACATAGCTCACATTCCTTTGAAAACCACAACAAGTGAACAGACAAAGAAGCCAGGTACCACGAGAATGCTGGCAAAATCGGAATGCAAGGCTCAGGAACATCCACGGGGCTAAAAATTCCCTTCCACCAGAACACAAAAGGAGAAAGGCAAGACTTGTTAGTAGCATAGGAGAATTTTAAAATGCCTCTGAACAAGGACTCTCTTATTCAGGATGGTCTCCTGAAACAGGAGAAAGATAATGGCTTCTAGAACATTCTAACACTGTTCAATTTGGGTATTAGCTACAATTCCTACTTAGAAGATATCTGTTAAAATCACAGACTCTCAGAATTAGGAGAGTCCTTAAAAGACTTTTGAATTCAATGCCCCCTCTGAGGAACTAATTCCCTGTACAGCAGTCAGCTGGCCTCTCCAGGACTTATCCCAGGGACAGGAATCTTCAGGTTACCAGCAAAAGCTGAGAGTGGATGAAGTAGGACGATGGGTACCTGGGGTCCCATACGTTACTCTACTTTTATGTAGATTTGAATACAACAAGGTATTATCTTATTTCCGTAATAAAGGTTTTTTTTTTTTTTTTTTTTTAAGTTTTAAATTAGTTTTCAGTGAGAGAATCATAGCCCCACTGCCCAGGGTGGCAGCCAGAGCCCTCCTGCGGGGACTGCCCATTGCTCAGCTCACCAGAGCAGAGAGGAAGGGGGGGGAGGAGGGGGGAGAGGAGGGAGAGGGGGAGGAGGAAGAGGAGAAGGGGGAGGAGGAGAGAACAGGGGCATGGGGAAGAAGGGGGGGAAGAAGGGGGGGAGAAGGGGAGGGGGAGGAGGAGGAGGAGGAGGAGGAAGAGGGAGGAGGAGGAGGGCAGCTCCCTAAAACAATGCTCCTCCCTGGGGACAAAAGGAAGGAAGTGCTTTGTAGCACCTGGTCTTTCCATGTTTTGCTCCCTGAAACCATGCTCTCAGGACGGAGGCTGCTCCATAAGGATGGCCTTCCCAGGTGTCTGCAAACCCGTTCGAGGCAACTAAGGATCAGGATGTGGGAGCCACCATCCTCACTTTACGTCGGGTGCCACTGAGGCTTAGGGGTCGCACACGGAGGCAGCGGGAGAGCGGGGTTTGCAGCCGGCACCCGACTCTACTGCCTGCCTGCTGATCGGCTGCCCTGCTCCGGCTCCACAAGAGGTCAAGCTCCGTGTGTCTCAGACGTTCCAGCTGATGTGACTGCGTGACAGCAGACAGCACAGCCCACAGCCCAGGAAGGGCCGCCCAGGGGGACGCTCCATGTTCTGCCATGGGCCAGCGTCGCTTCCACAGGTGGGACCGAGCCGGGCCAGGCTGTCATTCTCTGGTCTCTTACAGCTCTGAGCGGTCCTCATTGCGGGGGTTTCCTCGTTTTCCCTCCCCTCCCACCACCGCACTTTGTATGTACGCGCACTCTGGCTTACGATGAACTCTTGGGAACCTATGTCCAAATCTTAACGCCAGGGCCAGGGCAAAGTAGAGCCTGAGATAAAAACGAAACTTCACAGCCATCGGCTCAAGGCTGCGGCCCCTTCTGCACCAAGGAGCACTGCAGAGCCGCCGGCCAAGGAGGCAGTGCCCCACGGGAGGGCCACGAGCTCCCCTCGCAAACCCTCTCGGTTCCTTTACCTGCTACTTTATCCCGAATGAGTTTTGCAGATTCGACTTCACCGATGCTGCTGAACAGACTCCGTAACTCATCCTGGGTCATGTTCTGAGGGAGGTAGTTGACAATTAAATTCGTTCTCCCGATATCATCCCTGCAGTCTTCGGCCATGTGGTCTTCATAACCATTAGACATTGTATTTTTTAAAAATCTGAGACAGAGAAGAAAAAAAAAAAGTCAAGTAAATTCCAAGTGTCCACATTGCAGGACATTAAGGCAAAACACCGTGACTGGCACTTCGGGGTTTTCTTTTCAACGCTACAAGTTCAACTCAGGTCCACATAAAACCATGCCCACGGATGTTTACAGCGGCTTCATTCGTAATTGTCCAGAAACCGGAAGCAGCCAACATGCCCTTCAACAGGCGAGTGGAGAAAGAGACTCCAACTGTCTGGTGCGTTCACACAACGGAGTGTTATTCAGTGACAGGAAGAAATGAGCTATGGGACCGGAGACTTGGGGCAGCCTCAAATGTACATTGCTAAGTGTGAAAGGCTACGCACTGTCTGACCCCAATTATATGACACTGCGGAAAAGACGAGACTCTAAAGCCAGTAAGAAGACCAGTGGTTGTCGGGGGTTAGGAGGGAGGGAGGGAAGAACAGCAGAGCACAGAGGATTTTTAGGGCAGCAAAACTATTCTGTGTGATCTTTTCACGGTGCGTGCGTGTTATCACACATCTGTCCAAACCCGCAGAATGTACAACACAAAGAGCGGAACCCTAAGGCAAACTGTACAGATTCTTTAGTTCTAACAAAGCACCACACCAACACAAGATGTGACTAACGGGGAAGACTGTGCATTGGGGGCGGAACCTTTCTGCGACCCGAAAGCCGCTCTAAAACAAAACAAAGCAGCTTCAAGCTCAACCGTTTCTCTTCCTAAGGAGCTTCTAAAAGCCTACAAATAGGAGGGCCTGGCTAGCTCAGTCAGTGGAGCAAGTGGCTTTTTTTTTTTTTTTTTAAGTTTCTGTATTTATTCTGAGGGTGTGAGTGCGGGAGGGGCAGAGAGAGGGGGAGAGAGAATCCCAAGCAGGCTCTGCGCCATCAGCACAGAGCCCTGACACAGGGGGCTCGACCCCATGAACCGTGAGATCATGACCTGAGCCGAAACCAAGAGTCCAATGCTTAAATGACTGAACCACCCAGGTGTCCCTGGAGCGTGTGACTCTTGATTTCAGGGTCATGAGTTCCACAGAGCTGACTTAAAAAACAAAACAAAACAACACCCACAAACAATTCTAGCACCGTAACTCAAGCTCCTGTGAAAAGTGCTCGGGTCATCTCAAGAGCCTTCTCTCATCTCCGCGTGCACTACTGGTGCAGCTGGGTACCAAGGAGCCTGCGATGTGCACCTGAGCACCCTGACTCAGACGGCCTGTCTGGCCTCAGGCAGGCAGACGACGGCAATCTGCATCCCTTTATTCCGAAGGCCACAGCCACGGAACTGGGAGAGGTTAGGGTTTCTCCACCAGTCACAGGCACTTGGTCTTCAAAGGCTACAGGCTCTGGAATGCCCTCGGCCGCCCGCAGAAGGCTTCACTTTCGGCGGGAAGCATCACAGCACAGAGATGGCTTCAGAGCGGAGTCCAGATCAATGCAGCCGAGAGCACCAGGACGGCTCCTCTGGAGGCACAACTGGCCATGCGGCTGCCACATCTAAGATGTCCCACGTCCCTGCCTCTAACTATGCAGGCACTCGCTCCCATGGGGCTGAAGTGTCATCTCTGAGAAAGGGGCCCTGCTGCCCACCAGCCGGGAGGTCTCGGGGGCGGCCCACCCCTTTCTCCAGATCCCTCCTGCCCAGCCCTGCTTTTGCTCTTGAAAACCCGGTGCCCGCTGTCAGGAGCACTCACGCAGCCTTCTTCAAAAATAGCCTTGCCTGCGGTTATGTAAAAACCTGAACACAGCTCCCACCTCCCCCCCTGAGTCAGCACTGAGAGAGGAGTTAGGTGTGGTGTGTTTTGTATTTTATTACTTTATTTTTTTCCTGCTGGAAACATTTGGCTCTTCTCTACCTTCCCACTTCCTAATTTGCTTCCGACCACACACAACGTGCAAAGTTAGTCCACTCTCCCAGCATTTCTTTTATTTATTTGAAAATGTTCTATGCTCCCTGTTCTCTATAAAATAGGTTAGCATCGAAAGAAATGACTGGAAAGTCAGACTTCATAAGATTAAGAACTTCTGTACGGCAAAAGACACCATACACAGACAAACAGCGGACTTGGAGAAAATACGTGCTACACCTATCATAGCATTTAGGTTGGTGGTTCTCAGCTGGGGTGACCTGGCGCTCCCAGGGGACACCGGGCATGGTCTGGAGACCCTTTTGGTTATCATGAATACAGGTGGTGGCGTGCCACTGGCACCTAGTGGGTAGAAGTCAGCGATGCTGTTAAACATCTCAAAAGGCCCAGGATGGCCCCCGCAACCAAGAAACGTCCCGCCCCAAATATCAATACTCCCAAGGCTGAGACCACTTGATTCAGAGCATCTACAAATTCATAAGAAAAAAGACACATCACTAACAGAGAGTGGACAAAGGACATGAGCCACAACTAATAGACGCTGGCAATTCAAATGGCTAATAAACCATGGAGAGCTCAAATTCATGAATAATGAGGAAAATGTCAAAAAAGATGCCACCTTCTGGCAGTCAGACAGAAGACCACCCAGAATGGATAAAATCCAATGTGACTAAGGATCAGGGGGGAAAACACCCTCACACACCATTGATACAAGTATATGATGGTACAACCTTTTTGGCAGATAACGTGTAGTGTCTATGAAAAAAAATTTTTTTTAACTTTTTTATGTTTATTTATTTTTGAGAGAGAAAGAGAGAGACAGAGTGCAAGCAGGGGGAGGGGCAGAGAGAGAGAGAGAGAGGGAGACACAGAATCCAAAGCAAGCTCCAGGCTCTGAGCTGTCAGCACAGAGCCCAACGTGGGGCTTCAACTCACGAACCATGAGATCAGGAGCCGAGCTGAAGTCGGACGCTTAACCGACTGAGCTACCCAGGTGCGCCCCTATGAAAATTTTTAATACAAATGCTACCCTCTGATTCAGAACCGTAGGAATCTGTTCTCCAGGAATAATCACATACGTGCAGGGAAGTATGTGAGGAACCCATGATCCCATAGCTCATAAGATGGTAGACAGAATCGAAATACGAGTTAGAGAATGGTTAAATAAATACCAATTTTCAGTAGAAGGCATGGGACCACCAGCAATAATGGACTCACTCATGAAAAACTCCACGAATCTGTTAAAGCATCTGCAGCCACGAGTCTTTAAGATAGATTAGCGTAAAAACAAACCAACCAACCAACCACGTCTGCTGAAGCCTGAACCAAAGTGCAAGGGTTAACTATGAAAAATTAAAATGCACAAGGAAGTCTGCTCAAAAGGTGATTCAAACATTTATCTTCTTTCCTTTCTCCTTTCTCTCTCCCTCTCCTCACCTTTGTTCTGAGTTAGGCACCTACTGTTCTGCCTTCAAGTGATGAACTGGGCAATAATTACCCCATTCTCATTATTCAGAGTGGAGTGTCCTCTCTGTTTGGTAAAAAAAGGACTTTTTTTTTTCTTTTAAGTTTATTTATTTACTTGACAGAGTGCGTGCACAAAAGAGGGGCAGGGGTGGGAGACAGAATCCCAAGGAGGCTCTGCGCTGTCAGCACAGAGCCTCCGCCCCCCCGCCCCCCCCCCCCCCCCCCCGTGTGTGGCTCAATCTCACAAACCATGAATGACACCATGACCTGAGCTGAAATTAAGAGTTGGAGATAAACCAACTGAGCCACCTAGGTGCCCCAAAAAGATGACTTTCTAAAACAGTGGTTGGCAAACCGTGGTCTGTGGACCAAATGTGGCCCACCACCTGTTTTTACAAATAAAGTTTTATTGGCACACAGCTATACTCTTTTGTTTATGTATTGTCTGTGGCTGCTTTTGCACTACAGTGACATAGTTGAGTAGTTGTGACAGAGACCATATGGCCCAAAAAGCTGAAAATATTTACCATCTGGTTCTTTACAGAAGAAGTGTGCCGACCTCTGTTCTAAAATGTAAAAACAGAAAATTTCTCTCTCTTTAAAAAAATTTTTTTTTATGTTTATTTATTTTTGAGAGAGAGAGAAAGAGACAGAGTGCAAGCAGGAGAGGGGCAGACAGAGAGGGAGACACAGAATCCGAAGCAGGCTCCAAGCTCTGAGCTGTCAGCACAGAGCCTGATATGGGGCTTGAACTCACAAACTGTGAGATCATGACCTGAGCCAAAGTCCGATGCTTAACCAACTGAGTTACCCAGATGCCTCCCCCTCTCTTTTTAATATTTATTTATTTTTGAGAGAGAAAGAGAGAGAATGTACAAGGGAGGCACAGAGAGAAAGGGAGACACAGAATCTGAAGAACCTGAAGCAGGCTCCACGCTGTCAGTGCAAAGTCCAATGTGGGGCTCGAACCCATGAACTCAAAATCATGACCTGAGCTAAAACCAAGAGTTGGATGCTCAACTGACTGAGCCACCCAGGTACCCCCAAAACAGAAAATTTCTAAGAGAAAATCTTTGTGACATTGGGTGAGGCAAAGATTTCTTAGACACCACACCAAATGCACAATCCACTTTAAAAAATTGATAAAGTGAGTATCATCAAAATGTAAAACTTTTGCTTTGCAAAAGACACTGCGAGGAAAATTACAGTCTACAGACTGGAAGAAAATAATTGCAAATCACGTATCTGAAAAAGGACTTGTATCCAGAATATGCATTTTTTTTTTTTAACTCTCAAAACTTAACAAGACAACAACCTAATTTTAAGGGAGGGGTAAAAAAAATTAAACTAAACCAATTAAAAACAAATTTTTAAATGTTTATTTATTTTTGAGAGAGAGAAAGAGAGAGAGAAGGAGAGAGAGAGAATGGAGGAGGGGCAGAGAGAGGAAGACACAGAATCCCAAGCAGGCTCCAGGCTCTGAGCTGTCAGCACAGAGCCCGATGCGGGGCTCAAACCCACAAACCATGAGATCATGACCTGAGCTGAAGTCGGACGCTTAACAGACTGAGCCACCCAAACACCCCTAAACTAATTAAAAAAATTTTTTTTTGATGTTTATCTATTATTAAAAGTCAGAGAGAGTCAGAGTGTGAGCAGGGGAGGGGCAGAAGGAGAGGGAGACACAGAATCCAAAGCAGGCTCCAGGCTCTGAGCTGTCAGCACAGAGCCCGACGCGGGGCTGGAACTCACAAACCGCGAGATCATGACCTGAGCCGAAGTCGGACACTTAACGGACTGAGCCACCCAGGCACCCCTAAACTAAACTAATTTTAAAGATAAACAAAGATGTGAATAAACAACACACCAAAGGAGATATATGGATGGCAAACAGACATGTGAAAAGATGCTTGACATTATTACTTATTAGGGAAATGCAAATTTAAACTACACTGAGATACGTTACTCATCCGGAATGAGAATACTCCCAATCCATTTAAAATGCGTAAAACAAAATAAACAAAAGCAGGCAAAAAACAACAAAACAGACAATATCAAGTTCTGGTGAGGATGTGGAGAAACCGGGGAATTTTCGTGCATCGCTGGTGGAAAATGTAAAAACGTTACAGTCGCTTTGGAAAATGTACAGGCAGCGCCTGACAGTTAAACACTTTCCGTAAGACCCAGCAATCCTATACTAGTCGTCATACAAGAGAAATGCAAACCTGTGCTCATACAGAAACCCCCACACAAGTGTTTACAGCAGCTTGATTCATCAACACCCTAACCGGGCGCAGCTCAAATGCCCCTCAAGCCATCAGTGGCGAGACTATGGAAGGCTGCAGAATGTGGTTCTGCTCACCAATAAAACAGCATTCCCTATCCACGCAACTTGAATGAATCTCAAATACATTTCGCGGAGTGAAAGAAACCCGACTCCAAGGCCACATACCACATGAGACCGTTCTGGAAAAGGCAAAACCATAGGGATGGATCGGTGGTTGCCAGGGGCAGGGAGCAAGGGCAGCATGGAGCACACAGCGGGAGCACCAGGGGGCATTTTTGCTTCGTGGGGGGAGTGGGGGGGGGGGTTGCAACTTTCCCAGGTCTTGATTGTGGAGGTAGTAACACGACTCTATGCATTTGCCAAAAGTCAAAGAACTCTACAAAAGGAGCGAACTGGAAGATAAATTTTAAAAGATTTAAAGAGTGGACCTTATCCCCCAGCACCCTGACTCCTCCTGACACCCTGGGTGAGGCTGAGTAGCCCCTGCGGGCCCAGTTCTTGGTCAACTGGCAACAGTGGAGAAACGCAAACTCTAAACGCAGGGTTTCTCGATGCTTCAGGGCTGCCCCACCCTGCTCTCTGGGTCCCTTCCCCTGACCCTTCCAAATCCACTTCGATAACCCAGCCCAAGCCAGCTACTGGCGAGCACCAATCACAGCTGGGCCTTCATCTCTGTCTGACCATCAGTGACTTCCAAGTCATAGTCACTTCTGGCCACCTCGCAGCTCACCAGGCCGTGCCTTCTCACTCAGCGGTCTCTCCACGTGGACTCCTCCCGGTCAACGCATTGGGCGTTCCCTGTCAGTGGTGTCCCCACTCACTGAGGCTCGGAGATTCATGACTTTGCTCAGGGTCAGTCATCCCGCTGTTAAGAAGCAGCAGGGCCAGCCAGGCCTCTGACGGTCACTCCAGAGAGCCTCCCATGGACAAAACATAAGGCCCTTCGTGATGGGGCCCCTGGCTCCAACTTCCTCCCCAGCAAGCTGCAGACCTTGTCACCATGTCTCTGTGCTGGCTGCTCCTCTTGCAGAGAGTGTCTGCCCTCTCCATCACCTCCTCACTTATCTGTGAAAAGTCCCCCCCCCCCCCAACAGTAGGTCGCCCTAGTTCCCTGGGCCAGTTCACCATCAGCCCAAACCTTTGTTGATGGGCAAATCACTCTAACACCTAATTATTTGCTTTTCACCCACATCATGGCTGACAGCCTGGGGGCCCAAACCTACAGTGGTGTCCCCTAAGGGCCCCCGCCCAACCCACACTACGGCAAACTGTAGATAAGTCATCCAGGCACACACGGTGTGTGTGTGGGGGGGGGGCTGGGGGTGACGGGGGACAGACAGACACTGGGTCTCAGACCCACCTGGGAATCGTGTATTTGCCACTTGATGTTAAAGAGCGGGTGGAAATTGTATATTAATAAAGTACTCATTCATTCAGTACCTTACTTTTCTGGGATCATCCATCCCATCCCACAGAATCAAACTCAATCATGGGGAATAAAAGGGGAAACTTCGTTTAGCAAAGCAATTCCTGGTGATTTGGAAACGTTTCCAGTAACTGCATACATTACGGAGAAGTCCTGCTTGGATGATCTCTGAGAGTCTTCAGTCCCACTGCACTATTTTCAACAACCCTAGCTGTCCGCGTGACTCCAGCAACACTGTTCACATCAGTCGTATAAGCGCTACGTGCACAGAGGCGAGATGTGTGTGTAAAAAACTTACACAGGTCAAGCAGCAAGACTAGCTCCCATCGTGCCCCGGTGAGAATCCGTCTCACTTTATAGGCACCAGAGCAGGCGTGCTGAATACTCCAGCCAGAGCAAAACTAGAACAGTCGAATAGATCCTCAGGCTCAATCCTGACACTTCACACATCACATGATGAGGCCTGGAC
Source organism: Acinonyx jubatus (assembly GCF_027475565.1). Lineage (NCBI taxonomy): Eukaryota > Metazoa > Chordata > Mammalia > Carnivora > Felidae > Acinonyx > Acinonyx jubatus. The sequence goes on from NC_069383.1 coordinate 159,886,697, forward strand.
TCAATTATTTCTAAGGTCCTTTCCAGATGTAAAACTCTGAGTTCTCCAAGGTAAAAGCCTCAGGAATGTAAGGTCACCCAGGAAACACTCTGGGGTGCCAGAGAAAAAGTGAACGAACCACCTGACCCAATTACAACTGCTCTGTGAGGGGAGGGCTTAAGTGAACATGGTACATATTTCCTTACTCGCCACTTCCTGCAGCCCCTGGCGGGTAAAGCCACCTGACTGGGCCAGCCAAGGCTACGTCACAGCAATTACATATCCACCAGGCTGAGAAGCTCCGGGAAGCAGCAGGTCAGGTGAGGCTGGTGTCTGGCCCAGTCCAAGTGCTCCACAGGCCTGAGGAGACAGGATCGGCTCCACGGCCCTACTAGAGTTTCCAGCTTCTTTCTGGCTGGTCCAGGCCACTCCAGGGCTCTCATACAGAACTGCAAAGCAACATGGCACGGCAGGAAGGACTGGCCTGCGGAGTCTGACAGACCTGAGCTCCAGCACTAACCCTACTGTTAATCAGCTACACTACCGTGGAGTATGGCACTTCCTTTCCTGGAGCCTCAGTCTCCCTGTCTGCAAAATGGGGATGTTGCCCCCTGCTTCACAGCGCCTGGCACGCTTCTTAGTGCTCGGCAAGTGGCCACTTCGCCGCCTCCAGGTCCACTGAGGAGCACTCTGCCTCTTTGCCCCTGGGATCCTGGAAGTGATCCAAACCTCTGATGCCATTTCTAATGGGCTGGGACTCCAGGGAAGTCACAGAGCTCACGACTACAGCCCCACACACGTGGAAGACCTGGTTGGTGGTCTATGCTCCCTCACCATCAACCGCACACGCAAGCTTATGGGTCAGCTCGCCTCTCAATCTGCCCAATAGAGATATCAACTTTATTCTGACCCCATCTCCTTACTTCTACTTCATTAACAAAATCATGGGGAACATGTGCCTCCCTGACCTTGTTGTGCCCAACCGCAGACACCTTTAAACCCTCTCCTCCAATCCTTGCCCCCCTCTTCAAACCTCCTCCTCCCCTGAATTACTTCCTCTGGTGGCAGGACACATGTATGTCCCAAGCCACCTCTCTCTGTCCCCCATACCTAAGTAGGCACCAAGTTCTGCCAGATGCACATCAGTGATATGTCACCCTCTCCTCCATCTCTCTGCCATCGTTTTTGTTCAGGTCCCTGTTATCTCTTGCCTAGACAGACTCCCAAGTGGTCTCCCTGCCACATGATTATTTCAAACCCAATCTCTCTAAACCCAATCAGGTCTTTTCCATCCAAATCACTCCTCCACCTCCTGTCTCCCTACTTCTGTTCATGGTGACATCAGTCTTGCCACTGGATCATCCCGGACTGTTTCCTTCCTTTGTAAAGATGTCTTTCCTCCAGTAGAGATGTCGTTTTTGGTGGGCGGCTGGATCCAGTCACTCCTGAGCCCCCTTCTGGCCCTCCTTCTCCCAAGTATACACAGAGTGCCGAACGTGTGCCAGCTAAAGAGCAAGGTATGGGGTATATAAGATAAAAGAACAGAACCCATCCCAGCCCCCAAATTCGGGCCATTACCCACCACCTCGTACCACAAAAGCCTCTTGACCAGTCCGTCCATCCTGGAGTTTCCCCCAGAAACACAAACTTCCAAGATCACCTCTTGACTGTGTCCAGAAACCCTCTACCACCTGATCCGGACATACTTTTCTAGATTCATCTCGGAGTTCACCTTCTTGACCCCTCTGCCTGCCCAAACCAGTCCACTCAGGCTTCCAGACCTCTTTGTGCTCTCCTTTCACTCACCCGGGGCTGTTGGCTGCACCTGAAAACTCCTGCTCACGCTTCTCTGATCACAACAACCAGTATGGACAGCAGCTCTTTCATCAAACACAAGAACCAAGCAGCAGACAACCATCTCTCTCAACGTTCTCAATGCTGTCACGACCCGCTGCTTCCCCCGGTTGCTACCTCATCTTCTACATCTATAAAGGTCTTTTCTCCCCAACTCAGGTGAGAATTTCCTCAAGGAGGCAATTTCTTCCCCTTCTCCCTGTTCCCCAGACAATGAGCAAACAGTTGCGTTTTGTGTCTTGAATCTACAAAAGTATGACCACTGACTTGGCCAAGGCACCCAGAGGCCCGGGGTCAAGTGGGGATGGACAGTTATCATAAAAGTGAGACCCCCCAACACGTACAGACACGTACGGACACATACGGACAACACCTTCTGCCCCTTCCTGTTTCGCAGCATGTCCATGTACGTGCGTTCTATTCCAGTGGCACTTTCCTGTCTACGTCCACATTCCCAACCAATCCTCTTGCCTTCGCTGTTTCTCTTACTGACCACTATCCTTCTACTCGTCACTCAGGGAGAGACCCAGAATCGTCCACTGCTGTCCTCTCTTGCTCACTCACGTCCCACATCTAAACACCCACTGAGTCCTGTGTCTCTTACATACCCAGCCATGTCTCAAACCCATCCCCCCTCTTTCCCTACCACTACAGCTCTGGGCCACATTCACAGCTTTTCCTACATAGAGGGAAGTGATCACCTCCTGACTGGTGTGCTGGCCTTCAGCATCATCCCCCTCCGACTCTTCCAACTGTGAGCAGATCTGACTTCTTCACTTTATGGCCTAAAATCATCCATGGCTGGCCTACAGGACAACATCCAACCCCTCTGCACAGCGGCCGCACGAGTCCTCGTGCCCTGCTTACTTCACCTTGCTTGCCCCCGAATTACCAGACTCCACGTGGTTCCCTGAACAAACCAAGAGGTTCCCACTCCCGTGCCTTTGCAGATGCTGTTCCTGTATCGTGCAAAGCTGTTCCCTGTGGTCTGTACCTGGCTAACCCCTCTCCCCGCCCCACTCCACCTCCTCCAGGAAGCATTCTGTGATCTCATTTGCACACCAAAGCCTAGGTTAACAGTCTCCTTTCCTGTGCTTCCACACCAGTCAGTATATAACTGAAACAATCTGCCCACACACTGTAATCACCACTGCCTCCCAGAGCCTAGCAGTGGAGCGGGAGAGTTGGTTAAAGGAGGGGAGCAGGACTCACTTCCCTTCTGCAGGCTGCTCTCCTCTGGTCTTCCCCTGACTTACAGGCTCTGGTCAGCCTCGCTGCCTCACTATTGCCACCTAGGGGCAAAAGGCAGCAACTGCACTTCCCTCACCATTCAACATTTGACTCCATTGAATGGGATGGGGACACAAGCGAGGAACAGTTGATTCTGGCGGGGGAGAGGAGAGGAGAAGGAGAGTAGCAATCAGAGGAGGCTTCAAATGGTGAGTGAGCTCTGAGTGGGGCCACAGAGCATGAGGAAAGGATCTCTAGGTAGAGGAGAACTGGGACGTGGCAGGCAGTGGGGACAGCAGGCAAAGAGGGTCAGAGGTTCCGGTCTAGGTGCAGGTGAAATGCAAAAGGAAAGGAGGGTTAAAATGTGCAAGACCTGGGATCCCAAACTTTAGCTTTAAAGTCACCTACAGAGGTTAAAAAAATTAAAATTTCTTCCACCCAAAAACTTTTAATCAGGAGTGACACGATCAGATCTGCAGTAAAAAAAGACAACTTTTGCTGGAGTATGAACACATGCAAATGGGAAGTGGGGAGCAAGAGAAGCAATAAGCAAGCGGCAAAAAGCCAGTGTTTTCACAATTCTCTCGTTTCCACTTGCTGCACCATGACCTCACACTCAGCACACCCAGACTGAAACGCTGCCTCCTCAAAACTAGTGCTTCAACATAAACATTATTTATTTCCACATTCTGAGGCATTCCTATGTCTCAGCCTCTTTGTGGTCCTTGAAGTCACAAAATTTTGTTAACAGATCCCAACACTTTACACACAGAAGATGCTCAATGACAACTGGACGGAATTCTCCTGGCCACTTGTGATCATAAAGGCAATAAAATTCTGTAGTTAGGAGTAAGGACTTTGAGTCTGAGGACCTGCGTTCAAATCCCGCTTCGGCTACCCTACGGTGCGAGCCTGGTCAAAACCAGTGACCCATCTAAGCCTCGGTTTGTTTGTCCTGAAGATGTAAAGTACACCAGCACCCATCTCAAGGGCTGGGGATAAAGCTCTGTGACGTGACAAGCACATGGCACACCCTCACTAAATGCTGGCGGTTATTTAAACTTTACCTATTCAGTGTTTCCCACACTCAGGCCATTGCTAGGAGCTTCCCACACTCTCAAATCCACACAGCAATTTTTCCACCCCATTTTACAGATAAGAAAACTAAGGCTCCCACAGTTGAATTTGTACAAGGTCTTGGGAGCCCTGGATACCAAGGCATCAGCGTTGTGGCTGGAGGAACTTTTAGGAAAAGATCATTTAGTCCCGTGGTGGTTTTCGTGTGTGTGTGATACTTTTGGCAACGTCTGAAGACATTTTTGATCTGCAGCACTGGGGCGGGGGGGGGGGGGGGGGGGGGGATGCTGCTGGCATCTGATGGAATGCTAGTCAATAAATACTACAACGTGCATCCTACAATGCAAAGGACAGCCCTCCCCCTGCCAAACCAAGCGTGATAGACCTAAAATGTTAGTGCCCAGGTTGAGAAACCCTACTGTGGTCGGATCATCTTTCTCATTTTCCCACTTCTGGAGCAATGGCCATATGGATCCTATGTGCATACTTCTGCTAAGGGGCGGGGGGTGGGGGTGGGGGCTCTGTCCCTCCAGGGACAGCACAAGCAAAAGTTCTTCTCCACCTTCCCTGCACACAGTAGGTATCAAAACCCAGAAGCCTAGCATCAGAGGAGACCGGAAAAGGAAGAGCATCCATCCCCCATTGTTCAAATGCGTGCAGGTTGTGTTTTCAACACACACACACACACATTTTACAAATCCCAACGTCCCACGCCCCAAAAACAGCTTTGTTAGAGATGGCGTTCAAAAAATATTTTTTTCCCCCTAGGGTTCCCATACATCCTGAAGGGTATGCACACTTCTAAAAGGATCTCCGCTCGACCGCGGTCCTCTGACAACGACCACAAAAGAATCTGTAGGATTTCCCCCGGGAGCGAGCCTGTGGGCCGTGACCTCTGCGCGCTGAAGGCGCTCACCCCACTCCCTCGCCTCTGGCTTCTCTCTCCCGCCCCCGGCTCCCCGGCTCCCAGGACTACTAGGGCCCCGGCCGCGGAGCCCGGCCGCCAGGCGCGTGCCCACGCCGTGTCCCCTTCGCCCGCCCCTCGCGGCGGCTGAGGAATCCGGCCCGGGGCCTGTCGCCGGCGCCCACACCGGCCGGCCCCCGCCCGCCCGCCGCGGCCCGCGCGCGTCCCCTCCCGGCCCGGTGCGGCCTGGGCCTCGGCCGGTGCAGGCCCGCGGGCGCCCGCGGCCGGGCCAGGCGAGCACAGGCCTGCCGCGGCCTACCCTGTCGGGGGCCGCCGAAGGCCCCCGCCTCACCTGGACTCGGGCGGGCGGGCCCGGGGCTGCTCCGGGGCGGGCGGGCGGCGGCGGCGCGGCGCTAACGGCTCCGCTCGGCCTCGGTAGCGGCGGCGGCGGCAGCGGCGACGGCGACGGCGGCGGCGGCTCCTCCTCAGCGCGCACGACCCGCTCCGGCCCGCGGCCCGGACACGCCCCCCCGGCGCGCGCGCCCATTGGCCGGCGTCCTCCACGGTGCGCTTCTCATTGGCCGGCGTGCCTGTCTCGGCGCCCAGGGGCGCGCGGCGGAGGCGGGACTTCCGGCTGGCGCCGCCTGCGAAGGGCTCGGCGGCCGGCGGAGACGCGGGTGGCCGGCGATGGCCGCGGTGGGGGCCGGCTGGGGCCCAGCCCACGGAGGCCGGCGGAAGGCGGTGGCCGAAGAGCCGCGCCCCTTGTGGAGCGCATGCTGTGTGACCCGCGCCTGTCTTTCCCGCCGCCGCCCCGCCAGGTAGTAATGGTCAGCGCGCCATGGCTGTGGGGACAGGACCCGGGTTCGAATCCCGACCCCGACGTTTCCGCACTACGTGCCCTTGGGAAGGGACTGACGTCACTTCTCCGGGCCTCAGTTTCCTTATCTGGTATGGTGAGGAGGTGGAGCACGGGACGTGGTCAGCCTTAATTCAGCGTTGACTACTAGAGCTAGCGGGTTCCCAGAGGCCCAGCTCAGCAGTTAGTCATTAAAGTTTTATTGAGTGTCTACTATACGCCAGTCACTTGTATGGGCAGCGAACAGGCAAAAATGCTAGCCCCAAATGTTAGCCAGGGGCGTGATTTAAACTTTCTAGTAGCTGTGTCAGGGGAAAGAAAAGTTAAAAACAGATACTTTTAACGATGTGTTTTATTTCAGTCTGTGCAAGATGTTCCTTCTACGTGTAATCAATATAAAAACTTAAGAGGTCTTTTACATCCTTTTTTTCTTTTCCCCCACAAGTCTCTGAAATCTTGTATGTCTTACACGTAGGGCCCATCTCAGGTTCGACCGGCTGCGTTTCAAGAGCTCAGCAACCACGTGGCTCCTGCATTGGACCCTGCAATGCTAGTTGGGGAGACAGAAAAGAAATGAAGCGGATTCCACATCAAGTGGTGGAAAGGGGTAAGAAGAAAAAGTACATTGGGGAAAGGGAGTATGGGGAATGTGGGGGTTGCCCTTTGAAAGCGGGAGGTGGGGAAGGTTGAGAAGATGGCATGTGCGGAGGGATCGCAGGAATTGAGCAAGTAATTATGCCATTCGTTGTTTAGTTCCTTGTTTGGTAGAACTTCCTGCAGCGATGGGCATGTTCTTTATCACCGCTCATTTAGTAGCCATCAGCTCCAGGTGACTTTTGGGCACTTGACGTGTGGCTGGTGCCACCACAGCATTGGATTTTTAACATTCTTCATTTTTACTTAATTTAAATTTAGTACCATAATAAATAAATTAATTAATTTAGTGACATAGAGCTTGTGGCTCCTCTAGTGGATGGCATGGATTTAGTAGAATGTGGTGGCGTATTCTCTGAATCTGGTGCTGAATCTTCATGTGCATTCTTCTGTGTAATCCTCACAAAAGCTCTGTGAGATGGGAGTTTTTTGGTTTGTTTTTTAATTTTTTTTTTTAACGTTTATTTAGTTTCGAGAGAGAGAGAGAGACAGAGACAGAGCACGAGCAGGGGAGGGGCAGAGAGAGAGGAAGACCCAGAATCCGAAGCAGGCTCCAGGCTCCAGGCTCCCAGCTGTCGGCACAGAGCCCGACGCGGGGCTCGAACTCACAAACTGCGAGATCATGACCCGAGCCGAAGTCGGTCGCTCAACCGACTGAGCCACCCAGGCGCCCTGTTTCTTTAGGCTCCTCTTGGCTATGGCAGATTCTCAGACTTCCCTTGTTTTTGATGATTTTGAGAAGGACTGATCAGGTATTGTAGAATGCTCCCCTGTCGGAATTTATCTGGTGTTTTCCTTGTGGTAAGACTGGGATGGGGTTTGTGGGGAGGAAGACCACAGATGTAAGGTGTAACTCTCATCACACCCCATCAAAGGTATATACTCCCATCGTGTTCTGTGCCTGTTGATGTTGGCCTTGATCGTGGGCCAAGGTAGCGTTTGTCAGGTTTGTCCACTATAAAGTTACTTCCCCCTCCCTCTCTGTACTGTATACTTTGGAAGAAAGTCACTGTGTGCAGCACATACCTAAAGAGTGGAGAGGTACATCTCCTTCCTTAAGTGAGGTATCTATGTAAATTCTGTGGAATTCTGCATGGGAGATTTCTCTTCTCTCCCTGATTTGTCAGCTTATTCATTACGTTTTTAATGTGTATTTATTATTTTTGAGAGAGAAACAGAGTGTGAGCGGGGGAGGGGCAGAGAGACAGGGAGACACAGAATCCGAAACAGGCTCCGGGCTCTGAGCTGTCAGCACAGAGCCTGACGCGGGGCTCGAACTCAAACCGCGAGATCACGACCTGAGCTGAAGTCAGACGCTTAACCGACTGAACCACCCAGGCGCCCCCAGCTTATGCATTATGTGATTATATCAGTGTGATCTCTAGATATTTATTTTATTCTTTGGGCTATAACCCAATACTACTTTATTTTATTTGAATTATTCCAGCTTTGGCCATTGAGGGTGCTTTCAGTTGGCTCCTGTGGTTCCTCGACACATTCCCGTCTGTGTATTTGGTTTGGGGTTTTTTGGTTTTCTTGGGAGCACTTCCTTACTCTGGTACTACAGGCTGCCTCGGGTTTATCTCACATATTTCCTGCCCCAGTCCTAGAATCAGTCATTTCTCCCAGCCTGGTTCCTTTTATTAGAGAGTAGTGTTAGAAACCAAGATCTGGGGGCACCTGGGTGGCTCAGTCAGTTGGGCGTCCGACTTCAGCTCAGGTCATGATCTCGCAGTCTGTGGATTCGAGTCCCGCATTGGGCTCTGTGCTGACAGCTCAGGGCCTGGAGCCTGCTTCCGATTCTGTCTCCCTCTCTCTGCTTGTCCCCTGCTTTCACTCTGTCTCTCTCTCTCTCAAAAATAAATAAACGTTACAGAAATAAAAAATAAAAATAAGATAAAAAGAAACCAAGATCTGGGCACTTGGAATGCTCGTTGCTACTGGGGTATTGTTTCTTTTAGGTCATCGAAAGTTTTTTTTTAATTTTATTTTATTTATTTTGAGAGAGACAGAGAGAAAGTGTGAGCAGGGGAGGGGCACAGAGAGAGGGAGAGAGAGAATCCCAAACAGGCTCCAGACCATGACCTGAGCCAAAATCAAGAGTCAGATGCTCAACCGGCTGAGCCACTCAGGTGCCCCTTAGGTCATCGATACTTTTTAATCACCCACAGTGTACCCGGTGCAGATGCTCAGCCCTGGGGATACATCAGTGACTGTGCTAGAACGGGCATCTGCCCTCGCGGAAGTCCCAGTCAACCTGTGGGTACAGGCTTAAGAGGGCAACTCCAACATCGACTGGGTAAGTTATTTAACGTCTCTGAGCTTCAGCTTCTGTGAAATGGGGGTGATTATAATACTTTGTGAAGGCACTGGGAGAATTAAGTGAAATCACCCACTTTTAGACCCTTTGGAACAGAGTGTGGCATGAAGTACTTATTAAATCCTATTCTTGTTAACAGTGATGAGAAATCACACAATGACTATCGTTACAAAATTTCAAAATAATTACAGTCTGCAGAGGTTCAGAGTGCCAGCAAAGCATGTAGCAGGGGAGCCTGACTTCATTTTGGAGTGACCAGGGAAGACTTTCCAGGTCAGTGGGGTTGCAGCTGAGGCAGGAAGGGTAGGTCACCAGGCAAACAGGGACAGAATGTTTCAGGCAGCAAGAACAGCGAGTGCAAAGGCCCTGAGGCAGTTGGGAACCTGGCACACTTAGGAACTGAGAAAAGGCCAGTGGTGGAGACAGGGGCAGGAGAGGAGACTCATGGGCTGGAAGGGGCGAGTCACACGGCCTGGTGAGCCGTGGTGAATCGAGACTCAGTCTGAAGCGCAAGGGACGTGACTTTTCCAAAGGCACATGTCTCGCAAGGACAGTCAGGATTGGAACCCAGGTCAGCTTGGTCTCAGAGATCTTTATTTTCTTGGTCTGAATTTAAGGTGGGAAATTCTCGCTCTGGGGTTTTGTTTGTTTGGTTTTTGGTTTAGGTAAGAAGCGTAGTTTTGGTTTTTAGGGGTTGGAATCTGAGTACACTCTAGCTACCAAAGTTCTAGATTCTTCTTGGTGTCACTTTAAGTTCGGAGGGCCCGTGAAGTCAGGAGACCCAAAGATAACTTAGCCTGCACCCCCGCACTTGAACACATCACTCCCTGAAGGAGAGGAGGACACACAGACATGTAAGTCCAGCCAGGGTGACGGGATAGGCACAGAGCCACCTCGTGGAGGGCAGCGTCCAAGCTGGAACACAGTGGGAGCATGTGGGACGTGGGGCTTCCGGATGGAGGGGCCCGAGGGCACGAAGGCGCGATCTGTCTTGGGGGATCTGTTAGGGAACGGGAACCGTCAGGAGTGCTGGATGCAGATTGTGAGGTGGGACTAGATGCTAGTCTCCAGCTTCGGAGGGCCCTGGCGAGTCTGGCAGAGATGGGATTTTATTCCGTGGACCAGAAGCTGGCAGATTATAGCTCAGTTTAGCCTACACCTGGTTTTGTCGGCCTGTACATAAAAACGATGCTTCCATTTTTAAGTGGTTGAAAAGATAACGAAAGAGGAGGTCCCTGCTGGCTCAGTCGGTGGAGCATGTGAGTCTTCGTCTCAGGGTCGTGGGTTCAGGCCCCACGTTGGACGTGGAGCCGACTTAAACAAAACCAGAAGCAGAAGCAGAGTAGCATCTTGTGACACGAGGAAATCACAGTTTGCTTGTCGCCATCAGGTTTGATAGTGACACAACGACGCCTGTTGTCTGCATGTGGCCCATGGCTGCTTTCTGGCCATAACAGAAGCAGATTTGCTCAGGCAGGGCCTGCGTCACGGCTGTGCAAACTGTATAATCTCCTAGGGCTCTGCACTTCTGTCCCCGTGTTAAAATTCTTTTTTTTTCAGTAATGCTTATTTTTTGAGAGCGAGAGAGCATGAGCGGGGGAGGGCCAGAGGTAGTGAGGGAGACAGAGAATCCAAAGCAGGCTCCAGGCTCCAAGCTGTCAGCACAGAGCCCGACGCAGGGCTCAAACCCGTGAACCATGGGATCATGACCTGAGCCAAAATCATGAGTCGGACACTTAACCGACTGAGCCACCCAGGCACCCCACGGTTTTAAAATTCTTAATAACACATGAATGAGAGTCCCCTCCTTTTTATCTTGCACTGGGCCCTGAAAATTGTGTAGCCAGTCCTAGTAACGGAGGCCAGATGGCCCCCAAAGCCTACAGTATTTACTGTTGGGCCCTCTTCAGAACAAGTATGTGAATTCTCTTATGGTGGACAGAATAACAGCCCCCAAAGATGTCCATGTCCTAATCTCTTGGCACCTATGACTGTGTGACCTTACCTGGCAAAGGGGACTTTGCAGATGGTATTAAGGATCTAGAGAGGGGGAGATTATTGTGGATGATCTGCATGGGACATGTAATCACAAGGATCTTACAAGAGGAGGGGAGGAGGATCAGAGTCAGAGAAGATGTGATGACAGAAGCAGAGGTCAGAGTTCGGTGATCCTGTTGCTGGCTTTGAAGGTGGAGGAGGCGCCTTGAGGCACAGAGTGCAGGCAGCCCCTAGAGGCTAGAAGAGGCCAGAAACAGATTTCCTCCTAGCCCTTCCAGAAGGGCCACAGCCCTGCTGACACCCTGATTGTAGTCTGGCAAGACTGATGTCAGACTTCTGACCTCTAGGACCGTAGGAGAATAAATGTGTGTTGTTTCAAGCCACCAAGATCGCAGTCATTCGTGACAGCAGCCTCAAGGAACCAGTACACCTGCCATAGGCAGTGAGCATGTAAAAGAACTTGTCTTGTAGCCAAAGAGAAATGTATGTATGTACGTACGTTTATTTTGAGAGAGAGGGAGAGAGAGAGGGAGAGAGAGGGGGGGGGGGGAGGGAGAGAATCCTAAGCGGGCTCTGTGCTGTCCGCATCAGAAGCTGTGACATCTGAACCATTTACAGGGTTCCCAAAGTGGGTGGGGGCTATTTTGGTGCCATAAGAAATGGGTGTCGCTGTCCAGTGAGCCGTTCACTGGTCAGCTCCCAGAGCCGAGGCACCAAAGCAGATATTTGTTTTGAGAACAGAGGCCGGGCAGGCCTGGACAAGCCCAGAGAACCTTCGGGCACTCAGGCACTTCACAGCCCCAACTCCGGTCTGATTCCATCTCGAGTACTGAGTAGGTCAGTTGTGTAAAGAAATAAGAAGCTATATTTCTTCTCAGGCAGCAGCATTTATTTTCAGGTGAGCAGCGGTTTGGAGCTCAGGTCCCTGATCATTTCAGAATTGGAAAACCAGGTAGCCAAGGCTCCTTCTGGGTGTCGGTCCCCTGTGGTTCCCACTTGCGCACATTTCTGACCTGGAAGGCCCGTCCCTGGAGCAGGCATAGAGATGCGGGGCTGTCTTTCAGGAACCACTGTGCTAGTAACTTCCCTGCGCCTCTGTTTGCTTCTTAGTGAAAGGCAGGTGGCAGCACCTGCTCAGGGACACAGGGGGAGCAGGCACTGGGCAGAGCACGTGGCGCCGTTAACGCCCCAAAGAGCAGCACGGCCCTGCTTCTCGTCTGAAAACCGCGGCTCCTCGACCGCCACCACCTGAGATAACGTGGGTCACTGACCTGGGCGAGCTTGGCAAGTTTTGTTTTCCAGAACGATCTCTCTGCATCTGACTGACCTGTAAGCATTCCACTGCAAGAACGGCACTGGACGCTTTATCTCTCATCAGGTCAAAGGCTAGGAAAGGCCCTGTAGCTCTGGCTCCCGGGGTCACAGAGTGGCCTGGCCTCCCCTCTTGTCCTGGCGTATCGCCCATAGCGATCGCTTTCACTTCCAGGTGTATGCACTCGGTCACCCGCGTTTCTACAGTGACCTGAGTAGCCACTCTCACTTTTGTTTTTCATTTTTAAGATTTCTGATTTTTCCTTTCTGTGCCAAACGAGGTCTCTCGCTTTGCCTGTAGATGTTTCACGTGTATTTGTTGGGTTTTCTGCAGTGATTTTTGTGAATGTTTCTTTTCTTTTCTTTTTTTAAATATTTGTTTATTTTTGAGAGAGAGAATGTGAGTGGGTTAAGGGCAGAGAGAGAGAGGGAGACACAGAATCCGAAGCAGGCTCCAGGCTCCGAGCTGTCAGCACAGAGCCCGACGCGGGGCTCGAACTCGTGAGCTGTGAGATCATGACCTGAGCCGAAGCCAAACGCTTAACCGACCGAGCCACCCAGGCACCCCTCTTTTATTTTTTTAATATTTCTTAACGTTTATTTATTTAAAAAATTTTTTAATGTTTATTTTTGGAGAGAGAGCACTAGCAGGGGAGGGGCAGAGAGAGAGCAAGACACAGAATCTGAAGCAGGCTTCAGGCTCTGAGCTGTCATCACAGCCTGACACAGGGCTCAAACCCACGAACCATGAGATATGTGAATATATGTGTGTGTGTGTATATATATACATATACATATATATATATTTTATTACTTATTTATTTTGAAAGAGAGGGAAGGAGGGGCAGCGAGAGAGGGAGAAAGAACCCCAAACAGGCTCCGTGCCGTCAGCACAGAGCCCAGTGCAAGGCTCGATCCCATGAACCATAGGGTCGAGATCTGAGCCAAATTCAAGTCAGACGCTTAACCAACTGAGCCACCCAGGCGCCCCTACGAACATGGTTTCCACACTCTTGGGTGTACAGCCAGCAGTGGAATGGCTGGGTCACATGGTAACGCTATGTTTAACTTTTTAAGAAACCACCAGGCTGGCTTCCCTGATCTTGTCTTTATAAATGAGCTGGAGACTTTGTGCTCGCGAGTCACTGGCAGGGAGGTAGCCTCTGCGATGCTTCTCCAGCCTTGTTCTTCCTCCAGCCCACAGGGAGCAGGCCAGGGACTCACGTACTCGCCACAGTCCACGTGCACGGTGCCTCCCACCTGCCCCTGACGAGCTGGGGCAGGAGCACCAAAGGATGGATGTTTCTGTTACCAGGTTCTGCACCCCCCCCCCCTTCAACACCCACACTCCCTGTATCATAAAAAATCTTCAAACCTCCCAGCTCCCCAGACAAAATACCCAAAGCACACCCAGCAGCCTTTCTTGGAGTGCTCCGGGCACCCTGAACTCTGTGTCAAGAGCCAGTTGTGTGATAGGAACAAGCCAGGGGTTATCAGTCTATTAAAAGCTCACCCAAATCGATAAGAACCAAAGGAGCAAAGATCAAAAACAGTTCGCAGGAGGGGAGAGTCAACAAACCTCAGAGCAGCTCTCCCACCGAGTTGTCGAGGCCCAAGGACGAGGGCTAGTCCAGGTGAAGACCATGCCAGAACCCCCCACGTTGGCTCTCTTCGGGGGCGGCAGCCCCATTCAATTGGGAAGACACCCATTTTAAGATACCTGCCCAGCACAGAAGAGGGTTCATATTCTGCTCCTGTGGTCGTACCACTCACAGTGATCCTGAGTCCCCCGTGGAAGGGCTGTCTGCAGGAGGATGTTACTTTTTCTCCTATAAATTAAAAAAAATTTTTTTATTTTTGAGAGAGAGAGAGAGAAAGCTAGAGGAGGAGGGGCGGAGACAGAGAATCCCACGCAGGCTCTGCACTGACAGCACAGGGCCCGACATGGGGTGTGAACTCGGGAACCGCGAGATTGTGACCTGTGCGGAAGTCAAGAGTCGGATGCTTAACCGGCTGGGCCACCCTGGCGCCCCCCGGAGGACACGTCTCGTGGACTTCAGTGACTCACCTTTGGCTTGGCATCAACCTGAATGCCCAGAGGTGAGGCTGGCTCGGTGAATTGCACGTCCGCTAGAAAAGACAGGAGGCCTGCAACCGTATGGAATAAGAGGGGCTCCCCGCCTCCAGGCGGACCACTGTGTGGATGCAGTTCAGTCTTCACAGTCAGCCTCTGAGCTGGGTCCTCTTAGCCCCATTTTACAGAAGGATCAAGTGGGCGCAGGATCACACGTTCCCAGAGATAGGCAGAGAGGGGCCACTGGCTGGGACCGTGGTGCTAAATAAAGAGCTCATGATGTACGGGAACAAGGTGGGGCACAGAATTGCACCTGCACCGCACATGACCCTCCACCCCAGGCTGGAAAAATGAGGGGGAGAGTAGGGTACGGGCCCAAGGGGATGGACAGTACGAAAGACCAAGTGGGATGCAGATGAGAGGTGGGTGGGGTCTAGGAGAGAGGAGCGTCCGGAGGAGAAAGTTTGCATGGACCACTGTGGAGAAGGAGAGCTCAGCTGGGTGGGGGGTCATCGGCTCATGGTGGCATCTTGGGGGGGTTCTTTCCACTCCCCCATTCAACTGGGGCCCAGTGGCTTAAGATGGTTGAGTTTAGAGGGAAGGACCCTCCTCAGTGCAGTTAAAGCACCAGGTCCACACAGGAGAATGGAGAAGCCATGGCCATGGAGGAAGGGTCTGTCTTGATCTTTGTTCCTTCCCCACATCTGTAGGCACCCGATATGCCGCTGTCTCAGGTACGTCCTGGACCCTGGACGTAGTGTTTGCTCTGGCGGCCATAACCAGGCAGCCCAGTCTGGGTGGTTTATGAACAACAAATTTGTTTCCTCGCGTTAAAAGCATCAAATAAGTGTTTTTGGTTGTATTTTTAAAGATTTCATTTTTGAGTCCTTTGTACACCATCCTGGGGCTCAAACCCACAACCCCAAGATCAAGAGTCACACGTTCCACCGACTGAGCCGGCCAGGCGCCCCTAAATAAACGGTTGATGCTATTATATGTATCTGATGGTATGTTTTAAATACAGTCTTCTTCTCGTCTAAAAAAATATTTCCTCCTCGTTCGTTCTGGAGGCCAGAAGCCCAAGATCCAGGTGTGGGCAGGGCTGGTTTGTTCTGAGGCGTCCCTCCTTGGCCTGCAGATGGCCGCCTTCCCCCCCACCCCCCCATGTCCTCACACGGTCTTCAGTGCGCATCTGTGTCCTAATTTCCCCTTTTTGTAAGGACACCAGTCATACTGGATCAGGGCCCACCCTGATGGCCTCATTTTAACTTGATCACCTCCTTTAGAGGCCCTCTCTCCAAACACAGTCACATTCTGAGGTCCTGCAGGGTGGGGCTGTGACACATGAGCTCCGGACGTGAGGACACCATTCAGTCCACAACACTAGGGAAGTGTGTGATTTGTGCCACAGCCCCCCGGGTTCCCGCAGGGGTTGGCCCAGGAGCTCAGGCGGCCCCTCGTCATCCGTGGGCACCGCCCAGCCTTCCACGCTTCAGGAAGCAGGATTCTGGGGCTTGGACACCCCATTCTCTGTGGATGGGGCTGACCTGGGGCCCCGGTGGGGGGATGGGGAGCCATACATCAGGGACTCCAGCCCAGAGAGCAGCCACATGGAAGTCCACAGAGGCCGGCCAGATTAGCTATGGGCAGCAAGGAGTAAAAGTGGGGTCCGGCCATCTTCCCAGAGCAACCCTCCTATCCCCAGGAGCAAGGGTCTTCTCGGTCTCACACCGAGGGGAGCCCCCACGGACACATGCTGTCCTTCCTCCCCCTCTCTGTACTGCTGCATGGGGGCTTGCTCGGCCCAGACCTCCGCCTCCCTCCTCCCTGGCCAATATGCCCCGTCCCTTCCCCTAGAAGGGCAGTAAGTCTGTCCCCCTACCCCCACCACCATGCCACGAAGAAAGCAGCGGTGAGACCCCCGGCACGGGGTCTACCTCAGGTAAGCAGTCACCAGCATGAGCCCTGCTCTTCCTGGTCACTGTGGCCCCTTGAGGGACCGGCTGAGTCTTGTCACCCCCGCTGCCCAGCACAGGGCCCGGCACCTGGCAGGTGTCAAAGGTTTGCTGGCCGAATGGACAAGAAGCAGGCCCTAACCCTAGCCTGGGCTGATAGTGTTCTGGCAGGGCCTGCCTCTAGCCCCGCCCCCACCAGCAAATCAGGCCCCCGAAGCTGGGGGCCCTTGCACCCCTGCCCCGGCCCAGTGACCACACATCTGACTCCAGGGGTGTTGCTGACTGTGTTACAGGGCAGCAGCAACAAGGAGCTGGAGGGGGACAGCTCACCCCCAACTCCCTCCTTTTGTCCTGGGTCTGTCACCTGCTGCCCTGTGCTGCGTGAGTGAAGTAGCTTAGTCCCCACCCAGTGACCAGTGTCCTTAGCACACCATCTGCCTCACTTTCCCAGCATGGGGACCCAGAGGCCAGGGCAGTCAGCCTGGGGAGGGGTGGGGTGGGGAAGGGTGGGGTGGGGTGGGTGGAAAGCACTGCTCCTGTTCCATCCTCTTCTTCCTGGGCCTTCAAATTCCCCAGCTAGGAGTGTCCAACCCACTCAAATGTACCCAGTGCAGGCCAAGGGTCAGGAGAAACTGAAAACTGCTTTTCTCAAGAAAGGCGGGACTGGTGTCAGAGGCCAAAGGTCATGGAGCAGAAACCCTCCAAGGGGGTGGTGGAGCCCCTCGGGGTTTGGAGACACGGCCAGGAGACAGGTGCTAGTAGCTATGCTGTAGGGGCACTGGCCATTGGGCCAGAGGATTCTTTGTGGAGAGGGGGCGTCCCTCCTCTCCTGCTGTGACAACCACCTCTCTCTCCAGACGTTGCCAGGTGTCCCTTGGGGGCAGAATTGCCCCGGGTGAGAATCCCTCACTTTGCAGAACTGAGCCTGGAAAGGGGTCTCCCTTGCCTGGCTTCTCGGGCTGATGTCAAAGGCCTTCAGATCACATCTGGGTGACCCACCATTTTCCAGAACTGGGTCCACATATCCCTTCCCTGAAGAAGTGTTTCGTGGACACCTGTCTCAGAAGTGTGACCCCCATGGGTGCTGCGGCAGGCAGAATAATGCTCCCCCCCACAAGATGTCCATTGTCCTGATCCCCAGAACCTGAGAATATGTCACCTTACATAGCAAAAGGGACTCTGCAGATGTGGTTAAGGCTCTGGAGATGAGATGATCCTGGATTATCCAGGTGGCCCCATGTCATCACAAGGGTCCTGAGGACAGGGAGGCCAGAGGGTCAGAGGAGAGTGGCGACAGAAGCAGGCTGCAGAGGCAGAGACCGGAAGGTGCTTCATGGCTGGCTTTGCAGGAGGAGGAAGGCCATGAGTCGGGGCGTGCAGGCCACTCTAGAAGGCAGAGGAGGTGAGGACACAGATTGGCCACAAAGCCTCCGGGACGATCTTGGCCCTGCCAACACCTTGATTTTAGGACTTGTGCCCTCTAGGACTGCAGGCTCATAAATCTGCGTTGCTTTAAGCCACCGTGGCTGAGGTCATTTGTTGTAGCCGCGACAGGGAACCTGGATAGGTGTGCACTCTGGAGCCGGAGCCAGGAGGGCCACTGGGCGGTCGGGCTGGCACCTGCCTCTCTTGGGGTACGAGCTGTGTTGTATCCGGAGGCTGCTGTCTCTCCCACTAGATGCCAAAGACTCGCGTGAAGGTTGGGGGTCAGGGCTTGGGTGCATCAGGCTTTCTCAGGCTGAGAACACTGAGATGATGGCAGACAAAATGACCATGTTTTTCTCCCACCCCACACCCCCAAAAGTTACACCTAAAAAGACCAAAAAGCCCCAGTCTTTGCTTCACGTTGCAGACTTTGAAAGGCTTCCCATGTTCTTCCAGGTGTCCCAGGCCCAGTTCTTTTCTCCCCCATCCCCAGGAGGAGACATCTTTGACTTTTATAGCCAATGTCAAAGGGCAAGTGAATTTTGCATCCAGGGATTCACAAGTGGATACGTGGCCCATGAGGCACCAACAGCCCTTTCATCAGCAGCTAAAATACCAAAGGGGGGTTGTTGTGTGGCCTCAGCCTGAGCCCAGAGAAAGGGATCAGGGACAGAACCTTGAGAAAATGCTCTTGTCTCAGAGATGACGGAGAGGAGGGGAGAAGGACGCAAAGCAGGTGTACCTGTGCAGCAAAAGCAGGCAGGAGCCACAGCGGAGCCACCAGGGGCCTGTGAGCCAGGAGTCCAGAAGTGGGAGGTGATGGGGACAGTGAGGCGGGAAGGGTCAGCGATGCCGCGCTTCTTTGGGTCGAGGAGACCAGAGACACATCACTGGTGTTCATCCGCTGCCGAAGGGGGCGGCTGCAGAGACAGGCGAGAGGGGAGAGTGGGCAGTGAGAGCAGAGGGGTGAGGAGTGTGTCAATTCCAGTTTTTCTTTTCTATATTCTGATGCTTTGACATCTTGGGGCCTCGCTGCTCCGGGAGGGACCGCCCTGCCCAGGCCGGGCTAGTTCCTAGAGATAACACAGCCCTCGCCTGCCACAGCACCTATGTGTGCAAAGCAGCCAATCAGAGCCCCTGCCTAGCAGGTGGCCTCGTGCCAAGAGGCAGGGTCCACTTGCCCTGATCTCCCCGGGGCCAGGTCCGCGACAACTAGGCTTGCCCCTCCACCCCAGAGCCCACCGAGATGATTCAAAGTAGCCAATCCCAAATCTGTCCACCTTGCCTTTTCGTCCTGTAGAAACCACAGTAAAGGCTCCTGCCCACGTCTCTGCCTCCTGCCAGCCCCTGGTGCTTCCCCGTGGGGCCCCGTATGGTGTGCTGTGTGCCCTCCTCGTGGGATCTGTAACTATTTAAAAAAAGTTTACTTATTTTGAAAGAGAGCGTGCACACGAGCAGGGGAGGGGCAGAGAAAGAGGGAGAGAGAGAATCCCAAGCAGGCTCCACGCTGTCAGCGCAGAGCCTGATGAGGGGCTCAGACCCACCAAACTGTGAGATCATGACCTGAGCCGAAATCAGGAGACGGGCGCTTAACCGACCGAGTCACCCACCAACTGTCTTTCCGATGGCAACTGTCTCTTGATCTGTTGGCCTCACCATACCTGAATAATAATAAAACCGACATTTAAAACACTGAGGGACAGATCTGTCACTGGAGATGGGCAGAGAGGAGAAAATGGGGTACAAAGGAGGCAGGGGGAGTGGGTGCTCGGGTCTCTTTGTCTCGGTGACACTGGAGGAGGGGCACTGATCACTCAGCTCGAAGCCCACAAGAGCTCGCGCGTACAGGAGGTGACCCAACGGGTCCCATCATCCAGACTCGGCACTCGCAGGACTCCCCGTCGGCTTTGGACCCGTCAGCACACCTTAGCCCTCTGCGGGCCCCACCCCTGGAGCCCCTGGAGGACCAGGCCTTGCCTCCGTGCTGGCCGGCACTGGCTGGCACAAGCAGGCAGCCTCGGAAGAAGCTGCCACTCACCTCCGGACACAGCCCCGCCCCGCGGCACCCAAACACACGCCTGGTGACCGGCCTCTGTAGGCAGCCGTGGGAGAGACGCGGAGCAGCTTCGGCGGAGCACCAGGCCGTCCAGCCGCCCAGCCACCCAGCCGCCCAGTCCTGACTCCCTGCTGCGGTCAACTCGGGTGCAGCCTGGGGCCCCGCAGGGCTTTCGGGCTCCTCGGCTGACCCGTCCCTTCTTTTTTAACCGAGGGACCGCATAGCCCAGTGGCCGGGGGGTGCTGGCGTGCTGCAGTCAGCCCTGACTCCTTGGGCACGTGACCGACTCCGCTGTCACATCGGTGGATATAAAGTTCCTCAGGACGGGACCCGGCATGTAGCCAGCCGACCACCTTGCACTCTGGAACAGTGCCTGGCACGTGACAGGCACTCACGAAGCAGGTGTGGTCCTCAGGCCGTCCCAGTCCAAGAGTCCTGACCCCTGCTGGCAGTGCCCTTGACCACGCCAAGGCCCCTGCCATGCAGATCCAGGGCTGCGCGGCCACCAGCCCTCCTAAGCCACCTGCCGTGACTACTACAGTGTCCCCCTACTCCAGGCCCCCCTGCGGGACCCAGAGGCTAGGCCTGCCAGCGGATCCACCCGGAGCCCCGTGCCTCCCGCATCCGCCCATCCATAGCGTTGGCTCTGAGGAACGGTGACCCGATCGATCTTCCTCGCCAACCTCACGGTGGGGGGGGGGGGGAGGGTGCTGAGGAGCTGGTGGAGCTTCAGGACCCACGGGGTGGCCGAGCCTTCCTCAGGGTGCCGGGAAGCCGGACTGCGGTGGCCGGGAGAGCAGGCTGGACACGGAGGCGCGTGGGGTACGCTCGCAGGAACGCGTGACCCGCTCACAACCAGAGCTGCGCAGAGCGGCCCCCGCGCAAATGGCCGAGTCACTCACGTAACTGCGCCGAGAGAGTGAAATCCGCCAAAGAATTGGTGGCCACGTACCTAAGCAGCTTGCGCCAGCTGGGGCCCCAGAGCCCCTGGGTGTCTTTTTGATGAGGACGCCCCGGGACAGTGACGCTAGCCGAGCCTCCGGTGGGCCTCCCCACGGCCGCGCGAGTGGCTTCCGTGCCAGGCGGCGTGTGCCCGCTGTGCTTGCCCTTCCCTTTTCTCTCTGCTGCAGGGGGACGTCCACGTCACTTCTTTTACCCTTACCGTTCCTTCAAAGAAAGTCATTGGCTACCCCTTCCCCCGAAGCGAAAGGAAACAGAAACCCCTTGTTCCCGAGGAACCGCATGTGCCTGGTGTGCCCTGTCTGGGGGTTCCTTGAGGCGATGACAAGGCACTGGCCTTTGTCTTGCCCAGTTGCAACTCTCTCAAAGCAGGAAGGGACTGTGCAGAAGAGCAAGGTGCTCCCACGGCGGGGGGGGGGGGGGGGGGTGGCAAGATTACAGCTGGGACAAACAATAGATGTGCTGAAAGCCTGAGAGGAGGAGCTAAGGAAGGAGTTACTGGGGAGGGGGGAGTTACTTGGGAAGAGTTACTTGGGGGGGAATTACTTGGGGGCAGAGTTACTTGAGGGGAAGTTACCTAGGGAGGAGTTACTGGGGGGGGGGAGTTACTTGGGGGAGTTATTTGGGGGGGAATTACTTGGGGGGAGAGTTACTTGGGAAGTTACCTGGGGAGGAGTTACTGGGTTGGGGAGTTACTTGGGAAGAGTTACTTGGGGGAGAGTTACTTGGAGGGGTTACTTGGGAGGAGTTACTGGGGGGGTAGTTACTTGGGGGAGAGTTACTTGGGGGAGTTACTTGGGGGGGGAATTACTTGGGGGGAGAGTTACTTGAGGGGAAGTTACCTGGGGAGGAGTTACTGGGTTGAGGAGTTACTTGGGAAGAGTTACTTGGGGGGGAATTACTTGGGGGCAGAGTTACTTGAGGGGAAGTTACCTAGGGAGGGGTTACTGGGGGGGGAGTTACTTGGGGGAGTTATTTGGGGGGGAATTACTTGGGGGGAGAGTTACTTGGGAAGTTACCTGGGGAGGAGTTACTGGGTTGGGGAGTTACTTGGGAAGAGTTACTTGGGGGAGAGTTACTTGGAGGGGTTACTTGGGAGGAGTTACTGGGGGGGTAGTTACTTGGGGGAGAGTTACTTGGGGGAGTTACTTGGGGGGGGGAATTACTTGGGGGGAGAGTTACTTGAGGGGAAGTTACCTGGGGAGGAGTTACTGGGTTGAGGAGTTACTTGGGAAGAGTTACTTGGGGGAGAGTTACTTGGAGGGGCTACTTGGGAGGAGTTACTGGGGGGAGTTACTTGGGGGGGGTTACTTGGGAAGAGTTACTGGGGGGTAGTTACTTGGGGGAGAGTTACTTGGGGGGAGGAGTTACTTGGGGGAGTTACTTGGGGGGAGGAGTTACTTGGGGGGAGGCGTTACTTGGAGTTACTTCCGGGAATTACTTGAGGGGAGAGTTACTTGGGGGGAGGAGTTACTTGGGGGGAGTTACTTGGGGGGAAATTACCTGGGGGGAGGAGTTACTTGGAGTTACTTCAGGGGAAATTACTTGAGGGGAGAGTTACTTGGGGGGAGGAGTTACTTGGGGGGAAGATTACTTGGGGGAGTTGCTTGGGAGGAGTTACTTGGGAGAAATAATGGTTTTGAAAAGCCTCCCATGCCCAGGTCCGGATGCATGCTCAGAAAAGACTGTAGAAACCCCTAGGTGTTCCCCCCATTCAGGCTCACCACAAGCAGGAAGTAAAGACCAAGGCAGATTGGTAAACAACCTGGCTTGGTGTTGCAGGAGTGCCCCAACCCGGACTAGTCTGCAAAGAACAGGAAAGTACGTTGTCTCCTTTCCTCTCTTCTCTCCTCTTTCCTTTCTCCCATTCTCCCCTCTTCCTCTTTCTCGCCTCTTCCACCTTCCTCCTTCTCTTCCCTCCTCGTCCTTCTTGTCTTCTTCTTTCAGGCATTGAAGAAAGTTCTGTCCAACAATTAGCTGATTAGAAGCCAAAGGAACTGACGCTTCAGAGACCACACACAACAAGAAATATAGTCTTTAAAAAATGTTTTAGAAAAGTCATGGGCATCCCAGAGGCAGGAGAGAAAAAGAGAAAGACCATTCAGAGACACCATGGCTGAAAACTTACCAACTTTGATAACAGTCATCCATCTGTGCAAGCAGCTCAGCAAACTCCTAGCAGGATAACTGGAAGAGATCCACACCAGGACATTATAATTGAACTGTTGAAAAATAAAGACAAAGAGAACCTGTCAAGTAGCGAGAGAGAAGTGACTCATTACATACAAGGGGTCTCCAATCAGTAACAGCTGATTTTTCACCGGATATTGTGAAAACAGTGAATGACAGTTAAAGTACTGAACGAGGGGCACCTGGGTGGCTTAGTCAGTTAAGCATCCAACTCATGATTTCGGCTCAGGTCATGATCTCATGGTTCATGAGTTCAAGCCGTGCATCAGGCTCTGTGCTGATGGCATGGAGCCTGCTTGGAATTCTCTCTCCCTTTCTCTCTGCCTCTCTCTCTCTCTCTCAAAATAAATAAACGTTAAAAAATTTGTTTCTAGAAAATAAAGTGCTGAATGAAAAAAAAAAAACCCTGTCAACCAAGAATTCTGTCTCTAGTAAAACTATCCATCAAAAAATGAAAGAGAGGGGTGCCTGGGTGGCTCGGTTGGGGCAGCTGACTTTGGCTCAGGTCATGATCTCAAAGTTCGTGAGTTTGAGCCCCACGTCAGGCGCTGTGCTGACAGCTCAGAGCCTGGAGCCTGCTTCAGGTTCTGTGTCCTCCCATCTTTCTACCCCTCCCCTGCTCACGCTCTGTGTCTCTCTGTCTCTCAATAATACATGAACGTTAAAAAAAATTAAATAAAAAAATGAAAGAGAAATAGAGATATGCCCAGATAAACAGAAGTTAAGAGACTTGGTGGCTGGCCTACCTACCCTACAAAAAAAAAAAAAAAAAAAGGGACTGAAAGAGTCCTTCAGGCTGAAATGAACACTGCTAGCAACTCGAAGCCACATGGGAAATAGCGCCGGAAAGACAACTACATAAGTAAATATAAAAGCCGGTGTTCTTGTACTTTTAGTTTGCAACTCTTTTTCCCTCCTGTGTGATTTCAGAAACAAGAGCCTAAAGCAAGAATTGCAAAGGTATGATAATGGGAATGGAATATATCAGGATGTAATTGTGACAGTAACACTATAAAGGGGAAGAGAAGCAGCTGTACAGGAGCAGAGTTTTGTATCCTCTTGAAGCCAAGCTGTTTATTAATTCAAACTGGAGTGTCACAAGTTGAAGATATTAATTGTAATCTTAGGTAAATAGTAAGAAAATAACTGGATATAGACAGAACAGGAAATGCGGGAGTCAAAATGGTACACTGTAAAAAAAATCAATGAAATGCAAAAGAAAGTAGTAATGAAAAAATTAAGGAAAAAAATAGGTGTAAGACATACCTTTGTTTTTTTAAGAGCTTATTTATTTATGTATTTTGAGAGAGACTGAGACCGCATGAGGGGGGAGGGGCAGAGAGGGAGACAGAATCCCAAGCAGACTCCCTGCTTCCAGAGCAGAGCCCGGCGTGGGGCTCGGACTCACAAACCATGAGATCACGACCTGAGCCGAAATCAAGAGTCAGATGCTTAACCATCGGACCCACCCAGGGGCCCCTATTTTATTATTTCTTTTAAAGGTATGTCTTACACTGGGGCACCTGGGTGGCTCCGTCGGTTAAGCACCTGACTCTTGATTTCGGCTCAGGTCACGATCTCATGGTTTATCAGCTCAAGCCCCACGTCCAGCTCAGTGCTGACTGTGCAGAGCCTCCCTAGGATCCTCTCTCTCCCCATCTCTTTCTGCCCCTCCCCTGCTTGCACGTGAACTCTCTCTGAAACAAATAAGGTTAAAAAAAGAAAGCAAATAACAAAATAGCAGGAGTAAGTTCTTTCTTATCAGTAATTACCTCAAAGATAAGTAGATTAAACCCTCCAAAGAAAAGGCAGACAGAGGAGAAAAGAGATTTCCCAGCTATATACTTTCTACGAGAGCATCAGACACAAAGATCCAAAGACAAAAATAGGTGGAAATGAAAGAGTGGGGAAAAGAAATTCCATGTAAATCGTAATTAAAAGAGAGCTGGCATATTTATAGTACTATCAGACAAAATAGACTTTATGTCAAAAATTGTTATGAGAAACAAAGAAGAACGTTACTTGCTGATAAAAGGGTCAGTTTATTAAGAAGATACAATAATTATAAACACATACATACCAGGGCACCTGGCTGGCTCAGTGGGTAGAGCATGCGACTCTTGGTCTCAGGGTTGTGGGTTCAAGCCCCATGATGGGTGACGAGAGTACTTAAAATTTTTTTTTAAAAATGTTTAAAAATAAAAATAAATAAACATATATGTACCAAACTATAGAGCCCCAGAAAACATGAATCAAACATGGGCAGCATGAAGGGAGAAATAGACCCTTTTACGATAATAGCTGGTGACTTCAGTACTCCATTTTCAATATTGGTTGTAAGCAGACCTAACAGATGTATTTGGAACATTCCAGCAAACAACCGCAGAACACACATTATTTTCAAATGCATGCAATACATTCTCCAATATAGGCCTTATGTCAGGCCACAAAACAAGTCTCAATGAATCTTAAAAGATTGAAATCAGGGGCACCTGGGTGGCTCAGTCGGTTAAGTGTCTGACTTTGACTCAGGTCATGATCTCACAGTTTGTGAGTTCGAGCCCCGCGTCGGGCTCTGTGCTGAACAGCTCAGAGCCCGGAGCCTGCTTCGGATTCTGTGTCTCCCTCTCTCTCTGCCCCTCCCCGGCTCATGCTCTGTCTCTCTCTCAAAAATAAATAAAAACATTTAAAAAATGTTTTAAAGGTTGAAATCATGCAAATTGTCTTCTCTGACCACAGTGGAATGAAGCTAGAAATCAGTGACACAAGGAAACCTGGAAAATTCTCAGCTACGTGGAATTTAAACACTTTTTCTTTTTAATTCCTTTTAGCATACAGCGTTCTCTTAGTTTCAGGTATACGATATAGTGACCCAACAATTCTATACGTTATTCAGTGCTCATCAGGATAAATGTATTCATAATACCCTTCACCTGTTTCACCCACCCCTACCTCCCCTCTGGTAACCACCAGTTTGTTCTGTGTAGTTAAGAGTATATTTCTTGGTTTGTCTCTTTTTTTCTTTGTTCATTTATTTTGTTTCTTAAATGCCACATGTGAGTGAAGTCATATGGTATTTGTCTTTGACTTATTTTGCTTAGCATTATACTCTCTAGCTCCATCCATGTCATTGCAAATGAAAAGATTTCATTCTTCTTAATGGCTGAGTGATCGTCCATTGTATATACATAGGCCACTTCTTTTTTTAATGTATCTTTTAACATTTATGTTTGAGAGAAAGAAACAGAGTGCGAGCAGGGGAGGGGCAGAGAGAGAGAGAGAGAGAGAGAGAGAGAGACGCAGAATCTGAAGCAGGCTCCAGGCTCTGAGCAGTCAGCACAGAGCCCAAGGCGGGGCTTGAACCCGTGAACTGAGAGATCATGACCTGAGCCAAAGTCAAATGCTTAACCCACTGAGCCACCCAGGGGTCCCTACACCACTTCTTTATCCATTCATCCATCAGTGGACATTTGAGCTCTTTCCATAATTTGGCTATTGTAAACAGTGCTGCGATACACATTGGGTTGGTGTTTTCCTATTCTTTGGGTAAATACCCAGCAGTGGAATTACTGAATCATATGCTAACTCTATTTTTAATTTTTTGAGGAACCTCTGTACCGTTTTCCACAGCGGCCGCACCCGTTTGCATTCTCACCAACAGCGCACGAGGGTTCCCCTTTCCCCACATCCTCACCAACACCTGTTGTTTCTTGTGTTGTTGGTTTTAGCGATTCTGACACGTATGAGGTGATATGTCATCGTAGTTTTGATTTGCATTTCCGTCATGATCAGTGACGTTGAGCATCTTTTCGTGGATCTGTTGGCCATCTGGATGCCTTACACCACACACTGCTGAACACCAATGAGTCAAAGAAGAAATCACAAGGGAAATTAAAACATACTTGCAGATGAATGGGAATGAAAACACAACAAAACAGTGCTCGGGGGGCGCCTGGGTGGCTCAGTCGTTTCAGCGTCGGACTTCGGCTCAGGTCGTGATCTCGCGGTCCGTGAGTTTGAGCCCCGCGTCGGGCTCTGTGCTGACAGCTCAGAGCCTGGAACCTGCTTCGCATTCTGTGTCTCATTCTCTCTCTGCCCCTCCCCAACTTGTGCTCTGTCTCTCAAAAATAAATAAATGTAAAAAAAAAAAAATCAACAAAACAGTACTCAGGGAATATAAGTGCCTACATTAAAAAAGAAGACAGATCTTAAATCAATAACTTCACTTTATACCTTAACTAGACAAAGGAGAGTAAGCTTAAGCCCAAAGCTAGGAAATAATAAAGATTATAGTGGAGATAAGTGGAATAGAGAATATAAAACAACAGAGAAAATCAACAAAACCAACAGTTTTATGACAAAATTGACAAACTACCTAGGGTAAGGAAAAAAGAGGAAATAACGAAAATCGGAAATGAGGGACACCTGGGTGAGTCAGTTGGTTAAGCGTCCGACTCTTGATTGCGGCTCAGGGCATGACCTCACAGTTCGTGAGTTCGAGCCCTGCATCGGGCTCTACACTGGCAGTACAGAGCCTTCTTGGAATCCTCTCTCTCCCTGTCTGTCCTTCCCCTCATGCTCTCTCTCAAAATAAATAAACAGACATTTTAAAAAATTAAATAAAATCAGAAATGGAAGTGAGGACAAAACTCTGGATCTCACAGAAGTAAAAGTTTGTAAGACAATTCTATGCATAACCAAATGCCAACAAATTAGATAGCCTAAGTGCAACAAACAAAGTCATAGAAACAAACACCAAAACTGACTCAAGAAGAAATAGAAAATTTGACCAGTTCTATGTGCTACCCTAGGGACTCCCCCCAACGCAGTAGCTTTTCAAACTCTTTTCAGAGGCCCAAGGGTCGCCACCCATCTGGGGTAAATGGGGTGGGGTGGGTCACTATATTCTATACCTGAAACTAAGAGAACGCTGTATGCTAAAGCGAGTTTTTTTTTTTAAAGTGTTTAAATTCCACGTAGCACTCTATATAATAGCAATGAGCCATTGACAAGGAAATGGCAAGATTCCATTTACAATCGCATCAAAAAGAATAAAATACTTGAGAATAAGTTACAGTAAGGGAGTACAAGACTTATGGCTGAGAACTGCAAAATACGCTTAAAGAATTAAAACCTAGGTAATTGGAAAGACCTCTCCCCGTCCATGGAAGACGTAACACTGCCTACAGATTCAGTGCAATCCCTATCAGAACACCAATGAACACCTTTCAGAAATGGGAGAACAGACCCTAAATTTCGTATGGAATTGCAGGGGACGCTGAACAGCCAGTCAAAAGGGAGCCAAGGGCCATCCTGATGGGAGCGGGACCAGCCCCTTCCTCCTGCCCCCCAGGCAGGACTCCGTCAGAACCCACAGCTCCCTCTGGCTGCTGTCCTCCCTCCCAGCAGACCCAGCCTGGCGCTGCCCCTCACTCGGCCCCGAGTCCTGATGTCTCCACCTCACCCGATGGTGAGTCTGGGGGTTGCTGGGTCAAATGCTGTGCAGAACCCCTCACCCACCAAGAGAAAACAGATGAAAATAAGTAGAGCTGTGTGGTTCAGTCAGGGCTTTGGGGGGGGGGTTTTCTTTGTGGGGAGGTTTTTGATTGCTGATTCGATCTCCTTGCCAGTGATAGCCCTTTTCAGATTTTCTATTCTTGAGTCAGATTGGGTAGATTGTTTCTAGCAATTGGCTCATTTCATTTGTATCGTCTGATCAGTTGGTGTGTAATTGTTCATAATGTTCTCTTCTAATTCTTTTTAAAAACTTCTGTAAGGCTAGTAGTTGTGTCCCCCACTTTCTTTTTTTAATATCTATCTATCTATAATTTATTTATTTTTACCGAATCTTTACGTTCCACACGGGACTTGAACTGGCAACCCCAAGATCAAGAGTCACGTGCTCTACCAACCGAGCCAGCCAGGCCCCCCTCCCCCATTTTCATTTCTGATTTTAGTTATTTGTTTTTTTTCTCTTTTCCGGGTCCCTGTATTGTGTCATCTCAGCATTCATCAGATGCCACTGTAAAGTCATTGTTAGAAAAATAAAACTAAAACATCTCCATGGCAGTAGGGACTAAGTCTGTCTTGTCAGGTGTTGTAACTACTCAACTTGGCACCCAGTAGATCTTGGTAAACATTTCCTGTATTTCTTGCTGTTTAGAGCATGGAAAGGGTCTTCCTCCAGCCCTCATGGGAAGACAAGAGTTAATCTTTTTTTTTTTAAATTTTTTAAAATGTTTATTTATTTTTTAAAAAGAGGGAGACAGAGCGGCAGAGAGAGGGAGACACAATCCGAAGCAGGCTCCAGGCTCTGAGCTGTCAGCACAGAACCCGATGGCGGGGCTAGAACCCACGAACACGAGATCATGACCGGACCCGAGCTGAAGTCAGACGCTCAACCGAGCCACCCAGATGCCTCGACAAGGTGTTAGTCTTGAGGCTACTCTTTCCCGGACCCATGTCACCACACTGCGTCTTCCACATGACCTTGGCAAAGCTTAGATACACGGCTGACCGCTGTCCTCCCTGGCTAAATCCCTCAGCAGCTCCCCAGTGCCTTTTCGAGGAAGGTCACCCTTCTTGGCTCGGTACATGAGGCCACGAATAGACTGTCTCCTCCTGCCCCAGCCAGCCTACACTTGGCAGGTCCCTCTGGCATCCTGCTCTGTCTGACCTCTAACACCTGCTTGCCCTTCAGGTCTCCATTCTCTCTGGAGCCCTGGTGGGGTGCCCTGTGCATCCCCACAGCCTGTGTGTGGACGTTCCTCTAGAGTGCAGACCGTGCATCCTGTGAAAGTCCCCCCGGCGGTGAGCGTCACAAGGGCACGGTACATCTATTATCTGCCCTCTGTCTCCAGCTCTCTGCACATCACTTGGCATTTGCTTTAAAATGTAGGTTTTATGCCTATTCAGGGGTGGTGAGGCCACTAGACCAGGAGACGATTGTCATGAAAAAGATACTTTGCTACTCACAGATGTCAAGAGGAGGGGGTACGCCATCCACACAGGGCCACAGGGGGAAGCACCGTGTGGTGCTTGGCCAGGAGGCAGAGGGAGTGAGGGGAAAACGTGGGTGAGAGCCTGTAGTCTGGTGTCCGTGGGAGGGAATGGGTGAGGTGGCCCGTGCGGCTCAGGACTGGCTAGTTTGCATAATTTCCGCAGGCTCCGGGGTACAGGGCTTGTCTCTTAGTGGTCTGACACCTGGCTCTGGGGTGATCAGGGCCGGGGACAGTGGCCCTGAGTGTGAGAGCCCCATAAAGGAGAGGGTCTGGGTGCGGGCTCCGGACTGGCCGCTTCGCCTGCGGAAGGTGCACTCACGACTCATTTGCTCTCTCTAGGATCTGCCAGCCCCGGGAGGGGCACTCAGTCCTTCCGTGATCAGGTAGGCACCAGCTGTCAAGACGTCCTGATACACAAGACAAGCTTGGAGCACAGAGGACTTTCAGGGCAGTGAGGTACTCTGTATGAGGCCATAATGATGGGTACAGGTCATCAAGCATTTGCTCAAACCCATAAAATGTCCAACACCAGGCGTGGACCCGAACGTAAACTATGGACTTTGGATGACAATGCTGTCAGCACAGGCCCGTCGATGGTAACAAATGCAGCCTTTGGTGCGGGATGTTGATAACCAGGGAATATCCATTTGGGGCAAAGGGTATATGGGAGATCTCTGTACCTTCCCCCCAGTTTTGCTGGGAAAATTGAACTGCCCAGAAAAAAGAGTCTTAATAAACATAAGAAAGAATCAGGACAAAATTATGGCCTGACGGTTATCTGTGGCTAGAACCGCACTGCTCCCCAAGGTAGCCGCTAGCCACCACATGTGGCTATTTGGCATCTGAAACGTGCTACAAGTGTGCAATCAAGATCTACTATGCCAAAAAAAAAAAAGAAAAAAGAGGAAATGTCTCACAAATCATCCTTATTTGATTGCCTGTGGGAATGATAACATTTTTATAGAGATGGTTAAAGAAAATACAGTACTAAAGTTTAAAAAAAAAATTTTTTTTAACATTTATTTATTCTTGAGACAGAGAGAGACAGAGCATGAGCGGGAGAGGGGCAGAGAGAAAGGGAGACACAGAATCGGAAACAGGCCCCGGGCCCTGAGCTGTCGGCACAGAGCCCGATGCGGGGCTCGAACTCACAAACTGCGAGATCATGACCCGAGCCAAAGTCGGATGCTTAACCGACTGAGCCACCCAGGCGCCCCTAAAAAAGTTTTTTAATACAGCACCCTAACAGCTCATGTGGAATGAAGGGGTGAGACCTGAGCATGGAATCCGGCCCCGCTGATTTGGGCAGACCACTTAACCTCTCTGGGCCTCAGTTGGTTGTGTTTTTCCTGGAAAATGGGGATAACTATTGATCCTGTAGGGCTGTTGTCATCTCAGGCCACTCTCTTTGAAGAAGCCCAGCCCATCCCCAGTGTCATCCTTCCTAATCTCAAGGTAGTATCCTGCTTCACTATTTGCTGCTTATGTTTTCTGCTCTACCCTGAGACCATCTGCCTCCTTCACTATTTTTCCCTGGCACCCGGCCCAGGGCCTGGCATACAGTAGGTACTTACTAAGTGCTTGCTGAATGGGCATGATGACAGATGGCCCCCGACAGATGTTCAGTGAGGACCAGTGACATCACTGGCATCTTTCATGGCTGGGACACATCTGCTTACTCACTGCCATCACCCGGGGGCCCCAGCAAATGGCTGGTTTGTAAGGGACACCCAGAAAACCCGCGTGGGAGGGGTGAATGGAGTTCAGCCGCTTCGAAGAGGGACTCCCAAGAGGGCCCTGTGGGACCCTCCCCTCAGAGCCCACCGCCCTTCCTCCTCGCTGACACCCCTACCCCAGCCCAGCCTGGCAGGACCGGCAATAGGCCACCTTCCTAGCTGGGGCATTCCAGCTGGCATCCAGCTGGCACCTGTCCCCCACATGTCCGGTTAAGAGCCGGGGAAGCACCAGGACAGAGGCCGAGGCTCCATACAACCAGTGCCAATGGCCCAAGAATGTGTGGTGGGCCTGGCCCCTGCCCATATGGTCGCCGCGGCGACCCTAGGGAACACAGAGACCCCTGGTCAGCCCGGGGAGGCAAGCCCCTCCAAGCCAGCCTTCCAGGAGGCAGCAGGGCCAACCACGTCAGGAACACAGTGACAGGGGTCACAGAGACCATAGATGAAGTCCCCGAAAGGCATGTTGGAAAAACCCCTTTTCCTTCCTTCCTCCAGTCGCATGGTAACCACTGTGCGTCTGGGCCAGAGCAAGAGGCAGCTAGGCACAACGGGGGCCCAGGCCCCGCAGACAGGGGCCGGTACGTGCCTCGTACGTGCGTCAACACGAGGTGCGCGAGGGAGGGCCCCCAGCTGCTGCTTCCAGGGGCCGCCTGAGCGGGGGCCTGGAGGCACCAGACGGCCAGGAGAGCGGTGGGCAACACAGGGAGAGGAGGGACCTGATGTGCAACAGCAACTGCAGGAGGGCCCCCGCTTCAGTTGGTGGCACCTCCCCAGTGCCCCTGTGCCCTTCCGATGACTCTTAGAGCCTCCCTGACCCTCTGTCGAGAGGGCCAAAGTTGAACACCCGGGAGGGCTT
Source organism: Acinonyx jubatus (assembly GCF_027475565.1). Classification (NCBI taxonomy): domain Eukaryota; kingdom Metazoa; phylum Chordata; class Mammalia; order Carnivora; family Felidae; genus Acinonyx; species Acinonyx jubatus. The sequence goes on from NC_069383.1 coordinate 159,919,133, forward strand.
CTCCAGCACAGAAATGATAGTGAGCCGGCCCCCGGAGGAACTGACCCCAAGGGAGCGGTTGGCATCTCCCCTCACAGAGCCCAGACCCCCCACCCCTTCTGCAGGGGACCCTCTGAGTGCACTCCCTAACGGTGGCCTCCCCAGGGGGCCTCCAAGAGCTGAGCCTGAGGAAGGCTTTTTGCCTGCCCTTCCGACCTGCAGGCCCTGGGATGTGGTCAGTCCCTCACCTTGGCTCAGCTTCAGGCCGGAGACCACCCCGAACGGCCCCCATCGTCAGGGCTGGTGGCCAGGAGGCAGGAGGAGGCCTCTGTCCCCCCAGCTACGCTCTTGCCACAGGGGCGCCTCCAGCAGCTGTAGGAACAGAAGAGGCCTCCCCTTTCCCAGTTCGGCCCTGACCGTGAGGATGCCGCCCTCACACTCAGCAGCTGCGGGCTTCAGAACTCCGGGTTTTCACCAGGGTCTGAGCACGCCGCCCCGCTCCCTGACACCTGCACCGGGTCCAGGATCACGCAAATCCCTGCCTGCCCTGCGCCCAGGTTCCTCGGACACCCGCCCGGGGTGAAGGCTGCGGGTGGGACAAACCCCGAGGGGCGGGGAGGGGAAGTGGGCTCGCTTGCGGGGACCTCAGGAGAGTCTGGGTCACGCCACGTCTTGGCGGCTTCGGGCGACGGGACAGGCAGGTGCAGTGGGCCTGAGCAGACAGGCTGGCCGGGCCCGCCACGCCGCGTCCCCACGCCCCCAGCCACGCGGAGCCGCGTCTCGTCCCGCCTGCGCACACCCCCCCCCCCCCCCCCGCCGCCCCACACCCAGAGCAAGAGGTCGAGGAACCGGAGTCGCGAGCGGGCCCTGGGGGCTGCCACAGCCACCTCCGCGGACCACTAGGCGCTGGGCCTGGCCGCGGGGAGTCTCAGCTCCCCGAGCGGGGCGGGGCTTGTAAGCCCCGCCCCTAGTGTAAGCCACGCCTCCAAACCCACAGGATTCCTCCCCTGGGGGCTGCGAAGGGTCCCCGCCAGGGGCTCCTAGCGGGACGGGGAGATGAGAAGGGTACGGGTGTGGTAAATACCTGGAGTGTTCTATAGCTAAGGATGCGAGCAATAAAAAGTTAACAGTTCAAGCCAATCAGCTGTGAGGTCTCTGCAAAGCCCCGTTGCCCCTGCAACCGCCCACTCCCACCCGTGGAGCCCCTGACCAGGCGAGCCACGCTGACCCAGGGAAAGAAAAATATGCCTTCTAGGTGGGTTTTGCTTTGCTTCCCGCAGGCGCGCGGCTACCTAGGGCTCCAGGCATTTCTTCCAAAACCAGAGCATTTCTTTGTTGTGGTGGATGTTAATAACATTTTTCTCAAGGTAACAGTCGAGAAAATTCACATACCTTACACTGCACCCCATCGGAAGTGTAAGGTTCCGGGGACGCTTGGCTGGCTCAGTCAGTGGAGCGCGCGACTCGATCACGGGTTGCGGATTCAAGCCCTACGCTGGGCGCAGAGATTGCTTAAAAATAAAATCTTAAAAACAACAACAAAAAAGTGCAAGGTTCCCTGCGTTCACAATATTCGCCAAGTTGCACATTCCCCACCCCCTCCCCCCATTCTCCCTTCCCAGCCCATGGCAACTACTGATTTTACTTTCTGTTTCAATGGGTTTGCCTGTTGGCAAAACCAGGGCATTTCTATGAAACTGTAAGGCCCCCCATTGTGGGGAAGGAGGGAAAAGTGGGGTGAAGTCAGGGCCCCACCGGACAGGTGGCTTGGGAGCGGGGAGCAAGGCAGCCTGAGGCCCCTGTGCAGGAAGGCTGTGTCTGCCCCAGTGTGCGCGGGAGAGGGAATGCTGGGAGGACAAAGGGCCCTTCGGGGAGAAAGCAGGGGAGTTCTGGATGGGGGAGGAAGTGATGGAGGGGGGGTGGTCCTAGGGCAGCCAGCCTTCAAGTGGCCTGGGCAGGCTGGGTCTGTCCATCTGTGTGGTTCTGCCTCCCACCACCAAGGGAGCCAACCCTTGTCTGTCTCACATCCAAGTAGTTGAGAAAGTCAGTGTTTCCTGCCAGCCCTCTGATGTAGGTCCTCTTGTCCCCAGGTGCCTACAATGTCCTGCAGGTGTATCTTGACTTTGGAGAAAGCAGCTAGAAAGATAAACCGGGGAGAAGCCTGGAGGCCCAGCAGGGGAGGAGGTAGAAGGAGGGAGGGTGGCGGAGGGCAGGTGGCCTCAGGGTGGGGCCCCATCTATAAAATGCCCAGCCTGCTGGCCTGGCAGGCAGAAAAGCTTGGATTCACCCCAGCAGGCACCAGCCCCTGGGATCCCTCGGACTTTGGTGAGTCCTTCCCCCAGTCTTGGCTGGGACCAGCCCGACCAGCCGCCAGGCCCCCCAGCCCGACGTGTCCCTGGGTCGCCTGCCTCCCTTGCAGAGGGCCCTGGGGCCTGGCTTGAGATGGGAGTGTTCCCAGGGTCTGCTGCCGTCCGTTTGGGGTCCTCATCACCCCCACCTCTCCCGTTATTCTTGCAGACACCTGGGGAGCAGGACCAGCCGGTGCACAATGAACTTGTGGCTCCTGCTGTGCCTGGTGGTGGCGGCCAGCTTTGTGGGCATCTGGTGTCCTGTCCACGCTCAAGGTAACGTCGTGGGCCGTGCCCACCCAGCCTCCTGGAGCCCTCCTCTCCCCATCCATCCTCCCTGCCCTCCCTCCCCCATTTGCTCCTCCCCTCCTCCAGAAGCTCCCCAACCCCCACCCGTTATGTCTCCACCACTGAATTCTGATGCACAACTCCCGCCCCAGTCATGCAGAAACTCCTGGCATGTGTTTGCGGCTCCCTGCGGGTGCAGGCCCCCCAGTCCCTCCTTCCAGGGCCCCTGTGATGCCTCCTCCACCGTCCGTGACCCAAGGCCTCCCTGCCAGGACTCCAGTGAGCCCAGACACTGTGGGGAGCAGAGTATGGCTCCCAGTGGTGGCATGGCCAGTTACTGCCGGGAACACGCTGCAGTGACATGACCCTGCAGAGCCCTGGAGACCAACGGGAGTGGGTCCCCCATCCCAGCTCCACCCGCCTTGGGCTACCTGTGTTGCTACTCAGTCTTTATGAGCCTCGGTTTCCTCATCTGCAAAGTGGGGCCTCTGGATTCCTGCTGCACAGATAGGACATGAGACTCCAATGGGCTGGTAACTTGCAAAACTCTTGGCCCGGTGCCCAGCAACAACAATGACAACCATACTGTTATTCACGGGGAGTCCCTTCCCACTTCTCCCTACATTGGGCACCTGAGGATTTGGTGACCAAAGGCCAGTTCTGGACATACAGTGTCCCCCAGGAGTCCCGCCACTGTTTCCTGCATCCCCATGGGCCCCGGGGGAAGCGCCTGAGCCCCAGCAGCTGGCTGAGCAGGGTCCCCGGCTTGGTCCAAACCCCATAGCACCATCCCTACCCCCCGCCCTGCCTGCCCCGCCTGCCCTCACTTGGTCTGAGAGGCCCTAGTCCTCTGCTTCCAGCAGACCTTAGCCTTTGCCCAAGATGGGGCTGGGCTTCATTCCCATTGTCCTGCTATCAGAGGCCATTCCAGAAGCCAGGCCCAGCTCGGGGCCCTTTGATCCTAGGGGCAGAGTGGCCCCCTGCCTGCCTGGTACCGAAACCCAGGGTCCATCTGACACCACTGCCCCTCGCCCTCTGGGGCCAAGGTTTGGAGATGCAGGGCAGGCTCAAGCCGCCCTCCTCCCCCATCCTTCCCACTGCACTTTGCCAGACCTTGGGTGTGGCTCCTGGAGGTGGGGGGGGGGGGGGTCAGCAGACAGATGGGTCCCGGAGGGCCTTGAAGGCCGCTGCACTGTCTCTCACATCACCTCCACCCGCCCACCCTCCCAGGCCCTGCTGGCACCCTCCTCCAAGACACCACCCCCAGGTCCCTGCCCTTCCCCCTCCGGGCACAGATCGACCTCTGGGTGTCCCCACCAGGCTGGGGGATCCCCGTGACAGCCCTGGGTCCAATTCCCCTCTGTGTTTGTCTACACGTCTGGCACCTTAGTAGGAACCCAAAATGCTTTTGTCAGGCAACGAGTAGACAAACAGAGACCTTCTGGTTTCTGGTCTAGTGACCGAGTGGTCACTCTGACGGGGACAGAAAGGAGGAGGCCCTGGAGATAGCCCTAGGTGGGGAACGGCCAGCCCGGAGCAGGAGCGGGGACATCAGGAGCAGCCGGCCAGCCCATTCATTTTCGAAGGGCCTGGGCTGGGAGCCGCGTCCCCTGGCCCCTCCTCGGGGCGTCTGCCCTCCTCTGCCCCAGAGCCCTCGTGGAAGTCCTCATTCACTCTGATCCCTCATTCGTTTTGTGGTCCTGGGCCCCTCCCAGCCCGGGACCGTGGACCCCCTCCAACTCGTGCCAGCGGTCCCCTTATCAAGGGACCAAAGGTGAGCCGGGTGCCTTCCTTATCATCTGGGCTGTCTCTTGGCCTCCGCGGGCCTCGGGAGGGTTGCGGCAGGTGTGTGTGCGTCGCTGTCCACGCGCATGCGCACAGAGATGTGAGCCCGCGGGTCGCGGCCGCAGGTTTCTCGGAGGACTGTTGCCTAGCCTACCACCGGCTCGAGAGCCTGGACTTTCTGAAGCGCGCCCTGGGGTACCAGCGCCAGGAGGTGAGCGGCAGCTGCAACCTGCCGGCTGTGATGTGAGTGGGGCTGTGGGGCCTGGGAGGCGGGGCGGGGGGCGGGGCCCAGACGCGACTTTGCCCCCGGCTCACACCCCAACCTGGGCACCCTCTCCCCCGCCAGATTCTTCTTGCGGAAACACAGGATGGTGTGCGGCAACCCCCGGGACAAGAGGGTGAAGTACTGGACAGAATTCCTGGATGCGCGGAAGGCAAAGCATCACAGAAGCCGCCTGAGAACCCCGTCCGGGGTTAGCTGGCCCCCCAGAAGCAACAAGACGAAAACTGCCCTCCGGACGACAGCTCATCCAGGTGAGGACTCTGATCATGTGACCATCCCTCCGCCCCCCCCCCCCCCCCCCCCCCCGTGTCACCATTGCTGAGGGATGAGGGCTCTCTAGAGCAGCACAGGCTGGGGGAGGGGACTCAACTCCGGGACCGAGGGGGCTGACTCTGTGGTCAGTCCTGCCGGTTGACACTCGGGTGGCTGTTCATTACCCTAACCCGGCTGCGGGGGTTTCGGCAAGTGCTGAGACGAAGTGTCAGGTGAGCGGGGTCCCCAGCTCTTACTCCAGTCCCCCTCACCTGCTGACCCCTCCAATCCCTGCCCCCCCCCACCCCTGCAGATCCGTGAGCCCGAACACCTCCAGGATTAGCCAGCACGAAGGTGGGCCGGACCTCTCCCCACCACAACTGTCCCCTGAGGCTCCAGGTGCCCCAGCCTGTCATTCAGCTCAGACCTCAGTGCCCGGGCCTGAGCCTGCTCTTGGCTCTGTCCCATCGCTCCTGCCGCATCCTGCTCCTCGGGCAGCTGGAAGGAAAGACCTGACCTTGCTTCAGGCCCCTTGCCTGCTCCAGGAACCAGAGTCAGCTGTAAGCAGAGGGTCTTGTAGTGGATCATCTGGATTTGTCACCCACCGCAGCCTCTTGCCACCCACCCTGGGCCACGCCTGCCCGTGTCCCTTTGGGTCCTTGCAAAGCTCCCGACCGTCCCGGGACGCTCCTCCCAGACTATGCTTTTCTATGATTTTTAAATAAACGTTATTTAAAACATCCCTGGGGTGGGATGTCATTCCTGTCTCTGTCACATTTCCTTATGGGGTGTGAGTTGCTATCCCAGACTGTGTTGAATCCCACGTGAATGCCACCCCAGGATCTGTGCTGAGCCCTCAAGCTGACGGCTCCGGGGGGGGGGGGGCATGCTGGCTGCAGGCGAGGGTGTGAGTCCAGCTGGTGACCTTGAGCAAACCGCGCGCTCTCTTGGCATCTCTTTCCTCGCCTGTAAAATGGGGGTCGCTGCGTTTGTTCCGCCCACACCCTTGGGCTGTAGCGAGCCTGGCTAATGCACGGAGGAGCCCTCTGCAAGCTCTGACAGGGGTCCAGAAACACTCTCGATAAGTCAAGTGGCCCGGAACCCAGCCAAGAATAGAGCCCCGGAGCCAGGCACTAGACTCGAGCCATCCAGCTGTCCCATCCTCGGGCAGCCTCAGTTTCCACCACGAGAGAGAACATTCCAGATGAAAACCCAGTGCTTCATCTCTAGAGGACAAGAGGCGGTTTGGGGCCAGGGGTCACACCGAGGCCCCGCTAGGCTATGCAGGCAACTCAGGCCAGTTCTACAAACCCTCTAAGCCTTGGTTCCTCCCACTGTAAAATGGGTGATATCACTGCCTGCCTCGTACAAGCTAGTGGGGACCGAATGCACTACCACCGGGTGCCTGGCTGGCGCAGTCAGAGCGTGGGACTCCTGACCTCCGGGGTTGGGAGTTCCAGCCCCGCGCCGGGTGCAGAGACGACAATAAACAACCGACGCACTACCGTCTGCACACACACATCACACACACACACACACACCGACCGCGTATCGACGGCCCCCTGGCATCCAGCGAGGCCATCAGATTAGGTATAGGTGCGGCTCACCCTGGGACCAGGCAGGTTGCGAGCGGGGCAGGGTGACCTGCTACCTGCAACCTGGAGTGACCTTGGCCAAGTGGCCTGCCATCCGTAAGCCTGTTTTCCAATCTGTAAAACGGGGCCGAACACAACAGCTTCTATCCCACGGAGTTGCAAGGACAACCAAGCGGGTCAGTAACGGTCCTTAGAACGGTGCCGGGTACGCGGTACGTGGTCAGGGAGCGTGAGCTGCTGGAATCGGCCCCGGTGAAGCCACCCGGGCCCTCGGTGGTTGCCACCGGCAGCCTGGCTTTGTGCCACTAGCAGGTCTGAGGTTCGCAGAACCCGCTTGCAGCCTGGGTGCCGTGTCCCACGCCCCCAGCTGGAAGGCGGCCTTCGCCTGCGTCTCGGCTGCACGCTTTCCCCTCAGAGCCCCGGGTTGAAGCCCATCCTTCCAAAGCTCTGGGGCCTCCCGCTCCCTGACCTGTGAGCCCAGCCCGGCCCCGCGGAGGGCAGCATCTCGTTACTTCGAGAACACGCCAAAGAGGCCGGCTTAACCCAAAATAACTTTACTGTGGTCTCTGCTTTTGATATAAAAGCATCCTGGAACCCCAGCCCACCCCACCGGGGGCCCGAGCGTGGCGGTGTCACCAACTCTGGCTGGGGCCCCACAGGCTCTTCGGCTCGGAGGGTCGAGCCCCAGGTACACCCCCCAGCTGTCCGTTTCCATGTCCCATCGACCCCCGGGGGGTGAGCCGCGGTGCAGTGCAGAAGTGGAAGCCTGAGGCTGACCGGACTCGGCGAATCACAGGCCCTTCCGTGACCCTGGTTGTTGCAGAAGGAGGGTGCGTGCGCCAGCTTCCAGCCGTCTCTAGGGGAGACTGAGTGTTGGGGTCCCCCTGGGCAGAGGCTGGGTTCGCCTGAGGTCACAGCACAGCATTTTACTCTTCCTGAGTTCTGGGGCTCCTCCCAGTCAGTGACCCCGTTGCTGGTGGGGTCGGTCCGTCCCAAGCTCTGGAGAGGAGGACGAACGGGGGGCGCCGGGGCGCGCCGAGTCCAGGGCTTCACCAGGGACCCCGGGGGCTCCCTGCGGTGTGCAGTGAGCTCGGTGACCTCAGTTTCCTCCAAATCCCGCCGAACGAGGCAAGGACTGGGCAGGGCCCATGCAGTGAGTCCGGAGCAGGGGGGCTGCAGGAGGGGCCTGGGGTCTGCCAGGAGGTGGGGGGAGGGGGTGTCCTTCCAACTACAGCAGCTGTAGCTGCACCTTCAGCCGCAAGGCCCGGCCCCCTGGTCCCGGCTGCCCCTCCGGCCAGGTGCCCCAGGGCCCTGCCACGCTCACCACCTCCAGCCGGTAGGTTCCAGGCCCGGGCCTCCGACGCCCCAGCTGCAGGGAGCTGAGGCCACGGAGGTGATGCATGCGGAAGAAACCTTGCTCATTGCCACGGGCGATGACATAACGGACCCGTCCCGCCAGGCTCTCCAGCGCTGGCTGCAGCTCCAGGATGTGCTCGGCCTGGCTCAGGCGCGAGAGGTTCAGGCCCAAGGTCAGTGGGGCCTCTGAGTCAAGGCTGGCCAGGCTCACCTGTGGAGAAAGACCAGGCAGAGGACGGTGAGGGGCGGGGAGCGTCGGAACGCAGTGGGTAGGGGACCACGGGGTCACGGCTGAGAGATTTCAGCCAGTCTCTAAACTGGAGGACAACCTGGGGCACTCTCCGCCTTTGACCTCCATCTAGCCCTCCGTCACAAGGCCCACCGTCAGCTTGGGCCACAGACAGAGGCGTGACGGCGGAGGCGGCTTCCCCAGGGGAAAGCAAAGACAGGCAGACAGGCGGCCACTTGTCCACACGACACTGAAGCCGCCACAGTGAGAAACACAAGACCTGGCTGCACCAGAGAGGAGCTGCTTTCCGGTGCCGGGGTGGGGGTGGGGGTTGCTGCACTTCCTGCATCTGGGCTCTTTGAGAGCACCCTGTGTGCTATGACAAACCCCTCTTTATGTGAACTGCTGTGAGCGTGCTCCTGGTCCTGGCAGCCGGACAGGGCCCTGAATAAGCCAGGGGCCTCAATGGCAGGCTAGCCTGGGCTTGGTGACGTAGCCAGTCCCACAGGAGGTTATCTGTGTTTTCTTCTCCTTGGTGTTGGTTTCGCTTAATTTACATATTGAGGGGTGGTTCCCTTGTTGTGTTAAAGTGAAAGCTATTCCTGTTTCCCTGCCCCTGGGTTCTGGACACTTCCGCCCTTCCCCAGCGTGTTGCGCAGACACGTGCCCTTGCTGACACCTGCTGGCAGTCTGTGAGTATTGCAGGCAAAGCCATGGGGCCGCCCGGTCCTCCTCTGCCCAGATCCGCTGGCGCCCATCCCAGGAGCCCTGACAACCACTCCCCTCACTCTTACAGACACAGGGCCCTACCCCTGCGAAGCTTACAGAAAATATTTGTAACAGTGGGATGACATATAGAGCCACTGTTTTTCCAGGAAAGGGGGGGAAGAAACAAGAGGGGAAAGGAAGGCAAAGCAACGCACTCATATTTAGTTAATCTAATAGTGAGCGCCCCTCCGACCCAACTTTCCTATCCCTTCATTCTCCTGACCTGGTGGCCGCCGTAGGCGCTGCGCCGTGGCCGGTCACGAGGTGGGAGGCCGTTGATCTTGCACTCATAGCAGGCTTCAGATGAAATCAGTTCTTCCTCTCCTGGCGTCTCCCGGGGCCCGGCACTGAAGCCCAGGCCAGAGACGCAGTGCCTGGGCCAGGACAAGGTGGCAGTAGGCCTTCAGGGGCAGGCTGGCAGTATCTCCCCAGCCAGCCCCTCCAGCCCCCACCCTGAGCCTCACCGCCCACGGGGGCAGGTGCTGGTGTGTAAATGTGTGGCTGTGCCTTTGTGCGTGCCCACACAAGGGATGTGCGCTTGTGTGCATGCATCCCTTGGCTGACCTGGGCCTAGGTGCGAACCTGCTCACACCCCAGGATGTGCACACTGGGATACGCGAATGCGGAGGGGTCCGCAGGCGTGCTGGCATCCGTGTGAGCTGTGTGCTCAAGTGTATTACAGAGAAGTGTGCATCTACCGGGTGGGTTCATCTGCCACGAAGGTAATTATGCCAGAATCGGGTGTGAGCTTGTGTGCACACCCATACGTGTTTTCAGGGCTCCGTGCACATGTGTGTAAATGCATGTGAACACGGACCCACCTGTGTGTGTGTGTGTGTGCGCGTGCGTGCGTGTGCGCGTGCTCTCGCAGGGTTTGGGAATCTGTGCCCGCCCTACGCAAGCCCCTCACCCTTGCCCAGCCCGGAAGTAGCCTTGGGGACAGCCGCACAGGAAGCCACCGGCGGTGTTGGCGCAGCCGTAGCTACAGGGGCCGCCCTGCGCGGCACACTCATCTACGTCCTGGCAGTCCCCCGTGGCCTGGTCAAAGTCAAAGCCAGAGGGGCAGACGCAGCGGAAGCCACCCAGCGTGTTGTGGCAGGAGGCACTGCCGCAGGCCGCAGGCGACAGCACGCACTCGTTTTTGTCTGTGAGTGGGGAGGGGAGAGAGGAAACGCGGGGGGCAGGGGGTGGCCTCTGCACCCCCAGGCCCCCCGCCCACAGCCCTCCTGATCTCCACCCACTAAGTCCGGCTCCTCCTCCAGAGCCCAGGGTCAAAGTCAACCTCCATCAGGCTCCCCATCAGCCCCGGGACTAGGTCTGCCCCAGCCCTGTAATTCTCCTTCCAAGCATTTCTTGGAACTTCCCAGAAATCCTAAATGGTGGCATGATCTCGAACGAGGTTTCTTCCCTGGCACTACTGACATCTGGGACCGAGCCATTCTCTGTGGTGGGGGCTGTCCTGTGTACCACACGACATTAAGCAGCATCCCTGGCCCCCACCCACTAGATGCCAGGAGCTCCCACCTCCCAGGCGTGACGAGCAAAATGTATCCCAGATGCTTCAAAACGTCTCCGAGGGGGCAAAATGATTCCCAGCTGAGAACCATGAGCCTAACTCATCCCTGTCCCCACCACTAACTAGACAAGAGTCTGCTACTTGGCCCACTTCTGTATCCACAGGGCCTGACGCAAGACAGACCCCGGACAGCCCACTGCAGGAATGAGCAAATGAGAAAGCAGAGGGGGAAGCAGGCTGAGAAGGAGAACCGGCAGCAGAGGCAAAGGGGTGTGTGTGTGTGTGTGTGTGTGTGTGTGTGTGTGGTCCCCAGGGGCCAAATGCCACACAGCAGGGGAAAGATGGAAACTTAGCTGAGGACCCACCATCAGGGGAGGAGGAGGAACCAGAGAGAAGGCAACGTCAATCAGAGAGGCTGAGGGAGGAGAGCGTCTGGGAGGGGCAGGCAGCAGTGCCCAGAGCAGCGGAGGTGGAGGCGCCTGGAGAGAGTGGGCCCAAGGGTAGAGGGCGAAAGCCAGACTGTCCGGAAGGCACAAACGGAGGCGGTAAGGACGAGGCTGTCGTTAGGAGGGCTTGGAGCACAAAGAGAAGAATGCGATGGAGGAGGCTGGGGCACAGGCTAGTCCCCCAAACTGAGGGCCTCGGGAGCAGCTAAGGCAAAGATACAGCACGCGCTCCAATCTGCTACTGCCACACCCACGGCAGGCATCACCAATCAATCGCAGAACTCGTTCCTAGTGTTCACAGGTGCTGACTCAGAATCCTTCTCAGCTGGGCCCTCCAGGCCACCACTCCCAAGGAAATGGGCTTGAACCTGGCCGTGCTTTATCTGCAGCCCCCCGACTCCCCAGTCTCCCCAGCAGTGGGGACCTCATTACCTCCCGGACCGGCCCAGAAGCACTTTAGGTCATTGTGCTTTATCCCAACATCCCGGGTGGGGGCGGTTCCTAGTTGCCTGCTCCCAACAGATTCTGATGGGGGGCCCTTGACACTCACCCACACACTGGCTCCACTGGGAGTGCGGGGTGAAGCCCTGGGGGCAGCCACAGCGGTAGCCCCCCAGCTCGTTCTGACAGCCGTGCCGACAGCGATGGGGCCCGTCACATTCATCCACATCTGCGAGACAGAGACCGGGTGGCAGGACTCGCCCGGTGGCCCTGGGGACCACAGCCCAGGCCCAGAGCCCTCCCAAAGCCCAGCTCTACCTTCGCAGCCATGACCTGAGCTGTCCAGGGTGAAACCTCGGTGGCACTCACAGCTGAAGCTGCCCGGGGTGTTGAGGCAGTGCCCCCGGGTGCCACACGGGCCAGGCTGGGCCAAGCACTCGTCGTTGTCTGCAGAGGACAGGGAATGGACAGGACAGCCTAGCGGTTAGGGGATTCACGGCCAGCACCACAATGCTGGGCCTACCCAGCCCCCGGACAAGTCACTGGCCCTCTCCGTGCCTCAGTCTCCCCTTCTGTGAAATGAGATCCGTAGCGGCTCCCACATCACAGAACTGCCTTGAACGTTTGAGATGAAGCACGTATACGACTTCCTTTGAATCTTGTCTGCGGCACCTCAAAGCTGTGTGGCCTGGGGTGGCTGACTTACCCCCTGTGGGCCTGTCTCCCCAGCTGTAGCACAGAGATGGTAACACCTCCCTCACCGCGGTTTTGGGAGATGAATCCAGTCACACACAGGGCTCGGGACAGTGCTCAGCACGGGACTCAAAGATGAACAAAACCCCTTTTCCTGGGGGTAACAGCGCACTCTGTCCTCGCGGACACCGGACCATCATGACATGTCAGCCTGGATTATGGACTGAAAGTGGCTGTCCCCCCTCCAGTCCAGATTGGTATGTTGAAGCCCTAACTCCACAGAGTGATGGTGTTTGCAGGTGGAGCCTCCGGCAGGGGCTTCAGTTTAGATGAGGCCGTGAGGGTGGGGTCCTGAGGACGGGGTTAGCGCCCTTGTAAGAAGAGACACCAGAGAGCCTGCTCTCCCTGCCATGGGAGCACACCGCGAGAAGGCAGCCATCTGCCAGCCGGAGGAGAGCCCTTACCAGAAACCGACCAGGCCGGCACCCTGGCCTTGGACTTCCAATCTCCAGAACCGCGTGCAACAAGTGTCTGTCGTTCAAGCTGCCCAGTCTGTGGTTTTGTGCCATCAGTGCGAGCAGAGACGGGCTGGTTACCAGACAGTGTGGCTACCGTGCTAATGGCCCATGCTGGGAGTTTAGGGAGTGAACAGTGCATCTCCAGGGTGGGGCGGGGGGAACCCTCGTTTTGGCTCCCTAGGGTATGAAGATTGACACCAGACGCCTCCCTTTGGGGACCTGGGATCTCTCTTGGGTATGAGAGACGCTGGGGACCTGGGCTCCTCAGCCACAGTGGCTCCTGTATCTGCTGCTGGTGTCATCCGTCATGCCTGAGCCGTCCTTTGAGGGGCCACAGAGACTAGCCCTGGATTCCTGCCAGGATTTCACCAGAGAGAGGCCCCTGGCACGACTATGGTCTCTCTCCCTTGCATCCACAAAGCAGGCCAAGGGTCAGGGGGCATACTGTGGTCATATAAGTTTGATCTTCTAGTTTAATCATAAGCAAACAGAGGCCCTGAGACCCAAATCTGGCCCACTGCCTGTTTATCATAAACAAATTTTATTGGCACACAGCTATGCCCATTCATTTATGACATGTTGTCTATGACTGCTTTTGGCCTACAATGGCAAGACTGTTTTTTTTAATGTTTATTTATTTATTTTTGAGAGAGAGAGAGAGAGAGAGAATGAGTGCAAGTTGGGGAGGGGCAGAGGGAGAGAGGGAGAGAGAGAGAGGGAGAGAGAGAGAGAGGGAGGGAATCTGAAGCAGGCTCCAGGCTCTGAGCTGTCAGTACAGAGCCTGACACAGGGTTCGAACTCACGAATCATGAGATCATGATCTGTGCCAAAGTCGGGTGCTTAACTGACTGAGCCACCCAGGCACCCCAACCGTAGAGCCTTTTACAGAAAAAATTTGCAGACCCTTGATCTAGTTAGCCTAAGACCACCCACCAGGGGTATAGGCTATACAGATGTGAATCGTGAATGATCTGGAGCCCTCGATCCCTGGTAACTACGCAGTGGGGAGCCTGGCTGAGATTTTCAACTCTGTTCCAGAGAGAGAAGTCCCACGGGAGCTTGCTGGGTGTCTGCACTGGCTCACGGGCCCGCATGTGTATGTGCAAACAGCTACAAACTCATACAGATGCCACATTAAGTGTGCTCATCTTAGGAAGCAGGGAAGATAACTTGAATGTGCAGAAAAAGAGAAATGCATCTTGTTTCAAGGCTTGGAAGGCTCTTCCCCAGATGGGCACGTGACTCCCTCCTTCACCTCTGTCAGCTCTTTGTACAAAAGTCCCTTTGGATGTGGCTTCTCCTGATCCCTAGTGGAAAACTTGCAGCCTTCCTGATCTCCTTACTCTGCTTCACTTTATCTTTCTCTCATGCCATGCATCACTTTCCAACAGGCTATGGTGGTAGCTTACTGTTTGTTTGTTTTTAATTTTTTTTTAATGTTTATTTGTTTTTTAGAGACAGAGAGAAACAGAGCAGGAGCAGGGGAGGGGCAGAGAGAGAGGAAGACACAGAATCCGAAGCAGGCTCCAGGCTCCGAGCCGTCAGTACAGGGCCCGACGCAGGGCTCAAACCCACGGACTCTGAGCCGAAGTCGGACATTTAACTGACTGAGCCACCGAGGTGCCCCTTTGCTGTTTGTGTCTATTTGGAGTCCCTATTAGCAGGGACAGTCCATGGCGGCAGCAAGCTTGTCTCCTGTGTTCATTGCTGCACCTTCAGGGTTTAGAACAGGGCGAGGCAAACGGCTCCTGTAGAGGGACAGCTAGGAGGTATGTGTGACTTTGTGGCAACGACTTGGCTCTGACTCTGTTATTTTAGCGCAACAGCGACTACAGACCCTATGCAAATGAATGGGCGTGGCTGTGTGCCAACCAAACTTTGTCAACAGAAGCAAGTGGGGGGCTGGGCAGGCCTGACCTGAGGGTTGGAGTCCAAAGACCTCCGGGCCAGAGCACAGCCTGGTCCACTGTAGGTCTCAGTAGGTGTGGGCTGAGTGGACTAGTGGGAGCCTGAATGGGGCCACCCGTGGCTGGGCTTGGCCCCCAGGGGAGGTCTGGATCTCCCAGGCCACGAGACACTAAAAAGCGATGGGAGTGACAGTTGCCCCTGCAACTCTGGCTTCGGAACCAACTTCCGCTCTGGACCCCGTGAGACCGTAGGAGAGAGACCCATCAGGGACCGGTCAGGGGCAAAGGTGAGCGTCCTGGGCTGAGGTCAGAGGGACTCCTCCTCCCAGGTCCCTAGGGCAAGGAAGGAGACCGAAGTCCTAGGCATTGGCAGGATGTGGGCACCAACAGAGCAGGGGCTTTGTTCTGACCCCCTCTGTGTCCCCGCCGTCTGGCACACACGGGGGGCTTGCCGCTTATTTGGAGAACAAGTGAGCGAAGGCCAGCGTCACGTGCCAGGGGCTGGGAGGGGTGAGAGGACTCACCGAGGCAGGCCTGGTGGTGCTGGGTGAAGCCGGGGGGACAGTGGCAGGTGAAGGAGCCGACGGTGTTGATACAGAAGAACTGGCAGTTGTGGTTCCTGGAGGAGCACTCGTCCAGGTCTGCAGCACAGACGTCCCCGCGGGCTCAGGGCAGGGCCCCCCCGGGGCCGGGGGCTTCCCAGGGGAAAGACCCGGGGGTGAGCGGCCGGGGATGTGCCCGGGGCATCCCCGGGGGGTCGGGGACGAAGCCCCACAGGGCCTGGGGGGGGGGGGACATCACCTCTGCAGGTCCTGCCGTCCTTCTCCAGCAGGTAGCCTCGGGGGCAGGTGCACAGGAAGCTGCCCTCGGTGTTTTTGCAGAGGAAGGTACACGGCGTAGGCATCTGGCCACACTCGTCTACATCTAGAGGGTTGGTAGCATGTGGGGTGGGGGGGGTTGGTGTCAGACAGATGTCCCCCCCAGGGGGTCAGGGGCTGGGGTCTCCACTCAGGTCCTGCTGAGGCCTCCTTCCCAGGCCCGAACCAATCAGAATCTATGGGCTTATACAAGGAATGGACGCTTTTTCTGTAAAAAGCCAGAGACTAAACATGTTTGCCCTTGCAGGCCACATGGTTCCGGTTCCAACTACTCAGCTCTGCCTCTGTGGCAGGAAAGCAGCCACAGAGGGAGAGGAAACCAAATAAAACTGCCAATAAAACTTTATTAACAAAAATAAGCAGAGGGCCGGACTAGGCCCTTGAGCTGGAGGGAGTTTGCTGACCCCTGACTTCAATGAACACCTGCTACACGACGAAACTGAAAATCTTAGGATGCACAAAGTAACAGGAGGAAAGTTGCCCAAATGAAGTCGGGGCTGGGGGCGGGACTGGGGATGCTCTGCTTCCCGGGTTCGGCCGGAAGCATAGGCCAGGTGCTGTGCAGAGGGAGCAGGGCCGGGCCAGGCCAGGGGATGGGGGCGGGAGGCTCACCCAGGCAGGCTGTGGCAGCAGCATCCGGTGCGTACCCAGCCTGGCAGCGACAGCGGAAGGAGCCGAGGCTGTTGATGCACTCGCCGTGAGGGCAGAGGTCAGCGAGCATGCGGCACTCGTCCACATCTGGGGACAAGCAGGGCTCAGCTGCGCTGGCTGCCTCGGGTCCCTGGGGCACACCTCCACCCTTCTGGCCGGCAGCCTTCTCCCCCGGGAGAGGCTCAGCCTCTACTTGCCCCGCCTGACCCCAGGGACCCCTCCCCGAGGCTGTGAGTCCCGCCCCGGACTCACTAATGCAGCTCCTTTCACTACACCCCGAGAGCACCTGGCAGGGGGAACATGCCCTCCCGCAGCCTCACTGCAACACCTCAGGGCACACGCACACAAATGCGGAAGCACAGGCAGAGGTACACACACACTGCACGCCAGTCACAGGCCGACACTCCTGCAGAATCACAGGGACACACGTTCCGCGGCTCCTCTGTCTCCCCCGCCCCCCCCAGACACACCCTCGTCAGACCTGGGGGTCACCGCTGCTCGCTTGGGGTGACCTGTCCCACCCTTGCTGACACGCTGGATGAGACACACTCGTGCACGCAGTCACTCACACTCACTCACACACCTACCCGCCCTGGTGGAACTCGCTGGAATCCAAAGCACACGGACCCACCTTCCGGCACATGCTCCTCATGCGGCCGGCACGCACAACACACACACCAGTGAATGCACACCGGTCTGCACCCTTTTTCACACACTCCCCGATGAGCCCGCAGAGAACAAAGAACACACACACATCGGCTCACACACCTGTTCACCCGCTCGCCCGAGTTCATGCACGTGCACAGCAACGAACGGGGTCCGGTTCGCACTGGCTCGCACACCCCAGCCCCCTCTGGGACACAGACACGACCGAGAACAAATGCCCCACCCACCTTGGCCTTCGGCGGTGTAGCCTGAGCCGTGGGGGCACAGGGTCCCGTGGGCAGAGGTGCCAGGCAGGGGACAGAGCTCACAGCGGGGTCCCCAGCCCCGGCCGCCCCCACAGCAGCACTGGGCCCTAGTGACGGCCTCACCGCTGCTCGAGCGAGCCTGGCACGTGGCCTGCAGCACCTCGGAGAAGCAGGGCCCCCGCCGGACGTCTGCAGAGAACGGGGCAGGCGGGTGGGTGGCAGGCACCTGCCGTCCAGGGCCCCCTTCCCCCCGGGGTCCGGCGGCACCGAGAGTCTAGCAAGGGCTCCCAGGTGCCTCCGACACAGCTGTGCGTGGGCGCAGGGCGCAATCTTCCAGACCGCTGTCACCTAGCACTCTCAGATGCCCTCCGGGGGCCGAGGCCGAGGCAGAAGCTGCAGACCCGTAGGGTCAAGAGACGCCTGTGGCCGCGGACAGCACGGACGGTCAAGGGCAGCACGGGGGCCAGGGAACACTAGGGAGGAGGTGTGAGTGGCAGTGGGCCGGACAGACAGACAGCGGGGACAGAGCAGATGGAGGACATCCAGGGAAGTGGACAGGACAGGCTGGAGCCTGGACTGGGTGAGGAAGAGGAGGCTGGTGGGGACTCGAGGGGGCTGGCCCGCGGCTCCAGGCCGAGGCAGGGGCATGGCTGAGATGGGGCGGGGGCGGGGGTTGGCCTGGGAGAGCTGTACCCGTCATGCGTGGCCACACTCACCGTGACACTCAGTGCCAGCGGGGCTGGGCTGGAAGCCCTTGTCGCAGTCACACTGGAAGCTGCCCGCGGTGTTGACGCAGCGGCCGTTGGCACACAGGCGGGGCTGCGCGTGGCATTCGTCCTCATCTGGGGCGGGAGGGATGAGGCCGGTGGGGAGGCCGGAGCCCCGCAAGCCAGCCTCCCCTCACCCTGCACGCTCCCTTCCCACCACATTCTCCTGCTTTGACTCGTCTCCCCCGGGGGGGCCCTGCACCCCCAAGCACACCCATACCTGTGCAGCCCTCCCCGGAGCCAGGCTGAGGCCGCAGGCCTGGGGGGCAGACGCAGGCGAAGGTGCCGATGAGGTTCTTGCACAGCATGCCCCGCTCGTGACAGTCCTGCTGACCGTCCGCACACTCGTCCACATCTGCGGATGACCAGGGAGAGAGGGGGCCAAGGTCAGGCGCCCCGTGGCCTGGCCGCGGGGGCCCAGGTCCCATTTCCCTCTGTGCCCTTGGGTACCGAAAGTACGAAGCTGAGGGGTCGGGACTGTCCCAACACCTGTGTCCCCCTGCCCACGTCAGGGTCAGTGAATCCGTCCGGCCTTAAACATGGTCCCTAGAATGCTAACCCTGAGACAGCCCTGGAGGGACCAAGTCCCAGCCCAGAGTTTCTCAGCTTCGACACTAAGGACATTTGGGACCAGAGACTTCCTCGTGGTGGAAGGTCTTTCTGTGTGCTGTAGCATATTCAGCAGTATCCTTGGCTACTCGATGTCTGCAGCAGCCCCCACACCCAGCTGTCACAATGAAAACTGTCTCCAGGGGTGCCCGGGGGGCTCAGCTGGTTCAGCATCTGACTCTTGATTTCGGCTCAGGTCCTAATCTCATGGTTCGCGGGTTCGAGCCCCTCCTTGGGCTCCAAGCTGATGGCACCGACCCTGTTTGGGATTCTCTCTCTCCCTCTCTCTCTGCCCCGCCCCTGCTCTCTCTCTCAAAAGAAATAAATAAACGTTTTTTAAAAACCTGTCAGGGAGCGCCTCGCGGCTCAGTCGGTTGAGCATCCAACTTTGGTTCAAGTCATGATCTCTGTGAGTTTGAGCCCCGCCTTGTGCTCTGTACTGACAGCTCAGAGCCCGGAGCCTGCTTCAGATTCTGTCTCTCCTTCTCTCTCTCTCTCTGCCCCTCCCCTGCTCATGCTCTGTCTCTCTCTCTCTCTCTCAAAGATAAATAAAACATTAAAAAAACCACAAAACTGTTGGGGAGCCTGGGTGGCTCAGTCGGCTAAGTGTCTGACTTTGTCTCAAGTCATGAGCTCACAGTCGGTGAATCTGAGCCCTGCGTCGGGCTCACTGCTGACAGCACAGAGCCAGCTTCAGATCCTCTATCCCCCTCTCTCTGCCCCTCCCCTGCTCATGTTCTCTTAAAAATAAATAAAAACATGAAAAATAAAGGTCTTCAGGCATCACCACCACACGTCCCCTGGGAGACACAGTAAGAGCCCTCACGGTCCTACTCAGCTCAGGGCGAGCCCAGCAGCCACTGCAGAGGCCACCAGAACCACTGGCCTGCTAAGACTGGAGACCCCATTTTCATGACGACAGAAGCACCACTCACAGAAGAGCACCCACCGCACCTCACTGCCTCAGTGCTGCCCTCACTCCATTTCTTGGTGCTCCCCCTTGGGCACAGGCTCGCATTTCCCTATCTTCTCCAGGATCGAGGTATGGGGAGCCCGGGGCCCCGCCCGCCTCTCCTGCACATCATACCTCTGCACATGGCCCCGTCCTCCCTCAGGGCGTAGCCGGCCGGGCAGGTGCACACGTAGGAGCCCTCAGTGTTGTGGCAGCGGAAGGCACAGAGCAGGGGGTTCAGGGAGCACTCGTCGATGTCTGGGGAGGCCAGGGGAGGGGCGGGCTGGGCAGGGTCTGCCTGTGGGATCCACACCCCCGCCCTCAGGCCAGCCACCAACGCCCCCCATCACACAGCCCAGAGGCAGGCAGGGTCGTACCCTCGCAGGTCACCATGGGGCCGGGCTCAAAGCCGTCGGCGCAGGCACATTCGAAGCCTCCGATGACATTAGTGCAGGTGCCTTTGCCACAGGGGTGCCCGACAGCGCACTCATCTATGTCTGGCGTAGGCGGGAAGGGAGCCGTCAGGACCCGCAGAGAGCCTCCCGCCCTCGCTATCTCCACATTATCCTGTCCGCACCCCCTGAGTGCCACCGACCACACGGGCCTGATCTGGCGCAACTCCGGGCTGCACGCGGGATGCGCGTGCTCAGTGGGTTGGCCTGAGTGGGCAACTGACCTCTGCCCTGTCTGCTCCGCTCCTTCCTTCCGGGCGCGTGGGCGGGCTGGTCACTCACCCACACAGCGGATGCCTGTGAAGTCCAGGCTGTAGCCAAAGGGACACTCGCAGCGGAAGGACCCATCGGTGTTGACGCAGAGGCCGTTAGTGCAGACGCCGGGGTTCTCCACGCACTCATTCACGTCTGCGGGAGGCGGGGGTGCCAGACACGGCATCAGTCACGCCCCGGCCACACTCGGGGGGTCTCTTCCTCCCCTCCAGGCCGGTGCGGTCCGGGCCACCCACTGGGCAAGAAGGGAGCCTGAGACTTGGGAACGGGGGACAGACAGAGCCCAGACAGGGCTAGGCGGCTGCGAGGGGCCTTTGGCCCGTGGGCGAGGGGCTCACCTTCCCGAGAGTCATCCGGGCCTGGGACAGCCCCATGGCCGAAGGGGCAGAGCTCCTGAAAGGCAGCTGGACACCAAGAAGGGAAGGGGGTGAGGGTCAGGGGCTGCTGCGGCCCCTAGAGCCCCCCCGAGCGTGTGTAGGAAACCAAACAGATGTGGGCCGGCAGGCGGAATCTAAGGGGAGACAGACAGGGCAGGAAGCTCACCGCTGCCCTCCTGAGGACACAGCTCACAGGGGTAGTTCCAGCCCTCGCCAGGCTTCTGGCTGCAGCAGCACCGGGCCTTGGTGGTGTTGAAAGCTTTGGGCACAGAGCACTTCCCGGCCTCAAAGTGGGTGAAGCAGAAACTCTGCCGCATGTCTGTGGGGTGACCCCCCACAGGGAAACATTAGAAAGGTCATCGGTAGTGCCCTGATCACCACCCCAAGGTGGAGGCCCCAAGAATGGAGGGCCCAGACCCTACCAAGTGGCCAATCAGGACCCCCCCATTGTGGTGATTGGCTCCGAGATGGACATGTGACCTACACCGGGCCAATGAGGGCCAGCCCTGGGGCTTCTGCTGGACCCCTGGGAATCCCTTCCAGTGACACCCCACATCCACAGCTGTGCCAAGGGGAGCACACTCAGCCAGTTATTCGTGGCTCAGAAAGCCCCTTCCTGGAGAGGCGAAGCAACTGATTCCAGAGAGCCAGAGGACCTGGGACATGAGACCCCAATCATCATCGTGGACCCCCCTCATCAGCCCTGGACTCCCATCAGCCTGAGAAGTCCTCAAGGGCAGGTTGGGGTCTGAACAACAAACACTGATTGGGTTGCCCTGCCCTCTGCTTTGCTGCCCCTAACCGGGGAGAGACGATGCTGGCTTGGATTGGTTGAGACTAGCCCACACACTGGACAAGGCGGGCCTGCTGAAGTGAGGCCAGCCCACGGAGGGCAACCACAGCCACTACAGGACAACCAAAGCCCAGGACACCAGGTTAGCCCAGACTGGACCAGGATAGCCCTCCGTGCAAGTGACTTGTCTGGCGCAGAGGCTGTTTGGACTAGAAAAACCCCACCAATGCCGGGAAGCACCTCTGCCTGGGCAGAGCTCCTGGAGATCCATGCAGGAAACTGCAGCCCCCTTTTCGGGGTGGCCCCACTCTTCTCGCCCTACCTTCCACCTCTTCTCAAAGAGAGAGCCACAGACTCACCAAAGCAACGGTGCCTGTTGTCAGAAAGGACGAAGCCAGGTGGGCACAGGCACTGGAAACTCCCAGGGCTGTTGGTGCAGGTGCCAAAGAGGCAGAGGTTGGGTCCTTCCAAGCACTCGTTGATGTCTGGGGGGGCAGGGACACGAGCTAGGTGGAGTGCAGGCAGGACCTCTGCCAGGGTAGGACAGCCTCAGCTGTCGGGGGAGGAGGGGGCGGACAGAGTGGCAGCCCAGCCCGGGCGGGTCCGAGAACTGACAGACACGGGCCAGGGGCCCTCGGGATGCAGTGAGCCAGAGCACCAGCTGGGCTGTGTTGGGGGCGGGGGAGGAGTCTTTCCTAGAAGGTATCTCCGGGACAGGGGTCATGGTCAGGAAAAGTTCATCTTTAGAGACTGACCGTGTACAAAGCTAACCAGGATCAGATAAACCTAGCTTATGCTGGATGAGGTTAGCTCATACTGTACTTAGGGGAGCCCAGAGAGAATAGATCAGAAGAGAGGGTCCAGACTGATCTAGGTCAGCCCACCTGCCTAGGCCAGACTGGTCCAGAGTAGCCGACTCGGTACAAAGTCACCCAGACAGGGACTTACACCAGGGGGAACTCGGGCCAGACTGGTCCCTGACCACCACCCACCAAGAGTGAGGAGTTCTCTGGGCCCTGCAAGCCCACACCCATGCCCATTTTGTAGGATCCATGAAGAAGAAGCCTCTGGGCCCCAGAGAGAGACCCTGAGCCGAACATCCAAAATAATCCTCGTAACAGAAGTTGTGTACACAGCTGTGTTGGGTGCTGGGCTAAGGACGCCTCCACCCTCACCAAGACCCCAGCTGGCATTCCCATTTCACAGATGGGGAAACAGAGGCCCAGAGAGACACTCACCGACACAGCGGTCATTCTGCACCTGGAAGCCAGGGGGACAGATGCAGCGGAAGGAGCCCTCGAGGTTCTGGCAAGTGCCTGGCAGGCAGGTTCCCGCGAGGCTGAAACACTCATTGGTGTCTGGGGAGAGGAAGGCGAGGGGTCCCAGCACCAGCCTGTGCCAGGGGTTCACCTGGGACTGGGACCAGCACCTGTAGTCACTGCATGATGACCAAGGGCCCCAGAACAAGTCTTCGTGGGTCCAGGGGAAGAGTTGAGACTCAGGAAAAAAGAGACAGCCTGGGAAAGATATTCTGGGTCCTAAAGTGGGGCTTATAGGTGAAGCTATGTGGTGTCCAAGGGAAGGAGCAAGGCCCCTAATCTTAAGCCACTTACAGACCCCCTTCATGATTTCTGTGTAATCCATGTAGCACCTTGACTATTCTTTATTTCAGAAAACTTAGGGTTTTTAAAAAAAATTTTTTTTAAGTTTATTTATTTTTGAGAGAGAGAGAGAGAGAGACCAAGCGTGAGTAGGGGAGGGTCAGAGAGAGAGGGAGACACAGAATCCGAAGCAGGTTCCAGGCTCTCTGAGCTGTCAGCACAGAGCTGGACACAGGGCTTGAACTCGTGAGCTGTGAGATCATGACCTGAGCTGAAGTTGGACGCTCAACTGACCGAGCCACCCAGGCGCCCCATAAACTTAGGGCTTTTTAAAAGCATTTTTTAAGTTTATTTATTTTGACAGAGAGACAGAGAGTGTGTCCAGGGGAGGAGCAGAGAGGGACAGAAAGAATCCCAAGCAGGCTCCGTGCTTTCAGTGCGGAGCCCCACACGGGGCTCGAACTCATGAACTGCGAGATTGTGACCTGAGCCAAAACCAAGAATCGGATGCTTAACCAACTGAGCCACACAGGTGCCCTGAAAACTCAGGTTTTTAAGACAGCCTTACCCTAAACCACAAATCCTGGGAAAACATGGATGTGATGTGCTAGTTGTATTTCCTTTTATACCTTAAAATAAGTGCATGATTATGAAATGGAACCATCATCACTTGGAAGTATGAACTGCAGGTCAACTTGGAGCAAGGTGCTGGCAGAGATGACTCCCCACTCCAAGGCGAGACTCACCTATGCAGTTCTTCCCGTCAGCCGTGAGCTCAAAGCCATCCTGGCAGAGGCAGTGGAAGGAGCCAGCTGTGTTGAGGCACTGGCCAAATCGGCACACCTGCCCCACCAGGGTGGTGCATTCATCCATGTCTGCAGAGGGGATATGGGCGGATGGGGTCACCCATAGTCCTGGGGCTCTGAGCCTCCCTTGCACTCTGTCCACAATGAAGTTAAGTTGATGGCAGGGACTTCAATTTATCATGTATTCATGTGCTAGGCTCTGTATATCCAACTATCCAATGAGGCAGATAGCAGTATTTTCTAGTACAAGCACTTAAAGCTATGAATTTGCCTCTGGGTACTCCATTAGCTGAACTCCACAAATTTTGTTGTGTTTTCATTTTCATTTAAGTCAAAAATATTTTCTGACTCCCCTTATGATTGCTTCTTCGATCTCTGGATTCTTTAGGAATATACTGGTTAATTTCCAAATATTTGGAGATTTTTCGGAATGTCTTTCTGTGACTGGTTTCTAGTTTACTTCCCTTACATTCTGAGGACCTACTTTGTGTGACTAAAAGTCTTTTTAATTTTCTAAGGTTTCTTTTATGGCCCAGAATATGGGTTTTCCTGGTAAATGTCCAGGTGCACTTGAGAAGGATGTGTGTTCTGGAATGTTCTATAAATACTGACCAGGTCTAGGTGATTGACAGTGTTGTTCAGATCTTCCTTATCCTTACTGATTTTCTATTTGTCCCCTCTCCTACTGAGGGTAAGTGTTGAAGTCTCCAACCGTAACTGTGGGTTTATCTTTTTTTTTTTTCAGCTCTGTCATTTTTTACTTTGTATGTTTTGAAGCTCTGTTGTTAGATGCATATGTATTTATGGTTGTTATGTCTTCTCAAGGAATTGGTCTCTTTATATGATATCTTTTTTCATCTCTGCTAACATTTCTTGTTATTACTGTCTGTTTGGTCTAACATTAACATAAGTAGGTACTACTATTAATCTCCTTTTTGCAGAAGAGGAAACTGAAGCCCAGAGAGGTAAAAGGTAAAACGACTCATCTGGGGTCACACAGCTGGCAGGTGGCAAAGCTGGGATTTGAATTCATGTTGCCTTACTTTGGAATTCATGCTTTTAACCACCGCACCCAGGTGGCAGCATCACACCACCCAGGTCTGTGCTGTGTCCTCTATACTGTCCACCCACTGCCGTCACCCTGAGCGTAAGCTCTAGCGAGAGACCTCCTGACGCCTGACTGTGGGGTCGGTGGGAAATTTTGTGGTTGACTATTTTAGAGGGAGCACCGACCACTGGGGTTGCTTTTCTGAAGGGATCCCTGGGGCCAGACCCTTTATTTCAGAGGGGTGCCCTCAAGCTGAGGACCCACTTTTCAGGGCGGGGCAATGAGGCCCACCCACCGGCCCAGGGGCTCACCGATGCAATCTCCACGGTGTGTCGCCACGAAGCCAGGGAAGCAGAGGCAGTTGTAGGAGCCAACAATGTTCTTGCAGGTCCCATTTCCGCATGGCTGCCGGTCACACTCGTCGACGTCTGCCAGAGCAAAGCCCCCAAGCCCCTTCCGGCTCACCCAGGGCATCAGGAGGCTCAGGGACTGAGGGCCTGGCTGGACCCAGCCCACCTCTCCTGCACCTAGCCCTGTCCGGATGGATGGGCAGTGACCCCTGGGGGGGGGAGGTGGCTGGAAAGAGCCCCTGAAACGATTTATCACTCCCGTTTTGCAAACCGAGGCATAAGGAGGTGAATAAAGGTCATATATCCAAGGTCTTAAGTGCTAGGACTCAAACCTGGGTCTGTCTGTGAACCAGATGGATGAAAGCACTGCCCTCACAGGGGACGTGTGCACCTGAGGTCCCTCTGGCTTGGCGGCCTGGCTCTCCGGGGGGGATCAGGAAGGGACGCTCACCGGTGCACAGGGTCTGGTCCGCCGATGCCTGGAAGCCACGGTGACAGAGGCAAGTGTAGCTGCCCTCGGTGTCCACACAATCGCCATGGCTACAGATGTTTGGCATCTCCCGACACTCGTTCAGTCCTGGGGGAGGGCAGGCAGTGTGGTGTCCCCAGAACCCCACCTCCACACACACCTACACACGCCCACACACACACACACACACACACACACGCCTGGCGCTTGCCGAGCTCTTGCGTGCAGTGATGGGGAAGCCGGAACCTGCCTGGAAGCCCCCGCTCAAGCTGCTGCCAGACCAGCACCATGCTCCCATCCCCCCCCCTTCCAAGCCCCCTATTAACAGGTGCTCGGCATCCCCAACCACCCCATGGCACAGCCGAGGAGAAAGACCCGGATGGAGCCGTTCCCTACTCAAGTCACAGGGCTTGTCCCTGCCCGCCAGGTCCCACAGCCCACCCCCTCGGCTCCCTGCCCTGCAGCGTGCTGGGGTCCCCGCTCACCCACGCAAGCCCCGCTCGGCGACAGCTTGTACCCTCGGGCGCACTTGCAGCGGTAGCTGCCAGGGATATTGATGCAGTCGGCGTTCTGCTGGCAGGGGCTCTCCCCGCTGGCACACTCGTTCACGTCTGTGGGATACAACCGACAGGCAGGAGTGCGGGAGGCTTCCTTGCCAGGTCCCAACCCCAAACCCTGCCCCGGGCTTTGCGGCGGGGAATCCCTCTGGAAGTGGCCGGAACCAGAGGGAGGCTGGTTATGTGGGTTGGAGGCCCCCTTGGAAAGGCATCGGCCCCGCTGTACAGAAAGGGAAACTGAGGCTTATGGAGCTTAAGTGACTTGTCCAGAGGGCATGGGAGGGGGGGAACGAGCCTCCCACCCAGGGCTGGGGAGGCCGGGCAGGTGGCACCTTCGCAGACCAGCAGCACGCCGTTGTAGCTGAAGCCTGTGGGGCACTCGCAGCGGAAGCTCCCGATCTGGTTGATGCAGATGCCATTGGCACAGATGGCGGGGATCTCCCCACACTCGTCGATGTCTGGGGAGGACGTCGGCCGTCAGGGGCAGCCCAGCCCCAGGGAACACCTGGGGACCCTGGGCCAGGGGGCCATGCAGTCTGGGAGAAGGGGTGGCCACAAACGAGCACACTGGAAAAATTCTGCGGCAGCTGAAGTCTTTCTGACACCAGAAAGAGATCAGGATGTGGGACGAAAGACAGAGAACAGAGGGGGGTGAGCGTCTCTCAACTGAAAACACGTTCACCGCAGCCCAGTGAGTCTGCCTCTGCCTCAAGGGGTCTGCTGGGGTCAACAGCCCCTGCGAGATCAGGAAGCCACATGGGGGGGGGGGGGGTCCTGGGACAATGCTGAGCAAGAAACCAGAAGCGTCTGCAGAGGAATGGGTAGCGAACCATGGTCCATCCGCATGATGGAATGTAACCCAGCCTTACAAAGGGGTGAAACACTGACATGCTACGACGTATAGGCGAGCCCTGAATGCACGATGCTCAATGGGAGAAACCAGATGCAGGAACAGATATTGTACAATCACTGATGTAAAATGCCCGGAAGAGCAAATCCATAGGCACAGAAAGTAGAACAGGGTTGCCGGGGGCTGGCTGAGGGGGAACGGGGGGTGTCTGCTCATGGGGACCGGGTGTCTTTTTGCGTGATGAAAATGTTCTAATGTAGGGGTGCCTGGGTGGCTCAGTCGGTTAAGTGCCCAGTCTTGGTTTGGGCTCAGGTCGTGATCTTACGGTTCGTTGAGTTCAAGCACCGCGTCGGGCTCTGTGCTGACAGTGCAGAGCCTGCTTGGGATTCGCTCTCTCCCTCTCTTCCCCTCCCCAACGTCAAAATAAATGGATAAACTTAAAAATAAAATGTTCTAACTTAGTGGTGATGGCAGCACAGCTCTGTGAAGACACGGAAAACCACTGAATTGTACTTACGATGGGCGAGGCGTGTGGTATGTGAGTTATACCCCAAAAAAGCTGTTATCTATACAGTTGATGCTTAAACAGCACATGTTCAACAGCACATGTTCAAACTGCACAGGGCCACTTAGCTGTGTGTATTTTTTATATAAATATAGTATAGTGCTATAAACGTGTTTTCCTTTTTTTTTTTTTTTAATGTTTATTTATTTTTAGCGAGCACAGGTTGGGGAGGGGCAAAGAGACAGGGACAGGGGATCCAAAGCAGTCTCTGGGCTGATAGCAGCAAGCCCAATGCGGGGCTCGAACTCACGAACTGTGAAATCATGACCTGAGCCAAAGTCCGATGCTCAACTGACTGAGCCACCCAGGCACCCCTCCTTATAGGTATCCTAGTAACATTTTATGGACTGTGGCTTACTTTATTGTAAGAATGCGATATACAATACCTGTAACATATCAAACGTGTTAGTCTACTGTTGACCTCATCAGTAAGCCTTCTGGTCATCAGTAGACTACTAGTTAAGTTTGAGGGGGGCGTCAAAAGTTATATGCAGATTTTCAACTGCATGGGGTTCTGCGCCCCAAATCCTCGTGCTGTTCAAGGGCCAACTGTATAAAAAAGGAATCCAGAAGCAGACTAAGTGCCCATCCATGGGGGGCTGGCTGGGGACCTGGGGCGTGTCCACACGTGGAATACTACAAAGCAGGACAAGAGGGGGGCACTGCAGTCAGTCACTTGCCTGGGTCTTCACGGCTCGTTGGTGGCCAGAGAAAAGTGAGTCGCAAACCAGTACGCAGGGAATTATAGAATGAGAAAATTTCAAACTCCCCAGAAAACAGTGCCGTGCATTCTCAATGGGGACCTCTATGTATACTGAAATGCACGAAGAAGGGACTAGAAATCCTCGGGGCATGCAGCATGGGAACCTTGGGAGTTTGAAGGAGATTAGGTTTGATGTGGTAACGGCAGGGGAAGCAGATCTTATGTGCCATGCCCCGGTTGTTTAAAATAAGGAGAACACATCCTTATTGGGATAAAAACAGCCAGAAGCAGGTTCATCAGTTCCACGCCACACAGCTGAGCTGTGGCCTTCCAGGGATTAAGCTGCACACAACCTTGTTTGGCTTAGAAAGGAAGGCCATTCTGACACTTGCCACCACGTGGACGGACCGAAGGACACCGCGTGCAGTGACAGAAGTCGGTCACAGAAGGACACGTCCTGCGTGACCCCACTCACAGGAGGTCTGTAGAGCAGTCCCGTCCGCAGAGACAGAGTGGAGATGCTGGGAGCGAGGGGCGGGGCAGAGGGCAGGGGCGTCCGTGTTTCATGGGACAGAGTCTCGGTGTGGGGCGACAGAAAGTTCTGGAGACAGATGGTAGGAATGGTTGCCTGAGAGTGTGAGTGTGCCTGATGCCGCTGAACTGGACATTTAACAACGGTTACGGTGGTAAATTTCATGCTATACGTAGGTTATCAGAATTTTAAAAAATGAATAATAACAATAAAAATACTCTTACTTTTTTTTTTTTTTTTTTTAATAAAGGGAAGTATTCGGGGACATAACTCCTGGCCTGGTCTGGGAAGGCAGAAGTGTGGGCATGGGGCGGGGGTGGGTGGAAGGGGGAGGTCAGGGCCCTGGGGACAGAGGGACCTGGAGGCTGTCGGCAGGGGGACACAGTCACTCACCAAGGGGCTTCCCCGTGTGGATGTCAATGACGAAGCCGGGGGCCTGGTTTCCGCACAGGACCTGGTAGTCCACTGGGCAAAGGAGGACAGGGCAGAGGGTGCTGGGGCTGCAGGCTCCCAGGCAGGACACCCCCTCCTCTTCCTGATCCCAAGCCATGGCCTCCTCCAACCCTTGTAGCCCAGCCCTCACCCAGCCTCTGACAACTAGTCTCTCTGCCTCCCACCCGCTTTCACCAGCACTGGAAGAGCTACAGGCAGCCACCCACCCGCGCGGCGTGACCTTCCGACACAGAGACACAGAGACGCAGAGACGCGACCTCTCTCATCTACGCGTGAGTGCCGCTGGCCACACCCCACTGCCCTCTCCGGAACAGGCAGACTCTTCAGTTTGAATTTCAAGACCTTCACCCCCCGGCCCCGCCTTTCCAGCAGCGACTCCTGCCCTCCCGTTGCACTGATTTCATTACACGTCTGGAGGGGCTCTGCTCTCCACCGTCCATCCATCCCACATGGGAACTTTGCACATGCTGTTCCCTCTGCTGTTCCCTAGCAGAGCCCACTCCAGCCTCGAGGACTCAGGGCGGCCACAGGGAAGGCTCCCATGGGCTCCCTCCGACCCGCCACACTGGCACCAGCCGCTGATGGAGCCACCCTTGGGCTTCCCCGGGGCAGCCCACCCTGCCTAGTTGCATCCCGTTGGCAATGCCGAGATGCCGCCTACCAGACCGCGATCCCCAGGTGGGGCAGGTGTCTCCGGGCCCGCCAGGTGGACACGGGCAGGTATTTAGGCAGCGGCATCTTGCCACCTTTCCCCAGGTCCCCGCCCTGGCCGTCACTCGGCCTTCTACCCGCATCATCAGCTAGTATGGACCTCTGCCTTGTCTTACGCCACCTGCACCTCAAACTCAGGTGCACGAGATCCGAGCAGGTACCTAAGTCCCAGCACCCAAACCAAGGGTGACATGTGATCTGTCCTGACAGTCTCTTGACCAGAGCTGACTGTTTGCAGCTCCCTCTCAGCCTGCACAGCTCAGGTCTGCCCCGTTCTTGCTACCTAGAACGCAGACCAGGCCCACCACCCAGAAATGCCCAGTAACAATCCCCTCTCCATTGCCCCGCACGGGATGGACACCCACTGCCCCCCAAGTTCATGTCCACCCAGAACCTCTGAGTGTGACCATCTGGGGAAACGGGGTCTTTGTAGATGCAATCCAGAAAAGATGCGGACACCCTGGCTTAGGGTGGGCCCTGAATGCAATGACCGGTGTCCTTATAAGAAAAGGAGAGACACGCAGACACTTGGAGAGAAGAAACCACAGGAAGACGAAAGCAGAGATGGGGGACAAAGCTCCAAGCCGGGAACACAGGACGCCCAGAGCCACCGGAAGCTGGAGGAAGCAAAGAAGCACTCTAACCTGGAGCCTCTGGAGGGGGCACGGCCTCGCTGCCACCTTGGCTTCGGGCTTCTAGCCTTCAGAACTGGGAGAAAATTAATTTCTGGGTTTTTTAAGCCACCAAATTTGTGGCAATTTGTTGCCACGGCCCGAGGAAACTATTGGTCTCCGTCAGCCGGGGCTGCCATGACAAAATACCACACACTGGGTGGCTTAAACAGCAGATGCGTATTTCTCACGGTTCTGGAGGCTGGGAGTCCAAGACCAAGGTGCCGGCAGACTCGGGGTCTGGTGAGAGCTGCCTCCCGGTTCAGAGGTGGCCGTTTTCCTGCTATGTCCTCACATGGTGGAGATCGCCTCCCACACACGTCTTCTCGGAACGGCCCCCATCCCATTCAGGGGGCCTCCTAATCCCTTCCCCAGGGCCCCTCCTCCTAACACCACCGCCCTGAGGACCGGGGCTCCAACGCGTGAGTTTAGCAGGGGACACATTCAGCCCATAGCATGTGGGAACGTCCTTGTTGTCCACTCTCAATCACTGCCCCACTCCTGCGGCTCTTTCTGATTCCTGGGCTGGCCGCTAGATCATTCTACCAGCTCTCTTTCCAGCTGCCAGCATGGTCTGCTGCTCAGTTCTGCCTCCAGCCCTTTGCTCATGCTGTTCCCTGCCCGCAATACCCTTCTTCATCCCAAACAGTGTTTCAGCCGCTTTTCCCAGAGCTTCCCCGGGGTTGCACCTTCCGCTGCTCATGGGGCCCCTGGTGCCTCCGGCCAGTTTTGCTTTCCTCCCTGGCCCCAGGTACTCACTGACCCTCCCCCCAAAATAGTCTGTGAGTCTCCGAGGACCTTTACCACAAACGTAAGCTTCACTGATCCATTTTGAATCCCCAAATCTGCAACATACAAGGAAGGATGCCTCGCCCACCCCAAGGCGGATGCTTTCCATACGCCACCTAGGACGTATTTTCAACTCCTTAGCCCTCATCAGAACAATGTAGGATGAGAGCTAATCTGGGCGCCCCAATCAAGGTGCACCTCCTTAAATACTGCACTAAAAAGGAGGAAGCTGGAAGGAAGGGAGCAGGGGCGGGGGTGTGGAGAGCACTCACGGCTGGCAGGGGTGGGGCAGGCCTCACAGGGTCTGTTCCAGGCCTGGCCAATGTTGTATGAGCAGCAGCATATCTTCCGGGTCACGTTAAAGGCCAGTTCATTCCGACACGTGCCGTTATGGTGCCGGAAGCAAATGCTCTTCCTCATGTCTGCAGTTCCGTTAGGAAGAGGAGTGTGGGTAAAAGATGGCCAAGAGAGGAGAAGAAAGAAGAGAGGAAGAGAGAGCCATCAGACGGCTGGGAACTCATTCATGGGTCCAGCTGAAAAATACTGGCTTGATGCCTCTCCCCCAACACACATGGGGTGCCTTTTACATTTTAGATTTTGTTGGGCAGTGCACAACCTGGACAACCATTCATGACAGCCCTGGGCCCCCAAATCCTGCATCTTGTTCTCTGCTACTGACAAGCAACTCAAAAATACACTCACCCTCCTGCTCTCTACTCCCCTACACACAGCTCTCCACACTCTTCCAAGGCTTGGAGACTCCTAGGAGTCCTTCCCACACCCAAGTGCTTTTCCCACAACTGCCTATCTCCCCAGTCATCACACTTTGTACCCATGCAGTTGTTGCCACCGTTGACTTGCAGGTACTCCGCAGGACAGACACAAGTGTAGTTCCCCAGGGTGTTGTAGCAGGTACCGGGGCCACAGATGCCCGGGTGTGCATAGCATTCGTCGACGTCTGCAGGGGAGGGAGGGACAGCATCTAGCAGTTGTCTGGGTAACTCCCAACCCCAGACCTGGTAGAGTCACTTCATTATGGGCTTGAGCTCAGTGTCAAGATTAGCTTAAAATGCACAGGCATTTCAGTGACAGGGAAAGCTCCGACATGGTGTTAAATGAAAAAAAAGAAAAAGCTTACTATGATCTCACTTTTTTTTGTTTTCAGAGAGAGAGAGAGAGAGAGAGAGCACGTCTGTGAGCATGGAAGAGAGCCAGAGGGAGAGAGGGAGAGAGGGAGAGAGGGGGAGAGAGAGAGAGAGAGTGAGAGAGAGAGAGAGAGAGAGAGAGAGAGAGAGAGAGAGAGAATCTTAAGCAGGTTCCACATTGACCATGGAACCCAGTGTGGGGCTTGATCCCATGACCCTGGGATTATGACCCGAGCCAAAATCAACAGTCAGATGCTCAGGCGACTGAGCCACCCCAGGCGCTCCTGACCTCACTTCTATTAAGAAAAAAATATGACCTGGGGTGCCTGGGTGGCTCAGTCGGTTAAGCGTCCGACTTCAGCTCAGGTCATGATCTCGGGGTTCATGAGTTCTGGCCCCGCATCAGGTTCTGTGCTGAGAGCTCAGAGCCTGGAGCCTGCTTCAGACTCTGTGTCTCCTTCTCTCTCTGCCCCTCCCCTGCTCATGCTCTGTCTCTCAAAAATGAATAAACGTTAAGAATTTTTTTTTAAGTGTAACAAGCATTCTCAGCTAGTGAACTATATAAAAACAGATAGTGGAATATTAGCATTACCACCAAAAACGGCAGAGTATGGGACATCAGCCTCCACTCCTGCACAAAACTATCAAGCTGGTGAAAACTGACAAAATCGACTTTTGCAGGAGTCTGGAATCCAGTCAAAAACTTACAACAACCATGGAATCTGATATGTAAGCTATCCTAAAAAATCTACAGAACAAAGGGGCGCCGGGCAGGCTCAATCTGTGGAGCGTGCGATTCTTGATCTCAGGGTTGTGAGTTCAACCCCATGTTGGGTGTAGAGATTACTTAAAAATAAAATCATTTTTTTTAAACGAGTAGAAGTTTTACTTCATTTTGAGAGAGAGAGAGAGAGCACCGGTGGGGGAAGCACAGTGAGAGGGGGACAGAGGATCAGAAGTGGGCTCTGCCTGAGAGCAGTGGGTCCGATGTGCGGCTCAAACCCGCAGAAGGTGAGATACTGGCCCAGGCCAAAGTTGGAGACTCAATTGACTGAGCCACCCAAGTGCCCCACTTAAGAATAAAGTCTTAATGGGGCACCTGCGTGGCTCAGTCAGTTAAGGGTCCAACTTTGACTCAGGTCGTGATCTCATGGTTTGTGGGTTCAAGCCCTGCATCAGGCTCTGTACTGAAGCTCGGAGCCTGGAGCCTGCTTCAGATTCTGCGTCTCCCTCTCTCTCTGCCCCTCCCCTGCTCACGCTCTATCTCTCTCTCAAAAATAAATAAATATTGGGGCACCTGGGTGGCTCAGTTGGTTGAGCGTCTGACTTTGGCTCATGTCATAATCTCACAGTTTGTGGGTTCAAGCCCTTCATTGGGCTCTGTGCTGACAGCGTGGAGCCTGGAGCCTACTTTGAGTTCTGTGTCTCCCTCTCTCCTGCTCATGCTGTCTCTCTCTCAAAAACAAACATTAAACAAAATTTGGTGGGGGGGTTGCCTGGGTGGCTTAGTCAATTAAGCATCCGACTTCAGTTCAGGTCATGATCTCGCAGTTCACGAGTTCAAGCCCCTTATCAGCTTCTGTGCTGATAGCTCAGAGCCTAGAGCCTGGAGCCTGCTTCCGATTCTGTGTCTCCCTCTCTCTTTGCCTCTTCCCTGCTCGCACTCTGTCTCTCTGTCTGAAAAATAAATAAATATTCGGGGTGCCTGGATGGCTCAGTTGATTAAGCGTCCGACTTTGGCTCAGGTCATGAACTGGCGTTTCATGGGTTTGAGTCCCGCATCGGGCTCTGTGCTGACAGCTCAGAGCCTGGAGCCTGCTTTGGATTCTGTGTCTCCCCCTCCCCTGCTCGCACTCTCTCTCTCAAAAATAAATAAAGATTAAAAAAATTAAAAAGTAAATAAACATTAAAAAAAGCTTTTAAAAAATAAAATAAAATATAAATAAATAAATAAATAAAAATTCTGCTTCTAACAGCGTCCAAAAAATGCAATGCTTAGGAATAAATTTAACCAAAGAGACACAAGAGTTGAACACTGAAAACTACAAAACATCACGGAAAAAAAACTAAAGAAGACTGAGAGAAACGGAAAGACCTCCTGTGTACATGGATCAGAAGATTTAATACTGTTAACACAGCAATACTCCCTATGACAATTTAGAATTGCCATGAAATCCCCATCAAAACCCCAATGCCTTCATTTTTGCAGAAATGGAAAAGTTAGTCTTAAATGCACGTGCAATTACATAGGACCCCCCCTAGGCAAAACCATCTTGGAAAAAGAAAAACAAAGTCAGAGGACTCACACTTCCCAATTTTGAAACTTACAGTGCTCCAGTCATCAGGACAGTGTGGTACGGGCGAAAGACAGACATATACATCAACAGAATAGAACGGAGAGTCCAGAAGGAAACTATGTGTCACGTGACTTTTGACACGGGAGCCAAGACCACTCAATGGGGAAAAAAGGGTGTCTTCAACGAGTGGTGCAGGGACAACTGGATCTCCACAGGCAAAAGAACGAAGTCAGACCTCTCTCTGACACCACAGGCAAAAAATAACTCAAAATAAGTGGAAAACCTAAATATATAAGAGCCAAAATGATAAAACTCTCAGAAAAAAGACATAGGGGTCGGGGCGCCTGGGTGGCTCAGTCAGTTGAGCGTCTGACTTCGGCTCAGGTCATGATATTGCAGTTCATGAGTTCGAGCCCCGCGTCAGGCTCTGTGCTGACAGCTCAGAGCCTGGAGCCTGCTTCAGATTCTGTGTCTCCCTTTCTCTCTGTCCCTTCCTTACTCACACTCTGTCTCTCCCTCAAAAATAAACAAACAAACAAAAAAGACATAGGGGTAAATTTTAATGACCTTGTATTTGGCAATGGATTCTTAGAGGACACCAAAACACAGCTGCAGAAGGAAAAAAAAAAAGATAATTTGGCTTCATCGGAATTAAAGCCTGGTGTGCATCGAAGGACACCATCAAGAAAGCAAAAAGAAACTACAAAATGGGAGAAGCTATTTGCAAACTATGTATCTGATACGGGTCTTATATCCAGAATACAGAAAGAGCTCTCACAGCTCAACAACAAAAAGACAACCCCCGTTTAAAAATGGGCAAAAGACCTGAACAGACACTACTCCAAAGACATACAAATGACCAGTAAGCACGTGGAGAGATGCTCCTTAGTCATCAGTCATCAGGGAAAAATGCAAATCCAAACCACAATGAGATGCCACTTTGCACCCACTAGACTGTGTAACTTTGAGCAATGGAAAATACCAGTGTTGGTGAGGATGTGGAGAAACCGGGGCCCTTGTACATTGCTGGTGAGAATGTAAAAAGCTGTAGCTGCTGCAGAAAACCGTTGGGCAGTTCCTCAAACACAACAGAGTAGTTAACAGAATCACCATGCAGCCCAGCGATTCTGGGTGTGAGACAAACTATCTGACAAGGACCAGCTACAGAATTTGCCCAGTGGAAAATGAACACTGGGGCTTCCTTGTTCAAGACCCACAAAGAGTTTCAAGGTGGCGACAGCAAAGCATTAAGCCAAGTGTGGGCCCTTTTGGAGAATAGGATTCTATGCTACCGCACAGAATTGCAACCCTCAAGTGCACCTCTAGCCCGGCAAGGCTGCACATCCAAGGTCAGTGATCTGGTTAAAGGCTCCCTGCCCTGTGACTTTTATTTGTTGATCGGACCTTTCTCTTTCTTCCTTGATGTCCCGAGAGACAGGGAGGCAGAAAGGAATAAAACATTCTTCAAGTATTTAGGTTCTGATTCTGCTGTGACAGCTTCCACTTCCACGTACAATGGAGGTTGGTGTTTTGATCTTAGACCTCTTCCTTCCTTCCTTATTTCCTAGAGTTTCTAAACAGCACTGCTCTGAGGGAAAAGATACGTAGTCTATCCTTGTGTGTTGGTATTGGTCCTTGTGTGTTGGTATTAGTGTCTGGCTACATATAGGTGTTCAATTAATATCGTTAAAAGGAAAATAAAGAATGAATTGGTGGGTGGATGGATGGATGGATGGATAGGTGGATGGTGGATAGATGGATGGATGGATGGATGGATGGATAGGTGGATGGTGGATAGATGGATGGATGGTGGATGGATAGGTGGATGGTGGATGGATAGGTAGATGGTGGATGGATGGATGGATGGATGGATAGATGGATGGTGGATAGATAGATGGATAGGTGGATGGTGGATGGATGGATGGTGGATGGGTGGGTGGGTGGACGGACCAACTTAGTATACTGCATTAGAAGAGCTCAGTCTCAAGGACCAGAATGGCTGGGTTTTGCTCACTTACTAGCTGGACAAGTTACTTCATCTCCCTGAACCTTAGTTTCTGCATCTGAAAAATGGGATCCTAAATGGAACATCCCCCTCATGGGGCTGTTGTGGTGACTGAACAAATGACAACTGAAGATGCTCAGTGCGAGGGTGACACACAGTCACAAACACCAGTTTCCTGTTGGTCATTACTGTGATGCCCAAAAGAGGGGAGGAAGGAGACAGGTAGAACGCTGTTTGAAGGAATGGTGTGGCTATTCCTTCTGTGTCTGTCCCTTCCCACTCTCAGCTTTGGGACTTGGTCAGCTTTTGCCCGAAGGAGGAAGGGAGTGGTTGCCATAGAAAAGCCAGGCCATTTCCAAGTGGGCAGGAAGTGAGAGGGAGGGAGCAGAGCAGAGGGCAGGCTGGGGGATTCTGATGAAGCCTTTCCCACCCTCCCAGTGGGCCCCAGGCAGCAAGGCAGGTGAGTAGAGCCCCTAAAGGCACTTCAGGCCCCGGCACCTGAGGAGGAGGTGAGGCTAGAGAGGAAGGTGTATACTCACCCTCACAGATGCGGGTGTCCTCATTGAGGTGGTAGCCAGGTGGGCAGGCACACTGGAAGCTGCCAAAGGTATTGCCACAGGTTCCCCCCTGGCACAGCCCGGGCAGCTCCTGGCACTCATCAATGTCTGTCAAGAAGTGAAGAAGCCGTGCTTTGCTGCTAAACCCAAGAAGAGGCCTCGGGGGACACCCACACCCTGCCTTGGGTTCTCCAAGGCCCTGGAGGAGCCAGTCCTGCCTCTTCAAGAATACCTGAGAGGTGTGGGCTATTTGGAGCGTTCAGGCCAGGGTCCACCTTGGAGGCTGCACCTAGACTCTCTTGAGTCAAGGTCACCCTGAATTCATCCCCTTTTTCTTCATTTCCTACTCCACGTTCCCATCCATCCAACCATCCATCCATCCATCCATCCATCCATCCATCCATCCATCTATCCATCCATCACATAGTTCCCTCTGGATGGAATTCTCCAATCTTATCACCCCCTGTGCATAAAAGGATGGATGGATGAAGGGTGCCTGACTGGCTCAGTCAGTAGAGCATGTGACTCTTGATCTTGGGAGTCATGAGTTTAAGCCCCACATTGGCATAGAGCTTACTTTTTAAAAAACGATGGATGGATGGATGGATTGATATAAAAAATAGTGGATGAATAAGAAGTGAATCAACAAGATGAATAAGTGCATGGATGGACGGATGGGTGGGTAGGTGAGTAGATGGATGATGTATGTATGCACAGAAGATAGAAAGGAATTAAGGAAGGGAGGGAGAATAGTGGGAGAAAGGAAGGGAAGGGGGAAGGATTAAGGATGGGGAATTTATGAGTGGGAAGTGGGTGGATGGGTAGATGAGTAGATGGGTGAATGGGGGAGTATATATGTGTGGATGGAGGAGGGAAAGAAGGATGGGTGAGTGGACAGGTGTGTGTGTGAATGAGGAATATATGTATGGATGGGTGGATGGGGGATGGATGAATGAATGGATGGATGGGGGGGATGGGTGAGTAGATGGATGGATGGGTGGATGGATGGGGTGGGTGAGTGGTTGGATGGGGGATGGATGGGTGGGTGAGTGGCTGGATGGGGGATGGATGGATGGATGGATGGGGGGATGGGTGAGTGGCTGGATGGGGGATGGATGGATGGATGGATGGATGGGGTGGGTGAGTGGTTGGATGGGGGATGGATGGATGGATGGGTGGGTGAGTGGTTGGATGGGGATGATGGATGGATGGATGGGTGGGTGAGTGGCTGGATGGGGGATGGATGGATGGATGGATGGGTGGGTGAGTGGCTGGATGGGGGATGGATGGATGGATGGATGGATGGGTGAGTGGTTGGATGGGGATGATGGATGGATGGATGGATGGATGGGTGAGTGGCTGGATGGGGGATGGATGGATGGATGGGTGGGTGAGTGGCTGGATGGGGGATGGATGGATGGATGGATGAGTGGCTGGATGGGGGATGGATGAGTGGCTGGATGGGGGATGGATGGATGGATGGATGGGTTCATGGATGGATGGGTGGGTGAGTGGTTGGATAAGGATGATGGATGGATGGATGGGTGGGTGGGTGGGGGATTGATGGATGGATGGGTGGATGGATAGGTTGTTGGAAGGACGGATCAATAAACCAACAGTTGGAAGAAGAGACAGATGAAAGAAGAAGCAAAAACTTCACCAAAAACAGAACAGTTTAGCCTCACTGCCTGGCCTTGGGGAGGGAGGATGTGCCCCTGTCCCACAACTGTGCATTTTGGCGAGGCAGGGATGAGAAAAAGCTCACTGAGTACGCAAGTGGATAGTCTGCTCGGAGCTCACCTTCCAGAATGACAGTGATGGGGTTGGGTCGGAAGCCCTCGCCCCCTGGGCACAAGGTTCTATACTCGGCTGCAAAGGAAACAGGTTCTTTTGAGGGGCTGTGGGGTGAAGCCCAAGGGAGGCATGGGAATTGAGGTCTCCCAAAAAGGGCTCCAGAATGGGTCCCACATCCCTCTACTACACCAATTCCATCCCCTTACCTCCTCAGCCTCTCGGCACCGAGAGACTTCAGCCAATCTGGGAAGATGGGGCAGTGTGTGTGTGTGTGTGTGTGTGTGTGTGTGTGTGTGAGAACATGTGTTCACATTCAACATATGAACAGATGGACTGTGTGCTAACAGCTGGGGGTGGAAAGGGGTGATTTCTTCTGATCTAAAACCAGACCAGTGTGACTGCAAATCTTCCCCATTGAAAGAAAGACCCCTGATATCACATATACACATGGACATATTCACACACAGACACACACACACACACACACCTGAATAGGTGGACAGGTGTGTGAACCTGAGGCCTTTGCACATGCTGTTCCCACAGCATCACAGACCCTTCCCCCTGCTCTGCCTAGAAAACTCCTACTCATCCTTCAAAACCTCATTTAAGCCTTTTGTCCTGAGAAATCTTCCCTTATCCACTTCCTGTCCTTGGCCACCACTGTGTCTCAGACAAACCCTCAGGATAGCTCTACTCCCATAGTCCGGGGACCACTGGTATACAGGTGAGGGGCAGTGTGCCGTGCTGTGGTTCATCCTGCTCTGGGTCCCCAGCCCCTTGCACAGGGCATGGAGGAACTCTCAATGATTGCTGGCTGATGGACTGAGGAAGCAAGCGAATAGAAACACACAGAGAATTTGCAGGAAGGGAGGGCAGAGAGAGACGCGGAGCGAGGAGGCACAGCCGATGAACTGCTAAAGGTATGCTGTGTGACTCAGGGCGAGCCCCTCTCCCTCTCTGGTTCTCAGTGTCCCTCCCTTAGCACAGATGACCCCCGAAGTCCTGGGGAGTGCTCGCCTGTGTCCCCCACTACCACCCGGAGACTCACTGGTGTTGGCCAGCGGGCACAGTTCACACGGGTTACCCCAGGCCCGTCCCAGGGAGCAACAGCAAGAAGCCCGGGTGACGCCAACCCCGATCTCAGCAGCGCAGAAGATACCACCATCCCCTCGGTCATGCGTGTCCAGAAAACAGTTCCCGACCCGGGTGTCTGAACAGAGAAAGGGGTGGTTAGCATGGGGCAGGAGAGGCGAGGGCGCGCGCGTTTGCACCTCTCTGCGTAACTGTGCGTGTGGCCGTGTGCGCATGCGTGCCTGTGTGCCTGGCTCTGATTCGCGGCCGTGTGCGCATGCGTGCCTGGCTCTGCCTCGCGGCTGCGTGTACACGTGTGCCCGTGTGCATGGCTGTGCCTCTGCATACGTGTATATGTGCACACATGTGACTGTGTGTGTATATGTATGTATGAGTGTGTAGAGCACAGGGACAGAAGGGGGGGGTCTGAACAAATGGACAGGGACACTGTCCCAGGGAGCTGTGTGTGTGTGTGTGTGCATGCACACACCCCAGGAGTGGAAGGGTGTGCAAGAACACACATCCTCAGTGGCCCTGATCAGGGGCTGGCAAAGGTCCTGTTTGTCAAGAACAGGTAATTCTGAGCTCCGCCCAGCTCACCTGCCATCAGATCCCCAGCTGGAGCCAAGGGCTTACTCACCCACACAGCCCACCCCGCTGGGGTTCAGCTCAAAATCCTGGGGACAATTGCAGAGATAGCTGCCGGGGGTGTTGACACACAGGCCATTGATGCAGTTCACAGGGTCTGCACACTCGTTGACATCTGGTGGGGGGGTGGGGAATGCTGTCAGCGGGAGCCCTCCCTCAATCCACTTCCCTCCCACCTTCCTCCTGGGAAGCTGAAGCCCTTAATGTTGGATGTGGGCTGTGGAGCGAGGCCATGTCCTCCCCTGGGAAGAAAGCCTGAAGGGACAGCAGCCTCCAGGGTCTGCCCTGGCCTGTCTAACCCCCTCTCCTCCCTGTTCTGTTCCACTTGGGATGGAGGTTTGCCCCTTTAAAGTTTCCTGTGTCATGAGTTCCACGCAGCCAACCTACAAAGCCCAACATTTAGAACATGCTTTCAAGCCACGGGTTGGCAGGCTATTATCGGTGGGCCAGAGCCCCCTGCCTGTTTGTGTAAATAAAGTTTTACTGGCACACACCCACGCCCACTCATTTACATACTGCCTGTGTGTGTCTGCTTCTGAGCTACGAGGCAGTTGAGTAGCTGTGACAGAGACTGTATGGCTGGAAAGCCAAAAATATTTCCTATCTGGTCGTTTGCCAGAAAAGTTTGCTGACCCCCATTTTATTTTTAAATTTTTTTTAACGTTTATTTATTTTTGAGACAGAGAGAGACAGCATGAACGAGGGAGGGTCAGAAAGAGGGAGACACAGAATCTGAAACAGGCTCCAGCAGGAGCCTCAGAGGCTCCAGCTCTGAGCTGTCAGCACAGAGCCCGACGTGGGGCTCGAACTCACAGTCTGTGAGATCGTGACCTGAGCCGAAGTCGGCCGCTTAACCGACTGAGCCACCCAGGCGCCCCTGACCCCCGTTTTAAATACATAAGTGCGAGGTCATTTTGACGGTAGTGGTGGAGGGAGTACACCTTCATTCATTCACTGCATTGATTCAGAAGATGATAGATGCCAACGGAGGAGGTTAATGGGAACACAGATCAATGGGGGCACTGCTGGAGATGGGGGTCAGACAAGCCCCCCCCCCTCCAGAATAGGACATTCAAGAAGAGATCTGAGGGCAGGGAGGCAGTAAGCCCTGCCCCTCCTCCCACCCCCACAGCCCGGCTGACCCCACACCTGTGCAATTGCCACCACCGCGGTCCAGCTCATAGCCCTCACTGCAGATGCAGCGGAACATTCCGGGCAGGTTCTCGCAGCTCCCGAACACACAGAGGTTCCCGAGAACGCACTCGTCCACGTCTGTGGGGACCCCAGGTCAGCCCGCCTTGCCTGGCAGCCTGCTCCTGCTGTGTCCCCCAGCCCGGCAGCCCCAGGTCTCACCCCGACAGGCGCGGTGGTCCTCCGTGGGGCTGAAGCCCATCTCACATTCACAGCGGTACCCGCCGGGGGCATTGAGGCACTGCCCGTTCTCACAGAGGTCCACGTCCTCAGCACATTCGTCCCTGTCTGCGGGAGCCCGAGAGGCAGAGGGCTGGGGGCCAGCTGGCAGGGACCCACGCGGGGCAGGGGCAAGGGGCCCCGGTCAAACCCTTCACGGTCACCCAGGGTTCCGGGGAGTACCGGGAACTCAGACCCCGACTCAGGGAGACAGGAGACCTGGTCACGTGGGACCCGGGTGGAGGACCACCGGGAAGTAAGCTAGTGTTCCTGTGCTCCACGTCCAGAAGGCTCCGTGCATTCAGAGTCCAGGGGAGAAGACGGCCCACCCCGTGACTCGGCCTGGCCCGTGGCCCCGCGGGGATGAAGTCACATCATCTCCAGCACCCCGGCGCCGTGCACCGGGTGGCATCGGTTTGAGTTGGAACCCAGCCCCTGTGGCTGTCCCCTCGGGCCCCACCCCACTCTCACCTTCACAGGAGAAGCCGTCCCCGGTGAAGCCCTGGTGGCAGGCACAGCGGTAGGAGCCGGGAACATTCAGGCAGTCGGCCCTCAGGCTGCATTGGTGCTCCCGGGAAGCGCACTCGTCCAGGTCTGCAGGACACGGAGCCCGGGGCCCCCCAGTGTGCGCATTGGGGGGGCTGCAGGGAGGCGGACCCTCCAAGCTCGGCCCTGTCCGACCCCCACAGACACACCTGGGCCCAGACCCCCACCCCCACCACCCCGTCTCCCTCCTGCCCCCCACCTACCTCAGCTGCTCTGCCCAGACCGCCTGCCCCCAGGCACTCACCGTGGCATGCGAAGCCATCCCCCACCCAGCCTGGCTGGCACCTGCAGCTGAAACTCCCAGGGACGTTGAGGCAGGAAGCGTGACTGTCACAGCTGTGTCCCCCAAGCTCACACTCGTCCACATCTGCAAGGAGAGGGACCCGGTCACGGGAGGGTCTGGACCAGGAGAGGAGAGGAAGGACACGGCACCCCCACAAGGCCTGGGCTTTGTAGAAATAGGGCTTCGGGTCCAGAGTAGGGAGATACTACAGCAACAGGGAAAGGGCAAGGACCCTCCTGGGGGAGGGCTGGCCCAGAAAGCCCCCCACCCACCTCAGGAGCTTCCCCCGTCACCCAGAGCCCAGGAGGAAAGCTCCCAAACCCCAAAGGCACGACTCCCAGCAGCCCTCTGA
Source organism: Acinonyx jubatus (assembly GCF_027475565.1). Lineage (NCBI taxonomy): Eukaryota > Metazoa > Chordata > Mammalia > Carnivora > Felidae > Acinonyx > Acinonyx jubatus. The sequence continues at coordinate 159,962,413 of NC_069383.1, forward strand.
AGTGATCTGAAACAGGAACGTAAGAGTCTCAGGGTAGACTTGAAGAGTTGCCATCCTAATGCATACGTCCTCGCCCTAAAGCAGGATTTCCTTCTAAACCGGCGTCTCGGACCCTCAGCCAGGTCAGCCTCACCCTTGTAACTCTGCAATGTCCACCCACCACCCAAGTGAGCTCCTGGTTCCCGAACGTTGCTTCCCATGCTTCCTCACTGTTACTTAGGTAAATGTATTTTAAAAGCCAACTTTACATCAACAACAGGCTCTAAAGAGTCATGGATTTGAGGCTGCTACATAACGTCGGATTCTAACACGCGTTAAAATAACCGCATCAGTGTATCTCCAGAAAGATACGTTCGCGTTGTCCTAATGCCCGGAAGCTGTGCACAGGACGTTATTTGGAAACAGGGTCTTTGTGGATGTAACCAGGTTAGGATGGGGTCATCCTGGATTCTGGTGGCCCTAATCCAGCGACTGGCATTCTCATAAGAGGGAAATCTGGACCCAGACACAGAGACAACCCACGTGAAGACAGACTCAGAGAGTAGAGCAACACGCTGACGAGGCACATGGGGGACTCCTGGCCACCGCCAGAAGGCAGTAGAGGCATGGGACAGATTCCCCCTCTGAGCCCCCGCAGCCCTGCGGACGTGCTGATTTCAGATTTCTGGGCCCGGGAACCGTTCCAGACAGAGAATACGTTTCTGCGGTTCTGAGCCCTGAGACTGGTAGGAATTTGTTACGACAGCGCTAGGAGCCTGAGTCAGTTGACTAATGAACCATGGAAACGTTCGCCCCCGTAGAGTGTTGCGTCATCAGGCTGGCATGCTTTGGGAATGCTGCCACGGACACCTGGGGCCCACAGAGCTGGGGGCTAGAGGGGAGCCCCAGGGGCACCCGACTGGGTCCTGTTCCCGCTTGAACACGAGGCCCAACCCGCGGAAATGTGGGAGAATGAACTCTGGCCGTGCTCAGCCCTGGGGGACGGGGCAGGGACCCCACAACCCCCGAGTTGGCCCCTCGGAGCCCCCCGTGCCACACCCCACCGACCGCCAGCTCACCGGAGCAGCCCATGGCCCCCTTCCTGATGATGTAACCCAGATGGCAGTGGCAGACAAAGGAGCCTTTTGTGTTCTCACAGTCCCCGTGGAGGCAAAGGTGGGGCTTCAGTTCACACTCGTTCAAGTCTGCGGGGTGACAGGAGGGCAAGCAGGTGAGGGCGGAGGGGGTGCCCGAGCGTTGCCGGGTGCCCTGCCACGCCGCTCCCCCGCGTGGAGGCTCTGGGTGCCCGTCTCCGGGACTGCACGCCGTTTCTGGTTCCGCCACCGGACCGCTGTCTTGTCCGCGTTTTCCAGCACGTACCCTGGGGGACACACTGGGCACAAGTTCCCAAAAGGATTTTGTAGCTGAGGACAGTTAGAGTGCGCAGAGTTAGGGTTTTTCTCCTACAGGCCTTTTCAGAGGCTTTGTGCCAACAGGGAGCAGCAAGAAGGGCGTGGAGCAGTAAACAGTTCCCTGTGTCATTTGAGCCGAGGTGCTTCAGGGCTTCCTAAGACTCCCACGATCGGGAACGCTGAGCTGCACTGGGGCTGCACACATGTCTTTCCTCGGAGAGAATTACACCTTCCCTTCCTGGAACTTCCCCGCTCGGGCCCCAGCGCTGCCCTGATGGGGCACCCAGGACGCATCTGCGCCCGGGGCCCCGCGACGCCCCGCACCCAGGGGAGGACGGTAACCACGGCCTGAACAGCCCGCGGTCCCCGAACGGGTCTCAGAAAACACAGTTCTGAGCGCCCTTTCCCATCGAGCTCGCCCCCCCCCCCCTGCATAAAACGCCTCGGCATGTGACAATCTTGAGACGTAGCCCCGGGAGCGGGGTGTGCATCAGGTACACAGTGGTGCTCGATAGATGTACTTCAAGAGCAAGGTTCAGGGTATCTGCTGCTGTGAATCCGAGCCCCCAGGCCCTGGCGCGTGGCGGTCGGCCCTGGGCACTGGTGGCCACGCGCAGACTGCCACGTGCTGCTGCAGAGCCTGTCTCCCTCGCCTGCACGTGACGAGGACGGGACCCGGTGTCTGTCTTGCCCACGCGCCCCCCTGGGGAAGGCCTGGTGTGTGAGGTCGGACGCTGTCTCCTCCGCCCCACCGTCCTGGCTCCTCACCGACACACGCCCTCGCGTCCAGCGTGGCCACGAAGCCCTCATAGCACAGGCAGTGGTGACCCCCCGGCACGTTGACGCACTGGCCTCCGTCGCAGATGTCCGGGTTCTCCGCACACTCATCCACGTCTGGGGGAGCAGAGGTGGGGGCTGGGCTGGGCTGTAGGCGGGCAGGGACGGAGGAGCAGCCCCCGGGGACCTGGCCATGGAGTCAGCGGCTTATCCCAGGTCTGGCCGGCTTTGCCTGGGCCAAGCTAGGTTGGATCCCCTATCCCACGCACCTGCACACGCCCTCCCGTCGGGCATCAGCGAGTAGCCGTGTCCACAGCCACACCGGTAGCTGCCCTCGGTGTTTGTGCAGTGCACGTCACACCCACCGTTCCCAGTGCGGCATTCGTTGATATCTGTGGGAGGCAGGGCAGGCTCGAGCACGGGGCTGATGGGGAGGGAGGGCAGGAGTGGGGTCTGGAACTGAGGCCAGGAAGGACCGCCACGGTGGCTGGGGCTGGGGGCTGGTGCCCACGTGGGGCAGGTGGGCGCAGTCTCACCCGTGCAGCCGAGGCGGTCAGCTGTGCTCTGGAAGCCAGCGTGGCAGGAGCACTGGAAGGCCCCGATGACGTTGACACAGTGGCCATGGGGACACAGGCCGTCACTCAGGGAACACTCATCGACATCTGTGGGGGGGGGGGGGCACGTGGCCGGCGGAGGCCCCGTGTGAGCAGAGGCGATGACCTAGTGTGGGGTCCCTGAGACGCTCGGACACACGCACACACTCTCACAGGGGTACTTCAGGCACGCACAAGTGCACACGCCCACCATTCACTCACACCACACCACTCTCGCTCGCATGCCTGCTGCACACTCACCCTCACAGGCAGTGCCCTTGGCCGTCAGCGCATGTCCGGGGGGGCACTGACACTGGTAGCCCCCGTCCGTGTTGGAGCAGGTACCTCCCCGGCACAGCAGCGGGTCCCGCGCACACTCGTCCACGTCTGCACGTGTGCAAGAGAGAGCGGGTGTGAAGGCACCGACCAGGAGCAGGCTGCGCCACCCCCGCCTCGAACTCCAGTCTCGAGTACCTCCTTCCACCCCTCAGGCCCACCCCAGGGCCTTTGCACCTGCTGTTTCCTCCACCTGGCTCACCGCACAGAAACCCCTTCCATCCCTCAGGCCCACCCCAGGGCCTTTGCACCTGCTGTTCTCCCTTCAGGCTGCTCTTGCAGCCCCTCTTCACCACATTTACTCCCACTCTCAGCCACAACCTCAAGGCCCACAGAACAGGACATGTCCCTGGGGACCACACTCTACCCTACTGCGTGGCCCTCTCAAGTGCTTCTCACAGTGGCCATTTTGCATTTCTCCAGGGATTAATTTTATCAACATCTGTCTCCCCATCAGGTCATGAGCTCCGAGAGCCTGGCTGTCTGCTACTGAGCTCCTTGTGGCTCCCCTCAGTAGAGGTGCATGAAATGTTCACTGAATGAAGAAAAAAGCGGAAGGCAGGCAGGAAGGCAGCAGGGAGGGAGGAAGTAAGGAAGGAGGGAGGGAAGGAGGGAGGGAAGGAGAGAAGGAGGGAAGGAAAGAGGGAGGGAGGGAGGGAAGGAAGGAGGGAAGGAAGGAAGGAAGGAAGGAAGGAAGGAAGGAAGGAAGGAAGGAAGGAAGGAACTCCTCTCTCCAGGGCCCTCCTCCTCTTCTCACGCTACACCTGCTCTGGGAGAACTCACCCAAATCTGGGTCCCTAGGACTCAACTCTGCATGACAGACCCGACATCCGGCTGCCTTTGGGGATGCCACCACCTGGCGCCCAGATTTGCTGGGTCTCAGCTTTTCCCCACACCTGCGCCTCCCACCTCGCCCATCACAACAACGCCCTCACCATCCCTCCCCTCAGCCCCGAGACCCTACAGGCATCACCCTGCCCGGGGCCACCCGCGCAATGGCCCTGCGGCCACCTACCCATGCAGCTCTTCATCAGTATGAAGCCGCTCTCGTAGCCATGGAAACACTCACACTCGAAGCTGCCCGGGGTGTTGACACAGGTGCCCCGGCCACAGAGGTCAGGGGAGATGTGGCACTCGTCGATGTCTGGGGAGAGAGGGGCAAGGCCGGCCTCCGCGTCTGTAGACACGGAGGCTACACGGGAGCCCCGAGCTGCCGAGCTGAGCCAGGGGTGGGGACGGAGGTGTGGCGCTGCACATCAGAGAAGGGCAGGGAACTCCCCCCACCCCGGAGGTCACCTTTGTCAGCCCCTCCTTTCACAGTCGGAATCCCCTAGGGCCAGAGAAGGCAGCAGGACCAAGAGTGGGTCTGGACCCCATGTGTGATCTGAAGCCCCCACTCCTGCAGGCGCCCCCGGGGTGGGCACACACCTGTACAGTTCCTTCCCCGAGCATCCAGGGCGAAGCCCCCGGCACAGGAGCAGCGGAAGCTGCCCACGGTGTTGCGGCAGGTGCCATGCACGCAGAGGCCGGGGAACGCCTTGCACTCGTTCACGTCTGCGGTGCGGGAGCACGAAATGTCAGTCAAACCCCTCCAGGGTCCCTGGGTCTGCCCCTGAGATTTCACACCTCTGACTGCAGACGCGTTGCTCTCTCCCAAACACACTTCCCACCACAGGGCCTCTGCCTGTGCTGTGCCCTCTCCCCATCCTCCAGGCTCCCCGCGCCTGAACACACCTTTATAGAAGGGCCGGCCTGACAGGAAGTCCCGGCTGGCGAAGCCTAGTCCCCGGGGACATAGGCTGGCAAATGCCGGGGACTCCGGCTCTGGGCACGCTTCACACTCATCCCCCCAGGCGGCCCCCACGGAGCAGCAGCAGACGTCCATCCGGTACTTGCCGGGCAGGGCGGCCCCACACTCGTCCTCCTCCCAATGCAGGAAACAAGGCTCCAGGCGCACGTCTACACAGAGGGACAGTCACTGGGTCCCACCCCTGCCACGGTGTGCCTGCTGTCACGTGGCCGATAAGGTCTCCCTCAGCAGCACCTGTCTGAAACTCCCTCCCCAACAGGAAGGGCGCAAGGGGAGGGCCATTATCGACATTCTACATCACTCAGCGGTAACACTTCCGTAACAACGTCATGCAACATTTTAGTGGCAATACCTTGCTGTGTTAAGGTGCTTGCTATGGGCAGGGCACTGTTCTAAGCTCCCCAACCTATGCAATCCTCAAAATAGACATCAAGATGAAAATATTAGCATCATGTTCATTTTACAGGCAAGAAAATTGAGGCACAGAAGGGTTAGGTAGCTTGTCCGCGGCCACACGGTGAAAGGCAGAACCACGTTCACCCCAGGCCATCTGGCTCCAGAGTGTGTGTCTGATCTGCAAGATGCCCTCAGAACAATCCGATGCCAGATAAACCTCCATCAAGACCAGAGACAAGAGTCCAAGAGAGCCTAACTGCAAGCCTGGGGTCGGCTGCCTATTTTTGTAAATAAAGTTTTATTGACACGCAGCCACATCCCTTTGTTTCCAAATTGCCTGTGGCTGCTTTTGCGCTACACGACAGACCTCCGTAGCTTCAACAGGGACTGTGTGGTCCGCAAAGCCAAAAATATTTACCCCTGGCCCTTTGCAGAAAACGTTTGCTGAACCCCTGGTCTAGGAAAACTTCTGTTTCCCGAAGGAATGCATGATCGGGCAGGTCAGTTTGAAGACGAGACCTTGTTTTAGAACCTCGAGAACCTCTGGGAACCCTGTGACGCACACAGGGATGGGTGCCCTGGCCCGGGGCTAATGGTCACGTCTGAGCAGACCGGGCCGGAGTCAGCACCTCCCTGTTCACCCGGCCCCGAATTCAGCCCACGGGTCCTGTAATGCAATGGCTTTTTCCTCTTTCCTCGATTCCTTTCTTTCCTTGGTTAGATTTGGGGGGCAGTGGGAGAACCCACCTAAAACTCGGTTCGGAAGCCAAGCAAAGTTGAGAAGGCACCTACAAGGAGGCTATTAGCCAACTGTGGGGAGAAACCGGGCAGAGCCCTGTTTGCTTGGCATGCTTTTGGCCAAGAAATGTCCGCTTCAAGATGTGGAGAGTGGCGGGCGCCTGGGGGGCTCAGCTGATTAAGCGTGTGACTCCTGGTTTTGGCTCGGGTCATGATCTCACGGTTTCGTGAGTTCAGGCCCCGTATCAGGCTCTGTGCTGACAGCAAGGAGCCCACTTGGGATTCTCTCTCTCCCTCTGTCTATCTCTCTCTGCCCCTCCCCTGCTCATGCCGTCTCTCTCTCAAAAATAAATACGCTTAAAAAAATTTTTTTTATTTAAAGATGTGGACAGTGGCAACATTGAGAAACCCTCACCCCGGGGGAAAACGTCTCAGATCTCTGAGCCTGACGGGGAACCATTCAGAGTGAGTGTTTGAGCCCTGGATGCTGAGGGAGATTCCTGGGCATGCTAGAGGTGCCCCCCCGCCCCGTGTAAACCTTTTTGGTAACAAGAAAGAATAAGTAAAAGTTGCAGATGGTATTTTACGAGAGCTTACCATTAGCAAGGAGCCTTGTTAAAGGGCAGGTAAGTGAAAGGGTGAAACCCCCAAACAAATGTCTTTCAAGACACGCCAACGAGAGATGAGCAGGGAGCAGAGGGTCCCAGAGGACCCCCTCCCCAGTCCCTTCTGTCCCTAGGAGGGGTCTCCAGGCCCTGGCGTGGGGGCCACGGAGGGAGGGCAGGCAGCCCCACACAGTCCCACGTGGACTCACCCACGCAGAGGCGGCCGGTGGTGTCCAGAGTCAGGCCGCTGGGGCACTCACAGCGGAAGGAGCCGGCAGTGTTGAGGCAGCGCCCATTGGGACAGACCCCGGGGAAGACTTCGCACTCATTCACATCTGGGCCGGGGTGGAAAAGGGGGAGAGGCAAGGGCTGGAGCTCCCCCGCTGGGGGTTCAGGACACCCAGGCTGTCCTCGGGGAGGCGGAAAGGGGACAGTGCCAGGTTTGGGGGCTGGGGAATCTCAGGGAAGACCCCAAGGAAGGGCAATCTCTACCTTGATCTCAAAAGACTTCAGGACCCCAGGCATCCCCCACGACAGGCACCGGCCCGTGTGCAGCTCGCGGGGAGGGGTGAACCACAGAGGGGCAAGGAGTTACCTTCGCAGGTGAGCCCCGTCATGCGAGCAAAGCCGCGGGCGCAGGCGGGGTCTGTGGTTGGGAGAACCAGAGTGGGCACAGGAGTCACTTTCTCTATCCAGACCCCCGTTCTCTCAACAGGCACCCAGGTGACCACAGTGGCCACGCCCGGGAGGACCCCAAGAGCCCCCCCGGGGGGCTCCCAGGGCATTACCGGGCTCGCAGCGTTCGCACGGGCTCCCCCAGGCAGCCCCCAGGGTGGCGCAGCACTGGGACCGCAGGGAGGCTCCGCGCAGGTTCGCTTCACAGCGGCCGTCCTGGACCTGGAGCCAGCAGGTGCCCCTGGTGCTGTCTGCGGGGGAGGCGGCCACCCATGTCACCTGCCAGCCCACACCTGCACACCGACCCACAGAAGCCCGGCCTTCCCCAGGGTGGGATGCGGGGCCAGGCAGCAGGGTCGCGGCTGCTCCACGGGACTCGGGGCCTCTCACCTAGACACACGGTGCCGGACGGCCCCAGCCGGCTGCCGGGGGCGCATTCACAGGCATAGGAACCGGCCAGGTTCCGGCACAGACCATTTACACACGGGTTGGACAGGCACTCATTGATGTCTGCAAGGACAGTCCCCCACCAGGTCCTGAGCTCTGGGAGGGGAAGCCCCGGCTGACCAGGACCCCCGTCTCCCCAGGGGCTGCCAGGGTCCAGTGACATAGGATGCACCCAGGTACACGCGTGGCCACACATGTACTTGGAGGAGGCACACGCACGCAGGCAGGGTGCACAGGAATAGAAACGCACAGGCACGCATGCCCAAGTGCTTGCACCGAATTGTGCTGTGCTCTCAGACAAGCACGGTGACACACAGGGTCCCAGGGGCACGCACATGTCACCGTGGAGGGACAGACACGATGGGAACAGTGGCCCTCAAGGGAGTCACTGCACAAGAGAGGACGCGACTGAGGGGCAGGAGGAAAGCCCAGGGAGGAGAGGCCTGGATATGGCCGGGGAGCGGGTAGCAGGCAGCTGATGGGACAGGGTGGGGGACAGAAGTCGCTCCGGAGTAGGGCGAGCAGGGCTGCTGGGGGGAGGGAGAGAAGACAGAAGGCCCAGGGAGAGGTGGGGTCATGCAGAGGGGGCACGGCCACACGACTGCTGGGGAATAAGGACATCGATACGAAGTGTGCGCATGCTTGAACATGCGTGTGAGCATGTGTGTGCGTGCACAAGAGCGTGCGTGTGAACACACATCTAAGTGTGTGAAAGCATCTGAGAGCGTGCACCTGAGTGTGTGTAGCTACATGGGCACGTCTGTGAGTGTGAACACGGGTGTGTGTGTCCTGAGTGAGTACCAGTCTGCGTAACTGAGTGACTGCACGCACAAGTGTGTGCCTCTCAGGGTGTGACTGTGTGTGGCTGAGTTCAAGTGTGTAAAACGTGAGAAGGAGTGTGTGCATGGGGGTACGCATGTGTTTGAGGGCACGCACCCATGAGTGTGTATAACTGTGTGAGACCGAGTCGTGAATATACTGGTCTTCAAGTTATGTGAGTGCTAATGTGTGTGTAACGAGCATACATGCGTCTTTCAGCATGTCTGTGTGCACGCACCGCACGCAGCACGTGCAAGTGCCTGAGCATGTACGCCTGTGTGTACACGCCACATGCAATGTGTAAGTGTGTGCGTGTGCCATGCAGCGTGTGTGCCCGAGTGCGTGCATGTAGGCACACGCAGCATGCAGAAGTGTCTGAGAGTGTGTGCGTGCACACAGCACATGCAGCACGTGCCTGGGCATGTCCGTGTGCACACACAGCATGCACGAGCGTCTGACAGTGTGTGTGCGTGTGTACACGGCGCACGCAGCACGCGTAAGTGTTCGAGCGCGTGTGCGTCTGTGTGCGTCCACGCTGCACGCAGTGTGCCCGGAGGCTGTACCTTCACAGGTCTCCGTGTCCTGCCGGAAGCTGAAGCCCTGGGGGCAGGAGCAGCTGTAGCTGCCGGGGCTGTTCCGGCACCGCCCGTTGTCGCACAGGAGGCTGTTGCGCGCGCACTCATCCACGTCTAGGGGCAGGGGTGGGGGCGGGAGGGCGCGGTGAGGGCGTCTGCGGAGGGGGGAGGCCCGCGCACCCGCCCGCCGCCCGCCGCGCACGCTCACCCACGCACTGCTTGCCGGCCGCGCCCGGCTCGTAGCCCAGGTTGCAGACGCAGCGGTAGCTGCCGCGAAGGTTCTCACACATGCCGTTGGTGCAGACGTCTGGGTCGAGGGCACACTCATTGATGTCTGCAGCAGGAAGACGACAGAGCGGCTGCTCGGGCTCCTAGGAGCCTCCAAGAAGCCAGGTCCCCCCGCGGAGGCCCGAGCTTCAGCCCAGACCCCGCCTCGTTTCCCTCTAAACCAGCGTTTCTCGGCGCGGTGGCCCTTCGGGGCCGTTCTTGGCGGTGGGGCCGTCCTGGGCACTGTAGGACGCTGAACAGCGTCCCTGGCCTCCGCCCACGAAACGCCAAAGGCACCCTTCCCAATATTTCTGCAAACAGTGCCAAATGTTCCTGGGGGCAGAGCCGTCCTCAGTCTGGCGCCCCTGGAGCAAACCCTTGTACGCGGCAACACGATCAGAACAAAGGCAGTCCTACTTGCTACCGTCGCAGAGGGCTTACCATTTTGTGCATATTAACTCGACTGACCCTCACAACAGCCCCGAAACAGGTCCTATTATCGTGCCCACTTCACAGACAAGGAAACTGAAGCACAGACAAGGTAAGTAACCTGCCCCAGGTTATTCAGCCCGTAAACAGTAGGGCTGGGATCCGAACCCAGGCATCTGGCTCCAGAGCCAGTGCCTTTAACTGGATGAGGGGGTGGTGGTCCAGATGTCTGTCCTCCCCCAATGGCCCAGCCGTCAAGGGAAAATCAACCGTATCCTAAGTCCTTTGGTTACCACTCAGGCAGAAAGGCTGTTTCTGTGTGTGTGTGCGTGTGCGTGTGCGTGTGTCTGTGTGTGGGGTTTCTCTTCCTCTCTCTCTCTCTCTCTCTCTCTCTGTGTGTGTGTGTGTGTGTGTGTGTGTGTATTCAGCAAACCAATGAGGAGACACACACATGGGCAATTTCCTTTGCTTTCAGGTTTCACCTGTACAGATAAGGCCCCTTGGGCTGAGACCTGCTGTGGCCACGGGAGATCAGCCAGGGATCCCAGGGTAGGGACTGTCGGTCATGGGGGGAATGACAAGAATCAGGGAGGTTGGAGAGCGACTGGGGCAAAAAAAATCACAGCTCAGGAGGGAAAGGTGTGGGAGAAAGCACAGCTTTGCACACCCACCATCTCCAGCTCTGTGGGTTGAGTCACGTCTTCCCCAAATTCATACGTTAAAATCCTAAACCCCCAGGACCTCAGCATTGGACGTTATGGCAAAACGGGGTCTTTGCAGAGGTGATCCAGGTAAAACAAGGTCGTTAGGGTGGACCCCCCATCCATTCCAGGATGATTGCATACCCATAAAAGGGGGAAATTCGGACACAGACACGCAGGGAGGACCCCACGTAGAGACGGAGGCGGAAATTGGGGCTCCTTCTGCAAGTTAAGGAACACCAAAACTCCAGTGACCACAGGCAGCTGGGAATACAAGCAAGGAACAGGTTCTCCCAACCCTATCTACACGTTGATCTCAGACTTTGAGGCTCCATAGCTCTGGAGGAATAAATTTCTGTGCTTGAAGCCCCCCGCCCTCCCCCAGCCTGTGGTGCCGGGCTACGACAGCCTCCGCAAACTGACACGGTGCCCAGCCAGCATCCCGCCCCCCTGCCCTCTCCCGACACCCGCTGCCACTCACCTCTACCATCCGTGGTGATGCCCAGACCGCTGCCGCACAGAACCTGAAACTCAGCTGGGGTGGCAGAGACGGGGAGAGGGGGCAGTGGTCATCGCTGCACCCAAGCCACTCCCAAGGACGTGACCCCTTGGTGTGGAGCAAGAGTCTGGGACCCGATTGCCTCCCCCAACGGAGACAGCAACTTCCTGCGGTGTCTTCTTGGGGAGAGTCACCAGCAGAGAGATGCCCCCCCACACCCCATAGGAACCAAGACGCCTGTCCCCGCCCACCCCCAGGGTGATGAACTGGAAAGTCTACGGGGACACAAAGGCAGGCTGGGCCAGGCAGCAGGATGCTCACCGGAGTTCTTGGCAGGGCAGAGCTCGCAGGGCTCCCCGAATCCATGGTCTGGGCTAGCACAGCAGCACTCAGATTTGGTGACCGCCCCGGGGAAGGGGCGTGCGCAGGAGCCCCGCTCCAGGGCCCCGTAGCAGGTGCTGCGCACGTGAGTGTCCACGCACATGCGGCCGTCCGCACCCACCGCCAGCCCCCCCAAGCAGTGGCAGCGGAAGGAGCCCTCGGTGTTGGTGCAGCGGCCGTTCATGCAGATGCCCGGAGTCTGGCATTCGTCGATGTCTGCGGGGGGGGGGGGGCACAGGGAGGCTCTGCAACAGGTCCCAGCGGGCCCCACCGCACCCCACCCCCTGCCCAGCCCGTCTGTCCGGCCACCGGGCCTCACCCACGCAGTCGCGGCCACCAGGTGCCAGTAGGAAGCCGGATTTGCAGAGACACGTGAAGCTGCCGTCCTCATTGAGGCACACTCCGTTGGTGCACATGGTGGTGGTGGCACATTCGTTGTGATCTAGGGACACCGGAGAGGCTAGAGCCCCGCCCCGGCCCCTGGCTCTGCCGGCCCTGCTCACAGACCGGCCCCCCCTCTCACTTCTCCTCTGCACAGCAGAGTGAGGGCTGAGCCCCCAGGACCCCACCCAGGGGCTGGGAGCCCCACGAGGCAACCGGCTCTGTCCGCTTGGCTGTCAGTCTGTCTGCTGGAACATGAGCGCTCCTGGGCCACACTCGGGTGGGGGCAGAGGGTCTTTGCCTCCACCTGCATCTTCCTCCTGGCACAGGTCGGTGCTCCATAAATATTTGTTCAAAGGCAAAGAGTGGTGGCTGCACCAGCCTGTACGAAACGCCACCAAATCGTCCCTTCAAAAATGGTCAAAATGGTTTGAGGCTATGTATGTTTTGCTGCAATTTTTGTCTTTAATAAAGGAGGTGGTGGTGTGAATCTCACCTCAATTCAAACAAAGAAAAGGGGAGAACAGGGGCGCCTGGGTGGCTCAGTTGGTTGAGCGACTGACTTCATCTCAGGTCATGACCTCACGGTTCGTGGGTTTGAGCCCTGCATCAGGCTCTGGGCTGTCAGCTCGGGGGCCCACTTTAGATCCTCTGTCCCCTCCTCCCTCTGCCCCTCCCCCACTCGCACTCTCTCTCTGAAAGATAAACGTTAAAAGAATTTTTGAAAAAAGAAAAGAAAAGGGGTGGGGTGCCTGGGTGGCTCAGTCGGTTGAGAGCCCGACTTTGGCTCAGGTCGCGATCTCGCGGTCCGTGAGTTCGAGCCCCGAGTCGGGCTCTGTGCTGACAGCTCAGGGCCCGGAGCCTGCTTCGGATTCTGTGTCCTCCTCTCTCTCTCTGCCCCACCCCTGCTTGTGCTCTGTCTCTCTCTGTCTTTCAAAAATGAATAAACATTAAAAAAAGGGGGGGGGACAGTTGACAAGAACTTGGTCTCACTGTAAGGAAGCCGTAGGTGCAGAAATGAGTATCAAAGTATCCGCTCTGAGCAAAAAGGACTATGTCAAAAAAGCAGAAAGGTGGGAATGCGAGCTGGTGCAGCCACTCTGGAAAACTGTATGGAGGTTCCTCAAAAAACTAAAAATAGAACTACCCTACGACCCAGCAATTGGACTACTAGGCATTTATCCAAGGGATACAGGTGTGTTGTTTTGAAGGGGCACATGCACCCCAGTGTTTATAGCAGCACTATCAACAATAGCCAAAGTATGGAAAGAGCCCAAATGTCCATCGATGGATGAATGGATAAAGAAGATGTGGTCTGTATATACAATGGAGTATTACTCGGCAATCAAAAAGAATGCAATCTTGCCATTTGCAACTATGTGGACGGAACTGGAGGGGATTATGCTAAGTGAAATTAGTCAGAGAAAGACAAAAATCATATGACTTCACTCATATGAGAACTTTAAGACACAAAACAGCTGAACATAAGGGAAGGGAAACAAAAATAACATAAAAACAGGGAGGGGGACAAAACAGAAGAGAGTCATAAACATGGAGAACAAACTGAGGGTTACTGGAGGGGTTGTGGGAGGGGGGAGGGGCTAAATGGGTCAGGGGCACTAAGGAATCCACTCCTGAAATCACTGTTGCACTATATGCTAACTAACTTGGATGTAAATTTTAAAAAAGCAGAAAGGAACGAATGAATGAATGAATGAGCGATGCACACAACAATCTGCGCGGGAATGTCAATCGCAGTATACCCATAATTGGGAAAAGAGGAAACAGCCCCAACGTCCACCAGCTGAGGGGTGAAGAAACGATGTGCCCCTCCACCCACGGGCACATCCCTCAGCCACCAGCAGGGGCGAGGCGCTCACACACCCTCCCCAAACCCCATGGTCCTGATCCCACGCTCTCAGCCAGACTGCGACAGGACAGGACAGGACCGGGGTCGGATAGCCCCTGCTGGGATTCGGGGAGCGAACGCAGGAGGGAGGGAACGAAGGAGTCAGTTAGTTGGCTGAGGGCTTCCCAGGGGTGGTGGCGGCACCAGGCTGGCCGCTCGCTCTGAGAAGTGTCGGTGATGGGTTGCAAGGGCTGGGGGGGGGGGGGGGGCACGGACATGTGGCAGACCACCCCCGAGGCACTGGCAGGTGCGGCACGAGGGTGGTGCAGGACCACCCCGAGGACCCAGGTGGACTTTGGGATGGCCCCAGGCCAGCCAGCCTGGTCGCTGCGGCCGGGGAGGGCCCCCGGGGAGGGCGACTCCGAGGGGCGGTAGGGGCCGCGGCGCAAGAAGGATCTCGAGCAGGCTGGCTGGGTTCAGGAGTGGGAGCGGGGGCTCTCTCTGCCTTAGGGACGGAGGTGGGTGGTGCCACAGAGGAGACCGGCAAGGTGGGCCCCACCGGCAGCCACCGGGGCCCCCAAGCCCCCCTACCCACCTGCCCACCCCCAACTCACCCACACAGTTCTTGCCCCCCGGGCCGAGCTCGAAGCCCGCGTTGCAGGCACACCGGAAGCTGCCATCTGTGTTGACGCAGCGGCCGCGGTGGCACAGGTTGCTGCCCACAAGGCACTCGTCCACGTCTGGGTGGGGGTGGGGACGCGGGGGAGGTGGCAGGCGGTCAGACTCGGGCGCAGGCCGCCGAAGCAGGCTCCCGCCGGCAGGGCAACCCCAGCGCCCCCGCTCTCCGACCGACGGCCGTACCCACGCACTCCTGCTTGGCCACCGCCGCCTGGAAGCCCTCGTGGCACCGGCAGCGGTAGGAGCCGGGGGTGTTGACGCAGTCTCCGTGGTGACAGGGGCTGCTGGCGCATTCGTCCACGTCTGTGGGCAGAGGACCCTGAGCCCCCGCCCGGCGGGGTGCGCCCCCCCCCAACCCGGCCGCCGCTCACCGATGCACTCCCCGCGAACGTCCTGTGCGTAGCCCACGTTGCACTCGCAGCGGTAGCTTGAAGGGGTGGGCAGGCAGTGGCCATTGAGACACAGATTGGTGAAATGCCGGCAGATGTCGATGGTCTGGTTCAGGGTGGCTGTGCCTGAGGGCGGGGACAGCAGGCGCACCTGAGTCTAGGCCGGGCCTCTGGGTGTGACGCCCACGCGGAGGCTGGAACCCCGCCCACTTCAGCCTGGAGTCCCGCCCTAACCGCAGACTCCCCACACCGGCTGACACCCCACTGTGGGCCCAGACACTCAGCATGGAGTGAGACCTGCCCCGCCCCCCCCACCTCCCACCCCCCACCCCCGCACCCGGTGCCAGACCCCTACTCAAGGCCTGAACCCTGACTTTGAGGCCCAGATCCCACATCTACCCGCACCCCCAGACCGCTGTCGGTACTTTCATTTCTACTGCCCAGGCCAGGACGCCCACTCCAAAGCCCTGACCCTCCCCCTGAGGCCTGGACCCCCTCCTCTGGGTCTTGGATGCCTCTTCCCAAGCCCCAGGCCTCACCAATATGGGCGTTGCCAAGGCCCAGGCCGGGAACGCCACGCCCATTGGAGCCATGGGGGCTGTGCCACGCAGGCCCAAGGCCAGGACCCATGCCGTTGGATCCAAAGCCAGAGAGACCAGGGAAGGGGCCGGGATAGGAGGGCAGCAGCGGGAGCCCCTGCACGCACAGTCGCTGGAACTCATCTGCAAGGAAGCAGAGTTTGAGGCCAGGCCCTCAGTCGTGCCCCAGGGGCCGCAGTCTTCAGGCAGGAGCTCTGGGGGGGGCAGAGGAAGGAGGGGGGCAACCCCAGGCCACTCACCAGAGCCCCTCGGAGGACACGGCTCTGGGGCTGGGCCGGGAGCCCAGCACCTGCCCCTGTCACAGCAACACTGCCTCTGAGTGTAACGGCCAGCAAGGTCTCCGGCACAGCGGCCAACAATCAGCACCGAGAAGCAGGTGCCAGCCCGGTGGTCTGCAACGGGGACAGGAAGGATCTGTTACCAGCCCTGGGTTCAAATCCCAGCTCCACCAACACTGCAGAACCTGCAAAACAGGTTTCCTTGCCGCTCTGTGCCTCGGTTTCCCCATCCATCGAATGGGCATGCTCAGACCATCCACCTCACCTCAGGAGAAAGTTGCCGGGATGGAAAAGTGGAGGGCGCCCTGTGGGGCACATGGCCGATTGTCACTGAATGAGAATCGTATTACCAAGATTTCCAAATGATCCCAGAGAGATAGATTTGGGCTCATTCCAAGTAAAAGCATTCTGATGCCTACCGCTGGCGTTGGTAGTAAGCTCCCTGTCCCTGCGGGCATTCAACCACACCGAGGAAGACCCTTTGGTTTGGGGGGGGCTGCCCGGGTTGGGAGGTCAGGCTGAATGCTCAAGCGAGGACGCCAGGATCTGCGGCCGTGTGCCCTCACCGGCCAGCCCTGGGAATCTGGGGAAACCTAAGAGGCTGTGGATTTGAGAAGAGGCCCAAGGAGCAGACTGCTGGATTCATGACCACGGACTGCAGCCCCAGGGGGACTGAACCAGAGGCTCCCCAGACACGAGAACCACGGACACTCTTCCACATCCCACTCTGTTCTTGGGCTGACAGCTTTATGCAGTGATCAGATTTCTCAGGCCCAAAGAGTATTTTTGGCTTAAAAGCGCACAAATCCTGGCCAGTGGCCCACAGTGAAACTTCTCCCACCAGCAGGGAGGGCCCTGGACAGCAGCCCCTGTCCTGCCCCGCCCAGAGCTGAGAAAACAAGCAAACATTTCTACCTCCCCAGCTGGACCGCCAGGTGCACATGTGACAGCTGGGGTACCATCCCAGCCCTTGAAAGGTGGGTTGAGGGGGACAAGGCCTGCCCAGAGGAGGAGAGGTCAACAGACTCATTCAAGGTCACACAGCCACTAAAGAGGGAGGAGGGATGGGAGCGCAGATACCCAAACCCCAGGGGATCTGACCAAGCAGCCGCCTCTCAAGTAGGGAAGACAGAGACAGAATGTGAGGATTTTAACAAAAACGATGCTGCTTCTGCTCACAAAGCACCCACGGTGATCGGGCCCAGCCAAGCGCCCCATCTACACCGCTCTCCCGTCTTTGTGAATGTGTATTGCATGCCCACCACATCCAGCCCTGGGCAAATCACTCCAAAATTGTATTTAATCCTCCCCACGACTCCAAGAGGTAGGTATCGCCACAATCCCCATTTCACAGATAAGGAAGCTGAGGGACAGAGAGGTTAAGACACTTGCCTGAGATCACAGAGTTTGTGAGCAGCTCAGGTAGCAGTTGGCACCCAGGACATTGGCTCAAATCTAGGCTCTACTGTTTAGTGGCTGGGAGAGACTCCCTTTTTCCACCCTTTATTCCAGGGGACTTGCCCAGAGGTGTCGTCTACGCTGGCCATGATGGCCCCCAGAGGTGGAGGCATAGAAGGTCTGGCGTTGGCCACAGCACGCTGGCAGAACTCCAAACACAATACTCCCAACCCTGCCTGGTAGAGGCCCAGCCAGAGGGGCCCTGGTGATGCTGGGGAACTGCCAAGCCCCTTCGCTCCTCCCCAAACCAGGGCTCTGCCCATCCCCCGCCACAAGTGGCCATATTCCTGGCCAACCTCATTAACCACCGGCAATGTCTAAAGTCTAATGACCAGCTCAGCAGGACAGCAGGACAGGGAGTGAGAGCCCAAAGGTCCCCCGCCTCCCAGGAGGGGGTCCAGGGTGGGGGTGGGGGACTTACAGGAGTGTGGGCCTCGGTAGGAGGCATGGCCCAGAGGACCTCATCCTGGCTGGGGGGTGGGGGGGGGCGTTCTGGGGAGCTGGGTATGGCCATATATTCTGGACTTACTGAGTTGGCTCAAGCAAACCTCCCCCTCTGGGTCTGTTTCCTTCTCTCAGACACAGGATATGGGGGGGAAGATGGGGAACTCTTTAGAAGTCTCTGGGAAGTCTCTTTAGAAGACAAAGCAATGGGTAGAAGGGCACAGAGACTGAGGCCAGAGGGTCAGGAGGCATAGAGACAGGGAGCCAGAGAGGCAACAAGGGTGGCCAGTGAGCCAGAAGGGCAGGGAATCCTGCGTCCGAGGGGCAGAGGGGCGGGGCAAGGGGCGGGGCGGCGGGAGAGGGGCGGGGTGGAAGTGAGGGGCTTAAAGACCCAGGTCCAGAGAGCACAAGGGCTAATGGGTAGGGAGCCAGGAAGCCAGAGGGGAGGGAACCCTGTTCCAGAAACGACAGAAGGACATAGAGACCCGAGGGCTGGAGGAGCCCAAGGGCCGAAGGGTTGCAAATATATTTGAGCACGGGGCCTGTCTCCTAACCGCCCCCTGTCCCTCCAGCACCCCCCAGGCCCCAGCTCACCCAGGCAGCGGGAGCCATCCAGGCTGCTGGCAAACCCACGGGGACAGGTGCACACAAAACTGCCAGCTGTGTTGGTGCAGCCGCCCCCGGAGCAGAGGCCCAGCACGCTGACACACTCATCCACATCTGTGTAGACGGATGCCTAGTCAGAAGCGGGTCTGCCACCAGCTGTACCCCTCCTCTTCCTCCTCCTTGCAGGGGAGCCTGAGCTGCCCGGAGCCAAAGGAGGCCCCCAGTCGTCACCCTCCCCATCGCCCACCTTCACACTTGGCACTGTTCTCACTGAGCCGGTGTCCAGTCGGGCAGCGGCACTCGAAGGAACCCACGGTATTGATGCAGCTGCCCCCCTGGCACAGGCCCGGGACGGCCTGACACTCATCCACATCTGCAAGGGAATGAGAGGCCCGTCAGAGGGAAGAACCAAGGCTGCAAGGGATCCCATTCAGCCCTGGCCCCCAGGACCGTCCTCCCTACTCGCTGACTCCCTTACCTTGACAGGCCCCCGTGTGGATATTGGGGATGAAGCCTCGGCGACAGGGGTGAGGCTGTGCAGGACAGAGCTCACAAGGGACGCCCCAGGCCTGGCCCACGGTGGCACAGCAGAGTGCTTTGGTGCACACGAGGCCGATCAGCTGGTGCCGGCACCCCTCAGGGCCCACTTGACTGAAGCAGGGGCCTGTCCGATAGTCTGTGAGACAGGGTAGCTGGCTACTTCAGCTGCCCCCGCCCCAGAACTTGTCATCCCTGCAGCCCCAGCTCGAGCCCTTACCTCTCTTACTCGGACCCCTGCTGTGGCCTCCTTTACCACTACAGCAAGCAGCCTTTACTCATGCTGTACCCCAGCCCTATCAGACGAACTCCTATTCACCCTTCGAAACCCTTTCTCCCCAAAGCATTCCCCAACCAACCTCCAAAAGAGAGGCCAGGACCTCCAAGTCCACAAAGACCAGAGCATGTCAGAGAAGCCGACCACTCCCCCCTGGCCCACCCTCCCTTCAGGCCTGGGCAGAGACCATAGATACCCAGCAGGACAGCCTGTCTCATCCCTGAGTGCAGGCCAGGCCCTGCCAGATCTCCCAGACTCGAGGAGGGACCCAGCACAACACCACACCCCTGACCCCTGAGCCCGGCCAAAGGTGGTCTCTTGAGTGCCCCCACCTCTGTACACGGGCTCAGATGTGGGCTTCCTGGTTCCATCCTCCAGATGGTTCCAATCAAGGGGCTGGCGACAGACCAAGGGAAGCCCCTCCCAGAAGGGGAAGGCAAAGCCGGGCCCCCTAGACCCGTATGGAGGAGGAGACACGCAGAAACCAGCAATGGTCCTGACTCCACTAAGCCCAAACAGTTCCAGAATCTCACCTAATTCACCCAGAACTCTGGAATCCCCCTGGCTCCTGCCTCTCTCTGGGGCCCTCACCAGCCACCACCCACTCAGGCCTCCCTCTCTCACCCGCCCCACCGACCCTCCTCCCCTTCAGCCACCCCACGCTGTTCCCCTTCCCCATCGGTCAGCCCGAATTCCAGTTCCCAAAAGCACCCGGCTCGCACCGAGGTGACCCTCCCAGTCCCTCCAGCCTCTGACTCATAGCTACACCGTCCCCACCCCGGCTTTGGCCACAGATGGGTCTTTTCCTCCAGCAGCACCTCCCAACGCTGGGGTCCGCCCACCTCCGCCGGCCTGGGCTCCTGGGCCACACACGCGGGGCAGCCTCATGGCTCCCGCAGCCGAAACCTCACCAGCCCTTCCCTGGAGCAGCAGTTTCTCTGCCCTTCACAGCACCAGGGACAATAGAAAGGAGGCCAGCTGGAGCCTCCCAGGGCCTGGCTACATCTCAGGGGCTGCCGGGAAGCCCCCTGCCATCCCCCAAGGCCCCTACCCCACGCCCAGCTTGGTACCTCTCTCACACCGCGGCCCCATGAAGCCATACGCACAGGCACAGCGGTTCGGCCCTATGCAGCGGCCCCCGTTGTGGCAACCACGGTCACAGACGGCTGTGGAGGAAGAGAGGAGGGTGGCCTGAGGTCCCCTCGCAGCAGAGGGAGCTGGGGCCCTGAAAAGCCCATTTTCACCCAGGAATCCCCACCGTGTGGCCCAGACCCAATGAGAAGACTGTGACGATGGGTACGTATGTCCCTCCCTTCCCTGGTCCCAGAAGAGAGGCCCGCGGGTGGTGGGGGGGGGGGGGCAGCTGACAGCAGAGACCCGCCCTCTGGGCCCCCCGGGCCCAGGTGTTCACGGGAGATACTCACGCTGCCCACACACCGTGCCCGTGTAGCCCCTCTGGCACAGACAGGACTCCCCTCGGCAGCTGCCCCCATTCATGCAGCTGACGCTGCACCCTAAGGACGGGAGGAGGGACACGCGGCAGAGTGGTGACAAACCCTCGAGATGCACGAGATCTGTGGCAAGACGAGGCTGGCCCGGCCCGGCTCTGGTCGGTCCTCCGGCAAAACCAGCCTGGGCCCCCAGTGGCATCCAGGAGCCTCCAACCTTCTCCTCCTGCCCCCGGGGGGCTATCTCCCTGCTCACCTCGGCTTCCCCCGCAGCTGGGGGCCAGCTTCCCATCAGCACAGGTGCACAGGTTGGGCCGGGAGCAGAAGCCGTCACCACAGGCGTGCCTACAGACGGCTGGCATGGGCAGAGCAGGTGACAGTCAGTCAGGGCTGGGACCCGAATCCTGTGCCGCCCCCACCCCGCCAGTGGCCAGGCAAGGCTCTGGGTTTCTGTGGGAGCCACGAGGAGAGGGGCTCTTTGGGCCAGAAGGGCTGAGCACCGAGGACAGAAGCCAGAGACGCTGGGTCGGTGACTGTGGTGTGGAGGTGGAGGGCTCTCCTGGGGGTAGAGTCAGATTCTAGAACCTGGGGGCTGGGGGGTACAGACTGGCAGAGATAGAGACAGATAGGGGGAAAGACAATGGGAGGGAGACAGACAGGCAGGGACAGAGACAAGGAGGCAGTGAGGCAAAGGAAATGAACATAGCAGGGTGGCCGGGGAGCCTGAAGACAGGCCAGGGCCAATCCTGTGGTTCAGCTCCTGGTCAAGTCAGCTGGCAAACAGGGTTGGACTTGCCAGGGGGTTAGAGAGCTGCCCTGGCGTCCCGCCCCCTGCGTCCCCCTCCCCCGGCCCCACCTCCAGAGGGCGATGGCACTCACGAACGACACACTGGTTCCCGCCTGGCAATGTCCTCCAGCCGGGACAGCAGTAGGCGTGGAAGCGGGAGCCGCACACGTTCGGCCTTTGGGAAAGCGCGGCACAGCGGGTGAGCCCCTGCCCTGCAGGACATCCCCTGGGCCTCGTTCCCCCCACCCAGCAGGACAGCCCAGCCCAGCCCACACCCCAGGGGCCTGTCAACATGCCAGGAGCCACGCACCCCTGCAAGATGCCCGGGCTGCCACGCCTCCGCACACGTCCGGGACCTGCAGACTCCAAGGCCCTGTCCCATCGGCCGTGGACACCCACCATGCACAGCAGGGCCGTCCAGGCCAGCAGGAGCCGAGCCAGGGGGCCGCAGGCCATGGTGAAAGCCCCAGCCCTTCTCCTTGCTGAGCACAGGCCTTTCAGAACCATCGTGCGTCCCTCAGAGGCTGCAGAGGGGAAGCAGAGTCAACGGCAGCAGGAGCCACAGAGTACCCAGGGGAACCAGGAGGCTGGGACGGCTGGATGGCAGGGTGAGGGGACGGGGAACAGTTACTAGAGCCCAGGGAGGCATCCAGCCCTGACCCAAAACCAGGTGAACAGTCAGGGCAGGCTTCTTGGAGGAGGTGTGATGTCTCAGAGTTAGCTGAGAGAAGAGTGCTGGGAGCAGAGTGCGTGGTGAGAGCGCAGGTGGGAGGAGTGTGGCGTGGAACTTCTACTTGTGGTCCAGGGCGATGGAGAAGCCCTGAAGGGCGTGAAGCAGGAGGAACAAAGGCAGAATGGGTGTTTGGTGGGGTGTAGAAGGGCTTGCAGGGGCCTGGGAGGAAGCGTGCAGGTGAGGAGGCTGGGGCAGGGGCCCAGAGAGGGGAGGGGACAGAATTCCAGGATGAATGAGGAGATGAGTCACCAGGAGTTGGAAGCTGGTTCCAAAGGAGGCAGGAGGCATTGAGGAGACTCCCGGAATCCTGGCTGGGAGGGCTGACGGGAGGGGACCCGAGGGCAGGGGGGACAGGTGGCGGATGCACATAAGGGTGGCGCACTCCCTCCACCCAGCAGGGAAGGGATAGCTGTTGTGCCCAATTCACAGATGAGCAAATCAAGGCCATCACACAGTTAGTGAGGGGCTGGGGGTGGGTGAGTGCTGAAGCCTAGGCAGAGGCGGGGAGAGGGAGAGGATGGGTGCACCCCCCCCTCTGAGGAGGGGGCTGGCTCTCTCCAGAACCTGGAAGGGCAGGAGGCTAGAGACGGAGGTGAAGGAGATGACCAGGTGCGGGTTAGGAGGAAGGAAGCTGAACACTTGTAGGACAGCAGACAGACCAAGTGGCCTTCTGGGGGACCCTTTCAGCTCCTACTTTCCAGACCAGAGAGAAGAACTGGTCCTGGGTAGGGAACGTGCAGGAAGTCTGCTGTGTGCCCTTGGGCCGGTGGCTGCCCCTCTCTGGGCCTTGGGTGCCAAGAGAGCCTGACCAGGTGGTCCCCAGGTCTTCGGGGAAGGGAGAGACCCTTGTCAACCGTGGCGAGAGTCGGGAAGCCTCAGCCTGGCTGGGGACGGGCACCCTTTTCTCGCCTGCAAGCTGTCCCACTTCAATCCGCGCGGGGAGGGCGCGGGGAGGACGTCTCCAGGCAGCCTCCGGGCGCACGCCGCCTCGCTCCCCGCCCCCTCTGCCCCCGGGGCTGGGGGGGGGGGTGGGTAGAGACTGACCAGTCCTGACCCCTGACCCGGCACCCTCCTCCCCCCTACCCCCCCCCCCGGCCCTCCGCCCTCCGCGCCCCGCGCCCCGCGTCCCGGAGGTGCTCGAATGAATGAGCGGGGAAGGCGCGCACGGCGCCGGGCGGGAAGCGAGCGGTCCGGGGCTCCGCGGACGAGGAGGGGGACCCGCCGGCCGCGCTCTCCACCCGGCAGGGCCGAGGACCGAGGGCCCCCGGGCCGCGACCGCGCTCGGCTCCGCCCTCACCTGCGGGCCGCGGCCCTCCCGCCGCCCGGCGCCCCCGTCCCGCGCGGAGAGGGGAGCGGGTGGGCCCGGGGCTGCGGCCGCGAACAAAGGAATCCCCTCCCCCTCCCCGGCCCCGGCCTCCCCCGCCCCCCGCCGTCCCCGCGGGCGCCCCGGCGGGCCCCGCGCGACACCGACCTGCGAGCCGGCGCGCGTGGAGGCAGGCACGGCGAGCGGACGCGGGGGCTCCGCGCTGGAGGGCCGGCTCGCGCGGCGCCGGGGGCCCGGGGCGGGAAGGCGAACCGAGAGGCCGACCCCGTCGCGTTCGCAGCCCGGAGCCGCCACTGGGGGGGGGGGGGGGGGGCGGGGGAGTTGGGGCGGGAGGAGTCGGGGGAGGGCGCGTTTGCACCTCGAAGCTCCCGGGGCGGGGGCCGGGGGCTCGGATCCGGGCTGGGGGGAGGGGCTGGAGCTGGGGGGAGGGCCTGGGGCTGCGGTGGGGAGGGGGGGGAGACTCGGAGAGGCTGGAGAAGCCGGAGTGGGGGGGTACCCAGAGCTCTGCCGGGGCTGAGAGGCTAGATGGGAGGGGGGGGGGGCTCAGGGCTCTGGAGGGGGGTCGGGGGGTGGGGCTGCAGGAACCGCGTGTTCGGATAGGAATTGATCTGGAGGTAGCCCTGAGGCGGGGCTCCGATTTGGGGCGGCCGGGAAGCCAGCCAGGGCCGGGAGGTCCCGGGACTCACCTAGGAGGCCGCCCTTCGTCGTCCCAAGCCACCTCCCCTTCCCTCGGGTGGGCAAGGAGAATTCCAAGGGTGACGTTGGAAACTCACCTGGCCGCGCCTGGAGCCTGGGTTCTGAACCAAGATCCGGAGGCCCCTAAGAATGTAGGCAAACCATTGGGCAAAGGTGGCCTTCCTGAGAAGGCCCACGGTTTTCACCTGATTCTCCAAATGAAGAGTTTAAGAATCCAACAGGTCTAGACTTTCTGGGCCTCAGTTTCTCTACCTGTCAAAGGGGCCCAGACTTCAGAATTTGGGCTGCCTGTTTGGGCTGTACATTCCCGGTGAAAATTTGTAAGTTCCACCCACCACTTTTCCACCTTTGAGAACTGAGACCACCGCTGCCCCTCAAGGTGGGGATCCAGTCAGGGCAGTTGGGTGGGCCTGAAACTGTTAATGCCGCTCAGCAAACTCCTATGCATCTGGCAGAGCCCGGTTCTCAAAGCCCCTCCCTACTCCCAAATTGTTAGCTTACCCTATTACGTTCCCAAAGCTGATTGCGCTGATGGTGTCTCCATCACGGCACTTCCAGAATGTTATAAATAAATAGTAAAAGTAATTTGAGCTCATGTTTAATGGATGCTGACGTGCCAGGCTTGGTGTTAAGCGTGTGGTACACATTATCTCGTTCAGTAACTAAAAACCCTATGAGGGAGATACTCATAATCTCCCAGTGTGGGTCCGGGGAGGCAGACCTAGACGCCAACATTCCTGGGCAGGAGAGAGGGACCCCTTGGATAGGGATGGGGAGGAAAGGGGCATTCTGTTTGAGGATGGGAGGCTTGGGGCTCAGTAGAAAGGGGCAGATCAGAAAAGGGGAAGAAACAGCTTAGGTAAAGGCCTGGAGACAGGAGAGCGTGGAGAACGCAGGAATTGAATGAGGCTGGAGCTTTGGGGGAGCAGAGAAAGGGAAAGAGGGAATCTGGCCGGGTAAGCAGAGGAGCCCTCAGGGGGCTCCCCCCCGGAAATGGTGGGCTTCCATGGTGAGAATCACCCCAGAGTTGCACTGTGGGGGTTAGAACTGGGCTGGGGGAGGGGGGGGGCATGAGACAGAGGGAAACCTCAGGGACAAGGTTCAGGACATCCTGGCAGAGGGAATGGGGTCCCCCAGGGGGCGGGGCTACGGAAGGAACCCCAGGATTAACCAGAAGAGCAGCTGACGGGTGGGATTCTAGTGTGGGAGGGCCCAGAGGCTGTGGGGATGAGCCAGCTTCTGGGGACACTTCCGTCCCCTCTTCCCAGGCTCCTTTGTCAGGGTGCATCCTGGGCCGCCCTTCAGCCAACAGATGTGTCTTGCACGGACACAGGGATAGGCACGGGGTGTCCCAGAAGCATCCCGGTGCCACCCCAAGACTGCCTGTCATGAGGGCAGAGCAGCCCCAGTCTCCCTGTCCAAGTTGTAGCATCACCAATACCCTATTCCAAGGCCTCCCGTCACTGTCACCCAGGGCTGTCACCCTCTCATTGTCACCCATCAACGGGACACCTTGCTGTGTTCTGGTGATTTTGCTGCCTGTCACCTTCATGGTGTTCCCCTGTCATCTCTACACCTTGTTGCTGTGACATTGTGACCCATGAACGATCACACCATCACCCAGAGGGCTGGCGTCCTTACACTGCGAGCAGGAGAAGTCACCCTCTGCAGAAAGGGCTCTTGGTCGTGCACAGACCCCCCGGGGAGGCCGGAGACCCGAGCTTGGGGGTTCCACAGCCGGCAGAGTGATGCCCAAGTCGCCCACAGATCTGGTCCCACAAAGATACCTTCCATTCCCTCCTCCTCCCCACCACCTCGGCAAAATGGAGTCCGAGGGGGCCCCAACTTCTTCCAACATCGGCATCTGCCAAAGTTGGGGGCAGGGGTGACTGGCTGGGGGAGTGTGGGGGCGTGTGTCCCCGCCTTGCTGTGAGGGAGCCGGAAAATGGGATCTGGCATCTAGAGGTTCTGTCAGGGGATGTGTCTCGTGAGGGGCTCGTTTCCCAGACCCAGGGAAAGGTCACTGGGTCACCTGATGGCCACATAGATGACAAAGGTCCTGTATGCCGTGTCGTTCCCAACCTGTTCCCGTCACACCTTCTGACATCTTCCTGCCACCATCCATCACCATCAGAGACTGTCTTAATGTCGTCCTCTCTCATCCCAACACTGCCTCCCCACTGCCACCTGTCATTTTCACACACTGTCTCCTTATTGTCCTTTATCACCGTATCCCAGCCTCCCTACCAACATTACACGGATCCCCAGGGGCTTTCTCTTATTACGGTGTCATCTGTCGCTGTCAGCCTATCTCCTCATGGTCACCTGTTGCTGTCACACTGTCTCCTCCTTGTCACCTGTCGCCGTCACGCTGCCTGTCCATCATCCCCGGTTCCTGTTAGTTGTCACCCGTCCCTGCTACGCTGAGCACCCCGCACTGTTGTCACCCTGTTGAGGTCATGATGGAATGTCTGAGTTACTCCAGCTCCGCTCTTTCTTCCCACATGCCCCCGCCTCCCCACCGCTTTCTGTGCGGTCCCAAAGTCCCCTCCCACAGACACGACTCCACTGTGTGTGCCCTGGGCTGGGAGACGCCCTGGTGTCCATTAGCCCAGGCCCAAGGAAGGGATGGAGACAGGGCAGACAGACAAAGAGACATGGGGGGGGGGGGTTGCCTGCAATCTGTGCCGTGTGGGGCGCTGTGCCCGCCTAGGCCGGGTGGCCTGAGGACAGAGCTCTCTTTGTCTGAGCACAGGAAGCAGCTGGGCGGGGAGTTTAGCCTGATGCCTGAGAATCAGGCTGGGGGGTGGTGGGTCCCCGTAAGACCCAGAGAAGGTCAGGCCCAGGCCAGGAGGGGCAGAGAGAGCAGCTGGAGCCCGAGGACTTCCCCGTCTGGTTCTCTGGGCGTGACAAGCCCCCTCCCCCCCAATTCATGGAGTATGCACTGTGTGCTGGGCCAGACCCTCCTAACAGACCCCTTAGGGGCCTTTGCTATGTATCTTCCCCATTGCACAGGTGAGAAGACTGAGTCCCAGAGTCACTGAAGAACACAGCCAGTAAAGAACACAGGCAGATCTGAACTCAGGTCACAAAGCCCCAGACCTCAGTCTGCCGGGCAAGGGATGTCTCTCGGATAAATATACATACATTCTTTTTTCTTTAACAGTAAACACAATATTAGCACCTGTGTAACCATCCTTGGCTTCATTCCTCTCCGTAAAAATTTATTTTACTTGCAAACTAAAAAGTGCTTTGCAATGATTGTCTGATTTTTTACTGTTTTTTGTTTGTTTGTTTTTTGTTTTTAAATTAAGGTAAAACTCACGTAACATGAAATTAACCATGTGAGGGGTGCCTGGCTGGCTCGGTGGGTGGGAGCGTGTGACTCTTGATCCCAGGGTTGTGGGTTCGAGCCCCGTGTTGGGTGTAGAGATGACTTTTAAAACATCTCGAAGGGGCGCCTGGGGGGCTCAGTCGGTTGGGCGTCTGACTTCGGCTCAGGTCATGATCTCACCGTCCGTGGATTCGAGCCCCGTGTCGGGCCCTGGGCTGACAGCTCGGAGCCTGGAGCCTGCTTCGGATTCTGTGTCTCCCTCTCTCTCTGTCCCTCCCCCCGCTCACGCTCTGTCTCTCTCTCTCAAAAATAAAATAAACATTAAAAAGAATTTTTTTTAACTTTGAAAAAAAAAGCAACCATTTTAAAGTATGCGATTCAGTGCCATTTAGTACATTCAGACTGTTGTGCAACTAACACCTTATCTAGTTCCAAGGTGTTTCTATCATCCCCAGATGAAACCTCGTACCCATCATCCCTCCCTCAGCCCCTGGCAACCAAAACTTCTTTCTGTCTCTATGGATTTGCCATTGCTGGACATTTTATATAAATAGAATCATACAGGGGAATCTGGCTGGCTCAGTCAGTGGGATGTACAACTCTTTTTTTTTTTTTAAGTTTATTTATTTATTTATTTTTTGAGAGGGACAGAGAGTGAGCAGGGAAGGAGCAGAGAGAGAGAGAGAGGGAGAGAGAGAATCCCAAGCAGGCTCCACACTGTCAGTGCAGATACCGACTCGGGGCTCCAACCCCTGAACCATGAGATCACGACCTGAGCCAAAACCAAGAGTTGGATGCTTAACCCACTGAGCCACCCAGGCGACCCTGGGGCATGCAACCCTTGATCTCAGGGTTGTGAGTTCAAACCCCATGTTGGGTGTAAAGAGTCCTTAAAAACAATAAATAAATAAATAGAACCATACAAAATGTAATCTCTTAATCTGGCTTCTTCCCCTGTATGTGATGATTTTGGGGTTCGTCCACACTGCAGCATACGCTTGGCTGAATGGTGTTCTGTCGTATGGATGGACCGCAAGCTGTGGACCCATCCGTTCGCCATTTGACAGACGTTTGGGTTGTTTCCACCTTTTGAGGATTGAAAATAGTGCTGCAATGAAAGTCCTTGCTCCTCCCACCTCTTTTGAAAAAGATTTTATTTGTAAGTAATCTCGACATCCAACATGGGGCTCAGACTCACGACCCCATGGTCAAAAGCCACACGCTCCGCCCACTGAACCGGCCAGGCTCCCCTACTCTTTCCGCTTCTTGAGATCTCTTTCTGTGTCCGTTTGGAGAGAACTTGTTCATTCTTTTTTTATGTCCACAGGGGACTCCACTGATGAGCTGAACTGTAATTTATTTACCTAGTCACCTGCTGATGGACATGTGGGCACTGAACCTTTCGTAATTTCAGACAGCATTTCAGGAGATAGCCTAATACAGGAGTCACCTTGCACACTGGATATCACGCAGGCTTTTTAGAAATCATTTTTATTATTATTTTTTTTAACGTTTATTTTTGAGAGAGAGACAGAGCATGAGTGGGGGAGGGGCAGAGAGAGAGAGAGACAGAGAGAGAGAGAGAGAGACAGAGGATCCGAGGCAGGCTCCAGGCTCTGAGCTGTCGGCCCTGAGCCTGACGCGGGGCTGGAGCCTTTGAACCTTGAGATCATGGCCTGAGCTGAAGTCAGATGCTTAACCAACTGAGCCACCCAGGCACCCCTAGAAACCTTTTTGTTGTGGACAATGTCAAGCATTTGCAAAAGTAGAGAGAATACATAGACAGCATGGTGAACCCCCGTGGATGCATCATTAAGTTTCCATCATTACCACTGTCACCTTGCACCCGACCAGCCTGTGTGCTGAAGGGACAATGGACAGAGTAGAGAAGCCTTGGAGATGACAATTCCCGACAGGATCGGCCACCAGGGATGAACCCGGGACAGATGTCCCAGGGGACTGACTGCTATGAAGCCCGAGAGAACAGGAAGACCACAGCCACAGGGCGTGACAGGGACTCTGAGGATTAGGGGTCATCTCAGGCCTGCAGACGTGGCTTAGCCATCTTGTGGCCAAGCTGCCACTCACCCCCGTGGAAGGAAGGATGGCCATTGCTGACGCCAGACTGCTGGCCCCGGGGGAGAGGTGGAAGTAAGGCTGCCCCACAAAGACACTCAGGGGTCCAGGGCAGGAGCTTTTAAGCGGGACGGACTTCCCGACACTCCCATGATGGACAAAACAGACAGAGCCCTGGAACAGTAACGGGCAAGCATTTCCCCGAGCTGAAGACAGACCTGTGTCTCCGAAGGAAAGGGCTCCTTACTCTCAGACTCCACGCTCCCCCATCACCCACCCCCGAGAAGGACACACGCCTGCCACCTCTGGAACGTCATCACTTTGAAGATGAAGGGGACGTCCCGGGAGAGCGTTCTCATCAGTGACTGCCAGGAGCTAGAAGGCCACGGACGTCCACTCTGCACTTGTGAAAGACAAGGAGTAGTAATAATGTCAGTGACAGGCTGCCTTAACTTTTTAAATTAAGCGTTAAAACAATAATAAAAAATTTTAAAAAAATAATAAAAATAAAACGGGCAGGCAGCTGCTGGGGGAGACAGTTTTTTTTTTCTTTTTAACTTTTTTGATGTTTATTTGTTTTTGAGAGAGAGAGAGCACAAGTGGGGGAGGGACAAAGACAGAGACGCAGAATCTGAAGCAGGACAAGCGGGGGAGGGACAAAGAGAGAGAGAGGGAGACGCAGAATCTGAAGCAGGCTCCAGGCTCTGAGTTGTCAGCACAGAGTCCGATGCGGGGCTTGAACTCACAAACCATGAGGTCACAGCCTGAGCTGAAGTTGGAGGCGTAACCGACTGAGCCACCCAGGCGCCCCTGTAGGATTCCTCTTCCATGGGGTCCCTAGAGGAGTCAGATCCATAGAGACAGGAAGTAGATGGTGGGAGCCAGGGGCTGGGGGAGGGGTGCGGAGTCAGTGTTTCATGGGGACAGAGTTCCATTTGGGGAAGATGAAAAAGTTCTGGAGATGGACAGGAGAGATGGCCATACAACAGCGTGACTGTCCTTAACGCCACTGAACAGGACCCTTAAAAAATGGTTAAGCAACCATTCTGCAATGTATGTGTATATCAAATCATCACATGCTACGCTTTAAATAAATACAATTACATTCGTCAATTATCTCCCAATGAAGTTGGAAAAAATTTTTAAGAATTAATAAAATGGTTAAGAGGGTAAATTTTATCACCACATATTTAAAAAATGTGGAGGCCATAGTTTCACCTCTGGGCCCATCCAAGCCTCGTCTGCCTGCAGGGTCGTTGCCCGCCTGTGGCCTCGGCTCCTGGAGGGACGGGGCTGGCCGGTCCTAGTCCTCGGCCATCGGTCCTCGGTCTCGGCCATCAACCTTGGCCATAGCTGCTCCCCACGGCGGCCCCAGAGGCGTGAAGTCATGTCAGGTTCACTGAGGGCTCAGGGTTTTTCTCGGTTTTTGTTTCCTCTCTCGTTGGAGAGAAATGTCTGGATGTTTCTGCGGCTGTAGGACAAAGAGTTGAGGGTTGCCATTTCACAAATCATGTCACATCTCCAAAGTTCTAACGTTCTCTCTGCTGCTGAAGCGGAGCGGGGCGGGGGGGGGGGGGACTGACTTGGCCACTGGTTTTTGGGAGGCATTGGAGCAGCAGGGCTGGTCATACCCAGAACGTAGAACTTTGAATGCCAAGGGGACAGTCACGCAACACCTGTCTGATGCCATCTGATGCTGACCTGCTGGAACCTTCCCCTGAGGTTGAAGTGTGTATACATTTCCCGCGGCTGCTGTGGCAAATTTGGTGGCTTTCAAGAAACACAACGTTAGTATCCTGCGGTTCTAGAAGTCAGAAGTCTGCACTGTCTTTCAGTGTGTGAACACCAAGGCAACTTGGGGGCTGCCATCCTTCTGGAGGGACCAGGGGACAATCCCTTCCCTTGCGTTTTCCACCTTCTAGAAGCTGCCTGCCCTCCTTGCACCATGGCTCCTTCCTCCACCTTCAAAGCCGGCAGCATCGTGCCTTCCTATCTCTCTCTGACTCCCGCCCCTCTGTTCTGAGGACCCATGTGATGTCACTGGACCCCCAGGGAATCCAGGATCTACTCCCTTGTCCAGATCCTTAACCGAATCCCATCGGCAAATACGTTTCCGTGTTAGGTAACCTATTCACAGATCCCGGGGGTGAGGATGTGGGCATCCTTGGGGAGGGGGTGCATTATTGAACCTCTCATAATAAGCTTCCCTGATGGAGAACAAACCTCACCATTAGCTCCAAAGACTGAGCGAGACACAGACTCAGAGCTGCGTGCCTGAGCTGTGCCTTTCATCCTGCAGACCTCGGTTCCCTCGTCTTCAAAATGGGACAGAGAGTCCCTCTTTCTTTGCCTTTTGCAAGCCATCTTCCTGCAGAGATCAGGCGAAATCAAGCAGGTGGAAATATGCAGTGTCCACATGGCAAGTCAAGACACAGGTGACCAGTGACCCGGGACTGAGGTCAGCATTGATTTCTGCAACATTTACTCATCGCCTACTGTGTACCAGGCCCTGATGACAGGAAGGCCAGCCGAAATAGACCCAGATCCTGCCCTCCTGCAGAGCCTGGGGAATGTTCATTGTGCTGACATTCACTGAGTGCCTGCTGTATACCAGGCAAGGTTCCAGGTGCCGTGGGTTGGTGGGAGACAGCAGCAAACAAAGCACAGATTTCTGGAATTCACATTCTGGTAGTGGTAATTGCCACAGAAGGGAGGTTGCTGGTGCCCCGGGACCTGACGTAGGCTGGGGTGGGGGGTCAGGAGGGGCTTTCCCTATGGCAGTGACGTTTGCTCTGACGTTGGCCAGACAAGGGGGAGTTCAACTGAGAGAAAGGAAGGGTAGAGTATCCCAACAAGGGGAAACATCGTGAGCAAATGTGTGAGTTTCCACGGCCAGAGGGCGAGGAACAAGGGAGAGAAACAGGGAGGGGCGATCTGTGGGGACATCCTTTTAAAGTCAGCAGGGAGCCATCGAGGGCTTTTCACAGAGGGTGATCACAAGTGGGTTCTGCCACGATTGGGATGGGACCACTGGGCCAGGTGTGGGTTAGGCCTGGTAGGGGAGTTAGGACGTGGGCACCTACCCTTAGCCCTGCCATTTGCACCCACCATCTCTCTGGGGTTCCGCTATCTGCCCAGCCTGTCTCCTCCCAACAGTCCCATCCCGCCCCGCCCCCTCCCAGCTGCTGTCAGAGTCTTTCCTTGCAGCTCCTGCCCCGTCCCGCAGACTTCCAGAATGCCATTAGTTCAGCCAACATCTATTAGGCATCTATGGCGGGCCAGACGCGTTACACGTATTATCACACTGAGTTCCCCCAAGAATCCTAGACAAAGGCATGAAGACCGGGGTCAGAGGTGAAGACTGAGGCCCAAGGATACGGTCAGTAAAGTGCGGAGGGTTGGACCCAGAAGCAGCAGGCAGCCAGGGAGGTTGGGAGGGTTCCAGGCAGGGACCCCCACGATCTGATTTAAGTTCCACGATCGAGCTGCGGAGAAGGGCGGTGTTAATCGTATCTGCCGCTAGGGGGCACTCAAGTCCTCCTGTAGGTTCTCTTCGGGGCCGCACCGTGCAACTCCGTGGCTACGTGAGCCCTTGAACTGTGGCTAGTCCGAGTCAAAATGTAAGTGCAAAACACGTGCCAGATTGCGAAGCCTTCGTGAGACGAAAAAGAAGGCAACGTGCCTCGTTAATGCCTTTTAAAACGTCGGTGACATGTTGCAATGATGAGATTTGGGGCACATCGGGCTAAATAAATTACATTATTAAAGTTTCATTGGTATTTTTTTAACCTTTTTAAAAGTTTATGTATTTGTTTTTCAGCAATCTCTACACCCAGAGTGGGGCTCCGACTCATGGCCCCGAGATCAGAGGCACATGCCCTTCCCACTGGGTCAACCAGACATCCCTTTGCTTTCTTGTGATCTAAGATTATCTACATGGGTTGCAGTTGTATTCGTATCGGCCAGTGCCGGCTTAGAGAGAAGTTACTATTTTTTAACTATTGTAAGCGGGCAAATTACCCTCTTTTAAAACATGTTTTTATTTATTTTTGAGAGAGAGAGAGAAAGTGTGTGCATGAGTGAGGGAGGGGTGGGGGGAGGGGAACAGAGGATCTGAGGCAGGCTCTGTGCTGACAGCAGAGAGCCCCATGCAGGGCTCAACCTCATGAACCATGAGATCACGACCTGAACCAAAGTCAGACGGGTTCACCGACTGAGCCACCCGGGTGCCCCCGGTTTACAGGTTTTATTCCCTCCGCTACCAAAAAGGCACAAACAAACACAAAAACCACGGCAATCGATATTTTTATACCTATACCTCCATGCGCTAATGATTCTATTTCTAAGGGAACGATTTCTAGGAGAGAGCTGTTGGATGACGGGCTTGTGTGCTTTTAACTTTAATAGATGTTGTCAGGTCCCAGACATCAACCAACCGATTCTACAGTTTATACAGAAAGGCAAAGACCCAGAAGAGCCAACACGATACTGAAGAACCAAGTTGGAGAACTCACTCTCTGCCCGATGTCAAGACTTTCTATAAAGCTACGGTGACAGAGGCTGTCAGCAGAAGACCAATGAAGCAGGACAGACAGCGTGTAAGCAGCCTGCGCAGATAAAGCCCATTGATCTCTGGCAAAGAATTGCAAGAGGCAATTCAATGGATAAAGGCCAGTCCCTTCAACAGACGGTGCCGGAAGAATTGGATGTCATAGGCACAAAAGTGAGTCCAGACACACCCCTCCCACCTCCCACAAAAGTGAACCCAAAATGAATCATGGCATTAGCAAATTCAGAAACAGAACAAATCCTTTTGGCAAGCACATTCCCACTAACCGTGCAGGAGCGCACTTTTTCCCCACAGCCTCACCAGCTGTGAGTGTTATCACTTTTTAAAGTTTTTCCCAGTTTGAGAAAGGGTTATCTCACTGTTACCTCGATATGCATTTTCTAACCCCAGTCCTGTCGAGCATCTTTTCATATGATTTTGGGTAACTTGGATTCATTTCTCTGTAGACTAGCTATTCACAGTCTTTGTTCCTTTTTTCTTTTCTTTTTTTTTTTTAATTTTTTTTTCAACGTTTATTTATTTTTGGGACAGAGAGAGACAGAGCATGAACGGGGGAGGGGCAGAGAGAGAGGCAGACACAGAATCGGAAGCTGGCTCCAGGCTCTGAGCCATCAGCCCAGAGCCTGACGCGGGGCTCAAACTCACGGACCGCGAGATTGTGACCTGGCTGAAGTCGGACGCTTAACCGACTGCGCCACCCAGGCGCCCCTGTTCCTTTTTTTTTCATTTGAATTGTCTTTTTTCCAATTTATACATGTCCCTTGCCATCTGATTTATTGACGTCAAAATTTTGTGGTATCTTTTATCACCTAGAGTTCCCATTCCTGCCAAGGAAATTCTCTTTTGTCCTTAGATTGCAAATGTATTCGCTTAGATTTCGTAGCAAGATTTTTATTCTTTTATATTTGAGTTTTGACTCTATCTGGAATATATTTTTGCTTATTGTATTCAACAATTAACAAAGGGTTTACTAAGGCTCTACTTGTGTTTCAGATGGATATTCAGAATTGGGCCAACACCATTTTTAAAATAAACCACCTTATTCCCTGAGAATTAAAATACCACTTTTTATCATATATAGATTTTCATATACGACGGACTATGTTTCTGGATTTCTGTTCTTTTTCTACTCGGCTACTTAACTAGTTCCATTTTAATACCTCAGCAATTGGATTCTCCCCCTATTCTTTTTTATGTTTGTCTTGGCTCCTCAAGAAAAAGAATTGTTCTTTTTCTGTTGAGATGCTGAGTACAATTGTGTTAAATTTGTAAGTTAGGGGGTGCCTGGGTGGCTCAGTTGGTACACGTCCAACTTCAGCTCAGGTCATGACCTTGCAGTTCGTGAGTTCGAGCCCCGTGTCGGGCTCTGTGCTGACAGCTCGGAGTCTGGAGCCTGCTTTGGATTCTGGGTCTCCCTCTCTCTCTGCCCCCCACCCCACACCCCTGCTCATGCTCTGTCTCTCAAAAAAAGATAAATATTAGAAAAAAAATTTTTTTAATTTGTAAGTTAGATTGTGGGTAATTTATAGTTTTTTTTTTTTTTATGTCAACCCAAGAAACTGTCTTTCCATTACTACAGACCTTGCTTTCCCTCCTTCAATGAGATTTTATAATTTTGTTTGTATTGTACCTGTGCTGTTTTCATTAAATTTGTTCACAGGTAGTTTGTCATTTTCCCTCGGGAAGCCTGGGTGGCTCAGTGGGTTGAACATCCGACTTCAGCTCAGGTCATGATCTCATGGTTTGTGGGTTTGAGCCCCACATCGGGCTCTGTGCTGACGGCTCAGAGCCTGGAGCCTGCTTCCGATTCTGTGTCTCCCTCTCTCTCTGTTCTTCCCCTGCTCGTGCTCTGTCTCTCAAAAATGAATAAACGTTGAACAAATTTAAAAATAAATAAATGTGGTGTTCGCTCATTTCTGAGTCTTTTGAGTATTTCTATTCTAGGTAGTCATCTTACTAAATTCTTGCTAAAAGCACTTGAACAAAGAGAGTTCACCTTATCTCTTCTTTTCAAATGTCTTTTTTTTTTTAAGTAGGCTCCCCACCCAGCCCAGAGCCCAATGTGGGGCTTGAACTCATGACCCTGAGATCTAGACCTGAGCTGAGATCAAGAGTCAGATGCTTAACTGACTGAGCCACCCAGGTGCCCCTTTTCTTTCCAAATGTCTTACTGTTTTCTTATCCTCCTGCATTTGTTGGAATCCCCAGGACAGAGTTAGGTAACCACAGTAAAAGACTGCATATTGGTATTTTTCCTGATTAGCATTTAGGCTAATATTTACTGTTGATCTTAAGGGAATTGCTTTTATTGCATTTAAGCAATATCTTTCCCTTTTTATTCTTTATTTTTTATTTTTATTTATTTATTTTATTTTTTAATTTTTTTTCAACGTTTATTTATTTTTGGGACAGAGAGAGACAGAGCATGAACGGGGGAGGGGCAGAGAGAGAGGGAGACACGGAATCGGAAACAGGCTCCAGGCTCTGAGCCATCAGCCCAGAGCCCGACTCGGGGCTCCAACTCCCGGACCGCGAGATCGCGACCTGAGCTGAAGTCGGACGCTTAACCGACTGCGCTACCCAGGCGCCCCTATTTTTTATTTTTTAAGTGTATTTATTTGAGTAACCCCTGTGCCCAACATGGGGCCTCAAACTCATGACCTTGCTCTCTCCTCCGACTGAGCCATCCACACGCCTCGCAATTTCTTTCTCTTTTTAAATTTTACTTCACTTTTGTCAGGAATGACTGCTGAATTTTATGAAATGCTTTTTCGTACACACTAATAGGACCATGCGGGTTTTCCTCATTTGATAGAATGCTTTTTATTGGACCTCTCTGGAATCTGGAAATAAAGCTGACCATTTCCTACTCTTTTTTTTGGTACATTACTATCAAATGACAATATCTGGCAACCTTCAGAATTTTGCTATTTTTTTTAAGTTTATTTATTTATGTTGAGGGAGGGGGAAATTGCGAGTGGGGAGGGGCAGCGAGAGATGGAGACACAATCCCAAGCTGACTTCGCACCACGAACCGCGAGATCATGACCTGAGCCAAAGTCAATGCTTAACCGACTGAGCCACCTGGGTGCTCAGAGAGAGACAGCAGGAGTGGGGGAGGAGCAGAGAGAGAGGGAGACACAGAATTGGAAGCAGGCTCCAGGCTCCGAGCTGTCAGCACAGAGCCCGATGTGGGGCTCGAGCCCACGAACCATGAGATCATGACCTGAGCCAAAGTCAATGCTTAACCGACTGAGCCACCTGGGTGCCCCAAGTTTTTCTATGTTCTTAAGTGAGATTGATCTGTGCTCTTCTGCCCTGTCATTTAGAACTCAAGACATGAAATTGAATTCATAAAATGAAGTCAAAGATGCATCGGGGAGTTTTCTACAGCATGGTTGTCCTCATCAGATGTTCCGCTTGGGGCAAGTGATCCCAATGTGCATTTTTCTCAGCGATCATTCATTTCCTTCTAGGTTTTTCCGAATGTTGCCCAGAGCTGCATGTAGATTCTCATATTTAACCGTTTACACTTACACTGAGACCTTATCTCCCTAATCATGTTTGTTTTTCTACTCTGACTGTTTAAAATGTTCTTTTCAGGGGTGCCCGGCTAACGCAGTCGGTAGAACATGTGACTCTTGATCTCAAGGTTGTGAGTTCGAGCCCCCCATTGGGTGTAGAGATTTAAAAATAAAATCTTTAAGGGCAAAAAAAGATGGTGCTCTTTTCACTGTGTCCTAAATAGTTTACAAGTTCCCTCTTGGTTCTGTCATTCAAGGCATTGCCCTTTGACATTGATGGTGGGTTTGGGGAAGAGAGGTTGGCCAGCGGGTGGAGGCGGGGCCATGAAAAGGGTTCTAGAGAGGGTAGGCTCATTGTGCTCTTTTTTTTGTGGTTGACTTGCTTTATCTCTTCCATTGGAGAATCCCAATGGTATTCTTGTAGAGAATTTGGTGTGTACCTTTTACTTTGTTCCTAATGCTGCCAGATGAATATTGTCCTATGTGCACGTGTTTTACACTGACCCAGATGGTTTTGTGTTATCTTTAGCTCTCGTTTCCTCCTGTCTCCACTGGCATTTTGTTTTTTGTTTGACTCAGAAGCGGCATTTGAGAGTTAGCAGGAGCAGGGGAAGGACAGAGAGAGAGGATCCCAAGCAGGGTCTGCACTGTCAGCAGAATGCCAGATGTGGGGCTTGAACTCACGAACCGTGAGATCACGACCTGAGCCGAAGTCAGACGCTTAGCCCACTGAGCCACCTAGGCGCCCCCCCCCTTTTATTTAAACAACATTCTGTTCTTACGTTATTGATCTAATCTTAATATCTTCGGCTATTTCTCTGAAGATAATAATGGTGGGGCTGTATTACTTTTTTCTCCCCCTCTTGGCATGTTAAAAAATTTTCCCGAGTTGGTTTTTCCAAGGTTTGTTCTGGTTTCTGCCTTTCATTTTGAAGTTTCCCCTAAATCGTGTATTTGAATGTGAGGCCCAGGGGCTGAACTGATGGCAAGGGGTTCATGTTGGTGGGGAGTTTCGTTGAAGATAAGCTCCTCATCCCCACATGTCAGTCTCTTATAGATCTTTTCTCTGGGACCATTTGATTTCTCCAAAAAGGACTCCCCGTTTCCTGGAGTGGGGTGGGGGTGGGGGTGGTGGGGGGCGTACCCCTGGCTTTCTTGGAACCCAGCAAGGAAGGGGTTGGCAATAGCCTTCAGTATAGCAGCTTTCACCCCATCCTTTCTTCTTCTTTTCTTTTTTGGTTCTTTCCTTTTTTTTTTTTTTTTTTTTTTAGTTTATTTCTTTATTTTTGGGAAAGAGCTAGCAGGGAAGGGGCAGAGAGAGAGAGGGAGAGAGAGAAAGAATCCCAAGCAGGTACCGTGCTCTCAGTGCAGAGCCCTATGCAGGGCTCAATCCCATCCACGACTCTGGGATCATGACCAGAGCTGAAATCAAGAGTCAGACACTTAACTGACTGAGCCACCCAGATGCCCCTCATCTTTTTTTAACGATCATATAGTACTCCCTTGCACGGCCAAAGCATTATATACTTAACCAATATTCTATTATTGGACATTTATGTGGCTTCTGATTCATTACTGCTGTTATTATATATATATATATTTAACTGTATTTTTATATATAACTATACTGTGTACATATTATTATAATTATATATAGCCATATAACTTCACTACATATATATTTTATGTATATATGGGACATGTCAATATAAACATGTTGCATGTATATAATATAATATATATATGTTATATATTACTGTATATATTATATATGTTGCTAAAACTTTAAGTCTTTTTTTCCTTTAAAAAAATTTTTTTTAACATTTATTTATTTTTGAGACAGACAGAGCATGAACGGGGGAGGGGCAGAGAGAGAGGAAGACACAGAATCGGAAGCAGGCTCCAGGCTCTGAGCCATCAGCCCAGAGCCCGACGTGGGGCTCGAACTCACGGACTGCGAGACCGTGACCTGAGCTGAAGTCGGACGCCTAACTGACTGAGCCACCCAGGCGCCCCGAGTCTTTTTTTTCTTAAGATTGAAACCTAAAAGTAGAATTTCTGGGTCAAAGGCCATTTATTAAAGTTTTGGATACATGTCGGTTGCCTTCCTGAAACATCCACCCCCAAAATGGACAAAGTGGGGGTTCTAGCAAGTGACCCCGCAGGCCCCTGGAAGTCAAAACCATCCTAGGGAGAAAGATTAATGGAAAATCTACAAGCGGCAAAGTGGCCTGGCCGTGAGCGCAGCCCTGTGCTGAGACTGCGTGGCCCCAGGCAGGAAGTCAGCCCCATCTGTCCCGCAGCCCCCTGGCAGCCTCAGCCAAGGACACCCCCACTGATGCCCTGGTAGATAATGGCATTGACAAATATTGACCCAAGCTCCCGGAATGGAGCCGGCACTAGGGCATGAAGAACATTAAAAAAAAAAAGGTGTTTTTTTTTTAAATATTTATTTATTTGCAAGAGGTGGGGGAGGAGAGGCAGAGAGAGAGGGAGACACAGAATCCGAAGCCGG
Source organism: Acinonyx jubatus (assembly GCF_027475565.1). Taxonomy (NCBI): domain Eukaryota; kingdom Metazoa; phylum Chordata; class Mammalia; order Carnivora; family Felidae; genus Acinonyx; species Acinonyx jubatus. The sequence continues at coordinate 160,002,355 of NC_069383.1, forward strand.
CTCCAGGCTCTGAGCTGTCAGCACAGAGCCCCACGCGGGGCTTGAACTCATGAACCACAAGATCATGACCGGAACCGAAGCCGGGCGCTCAACTGACTCAGCCACCCAGGCGCCCCCTGCAGAACATTTTTTAAGTGTCCAGGTCAGTGGCACTGAGCACATTCACGCTGTTGTGCAACGATCACCAGCATCCATTTCCAGGATGCTTTTCATCTTGCGGCACTGAAAGTCTCCCCATTAAACACGACCACCACAGGCTGCTCCTCCAGCCCCTGGCTCCCACGGTCTGCTTTCTGTCCCTATGGATGTCACTCCTCCAGGGACCTCATGGAAGTGGAATCATACAACACTTGTTCATATGTGACTTTCATTTATTTCACGGAACATAACGTCCTCGAAGTTCATCCACGCAGCTGGTGTCAGAATGCCCCTCCTTTTCAAGGCTGAGTGATACTCCATTGTGTGGACGGACCACATTTTGTTAGGTGGCTTCTGAATGTGGATGCCCAAGCGACTCTTAGAGACATTTTTTTCTTCCTAACAAACTCTTTATTTTGGAATGGTTGCAGGTCTACAGAAAAGGTGCAAAGATGGTGAAGAGAGTTCCTGAATCCCCTGCAGTCAGCTTTCCCCAAACGTGAATTCACACTTCACAAATACGTTCCTTGCTTTTGAAGTGAGTGACGGATGTTGGACATCCTTCCAAGTCAGCAGACCGACATGTCCTAGCACAGGGATTATTTGCATTATTATTTCCATGAATCCAGGCTCGTCATCTAACCCTTCGATGCCACCCCCGTTTCCTTCCTTGTCCTAAAGTGGGGAGAAATGCAGCACCCACTTCCTACATAGAAATGTGATGAGCATTTCAGGACATCTAAAGAGAAAAGGCCAACACCGATCGTGCATTCATCACAGCACCGTACATCTACACTGTTTTTGGGTCTCCTGGCTGCCTCAGCCGGAAGAGCACCGGACTTGATTTTGAGGTTGTGCGTTCAAGCCCCACGGTGTACAGATAATTAAAATAAAAATAGGGGCACTCAGTTGGTGGAGAGTTGACTCTTGATTTCAGGATTGTGAGTTTGAGCCCCACATTGGGTGCAGAGATTACTTAAAATCTTAAAATAATAAATAAATACATAAATACATAAATAAAATAAGGTAAAATCTTTAGAGGGGCGCCTGGGTGGCTCAGTCGGTTAAGCATCTGACTTCAGCTCAAGTCATGATCTCACAATTTGTGAGTTCGAGCCCCACGTCGGGCTCTGTGCTGACAGCACAGCTCAGAGCCTGGAGCCTCCTTTGGATTCTGTGTCTCCCCCTCTCTCTGCCCCTCCCCTGCTTGCACTCTGTCTCTCTCTCTCTCTGAAGAAATAAATAAACAGTAAAAATAAATAAATAAATAAATAAATAAATAAAAGTAAATAAATAAATAAAATCTCTAGGGGCACCTGGGGGGTTCAGTCGGTTAAGCGTCAGACTTCAGCTCAGGTCATGATCTCACAATTCATGAGTTCGAGCCCCACATCAGGCTCTGTGCTGACAGCTCAGAGCCCGGAGCCTGCTTTGCATTCTGTGTCTCCCCCTCTCTCTCTGCCCCTCCCCTGCTTGCACTCTGTCTCTCTCTCTCTCTGCAGAAATAAATAAACAGTAAAAATAAAAATAAAAATAAAAATAAATAAAATCTCTAGGGGCGCCTGGGTGGCTCAGGCAGTTAAGCGTCGGACTTCAGCTCAGGTCACGATCTCACGGTTTGTGAGGGTTTGTTTGTTGCGGAGCCTGCTTTGGATCCTCTGTCCCCTTCTCTCATTGCCCCTCCCCTGCTCTCTCTCTTTCTTAACAATAAATAAACATTTTTAAAAATTAAAACAAAAACTTAAATAAATAAAATCAAGTCTTTAGAGGCACCTGGGTGGCTCAGGCGGTTAAGCGTCGGATTCTTGATTTCGGCTCGGGTCATGATCTCACGGTTGCGGGATTGAGCCCGGCATCAGGCTTTGCTCTGCTGGGCATGGAGCCTGCTTGGGATTCTCTCTCTCTCCCTCTCTCTCAAAATGAGTAAATAAACTTAAACACTTTTAAATAAATAAATAAAAATAAATAAACTTAAAAAAAATACATAGACTGCTTGATTGGCCGGCCTTGACCTGCCTCCTCTCACGTGACAGCCAAGCAGGGTCCCGTTTTTTGCGGAGGGGGCCACTGCTTTTATTTAGCTGGCCCTTGCTTGCCCCGCGTTTAGGTTTTGCTACAACAAAGGACACAGCCCGGAATCACTTCGTGTGAAGTCCCTCGCGTATGCAAGTTTTTGTGCAGGAGATATTCCCCCAAAGGCGCCTGTGGTTCCCAGGTTTCTGGTTGGAGCCTAACTGCTCTCCCCCCGGCTGTTCCCAGGGGCTAGCGGGGGGCCGGGTCTCCAGCAGCAGCCTCCACGGGGTGTCTTTTCAAACTTTGCTCCTTGATATCAGAGAGGACGAGGGGGCGTGACCTTGAGACAGACAAGTGCCCAGTGTGTGCTTGAGAAGCAGGAACCGTGTGTGTGTGTGTGTGTGTGTGTGTGTATGTGTGTGTATAACCCGGGTGCTTAAGACCATAAGGAAAGCCCCCCCCACCCCCGACGAAGCAGACCCCGCTTCAGATCCTCTGTCTCCCTCTCTCTCTACCCCTCCCCCCGTCACAATTAAAAAAAAAAAAGCCCACGCGGAAGAAATGAGCAAATGATACCGTTCAGCTCCAGAAGGGCTTTGCATCTCCAGCTAGGAAGGGTGGGCTTGCTGAAGAAGAACCAGAAAGACAAGAACGAGAAGGGTGAGCTCGCTGGAGGGCTGTAGAAAAGCCTCTGGGATCTGGGGATTCTAAGCAGGGATGAGCGACTATGAAGCCTCCAGAGCTTGGTGCCTCCCTGGCTGCTTGGTGGCAGGTGGGCACGGGAGGGGGTGCTGAGCCAGAAGCACCGGGGAGGAAGCTGGTTCAAAAACGAGAAACCCATGTCAAGTGTCTGAAGCTTCAGGGGCTGCGAACTCCCTGGGGCAGGGACCCTGCTCTAGAGCACTTGCTGATGGAGTGGATGAGAGCGGGCAGGGGTGGGGGGAGCCGAGAGGGGCTCTGAGAAGCCCGGCTGCACGCAGAGACAAGAGGGAGACAGAAGGCACGGGATGGATGGATGAGTCAGGGCCGGGGGACAGACAGCGAGGGACCGCCATGGGGGACAAGTGCAGAGATATGGAGCAAAGGGTGTGTGGGGTTACGAGGTGAAAGACTGTGTTAACCATGCCTCTTTATATTCTGTATTTTCTGAGGTTTTACCATCCTGGGGCGTTGCTGATCCCAGAGACACTGTCCCTCCCAGGGTTAGCTAATTCCTAGAAATAGGGCACAATTTCCACGAACTCATCTTCTTACACAAAGCAGCCAGTGCAAAACCCCAAATCCCTCCCTCACAGGCTCTGCCCCGGGTCCAATATTCCCCCGCCCAACCACCCCCAACTAAGGATAACACCTACCCTCTGGAGTCCACTGAAATTATTCAAACTACCAAGTCCTAAATCTTACCCCACCCTGTCTTGCTTTTCCCACGGAAACCACAGTAAAGGCTCTCTCTTATGGTTTCCCCTCACTCCCTCTGCCCCCTGCCGCAGCCTGGGGCTTCCCCCTGGGGCCCCGTGGGGGCCATGCCCTACCTCCTGCTCCTAGGGGACCCCTTCCTTCCGGTTTCTGTGTGTCTGGCCATCCCTGGTTGAAACAAATCTGGATACACGTTAAGACAAAAGGATTTCAGAAAGTCCAGACAGTTGGTCAGCAAGGCCGGGTGCTGCAAGAAGTCAAGGCTGCTGAGCCTGGCCGGTGACTGTAGGGTTAAGGGGTCCCGGCTGCCGTAGAGGGGGGCTGGTGCTGGCCTGTGGAGGGCAAGGCCTCCTCTGTGACCGGGAAGTGAGCACGAGATTGGCTGCTAACGGGAAGAGGGATACCAGGCTGGTTTTCACTTTGGGGGTCCAGGCCAAGAGCTGGTGAGATTTCAGTGGGGAGGGGGCAGTGAGGTGAGCAAAGGGGAGAACAAACCAATGAGGGACAGGGCTGGGGACCAGCCAACCCAGACCATGCCCCTTGGAGCCCCCGTGGGACGGCTGGCCGAACGGAGGTAGGAACAGAGGGCCCAGTGACACAGTGAGGTTAAGGTGTGGCAGGCAGGGTTGGTGTAGGGGTCTTGGGGGGTCAGGGAGGCTGGACTGGCCAGTGAGGAGAGGAGTCCGTGAGCTGGCCGTGGTGAGCTGAGAGCACAGGGCTGGGGGACAGAGAGGAGAAGGAGATGATGGCAGGCCTCACCTTCGCGGAAGCCCTGCTGTGGGCCAAGCACCATGTGATCATTTGCAACGCCCACTAAGCGGGCTCTACACGCTAGGGCCCTAGGCCCCCACTAGGCTCTACACAAAGCGGGCTACATAATGTGCAGGTCCCAGCGTGATAGCAAATGTGGGGTTCTTTGCTAAAAAACAAACCGAAGGGGTACCTGCGCGGCTCAGCTAAGCGTCCGACTCTTGATATCCTCTGCTCAGGTCACGATCTCACGGTTTGTGGGTTCGAGCCCCCTGTCGGGCCCACCGACAGCTCAGAGCCTGAAGCCCGCTTCGCATTCTGGGTCTCCCTCTCTCTCTGCCCCTTCCCCGCTTGCACTCTGTCTCTCCCTCTCTCAAGAATAAATAATCATTAAAAACAAAAAAAAAGAGGAAATACAAAGCTTTCCCTTTTTTTCCCTAGCTTCCTCTTTGACTTACGGTATCTGGCATTTCCCATGTCATTCTAAGTAACAAGCAATCAAAATGTTAAATTCCTTTTTTTTCCCCCGTGTTGATTTATTTTTGAGAGAGAGAGAGAGAGCGAGCATGAGCAGGGGAGGGGCAGAGAGGGAGGGAGACACAGAATTTGAAACAGGCTCCAGGCTCTGAGCTGTGAGCACAGAACCTGACGTGGGGCTCGAACTCACGAACCCGTAAGATCATGACCGAAGCCCAAGTTGGCTGCTTAACCGACTGAGCCACCCAGGTGCCCCTTCAACATAATTATTTTTAAATGCAAATATAAGAAAGCATGCCACTTGTTCGTGAGATCCCCTACACTGTGGAGTTGGGCGCCCGGACGGAGGGAGGGTGACGGTGCCTCCCACCACATTCTGGCCAGGACCGTGGGAACCGCCACTGGCCAGTCCCCCCAGGCTGCAGGGGCCCCTTCCGCCCACACACTCCGCCTTCCCTCGCTGGGCCCGGCAGAGGGGAGCCTACCTTGCCCTCTCTTCTGTTCTATTGTGTCACCATGCAAGTCGTTGGCTAACACCACCAGTGACACAAGTCACCTCCGGGTTTCTTGCCTGTTTCTTGGAACGCTATTGCTTGCTTTCAGAATTAGAGCCCAGTTCTGGTTCCCAGCCAAAGTGTTGACCCGGAGGCTGTGAGCACCTCCCCTTACCCAAGCCTGGACCCTTGACCTCACTTTGAATGTTGCTGAGCCAGGCACACAGGGCAGGGCAGGTGCACCTTGATTCTGTGCTCCCGGGGTGGGGGTGGGGGGCTCCACTACCCCACCCACTGCACTTTAAAAGCCCAAGTTCAAAAGTGAAATGATTAAGAATTTCCAGACAGAGGCGTTATGCTGAGTGGAATGAGTCAGGGACAGACAAATGCTGGATGATCTCATTTATGTGTGGAATCTAAAATGGTCAGAAAAGGGGCCCCGGGGCCCCTGGGTAGCTCAGTCAGTTAAGCGTGGGACTCTTGACTTTGGCTCAGGTCACGATCTCCAGGTTCACGAGATCGAGCCCCCTTGCTGGGCTCCGCACGGACGGTGCGGAGCCTGCTTGGGATTCTCTGCCCCTCCCCTGCTCACGCTCTCTCTCTCAAAAAGAAACATTAAAAAAATAATTGAAGAAAGAAATAACAGCTCGGGGGATCTAATGGACAGCGCGCCGATTATAGCGAACAGTAGTGTATCATATTCTTCACTGTTGCTAAGGAGTTGATCTCCAACGTTCTCACCACAAAGAAAGACATGGTAACTTTGTGTCACGGTGGAGGCAGCGTGAGCGTTTTGCAATTTATAAGTGTATCGGATCAACACACGCACCGGGAAACTCACCCAGCGCTATGTGCCAATTATAGCTCAGTAAAGTGGGCGGGGGCTTTCCAGATGGCAACTCCCCGGCCTCAAACCGAGCGCAGGGCCCTTCTGCCTGCAGGGCTCTGAGCAGCCACACAGATCGGGCGTGCCAAGCCGGTCTCGGGGCTGCGTTTTACAGATGATGAAACAAGGGGCAGCTCGCCTGAGCGGGCCCAGCTGGGGAGCCGCGGAGCCACACCTGTCTCGCATCCGTGCACAGCGGGGCCGCATCTGAGAAGCTGGAAGGAGTCTCACGGGCCCATCTGGCCATCCAGCCCCTGTCGCCAACGGCCCCAGCTTCTCCGCGTGTCCTTTGTTTTGTGAATTCGAACGGACGCGTCGAACGGACGGGGAGAGGGTGGACGTCAAGATAACCCAGAAGTGTCGGTTCACACGCGTTTTCTTCCCAGCACTTTTGTGCAATTAAAAGGGAAGTCTGGGGGCACCCGGGTGGCTCGGGCGGTTAAGCGGCCGACTCCTGACCTCCGCTCAGGTCATGATCTCACGGTTTGTGGGTCCGAACCCCGCATCCGGCTCTGAGCTGGGTGCCGAGCCTGCTTGGAAGCCTGTCTCTCTTCTCTCTGCCGCTCTCTCTCCCTCCGTCTCTCTCAAAACAAGCAAGCAAACAAACAAACAAACTTTAAAATAATAATAATAATAATAACAACAAGAAGAAAAGAAAAAGACTATGGGTGCCTGGGTGGCTCAATCAGTTGAGTGTCCAACTTTGACTTCAGCTCAGGTCGTGATCCCAGGGGCGTGGGATTGAGGAGTGAGCCCCACATCGGGCTCTGCGCTGAGCATGAGGCCTGCTTGGGATTCTCTCTCTCTTCCTCTCTCTCCCTCTGCCCCTCAGCCCCCCTCCCCCTCTCACACACACACTCTCTCTCAAAACAAGACAGAACAAAAGAGCTGTGAAAATGCCTTCCTTCGGGGCAAGCAGCGTCTGGATTCTGTGGCTGACTTGGGGCTTCAGGAATTTCTACACCTTCTGGTCTCTTGCCTGGGGAATTTTCAAGGTGAAGACACCGCAAAGACATTTTGCCCTAGTTTGAAGCAATAAATTAATGAAGACATCCACAGGCTGGGTCAGATTTAAACTGGGTTAAAGGTGGCCTCTCTCGGAAGCGAATGCCTCTGTCTCAAAGGAGGAGGCAGCACCCTGTGTCTGAGCCTGGAGAAGGGCGCTCACACATCACAGGAGAGGACACCTGGGGCAGGGGTCTGACCAGGATGCCAGATGCTACTTTCAGTGCTCTGGCCACAAAGTGCTTTGTTGTCCTGCCCTCTGCCTTCAACCCCATTTCCCCCCAATTATTTCTATTATTAAGTATAATGTTTAGTTTGTATTTAATATATGTATTGTAATATCCTGTTGTAATGTAAGTAATATGTTATTTATATCATATAAATAAATATATAGATAATATCCTGGTATTTTTTAAATGTGAGCTTTTGCAGGGGCGCCTGGGTGGCTCAGTCAGCTGGGCATCCAACTTCGGCTCAGGTCATGATCTCAGGGTCCGTGAGTTCGAGCCCCTCGTCGGGCTCTGTGCCGACAGCTCGGAGCCTGGAGCCTGCTTCGGATTCTGTGTCTCCCTCTCTCTCTGCCCCTCCTCCAGCTTGTGCTCTCTCTTTCTCTCTCTCTCCAAAACAAATAAATAAACATTAAAAAAATTTAAAAAAAAAAAAAAAAGAATATCTTGGGGCGCCTGGGTGGCTCAGTCGGTTAAGCATCTGAATTTGGCTCAGGTCGTGATCTCACGGTTCGGGAGTTCGAGCCCCGCATCACGCTCTGTGCTGACAGCTCGGAGCCTGGAGCCTGCTTCGGATTCTGTGTCTCCCTCTCTCTCTGCCCCTCTTCCAGCTTGTGCTCTCTCTCTCTCTCTCTCTCCAAAATAAGTAAACATTAAAAAAATTTAAAAAGAACTAGGCTACATCCTAAAAACATCTGTTTAAAAAAATAGAAATAAATGTGAGCTATCGGAACACAGGATTTTTCAGGAAAGCGTTACAATGTTTCAGTCGAAGCAGGTGGCGTGCACTTTCGAGGTGTGAGGACACAGCCGTGAACAACCGGAACAAGGACGCTGCTCTCTTGGAGATGGTTCCAGGGGCGACGGGACAGACTGTATTCCCCCCAAGCGGCTGTCACAACCTCTACCATGTTACTTGCTCGTCTGCAGTGTGAACTTGACTCTCCCGGACAAGAACCGGGGTCCGGGTCTCCTCCTCTTGAAGCTGGGCGGGACTTTGTGTCCACCTCAACCAAGAGAGCACAGGGGGAAATGACACCACCCCACAAGGCTGGGTCATACACGGTGATGCGGCTCCTAACTGGGTCCCTCTTGGGACCAGCCGCCATGATGTGAGGAAGCCCAAGCCACGTGCAGAGGCCACGGGAGGGTGGCGTGGACAGCTGAGCCCCCAGCCAGCAGCCAGCATCCGTCCCAGGAAGTAACTGCAGTCCCAACCTGACTGTGACCACATGAGCAACTTCAAGCAAGAACCATCCGGCTGAACCCAACCAACCCCTCAAATTATGAGAGATCATAATAAGTTTAGGGGTGACAATAATGGGTAACCAGACCAGGAGAGACGGTTATCAGACAAGCAAACAAGGAGATTTCAGCCAGTGATGTGGAGGCCCAAAAGCAGAGTGATGTCACTGGACTGTTTTAGTTGGGGGCATCGGGGAGGACCTTTTAACTTTTTAAAAATGGTTTTTATTTATTTTTTGAGAGAGAGACGAAGCAGAAAGGGGCAGTGAGAGTGGGGTGGGGACAGAGGATCCGAAGCGGGCTCTGCCCTGACAGGTTGCCAGCAGTGAGCCTGATGCAGGGCTCGAACGCACGACCTGCGAGATCACGACCTGAGCTGAAGTCACACGCTCAACCGACTGAGTCACCCAGGCGCCCGAGGGAGGGCCTTTTAGAGGAGATGACATTTGAGCTGAGACCTGAAGGATGAGAAAGGGTCACCTATGATAAGAACTAGGAAACAGAGTTCCAAGTAGAGGGAAGAGGAAGTGCAAAGGCCCTGAGGCAGGAGTGACATTGGCTGCCTGAGGCACAGCAAGGAAGTTTGGGATGTTGGAATAGAGAGACAGGGGTGAATAGCAAGGAGGTGATGGGGGTCTTGTTAGCTGTGGTCACTGAGTGTGCTGGGAAGCTGCATGAGGGTTTTGAGCAGGGGTGGGATGAGACCCAGTCTCCCTAATGGGATAGAGTGACAGGTGGGGCTGGACTTTCCTGGGAGGAGAGCACAGGGTGGCAGTATGACTTTTGTGGGTCATGGGCACTTTTACGTTCATGGGCCCCTTCCTTTATTTAAAAAACATAGCAATCAGGGCACCTGGGTGGCTCACTGGGTCACGTGTCTGACTTCAGCTCAGGTCATGATCTCACAGTTCGTGAGTTCGAGCCCCGCGTCGGGCTCTGGTGCTGACAGCTCGGAGCCTGGAGCCTGCTTCCGATTCTGTGTCTCCCTCTCTCTCTGTCCCTAACCCACTCGCATTCTCTTTCTCTCTCAAAAATAAATACACATTAAAAAAAATTTTTTTTTAAATGAAGCAATAATTAGAACTGCATTGGTATAAAAATCCATGTGATTCCAGCCAGGTTCATTATTATGTATCCATTATTTTCTATCCACTCCTTTCCTTTTTTTTTTTTAAGTTTATTTATTTATTTATTTTGAGAGAGCGAGAGAGAGAGCAGGGGAGGGGCAGACAGAGAGAGGGAGAGAATCCCAAGCAGGCTCTGGCTGTCAGTGCAGAGCTCGTCGCGGGGCTCAATCTCCCAAACCGCGAGATCATAACCTGAGCCGACTGAGCCACCCAAGCACCCCTTCCCTTTTTTGTTTCTGACCTTAAAAAAATAAATTACATTTCAAGCATTTTCATGGGCCCCTAAACATGTCGTGGGCCCTGGGCCCAGTGCCCAAAGGACGGGCCATCCCTGCAAAGCCATCCAGGTGACTGAGAACCACGTTGTGCCTGAGTCTGGGTCCCTTGGGGGACCCGTGGCTGGGCACAGACCCGGACCGGATGGGCAGTCAGCCGACCTGCCAACAGTCACATCCTCAGGGGATCCCAAGTCCTGCCGGACACTCCCCCTGATGGATGGATTGGCGGAATGATCCAGACTCAGCCAACTCGAGAGAGGACAGCAGCTGCAGACAGCCTATCAGCACACACACTGTTGGAGAAAGTTCCAGGGGAGCCTGTTCAGAGAGAGACGGGCCATCTATCACTGGCCTCTACACCGCCAGCTCCGGGGAGCAGGGCCCTCATCACTGCTGACTCCCTGGCATCATGCTTTGCCCAGAGTAGCTGTTCAGTTAACATCTGGGGATGCCCTCAATGGATGGATTCGCTGCTTCCTGTTCGGGACTTGGGCCAAACCACCTTGAGGATGAAGAGGACAGAGAGGTGAGGGACTATGGAAACGCTGATGGTTTTAGGTCACAGGAAGCGGGGTACTGAACTTGAGTGAAGCTGCCTGGTAGGGGTGGGGGTGTCTGGGGGCTGGGGGGGGGGCGGGGCTCTGGTCATTGCTTCCCCCACCCCACCCCCTCACATAACAGGTTTCTACCTTCTGGCTGCTGACATTTTTCTCTGCCCGGGAACATTCTGAATTTCTCTCTGCGGCTCTCTGGGAGTGTTGGCCGTAAACACAAGGACCGGGCGGGAAGGCAGAGAGAGCAGGGGTTCACGGGAATTATTCTCTCTGGGAGTTCAGCAGCCTCCGTCAACTGGCTGAAGCTGTTGGCCACCCCTTGAGCCGACTCTAGATGAAAATGGTGCCTTTCTGGGGGCACCGAGGACACGATAGGGAGGCAGGGCCCTGGAGGAGTTCAAACGGCCTTCAGAGTTGGGCGTCCGAGTTTGAATCGTATGTCCAGCCCTTTATTAGCTTTATGAACACTGGACAACTTCAGGACCTCCGCATTCTCATCTGTCAAAGGGAGCAAATAATGGTACCTATTTCCAGTGAGGGCTGTGTAAATCCAACCAGAGAGCGGTGGGGAACCCTAAGCACAGCGTCTGCCATGATCCCGCGCAGACCCGATGAATCGTCCAGAAAATGAAACCAGTGAGACAAAGCTGATCTGCACCAAAGCTAAAAAGCTGCCCTTTACTACCAGACCCTGACTTAAAATATCGCAGCAGCGAAGTAGGGGGATGGACGTGTCAACTCACAAGTCCCCAAGAAGGATAAAGAGGTAAAGATAATTGAAGGAAAAAGAGGAGGAGGAAGGAAGCCTTATCGGATATGAAAACGCAACATATGGCAAGAACAGTGAAAACAATGTTGCTCTAGCCAGAAGATTGGAGATCAAATCCCCGGACCAAAGTCTTGCGTGCGTGTGTGCGTGGTTTTTGCATAACGGAGGAGGTGTCACAGATCAGCAAACGGTGATAAAACAGTTACCTATTTGGGAGGAAGAAAGGATCCTTATCCCGCACGACATCAGAACCACTCTGGAATTTCTTGTCACTATACATGACCAAAGAACAAAACGAAACAAAACAAAACAATTAAGCGGCTGAAATAGAGGGAGAAGTTTGCTGTTCCTCAAAGAAGGTGAAGTCTGGAAGTGAGGAATCTGGCACCAGTGAGGTGGTCTCATGATGTCCCTGGGACCTGGGCTCCTTCTCTTTTCCATCATCATCTTTATTATCTTTTATCCATTTGTTTTTAATGTTTTTATTTATTTTTGAGAGAGCGCAAGTGGGGGAGGGGCAGGGCGAGGGGGCCAGGGGGTCTGACGTGGGCTCGGCACTGACAGCGGCCAGGCTGATGTGGGGCTTGAACTCACGAGTAGTGAGAGCATGGCCTGAGCCAAAGTCAGACGCTCAACCACCTGAGCCACCCAGGTGCCCCCTCCACCATCATCTTTAGCCGTGTGGCTTTTGTCCTCTTGGCCTCAATATGGCTGCTGTGCTTCCAGGCATCATGACCGTTTTTCCAGGCAGCTAGAAAAGGGAAGGATTATGTGTTTTTAAAAAAAGGTAGGGATTGTAGAGTTTTTCCCCTTCCAATCAGAAAAAGTGTCCGACATGCCTCTCATTGGCCACAAGTGAGTCCTGTGGCCACCTCTGGCTATAAGGGAATCTGGGGACATTTGTGTTTTCAACTGAACATATTGCTGTCCCAGACAAAAAAAATCAATGTTTGTTTAGTAACGAAGAAGGGAAAATGAATAGGCAAGCAGGCAAACATCTTTGAAAAGACACCTGCAAACAAATTGCAGGCATGTGGGTGGTCAGCCTCCAAGAGGGCCCCCTGCGATCAAAGGTCACCTCCTGATAGTCAAGTCCCTCCCATTTTAGATCACAGGTGGGGTGACCTGTGTGACCAATGGAATTCTGTAGAAGGACAGTATGTGAGTTTCAAGGCTAGGTCATAAAAGCCACTGCAGCCTCTGCCTTGGTCATTTGCAGGGCCAGGATAAAGAACTAGATGGGGGAAAAAAATTAAGAAAGTGGTTGGTTTTTCTTGGGGGGGTGGGGGGCACCTGGATAGCTCAGTTGGTTAAGCATCTGACTCTTGATTCTGCCCAGGTCATGATCTCACGGTTCGTGAGTTGGAGCCCCGCATCAGGCTCTGGGCTGACAGAGCAGAGCCTGCTTAGGATTCTCTCTCTCTCTCCCTCTCTCTGCCCCTCCCTCACTTGTGCACAAGCTCTCTCTCCTTCTCTCTCAAAATAAATAAATAAACAGTGAAAAAATAAAGCGTTTTTTTAAATTTTTTTTAATGTTTATTTATTTTTGAGACAGAGAGAGACAGAGCATGAGCAGGGGAGGGGCAGAGAGAGGGAGACACAGAATCAGAAGCAGGCTCCAGGCTCCGAACCGTCAGCACAGAGCCCGACACGGGGCTCGAACCCACGAACTGTGAGATCATGACCTGAGCCGAAGTCAGACGCTTAACCGACTGAGCCACCCAGGCGCCCCAAGAAAGCTTTTTCTTAAGTTTATTCTTCTGAGAGAGAGAGAGAGAGAGAGAGAGAATCTCAAGCAGGCTCCTCACTGTCCATGCAGAGCCTGATGCAGGGATTGAACCCAGGAACGAGATCGTGAGATCGTGACCTGAGCCGATAGAGCCACCCAGGCTCCCCCAGATACTAAATATTTTGTGTGTCGTGAGCCGTGTGATCTTTGTCACAATGACTCGACTTGCTGTTGCATTGTTCTTGCAAGTGTGTGAGGAGCCACAGGCCACGTGGAAACACGGGCGTGGCGGTATGCCAATGGGAGTTTATTTATAAAAACAGGGAAGGGACCGGGTTGGCCCATGGGCTGTCCTTTTGACCGCCTTGGTCTTTTGGATTGCTTGATCTGTTCAAGCAGCCCCCAGCCCTCCTGCCGGCAGCCAGCGCCAACTTCGCCAGCCCTGTGAGTGAGCCGCCTTCAAAATGAATCCCGTCAAACCTTGGGGTGACAACAGCCCCGAGCGACGTCCGACTCGAAGCTCCTGAGAAACCCTGCTTGCCGGGACCACCCAGCTGAACCGCCCCTAAATTCCTGATCCGCAAGAAACTGGAAAGATCCTAAATGTTTGTTACTCTTTTCAGCCACTAGGTTTTGGGGTAGTTAGTGACGCAACAATAGCTGATAAAGACAAGCTGGTGTCAGGAAGTAAATATCCAAGGGGCGCCCGGGTGGCTCAGTCGGTTGAGCGCCTGACCTCGGTTTGTGAGTTCAAGCCCCTACGTCGGGATGTCTGCTGTCAGCACAGAGCCTGCTTCGGATCCTCTGTGTCCCTCTCTCTCTCTGCCCCTCCCCCCCCTCTCAAAACTAAACCTAAAACATTAAAGAAATTAAATACCCCCAAAAGCAAATAATCCAGTAAAGAAATGGGCAAAAGACACGAATAGGCACTTTCCCGAAGAAGACATCCAGATGGCCAACTAGCACGTGAGAAAATGGTCAACACGATTCATCATCAGGAAACTAGAAGTCAAAATCACAATGAGATACCACCTCACACCTGTCAGAATGGTGAAAATTAACATCTCGGGCAGCAACAGATGTTGGCGAGGATGTGGAGAGAGAGGAACCCTTTTGCACGGCTGGTGGGAAGGCAGACTGGTGCAGCCACTTTGGAAAACACTGTGGAGGTTCCTCAAAAAACTAAAAATAGAACTACCCTACGACCCAGCCATTGCACTACTAAGTATGTATCCACGGGATACAGGTGGGCTGTTTCGAAGGGGCACATGCACCCCCATGTTTATAGCAGCACCATCAACAACAGCCAAAGTATGGAAAGAGCCCAAATGTCCACGGATGGATGAATGGATAAAGAAGATGTGGTCTATATATACAATGGAGTATTCCTTGGCAGTCAAAAAGAATGAAATCTTGCCATTTGCAACTATGTGGATGGAACTGGAGGGTATTATGCTAAGCGAAATTAGTCAGAGAAAGACAAATATCATATGACCTCACTCACATGAGGACTTTAAGACACAGAACAGATGAACATAAGGAAAGGGAAGCAAAAAAAAACAATATAAAAACGGGGAGGGGGCCAAAACAGAAGAGACTCATTATTAATGTTTTTTGACATTTATTTATTTTTGAGAGACAGAGAGAGCCAGAGTGCAAGCGGGGGAGGGGCCGAGAGAGGGAGACCCGGAATCCAAAGCAGGCTCCAGGCTCCAAGCTGTCAGCACAGAGCTTGATGTGGGGCTCAAACCCACAAGCCGAAGATCGTGACCTGAGCTGAAGTCGGACGCTCAACCGACTGGGCCACCCAGGTGCCCCAACGTAGGAGACTCTTAAATACAGAGAACAAACTGAGGGTTGCTGGAGGGGTTGTGGGAGGGGGGATGGGCTAAATGCACAAGGAGCATTAGGGAGGACGCGTGTTGGGATGAGCACTGAGTGTTACACGCAGGGGATGAGTCACTGGAATCTACTCCTGAAATCATTATTGCACTGTATGCTAACTAACTTGGATATAAATTAAAAATAAATTTTAAAAATATAAATATCTAGGGGCACCTGGGTGGCTCAGTCAGTTAAGCATCCAACTCGTGATTTCGGCTCAGGTCACGATCTCACCGTCCGTGGGTTCGAGCCCCGCAACGGGCTCTGTGCTGACGGCTCGGAGCCCGGAGCCTGCTTCGGATTCTGTGTCTCCCTCTCTCCGACCCTCCCCTACTCATGCCCTGTCTCTCTCTCTCTCTCTGTCGAAAATAAATAAACATTAAAAAAATTGTTTAATTAAATCTCCAAAAATCAAACTACACCCTCCACGTAACTAGAAGGAAATAAAAGTGAATGGATTTCAAAGCTGTGCGATTTCAAAGCTCTTTCTAAGCTTAAGAGCAGTGGGAGGAATCAGAAAGGAATGCACTGGGTCGTCTCTTTAAAACTGAAAGCCCTTCCACGGATCGATTCATATTAATATTCCGGCCAGGAGATTGAAAAGAGCACGGACAGAGAAGTCATAAACACCCGTGAAACAAGCGGGAGAGGAAAACACATCCGACCCCCGAATTCTCAGAGATGCTCACTGCTGGTGAAAAAGGAGACACCTTGTTGTCTGTTTGAACAGTGACGTTCGTTGTTTTCTTTTTAATTACTGAATCTCGCGCTGGCTGGCGGCTTTCAGCATAAACTGCAGCCTTCTGGACAGCGTTTGGCAACGTGTACCAAGAATCATAAAATGTTTGCCTCGTTCAAGCTAGTATTTCCACTTCTGCGAAGTCACTCCGCAGAAATATGAGAAGTAGGCAAATATTTGCCCATAACAGTACTCAGTACTCGCCGTAGCATTATTTCGATACTCAGGTAAAGCAAACTGAGGTACGCAGTTAGGTCAGCACCAGCACATGATGATTTGCACCTGAAACCGATATAACCCTGCCTGTTGGCCGTACTGGTATTAAAATAAAAAGTTGAATTAAAAAATAAAAATAAAATTAAAAATGGCATGTGTGGGGTCCTGGGTGGCTCAGTCGGTTAAGCGTCTCTGTTTTTTTTTTTTAATAATAATTTTTTAAGTTTATTTATTTAGTGAGAGAGAGAGAGAGAGAGCAGAGGAGGGGCAGAGAGAGAAGGAGAGAGAGAGAGAATCCCAAGCAGGCTCTGCCCTGTCAGCTTGGAGCCGGATGCAGGGCTCGAACCCCCCAACCATGAGATCATAACCTGAGCCAAAACCAAGAGTCGATGTTCCATCGACTGAGCCACCCGGGCACCCTTAAATGCCTGACTCTTGATTTCAGCCCAGGTCATGATCTCACTGTCATGAGATCGAGTCCTGCATCAGGCTCTGCTGAGTGTGGGCCCTGCCTGGGATTCTGTCTCTCCCTCTCTCTCTGCCCCTCCCCTACTGGAGCATGTGCGTTCTCTCTCTCTCTCTCTCTCTCAAAATAAATAAGCAAACATTAAAAAAATAAGATGATGAAATCTATAATGCGGTCATCAAAAATGTTGTGGACATTTTTAACAATATGGGAAGGTTTTTCTAACAATACAGAAGATTTTTTTCTTAACAATATGGAAAGTGTTTTCATATAAAATTCTAAGTAAAAAAGCTTAGATGAAAAGAAAAAGCATATAGATGGAACCTAATTTTTTGTCTAGATTTGTCTGTGATTAAAAGTCTCGTTGCCAGGGCCGCCTGGGTGACTCTGTTGGTTAGCTAAGTTGGTTAAGCTGACTCTTGGTTTCAGCTCTGGTCATGGTCTTATGGTTTGTGGGTTCAAGCCCTGAATGGGGCCCCATGCTACTGGTGTGGAATCTGCTTGGGATTCTCTCTCTCTGTCCCTCTCTCTCTCTCAAAATACATAAATAGACCTAGGGCACCTGGATGGCTCAGTCAAGCGTCCGACTTTGGCTCAGGTCATGACCTTGAGGTTTCTGATCTCGAGCCCCGCGTCGGGCTCTGTGCTGACAGGTCGGAGCCTGGAGCCTGCTTTGGATTCTATGTCTCCTTCGCTCTCTGCCCCTCCCCCACTCTCTCTCTCTCTCTCAAAAATAAATAAACATTAAAAAATAATAAACAAACAAACAAACTTAAAAAAAATCCTGTTGCCAGGGCGCCCAGCTGGCTCGGTCAGTAGAGCATGGGACTCTTGATCCCGGAGTTGTGAGTTCGAGCCCCAAGTTGGGTGTAGAGATTACTTAAAAATAAAAAATCTTTAGGGGCGCCTGGGTGGCTCAGTGGGTTGAGCATCTGACTTCGGCTCAGGTCATGATCTCGTGGTCTGTGAGTTCAAGCCCCGCATCGGGCTCTGTGCTGACAGCTCAGAGCCTGGCACCTGCACTGGATTCTGGGTCTCCCACTCTCTCTCTGCCCCTCCCCTGCTCACGCTCTGTCTCTCTCTCTCTCTCTCTCAAAAATAAATAAACATTTAAAAAAAATTTTTAATAAAAATAAAAAATCTTTAAAAGAAAAATTCTGTTGCCTGGGGAGCAAGGAAACTCTCACTCGCTGCTGGTGGGGATGCAAAACAGTGCAGCCGCTTTGGGAGACAGTTTGGCAGTTAGCCGCAAAACTAAACATACTCTCACCATACGATCCAGCAATCGCCTTCCTTGCTGTTTACCCAAAGGTGTCGAAAGCTATGCCCACCCAGAAACCTGCACACGGATGTTCATAACAGCCTTCTTCATAATTGCCGAAACCTGGAGGCGGCCGCGATGTCCGCCAGCGGGTGGATGGATAAGTAAACCGTGGGACACACGGACAAGAGAACATTATTCAGCGCTAAACAGACACGAGCCATCCAGCCACACAAAGCCACAGAGGAACCTTAAACGCCTATCACTAAGCGAAAGCAGCCAGTCTGAAAAGGCTACACGCTGTAGGATTCCAGCTCTGTGACGTTCTGGAAAAGGCAGAAGTGAAGAGACCGTGAAAACATCAGTCGTGCCAGGGGCTTGCGGGGAGGGAGGGATGAACAGGCAGAAGGCAGGGGAATTTGTAGGGCAGTGAAACTGTTGTGCGTGATGTCACAATGGCAGATTCATTCGTGGCGTGTGCGTCCAAACCCACAGAATGCACACCACCCAGAGCCAGCTGTAAACCACAGATCTGGGAGATAATGATGTCAGTACAGGTCTCTCGATGGTAACAAAGGTGTCCCTCTGCCAGGTCGATATGGCACAGTCTATGCACATGTGGGCAGAAGGCTTACGGAGGTTCCCTGTACTTCCCACTCAGTTTTGCTGCGAACCTAATAAAGTCCATTAAACAATAAAATCGGGGCACCTGGGTGGCTCCGTGGGTTAAGCGTCCGACTTCAGCTCAGGCCATGATCTCACCGTTCGTGGGTTCGAGCCCCGCGCTGGATGTAGAGATTACTTAAATAAATCAATAAACTTAAGTGTGGGGCGCCTGGATGGCTCAGTCAGTTGAGCGTTTGCCTCTTGATTTCCACTCAGGTCATGGTCTCAGGGTCGTGGGATCAAGGCCTGTGTCAGACTCTGTGCTGGGTGTGGAGCCTGCTTGAGATTCTCTCTCTCTCTCTCTCTCTCTCTCTCTTTCCACCCCTTCCCCATTTGCACTCTCCCTCTCTGTCTCTCAAAATAAATACATAAACTTAAAAAAAAAAATTTTCTCTCTCCCTCTGCCTCTCTCCTCTCCTCCACTGTGTTCTCTCTCTAAAAAAATCTTTAATGCAAAACATAAAAAAAAAAAAAATAGGGGAGCCTGGGTGGCTCAGTCCGTTGGGCAGCCAACTCTCGATTTCAGCTTGAGTCATGATCTCACAGTCATGAGATCAAGTCCCGTGTCAGGCTCTGAGCTGGGCATAGATCCTGCTTGGGACTGTCTCTCTGTCTCTCTGTCTCTCTCTCTCTTTCTCTCTCTCTCTCCTTCTGCCTCTCTCCTACTTGCATGCATTCTCTCTCTCTCTTTTTCTCTCTCTCTCTCAAAAAATAAAAGAAAAGAAAAGAAAAGAAGAAAAGGAAAGAAAGGGAAACAAAAGGAAAGGAAAGAAAAGAAAAGAGGAAAGGAAAGGAAAAAGAAAAGAAGAAAGGGAAAGGAAAGGAAAGGAAAGGAAAGGAAAGAAAGAAGAGGAAAGGAAAGAAAAATGCCCTGCTATCCTGCAGACGATTTCCAAAGTCTGCAGCTGACCCAGGGGCCCTTCCCTGTGGTGCCCCATATTGCCTGTGTCGCTGCAGGACAAATTCTGGTGACTCCTCACATCCACCAGCACCTCCCTCACCTGTGGCTCTTCCTAGGATCCCACCTCAGCAATGATCGCATCAGTCAACCCTGACACTTAGCCCCAGAGATGAGGGCATCGCTTTCCATTCCTGCCTTTCCCTCTCCTCCACTGAGCCGCCTAGATCTAGCGACCTTACCTCCTGAGTGCCTCCCAAAACTTCTTCCAGAATATTTGCTGTAAGAAATCTGACAAAGGACTTGTGTCCAGTATATATAAAGAGCTCCTACAAATCAACAAGAAAAAGGCAGAAACCCCAAAGGAAAAATGGGCCCTTCACAAAAGGTTGTCTCCAAATGGCCAATAAAATGGAACCATTTACTGCAGAGGCAGCAAAAAAAAAAAAAAAAAAAGTGGCCAGTGGGTTTTGAAAAAGAAATAACTTCTGAGAGGTGTCAGGGAGCCCGATACAAGGACTTTCTTGCAGTCACGTGAAGAAATGGAATATTATACAGGAGTGAAGAAGGAATGACTAGCTCCCCCTCTCTATCTCTGTCTCAATATAAACGTATCCCCAAAACCTACTTCTGGGTGGAAAAAAAAAGTTGTGTGATGATAATACAGTGTGGTGCTATTTATATAAATTACATAACACACACACAATAGCATTATATGTTATATATGGTTTTCTCTCTTCCTGGTAAAGTAGACACAGATTATGGAAGTGGTTTTCCCCGGGGGGGCGGGGGGGCAGTGAATTTTGTTCTGGGTACTTGCCTCTTTCAAGTGCGCCTCCCTGTGGTGGCCAGAGAAATCAGGTCACTGCAGATTGATGGCCGGGGAGTCTGGTGGCCAGAGTGGAGTGTGGCCGGATGGGCAACACAGCCGGGGGGCATCAGCGTGATGGAGGTGGCCAGGGGGACTGGAGGGACTAGAGTGAAGGTAGCCCCGATGCCCCCATGTGTCCGGCATATAGAAAGCGTCCTTTACGGACCAAGAAGAGAAAGGCAGAAACTTCAAAGGAAAAATGGGCCCTTGGCAAAAGGTGATCTCCAAATGGCCAATAGGTAAACATATGCTTGACATCCTAAGTCATCAGGGAGATGTGAATTAAAACCAGAATGGCAGGCACAATGACTGTATGCTGTTCAAAGTCAAGTTAGGGGTTACCCTGGGTGGGAGTGACAGGAAGGAGGGGTTCTAGGGGCTGCTGATATTCCCCCCTAGGTCTGTGTCCTGGCTACTTTTTTTTTTTTTTAATCTTTATTTATTTTTGAGAAAGCGAGAGACAGAGCACAAGCAGGGGAAGGGCAGAGAGAGAGAGGGCGACACAGAATCCGAAGCAGGCTCCACGCTCCGAGCTGTCAGCCCAGAGCCCGACGCGGGGCTCGAACTCATGAACCGTGAGATCATGACCCGAGCCAAAGTTGGATGCTTAACCCACTGAGCCACCCAGGCGCCCCTCAAAGTAAATAAATAAACTTGAAATAAAAGGTTCTAAAAGTTAAAAAACCCTCCCCTTCTATCCTTCCGCCATATTCAGGCCTCATCAACTCTACACAGGGCAACTCTCACGCTGCCCGACCTCTCCCCGGGCCCCAGCCCTCCTCCAGACAACCAGAGACTTGTGTCCCTCCCTCCTGTAAATCCTTCTATGGCTCCCTACCGCCCCGCAAGATTAGCTCCAAGTCTGTAAGGACTTTCCCGGCTCCGGTGCTGCTTCTTCTGCAGCCTTCCCTCTGCCTCCCCTCTCTGTTCTTTTGCACCGTTAAATTAACCTCCAGCCCCAAACATGCTGTTTCAAACCTCCACGCCTTGGCACCTGCCTTCCTCTTTGCCAGACTGCGTGGCGGGCGTGACACACTCTTGCCCTCTGAGGCTCACCCCAAGGCGCTCTGGGTTTTGCAAAATACAAAAGGAGGCTTTGAGTCTTGGGCAAAAGCTTAGTGGCTCACCCCGGGGTCCTTTCCTCCGGGGAAAGCCCCATCCCTCTGAGCCACACAGGGGTCTCCCGGGCTGGGAATAAGCCCCAAGCCTCCGCCCATCTCCAGCCCCCTACCCCAGCCTTGCGCGTCTGGCCTCGGATTTCTTCCTCTCTCCTCCTATTTCCGGAGGACTCCCCGCCCTCCCCCCCGCTGATAACCCCGCCCCCCCGCCGGCAGCTCTCCGCAGGGGAAGTGAGGGGGAGGGGAGGGGAGGGGGGGGGCTGGCGGAGAAAGTTCCAGGGAGGCGAGGTGAGGTCAGCCCCGCCCCGAGCTCACACCCCCCCGGCGCGCCAGCAGACCTTGGGCGACTCAGCCAAGCCTGTCTCCTGCTCGCCTGCACCCCCTGCGCCCCCCACCCCAGCCCCTGTCCTCACCGGAACAAGTACTGGGCAGGCTTCACCCAGGGCGGCTAGCTTTTCACAGACACCAGTGGCTCGCTGGCTCCCAGTCCCAGCGCCGGTGCTCACAGGCTGTGTGACCTTGGGCCAGTGCCATACTGCTTTTGCCCCAGGATGGTCTAGAGGCCAAGTTCAAGGTCTGAATTGATCCTTCCGCGGGCCTCCACTGCCTGGATGCGGAGGGTGGCGGCTGGACAGGCCCAAGCCAGGTGGCCCAACTGTAGTTCAGCCCAGCCTCTCCCCATGCCCCCTCCTCTGGCCCTCACCCACAGGGACTGTCACCCATGGGGCCTCCTGCCATCCACGCCTCTCCTGGGGCTGACACCAGGGACTCCCCATCTCCAGTGCAGACAGACACCCAAGACGGCTTCTAGGGCGCCCCTCTCTCAGACACCAGCACCGTCCCTCAAGTCTGCTGTTGCCCTTGCCCGTCCGCCCCCCCAGGGTCACCCACCTGGCCACCCAGCCAAAGAGGGACATCATGCTGGGCACAGTCCAGACCCACCCACCAGACCTCCCTCGCACCTTCTCTCCCTCCTTCCTCGGGCTCCCACCAGCCTCCAGACACTCTCCACTGGGAAACCAGGTTCCCGTGTCTCTGTCCCCTGCATGCACCTGTCACGCTGCAGGCCCTGTGACCTCTCAGACTGCAAATCAGAGCACGACACTCTCCTATAGAAACCCAATCGTAGCTGTGTGAAGGGTGAGCCCTGCGGCTGTTGAATGGCTTGAATGGCTTGAAGGGACAGTATCTCTCATGCTGCCCGCCCCCCCCCCTCAACCCAGGTCACACTGGGCTTTTGTTTCAGTGGGCCCTCCTCTTCCCTGTGCCCCGCCCCCCACATCCCTGCCCACCTGCCTCTTCAGCTGAGGGACATTCTGTCCTTGGGAACATCACCCTGACCTCCTACCCACGTCCTGAATATCCTGTGCTCTCCCCCTTCACACCCCCAGCACATTGACCTGGAATTCCCAAGGGGTCTCTTCATCAGCTTTGGCTCACTGGTCCCAGAGAAAAGTCCCTCCAATTAACACTGGCACCAAAAAGGCCGGAGCCAGAAACAAAAGGGTTGATTGGAAGGAACTGTTTCTTTTGAAAACAGAGTACAAATTATGACAAGGAATTCGTTCTACTTGAGAGTAAACAAGATGTGAGCTACAATGGAAACTACAGGCTAATTCTTGAAACAAACAGACAAAAAAAGAAATTAGTTCATTGGGGATTTTTTGGAAGGGCATCCCCCCCCAACTGTGTTCAATAATTCACATTTATTTTTTTTTATTTTTTTTAACGTTTATTTATTTTTGAGACAGAGAGACACAGAGCATGAACAGGGGAGGGTCAGAGAGAGGGAGACACAGAATCTGAAACAGGCGCCAGGCTCTGAGCTGTCAGCACAGAGCCCGACGCGGGGCTTGAACCCACAGACCGTGAGATCATGACCTGAGCCGAAGTCGGACGCTTAACCGACCAAGCCACCCAGGCGCCCCAGTAATTCACATTTAATATTTCAATAGGATTCTGGAATCATTTGGGGGGAAATAGACACACGCACGCACACACACACACACACACACACAGAAAATAAAACAAAAATGCTATTGTGGGTTGAATTGTGTCCCCCAGAAAGATATGTTGTGGTGGTACCTGGGAATGTGACCTTATTTCAAACTGGGATCTCTGCAGATGCAATCAAATTAAGATGAGGTCATCCCGGAGTAGAAGTGGCCGCTAATCCAATGACGGCGTAAGAGAAGTTTGGACACAAAGACACAGACGTGCACAGAGGGAAAATGGCCATGTGCCGAAATTGGAATGATGTGTCCACAAGCCGAGCAGTGCCAAGGATTGCCCACAGCAGTGGAAGCTGGAAGAGGCAGGAAAGATCGGTTCCCGGAGCCATCGGAGGGAGCACGGCCCTGTGGGCACCTTGATTTCAGACACTGAACTTTCAGCACTGTGAGAGGATTAAGCCTCCGCTGTGCGAGCTGCCCGGTTTGTGGCACTTTGTCATGGTGGCCCCAGGAAACCCGGCACAGGTCTGCGTCTGACCATTTGGTGTTTGAGTCACTCTCCCTGGAGCAGGCTTGGCCACCTTCTCCATGTTTCGTTTATTCCTTAGACGGACCGCAGGTTCCTCCTCCGTCAGTAACTTACCTGCATTTGGGTCCAGGTCCACAGCCAATCTCTTCCACCACGTGAAATCATACCAGGTCACAAGACTGACCGTATCATGTTGTGATAGACTTGCATTGTTGTATTAACTTCGGAGGCAATGTTGACTACGTCCCACACCAGAGAACAATTGATTAAAGATTTAAAAAAAAATTAATAAAAAGATCGTTTTCTGTGGGTGCAGTTTGTTGCTGAAATAATCCTGAAGGTTCAGATGGAGTCTGATTTCCTAAGTCACCAATTTAGTAGTAAGTGGTTCTCATATTGTGACAACATTAGCTTCCCTCCATACCTTACAACCACCCTCCTTGCAGACGTGACACCCCTAGTGGGCTCCCCAAAGTGTGCATCCAAAACACAGATGAGGCGGTGAATGCCATTGGGACCACCGGGAGCGTAAAACTTGGATCCCTACTTTACCTCAATATAAGTTCCTGATGGGTCAATGTTTTATACGGGGAAAGAAAATCATAAAAGTACTAGGGAACAAAAAAACACATGGGGGCCTTTTAAAATAGTAATTTGAGGGGCGCCTGGGTGGCTTGGTCGGTTATGCGTCCGACTTCAGCCCAGGTCATGATCTCACGGTTCATGAGTTCAAGCCCCGCCTCGGGCTCTGGGCTGACAGCTCAGAGCCTGGAGCCTGCTTCTGATTCTGTGTCTCCCTCTCTCTCTGCCCCTCCCCTGTTCATGCTCTGTCTCTCTCTGTCTCAAAAAATAAATAAACGTTAAAAAAAATAGTAATTTGAGAATAGGTAAGGTCTTCCTACAAAAAAATAATTAAACGCAAAAGCTGCAAAGGAAAAAGGTGAGTTCAACTTCCTAAAAATCCTTAGAGGCGCATGGGAAGGGAAGATTATAAACAAGCTAAAACTACAACAAACTGGGAGGGCGAGGGGAATATTGCGGCTTGTATCAGAGAATAAGTAATTTCCTTAATATTAAAAAGAACTTCGGGGCAACTGGTTGGTTCAGTTAGGGGAATGTGCAACTCTTGACCTCAGGGTCATGCATTCAAGCCCCATCTTGGGCATAAAGCTTACTTAAAAAAATAAAAAGTAGGGGCACCTGAGTGGCTCAGTTGGTTAAGCATCCGACTTCGGCTCAGGTCATGATCTCACGGTTCATGAGTTCAAGCCCCGCCTCGGGCTCTGTGCTGACAGCTCAGAGCCTGGAGCCTGCTTCAGATTCTGTGTGTGTGTCTCTCTCTCTCTCAAAAATGAATAAATGTTAAAAAAATTTTTTTAAAAAGTGGGGTGCCTGGGTGGCTCAGTCAGTGAAGCATTCTACTCTTGATCCCAGCTCAGGTCTTGATATCAGGGTTGTGAGTTCAAGCTCTGCATTGGGCTCCCAGGAACATTAAGTTAAAAAACAAGGTTCAGTTTCCTCAAAAAGTTAAACGTAGAATTATTGTATAAGCCAGCGATCCCTCTTCTGGGTATCCCTGGAAAGCAGGGACTCAAAGAGATATTTGTGCACCCATGTTCCCAGCAGCACGATCACAACGGCCAGCGGGTGGAAACAACCCAAGTGTCCATTAACAGACGAATGAATAAATCATGTGGTCCATTCATAGCGTGGAATATTACTCAGCCATTAAAAAGAATAAAGTTCTGAAACGTGGATAAGCCTTGAAAACGTTACGCTAAATGAACCAAGCCAGACTCAGAAGGACAAATACCGTAGGATTCCACTTATATAAGATACCTCAAATGGGTAAATTCGTAGAGACAGAGTGTAGGTGGCAGGTGCCAGGGACTGGAGTAGGGGTTAGGGAGTCAGTGTTTAATGGGGACATAATCTCAAGTGTGGAAAGATGAGAAAGTTCTGGAGATGGATGGTGGGGGTGGTTGCACAACCGTGTGAATATGCTTAGTGCCACCGAGCTGTGCACTTAAAAATGGCTACAACAGGGGGCGCCTGGCTGGCTCCGTTGGAAGAGTATGTGACTCTTGATCTCGGGGCTGTGAGTTCAAGCCCTATGTTGGGTGTAGAGATTACTAAACACAAATTTAAACACTTTAAAAAATGGTTACAGTGGTACATTTCATGCTATATACATTTTACCTCATTTTTTAAAAAAGGGGACTACATAAGATGCAATTGTTTGTTTAAAAAAAGAGAAGAAAATGGGGCACGTTGTGGGCTCAGTCAGTGGAGTGTGTGACTCTTGATCTCGGGATTGTGGGTTCAAGCCCCAAGTTGGGTGTGGAGATTTTTTTTTTAACGTTTATTTATTTTTGAGACAGAGAGAGACAGAGCATGAACAGGGGAGGGGCAGAGAGAGAGGGAGACGCAGAATCTGAAACAGGCACCAGGCTCTGAGCTGTCAGCACAGAGCCCGACGCGGGGCTTGAACCCACGCACCGTGAGATCATGACCTGAGCCGAAGTCGGACGCTTAACCGACCAAGCCACCCAGGAGCCCCCGAGATTATTTTTTAAAAATAAAATAGGGGCGCCTGGGTGGCTCAGTCGGTTAAGCGTCCGACTTCAGCTCAGGTCATGATCATGTAGCTTGTGGGTTTGAGCCCCGCGTCGGGCTCTGTGCTGACAACTCAGAGCCTGGGGCCTGCTTTGGATTCTATGTCTGTCTGTCTGTCTGTCTCTCTCTCTCTGCCACTCCCCCACTCACACTCTCTCTCTCCTTCAAAAATAAACATTAAAAATAATAATAATAAAATAAAAAGAGTGAGGGATGTGAGTCTTCCAGGGCTGAGGGAAGGTGAGGGGTGAGGGTCCTCTGTGACCCTACCCCAGTGCCCCCCCCCAAAACCAGCAAAAGGAAAGAAAGCGGGGGCTGACAGAGAATAAGAGGTCAAGAGAAGCTGAGTTCAAGCTTCCTCTCTGGCTGTGTGGCCTCGGGCAGCTAACTGCACCACTCTGGGCTTGTGTCGTCGTCTGTGAAATGGGAATTTTTTTTTATTTTTCAATGTTTTTTTTTTTATTTATTTATTTTTGGGACAGAGAGAGACAGAGCATGAACAGGGGAGGGGCAGAGAGAGAGGGAGACACAGAATCGGAAACAGGCTCCAGGCTCCGAGCCATCAGCCCAGAGCCTGACGCGGGGCTCGAACTCACGGACCGCGAGATCGTGACCTGGCTGAAGTCGGACGCTTAACCAACTGCGCCACCCAGGCGCCCTGGGAATTTTTTTTTAAATGTTTATTTTATTTTTGAGAGAGAGAGAGAGAGAAAGCACAAGTGGGGGAGGGGCATAGAGAGAGAGACATAGAATCCAAAGCAGACTCCAGGCTCTGAGCTGTCAGCACAGAGCCCGACGCGGGGCTCGAACTCACAAACCATGAGATCAGGACCCGAGCAGAAGTGGAACGTTTAACCGACTGAGCCACCCAGGCGCCCCTGAAATGGGAATTTTTAATGCACTTGCTCCACAGACAGGGGTGGGTATGTTCGTCTCTATAAAGCTCCCAGCACGGGAGCCTCGTCATGCTGTTCCTTGCCTGGCTGCTGGGAACCTCAGGCTGGCAGGCAGGCGTCACCAACTCAAGTGGGTTATCCTGCCGACACTGGGAAGCTGGTGGGGCCCTTGGGGAGGCAGCAGCAGGATGAAAGGAGGCAGAGTCACTCCAGGGAGAATAGCTCAGTATCCCCCCTCCCACCCCCCACCCCCCACCGTGGCCGGAGAAGTTGAAGCTGTGTGCGTCCAGTCAGACGCTCACGTACAGACACCCCAGAAACACAGAGACACCCCTGCAGACACACACACACACACACACACACACACACACACACACAGAAACACAGAGACCCAGAGGGACCTGGAGACACACGGACAAGGAAGCAGGCCGACTCACAGACATACCCAGTAGGCCCTCTTCAGAGCCCTTCTTGGAAAACTTCATTTCCCACCTTGCCTCGCCCCATCCTCTCTGCCCTTAAGGAACATCTGTGAAACACCCACTGGGTACCGGGCCCTGTTTCAGCGTTAGGGTCACTGAGGGATCAAGATGGGACACCCCCCCTGCCCCCCAGCCTTGAGGGGTGGACATTTTCCAGGAGGAGGCTGTCAGGCACAGGATAAAAAAGGAACCGAGAGGGAGGAGGGCTGGGGAGATACAGCTGGTGGGGGGGGGGGGCAGTGGCAGGCAGGGGGGTGGCAGGATGGGTGGACAGCGTGAACCCCTGACTAAAGTCCCAAGGGATGGCGGGAGGGGGCCACGCGGACTGGCAAGAAGAAGGAAAAGCGTTCCAGGCAGGAGGAACAGACAGCATAAAGGCTTCTCCACCTACCCCATCCGACCCGTCCCAGCCCTCCCCAGCCCTGACTCAGACCACTTGGATGAAACAGCATGGAGGCAGGGGTCCCTCCACCTATCTGTCCCCCAGATGGCCTGGTTCTCTTCCATTCCACAGATGAGGACACCTTGGGGCTCAGAGAGGCTGTGTCACACACCCGAGTTCACACAGCACAAACATGAGCCCAGGACTGTCTGAACTGGGGGCTCCTGCCTTTGGGGAGAGGAGCCCCCCACTGAGGACAGAGGTCTTGTTTGGCAAAGGCTAGGCCAGGGAGGACAGCCAGACACAGAGAGGCCTGGGACAGCAGGCCTGGCGTGAGTTGGGCACTGCAGGGCACAGAGAGGCAGTGACAGACAGACTTGTGGGACTTCAGTCCCCACCCTGCTGGAACAAGGGAGCAGCAGCCCCGGAGACCCCCAGAGGGGCCCAGAGGTCTGGAGGGGTGGGTGATGGGGTGCATGCTGCAGGGCTTGTGGGTCTGACCTGGATGGGGCCCCAGGCTGCTGATTTGGAAACTGAGTCCAGGTGTGTGTGTGTGTGGGGGGGGGGTTGGTTCTGAGAGCACAAGCAGGACTCTGGGCGGGAGGTTGGGGGTCTGAGTCTCCTATCGCTGCCGTAACAAGTCAGCACTCACTTGGTGGCTTAAAAGAACACAGTTATCTGACAGTTCTGGAGGTCAGAAGTCCAAAACGGGTCTGACTGGGCTGAAATCCAGGTGTCCACAGGGCCACATTTTCCTTCTGGAAGCTCCTGGGGAGAAGGTGTTTCCGGCTTCTAGAAGCATCTGCGTTCCTTGGCTCATGGCCCCTTTCTTCATCTTCAGATAGTACAGCATCCTCCACCTGGGTCTGCCCTTCAAGCACAAAAGGTGTGAAAACCCGGAGGGGAGGGGGAAGCAAGGCGCTCCCCCTCTCTGCCTCTGGTCCCAGCTTTGGGCCTCCCTAGGGTTCCCGCTCCCCCTCCCCAGACACCCCACACTGGGCGCTCGGGCTTAGAAACTCCCACCAACCAGATCCTGGCCTCCCCTGATGCCCAGAGCCCTGTCCGCACCCCTTCCACCAGGCCCCAGCGGCCCCCACGGCAGAGTCCAATTTGAAGTCTGATTGTCCCTCTCCTGGGAGAGCCCTGGAGGGCCTTGGTGGCTGGCCCCACCCTGCTGCCCTCTTCACTCACCTCTGGACTCTAACTCCACTTAAGGCCACCATCCATTCACCTCTCAGGGTTCAGATGTCACCTCCTCCAGGAAGCCTGTCCTGAATACTCCCTGCTCACACATGGGGTGGGGGCAGGAGAAAGGAGGGCATAGGGTAGCCAAGAAATCTGTCCCTGACCCTGGCCCACCCAAATCCTCTTTCAGGGGCCTCCCCCTCTACTTCTCCAGGGATCTGCTGCTTCTCCCCTGGGGCCTGGACTCCCCCCTTCCACAATGTCTCCAGTTACTATTAATACAGACGACTGTCACGTTCTGAGCGCCCCCCCCCCCCCCCGTGCAAGGCGATAAAACCGCAGCTCCTGGGCCCTGCAACTGGGAAAGTGGCTTTACGGCCCTTCCTCTCCCCCATGCACAAAGGAGCTTTTGGGAGCACAGGGGGAGGGAGGGAGGGAGGGTTTGAGGGAGAAGGACGCGCACATCTGAAAAGAGAAAAAAATAGTCTCGTGGAAGAAACAGCAAGTGCAGAGACCAGAAGCGGGTTGGCAGGCACAGGCTCTCTGGCCCCTCTTGCTTCCCATGTGTGGAAATCAAATCTCAGCAACGTGAAGCAACCGGCTTAGGGCCCCACGCCCAAGAGGCCGGGCCTTCTCCCTCCCTCGCCCTGGATGTGCTTCAAGGAGAGGCTTATTGTTCAAAGGTGAAGCCACTTGGTGAGGGACCGTTGGCCCGCAGCTCTGGAACCCCCTTCCCTTCGGCTGGGGCAGCTGGGCCGTGAGCACCGCCCCCCCCCCTCCCGGGGTACGACCCAGGCGCTCACAGACTACCTGCGCCCCATCCAGGATCGTCTTCCGTTCAAGGCTTGCCGGGGCTCCCTGCTCCCGCGCACTGCTGACCCCGGGTCACTTTCGCTTCCATCCGGCAAGAGAGGGCTGGGGGCTGCCCCACCACCCACGCGGGCCTGTCTCCCCTGCTCTGCCTCCTGACCCCCCGCACCCCACCCGCCCGCCTGCCCTCCGCTACGCCCAACCTCCCAACTGGGCAGCTAGTGGGCTTCTGCGCGCGCTTCCGCCCCACGCCTCCGAACTGGGGCGGCTCGGTCTTCAATCTGGGACAAGTGGGGAACCCGAGGTGGCTTCTGAGGCCCGAGACAGTCCGGGCCTCCCCAGCAATCGATGCCCGGCCGGCCCGTGTGCTCCCGCGATCAGGGCACACGCGGTGTGGGTGCAGATGCGCGGGTCTGGGCGGGGCCAGAAGAGGGGACCCGGCAGGAGGGGATCGCGCGGACGTGCGGCGAGCGGAACGGAACCAGAAGCCAGACTGAGCGCCGAAGGTGCTGGGTTCAAAGGAGAGAGATAAGGCGCAGCCCGGGGACCTGCCGCTGGCTCTCGGCCAGGCGCGCCTCCGGACAGGCCTGGAGCGGGGGTTGGGGTGGGGGCGGGCCTGGGGGCGGAGCTAGGCCGGGGCCCGCGGCGCGGGGAGGGGGGTCCGGGAAGCGGTCCAGTCCGCGGAGGGGGCCGAGCGCCGCCCGGACCCCGCGCCCCGCAGGGGCCCGCCCCGGCCCGGCCCCGCCCCTCCAGGCCCCGCCCCCCCACCCCTGCCTACCTCCTGGGCCCGCGGCGCAGGGGGCCCCGGGAGCAGAGTCCCGCTGCCGCGTGCGGGCCGCGCCTGCTCCTTCCTCTCCGCGTCCGTCCCCGCTGCGCCCCGCCGCCTGCGCCCCCAGGTAAGCGAGCGCCCCGCGCCCCGAACGCCGCCCGGAACGCCACCCTCGCGGCGAGCCCCGGCCCCGCCTCCGCGGCCATGGCGGCCCCGGTCCCCATCACCGCGCCCCCGGGCGGCCTCTCGGCGCTTCCCATCCGGTCCCAGGCCCCGGCCGCCGCCCCGAACGAGCCCTGCTCCCCCGAGGGTCGCGGCGCCGCGAGCGCCGGGGACGCGGCTGCGAGGCGGGCGGGCGGGAGAGAGTGGGGGCGAGCCCGGCGCGGCGACGCGGGGTTGGGGGGGGGGGGTGGCATCCGGATGTGTGAACGCGAGCAGCGCCGCGGGCGTGTGGGTCTGACACCCGCGAGCCCACACCGAGCGCCTGCGTGGGGGCCACCGACGTGCCCGCGCTGGGGGCGCAGCCGGGGCCCTGGCCTCGCAGCCCGGCCGCGTAGACTGCTGGCAACCGCGTAAACAGTCTCGGATCGCTCCAGCCCGCGCTGAGTGCGGGGAAGACGACACCTCGGGGAGACGGGGTAAGGGGTGGGGGACGGATTGTCGGAGGAGGTGTCATCCGGGCTGAGTGGACCCGCCAGCGAGGGCTGCTGAGGCCCAGGAAGCACCAAGATTCCGAGGCGGGGCCCAGCCCGGTGTGTCTGCGGGGCAGAAAAGAGGCCAGCGTGGCTGGAGCGCGGAGAGGGAGGCTTGGAGGTGGGGAGAGTTTGGCCCGAGCCTCGAAGATGGCGGGGAGTGAGTGAACTCCACTCTCGGGTCTGGGGTGGCGGGGGGCACGGGAGGCTTAGAGCCAAGTGAGCTCCCCGGTCGTGTTGTGTCTTAGGAAGATCCCGTGCTGTGGGCAGGAGGGATGGGAGGAGACCCGGGAGGAGGCTGCTGGTTTGCACCCCCCTGGAAGGAGCGGTGGAAAGCGGGTGTGGGGGGGGGAGGGGGGTGCATCCTGGCAGAAGACGTCCTCTGCATTCCCTGCCTGCCTAGAAGTGGGGCGTGAAGTAACATGCTGGGAGGAGATTTCTGGCACTGGCAGCTGGGGGCATGCAGGGGCCTTTCACTCCGCGATGGGGAAACTGAGGGAGAAGCAGGTGGGGTGGGGCTGTTGTGGCGGCGTCTGACTGGCGAACCCCCTGAAATGCCGCCCGATGGGGGAGGCTCCTGGAGACCAACTCCATACCCAGGGGAGGTGTCCAGCGGCCGAGTGCAGGGGCCGCGCTGGCCCCACTAGGGTGACCTGGGTCTCTTTTAGGGAGGCTGCCTGAGGAACACATTCTGGAGGGTGGGGTTGCCTCTGAAGCTCCCCAGTCTCAACTCAGTCCCCTTCCAAGAGCAGCTGCTGTGAATCAGCATGGCTGGGGTAGGGGTACGAGGAGCCTCACTCAGCACACCTGAGCCGGGGCGGGCCAAGCCAGAACGTTCCGTGCCTTTCCAGCTCACCTACTCCCAATGCGGGTTCTTGAGAGGGGAAGGGAGAGGCAGTAGGAGTGAGCTGGGAGATTTGGTCACTGAACTGGCCTTGTGACCCCAGGGAAAGTTTTCTGAGCTTCTGTTTGCCCATCTGTAAAATGGGTCAGTAGAACCTATCCCTGGGAATGTTGTTCTGATCGGAGGAAGCCTTGGCTAGGAAAGGACTTGGCTGATCCCCCCCCCCCCCCACCGCAGCCTCACGCCTGAGGGGTTGGGGGAGGGCTCCAGAGCCAGTGGGAGTGCAGAGCCTGAGGAGCCCCCATTTCTGCCTGCTCTCAGAAATGGGAGCGCTGTGTAACTGCGCCCACCTCCAGACCCAGGGCCTGCCTTCTGCAGACTGAGTGAGTCAGGCGTGTAAAGTGTTTGGTTGGCCCAGCGCCTGGCTTGGAGTGATCACTCGGCCCAGGAGCCACTGGGCTCCTGTATTTAGCAGGGGGGAGCGGGAACGGGCCATCACCCTTGGGATGCCCACAGGAAAGCAGGCATGGGGGGGGGGGCGCATGCTCCCCTCTTATCTGGGCACCGCAGGCTGTCCGGAGGCTGCCTCTGACCTTGTCCTGCCTGTATGGGTTCAGTGCCCTCAGGCTAGTGACTTCACCTCCTTCTCGCCTCAGTTTCTTCACCTGTAAAATGGAAATAATAGCAGGCATCACCTCAGAGACGAGTGTGGTGCCCAGCTGCTAATAAGCACCTGATGAAACAGCAGATGCCTGGATGTGTGGGGGAAGGGAGCCCAGAGGAGGGGCCTGATTCAGCCTGGGGGAGGGGTCAGGGAAGGCTTCTCGGAGGAGGTGACCATTGGTGGGTCACTGAGGACGCCTAAGAGGTAACAGAGCAGAGAGACTCCAGTGGGGAGAGACTGGGGGGTGCATGGGAGGAGCCACAAGCAGGAGCTGAGACCAGCATGGAAGCAGCTGACTGGTCCAGATCGCGATGGAGCTGAGTGAGAGGTGCCTGGATCCTGGAGAGATTTGAAGGGGGTGGGGGTGGGGGGCGGAGTGGAACGGCCACTGATTGGGGAACAGGTTCGGGTACGAGTTCAGGTACTGTTTGCAGCATCTGGAAATTGTGTCCCTGCTCCGCAGCCGGGTTGGAGGCAGGCTTTGAAGAAGCAGGTTGGGAGAGGTCCCCATGTGGGGTGGGGGGGGGATAGAGAGAGGGCAGGACGAAATGGAGTAGGTGGCAAGGGCTCTGGGGAAAAAGGAGGAAGGGCGCCAGTGGCTCAATGGGTTAACCGTCCACTCTAGATCTCGGCTCAGGTCATGATCTCAGGGTTGGTGGGATCGAGCCCCTCGTTGTGCTCTGTGCTGACAGTGCAGAGCCTGCTTGGGATTCTGTCTCCGCCTCTCACCTGCGCGTATGCGCACGCGTGCATCCTCTCTCTCTCTCAAAATAAATAAACGTTTAAAAAAAAAAAAAAAAAAGAAGGAAATGGCCAGCCCAGCTGAGTTTCTGAATGAATAATTCAGTGGCAGGACTTCTACTCCCTTACTTGACTGTCCTTCCCACCCTCATCCACCCCACCCCAAGCCATTCAGATGGGCTCTTTTTTTTTTTTTAAGTGTATTTTATTTACTTTTGAGAGAGGGAGAGAGAGCACCGGGGTGCATGCCAGCACACGAGCAGGGGAGGGACAGAGAGAGAGAGAAAGAGAGAGAGAGAGAGAGAGAGAGAGAGAATCCCAAGCAGGCTCAGCACGGAGCCTGATGCGGGGCTCCAACTCCCGATCATGACCTCAGCCACAATTGAGAGTCCGACGCTCAACCACCTGAGCCACCCAGATGCCCCCAGATGGACTCTTCCTTGCCACCCTTGAAGAGGCTCTGACCAGAGTGGCATCTGGGAGGTCTTTCTCCTCCTTCAATCTCGACTTTATACCTTTGTTAATATGAGGCTGTCACCCCAGTTCCCCACAATGAATGGCCGGGAGCTTGTTCTCTCCCCATCCCATCTTGGGCTCCCAAACGCATATTTTGCCCCCGGATCCCCTGACCGTGTGTCTGAGGAGGGGGGCCACGTGCCTGCCAGCCACACCTTGGAGAACCCCTCTGCCCTGCGCTTGGCCCCACCCCTCTTCACCCTTACGTCCGTCATTTATTCATCCAGCATGCATTTATGAAGTGCCTGCACCGGGAGGCACCGGGGACGAGCGGTGCACCAAAGGAAGCTTCCTTGCTGCACACTACTTGGAGGAGTAATGTTGGGGGGGCAGAGGGGGGGGCTGGAGCAGAGGGAGCAAGGGGGAGAGTGGGCAGAGGGGCAGACGACGAGACTGAAGGTCTCAGGGCTCCCGGGTCCAGTAACAGCAGGCCCTGGGAGGGTCCTCGCCTGAGGGGTAAGAGGAGTTGAGCCCTACCTCTGTGCAGTTTGCAGGGGCATTGCTTGGCTGCTTTGTGGCCTCCCTACGGTGGTCATTTCTGGAACCCTGATGGCCCAGGCGGCTGCTGGCAGGAGGAAGGGAGCAAATCCACCCCCTTTCCCAGCGGGGAGGGGGGCAGGCTTCCACCTTCCCCCTGCATATGGTGGGGCTCAGCTGATCTGGGAGACTTCTCGGAAGCACTGAAGTAGCCAGGGAGAGGGCTCAGGTGGGGGTATGGAGGGAGGGGGCAGCGGCAGTGACCGGCAGGGCCCCGAGCTGGGGGTTGGAGCGGGACACTCTCAGAGAGGGGACAGGGATGCCGGGATGGCAGTCAGCAAATACCAAAGCAGGAGTGTCGTGAGGGTGGCCCTGCCTTCGGCCTGCTGTCACTCCCTTTGCAGGTGGAGGAGAAGGACTCGGCCCCCTCCCCCGCCCCTCCCTGTAAGGCATGTGGACGAGGGCCTGGTCACCTGGATCTGGTTCCCCTTCCCACCCCCACTATTGAGCCAGGCAGACCCCAAATCCTACCAGCTTCAGAGGCTTTAATGGGAGGATTCAGAGCCTCGGACTCTGGAACCTAGATTGGTTGGGAGTCCTGCTGAGAGCCAGGATGCTGTGGCCACGACTGCCCTCCCCACCCCCATCCCTGTCTACACTGGGGATGGGTGTACCTAAGGGCAGTTCTTTTTGGCCCTGGCTCAGTTATGACGACGATCCCTGCAGGCGCTGAGGAGCCACCGCAGGCACAAGGGAGTCTCACTAAACTATTAGGAGATGGCAGGGGACAAAGTGACAGAGAGGGAGAGCAGGCAGGAGGAGCTCTGGAAACATCTGCGTCTGGATCTCCTTTTTCCATCTGAGATGTTGGTGAGGGCGGGTCGTAGTATAAGGCTGTCGCCCCCTGCCCTGACCTCTTCCCACATGCCCCTCTGTTCCTGTGGGCTTCATCTCTGTGCCTCGAAGCTACTGCACATGGCCCGGCCTCAGGGCCTTTACACAGCCTGTCCCCTTTGCCAAGAATGCTCTATCCCTGTGGCTTCCTCGTGTCTTCTTAGAGAGACCATCCTGACCTTTCTGTTTAAAATTGCAGCCCCCACTGCCCATTCCTGATCTCTTTTCCTGCCCTATTTTTCTCTCCACTATCCAGAATAATGAAATAAATTAATAATAAAATGTATAGTGTTTGCCACCCCCAACCCTCACCCCGTCCAGGACCTCTGCTCCATGAGGGCTGGGATCCTCATTTAGTGTGTTTCCTGCTATGACCCCAGCCCCCTGGCATACAATGAGTGTGTGTGTGTGTGTGTGTGTGTGTGTTGGGGGGGGGGGGGGGTTGTGGAGTGGCTAGCCAGAGACTGGAAGCAGCTGAGGGCAATTTAGGCCCCGAGTCAGGACACTCGGAACTTTCCCACATGTTCCTAGAATTTTCCAGAAATGCGTTCAGAGTAAGAGGCTGGGGGGGCAGAGCCTCTCTGAGGAGGTCACTTTTTCCCCCTCTTGATGGATTTCGAATCTTTCACTTTTGTATTTGTTTAACGTTTGTTTATTTTTGAGAGAGAGAGAGAGAGAGAGAGAGCATGAGCAGGGGAAGGGCAGAGAGAGAGGAAGACCCAGAATCCGAAGCAGGCTCTGTGCTGTCGGCAGGGCTCTGTCCCCACGAACGGTGAGATAATGACCTGAGCGGAAATCAAGAGTCAGAGGCTTACCCAACTGAGCCACCCAGGTGCCCCTGAATCTTTCACTTTTGAATAAAAAGAAAAAGGTTTTGGTGGGCCATTATCCCGGACAAATGCCAAGACCCTTGAGGATGTACATTATCAGTGCTGTTTCGCAAAGGGGCTCATTTCTGACACTAAAGTCCAGTGTCTCCACGGCCATGTCTCCCTTTCATGTGCATGGAGGGTCCAGAGGTTCCCCTGGTCTGCACATTCTGAGGAGGCATGGTTGTACCCGTGCACATGCTTGGAGTAATTGTGTATTTACTGTAACCTTCTTACACGATGAAATTCACACCACTCTGCAGAAATGGTGCGATTGATGCACTGGGATGTGTTTCTTAAC
This sequence comes from Acinonyx jubatus, assembly GCF_027475565.1. Lineage (NCBI taxonomy): Eukaryota > Metazoa > Chordata > Mammalia > Carnivora > Felidae > Acinonyx > Acinonyx jubatus. The sequence continues at coordinate 160,039,201 of NC_069383.1, forward strand.
TCTAAGAGCCCAGAGGACTAGCACGGGAAACAAAGCCTCGTACTTACATGCCTGAGTGAGTGGTTGGTCCTACGTTTTGGTGAAGTTGGCTCTGGGGGTTGAGGATTTTCAGACAGCAAGAGCCGTGGCGCTTGCGTTGATGACATGTCAAAGATGCTTGTGGTAACTTCTGGATCAGGACGGGGGCGTGAGCCACAGGGCAGGTAGCTGCTCACCTATTTCAACCTTGGACAGTATTCCTCCGAGATTCAGTGAACATACCTGATTGAAATTCTGGAAATAGGTGAAGGGGTCGCGGCTTGGGACCTTGGGGAAATCTGACAAGCACGTAAGTCATTTGCACACAGCGTTGCTCAAATATTGCCTAGAGATCGGGCACAGAGTATTTAGAAACCAGAACTGCATGGGTATGTGCAGCCACTGACTTTTTCATTCATAGGATAGGTAGTTCACTCCTGCTTCAGAGGCAGAGACTGGATGTCTCGGTTGTTACTGAAATATTCTTTAAGCACCACCCCTTGTAAGTTTTGGCTACATTGTATCTGTTGCTTACTAAGGCATTCTTTGTTGCCTTACTTGTGCTGCCCAAACTTAGGTCTTCTGAGGAGGTAATATGGGAGCTGGGGCCAGAGTTAGAGCTGAGAGCAGACACAGACAGGAATCGGATCCTGTTCGTTGGAGAGCCCCCCCACACCCACCCCGTTCGTTGGGGAGATAGACACGTCCCTGGGCAGTGACAAGGAAAAATAATGTGGACCAAATGGAGGATCCACAGGCTCCCTGATGCAGCCTGGAAGTCCTGGAAGGCTTCCTGGAAGCAGCAACAGGCAAGCTGGTTACTTGAAGGGCTACAGGAATGGTGGCTAGTGACTCAGGCCAAGGGGGACATGTGGGTATTGCATTGGAGTGGCATTTCTGAAATCTGACCCGACCCTGGGAGTCTGGCCACAGACGCTGGCTAAGAACCATGGGTGGGAGTAGGGGCTATCTGGGTGGCTACAGGACATCCTCCGGGTGCCGGGCAGGGGGAAGGGACAGGCTTGTACTTTGTGCTGCGTGCTGCTGAGGGCTGGGCGGGGAAAAGCGGTCTGCCCTGCGCGCCCCAGCCGCCCTCCATCCCCCACCACTGCCTCGCCCTGCATGAGTGCACAGCCCTGCATCTGTGTGCATCCCCTACCGGAGGAGGGGCTCCCCTCAACCGACATCTGGGAGGAAGTGCAGTGGCTTGGCCTCTAGTTATGCAAACACCTCTGGTCCTTAAAGGGCCCCTGGATAGACAGCGTTTGGGCGGGGGGACCCCTCTCTCACTCCACCCCATGCTCCAGCCCCGCAGCCCTACCCCACCTGGAGAGGATGACCAGTGCTCACATGTGCCCTGCACGGGCTCCCCACCCTTCCTAGGCAGGCTGGCGGGATGGTGGCAGTTCATAGGCGGACAGGAGGTACCGCTCGCCTGACACCATCCGGAAGGAGCAGATCTGCCCAGGCCTGTGGCCTCCCAACAGTCACTGTTTGCCACTACCTGACCCAGAACCCGGACAGGTGCGCGCAGGTCGGAGTGGGGAGGAGGTGCCTGGGGGTGCTGCGGCTCCAGAGCCCTTAAGGCCCTGCCCTTCCCCATCGTCACCCCTCTTTATGCTCAGAAGGCACTTTCTCAGAGTCCCACACCTGGAGGTTTGCCCAAAGGGCTCTTGTCCCCTCCCCCTGCTGGGTTGGTTGTCCCCCAATTCCTGCCGAGGCGGGTGGTTCCCAGATCAGGTTGCCCCCCCCCCCCCGGCCCCTGTCCCCTCCCAGATGCCAGCCACCGATGAGCTCCCGGGCAGCACTTTCCTCACCTGCGAAATCCCAAGGACAGCCCACGAGGGAGGAGAGTTCACAGAATCGCTCCCTTCGGACATCGGACATCGAGGCCTGAGCCTCCCACAGGCGCTTGCCACCCTCCCCTTGACGAGGAAGGCTTGGACCTGGGCTGACAGCCTCATCAGCATCAGGTGCCGACCGGCCAGGACTGAACGTCGTCTTGTTTTCATTGTTGGTTGTCTTATGGTCCCTGTCCGCATGGGACACTGACGCTGGCTTTCTCTTCAGGGGAGGGAGGGGAAGTTTCTTCCGAAGATAAATGTACTGGAAAACAAAACTCGCCTTCTGAAGGAGACGGGTGGGTGCCTGATGCACAGATGGGAGAGGCCGGGGTTGTGGGAAGGATGGAGGCGAGGGCTCCCTAACCTAGCCTGGGGACCCCGGGCAGGGCTTCCTGGTGGACGTGTCTGAGAGCAGAGTCGTGAAGAGCCAGGAGGCCTTGGCAGGCAGAAGGGAGGGCATCACTGGCTGGGAGAACAGCACGTGCAAAGATCCGGAGGTGTACCTGGGGGCAACGTGCCGGGGGCAGGAACTTTTGCGGGATTTCAAGCCAAGAGTCTGATTTGCACGTTGGAAGGGCGGCGTGAGCAAAACCCAGAGGCGGGGAGCCCAGGGAGGAGGCCACAGTTACTGACATGAGACATGAGGGCGTGGCCGTGGGACGCGAGTGGGAAGGGACCCGCTTGCTAGTCACGGGGCAGATGGATGCTATCGCAGGGGCTCCATGACCCGGGTGTGTGTGGAGGGCTCTGGGACAACTCCCAGATTCCTGTCCCCAAAGACTGGGTGGAAGGTGGGACCGTGGCCAAGAAGCCTGGGGAGGAAGAGAGCACACCCGGGTGGGGAGGGCTTGAGCGTGATGCGTCTGGGAGAGAGCAGTCAGGGGGTCTTGGCTTAGCAGGTTTGTTGTGGGAGAGACCTGGGAGCCGTGGGGATCAGCTGTGCTGATCACAGCTTCCAGCAGCAACAGATGGCAATGGGGGTCCAGGACTGGATTTGGGGCCAGAGGGGAGGAAACCCAGCATGGGTTAGAGACAGGACAGCAGAGGGGAGGGGAGCCGGGACGCCTCGGTTCTCCGAGGGAGGGGCAGACGAGGGGCCGGATACGCAGTAAGAGGTCATGGACACGCGGGCCGCGGTTGGCCAGGGAGGTGGGGGGAGTGCCTGGGGACCTAGACCGAGTGGGCGGGAGTGAGGTGGAGACAGAGTGACATACAGGCACGAAGGCAGGGTCTGCTTTCCAAGAATGCCAGGGTGGCCGCCGATGAGCTGAGGTTCCGTGAGCCCGTGTGCATCTGGGATGCCCAGTGGTGTAGACGAGAGTTCAAGCTCCAGCTGTTTGCCAGTTGTGTGACCCCGGGTAGATGACTCAGAGTCTCTGAGACTCAGCTTATCCACGAAATGGGGACCCTGACAGCGTCTTCCTCGGGGCATGTCTCACATTTCCAGCATAGGAAGGTAGGGCACTTGGTAGGGCACAGATCCTGCCCTGGGGCAAGCCTCTATGGGTGACACCTGGCATGGTACCAGCACCCCAGGCATGTTGGGCAATCCCCGGTACGTGTATGGGCAAGGCCTGCTGTCCCAAAAAGAAGCCTGGCTTTTGCTGCTACTTGGCCCTACCCGAACCTGGCCCCATGTACGCTGTCACCAGGGAGCGGCAGAGGGGCCCAGCGGCCAGCTGTTGGGAGAAGTAGGGCAGGTGTTAGACGAGATCGGGTGAATAAGGGGTGCCATCAGAGTGTAACCTGGAACCCACAGTTCTCTGGCATTGCTGAAGGGGCTGAACTGGATTGGGAATCGGTTTCTTAATGGTCGGCTGAGGTGGGGGGGTGCGTATTGACAGCTAGAAATGCCCCCTCTGAGCCCATATCTCCTCTGCCAAGCACCCCTTCGGTGGGAACCTTTATGTTCCTTCTGTACTCATGTGATTTTCTATTTAAAAAGTCACCTTTAATATATACACACCCTGGAACCTTACTCAGCCTTAAAAGGCAGGACGTTCTGACAGCTGCTGCAACATGGACCTTGGGACCTATGCTCAGTGAAATAAGCTAGTCATTCAAGGGCAAATATCATATGATTCCACCTGTGGGAGGTCCCTAGAGTCATCAAATCCATAGGAACAAAGCAGAATAGGGGTGACCAGGGTTTGGGGGTGGAGGAGTGGGGAGCTAGTGTTTAATGGGGACAGAGTTTCAGTTTTGCAAGACAAAACCCCGGTGATGAATGGTGCTGATGGTTGCCCAACAATATGACTGTATTTAATACCACTGAGCTAAACGCTTCAAAATAGTAAGGATGGGGCCACCTGGGCGGCTCAGTCGGTTGGGCGTCCGACCTCGGCTCAGGTCATGATCTCACGGTGCGTGGGTTCAAGCCCCGCGTCGGGCTCTGTGCTGACAGCTCAGAGCCTGCTTCAGGTCCTCTGTTCCCCTCTCTGTCCCTCCCCTATGAGCTCGCTCGCTCTCTTTCGAAAGTAAACGTTAAAAAAATACAATGGTATATTTTTATGTTCTACGTTTTCTACCACAATTTAAAAAAAATTTAAGTCACCCTGAAACATTCCTTGTAAAAATCCCTGAATCCCAAAACAAGCAGACCAGCTCCTCCCTCCCCCGACTTCCTGATATAATAACTCTCCTGATTATGGATATGTGTGTGTGTATATATATATATACACACACACACACACACACAGACATATAAGAATATAATCCTTATAGCCTATTTCTGTGACTTAAATTGCATATATGTGGCCATGGGAGAAGATATAAAGTCTCTTCGTATTTCTTTAAATATTTTTTCTGGCTCCGTTCTTGTTTCCTTCTCCTTTTGGGACTCTAATTAGATCTGATAATGTCCCAAAGGTCACTGAGACTCTACTTTTTTTTTTTTTCCAATTGTGGTAAAATATACAAAATGTGACACTGACCATTTTAACCACTGTTAAGTGTGCAGCTTAGTAGCATTGAGTACATTCACAGCATCCTGCAGCCATCACCACTGTCTATTTCCAGATGGCACATTTTTTTTAAGATTTTATTTTTAAGTGATCTCTACACCCAACGTGGGGCTCGAACTCATGACCCTGAGATCAAGAGTTGCACGCTCTGCCGACTGAGCCAGCTGGGAGGCCCCAGATGGCACATTTTTATTTCATCTTTGTTTTTTCTTCTCTGTTCTTCAGTTTGGATGTTTAGGATTTATCTAGCTTCAAATTTATTAACTCTTTCTTTTTTCTTCTTTGATAGGCAATCGAGCCCACATGTGACTTTTTAATTTCAAGTAATTTCAGTTTTAGAATTTACATTTAGGGGGCAGCTGGGTGGCTCAGTCAGTTAAGTGTCTGACTCTTGATCTCCGCTCAGGTCTTGATCTCAGGGTCGTGAGTTCAACCCCCACATTGGGCTCCATGCTGGGTGTGAAGGCTACTTAAAAAAAAAAAAAGTTACGTTTGATTCATTTTTCTGCTTTTCTGCTGAGGTTTCTTATTCAGTAGTAGCTATTTTTTTCTTCACATCTTTGAATAGATTTATAATAGCTGCTTCCAAATCCTTATGTGCTCATTCCAACATCTGGGGCACTTCAGAGGTTAGTCCCCATTCATTTCCTTCTGCTTTGCGTATGGGTCATGTTGCCTTATTTCTTCAAGGGTCAAGTAATTTGGGGTTGTATTCTGGACATTGTCAAGATGTGTTGGGGAGACTCTGGATTCTGTTGTGTTCCTCTGGAGAGCACGGCTTTTTTTAAAATGTATTTTTTATCAGGCAATTAACCTGTCTGGACTCAAGCTCTAAAAGTCTGTTTTCCTTATGGTGGGTGACAGGTGAGATCTCACTTCCTTTCTTCCTTTCTTTTTTTTAGGTTTATTTATTTTTCAGAGAGAGAGAGGGAGAGAATGAGCAGGGGGGCAGGGGGAGAGGGAGAATCCTAAGCAGGTCCCACACTCAGCGTGGAGTCCGATGCAGGGCTCAATCTCATGGCCTGAGCTGAAATCAAGAGTGAGACACTGGGATGCCTGGATGGCTCAGTCGGTTAAGCGTCTGACTTCGGCTCAGGTCAGATCTCACGGTTCGTGAGTTCAAGCCCTGCATCAGGCTCTGTGCTGACAAGCTCCGACCCTGGAGCCTGCTTCAGATTCTGTGTCTCCTTCTCTATCTGCCCCTCCCCCACGCTTACGCTCTGTCTTTGTCTCTCTCAAAAATAAATAAACATTAAAAAAAAAAAAAAGAGAGTCAGACACTTAATTGCCTGAGCCACCCAGGCATCCCTCACTTCCTTTCTTTTAGCCTTTGCTAGGCTGGTTGGAGCCTGCCCTGAACCACTGCACAGAATTTTTGTGTAGAATTTGGAACTTCCTTTTTCTGGCTTTCTCCTTTCCTGCATGTCCTGTCCCATTGAGTTATTGTCGTCTTTCTGGGTTCTGTCTTCTCATTTTTCAAGCCGGCTTCTATTTCCAGTGAATAACAGTAAAAAAGGAAACGCGCCCTGGGCCGTTCCCTTATCCCTGGTATAGATTCCCCTCCAACTGCTACCTATTTTGGGTCGTGCTAGAGCAGCACCAGCAGACTTGTGGAAATGTTCCTTATCTGCACTGCCTATTAGGGTAGCCACAAGCCACATGTGGCCAACGAGCATAGACATTTTGCTGGTGCAACTGAGGCATTGAATTTGAAATTGAATTGAAATTTCATTTCCATTCATTGCAATTCAGAAAGCCCTCTGCTGTTAGTCGCTGCCGCGCGTTGGACAATGCAGCACTGAGGGGTTTTAGCTTCGAGGTAGAGTTTCTTGTCTCCGAGGGGCTGGTCCGATGCGGCTAACTCCGCCTCCCCCAGAAACTGAGCTCTCCTGGTGGTTTTCCATTGCATAAATTACTTATCAGGCCATCAGTGGCCCCCTGCATTTTGCTTTTATTTTTTTTAACTCCTTGACTGCCCCCTCCCCAAGTCCATGAGCATAACATTTCCTCCTCTTTTTGTCCCTTTGGTTAATTTTTAAATTAAAAAAAAAAAAAAGTGAACCGTGGTAAAATACACATAACATAGAAATTACCATCCTGACCATTTAAAAAAAAAAAAAAGGTTTATTTAGGGGCGCCTATATGACTCAGTCGGTTAAGTATCCGACTTCAGCTCAGGTCACGATCTCGCGGTTTGTGAGTTTGAGCCCCGCTCGGGCTCTGTGCTGACAGCTCAGAGCCTGGAGCCTGCTTCGGATTCTGTGTCTCTCTCTCTCTCTCTGCCCCTCCCCTGCTCACGATCTGTCTCTCTCTGTCTCAAAAATAAAACATTAAAAAAATTTTTTTTAAGTTTATTTATTTTTGAGAAGGAGGGAGACAGGACAGAGAGAGAATCCCAAGCAGGCTCCACACTGTCAGCTCAGAGCCTGATGCGGGGCTCAAACTCATGAAATGTGACATCATGACCTCAGATGACATCAAGAGTCAGACTGAGCCACCCAGGCGCCCCCGATCTTGACCATTTTACACAGTTCAGTACTGTTAAAATATTCATATTGTTGTCCATCCGTCTCTAGAACTTTCTCATCTCCCCAAACTGAGACTCCATCCCCATGAAACACCGACTCCTCACCCCCTCCCCCGCCTCCCACCGTCTACTTCCTGTCTCTGTGGACAGGACTCCTCCAGGGACCCCCTGTAGCAGAATCGAACAGTATCTGTCTTGTGACTGGCTAGCTCAACTGAATGTAATGTCCCCAGGGCCCCTCCGTGTTGTGTCTTCCTCCTCCTTTCAAATTATAACGTAAGATCTCATTGTGGGGCACCCAGATGGCTCAGTCGGTTAAGCATCCAGCATCCGACTTTGGCTCAGGTCATGATCTCGTAGTTCATGGGTTCGAGTCCTGCGTCAGGCTCTGTGCTGACAGCTTGGAGCCTGGAGCCTGCTTCGGATTCTGTGTCTCCTCTCTCTGCGCACCCCCCACCCCCGCAACTTGTGCGCGCTCACTCACGCTCCCTCCCTCTCTTAAAAATAAACTTAAAAAAAAAAAGATTTCATCATATGGAACCCTGAGGCTTCTGATCTCCAACTGTTAGACATCAGGATTGCAAGTTTTCACTGGAAGGGAGAGAGGGATAGACTCCAAAAAGGCACAGGGACATCTGGGGAGTGATGGATGTGTTCATTATCTTGACTGGGGCAATGATTTCATGCATATGTACATACATCAGAACATGTCAAACCACACACTTCAGATGTGCAGTTTTTTGCATGTCAGGGGTCCCTCAATAAAGCTGTATTTGTGTTTTTATTGTAATAGCCCAAGAGGGCTCCCCTCACCCCCAAGCTGTACGCTTGATCAGTTCCTGTGCAGGTGACAGATCCCACTGCCCCCGCCCCTTAAACTCCAAGAGACCTGATCCTCTCCTTTCTTGGTCTTGAAACCTTCCAGAGTGACCCCACCCCCGACACACCCCCACGCTAGGTGGTGCTGGGGACCCCAGAGGTCTGTCCCTGGCCTGGCTCTCACGGTCTAGGGGGACACTGAGAGCCAGCTAGCTTCCTAAGTTCCAGAGCTGAAGAAATCTCTGAAGAAAGGCCCAGGGGTGGGGCCGGGCAGGGTGGGGCCGGGCCAGGATGGGGACAGGGCTCTGCTGAGGGTGGGAAGGGCAGAGAAGGGTTCTTAAGGAAGAAATTGGATCTGACCCAGGTCTTGAAACACTGGTAGGACCTGGTCCTTTGAAGCACCTGCCGGTGGCCCTGCACAGATGGAGGGCCTGAGGCACTTGTCCACACTGCAGACTTCTGCCTCTGAGAACTACCGACTTTGAGTCACTGGGGGGACAGCGAAAGGATGAGTTTGTAAAGAAGTGCTTTGTAAATTTCGGATACACTCCAAAGTCTGAGAAACAGGACATAAATATTAAAAGAACGTGGAAGAAAATATTTGTATTTCAGGATATGAAAGACCTTACTTCAGTTTCACTCATTAAAACAACGTAGATGAAGTGGCATGTAAAATGCATCTATAGTTCTTAAATGGTAGTATGATGAAGACATACATACCCACTGCCAGGTTAAGACACAGACTATGCTTGAATAAAGCAGGTGGAGGCATCTCAGGCTGAAGGCTCGGCTGATGCAAAGGCCCGGAGGCTGGACCGCTGGGGAAAGCCCTTGGGCATCCCAGCGTCTGGGTGTGGGATAGTGCAGGGGCTCCCCGGAGCCGTAGGAGGGGGCGGATTCCATCAGGGTGGCGCACGGCCAGCCCCAGGCAGCTGCAGAGTGACCCCCATGGCCCCAGTGTCGGTGGTCCGGCCGGCTGAATGACCAGTGGCTTCTTGCTCTGAGCCTGGGCTTCCCAGTTCCGGAAATGGGGAGACTGTGGATCTGCGTTCTGGGGATCAAGCTGACCTTGCCTGTCAAAGCAGATGGTTTCTTTTTTTTTTTTTTTTTAATTTTTTTTTCAACGTTTATTTATTTTGGGGACAGAGAGAGACAGAGCATGAACAGGGGAGGGGCAGAGAGAGACGGAGACACAGAATCAGAAACAGGCTCCAGGCTCCGAGCCATCAGCCCAGAGCCTGACGCGGGGCTCGAACTCACGGACCGCGAGATCGTGACCTGGCTGACGTCCGACGCTTAACCGACTGCGCCACCCAGGCACCCCTCAGATGGTTTCTTTTTAAGGAGGCTCTGCACCCAGTGTGGGGCTTGAACTCACAGCCCCGAGATCGAGAGTCGCACGATCCCCCGATGGAGCCAGCCAGGTGCCCCGGTGGTTTCTTTTTCGAGAAAGTCGGACCACCTGTGCCAAAGCCCTCGTGCCCATCCACCTGTCCATGTCTCTGTACCACCCGTTCATTCATCCACTTAGCAAATGGTTGGCATCTAATGTTGTACCAGGCCCTATTCTCAGGATTCAACGGTGCCTAAAACAACACTCTGGGCTTCACGAGTCTTCTTCCTCGAGGTGAGATGGACAAACTATTAAATATGAGCTCACATAGGACAGGAAGACTAAAGGAGCAGAACAGGATATGGAGACGGAGTAACACAGAGGCATCTGAGACGTTTTTTCTGATGAGTGAGCTGGGATATGAATAATGAGAGCCAGACACGGGGCTGTGTGAGGGGACAGTGTGTGCAAAGGCCCCGGGGCAACAGTGAGCTTGGTGAGTTGGACACAGCACATGCAAAGCCCTGGGGCAGAAATGAGCTTGGTGAATTAGAAGGCCAGCAAGCAGCCATCGTAATAAGTTGAGTTAGCTCAGTGAGGGAGGGTGTGTCAACAGAGCCGGAGTGCAGAGGGCACACGTGTGTCTGCATAGCAGGGGCTGGGGTGAGGCAGAGCCCTGGACCTGGGGCCCTCCTCGGGGTCTTTGCAGAGAACAGCACGGTATTGACTCCTGGACTGGCTCTCCCTCTGGTCATTCGCACCCCGCAGGGCCTCTGAGCAGAGAGGCCCAGAGCAGAGGAACCAGGGCTATCTGGAGGGGACAGCCAGGGCCCAGGGCAGGGGCGGCTGCGGTTATCTACAAACAACCCCCGCTTAGCACATCATGTGTTCCCTGCCTGGGCCTCCAGCCGGAGTCAGGTGACCCCAGGCAGTAGGCCAGGCTGCAGGGGCCGGGAGACTGTGTGTATGTGTGTGTCCGTCCCTGGGCGGCCCAGACATCTGGAGTCTGAATTGATTTCCTTTTTCACAACCCGGGCAAGTCCTGCATTTCCAGCTGGACTTAAAATAAAACAAAACAAACCTATGTGCACAGCCCTGCTCTGCTGGGGCTGGGGCGTTTGGAGGTTCTGGGGACCAACAGGGAGCCGTAAGCTCATTCGGACCTCTGAGCGGGGACAGGGACCCTCTGCTCATCCTCCCTCCCTGCATCAGCCCGAAGCCCTAATCTCTCCCGGTCTGGGGATATTTTTAGCCACTAAGAAGGATTATCAGAGTCTGGCTCCCAGGTGGCAGGGGCAGGTCTGGGAGTGAGGCCAGAGAGGCTTCAAGACCCAGCAGTCCTGCTGGGAGACTGGGGGCAGGGCTGGAGTGATGGGGATGTAGGCTCAGTCTGGTTGGGCTGGACCAGCCACTCGGTGAGTCTCCAGATGACCTCTCCGTGGCCCTGGCCAAGCCCAGCCTGAGTTTATTAGCTGCAGCTTTAAGGGAAGGCTGCAGAGGCCAAGGAGGTTCTGGGAAGAACCATCCAGAACCTGCTGCAGGCCAGCACCCCTCCTGCCCAGACTGCCCCTCATCCCACGCTGCCCTCTCTGCTGCTAATACAGAAGTCAGTTACACGTAGTGCCTGTTCTACCCCAGGGGTCATCCCCACCACGCCGTGTGGGTATCCCATTTTACACATGGGGAAACTGAGGCACAGAACAGCCTGGTTGCCTGCCTGAGGTTGCATTGCAGCTGGGACTCTGGCCCGTCTGCTGGGCTCCAGACCCTGTTCTCTTCTCACGCCACAGTGTCTCTTCTTTATCGAGAGGGTGGAGGGGTGGGAGAGGACAGACACTTTAGAGACAGGGTAGGGCTTCCGGGGCTAAGACCTCTGCGGTCCGGGTGGATCATTCTGACGTGGATGCCAGAAAGGTTTGCCTGGGCTTGCTTCAGCTGAGGGTGCTGGAGTTCCAGACCAGTCACGCTTCCTTCCTTCTCCATCCCCCACTGTTCCAAAAAGACTTTGTGACTAGCTCCCAGTATCACAGTGAGTGAAGCAGGGCTGGGGGAATGTGCTTTAACTGAATCCAAGGTCGGGGCAACCGGGGAGTACTTCCAGGAGGAAGTGACAAATGAACTGGGTTTTGAAGGATGCGTAGGAGTTTGCCAGACAGACAAGGAAGGGGTGTAAGCCCTGTGGAGGCAGAGACCTTGCCTGTTCCCTCACCATGCAGTGTCCTCAGCACCCAACATAGGGCAATAACTATTAGACGGGCATTCTAGGCAGAGGACAGCAGTTGTAAAAGCTGGCTGTGGGAAATCCTCTGGTGTGGGGGGAGCAGGAAGCGTCAGGCAGTGGGCTTTGAAGCTGGGACATCAGCCGAGGCCTCAGATTGGAAGATGCCATCGCCCGTGTGTACTCTTCCTCCTTCCAAGCTCATCACGGCTTTTGCACGCATCACACCTGTGGTGGATCCTGATCTGGGTGGCCCTTGAGTGGGGGAAGAACATGGCATTGGGGGCCTGGACTCCTGGGTTCTGGCTGGCTGGGGGCTTTCCCGGGACTCCCTGCTCGCTTCCTTTGTGCTGGGGAGGGAGGGGGGAGGGATGTCCCCTGGGTAAGGAGGGGGTTGGAGATGCCCTGCAGTGGGTGTGGCTCTGGTTGGGAGGCGGGAATGCCAGCCTGGGCACGTGTCCCTGTGCCCCTGTGGGTGTGTGGGATCAAGCCAACCTTGCCTGTTAGTGAAGACGGTTTCTCCTAGAGAGCTCAACCGCCCGGGCAGACGTCCTTGCGTCCACCTACCCATCTGTCCGTTGTGTCTGGGACGCCTGAGTCTCGTAGGTCTAGGCTAGCCATGGTCGCACACCCTCGGCCGCTTGTCAAGCTGCTGCCAGGGTGTCCATTGGTGGCACTGCCATTATCAGTCACCTCGCTGATTGCCAGATGCCTCACAACCTGGTCCTTTGTCTCCGCCCCTCCCTGCGCTATTCCACACGTCCCCGTGGACTTGAACGTCAGCCCTGCTGGCTCTGAGACTCGGACTCTGAGGCTTTTTCTTTTTTCTCCATTTGACTTGTCCTATTGTGATTTATAAGAAATGGGTGCTTGGTCTTTGTCCCTGGTCTCGCACAGAGCTTCCCAGACCCTTGGAATTTCCTGTGATAAGACTGATCAAGGAGTCTCTGGTTATGTTAACAAGGTGGCTTTGGGAAAGCCCCCGGTTGCCAGAGGAAGCAACTGTGAACCCAGGGTAGAAGCTTTCAGTGCCCCCTGGTCCCACCTCCAGGGAGGGGAGAGGGCCTGCAGGTGAACTCAGTCATCAGTGAATGATGATTTCATCCAGCCTCCTTTGTAACGAAGCCTCCATGAAAACCCGAAGGGCATTGTTCAGAGAGCTTCCTGGTTGGCGAATGCATGGAAATGGCGGGGGGGGGGTGTGGTACATGTGGAGATGGGTGCCCCTTCCCCATGCCTTGCCCTCAACATCCCTTCTGTCTGGCTGTTGCTGAGTTGTGTCCTGTTGCAAGAGAACTGTGATCTAATCAGCAGCGTGTTTCTCGGCGTTCTGCGAGCTGCTCTAGCAAATTAATCAAACCCAAGGAGGGGGTCCTGGGAACCTCTGATTTATAGCCAGTTGGTCAGAAGCACAGGTAATAATAATTTAGGCCCAGTTGGTGTCTAAAGGGGGGGGGGGACGGTCTTGTAGGACTGAGCCCTTGCCCTGTGGGATCCAATGCCGTCTCCGTTGTTGAGTTGTTTGTAGGACAGCTAGCTGGGGCCGTGGTGGGGAGAAGCCCACCCATTGGAACTGGAATCAGAAGGGTAGACTTGGGGCGCCTGGGTGGCTCAGTCGGTTAAGCATCTGACTCTTGATCTCAGCTCAGGTCTTGATCTCAGGGTCGTGAGTTCAAGCCCCACATTGGCTTGATGTGGAGCCTACTAAAAACGTCAACAACAACAAACAGAACAGAATTATAGACTTTTTATTTAATTTATTTTATTTTTACCCATTTATTTTTGAGAGAGAGAATGAACGAACAAGCGGGGGAGGGGCAGAGAGAGAGGGGGACAGAGTATCCCAAGCAGCCTCCGTGCAGACGGCACGGAGCCCGACGTGGGGCTCGAACCCATGAACTGTGAGATCATAACCTGAGCCAGAAACAGCCGCTTAACCAACTGAGCCACCTAGGCGCCTCCAGAATTATAGACGTTTTAAAAAAGAAACATTTAGGGGCACCTGGGTGGCTCAGTCGGTTAAGCGTCCGACTTCAGCTCAGGTCACGATCTCACGGTCCATGAGTTCGAGCCCCACGTTGGGCTCTGGGCTGATGGCTAAGAGCCTGGAGCCTGCTTCGGATTCTGTGTCTCCCTCTCTTTGCCCCTCCCCCGTTCATGGTCTGTCTCTCTCTGTCTCAAAAATAAATAAACGTTAAAAAAAAATTAAAAAAAAAAAAGAAACATTTGGGGCACCTGGGTGTCTCAGTCGGTTAAATGTCCAACTCTTGATTTCGGCTCAGGTCATGATCTCGCGGTTCGTGAGATCGAGCCCCGCATCAGTCTCTGTGCTGACAGCACAGAGCCTGCTTGGGATTCTCTCTCCCTCTCTCTCTGCTTCTCTCTTTCTCAAAATAAATAAATAAACATAAAAAAAAATAAATGCAAACATTTTAATTTGCAGAGAGAAAAGGGCCCACGTTGTAGATGCATAACTCAGTGAATTTTCTCAACCTGAATAGCACTCGGACCAGGAGACAGAACATGCCAACCCTGGGCAACCCCACGTCCCCCTTCTGGTCACTGTCCCTAGAGAGCAGCCACTTTGTTGATGTCCAGCACTGTGGTAGGCAGAGTACTGCCCCCTTAAGATACCCACGTCCCTAATCCTGGAAGCTTCGTGTGGCAAAGGACAGTTGAAGTTGCTAATCAGCTGACCTTGAGATGGGGTGACCCTGGATTCCCTGGTGACCCAGTGTCATCCCAAGGGTCTTTTTTGGACGGGGAGGGGGCGTTGAGGAGAGCACGCACAAGCGAGGGAGGGGCGGAGAGAGAGGGAGAGAGAGAATCCCAAGCAGGCTCCATGCCTAACGCAGAGCCCGACGCGGGGCTTGGTCTCGTGAACCCTGAGATCATGACCTGAGCCGAAATCGAGTCGGTCGCTTAAGGGACTGAGCCACCCAGGCGCCCCAAGGGTCTTTGACAGAGGGAGGGAGGAGGGTCAGGGAGAGAGATGTGGGCTTTGAAGACAGAGGGCGCAGCCTTCCAGGGAGTACAGTGGCCTCTAGAAGCCAGAAAAGGCAGGAACGGGTTCTCTCCACCTCCAGAAGGAATGCGGCCCTGCCCAACCTTGATTTCAGCACCACAAGCCCCCGTCTCAGACCGCTGACCTCCAGTGTCTCTCGAGGGGGGCGCCTGGCTGGCGGTTCAGCAGGGAGAGCATGCGACTCTTGATCTTAGGGTCGTGAGTTCCAGGGCGCCGCGTTGGGCGTGGAGATTACTTTAAAAATGAATACATAAATAAACATTAAAAAAAGTCTCTGGGAACCTGCGCCCCTCCTCTCCACCTCCTTCCGGTGGACATCACCCCCTTCCGGCCTCCAGAAGGCCACTTCCCACACGGGCGCCAGTACCCCACAGCTTGTCATTGTATCTAAAATAAAACCAAGGGCCACAGAACCCCCAGACTCCACGGGCGGGGGTGGAAAATGGTCCAGCCGCCCCAGAAAACAGTTTGGCAGTTGCTTATGAAGTGAAACAGGCGACTGCCCCGTGACCCAGGGATCCCACTCGAGCCCCTAACAGAGGTTACCTTTGGATGGGGGAGCTGGAGATGGACCGGGAAGGGGGGAAGATGCACGAGAGCTTTGTGGCGGGACAGGAGGCTGCATGACACAGGTACCTGTATTTGCCAGAGGCGACTCTACACGGAAGATTGATGCATTTTGCATTTTTAATCGTAAATGTTGGAAATCATCCGAATTCCTCCCTGAAGCCCGTGGGCCCTGGGTGACCTGCCCCTGTCCCCGCTCCCTGGCCTTCCCTCCTTCCTCTCTCCCCGTCACTCACCCTGCTCCAGCCACAGGGGTCTCTTGCTGTTCCCTCAACACGCTGAGCTCAGTCCTGCCTCAGGGCCTTTGCACCTGCTGCTTGTGCCTCTGAAAGCCCCTCCCGACCACCAGTACCCTCTTCTGCATAAACCGAGGCCCTCCTCACCTCTGGGTTTCACGTCAGAGGGTATCTCATTAGACCTTCATTGGCCACCTCATTTAAAGCCATGGCCACCTGTGTATTCCCTACCAGGTTCCATCACACGGTGTTACCTCATTCATGAATGTTTACTTGTGCATTGGCTGCTGTCCCTGCTGGGCTGTGAGCTCCATGAGGACGGGAATGTGTCTCCTTTTTTCCCTGCTGTATCCTCAGCACCTAGCCTCATGCTGGCATGTATAAGTCGATCAGAGAACACCTCGTGGATGGATGGACAGACGGATGGGCAGCTGGGCAGGCAGATGGATGGATGGGCTGACAGGTAGAGGGATAGATGGGTAGAGGGACAGCTGGGCAGGCGGACGGACGGATGGACGGATGGATGGAAGGATAACTGGTTGGTGGATTGGTGGATGGATGGATGGATGGATGGATGGACAGTGAATGGATGGCAGGGAAGAAGGCAGATGGACAGATGGCCGTTAAGGATGAACACCCTAAGTGGGGACCAGTGTGGGGGTCTGGACAGTTGTCTTAAGATCTTGGGAAGGGGCGGGGTGCCAGGCTGGCTGAGTCAAAAGAGCATGTGACTCTTGATCTCAGGGGGTTGTGAGTTCAAGCCCCATGTTGGGTGTAGAGATTACTTAAAACTTTAAAAGGTAGGTAGGTAGGCAGGTCGATCGATCGATCGATAGATGGATCTCAGGAAAGGTCACAGCTGCTCAGACTCATCCAGACGGCCACTGGAAAGCTTTCTTGGCGGAAGGAGGCTCCACTTCCGTGGCACACGGGGTCATGCAGGGGCCCCTCTTGCCCAACCGCAGCCACGTAGCAAGCGAGAGAGCGACATTCACACCTGGAAGGGCGGGTGGTCAGGAAGGGAATCACAGATTTCCCTTGTCGTCCTGGGCTGCACTGGAGGGACTGTCCCACAGTGACGGGAAGCTGTTGTGGACACCGGAGAACTCGAGTTGATGACCCCCGTCAGCCAGTCCCTTGACCACTGGCCACCTGTTTTCACATCTGTAAAGTGCAAAATACTAGCTGTTTTCAGGAGCTGTGTCTGAAGGGTCAGTAGGCACCGGGCTAAGCACATTGTGTGTCTCATCGGGCGGGGCCGACAGGTGGGTTACTGTCCCTGTTTGCCCAGTGAACTTGAGATTCAGAGAGGGCAGCTCATTTGCCTGAGGACACACAGCCGGAGGCTGCCGGGCGCTGGTGGGGGGGAGGCGAGGGCGGGTGGCGGACCCTCCTGCCCCACCCGTGGGTCCTGCGGGCCGAGCTCCTTTTCACCGGACCCCGTGTCCACAGGATGTGGTCCAGCTTCAACGAGTGGTTTTGGCAGGAGAAGTTATGGTTACCACCCAACAGCTCGTGGGTTGCCCTAGAGGACCGAGATGGCCTGGTGTACCCCCACCCCCGGGACGTGCTGGCAGCCCTGCCCCTGGCACTGGCCCTGGTGGCCATGCGCTTCACCTTCGAGAGGTGAGTGCCGGGGTCGCTCACGTGTGTGTGTGTGTGTGTGTGTGTGTGTGTGTGTGTGCGCACACACGACGTGCTCACCCCGGCCGGACGCCCTGAGGGGTTTCGTCCTCATGTGTCCCGGACGGAGCCTGGCTCTGAGCCCGCGTGCCTCTCCCAGCCCCGTCTTGTCCCCAGCCCCTCGCACCCGCACCCTTCCAGCCTCCGGTGGCTGGTTTCCCGCCACACGGGCTGCAGCTCGGGTCCGCGTGCCAGCGTCTTCACAAAACGGGCGGAGGCCCTGGAGGACGCGTTCTTGCTTTGCTGACCAAAGACAGGCCTGAAGAGGCCCCGGGGGCAAAGAAACTCTCGCCCGCTCCCTCCTGCCCCTCTCCTGCGGGCCAGGTGACCCTCCACCTCACCAGCCCTCCCTCACCTCCCCCACCTCCCCCACCCTGCCCCTACCATCCTTCCATCAGCCCCCCCCCCCGCATCCCTCTCACCCCCCATCATCCCTCCTACACCCCCTCCCCCTCCCCTCCCCTCCCTCCCGGCTCCTAACACCTTCCCTCCTCCCTCTGCCAAAGGAAGGAGCTGGGCACTCTGGCTTCCCTGTTTGTGCCCAAATCCCTCCCCCTTGCAGCCTGGTTCCCGGCCCCCCTGCCCCGGTTCCCAGCAAGCCGGGTACCAAACCCTGTAGATTTTCAGTCGTGTCTCATGGGACCCAGACCCTCCTTCACACTGGGGTTCCCTGCCTTTCCCTGCCTGGCTGTCTCCTGGGCGCGGGAAGCTCTCCCAGGGCCCCTTCCCTCTGCCCCAGGTGCCCCGCGCTTTCCACGTGGACCAACACTGTAGTCACAGCTGATTCAGACCTGCCTTGCCAGGCTCCCTTCCTGCCGGACAGTCCCCTCCGTGATCAGCCACCCACCCCCTCTGAGGTTCCCCCTCCCCCTTAACGTCCCCCCCAGGCGCCCTTCGCGGGCCCACCACCTTCTATGCACCCACCTGGCCTTCTCCCTCACTCCTCTGCAGTTCCTTCAAGGCTGGGTTCTGGGAGACCCCCACCATGCCCTTCTGCCCCCCCCCACCATAGAGCCCATAACTCCCTTCCGCCCCTACTTTGAGTCCCTGGCTTTGTCCTGCCCTGACCACAGGGAAATGGGAACACTCTACCTCTTGCCTTGTCTCTTCCACCCCCAAGGAGCTTCCCCGTGTCTGGGTTCACGTGATACAGGCGGGACACCGGGGACCCGGGAATACACACTGAGGTTGTATTTATTTAACAGATACCCCTGGAGCGCCTACTCTGTGCCCACCATTGCCCGAAGCAGCTTATGTGTCTTAACTCAGCCCCCTGTGCAACCCCATGAGGTGGTACTGTTATTATCCCCATTGTACAGAGTAGGAAATTGAGGCACAGAGAGGTCAAGGCACTGGCCTGTGGCCACACAGTGGGTAGGTCGTCTGGGACTAAGGCTTTGCCTGAGGGATTCTACGAGGCCTAATTCAGCCAGGCTTTGAAGGGTGAGTCCTCCTCTTTCCCACAGGGTGGGGAGGGCACAAGACTATGCCCAGGTTCACTACTGGAGCCTGGAGTGGGGGGAGTTGTATATTTAACTGATGGCCTCCTTAGAGGTATGGGTGTATCCCATCCTAGAGTTATCCTTTCAAAGGGCAGCGTGAGTGGGTAGCTTTTCCAGGGTTGAAGGCGGACGTTTTCGCCATCGCTAAAGTAAATCCTGGGCCAGTCTGCTGCTCACCCGCTGTGTAACCTTGGCCATACCTCCGACCTCTCTGAGCCTCGGTTTACTCATCAGGGCAATGGGGACTTTGACAGTAGAGTTAAATGAGCCAGGACCTAATGTGGATTCGTGCCTATGCTTGGCAGATTGTAAGTACTCAATAAATGACAGTCCCCTTCTCCCCCACTCCCCGGTCATGACAGAGTCTGGAACGAGTTCTTGCTGGGCTGCACTGAGCTTAGTTCTCCCAGACCGAGGCCGGTGTTGGATGGTGGGTAGGAAATTCCATCCTGACCCCTGGCCTCGGGGGCCCTCTAGTGGAAAGTGTGGGGATTGCCTGGAGATCCGGGCTCCTGCACGTGACCCCGCTGAGAGAAGGGCCACCTGAGTGGGAGCAGACCCGCTCCTGCCTGTGGGGACCCCCCCCCAGCCTGAGGGGGCACAGACAAGGACCCAGACCACCGTGAGACAGGCAGTGCGGGGACCCTTGTTCCTGTTTGGGACTGAGTGCCGCTGGCCGAGTGCCCCAAAAGTTAACCTTCGCGTCCCCATCCTGAAGACCCACCCATCCAGCTGCCCTTCCTAGGTTTGGTCCAGTACGGCGGCCAGCCTACCCCTCCAGGGTTCCAGCGTGTGACCCGGCCCCTCGGAGCCTCAGTTTCCCCACCTGGATTGACCGGCTCTGTCTCCCCTGCACCCAGATTTATCGGCCTGCCCCTGAGCCGGTGGCTGGGTGTGCGAGATCAGGCCAGGAGGCCAGCAAAGTCAAATGCCACTCTGGAGAAATACTTCCTCACAGAGGGGTGTAAACCCAAGGAGGTGAGAGCCCCCTAACGCCCCCCCCCATCGGCCTGCACGGCCGCCTTGCAGATGGGGCCCCAGGGGTTGGGATGACGCCCAGTCGTCAACAGGGAAAGCCCAGTGCCCCTCTCCCCACCCCACCGGCCATCCCAGCTGCCCAGTGGGCACATCCTGGGACGGAGGTGGGGAGACCAGGTCTCTGCTGAGCTGGTGAGGAACAGAAGGCTGGACTGCTCTGGGGGTGGGGGAGACCAGAGCAGGCCTGTGACCTCCCCTGTGCCCATCCGGTGGGTGTGGCTCAGGGCCTTGGGATTCTTCCTCCCTTGTCCACCTCCCTCTGAAGGTAGGGGTGGGAGGCAAGGTCTCAACTGCCTCCCTGGGGTGGGGATAAGACCTGAGTGTTCCAGGAAAACCTCTAGGAGGGGGCTGCCCCAGCCCCGTCAGCCACCTGTCTGTCCTGTGAGCAGGACTGCTTTTTATATGGCCTCTTTGGGGGGACCCCACGCTGTGAACCCCCCTACTGCCCGCGTGCATAGGTAGACAGTCCCACAGGCAAGGGCTGGGCAGCAGGGGAGAGGGGGACGCACCTGGGTCTCACCTGTCCTGGGACAGGGGCAGGAGGGCCACCTCTGTGACCCCTGTCGCCCCTCGCCAGCCCCAGATGGCCTTCCTCGCTGCCCAGTGTGGCCTCACGCTGCAACAGACCCGGCGCTGGTTCCGGAGACGCCGGAACCAAGACCGGCCCTGCCTGAGCAAGAAGTTCTGTGAGGCCAGGTAAGCCCGGGGTGGGGCTGCGGTGAGGGGGGGGGGGGGGGCTGGGGTGCCGGGGAAGGGTCTGCTGCCCTGGCAGCTGCCTCATGGGCTCCCTCGCCATCTGCAGCTGGAGGTTTGTCTTCTACCTGTGCTCCTTCTTCGGTGGCCTCTCCGTCCTCTACCACGTGAGTGCACCTGCCCGTTTCCCTGCCCCCCCACCCCCATCGATCCCACAAGCACTTGCTGTGCTCAGGGCCTGGACTGGGGGCCATGGAGGGGTTCGGGCAGAGGAGGGAAGTGCATAAAGGCACAGAGAAGGGGAGAGGGCTGGGAGGGGTCCTGGAAGATCACTCAGGTGCCTGCTGAGGACATGCTGTGCGCGGGGAGCCGGGGGTGTGCAGCCGACAACCCTCGGTCTAGAGTGAGAGCAGCCCAGGGGAGGGCGCACCTGGGGAGTAGAGGGCTGGGCTCTGACCTTTGGGCAGCTTCAGACTCCCGGGTCCCTGCAGGAGTCATGGCTGTGGACACCCGTGATGTGCTGGGACAATTACCCAGATCAGGTGAGTGGTGGGCGGGGCTCCCAGGCCGGTGGGAGGGTGGGGATGGTCAGAGCCCCTGTAGCCATGGGGGGGGGAGCCAAACCTGGACATCACACGACACCCCTGAGGGAGGGCCACAGTATTTCCGCCTCCCCTGTGGAGTGGGCAGAGGCCGGAAGCCAGGAACCCTGGAGCAGGAGCCGCCACAGACCCCCTGCCCTTGACCGCCCCCACCTTCCCCAGTCATTTGGATCCAGAGGTCCTGGTTTTGAGCGAACAGGGAGGCCCCTGCCCCATGGGAGCCTCGACTCCCCACGGCTAACCTTGCCCCGCCCCGCCGCAGCCCCTGAAACCGGGCCTGTACTATTGGTACCTCCTGGAGCTGAGTTTCTACATCTCACTGCTGATCACGCTGCACTTGGATGTCAAGCGCAAGGTGAGGCCCAGAATCTGACTGGGCAGTGATGCCCTGGGGGAGTTGTGACCCAGTCTCCAACCGGAGGGATGGCCTCACCCCACACCCGGAAACCCCCTGGTGGCCTCAGGCCGGAGGCCCAGAGTCCACGAGGTACAGATGCTCCCCAGCCCGGTGGGGGGGGGCCCTGCCACCCAACCTCCTCCCTGCTGTGACCTACGATCTCCCGCAGGATTTCAAGGAGCAGGTGGCACACCACTTCGTGACCATCACCCTGATCGTCTTCTCCTACAGCGCAAACCTGCTGCGCATCGGCTCTCTGGTGCTGCTGCTGCACGACGCCTCGGACTACCTCCTGGAGGTGGGCCTGGTCCCGCCCCGCCCTCTCCCCGCCCTCTCCCCGCCTTCCTGGGAGATGAGGCCACGCCCCCTCCTGGCTTCCTGGGACCTGAAGCTCCTCACGCTCCCAGAAACACACACTTTACCTTTCTTTTTACATTTTTTATTAAAAAAAAATTTTTTTAATGTTTATTTTTGAGACAGAATGCGAGTGGGTTAGGGGCAGAGAGGGAGGGAGACACAGAATCCAAAGCAGGCTCCAGGCTCTGAGCTGTCAGCACAAAGTCTCGAGCTGTGAGATCATGACCTGAGCCAAAGTCGGATGCTTAACCGACTGAGTCACCCAAGCGCCCCAATTTTTTTTTTTTAATTTACATCCAAGTTAGTTAGCATATGGTGCAACAGTAATTTCAGGAGTAGATTCCTTAGTACCCATTTAGCCCGTCCCCCTCCCACAACCCCTCCAGTAACCCTCTGTTTGTTCTCCATATTCAAGAGTCTCTTACCTTTTGTCCCCCTCCGTGTTTTTATATTATTTTTGCTTCCCTTCCCTTGTGTTCATCTGTTCTGTGTCTTAAAGTCCTCATATGAGTGAGGTCCTATATTTGTCTTTCTCTAATTTCGCTTAGCATAATACCCTCTAGTTCCATCCATGTAGTTGCAAATGGCAAGATTTCATTCTCTTTGATTGCCGAGTAATACTCCATTGTATATATATGCCTCATCTTCTCTATCCATTCATCTGTCAATGGACATATGGGCTATTTCCATACTTTGGCAATTGTTGATAGCACTGTTGTAAACATTGGGTTGCATGTGCCCCTTCAAAACAGCACTACTGTATCCATTGGATAAATAGTGGAATTGCTGGATCATAGGGTAGTTCTATTTTTAATTTTTTGAGGAACCTCCAGACTGTTTTCCAGAGTGGCCGCACCAGCTTGCGTTCCCACTAACAATGCAAAAGAGATCTCTCTTTCCGCATCCTCTCAACATCTGTTGTTGCCTGAGTTGTTCATGTTAGCCATTCTGATGGGTGTGAGGTGGTATCCCCTTGTGGTTTTGATTTGTATTTCCCTGATGACGAGTGATGTTGAGCATTTTTTCATGTGTCGGTTGGCCATCTGGATGTCTTCTTTGGAGAAGTGTCTATTCATGTCTTTTGCCCATTTCTTCACTAGATTATTTGTTTTCGAGGTGTTGAGTTTGGTAAGTTCTTTATAGATTTTGGATCTAACTCTTTATCTGATATGTCGTTTGCAAATATCTTCTCCCATTCTGTCGGTTGCCTTTTAGTTTTGCTGATTGTTTCCTTCACTGTGCAGAAGATTTTTATTTTGATGAGGTCCCAGTAGTTCATTTTTGCTTTTGTTTCCCTTGCCTCTGGAGACATGTTGACTAAGAAGTTGCTGTGGCTGAGGCCAAAGATATTTTTGCCTGCTTTCTCCTCGAGAATTTTGATGGCTTCCTGTCTTAGATTGAGGTCTTTCATCCATCTTGAGTTTATCTTTGGATATGGTGTAAGAAAGTGGTCCAGGTTCATTTTTCTGCATGCTGTTGTCCAGTTTTCCCATCACCACTTGCTGAAGAGACTGTCTTTATTCCGTTGGATATTCTTTCCTGCTTTGTCAAAGGCTAGTTGGCCATACGTTTGTGGGTCCATTTCTGGGTTCTCTGTTCTGTCCCATGGATCTGAGTGTCTGTTTTTGTGCCAGTACCATACTGTCTTCATGATTACAGCTTTGTAATACATCTTGAAGTCCGGGATTGTGGTGCCTCCAGCTTTGGTTTTCTTTTTCTGGATTGCTTTGGCTATTCGGGGTCTTCTCTGGTTCCATACACATTTTCGGATTGTCCTAGCTCTGAAGAATGCTGGTGTTATTTTGATAGGTATTGCATTGAGTATGTAGATTGCTTTGGGTAGTATTGACATTTTAACAATATTTGTTCTTCCTATCCAGGAGCATGGAATATTTTTCCATTTTTTTGTGTTGTCTTCAATTTCTTTCATAAACTTTCTATAGTTTTCAGTGTATAGCTTTTTCACCTCTTTGGTTAGATTTATTCCTGGGTATTTTACGGTTTTTGTGCAATGGTAAATGGGATCAATTCCTTGATTTCTCTTTCTGTTGCTTCATTATTGGTGTATAGGAATGCAACCGATTTCTGTGCATTGATTTTATATCCTGCGACTTTGCTGAACTCATGGATCAGTTCTAGCAGTTTTTTGGTGGAATCTTTTGGGTTTTCCATATAGAGTATCACGTCATCTGCAAAGAGTGAAAGTTTAACCTCCTCCTGGCCAATTTGGATGCCTTTTATTTCTTTGTGTTGTCTGATTGCTGAGGCTAAGACTTCCAATACTATGTTGAATAACAGTGGTGAGATTGGACATCCCTGTCTTGTTCCTGACCTTAGCGGGGAAGCTCTCAGTTTCTCCCCATTGAGGAGGATATTAGCGTTGGGTCTTTCATATATGGCTTTTATGATCTCGAGGTATGATCCTTCTATCCCCACCTTCTTGAGGGTTTTTATGAAGAAAGATGCTGTATTTTGTCAAATTCTTTCTCTGCATCTATTGAGAGGGTCATGTGGTTCTTGCACTTTCTTTTATTGATGTGATGAATCACATTGATTGTTTTGTGGATATTGAACCAGCCCTGCATCCCAGGTATAATTGCTGCTTGGTCGTGGTGAATAATTCTTTGAATGTATTGTTGGATCCGGTTGGCCAGTATCTTGTTGAGGATTTTTGCATCCATGTTCATCAGGGAAACTGGTCTATAGTTCTCCTTTTTAGTGGGGTCTTTGTCTGGTTTTGGAATCAAGGTAATGCTGGCTTCACAGAAAGAGTTTGGAAAGTTCTCCTTCCATTTTTATTTTTTGGAACAGCTTCAAGAGAATAGATGTTAACTCTTCCTTAAATGTTTGGTAGAATTCCTCTGGAAAGCCATCTGGCCCTGGACTCTGTTTTTTGGGGAGATTTTTTATTACTAATTCGATTTCCTTACTGGCTATGGGTCTGTTCAAATTTTCTATTTCTTCCTGTTTCCGTTTTGGTAGTGTATATGTTTCTAGGAATTTCCCCATTTCTTCCAGATTGCCCATTTTATTGGCATATAATTGCTCATAATATTCTCTTATTGTTTTTATTTCTGCTGTGTTCGTTGTGCTCTCTCCTCTTTCATTCTTGATTTTATTTATTTGGGTCCTTTCCTTTTTGATCAAACTGGCTAGGGGTTTATCAGTTTTGTTAATTCTTTCAAAGAACCAGCTCCTGGTTTCATTGATCTGTTCTAATGTTTGTTTGTTTTTTGTTTTGATAGCATTGATTGCTGCTCTAACCTTTATTATTTCCTGTCTTCTGCTGGTTTGGGGTTTTATTTGCTGTTCTTTTTCCAGCTCTTTAAGGTGTTAAGGTTAGCTTGTGTATCTGAGACCTTCCTTCCCTCTTTAGGAAGGCCTGGATTTCTATATACTTCCCTCTTATGACCGCCTTTGCTGCGTCCCAGAGGTTTTGGGCAGGTTCTGGGCATTTTCATTGGCTTCCATGTTTTTAAGTTCCTCTTTAACTTTTTGGTTAGCCCATTCATTCTGTAGTAGGATGGTCTTTAATCTCCAGGTATTTGTTATCTTTCCACATTTTCTCTTGTGGTTGATTTTGAGTTTCATACCATTGTGGTCTGAAAATATGCACGGCATGATCTCAATCTTTTTGTACTTGTTGAGGGCTGATTTGTGTCCCAGTATGTGATCTATTCCGGAGAACGTTCCGTGCGCACTGGAGAAGAATGTATATTCTGCTGCTTTAGGATGAAACGCTCTGAGTATATCTGTTAAGTCCCTCTGGTCCAGTGTGTCATTCAAAGCCTTTGTTTCCTTGTTGTTGGTTTTTTGATTAAATGATCTGCCCATTGCTGTAAGTGGGGTGTTGAAGCCCCCCACTATTATGGTATTATTATCAATGAGTTTTAGGTTTGTGATTGATTTATATATCTGGGTGTTCCACATTTGGCACATAAATGTTTACAATTGTTATGTATTCTTGGTGGATAGACCCCTTAATTATGATATAATGCCCTTCTTCATCTTTTGTTACAGTCTTTAAAGTCTAGATTGTCCAAGTATGGCTACTCCGGCTTTCTTTTGGCGACCGTTAGCATGATAGATGGTTCTCCGTCCCCTTACTTTCAATCTGAAGGTGTCTTTAGGTCTAAAGTGGGTCTCTTGTACACAGCATATAGATGGATCTTGTTTTCTTATCCATTCTGTTACCCTCTGTCTTGTGATTGGATCATTGAGTCCATTGTCGTTTAGAGTGAGTACTGAAAGATATGAATCTGTTGCCATCGTGTTGCCTGTAGAGTTAGTCTTTGTTGCTTTTGGTCCTTTTTTTTTCTCTCTCGTCTTTTCTCCCCTCAGAGGCCCCCTTAAAATTTCTTGCAGGGCTAGTTTAGTGGTTGCAAACTCCCTTAGTTTTTGTTTGTCTGGGAAACTCTCTGTCTCCTCCTATTTTTGAATGACAGCCTTTCTGGATAAAGGATTCTTGGCTGCACCCACTTTAGCTTTTTAGACGGCTCCTGGAGAGGAGGCCCCGCCCTTTCCCCTCCCCACCTACTTCCCCTGTGCCCACCATTGTGGTGGCACCATTGTGCCCACCCTGTGCCTGAGTCCGATTCTCTCCGTTGCCCCCCTCCCAGGCCTGTAAGATATTCAATTACACGCGTTGGCGGAAAGCATGCGATACCCTCTTCATCATCTTCTCCTTGGTCTTCTTCTACACTCGCCTCGTGCTCTTCCCTACACAGTGAGTCTGCCCTCGTGCCGGTTGAGGAGAGGGGAGTGCCTGAGATCCAGGCCTGCCTCACCCTCGGTTCCCTCACCCAGGGAGCTGGGGGTGTTGGCCTGGAGGCTTTCAGGGGAGGGCCAGGAACGGTGTCCCTGGGACTGGACACAGCATATGCAAAGGCCCAGAGGCAGGAGAGACAGAAAACTGGGCACGGTCATTCTCCCATGTGCCCAGAACATGGAGTAGGGGGCAGGGTTGGGCACCTGCTCACTAAAGTCTTTCCCCAGTCTATTTGCTGAGCCTCTCCTGACAGAGGGAACAACATGAAGATCTCTGCTCACGTGGAGCTGACACTGGGGGTGGGCAGGGGAATAGAAGAAATAAAGCAAACAGGTAAAATATAAAGCCTGAGGGAGTGATGTGCTAAAGAGAAAATGAGGTCAGGAAGGCACAGGAAGTGTATAGGTAGCTGGTCACTGACGAGATTCGGAGAGACTGGAGGGAGAGAAGCACACTGATCGTAGGGGAAGAGTGGCCCAGGCACGGCATGTGCAAAGGCCCTAGGGCAGGACCAGGCCTGGTGTGTTGGAGGCACAGCGAGGAGACCCGTGTGGCTGGAGCTGAGTGAACAAGGGAGGAGGGGACAGGGCAGGTGGCAAAGGATCTTGGGGGTCACGGGGAGGACTTGGGCTTTTACCCCAATGAGCAGAGAGCCCTGGAGGGCTGCGGGTGGGAGAGGGACAGACCTGACTCAGGCTCACAGGCGCCCCCTGGCAGCTGCTGGGGACCGGCCGGTGGGAGACCTGAGCAGGAGCTGGGGGGCGCCTGGAGGGTGCGGTGCAGGTGACAGAGGTGGGTGGGCCCGCGGTCCCCCGAGGGTCATAAAATGGGAATGAGCTCAGAGCTGTTGCTTGAGGAGCAGGAGCCGAGCTTTGGGTGGGCCGGTTCGAGGGACCTGTGGGGTCCCCGGAAGTGTCCTGGAGGAGGCAGCGGGTGCACCAGCCTGGGACTCCAGAGAGAGAGCTCCCCGTCCGGAGTTTGCAGCTCGTGGGCCTGAATGGCCGGCGGGCAAGCTGTGCGTTCTCACAGCTTAACACAACCGGGCGAGAAGGGGCACTTAAATGCCCGGAGGGCCTAGGTATCACTCGGGGGGGGGGGGGGGGCAGTGGGGAGCCACGGAAGGTTCTGGAGCCAAGAAGGTCGCCCGAGACCGAGCGGTCCCCAGGGCGGGGGGGGGGGGGGGGACGGGGGTGGTGCCCGGTGAAGCCCCACCTCTCCCCCCTCCTCACCTGCCGCAGGATCCTCTACACCACATACTACGAGTCCATTGCCAGCTCGGGCCCCTTCTTCGGCTACTACTTCTTCAACGGCCTGCTCATGATGCTGCAGCTGCTGCACGTGTTCTGGTCCTGCCTCATCCTCCGCATGATCTACAGCTTTACGAAGAAAGGCCAGGTAGGGCCGGGCAGGGGGGCGGCTCGCGGGCGCCTCCCCGGAGCCCCGCCCTCACGCCCCGCCCCGCCCCTCCTCCCCCCAGATGGAGAAGGACGTCCGCAGCGACGTGGAGGAGGCCGACTCGAGCGATGGGGACGTGGCCCAGGAGTCCCTGCCGCTGAAGAACGGGGCGGCCCCCACCGACGGTCCTCGGAGCCGGGCGGCCGGGCGGCTGGCCAACGGGCACGCGCCAGCCACATAGCCAGCCGAAGACCGGCCTCGCGGGCCTGCTCCCGGGGCCCTGTGGCTTGGATTTGTGGGGCGGCAGGACCGGAGGGAGGCCCCGGGGCGGCTCTGGAGACAGGGAGGGACCTCCCGCAGGGGCAGGGGCAGGGCTGATGATCTGTCTCCAGCCCCCTCTCTCTGCCCACCCTTCCCTTCCCTTGGGCAACTGGACAGAGCTGGGGAGGGCGGGCGGTAGCCCGCCAGAGCCACCTCCAGGCTGAAAGGGGTCCAATAAAACTTGAACGGAGCCAAGTTCTCTGAGCACGCTTGTGTCCGTGTTCTAGTTCCTCATCCATTCCCGGAGGCCCCAAGGGGACTCTAATTACAGACCGTACCGATGAGACCCTCTCGGCCACCCCAAGACACACGCCCACCCCCCGGGGACTCCGCAAGCAGCGCAGGGAGACACCCCCCCCCCCCAGGCGACTCAATCCCTGGCACCCAGCCCTGTAGGTAAGCCATCACCTTCCAGCACCAAGCAGCCTTCGGCCAACTCCACCCCCAGCTTACAGATGGGAAGGTACGAGGCCCACACAAGTCAGAGGCGGGGCAGAGGGCAGGCTCGTTTGGGTCTCCACAGCCCCTGCTCAACACTGGCAGGCTCCCTGGAGACGGTGAGATAGGGCCCAGGGGGAGAGTTCCCGTGGGACAAGCCAAGGGAGTGTCCATCCACAGCTCTAGAAATGCCGGCCACAAGGCCGCAGGCAGGCCCAGAGGGGCTGCCTCCAGGGGCGTGGAGGGCGGGGAGGGGGAGGGCTGGCAGGGTTGGAGGCCGCAGGATGGGCAAACAACCAGGCCCTCGGACGGGTGGGGGAAGGGGTACATATCTGGTCAAGCTGCTCAGCACAGGGGAGGATGGAGGCGCTGCTGTGTCTCCGCTAGGAGACTCTCCCCTCTCCCCTCCCCTGCCCCCAGAGGGACCGGAAGGGCCAGGAGCACAGAGGAGAGCAGCCGTCCAGGAGGAGGGAGAAGCAGCGGGGTGAGGGGGGGGGGGGGGGGGGGGGGGAAGAAGGTCCAGAGCAAGTGGGGGGATGGGAAGACGGGAAGATCTGGAGAGGAGAGGGAGGCAAGAACAAGGAGGGAGGCAGGGGCTACGGGATGGGACTGTGAAAGAAGCAATGGTAAAGACAAGCCGTGTCAATTTCACTCCTGCTTTTCAAACATCTGGGAAGATGGGAGGAGGGAGGAAGAGGACCAGCAGGTGGCCCACAGGAAGGGTGCAAATGGCCTTGATGCAAGGGAAGACACGTTCAAGTTCAGGCTCAATCTCACTCAGCCTACACCAGGGGCAAAGGAAAAAACTACAATGAATTCCTTTCTCACCAGCTCTCCCGGCACAATGTCAGCGTCCTCTGTTGGGATTTGCAGGGAAAATGGCCCGGTCCCAGTGCTCCCCCTGTGGAGGGGAATCTGGCAGGAATTAGAAGTACAAATGCCTTTCCTCTTTATCCCTAGAGACACCCCCAGACGTTCCTAGTACACTTACAAATCGGTAAGAAAGGACAACCAATCTGAAAACAAAAAATAGGACCAGAAGACATGGACGTTTATAGCAAAGAAAACACTCAAGGCCAAGATTCAGTCTCATTAATAATCAAGGACTTAACAAAGCAAGACTAGACTAGCAGATACAATCTAAGACCCATTCCATTGGCTAAAAAAAAATAAACAGGACAAAGAAAGCATGAGAGAGGATGGGGATCAAGAATCTGATCTATTACAGTGGGAGCATAAATTAGCACAATTGTTCTGGAACACCATTCACCATCTTGTAAAATCGTTAATCATTCTACAAAGTTCAGAAGCAACGCAAACAAAACGGTGTACTATTTAGGCATGAACATCAATCCGGTATAACTGTGTCTTTAGTAAACAGCATACAAACAAAGTCAGAATAGTGATGTTACCTTTGATCTTGGGAGGCTGGAAGATGGGATTCAGGTACATAGACCTACCATCAACTGTTCTAGCCTTCAGAGTTATGAGGTGTGGTGCAGATACTCATATTAATAAATGTAACTTAAGGGGCGCCTGGGTGGCTCAGTCGGTTAAGCGTCCGACTTCGGCTCAGGTCACGATCTCGCGGTCCGTGAGTTCGAGCCCTGCGTCGGGCTCTGGGCTGATGGCTCAGAGCCTGGAGCCTGCTTCAGATTCTGTATCTCCCTCTCTCTCTGCCCTTCCCACTCCCCTGCTCATGCTCGCTCTCTCTCTCTCTCAAAAATAAACATTTAGAAAATTAATTTTAAAAAAAGGTAGGCAATGGACTCTGACATTTTTCCAAAGAAGATACCAAAGAAAAGAAGGAAAAAAAAAAGATATACGAACAGCAACAAGCACGTGAAAATGTTTCAGCCTTGTCCTAGGGAAACGTAAGTCAAACCCACAAGATATTACTTCACAGCCATAAGGATGGATAGAGCAAAAAACAAAACAAAAAACAATGTTGGTAAAGATGTCGCAACACTGGAACGACCCCTGTATTTGCTGGTAGGGATGCAAAATGGTTAATTAATGTGGGACCCGGTTCGGCAATTCCTCAAAAATGTAAGCAGAATTACTATACGGCCTGGCAATTTCACTCCTCAAAGAACTGGAAACAGATAAACAAATACTCGTGCAGGAAAGTTCACAGGAGCACCATTCACAACAGCCAAAAGACGGAAACAACCTAAATGTCCAGCAGTGGGTAGATGGGTAAACAAATTGTTGTATATCCATACCAAGAAATATTATTCCACCCGGAAAAGGAAATACCGATTCAGGCGATGACATGGATGGACCTCAAAAACATTACACTACGCAAAGGAAACCAGACAGAAAAGGTCACACATTTCAGGATTCCTTTTAAGTGAAATATCCACAATAGCTAAACCTATAAAAATAGAATGCAGAGTTACGGTTGCCAGGGGCTGGGGAGGAAGAGGGGGAAATGGGGAATAACTGTTTAGTGGGTAGAGGGTTTTTTTTTTTTTAACATTGAACCTTACTAAAGAACTCCCAGGTATCAGTGAGAAGAGCCACCCTAAAGAAAAGAGGCCAATGGAATATGAACAAGCAAGTCACAGAAGTGAAATTTTTTAAACATGGGAAAATAATCTTTAAACAGGAATTAAATTCTGATACATGCTATGACACCGATAGACTTTGAGGACATTACGCTAAATGAAATAAGCCAGACACAGAAAGACAAATATTGTAGGCATCCACTTATGAGGTATCTAAAGTGGTCAATAAATAATTTTTTTTTAATTTTAAAAAGGGGGACCTTGGGTGGCTCAGTCGGTTAAGCATCTGACTTCAGGTGGCTCAGGTCACGATCTCGTGGCTCACGAGTTTGAGCCCCATGTCGGGCTCTGCGCTGACAGCTCAGAGCCTGGAGCCCGCTTCAGATTCCATGTTTCTTCTTTCTCCACCCCTCCCCCATTTGTGTTCTATTTCTCTCTCTCTCTCTCAAAAATAAATAAAAATATTTTTAAAAAAATTTTAAGTGGTCAGGGGCGCCTGAGTGGCTCAGTTGGTTGAGCTTCCGACTTTGGCTCAGGTCATGATCTCACAGTCTGGGAGTTCGAGCCCCACGTCGGGCTCTGGGCCGACAGCTCAGAGACTGGAGCCTGCTTCGGATTCTGTGTCTCTCTCTCTGACCCTCCCCCCGTTAATGCTCTGTCTCTGTCTCAAACATAAATAAACATTAAAAAAATTTTTTTTAATTTTTTTAAGTGGTCAAATTTACAGAGACAGCAAGTAGACACAGTAATTGCCAGGGACAGGAGGAGGTCAAAATGAAGAACTATTTAATGGGTATAGAGTTTTGTAAGATGAAAAGAATTCTGGAGATTGGTTACAGTGTGAATATACTTAACCCTAGTGAACTGTACCCTTAAAAATAGTCACAATAATGATTTTTACGTTATGTGTATTGTTTTAGTTTGTTTTTTGTTTGGCCATTTAGAAAGTGCAAGCAGGGGAGGGGCAGAGAGAGAGAGAGCGTCCCAGGCAGGCTCCGTGCTGGCAGCACAGAGCCCGATGCAGGGCTTGAACCCACGAACCATGAGATCGTGACCTGAGTCAAAACCAAGAGTTGGATGCTTAACCAACTGAGCCACTCAGGTGACCCTATGTTACATGTATTTTACCACAATTTTAAAAAATGGAGGGATGCCTGGGTGGCTCAGTTGGTTAAGCGTCTGACTTCGGCTCAAGTCATGATCTCACGGTTTGTGGGTTTGAGCCCTGCCTTGGGCTCTGTACTGACAGCTTAGAGCCTGGAGCCTGCTTCCAATTCTGTGTCTCCCTCTCTCTCTCTCTCTCTGTGCCCCTCCCCCACTCACACTCTGTCTCTCTCTCAAAAGTAAATAAACACTAAAAAAAATTTTTTAATGGAAAATTCCGTAAATTAGGACTAGAGGGAACCTCCTCAATTTAATAAAGAATATCTACAAAAACCCCACAGCTAGCATACGTTATGGTGAGAAGCTTGAAGGTTTCTAAGAACAGGAACACAGCAAGGATATACCATTGCCTCTCAATGTCATATTGGAAGTTCTAGCTAATGCAGTAAGACAAGAAAAGGAAATAAAAGGGATACAGGCTCAGAAGGAAGAAATAATACTGTCCGGGGTACTTGGGTTGCTCAGTCGGTTGAGCATCTGACTCTTGATTTCAGCTCAGGTCATGATCTCATGGTTCATGGTTCAGGCTGGCAGCATGGAGCCTGCTTGAGATTCTCTCTCTCCCTCTCTCTCTGCCCCTCCCCTGCTCCCTTTCTCTCTCTCTCTCTCTCAAAATTAATAAGCTTTAAAAAACTATATCAAGGTGCCTGGGTGGCTTAGTTGGTTAAGCATCTGACTCTTGATTTAGGCTCAGTCATGATCTTGTGATTCATGGTCTTAAGCCCTACGTTTTGGGATTCTCTCTCTCCCTCTCTCTCTGTCCCTTCCCCACTCTCTCTCTCTCTCTCTCTCAAAATAAAGTTAAAAAAAACCTGTCTTTATTCATAGAGATGACCATCTATGTAGAAAATCCAAAATAATCAACAAAAAAATCCTCCTGGAACTAATAAGCCACTATAGTAATGTAGCAAGATACAAGATTAATACACAAAAGCCAATCGGTTTCCATGTACCAGCAATTAAAGAGTGAAATTTGAAAATGAAAGCACAATACCATTTGTTATCACCCACAAAATGAAATACTCTGGTATAAATCTAACAAAACACGTACAATTCTATATGAGGAAAACTACAAAACACTGATGAAAGGAATAAAAGAAGTAATAAACAAATGGAGAGACGCCCATGTTTCCATATCGTCAACACGTTAGTCCTTCCCAACTTGATCTACAGATGCAATCCCAGCCAAAATGCCAGCAAGTTTCCTCAATACTGACAAACTGATTCTAAGGTTTCTAGGGACAGGTAAATCCCCCAGAATACACAGCACAATATCGATGGAGAAGAACAAAGGTGGCAGGGCTGACACTACCCAATGTCAAGACTTACTACAAAGCCACGGTGATAAAGACAGTGTGGTATGGGTGAAAAACAGACAGATCAACGGAACAGAACAGAGCCCGGAAATACACGCACCGAGTGGAATCAACTGGTCAGTGACAAAGGAGCAAAGACGACGTAGCAGAGAAAAGACAGTGTTTTCCACGATGATGGTGCTGGAACGACTGGGCATCCACAGGGGAAAATATGAATCTAGGGGCACCTGGGGGGCTCAGTCGGTTAAGCATCTGACTTTGGCTCAGGTCATGATCTCATGTTTCGGGAGTTTGAGCCCCACATCAAGCTCTCTGCCGTCCACTTTGCATCCTCTGTCCACCCCCCCACCCCCCGTTCGCACACGCACACACACACACGCACTTGCTCTAACATAAACATTAAAAGGACCGCCTAGATGGCTCAGTAGGTTAAGCATCCGATTTCAGCTTAGGTCATGATCTCATGGTTCGTGGGTTCGAGCCCCATGTGGGTGGGGCTCTGTGCGGACAGCTCAGAGCCTGGAGCCTGCTTTGGATTCTGTGTCTCCCTCTCTCTCTGCCCCTTCCCCACTCATGCTCTATCTCAAAAATAAACATTTAAAAAAAAATTTTTTTTAAGACTCATATAAAAAAAATCAAAAGAAAAAAATGAATCTAGACACAGCCTTGACACCCTTGAGAAATTAACTCAAAATGAATCACAGGCCTAAATGTAAAAACACCAAACCATAAAACTCCTAGAACATGACAGAGGAGAAAACCTAGATGAACTTGGGTTTCGTGGTAACTTCTTAGATACGCCACCAACAGCATGGTCCATGAGAAAAGGAATTGGTAAGCTAGACACCATTAAAATGAAAAAAATTCCTGCTCTGAGAGAGAAAGTATCAACGGAGTGAGAAGACAGGCACGGACTGGGAGAAAAGGAATGCAAAAAACAAACCAAAAAAAAAAAAAAACCTACCTCTCTGATAAAGAATTGTTACTGAAAATATACAAAGAATTCGTAAAACTCAACAATAAGAAATGAACAACCCAATTAGAAAATTAGATCTGAACAGACAGCTCACCGAAGAGATTCGGATGGCAAACAAGTGCATGAAAACACATCTGTCATCACATATCATCTGTCATCAGGGAATAAATGCAAAATAAAGCCACAATGGGCCACCACAACACTCCTACTAGAATGCCCACACGCAGGGGCGCCTGAGTGGCTCAGGTGGTTAAGTGCCCGACTTCGGCTCAGGTCGTGATCTCACTGTTCCCGGGTTTGAGCCCTACATCGACCTTGGTGCTGACAGCTCGGAGCCCGGAGCCTGCTTCGGGTTCTGTGTCTCCCTCTCCCTCTGCCCCTCCCCCACTCGTGCTCTGTCTCTCTCTCTCTCTCTCAAAAAATAAACATTAAAAAAATTAATAAATAAAAACAAAAATAACATTAAAACAAAATAAACAAAAACAACACACAACAGTATGTTTTTGGAGCCTACTCAGGCCGATAATACGACTGTAATTCGCAGTGATGTGCAGTACAGAATCACGTGCATTTTGCTAGCACATTTCCCTGTCATTGGCCTTTTGGGTGGTTTTCCTTTTTCCTGCTAGTCGCTGCGCCCCAATGCGGGGCTTGAACTCATGAATAGCGTGATCACGACCTGAGCCAGAGCTGGACATTCAACCAACTGAGCCACCCAGGCACCCCAAAACATACTGTTGAGCAAAGGAAAGCAATTTGCAAAAATACAGAATCACACCATCTACATAAAAATACAAATTATCGGGGCGCCTGGGTGGTGCAGTCAGTTAAGCAGCCGGCTTCAGCCAGGTCACGATCTCGCGGTCCGTGAGTTCGAGCTCCGCGTCGGGCTCTGGGCTGATGGCTCAGAGCCTGGAGCCTGTTTCCGATTCTGTGTCTCCCTCTCTCTCTGCCCCTCCCCCGTTCATGCTCTGTCTCTCTCTGTCCCAAAAATAAATAAACGTTGAAAAAAAAAAAAAAGACTTAAAAAAAAATACAAATTATGGATATATATATATGTATTTTTTTTAAACATAAACTAAAAGGCTACATACATAGTAGAGGGTGATGAAGGATGCAGACAGAAGGCAGTTTCATGACAACTCCTACCTTTTAAGGATGCATTTATGTTATTTACGTATTTTTAAGATGTTTTAAAATTTAATTTTTTTTAACGTTTATTTATTCTTGAGAGAGAGAGAGAGCATGAGCGGGGTAGGGGCAGAGTGAGAGACAGACACAGAATCTGAAGCAGGCTCCAGGCTCTGAGCCGTCAGCACAAAGCCTGACGCGGGGCTTGAACTCACGAACCAGGAGACCGTGACCTGAGCTGAAGTCGGACTCTTAACCAACTGAGCCACCCAGGTGCCCCTTAAATTTTTTTTTTTTTAATGTTTACTCATTTTTGAGAGAGACAGAGCATGAGTAGGGGAGGAGCAGAGAGAAAGGGAGACACAGAATCTGATGCAGGCTCCAGGCTCTGAGCTGTCTGCACAGAGCCTGATACGGGGCTCGAACCCACGAGCGGGGAGATCATGACCTGAGCAGAAGTTGGACACTTAACTGACGGAGCCCCTAAGGCGCCCCTAAGATTTTATTTTTAAGTAATCTCTCCACCCAACGTGGGGCTCAAACTTATAACCCAGAAATCAAGAGTTGCATGCTCTCCCGAGTGAGCCAGCCAGGCGCCCCGATTACGTGCAGATTGTTAAAGAAGATACGTAGAACATAGTGGAAAAAAGCGTATCAAAACATTAACAGTAATTAAGTTGGGGCAGAAGAGAGATCAACGATTATTATTGTTTTTTCTATTAATATTTCTGTTTTTCATATCTGCCCAAATTCCAATGGCAAAAAAAGAACGGGAGGAACAAATGAGAGAATGAGCGTTTTAACTGAAAAGTGGGTGTAACCAGGTGTTCGCTTTATAAGTATCCGTAATGTCTGTTTTATGGACCTTTTTATAGATGCCGTTTCACCATAAAACAATAAAAAGGTATCAAGAACTTCACAGGGGCAGCGGGGAAGCGAGGGCCTGGCTGGTTCAGCCCGTGGAGCATGGGACTCTGGATCTCTGGGCTGTGAGTTCAAGCCCCACATAGGGCACAGAGATTCCTTAAAAACAGACACAAACAAGAAAAAAAACTGTGCATAGCACGTATGCAGATTGCAGTGGGCAGGCTGGAGCGTTGCTAGATTCTCCTTTCATATTCCACATCTATGGAAATGATGGGAAAGTTTTTCTTAATACACATGCCTTACGGAGGGAACATTCACATAGAATTAATCATTGTGAAGTGAACGATTCGGTGGCATTGAGTGCATTTACAAGGTTGTGCAGCCGCCCCCTCTCTCCAGTTCCGAGACATTTCCATCCCCCCAGAGGAAACCCGACCCCCGTTCGCGCTCACTCCCCACGCCTCCCTCCTCGAGCCCCTGGGAACCACCCAGCTGCGTGCAGAGTCCGTGGGTTTCCCTGTTCCAGACAGGACCACACAACATGCGACCTCGGGCCTCCGGCCTCGTTTCACGCAGCCCCGTGTTCTTGA
Organism: Acinonyx jubatus; assembly: GCF_027475565.1. Taxonomy (NCBI): domain Eukaryota; kingdom Metazoa; phylum Chordata; class Mammalia; order Carnivora; family Felidae; genus Acinonyx; species Acinonyx jubatus. The sequence continues at coordinate 160,076,499 of NC_069383.1, forward strand.
GGTTGGTCATGCCATCCATTATCCTTTATTGCTGTTTATGGATGAGTAATATTCCATCGGACGGCTAGGTCACATTTGGTTGATCCGTTCACCGGTTCTGTCCATTCTTTAGAGGGGCCTGTATGGAGGGCCCACAAACCCTCTCCAAGATGCTAAAGGCTCAGCACTCAAGGCCTGCTTTCACCCACTTCTCAGCCCACACAAGGCTCCTCCTCCAGGAAGCCCTCTGGGATTGCCCCCATCTCTTCAACTGGCTTCACCGCCCCCCCCCCCCCCCCCGATGGATGTACCACACTTTGCCTATACCTTCAAAACTCAGCCCTGGAAAGCCTGGCCTCACCCATGCAGACCCTAGACTCACAACCCAGGACCAAGAGTCCATTAGCCTGGCCAGACCTCAGAACCGGACAAGAGGCGCCCAGCCAGGCACTCCCATGACGGGAGGCTGAGCTCAGCCAGTGAGGTGAGCTGGCAGCGGACCAGCAAGCCCACAATAGAGAAAACCCGACCCAAGAAAACAAGGAAACAACACAGATTAAAGCCGGAATCAACGAAACAGAGGAACAAAAGGAACAAAGGAACAAAAATGCAAGAATGAAACCAAACCCTGGCTCTTTGGAAAGACTAAAGAGGTAAACATTTGGAGAGAATGAGCAGGGGGCAAGTGGGGAGAGTTTAAAAAATATGTATGTGAGGAGGCTGAGAGCAAATATGGGTCAAAACGATGAGAAATAACCTCTCTCGGGCTGTGGAGAAAAGGGAACCCTGTGCACCTGCCGCTGGGAATACAGATGGCCGCAGCCAGGAGTGTGTCAGATAACAGGTCCTCACAGAATGAAAAATAGAAATTCTCCACTTCCGGGTATATACATCCAAAGGAAATAAAATTGGTCTTGAAAAGATATCTGCACCCCGCCCCCACGTTCACTGTGGCATTAGTCACAATAGACACAGAAAGAACCTAAGTGCCCCTCAATGGATGAGAAAATACATAAGGAAAACGTGTACAGGAGCGCCTGGGTGGCTCAGTCTGTTAAGCGTCCGACTTCAGCTCAGGTCACGATCTCACGGTTCGTGAGTTCGAGCCCCGCGTTGGGCTCTGTGCTGACAGCTCAGAGCCTGGAGCCTGCTTCGGATTCTGGGTCTCCCTCTCTCTCTCTGTCCTTCCCCCCTCGCATTCTGTGCCTTTGTCCGTCTCTCTCAAAAATAAACAAACATTAAAAATTTAAAGAAAGAAAATGTGTACATACAATGTAATACTATTTGCCTCAAAAAAGAAGGAAATTCTGCCATTTGCAACCACGTGGATGGACCTTGAGGACATTATGCTAAGTGAAGTCAGAGAAAGACAAATACTGCATGACCTCATTCACACATGGAATCTAAAAAAAAAAAAAAAAACCCGGATTAGGATACAAAGAACAGATTGGTGGTTGTGGGGGTAGGGGGTGAGTGGTTTAAAAAAAAAAAAGCAAAACTAAAGAACTATATGCCAATACATTTGAAAATCAAGATGAAATGAATACATTTAGGGAGAAACAAAAAAAAATGCAAAAATCATACCAAGAAGAATCAGATAACTTGAGTAGATCCAGAAATGTTACTGAGATGGAAATGATGGGGGGGGGGGTGCCTCTCTTGGAAGGGCAGGACCTAGAAGGTTCTACAGGGCAGTTTTATCAGCATTTCAGGTAGCAGATAATCCCCATCTTAGGCAAGTTGATACCAGGAACAGGCAAAGGGCACAGGAGGAGGGGAACAGCTGGTTTCCTTTCCTTTTGGAGGATGGTGTAACCTACAAACCAGAGAGAGCACAACACGGATGTGCCGCGGCAACATTACGCTCAGTAAAACAAGCCAGACACAGATGGCGACACGTCGCATGACTCTGTTTGTAGGAAGTCTCCACACTGAGCAAATCCATGGAGACACAAGGCAGATGGATGGTTACCCAGAGAAAAGGAAGGGGAGGGGAGAGACATAACTGCTCAGTGAGTATGGGGTTTCGTTTTGCAGCGATGGAAATGTTCTGGAAACAGACAGACGTGGTGGCTGTACCATATCGTGCGTGTACCAGATGTCATGGAACTGTTTGCTTTCAAGGGGTTGGTTTTGTTATGTAAATTTCACCTCCATAAAAGTAAAAACAGGTGAGACTGTGGACCAAGACAGGAAAATTGACACCAACCTTCAATACGGTCCCTAGAAGCAGAAATCCTAAATAAAATACTGCTAGCCAAATCTCACAGTGTGGGGGAGAAATTATATCACGACCAAGGACAATTTGGCCAGGAAAGCACAGATGAGTTAAACTCAGAAAATCAGGCAACTGACAACTTATCTGTCAGCTGACGGGGCTGGTTGCTGACACAGACACTTGTTTTTGCCAGGACACCATGTGTGTGTTCTCGGAATTCAGACCTGGGAACAATAGGGCTGGTGTGGACCCAGGGCTGGGGCAGCCCACACAACATCCTTGCAAATCTGTTAGAGCATCAAAGAAAGCAGAAACCAGCTTAAGAAAAACAGTAGCATAGGGGCACCTGGGTGGCTCAGTCGGTCAAGCGGCTGACTAGGGGTCAGGTCATGATCTCAGGGTGTGTGGGTTTGAGCCCCACATCCGGCCCTGTGCTGATGGCTCAGAGCCTGGAGCCTGCTTCAGATTCCGTCTCTCTCTGCTCCTCCCCTGCTCATGCTCTGTCTCACAAAAGTGGATAATTATTTTAAAATTTTTAAGATAAACACTAGCATAATTTAAAAGACTTGTTATATTTCTAATACATGGAAGAAAATAAATTCACCTTTCAAAAAAAAAAAAAAGACAAATTCTGACACCTGCTACAACATGGACACATCTTGAACACACAATGTGAGTAAAACGAGCCAGGCACAAAAAAACCACATTCTATATGATTCCACTTCCGTGAAGTCCCTAGAGAAGTCAAATTCAAATTCAAAGAGACAGAAAGTAGACAGATAGGGGGAGCCAGGGGCTGGTGGGGGCAGGGGGAGTCAGTGTTTCATGGGGACACTTTCAGTTTTGCAAGAGGGAGAGAGCTCTGGAGGTGGACGGTGGGGAGGGTGGCACACAGCGACTGTGCGTATTGCCACTGAACTGCGCACCTAAAAATGATTAAAACGGCAAACTTCACGTTATGTGTATTTCACAAGGAGAAAAACACAAGGGTGAAGGTCCCTTGATGGGACAGAGAACGAGGAAGGGTAGCCGCGAAGGTCATGCACAAACACCCAGGAAGAGCCGCAGAAGGAACCAAGACGTGCACGTGGTGAGAAGGAAACCCGTGGCTGGATGGTAAAGGCAGAGAGCGCCACCTACCGGCAGCTGGCGGCGCTCTTCCGGACGCTGGGAATACACGCGAGGAAGCCACGCCCATTTCCTCCCTGTGTGGCCATCCTTCCCCCACCCTTGCGGCAGAACAGAACCCATCACCAAAAAAACAGAAACCAGCCCGTAGTCATCACCCCCACCAACCTGCCAACCTGCACCGGGCCCCACACGCCAGGCCAGCCTTCCCTCTGCTGCCGTGTGTAAACAGTGTGCCCCGAATCCCTGGCAAAGCCAGGCGGCCACCAGCTCACACCCCCACTCCCCCGTGCAGGGAGCCACAGCAATCCTCCCTCTGTACCAGATTATTCCCACCAGCACACAAATATGCCGATTCATCTTTCACCTTTTTTTTTTTTTTTTGGTCTGGTTTGATCATTGAGATGAAATCCACATAACATAAACTTCACCGGCATATGCTATACTTAAAAGTAAACGTCGGTGGCATTTAGTACATTCACAAGGCTGTGCAACCACTGTCTAATTCTGAAACATACCCACGTGGCAAATAAGCGTATGAAAAGATGTTCCACATCATCCGTCATCAGGAATTGCAAACTGAAACAAGATGGGGGCGGGGGGGGGGAGGGGGGTGGGTGGCGCACCTGGGTGGCTCAGTCAGTTGAGCCTCCGACATCGGCTCAGGTCATGATCTCACACTTTGTGAGTTCGAGCCCTGCGTCAGGCTCTGTGCTGATAGCTCAGAACCTGGAGCCTGCTTTGGACCCTGTGTCTCCCTCTCTCTCTGTCCCTCCCCTGCTCATTCTCTGTCTCTCTCTGTCAAAAATAAATAAACACTAAAAAAAAAAATTTTTTTTTTAAAAACAAGATACCGGGGCACCTGGGTGGCTCAGTGGGTTAAGCATCCAACTCCTGGTTTCGGCTCAGGTCATGATCTCACGGTTTGTGGGTTTGAGAGATACATTGCACAGTTTGAGATCCCCTACTGCTTGGGATTCTCTCTCTCCTCTCTCTGCCCCTCCCTGGCTCACTCTCTCTGTCTGCTCTCTCAACAATGAATAAACTGAAAAACAACAACAACAAGAAAATACCACCACACAGCTATTAGAATGACCCAAATCCACGCACTGACAACACAGAAGGCTGGCGAGGACCGGAGCTACAGGAACTCTCATCTACTGCTGGTGGGGATGCAAATGGTCCAGCCACTCCGGAAGACAGTTTAGCGATTTCTGAAAAAACTAAACATACCCTGCAAAACTATCTTACCGTACAACCCAGCAATCGTGCTTCTTGGGATTCACCCACAGGTGTCGAAAACTGATGTCCACACAAAACCCTGAGCTCCAATGTTTCTAGCAGCCTATCCATATTTCCAAAGACTTGGAAGCAAACAAAGTGTCCTTCAGTAGGTGAAATGGAAAAGTAAACTGCAGAACGTCCAGACAAGCGCTAAAAAGAAATGAGCCATCGGGCCATGAAAACGACACGGAGGAACCTTCAATGCGTATCGCCAAGTGAAAGAAGCCAGTCTGCAAAGTCTACAGATCGCATGATCCTTTCGGACATTCTGGAAAAGCAAAACCATGGAGGCAGTAGAATGAGCAGTGGTTGCCAGACGTAGGGGAGAGGGACAAGTAGGCAGAGCACCGAGGATTTTTCCGGCGGTGAAAATACCATATACAATATTAAAATGGTAGATACAGGGCATTGCATCCTTTTTGGGACCCACAGAATGGACACCACCAAGGGCGAACCTTAAAGTAACTTACGGACTAGGGGCGCCTGGGTGGCGCAGTCGGTTAAGCGTCCAACTTCAGCCAGGTCACGATCTCACGGTCCGTGAGTTCGAGCCCCGCGTCAGGCTCTGGGCTGATGGCTCAGAGCCTGGAGCCTGCTTCCTATTCTGCGTCTCCCTCTCTCTCTGCCCCTCCCCCATTCATGCTCTGTCTCTCTCTGTCCCAAAAATAAATAAATGTTGAAAAAAAAATTAAAAAAAAAAAAGTAACTTACGGACTTGAAGTGATGGTGATGTGTCAGTGTGGTTTCAGCAGGTGTAACAAATGTAGCCCTCTGATGGGGGATATTGCTAATGGGGGCTGTGCACGTGCAGGGGTGAGGGGGGTGGGAGGTATATGTGAAATCTCTGTATTTTCCTTTTAATTGTGCTGTGAACCTAAAATTGATCTAACAAATCATCTTTAAAAACACTTTTTCTTGGGGTACCTGGGTGGCTCAGTTGTTAAGTGTCTGACTCTTGGTTTCAGCTCAGGTCATGATCTCATGGCTCGTGAGTTCAAGCCCCACGGGCTCTGTGCTGTCAGTGGAGCCTGCTTGGGATTCTCTCTCTGTCCCTCCCCCACCCTTTCTTTTTCTTTCAAAGTAAATAAATGAACTTAAAAACAAAGAAAACAGCACCATGTTAGGGAGGATGTAGAGAAATTGGAAACTTATGCATGGCTGGTGGCCAGCTGTTGTGAGAATCGATTTTGGGCTTGCTCAAAAGTGAAACATAGAATCTTCATATGGGGCACCTGGGTGGTTCAGTCGGTTAAGTGACTGACTCTTGATTTTGACTCAGGTCATGATCTCATAGTTCGTGAGATCGAGCCCCACTTCGGGCTCTGGGCTGACTGCGCAGAGCCTGCTTGGGATTCTCTCTCTCTCTCTCCCGTCTCTGTCCCCTGCCCTCAAAATAAATAAATTAATTTTTCTTTTTTTAAGTTAAACCTAGAATCACCATATGACCTGGGAGTCTCACTGCCAGGAATATGCCCTAAAGAAATGAAACAGGTATTTGAACAAATACTTCTTTGTGAATGTTCATGGCAGCATTATTCACAATAGTTAGGAGATGGAAACCACCCAAGTGACCATCCTATGGGCCAAGGTGTAGACAAATGGTGGTCCATCCATATAATGGAATATTACCCAGTCATAAAAAAGAATGAAGTCCTAGGGGTGTCTGGGTAGCTCAGTTGGTTAAGTGACTAACTCTTGGTTTCAGCTCGGGTCCTGATCTCACGGTTTGTGGGTTCGAGCCCCGCGGCGGGCTCTGTGCTGACAGCTCAGAGCCCGGAGCCTGCTTCGGATTCTGTGTCTCCCTCTCTCTCTGCCCCTCCCCCACGTGCACTCTGTGTGTGTCTCTCTCTCCCCCTCAAAATAAATAAACGTTAAAAAAAAAAAAAAAAAGACCTGAAGTCCTAACCCGTGCTACAACACGGACGAACCCTGACAATAGTGTGGTCAGCGAAAGCAGCAAGACCCGAGGAGTCATGTATTGTACGATCCCATTGATGTGAAATATTCCAGACGAGGTAAACCCACAGAGACAGAAGGCAGGTTAACAGTTTCCTGGGATGGGGAGGGGGAGTGGGGGAGAGCAGGGCCTGGGCATCAGCTGCTCCATGAGTACAGGGTTTTATTTTGGGGGTGAGGAAAAAGTGTTTTTTTGGTTGTTGTTTTTTTTAAGTTTATTCATTTATTTTGAGAGAGAGCTAGCGGGGGAGGGGCAGAAAAGCTGAGCTGAAACCAAGAGTCAGACGCTTAACTGACTAAGCCACCCAGGCACCCCTGGTTTTGCTTTTAAAGTATAGCCATCTTTTGGGAATGCCAACTGGTGCAGCCACTCTAGAAGACAGTCTGGAGGTTCCTCAAAAAACTAAAAATAGAACTACCCTACGACCCAGCCATTGCACTACTAAGTATTTATCCACGGGATACAGGTGGGCTGTTTCGAAGGGACACACGCACCCCCATGTTTATAGCAGCACCATGGACAATAGCCAATGTATGGAAAGAGCCCAGATGTCCATCGATGGATGAATGGATAAAGAAGATGTGGTTTATATACATACAACGGAATATGACTCGGCAATCAAAAAGAATGAAAGCTTGCCATTTGCAGCTACGTGGATGGAACTGGAGGGGATTATGCAAAATTAGTCAGAGAAAGACAAAAATCCTATGACTTCACTCCTATGAGGACTTTATGAGACAAAACAGATGAACGTAAGGGAAGGGAAACAAAAATAATATAAAAACAGGGAGGGGGACAAAACAGAAGAGACTCATAAATATGGAGAACAAACTGAGGGTTACGGGAGGGGTTGTGGGAGGGGGGATGGGCTAAACGGGTCAGGGGCACTAAGGAATCTACTCCTGAAATCATCATGGCCCTACATGCTACCTAATTTGGATATAAATTTTAAAAAATAAAATAAAATAAATAAAAATAAAAAAATAAAAAATAAACTATACGTGACTACTAAGTAAAAAAAAAAAGTAAATTAAATAAAAAAAATAAAAAATAAACTATAGCCACCTTCGTGGCATCTTCCACCTACAAGGCAAACCATCTCAGAGTGCCCCCCTCCCTGCAGCCACTGCCCTATTTCCGTCCCCGCCCCCAAAGCAGAGTCACCCACACCCCGCTTCTCCCTGCCGTTTGCTTTTCAGTCGCTGGAGCTGTTTTTGGCCATCGTCACCAATGACCTCCACGTTATTAAATGCCAGCGTCCCCTCTAGATCCGGCTTTACAGACCACGTCACAGCGCGTGACCCAGGGATGGCGTCCCCGCCTTTGATTCGCTCTGTTCTCCTGAGCGCTGCCGGTTTCCCTCCCAGCTCTTGGCTGCCCCTTCTCACTGCCCGGTCCTCGCATCCAGTCCTCCAGACCCCGGCTGCGAACTCTCCCCACCTCTGTGGCATGTCAGTTCCACCGGCTTTTCCTTCTACAGGGATCCAGGAGGCGGCCACTTGTCACCCACGCTGCCTGCCCAGCCCAGCCCAGCCCTCCGCCCCCTCCACGGACCAGCCTGGGGGGCCTCCAGCCCCCACCCTGTGCCCTGTCCTCCCCTCTACAGCCAGAAACACACTGCTCACTTTTTTTGTAAGTGTCTACTGTCCACTGCTGTATCCTGAGCACCTAGACAGTGCCTAATGCACAGCCCCGTTCAACAAACGTCTCTTTACAACAGCTTTGGAGATATAACGCGCGTTTTGGCCTGCTAGGGAGACTGTAACAAACCCCCCCACACCTCAGGGGCTTAAACACATTTTTTTCCTCACGGTTCCGGAGGCTGGAAGTCCAAGGTCAAGGCACCGGCAGGGCTGGTCCCCTCTGAGGCCTCTCTCCTCGGCGGGCAGACGGCCACCTTCTCCCTGTGTCCTCACGTGGTCGTCCACCTGCGTCCGCATCCACCCTGTGTGTCCAAATTTCCTTTGCTTATGAGGATACCAGACAGGGGCGCCTGGGTGGCTCAGTTGGTTAAGCGTCCGACGTCAACTCAGGTCATGATCTCGCAGTCCGTGAGTTCGAGCCCCGCGTCGGGCTCTGGGCTGATGGCTCAGAGCCTGGAGCCTGCTTCTGATTCTGTGTCTCCCTCTCTCTCTACCCCTCCCCCGTTCATGCTCTGTCTCTCTCTGTCTCAAAAATAAATAAACGTTAAAAAATTTTTTAAAAATTAAAAAATTAAAAACATAAAACACAAATTAAAGGTAAATAATAAAGGCTAGAGCGTTAGGGCTTCATCATGGGGCTCTGGAGGGGACACAACTCAGCTCCTATCACACCACATACCACCGAATTCACCCACTGAAAATGTACACATCCGTCATTTTTAGTGCATTCGCCGACGTATGCGGCCACCGCTGCAGGGTACCGCAGGGCATTCCAGCCCTCAAAGAGAAACCCCACGTCCTTCAGATGCTCACCCCCTATCCCGCTATCTCCTCCGGCCCCCGACAACCACTATTTTCCTGGCCCTACAGCTTTACCTACTCTGGACATCGTCTACGAATGGAACCCCACAATATCTGACTTTGTGCTTTCGCTCAGCGTGACATTTTCTTTTTTTTTTTTTTTTAATTTTTTAAATGTTTATTTATTTTTGAGAGACAGAGAGAGACAGCATGAGCGGGAGAGGGGCAGAGAGAGCGAGGGAGACCCAGAATCCAAAGCAGGTTCCAGGCTCTGAGACGTCAGCACAGAGCCTGACACGGGGCTCGAACTCGCGAACTGCGAGATCATGACCTGAGCCGAAGTCAGACGCTCAACCGACTGAGCCACCCAGGCGCCCCTTAGCGTGGCATTTTCAAGGCTCACCCGCGTGGCGGCACGTCAGGACTTCCCCTTCATGGCTGAATAACACCCCATTGTGCGGACACACCACATCAGGTTTACCCATTCACCCGCTGAGGGACCTTGAGGCTGGTTGCGATTGTCTGGCCAGGAACATTCATCTACAACAAATGTGTTTTGAACAAACGAAGAACTCTGATCACGTAACCCAAAGAACTCCATCGAACTGGAAATTTCACATGGTGACGAGAACAGAAGAAAGGCCCGGCAAGATCCCTTTTATCCCAGGCCGTGCTTTTCCTGAGGAAGAACCAACTGGTTCTGTGATACAAATGAGCACAAGTGTTGCTTCGGAACAAAGTGTACCTACACCCCTGCTGTGACCAGACCAATCTGGTAAAGACAAAACAAACCAGGAAAACAGAGTCCTAAGCCAGAAGCTTTCAGTTAGATAAATCATGTCCTTACAGAGGGATTTTCTCAATGCAAGAAGACACTTTAAAACCCGTCAGAGAATGGCCCCGCTCTGTTCAAATCTCCCAAAGGTCCCACCTCGCTACACACACCCAGTGCCTCCCCCCACCCCCCGCTCACAGACATCTTCTGACGTCAACTCACCACTGCCACTTCCCCCTCCGCGCTGGCTCCAGACTTCCTGTGTCTGGAACAACTTCTGCCTCAGGGCCTTTGCACTCGCTGTTTACTCTTCTCAGAATGTTCTTCACCTACATACCTGCACAGTTCATCTTCCTTCAGCTCTCCACTCAAATGCCTCCCCGTTCCAGCCTCTTGTTTATCAAATGTAAAGATAGTGACCCTTCTCTCCCCCCGTCCAGCACGCCCATCACTCCTACTTCGGCGCTTAGTCCCCAGAACCTAGCCCCAACTTGACATTGAGATACTGGTTTAGTAGAGTTTAGTGGTTGGTCGCCTCGCCCCTCACCCCACCTCCACTCACTTGCCTCCATGGGGAAGGGGGCCTTGTTCTGTTCAAGGTTGGTCTCCAGCACCTACAATGCCTGCCACCCAGTCGGTGCTCAGTGAATGTCTGTTCTCCACACACTAACCTACAAAGGCAATGCAATCCCAGTTAAAGTCCCAGGTAGGTATCTTCTGAAATGCTACAAGCCCATGAAAAGATTCACATGGTACTGGCTACAGGTATTAGGAGTGTGCTAAATGCCATGGGATGGTTCACTTTAAAATGATTAACTCTTGGGGCGCCTGGGTAGCGCAGTCAGTTAAGCATCCGACTTCAGCCAGGTCACGATCTCGCGGTCCGGAGTTCGAGCCCCGCGTCAGGCTCTGGGCTGATGGCTCAGAGCCTGGAGCCTGTTTCCGATTCTGTGTCTCCCTCTCTCTCTGCCCCTCCCCCGTTCATGCTCTGTCTCTCTCTGTCCCAAAAATAAATAAACGTTGAAAAAAAATAAATAAAATAAAACAAAATGATTAGCTCTTGGGACGCCTGGGTGGCTCAGTCGGTTAATCGTCCGACTCCGGCTCAGGTCATAATCTCGCATTTGTGGGTTCAAGCCCCACGTCGGGCTCTGTGCTGACAGCTCGGAGCCTGGAGCCTGCTTCGGATTCTGTGTCTCCCTCTGTCTTTGCCCCTCCCCCACTCATGCTCGCTCTCGCTCTCTCTCTCTCTCTCTCTCTCCCTCAAAAATAAAGATTTAATTAATAAATAATAAATATAACGCTGGAAATGACCTCAAGGTCCATCAACAGGTAGAGTGTGGGCCAGCCATACAGCGGAATAGGGCTTACCAATAAAACAAGTTAACCTTTTTTTTTAAATTTTTTTTTTAACATTTTATTTTTTGAGAGACAGAGAAAGACAGAGCAGGAGCAGGGGAGGGTCAGAGAGAGAGGGAGACCCAGAATCCGAAGCAGGCTCCAGGCTCTGAGCTGTCAGCACAGAGCCCGATGTGGGGCTGGAAACCACCGACTGCCAGATCATGACCTGAGCCCAAGTCAGACGCTCAACCGACTGAGCCACCCAGGCGCCCCTAAAACAAGTTAACTTTTAGCACACGCAACAACAGTATGCACAGATCTTAAAATAAACATGTCAGGTAAAAACCGCCAGACAAAACAGGGTACCTACTATGTGATTCTAGAAAGGCAATGAATCTATAGTGTCAGAAGGCAATCAATGGTTGTCTAGGTCATGGAGAGGAGGTATAAAAAAAGACACAAGGAAACTTTGGGGGAAGAACCTTGGGGGAAACTTTGGGGAGAAACATGACGTTCAGTGAAAGAAGCCAGACATCAAAGGTCACCTACGGTAGGATTCCATCCCCAGGAAATGTCCAGAACAGGCAAATCCACAGAAACACAAACTGTATTCGTAGGTGCCAGAGGCTGAGGGAGGGAGATGGGGAATGAGTCCTAATGGAGACAGGGTTTCCTTCTCGGGGGGGAGGGGGGACGAAAATGTTTTGGAACTAGGGGCACTTGGGTGGCTCAGTCAGTTAAGCGTCTGACTCTTGATTTCGGCTCAGGTCAGGATCTCACATTTCATGAGTTCGAGCCCCACATCAGGCTTTGTGCTGACAGTGCAGATCCTGCTTGGGATTCTCTCTCTCCCTTGATTTGGCCCCTCCCCTGCTCACTCACACACACACACACACACACACACACACACACACACTCTCTCTCTCTCTCTCTCTCTCAAAATAAACTTTAAAAAAAAAAAAGAAAGAAAGAAAGAGGGGTGTCTGGATGGCTCGGTCGGTTGAGCACCCAACTCTTGGTTTCGGCTCAGGTCATGATCTCACTGTTCGTGAGTTCAAGCCCCACGTGGGGCTCTGTGCGGATGGCACAGAGCCTGCTTGGGACTCTCTCTCTCTCCCTCTCTCTTTGTCCCTCCCCCGCTCATGCTCTCCTGCACTCTCTCTCAAATTAATAAATCAACTTAAAAAAAAAATGTCTTGGAGTAAACTGTATGCTTTAAAATGGCTAGTGGTTAATTTTATGTGAATTTTCCCTCAATAAAAAAAAAAAGAGTAATAGAAAGAATTGTACAGAGATATACACACACACCCTTCCATCCTTGCCTGCAGCTCCCACCCCGCCTCCTCCCCCTCCTCCTGGGCTCCCCAACCCCCTCCCCCGCCCCCCCCCCACTTTAAAACCTGGACCCTTCCCACAGGTTCCCGGAAGTGACTCACAGAGCTTGCCGCACAGGACAGCAGTGTGAGCCCTGCTCCAGGGAACAAAGGCAGCTGAGACCCCAGCGTGCCCACAGCGACAGACATCTGGACCTGTGACTGTCCCCGGGGGCAGATGACAAAGCTGTACCTGAGAGCAGAGCCAAGGGCCCACAGAGAATCAGCTGGCTCAGGTGGACAGGGAGTCCCCCACCCCCGCCTGCCCCGTCCCCGGCTCGTGCCCTCTGCACGGGCTGGCCTGCAAGAATGGCACCATCATCCGGGCCCCACCCCCGTGTTCACACCCGTGTGTGGTCCCCACGTACGTCTGGGCTGACCTGGGACTCCGCGGAAGCAAGAGAATGCTGGCCTGGTTCCCGGCCTGAGCCAGGAGGTCTGGTGGCTTCAGCTCTGCACTTTGAGAAGCCCTGAGTTGCCACAAAAGACAGAAGGCCGTTCTGTTCAGGTGGCCATATGGAAAAGCCACACGGAGAGGGAGTGGCCCAGCTGGCCAGGCCATCCCAAGGCACCAGACGGGACAGAGAAACTCTAAGTGGTGATGTCCAACCAGCCCAGCCCGCAGAGGACAACAGCCACCATTCCTGATGGCCCAAAAGAGCTGCCAGCCATGAGCGAGAACACACTGGGGTGGCAGAGTCCCCAAGCACAGGATGGTTTGCTCCACTGATAACTAAGTGACACCAGTGGCGTGTGACAAGCGGCCTCATAACCCCCTTACATGCCCCCTGACCCACTGAGGCTGACCCTGCCTGAGCAAAAGGGAGAAAAACCGAGAAACAAGCAAATCCCACCCTCCGGTGGAACTCCTTCCTGCCACCTGGGAGAAGCACTTGGTTCTGCATCAGCTCACCTTGGCTCCAGCAGGTGCAGAGGCAAGGCCCTGGGCCCCAGGAGACAGGGCACCCTGCACCCCCACCGCTGGCTGGGGCCACTATTGTACCTGCAGCCCACCTCCCAAGCCTGCACTCCTGCTGCCCCCCGGCACTGACCGAGAACTCGGGCCCCCCGTCCCCTGCCCAACGCCCAGACCCCAACACCTACCTCAACCACCTTCCCCCACTGGGAGATGGGTGGAGTCCCAAAGCCCAGCTTCACCACCCCCAGGAAGCCCTCCTGGTGCACCGGCCCTCTACCCCTACACCCAGCATCTCACGGCCAGGGACCATCTCTCTGCCTGCCAAATGTGGGAGCCCCAAGACCCTGTGTGGGATCCCGGGTGCTCTCCCAGCAGCGGGTGGCATGGGCCCAGCTGGTGGCAGACACCCCGTCCGCCACCAGGGATATCAGGAAGGTCACCTCCACGCAAGGAGGCCACAGGGGCTCTGGCCACACCACTTGGAAACAAGGAAAATGAGGATCGGAGAACCTTGTCGCCAACATCCAGTGATCGGGGTATGTCTGGTCTATATTTTCTGTACTCCTGGTTCTTTGGCATCTGGAGCCTTGCTGACCAGGAGGGACGGTCCCTCATGGGGTTAGCCAGTTCCCAGAGAGGGCAGACAGCTCACCAGTGGAGGGCACACATCTCACACGCAAAGCAATCGGTCCAGAGCCCATCCCCCGAGCCAGTATCCCCCCCGCCCTGATCACGCCAGGGCCAGGCAGCTAAGGACAGCGCACTGTCAGTTCCTGGTATTAAGCCTGGAGTGCCGACATCCCTCTGCAATAAACGAATCGCCAGCTATAAGACGCGGCGACGAACAGCACAGCCAGATAAGGAATTCGGCTGCCCCCACTCAACGAAGCTCCCTCTTTCAGAAAGCCCTGGGTGACCTAGGTAACCGGCTCTTCCAGCGACCCCACTTCTCCCCTCCTGCCCTCACTCTTGTTCCTACGCATTCAATTCACGGGTAACAGTGACCCCACAAAACCCTGGGCACCCCCACCTGGGACCCTAAGAAAGGCAGAGCCCCCAGTCCACACTCTCTCTTTACCCGTGATCTCGCTGTGTGGGCCCGCGTTCCCTCCAGGACTTGAGTCATCACCCCCCTTTCCTCAAAGTTCCCGGAGAGTCTTTGCTGAAGTGTGCCCTGCGATCATAAGGCGAGCCACGAGGGCCGGCCCAGCGACAGCACTGGCTGCGGACGGCAAATGCCCGTGGGGGCTCACGGGCACAGCACGGGCCCCCCAGGCGGCTGCCGCAGGCGTTCCTAGCCCATGGCATCACTGCCAATAGCCTGGGACCTGTGTGACAGACAGCACCTACCCCAGAGCCCGCTGACATTACTCAAACTAGCCAATCCCAGGCCTGCTTACCTCGCCTCACCCACCCCTGCCCAAGGGAGCCACAATAAAGGTTCTTGCCCACATTCTCCTCCAGCTCCCTCGGGACGCTGAGGCCTCCTTCCCCGTGTGGCCCTGGTGTTCCGCCTCCTTTTGGGAACCGTTCATCTTTTCAAGGGCAGTCTCCTGTTCCGTCGGCCGCACCATACCTGCACGATAATAAAACCTACGCTTTTGGGGCATCTGGGTGGCTCAGATGGTTAAGCACCCCACTCTTGGTTTCAGCTCAGGTCACGATCTTACAGTTTGTGGGTTCAACACCCACATCGGACTCTGTGCCAACAGTACGGAGCCTGCTTGGGATTCTCTCTCTCCCCCTCTCTCTCTGCCCCTCCCCTACTCACACACATTCCTACATTTTAAAACTGAGTGGAGCCCAGACCAACCCTGAGGTGCCCAGCTTACACCTCCAGGAGGAAGAAGCCATGATGGATGGCAGTCCCCCAGGACTCCCGGAGGCCCTGCCTAAGCCCCGCTCCTCTGTGCGGGAGCCTGCGGGTGATGCAGACCACCCGGCTGCCCCAGCCCCACTGCCACCTGCTCTGGATCCCAGAAAGCCAGAGGCAGAGCGGCCGAGGGAACACCTAGGGCTGGGTCCCCAAGTCCCACCCTCTCAGGACACTCCACTGTGGAGTAGGGGCTGTAACGGAGCTGCCCGGGCAGAGGGAGACAAAAGCCCAGAGGCAGGCGGAGGATGTGAAGTAACTTTAATCACCACCCTCAGACAGAGGCAGCAGGAGTGTCTAGTTGGGGCCATCCCCCGGAGCAGCTTGGGGCCAGCCCCTAGGTTCCGGCTGTGACGTGCTCCCGGGCCAGGCTTCCTGCATCTGGGGCGAGGGTCCAGGTGCCCGTGACCTCCAGGGCCACATCTGCAGGAGCTCAGGTCCACGGTGCTGCATGGCCAGAAGCAGCCACGTCCGAGGGCTGATGTGGCCGCAGTGGCCGTGCCCAGGGCCCGGGAGACGTGGTGGCAGCAGCTCGTCCTCAGAGCAGCGAGCTCTTCCTCTCCGACAGCAGCAGGGACTCCTTCACGACCATCAGCAGCCCCAGCTGGTTCAGGCGCCCCCGGGCCCAGAGCCGGGACAACACGAACAGGGAGATGGCAGCCAGACCTGCGCTCAGCACCACTGTGGGGGGCAGACAGACAGGAGTCAGTGACAGCCCCCACACCGGGAAGGGGGGTCTGCAGCCCAGCCCGTCCCTTCCCCAAGCTTTCCCTTGCCCCCAGGAGCGGGAGGGCCCGGTCTTCCTACCGGCTGCGGCAATAACCCCACAAGCACTTCGGTTTCCAGACTGGACTGAGTCCTGGTCCCCAAACGAGGTGGCGGTGGCATTCCCAAGATCGGTGACAGTGCCCGGGGCCACAGGGGTCCCCATGGCTGTGGCATTCCCTTCCTGGGGCGTCTCGGTTCCTGCAAGAAGTCCAGGCATTCAGTAGCTGGGGAGTCGGCGCTGAGGGCATGAGGGGCAGGGAGGGACTACACGTGTCCCAAATGCCTGGAGGGACCTTGGGGCGCATCATCTCCCAACCCAGAATGAGTAAGGTCAGTGAGCACCGCTGCCCCCATGGGGGTGCAGGCGCGGGGAAGACCCGAGTGTCCACACCCCAAGCCTGGTCACCCGCCAGAAGGTGTCCTTATCTAACGCCCGGCCCTCCCCACCCCCGCAGGCACGCTGGGATCGCAGGGCACCCACCACAGCCAAGCTCGTCGCTGGAGGCAGGGCAGTCGGGATGGCCATCGCAGAGCCAGGTGCGGGGGATGCAGGCACCACCCCACAGGCAGCGAAGCTCCCCGGCCGGGCAGGGCTGGCGACTGCAGTTGTGAACGGTGTGGTCAAGGCCATCTGGGCAGTCATCGATGCCGTCACAGGGGCAGGGGCTGCCAGTGGGCGGCAGGCACTGTCCGTCCCGGGCGCAAGGCTTGATGCCTGAGGTGCAGGGTCAGTCAGGTCCCAAACACCCACCCAAGAGAGCTGGGGTACTCTCCTCCACCCGGCCTCCGGTGACCCCTGCCTTCCAGGAACAGGCGACCCTGTAAAACCCACCCACCCTGAAGATGTCTCCCTGTTCGCTTGACCTTCCAAGGACCGGCCTCCCTGAAAGCCCCTCCTCCCAAGGCCCCACTAAGCCCACCTACCAGGAAACCCACCTCTTCTCAATCCGGCGACCCTGCAAGCCCTGTCCACCCTCGGGCCCCGCCCCATCGTGCCAGCCTGAAAGCCCCGCCCCTTCCACAAGCACCTCCCCTCCTGCGGCTCCGCCTCCTCAAGCCCCGCCCCCAGGGGGGCGCTGCGACTCACCACACTCCTCCTCATCGCTGCCATCTGGACAGTCCTTGTCGCCGTCGCAACGCAGAGGGAGGGGCACGCAGAAGCCACTGGTGCGGCACTGGAAATTGGTGGGCGGGCACGAGCCTGCAAGACGCACACAAGTGAGGTCTGGGAGGTCCGAGTCTTGGCCTCCGCCAGGGACACAACGTTACAGACTGACCACCAGGAGACCGGCCAGGTCCCAGGGCGCTGGAATGCCCCTGGTGGCCACCGTTTGCTGAGGACCCACTACGTGTGAGGCTTGCAGCGGAGCAGTTCACAGGAAAGGTCCTACTGCCCATCTCCCCCATGGTGCAGAAGACACCCTGGAGAGATAAGGTCCCAGGCTGCCGAGCTGGTGGCAGCTTCGAGGTCTGAGCCCAGGTCTCCCTGATCCAAGAGTCTACCAGGCGTGTCTCCAAGATCCATGGTTAAACAGGCTCGGGTAGGGGCCATCTGTGACCCGCCCACGGTCAGGGTCAGCAGGGCAGGTTGTATCCCACCTACTCAGCACAGGGGAAACTGAGGCCCTGGGCAGAGGACCTGCTTCATCACCCGGGCCTATCCACTCACCTCCTAAATTCCGCCCGGATCCGACCACTTTCCCCATCTGAAATGTGCCACCTCCTAGCCAGGCCCCACCCCCTAGGGACACTGGAGACCTCACAGAAGCCCATCATTCCATCACCCACCCTTGCCTCCCCTCTGCTCAAAATCGTGCCCTGGTCCCCTGACCCTCTCGCACCGAATCACTATTTTTCCCGTGTGGCCCCCAGTGCCTGGCCCAGCACAAAATGCTTCCTGGACCTCACCCTCATTCTTCCTCATCCAGCACCCTCTGTCCTGGCCTTCCCGAGGTTCTCCAAGAGGCCTGGCTTGCTTCCCCCTCCGGGCCTTTGCCTGTGCTGTTCCTTGGTCCAGTGCACCCTTTCCTGCCCCCACTTTGCAACTGGTGATTCCTCCCCAACCTTTAGATCTCAGCTGCTTTCCTGGGAGGGGTTTCATGAGACTCTCGGATGCCTGAAGCTCTACCTGCCTCTTAGAACAACTGTGCTCAAACTGGTGTCCACACAGATGGTAAGGACGCTCAGTGGAGATCAGGGCCAGGACCTTGTGACCGCAAGTCCAGGGCAGCAGCTGACAATAAGTGGATACAGGTCACACAAGGGTCCAGGCTGAGTCCGGACGAGATCTGGGCCTTCCGGGACCCTAAGCAGTGAGGCTCAGGCTGCATGCTGACCTGCTGGAGCAGCACAGAAGGGCCTGGAGCCAGGGCCAGCAGGAGGGAGTCTGCGTGACAGAGGAAAGGAATGGCCTTGAAGGCTCCCCTCCCAGGTGCAGTAGGACAGGTGACAAATAACCTGGCCTGGACCCAGCCTGGTCCCACCCCATTCGATCCTGCCCTTCTTGCCAACCCTACCTTTACTCACGGGCCTCAGCCTCCAAACCCAGTGCTCCACAGGCCTCCAGGCCCAAAGGTACCTGTGGCCTACACAGTCCCCAAGCGTGGTGGAGCCCAGAAGAGCTGTGGCCAACCTGGAGCCAGCTTCCTTCCCTGCCCCTGGGGGTCTGGAAGCCCCTGGGCGAGGCTTCCTTTCCAGGCCCGGCCGCTCTCGGCCCTGCCAACCCCCCACCTCCCTCCCTGGAGTGCTTGGCCTTCCTGGAAAATGGGAGGCAGAGCACAGCAGACCAGGCCTCCTGGGGTCAGACAGGAGGGGAAACGACCAGTGACTCAGTTTCCTCCCCTGTAAAAGGGGTTTGCTAGGAGTTCCCACTTCAGTGTCCTGAGGAGAGGAAACCACTTGTTGTGGGGTTTGGAACTTGGTTAAGGGGAGTCCTGCCTCCTTAAAGGAACCAGGAAGATTTAACCTATAAAGGTAGGGACTCCTCGGTGAGGCGGGGGACAGATAAGGTGAGAGCTCAGGTAGGAATGGGTTAAGTGTGTGAATCTGTGCTCAAGGCTGAAAGCCAGGGTCACCTGTGCCTACGGGAAGGTCACTCCCCGCCAAACTGACTCTGGGAACCTCAGAGAGGGCCACCAAGATCACTTAGGCCCAGGCGCATGTGTCCAGGGGCCTGGGGGTGACAGGGAGGGAGGAAAACCTTTCCTTCTCTAAGGCCAGAAGAGGAAGGTGCAGAGATGGGGGAGAGCGGGGGGCCTGGTGGCCCAGGAAACTCAGCCACATGGCCTCAGGGTCTGGCGAGGATTTAGGAGGCACAGCCGCTCCCAGAGGCGCCAGGTGACCGGCTACGCACGGCTAGAGGTCAGACAACCAGAGCCTGCAACAAGCCTTCCTGCCCACGCTGGGCTGAAGGTCGGCTTGGAGGTGACAAAGGGGTCCGACAAAGCCGAGCAGGAGTGGGGTGTGGGCAGGGTAGAAACAGAGTAGTTAAAGGCAGGCAGAGCCACCCAGGCGAGGGTCCCCAGCTGGGGACGGCTGGCTCTCAAAGGCCAGGTTCACCGCACACTGGAGTCCCGAGCCACGTGCCGGGGGAGTGTCCGGGACAGACCAGCGAAACAGCCAATGGCGAGGAGCCGCCGGCGCGCGGGGTGGGGTCGGACCGCCGAGGGGTACGCGCGCGGGCTGCGCAGGGCTCTCACCTGGGCTGTGGGCCAAGAACGGGATCGGGACTGGGGTCGGCGCGGCCTCCAGGCCCAGTCCGAAGCCGAGCAGCAGCCGCAGCACCAGGCCCAGGGCCGCTGTCCGCCGGGCTCCGCCCCGCGCCATGCAGCCGCTCGCCGCACCGCCCCTGCCCTGGCACTGGGCGCGCGCGGGCCGGCCTCGCTTTTATCCCAGCGCACGCGCTCAGCGGACTGGGGCGGGGCCCACGCCCCAGGTCCTCGCGGCGCCCGCGGCTAAGATCACCGTAAATGTCCGAATATGGGGACACCCACGATTTGAGGCTCTAACACACTTTTCTCAGTGACAATGTATGTCGAAAGGTGTTGGGTCCATTCGAAGTTAAAAGCTAATGGGGATGTAAAGGAACTTGTCGGGTCTACTCAACATTAAATGTTTCGCATGCATCCTACAGCAAATGTGACTGTCCAATTATCATACTTAATATGGCAGCCTCTCCCTCCAGCCTTTCTATACTCTAGGGTCTGGCGACTACTAAGTCAGCGGTAGGACTGGAATGCTGGGTTGCTCGCTGTATCCTCAGTGCCTAGAAGGGTCTGCCACAATAGTAGGCTCTTAAATATTTCGTGAATAAATGAATAAAACGCTTCCAGTGCCCGGCTTCTATCATGGGTCCTGTCCTCGCACCTGGATGTCCCTGTAAAGGCACGGACTCCGCGGCGAGGCGGGGGACCAGATAGGGCGAGAACTCAGGAAGGGATAGGTTAAGTGTGTGAACCTGAGCTCACAACTGAAAGCCAGGTCACCTGTGCCTACTGGGAGGTCACTCCCGCTGAGCTGACTCTGGGAACCACAGAGATGGCCACCAGGATCACTTAGGCCAGACGCGTGTGCTCACTCCCGGCCGCCACGCTACATTCAGTCTTCATAGCCCACCTCCTCCAGAGGTGGGGGGTTTTTCTTCCGGAACAAGATCCGCAAAGGCAGCCCTGGGGCTGTCTCTGGTCACGCTCACCCAGAAGGCACAGAAAATACAAACCGTCTGCCGGCTTCCTATCCAATCAGCTGCTGTGTTGTCTTGAAAATAAATATTTTATCTACAGCTCTGCCTTCAGAAGAAGCAACATGTTGGACCGCCAGCAGAACCTCAGCGTTGACAGGGGTGCAAGCATTTACCCCGCCCCCCCCCCCCCCCGTTTCCCATGAAGCAACACTAAAGCATCCAGATTTTCCTACAAGGGGCTCTGCGGGTTGTTGGCATGATTCAGTATGAGAAAATGTTGAAGGTTTTAGCCGCTTTTGGAGCATGTAACATATGTTGGGGCTTTTTGTTGTCGTTGTTTCAAAACCTCCCAGATTCCCCAGAGTAGAGGCTCGGCTTCCTGGCGAGAGGGCTCCGGGGTGCAGGGATAACAGCTGAAGAAGCCATCCATTTGTAGCAGCTGAGCACAGACTCCTGTCAGGTTCAAGCCAGAGTTCAGGGAGCCTGAGCGAGTTCCTGGTCCTTCCGTTCCTATTTTTCTGTCCAGGGAGTATGGCAACAGCGATGACCTCACAGGATAGCTCCAGGAAGGAGCGGAGATCAGATAGCATTTACAACAGCACCTAGCAGGCAGGAAGGTGAGGTGTCAGGCTTCTTTCCCACCCCCACTCCCTTGCCAAACTTCAAGTCTGTGTCCTAAAAGCCTGCCTCTGTGGAAGCCCTCAGGGCTGCCTACCCAGTGGCCTCGGGACACACTGCCCAGCCTTCCTCTCCTTCCTGATCTTCTTCCTGAATCGGACTCCCCCTTTGCTCCAATTAGAATCCCACCTCCTCTAGAAAGCCTTCCCTGGCTTCAGCCACAGTTTTCTCCCCTCGAGCATTTATCATTTGCGTGGTCCACGCTGGGGCTCCCTACGTACCTCCTGCCCGGGATGGTTCCCCTTCCCTGCCTTGCTCTATGCTTCCAGAGAACACGGCATTCTCAACAACCCGATCTTACCCTACGGAAGGGTTGTGGGGTTCTTCCACAGGGCAGCCGGACTTGGGCTACTTCTTTTCTGGCTTCCACACAACTGCTCATTCCTCTTAGGACCAACCCCCCCTTCTTCCCCTAGGCTGACTCCACCTCCCTCCCCAGGGCCTGTGCAGAAAGGGTTTCTGGCTCGGGGAGGCCTCTCCTCGCCTGCCCCCAGTCAAGCCTTCCTGTGAGTTGCCCGGCTGTTCTCTGCCACCCCAGGAGCTGCAAGGTGGTCAAGGTCAGAAGGGGGCGTGCGGTGGGAGGGTACTGGCCCGTGGCCCCAGAAGCAACTGCTGCGGGAGCTCTTGACGTACTTAATGGCGAGTTTGTGCTCCGTCTCACTGTCCCTCAGTCGGTGCCCCCCAAACACCCAGAGGCCCTGGAACCCACCCCACTGCTATGTTAGCCAGGCCTTCAGGGAAGGGATGGTGACAACTCTAGATGCCCTGCCCCTGGACCCCGTGTCATCTGACCTGTGCCCAGCGACGGCGTGTTACCCCAAAGCTCAAGAACCACCATCCCGCCCCTGCTCCTGGAGTGCCGACAGAGTTCAGAGATTCAGCGCCAGCTTCACCGGGAAATCCACAAAAGCCGTGTGTAGCTTCGAAAGTAAAAACAGAAGTGACACCGGAGAGCAGGGTGTATTTATCATAAATTAGGTCCCGGTCTCCCCGGAGGGAATACAAGGAGGGGAAGCCCTCAGGTGGCCCTGAGGGCCGGGCCAGGTGCCCCAGGGTGCAGTCACAGGTAAGGCTGGTCCTTGGACAGCTCCCACCTCTTTATGGGAGGAGCCGGCGACACGGCCTTCTTCTCAGTGGCAGCGGCAGGTGAGCTGGAGAGGAAAACGGATTTGGGTTAGGGTCGGGTCTCCACAGAGCAGCGCGCATGGATTTGGGGTAGCTCACACCTGCGCCCAGCAGGAACGTGCCTGCCGAGACTGTGGGTCTGAGGCCAGAGTGAGGGTGCTCCAGAGGCCCAAACTCATTCACTGGGGTCCCCCAAAATGTCAGCCAACCCTTGCTGGGAACCGGCCAGCCCCCTTCCTGCCCAAGCCCCGTGTGAACCCCCCGTTGGCCTGCCCTGGCTCCTGAGCTCAAAGCCAGCCCTGAATAGCTGGGCTCCTTCCCCAGCACCCCTTCCCACCTGCGGCCCCAGGGTGGACGAGCACCCCATTCCGGTTGCCCCCAAACAGGACACTGGTAAAGGGTCAGGCGATCAGGTGCCGCGTGCCCACTGCTCTTTCCTCCCTCAGGCACTGCACATGCCCCAGCACGGCGCTAAGACCAGGCCCTGGCCGCAGTCCGATGGGGCTGAGGGTCAAGTGCGATTAAAAAATACCCCATCCAGGGGCGCCTGGGTGGCTCAGTCAGTTCAGCGTCCGACTGCAGCTCAGGTCATGATCTCACGGTCCGTGAGTTCGAGACCCGCTCGGGCTCTGTGCTGACGGCTTGGAGCCTGGAGCCTCCTCCGGAGTCTGTGTCTCCCTCTCTCTCTCTCTGCCCCCCCACCCCCACTCACACTGTGTCTCTCTCTCTCTCCTTCAAAAATAAATAAACATTAAAAAAAAAATTTATTTTAAAGATACCCCGTCTGCCCCAGAGTGAGCCCTAAGGAGACACTGTGGCAACAACTCCAAGGCAAGTGCCTCCCGACCCAAGCCCCTGGTGCCTAGGACTGGGAGGCTTGCACACACGGTAAGCAAAAAGGGAGAGGAGGCAGGCAGGCAGGCAGGCAGGCAGGCTGGCTCTCGTGGATGAGCCTCCCAGGAGCAGGGATTCCAGGGCCGCCCAGCCTCCCAGGAGCCTGAAGGAGGTAGAAGAGGCAGAATCAGCCTCCCTAGGAGATGCAGGCATCCCAGGGGCAGGTGAGGAGGTATGGGGGGAATAGGGTGGTTTGCCACAGTCTGGTGCGGGACTCCGGGGAGTCAGAAGATAATAAGGACCACGACCCAGGCCATTCACTGAGTTCTAACTATACAGCAGGCCCATCCTGGCCTCATCACCTTCCAGACCTTGTCATACTGCAAGCCCACCATCCCCATTTTACAGATGAAGAAAATGAGGCTCAAGAAGGCATGAAGGGTTGGCTTCAGACAACACAGTGAATTGGCTGTAGAGACCAGACAGCACTGAGGGTCTGGGCAAACTGCTTTGAAATCCTGCTTCTGCTACCCACTGGCTGTGTGACTCAGGCAGGTCAACTGGCCTCTCTGTGCCTCAATTTCCTCTTCTGCAACAGGGCCGTCACCGCCTAACTTGTGATTAGTAGGCAGGCAGGGCATTGACTCCATCCTAAAACCTTACAAATGTTAATTATGGAAATTAATCCTCATAATAACTCTGCTACAAATTGAATGTTTTGTTTCTCCCAAATTCATATATTGAAATCCCCGCCTTCGGTGTGATGGCCTTTGGAGGTAGAGCACTTGAGAGGTGACTAGGTCATAAGGGAGGAGCTCTCATGAATGGAGTTAACACCCTTGTAAGAGACCCTAGACACCCATTACCCCTTCGACCATGTGAGGACATACCAAGAAAATGCCATCTGTGAGCCAGGAAGATACCCTCACCAGACATGGAATCTACAAGCACCTTGATCTCGGACGTCCCAGCCTCCAGAACTATGAGAAACATAAGTTTCTGTTGTTTATAAGCCACCCCACTCTTTGATATTGTCATAGCCACCCGAATGGACTAAAATAAATTCCCTACGGTAGATATTATGGCCCCATTTATTTAAGAGAAGGCGCCTGAGGCCAGGGACAAAACTGAGTTTTAAGGGACCTGAAATTTACATAATTCTTTAAGAAGGGTATGAAGAAAATATGGTGTGTGTGCATATATACGTATACACACACACACACGCATATACACAGAGTGGAATACCATTCAGCCATAAAAATGAATGTCTCCATTGGCAACAATATGGATGGACTCTGAGTACTCTGCTAAGTGAAATATGTCAGAGAAAGACAAGTACTATAGGATGTCACTTATGTGCAGAATCTAAAAACAAAACAAAAAAATGAAAAAAGATACAGATAAAAAGAACAGATTGGTGGTCACCAGAGGCAGCAGGCAGGTGGGGGGGCGGGGATGAAATGCATAAAGCAGGGGCACCTGGGTGGCTCAGTGGGTTGAGCGTCCGACTTCAGCTCAGGTCATGATCTCACGGTTCATGGGTTTGAGCCCCGCATCGGGCTCTGTGCTGACAGCTCGGAGCCTGGAGCCTGCCTCAGATTCTGTCTCCCTCTCTCTCTGCCCCTAACCCACTCACATCCTGTCTCTGTCTGTCTCAAAAATAAATAAACATTAAAAAAAAATTTTTTTTTAATAAAAAAAGAAATGCGTAAAGGGGGTTCAAAAGGTACAAACTTCCCATGATAAAGTAAGTCCTGGGGATGTGATGTACCGCATGGTGACTTTAGTTAATAACACTAGATTGCATATTTGAAAGCCGCTAAGAGAGTGGCTCTTAAAAGTTCTCATCACAAGAAAAAAACGTGTAACTACGTGAGGTGACGGATGGTAACCAGACTTACTGTGGCGCTCATTTCAAACGTACACAAGTATCAGATCTTCATGTTGTACCCCTGTGGGCAGATTTCAATTATGCCTCAGTTGTAACAAAACACAAAATTACAAAAACAATGTAATGTTATATGCCAATTATGCCTCAATTAAAAAAAAAATACGCAGTTACAAAAACAGTATCTGGGATTCTCCCAGAGCACCTGAAGGGACCCTGAAGCTTCATGTGATTTGCAGGAATCACACCCCTGGCTGAGGCCCTACCCCCTTCCCTGGGCTGGGGGGCGGTTCGAAGAGCTCTCCCATGAAAAGCCCCAGCAGCACAGTTCCTGACACGGTTCACGCTCCATACATGGGCATCTTGAACAGCACAAGCAAGAGGAAGGACTGGTTTCAGGAAGGCGGTGAGGTCCTCACCTCTCTGCAGGCTTGCCCGACGCCAGTACCTTCTGCGAGGACATGACGACTGATGGTGGCACAGCTTCCCGGCGGCCATCGCGAGTGCAGTAGTAGTTGCTGGAGAGCTTGTGGCTGGGGCCCACAGGGAGCTGGGGAGGAGGCTGAGTTCTGAGGAAAAGAACATCAGCACTGAAGCTAGCAGAAAGTCACTCTTATGGCCCGGTGAGGCTGGCATGGGCCTCAGTCACTGGGCCACAGGCCAGGGGATCCCCCTGGCACACTGTCGTGGATGTATGGCTAAGGAGGATCCAAGGCCCTAAGGCAGGTAGCAACCTCTGCTATGGATGGGAAGGTGCTAGAAGGCAAGTATGCCCCAAATGTGACCGATACAGAGGACATTTTCTGAAGCTTCCCAGGGAAGGGGGCAGCCCAGACTGGACACCCAGACCTCTTCCCACCCCACCATGGCCCAAAGTTTGCATCTGACCTCTCTTCTGCCTGCCGGTGCTCAGGAAATGAAGGGGTCAGGGTCTGAGGTCCTAGTGTATAAATGCTTGGGCAATAGCCCCAGACACAGCTTCTTCTGAAGGTCTTTGTCCCAAAAGCCAGACTACAGAACTCTTGGGTTTCCAGTCATCTCAGGAACTCTCTGGAAAACCCTGCTGGGATCAAGGCTTACTACTCAAAGAGCACCTTGTCCTCTGAGGTCTCCAAATTTCCTGCCACCTCCTGGTAGCCACAGCTACAGCCAAAGCTGGAGTGGGGGGGGGGGACGGGGGGTGAGTGAACAGAGCTCTGTCCTGGGCTGGGCTAAAACCCAGGGTGAATTTACAGAGAAGCCACATGCCTGAAAAGGAAATGCTAACCTCAAAACAAAAAAGAAGCTTCCCTGGAAAACACAGCAGAGGAGAAAGGCAGAAAAGATAGGAGAAATCATAAAATCATGGAGTTTTAAAATAACTTGTTTGGTGTTTTGCCAGGACTTAAGTTTTTCTTTTTTTTAAACCTTTTTTTTTTTTTTTTTTTTTTTTTGGTTTACTTATTTATCTTGAGAGAGAGAGAGGGAGAGACAGAGAGAGACAGAGAGGGAAGGAGAAAGCGAACAAGCAGGGGAGGGGCAGAGGGAAGGAGAGAGAGAATCCCAAGCAGGCCCCATGCTGTCAGTGCAGAGCCTGACTCGGGGCCCGATCTCATGAAGAGTGACATCATGACCTGAGCCAAAATCAAGAGTCACTTAATGGACTGAGCCACATGGGCGCCCCAGGACTTAAAAGTTTCTTTCTTTTTTCTTTCTTTTTTTTTTTTTTTTTACATTTATTTATTTGTGAGAGACAGAGAGAAAGACAGAGCCCAAGTGGGGGAGGGGCAGAGACGCAGAATCCGAAGCAGGATCCAGGCTCTGAGCTGTCAGCACAGGGCCCAATGCGGGGCTCGAACCCACAAACCACGAGATCATGACCCGAGCTGAAGTCAGACACTCAACCAACTGAGCCACCCAGGTGCCCCAGGACTTGAGATTTTCTTAAAACAAGTGATAACCATTGTGTAAAAAAATGAGAGGGGCGCCTGCCTAGGTTTCTCTCCCTCTCTCTGCCCCTCCACTGCTCATGCGCACATACTCTCTCTCTCTGTCTCAAAAGAGTAAAAATTGAAATTTTTTTTAATGAGAAATAAGAATAAAAAGGAAGTTTACAAATTTAATATTAAAAGCTATATCCTGGGGCGGCTGGCTGTCTGCTGGTAGAGCATAGGGCATGTGACTCTTGATCTTGGGGTTGTGAGTTCGAGCCCCATTTCGGGTGTAGAGATTACTTAAAAATAAAAAAATTTAAAAAAGCAATATCCTGTGTGGCAGTTAGAATTTGCTTCACCCCTGGAGTCCAGACGGCCCCTGGTGGATGTGGCCATCACTTTCCACCACCTAGCAGAAAGGTAAGAACCAGGGCCCAATGGAAAGACCCACATGCATCCCTAGGAGGCGCCATTATCCTCAAGAAGTTGGAAATTTTTTAAAGCCTTTTCCTCAACTGGCACCAACGACCCTAGATAGAGCAGCAACTCAAAACTTCTGATATTTGGAATCAGTTACAACATGCAGGCATTCACATAAACTTGGTTATTCTAATGCTATTTTTTTTTCCTTTTATGCTAATCCTCACTGGCTGCCTTACCTTTGCCAGCTCTCCTGACTTCCTATATACTGCTCTCTTCCTTTCCTCGCTGTGTTCCAGCCACCCTGGCCTCCTTCCTCCTTCTGGCTTTGTCCAGCCTCAACAGGCTTGGAGCATACTGTTCCCTCTGTCAGACTGTTCTTTCAATAATTACCCTTTGGCTCCTTCTCCTTCAGGTAGCTCACACGTCAATCCCAGAAAAAAAGACCTTTCCTGACCACCTGACATGAGATTGCCACCCTCCAGCTTATTCTAATTCATTTTGTCATTCATTCATTCATTCATTCAGAGCATTCCAGAATGCTCTTTACCTGTTGCGTTTGTTTCCCTACCACCTTTTTCTCTTCCTAGAACTTGAGCTCCACAAAAGGAATGACAATAATAACTTTTCTTGTTGGTGCTGTTATCTCTGAGAGCGCATCAGGGGCTTGTATATATCAAGTAATTTTTGGACATAAAGGAGTTTGGAATCAAGACACTTCTGGGTTCAAATCTCAGCTGTCATTTTCAAGCTTCTAAGTGACTTTAAGCAAATGACTTATCCTCTCTGAGCCTTAAATCTTTTCATTTGTAGTTTGGGGGTGATAACACTAACTGGCAGGGCCACACTAAAGACTGCACAGCTACACGATCCACTCTGAATTCACGCCCAACCCGACTGTTCCACGAGCAGCCTGCTCGGAGTACAGGTAAGTTAAAATCAAACCTCTGCCTCCACGGGCTGCCAGGGACCGGAGGCAGGATTCCGGCCCAGCACTCCAGGGGTCTAAAGGAATACGGATTTTGTTCTTGACGTGAGAATAACAGGACAGAGCCGGTGTATGGGCAGCGAGCGGGGCTTGCTCACCGCTTGGAGATCTCCTGGTAGCGCAGCTGCAACTTCGCCTGCAAGTCTTGCTGTGGGAGGAGAGGAAGGAGGTCAGCCTGCAGGGCACCTCAGGAGAGGAGAGGGCGAGGGAGCAGGGGCATCCCAGGGATGGAGAAGGGAAGGTCGGAGATGAACAGTTTGGTACAGGGGTATGAGTCCTGGAGGAGATAAGGAGAGCTAAGGCCTGGGCCACAAGATACAGGGCTAAGAAGGTCTGGGATTAGGCAGACCTCAGGCCTGAATGGGTCGAGGGCTGGGGTGGAGGTGGGTGTGTCGGCCGAAGGAGTTGGGGGCTCTGCGCTGAGACACTGGTTCTAGCCTAGGAGAATCTCAGCACTAAGAGCGTCAGGCCCAAGGGTGCAGGAGGAAGGGGACTAGCGGGAGCGGGTCCGAGGAGCACTGAACCCACAGCCCCCCGCCCCGCCCCACTCGGCCCTTCTCGCCCCGCGCACCCCGGACGCCCAGTTCCGCAGCCGCTGGATGAAGCGGGTAGCGGACGCCATCTTCCGTCTGCGCTGAAGGGCGCCGGTGACGTCTCTACCGTGGGGGCTGCTGGGAAAACCCTCCAGGTCTCGCGAGGGCTGGAGTGGGCGGGGCTACTATGTAGTATAAAGGCTCTTCTCGGAGCACGTGACCCCTCTCCGCCCGACCGCCGCCGCGCCGCCATCATGGACACGAGCCGTGTGCAGCCCATCAAACTGGCCAGGGTGAGGTGGGGGTCCTGATTTGGGGACCCGGGGGAAGAAAGATGGGATGGGGAAAGGGCTAGGCAGGTCTGATCCCAGTTTCTTTCCGCCAGGTCACCAAGGTGCTGGGCAGGACCGGCTCGCAGGGACAGTGCACGCAGGTGAGCGAGCGCGGGTGGGGGCGCCCCGGGCTGAGCCCTGATGATTGCCAAGCCGGCTGGACTCTGAGATCAGAAGTCCCTTGTATCCCAAGGGCTCCCGGAGCGTCCGAGCCCTCACTAGGGCCTTGCCCACCACGTCTGAGCTCCGTCAACCTCATTCTCCGGGTTCCGACGTTCCTCTTTCTTGGGCCGTCTCAGCGAGCTCTTTGTGGCTCCATGCCCTTCTGAGTGTACTCCCCGCCCCGAGCAGGACTTGAGCTACAGCTGTTCCTACTGTTTTAGTCTCTCGAGAACTTTGTTCTCCACGTCTTGACTTTCTTCGGCTTCTGTCCTGGCTCAGCTCTGCCTGCCAGACGCAGTTCCCTAGTCCTCTAAGTGTCTCCGGGTTGGTCCCAACACGCCCTCTTGTATTGAAGTCTGCTGCCTACCACGCGGTGCCCATCCCTGACTTGTCCTAACTCCGCGTCCCTCTGGTGGGCCCCGTAGGTGCGTGTGGAGTTCATGGACGACACGAGCCGCTCCATCATCCGCAACGTGAAAGGCCCTGTGCGTGAGGGCGACGTGCTCACCCTCTTGGAGTCAGAGCGAGAAGCTCGGAGGTTGCGCTGAACTTGTGGCTGGTGAGTGCAGCACTGGGATGGGAAGCAGCAAACCCATTAGACCCTTGTTGGTAGCAGGAAGGCTTCACCAAATCCACGGGTGAGGGTCTCAGGGTGGGGGGGTGTACAATGATCTGAGATTTGCAAGGCCGGGGAGGGAGGCAGGGATTTTATCAGTTGCTGGGTACCCCATCAGTATCTAATGTTTGGGTCTGTTTACAGGGTCCAGGCTGTCTGGGTCGACCACTTGTCTCACGGGGATGGATCTGCGATTGTTAATAAAGCGTTTATGTTGTACGTAAATTTGGGTTCTCGTTTGGGCTGTCACTGGACTTACAAAACTCTCCAGTGGGGGCCTCTCCCTGCCTTTGTTCTCTGAAGACTTGGGGTGTGGGAGCTATGTGCTTGTGTCCCCAAAACAAGACACAAGCTGAGTTAGTAATGTTTTATTCTGTGAGTGGGTGGACTCGGGGGCCTTGTCACTTTTCATTCAGCCCGTCTCATCCTGCTGGTCCAAGGTGAGCCCCTCCGGAACACGGACCATCCAAGCCTTTCTTTTGGCCCAGGGCTAGCATCTGGATAGCAAACCCTGGCCCCTGCTGTGCCCCCATGGGCTGGGGTGAAGAAAGGAAAGATCCGCCCTGCACCCAGTCCAGGTCCAGGGTGCCAGGCCGTTCACTGTGGCTGAGGGTCTTCTCTGTGGTCACTGCATTCTCCTTCACCAGGCACAGCCGCGGGGGCGTCAAGGGGTGACTGGTGAGAGATGGGGGAAGGGGTCCGGTCAGTCTCCTGTGGGCAGGACGCTTCCTCATACACAGGGATGCTTAACCTGATGGAGGTCTTGCGCCTCCACACTGTGATCATGCATAAGGAGGAACCCCACTCTTCACAGTGGAGCCAGGTTGTCTGTTTTGGAATTCGCCTCTGCCCTATCTGGCCAGGAAGAGGGGCTTGATCTCCGTACCTCCTTCCCCACAGCTCCAGTGGGGCGGGGGGGGGGGGGGGGGGCAGCTGATTGCATGAGTTTAATTAAGGACTAAGAAGAGCTTGCCACTTGCCTTTGAAAAAGAATAAGCTTTTCCACTTGGAGGCAAACTGAGCGTTCTACTTCCAGCTCAGCCCTCCCTCCCTGCCGCTGGGCTGCTGGCAAACTCTGGCTTGCAGGGAGCCCGCACCCCCTTCCTCTCCCTGCCTAATGCTAAAGGATCCCTTATTCCTTGGGGACAGCGACAGGAGTCCGCTGACAAAGGAAGGTCTGAGCTAGTTCTGACCACTCTAGCCTGGCGCTAGGTCACTTCCCCTCTGGAGGCCTCAGGCCATCACCCGATGACCTATAAAGTAGAGGTGTGGCTCTCAGGTATTTGGCAGGTTGAACATCAGATCCCAGCCGCGTGCATGAATCCAAACCCAGATTCCCCAATCCTGGCTGCTTCCCCAAGGGAGCAGGAATGGAGGCCTCTTCTCTGAGGCACACTCGGTACCATCTTGGGACCCAGCGTGTAGCTTTGTTTCTCAGGGCCAGGGGCCGCACTTACCGGGGAGTCCAGCTGCCCGGAGCTCAGGTGGGCATGCAGCAGGGCAGCTACCTCCTCCTGCTCGGCCTCCAGGGCAATGGCCAGGGCACTGGTGCCCTCCTGAGGAACGAGCCGGGTAGTCAGGTCCCTGATCCAATGCACGGGTAGTCTGCCAGCCCCCCGCCAGCCCCATGGTGGCTCACGTTGTCCAGGAGGGCCGGGTCGCAGCCCGGCTGGGCCAACAGCAAGCGGACGGTGTCCAGGCGCCCGTACTCACTGGCGCACATCAGTGCTGTGGCCCCGTCTGCATCCTGTGCGTTCACGTCTGCCCCACAGGCCAGCAGGGCCGCCACCATGTCCTGGCGGCCATGGCTGATAGCCAGCATAAGGGCTGTCTGTCCTGTCTGGGGGGTGGGGAAGAAGGGGACAGGGCTGGGGAGGGTTCTGGAGAAAAGGAGGTCAGAGACAAACCCCAAGTGGAAGTGACCCCCAGATCGGGAGCCAGGAAGGGCATGTCCACGCACCTGGCTGGCCTTGGCGTTAACATTGCCCATGTGGAAGAGCCTCTGAACCACAGCCGTGTCCTCTTCTCGCCCCACAGAGGTGAGCGCGGCCAGCATGAGGGCTGAGTAGCCTGCCCGATTCTGGCGGTCGACCTCGCAGACCCCTGGGAGAGGAGGGAGTCCATCAACCAACAAGCTGACACCCTCAGCCCAGCCTGGTTTACTCTCCTCCCCTCAGGCCTGCCATCATGACTGGGTCCTGAATTTACTGTTCCCTTGGCCCCCGAGGCTCCCTCCCTCCCCTTCAGGGTTCTGCTCAAATCTCTGCTGGTTTCAAACTGGTTCTGGGACTTGGTTTGGTTTTCTGTTATATCCCCCCAGTACCTAGAACACCTGGCACTTAGTAGGTGCTCAATAAACTTGATGTTCCTGTTTTCACGGCTACCGCCCACCAACTCACCATCATTGCCCCCTTAGAGAGCTATGTCGACTGGCCCACCCTGGTGTCTGAATCCACTTGTTTGCATGCAGCAGATCAAGAGAAATTTGGCACAGTCACCCATTTAAGAGCCTCCCACATCTCCCCATTGCTTCTGGAATACAGGCCATCATCCACTATGGCTTCTGAAGTTATTCCCTAACTTCTGTTCCTTGTGGAATCCTTTTCTCCAAGCCTGTGTTAGACTGGCTTCTGTCCCCCACCCCCCCCCCCAACAGATAGGAACTCCTACCTACCCTGTACCTGTGAATGTGACCTTAGTTAGAAATAGGGTCTTTGAGAATGTGATCAAGTTAAGAGGAGTCCTTATGGTAGACCCTAATCCAGTATGACTGGTGTCCTTAGAAGAGAGAGACAAGCAGAAGACCATGTGATGATGAAGAGAAGAGATCATCAGCCACAGGCTGCTAAAGATTGCAGGCAAGCACCAGCAGCTGGGGAAAAAGGCCTGGGACTGATTTGCTTTGAGCTCCTGAGATGGGACCAGGCCTGCCAATCTTGATTTTGGACTTTTGGCCTCCTGAACTACAAAAAAATGAATTTCCGTGTTTTTAAGCCAGCCACATTGAGCTGCTCTGTTGCAGCAGCCCAGGGAAAGAACACTGCTGCCTACCCTTCAGAGCTGAACACAAACGCTGGCTCTATTTCCTCTGGGATCACCCCATTCCCATCCCGGCCTCTCCTTCCCAGCACCTCTCTGGGGCGTGGTTACTAGAGTGGCTGTTTGATGTGGTTGTCTCCCACCTTTCAGAAGGTTCTATGAGGCCAGGACAGCTCGGGAAGAGGTGCACAGTGAGGGGTAAGAGGGGGTTCCCTAGTTATGGGGCGTACTGTGTAGGTGTTCACTGCTTCCACAAGCTTCTGTGACCCTAGTAGAGTGTGTGGGTGGGGAGGGGCTCATAGAAATAACCAGAGTGGGGTCTCTGGAGGCACCAGGGCACCCTCCCAACTTCCTCTACCCTCTCTATTCCCCTCCCACCTGAGGCCTTCCTAAGCTAAAGGATCCTAGTTCCTTCCTCCCCTAGTTATGTCTTATTGTGGTTTTTATCTAATTATGTCATGTTTTTACTTGATAATCTTGAGTCTATGTCCACTCACCCTCTCCCCACAGCACACGCACTCACACCCATACATTCACAGGAGCTTGCTCATTGATTGAACCAACACCCGAGGGTCTACGGCGTGCCATGATGGAGAGGTACGGTGAGGTGAAGGAGGGCCACAAGAGTTTGAAAGGGGACATAAAGGAGTAAATGACAGAAGGTGAACAAGGAGACTGGATGAGGACAGTGAAATGAGGGAGCCATGGCCAATGGTCCTGTGAGGGCCAAGGTTGTTAGGGCCAGCCACTGGGGCAACCAAAATGTTGGCGGGTGAGAGCTGAGAAGAGGGGTGCTGGGAGTGAGATTGTGGAGGGGGCGTCGTCTTCAGTGACATCAAGATCTCCGGGTGACCTTACAAGTATAAGGCTGACATAGGGCAGAGGTCAAGATGAAGGGAGAAGCGGGGTCAAGGAACCAAGAAGCCTGGAGGCAAGAGGAATATTCCATAAGGATGCTGAAACTGGTGTGGATTAGCCTGCAAAGGAGAGCTGGTCTGGAACGAAAATGCGAGTAATGTGACCTCCTAGGAGGGAGAAGCCAGAAGGGGTGGAGAGAGTAGCAGACTGACCAATAAGAGGCTGCAAGGTAGGGTTGAGGGAGAAACAGGGAAAGTTCTAAGTGGAGAGAAGTAGCAAAGATACACAGCCCTGTCCAGGCCCTGCATTCCAGGGAGGTGAGACAGCCCCTACACGGGGAGGACACTGAGGACAGGGTCCTAGGGGAGGGAAGACCCAGGTTGACATGGGAGCAAGCAGACAGGGCAGAGAAAATGTCTGGTGTGAAAGGTAGAAGCTATAGGGCAAGGTCTGGGGCATTGGGAGCTGGGGGCGGGGGGGGGGGGGGGGCGGTGATGCAAGGAATAAAGAGGGTCCATGAAGCCTTGGGCTTCTTGTGACTGAGCTGTGCCTTCCTTGCCAGCTGCTGAAGCCCCCATCCCCAGCCCCCTTTTAGGCAGGAGATGCCAGGGAATATCAAGAGTATCGAGAGATACATGATACTCTCGAATCATGTATCATCCCCCCTCCTGAGCTCCAGCTCCCTGTATAGCTCAGAGCAACTGTGCCCTTCCCCAGGTCACCAAGATCTTCAGGGATGGGACAGATCTTTGTGTGGGTGGGGTGGGAGAGGGGACAGTGGGACCTGCCTTAGCCTGCATTGAGAGTGAGAAGCCTCCAAAGGCAGGACCCAGCAGACACTGGGCCTGAAGGATGGTGCCCAGGAGGGCTCTTGGTGGGCAGTTTGTGTACTGCCCACTGTCCCCTCCGCTCTGAGTCCCATGGGGAGAGCAGCTGTATGTGGGTGGCCCACCCCCCACCCCAGCACTGTACTGGTACCTAGTAGGCTCTCAATACAGGTCTTGTGGGCTCAGCAACAACCCAGAAGTGTATATCTCAGCTCCAGAGGGGGAAAGTTGGGGCAGGTAAGGAGCAGTGTGAACCGGAGCCAATGCAAGATGTGGGGGTGGAGGAGGGCATAGTGGCCGGGCCTGGGTGGGTGCTCAGAGCCCTGACCTGAAGGCCTCCCCTCAAGTCTGGGGAGGCAGGTGGCTGGACAGAGGAGAGGGCCATGGCTGGAGATTCAGGAACAGAAGGCATGGGGACCACTGACTGGCTGCCTGTGTGCCTGGCACTAAGGTACCCGTGTCATCACAACTACCCGGGGAGGGCCCTGTGGTCTCCCGGTTTCCCAGATGGGGAGGCCGAGGCTGGTGAGACTAAGTGATTCTTCTAGATTTAGGTCTAATTCCAGAGCCTGTATCCTGGCACCCCACAGAGTGAAAGGCCACCCGTGCACAGCTCAGAGGATGCAGAGGTCTAAAGGCCCTTGGCAATCCGCCCAGGACACGGGGATCCTGTGCCCCAGGAGGAAGGCGCTGACCGGTGTCCAGCAGCAAGTTCGAGATGGCCAGGTTCCCATGGGACACGCTGTAGTGCAGGGCTGTGTTCCCGTTGCCATCCGCCAGGTTCACCACGTGGGCCAGCAGCTCGGGTCCCAGGCGCGCCACGGCGCCCAGCACCCCAGCCACGGGCTCCGCCTGAGAGCGCCGCTGGCTCGACACCCGAAACCACTCCTGGGCCACTATGCGCGCCGCGCCCTGCCGGGACAGGAGGAAAGGCGTCAGAGACGGTCCAGGTCTTGTGGAGGGGGGACGGGAATCCGGCCGGGCAGGAAGGGTCGCTGCTTGTCTGAGGGTGTCGGTGGCGCCACACCCCTTTGGAAGAGGGACTACGAGCCAGTGTGGGTCCCAGGCTCAAGGGGGCAGGGATCCTCCCCTCTGGGAAAAGAGCCTGTGGGAGAACCTAGAGTGGAGGAAGGCGGTGAGCGCCTGCCTTTGGGGGGTATGGGAGTGGGGCCAGAGCTTGGGGCGGGCCCTTAGGGGAAACGGAACACTTCAGCGCTGTCCCGTGACGGACATGCCTTTGAGGAGCCTGGGATGGGGAGCTGGGGGGATCTCGGCGCGAAGGGGTGGAACCTGGGGTCCCCCAACTCCAGGAAACCCCACGCGCTCCCTAAGAGGGCGTCAGGGGAGGCCCCGATGGGGCCCACGACTCCCATCCATGAAGGGCTCTCGTGGGCACTCACGCCGTCGCGGGCGACTCCGCGCGGCCGGCTCAGCTGCCGGTGCAGCGCTGCGCACGCCTCCCTCAAACGCGGGCTCAGCTCGCACCTGTCAAGTAGAGAGAAGCGCTGGAGGGGTCTGGGGCGGGGGGTGGGGAGGCGCGGGGCACAGGAAAGGAAGCAGCCGTCCCCACTGCCCCCACTCCACGTGCCTAACGCCGCTCACCTCCCCTGCGCACCCGGCTGAGGTTCTGCCTCCGGCTCGGGCTCGGGGTCCGGGACTTCCCTGCCGCTGTCGTCCCCGGAGCCGGAGGAACTGCTCTTTGGAGGATCGGCAGCACCGTCCTCGCTGTCGCTGTCGTCGTCCT
Organism: Acinonyx jubatus; assembly: GCF_027475565.1. Lineage (NCBI taxonomy): Eukaryota > Metazoa > Chordata > Mammalia > Carnivora > Felidae > Acinonyx > Acinonyx jubatus. The sequence continues at coordinate 160,113,196 of NC_069383.1, forward strand.
CGCTGGAAGAGCTCTCATACCTGGGGGCAGGGCGGGAGGCATCCGCTGAGCCTCCCCGGTGGGCTCATTCTGGGGTCCTGCGAGATGGGAGTGGCTGTCCCCATTTTACATGTGAGGAAACGGAGGCCTCCCAAGACCACACTGCGAGTGAGGGGGCAGAGCCAGGATTCGAACCCCGGCCTACGTCCCTGCAGATGTCGCCATGGGGAGGGGAAAAGTGCTCACTCTCCGTTGAGGACCCCAACAAACTGCAGGCTCTTGGGTCCGGGGCTGGGTTGGGCGCCAGGTGTAGCATCTCTCCTCTTCATGATGGATTTGAGGGTGCCTGGCGGGGTCAGATGAGGGCACTGAGTCCCAGCCCAGAAGCCGTCAAGCCAGGGCTTAGCTAGGGGCTGGGACTCACCCGCGGGGGCCGCGACTCTGTCCCCATCCGCAGGTCCTGACGGGTTCTCCTGGGTCAGGGGAGGAGCCTCCGCGGGGATCTCGGTCTGTGTGGCCTTCGCGGCACAACCCCACGGGGTCTGGGTGGCTGCATCGCGCGGCTGGGGCCGGGCTGCCGCTGCCGCCTCTTCCTCCTCGGCAGCCTCGCGGGCCTCCTCCAGCTCGCGCAGCCGGGAGCGCAGGAGCTCGCTCACCCCGCGCTGGTGCTCCAGGCTGGCTCGCAGCAGCTCCAGCTCGCGCTCGGCGGCGGCGGGCAACCCCAGCAGCGCCTCGGTCACCCACGCGTCTGCCTCGAGGGTCTCGGGGGCCGCCTCCACGCCGGCCTCCCGGGTCTCCGGCACTGCCTGGGCCCTAGCGTCCTGGGTCTCCGGCACGGCCTGGGCGCCAGCCTCCTGCGTCTGCGGCGCCCCGTCGGGCGTCCCGGCCACCTCATCGGGGACCTCGAGCGTGCCCTCACTGCGCCTGGAAGCCGGCCCGTCGGGGCCATCGGCCCACGGGCTGGCCTTGGCGCGAACACCGCGCTCGGAGGTGGCCAAGCGTTCGGTGAGCCGCCGCAGCTGAGCTAGCTTGTCGGGGCGCGCCTCGGCCTCCCCGTCGGGCTCCGGCTGCCCGCGCCCAGCCAGCAGCCGAGCCTTCTCGGCGCGCAGCGCGCGCACCTGCTCCTGCAGCTCTGGCAGCGCGCGCGCCTGTTCCTCGAGCTCGCGCAGGCGCCGCAGAGCCGCGGCCATCTGCTCGCGCACCAGCTGCAGTTGCGCGGGACCGGGAGAAGCGAGGGCGGGGTTGGAGGCGGGGCTGCTGCGGCCCGACCCACGCGGGCTGCGCGGGACGGCGCGGGCGGGGCTGGGCGCGCCCTCGTGCGCCTGCGCGAGCTCCAGCCGCCGGCTCGTCTCCAGAAGCGTGTGCTCGACGCGCGGGTTCCGCACGGGCACGCGCGGCGACAGCGGCTGCCGCAGGAGCCCCGAGGGTGCGCCCGGGGAGAGCGCGCCCGATGCTCCCCCATCGTCACTAGCCAGGGACTCGCTGGACGTCCAGGCGCCTGGGCTGCGCGCGCCTGCGAGGCCAGCCCGGGGTGCTCTGGGGCGGCGCGCAGGCAGCGGGCCCGGGGCACGGCGGGTGGCGGAGCCGCGCTCCAGCTCCTCCACGTACTTGAGGAAGTCCAGGTCGAGGTGGAAGCCATAGGGTGTCTCCACTGAGTAGGGCGAGCTCGGGCTGCGGGCGCCCGCGGTGGGGCCAGGGCCCAGGCGAGGGCCGCCCAGGTCTGCGGGCACGACGGGGTGTGGGGGGCGTCAGGCTGGGGGGAGGGGGACGACCCGGGACAGACTGGACAGATGCATCCCCCACCGCCCGCGACAGTCCACGGCTCTGCCTGCACCAGACCCTGCACACCTGCCACTGCGCACGGGCGTGCCCGAGGATCAAATGCCTATCTGCACCAAATAGTCATGCGATCCCACCCTTAGTGAGCACCTACTATGTGACAAGCATTATTCTAGGCGCTGAGGACACATCAGTGAACAAAACGGACAAACATCCCTGCTTTCTTGTAGTAAATAAACATCATTCCAATGGTGCTTGCTTAGGGCAATAATAATAATAACAACAACAAGGTGAAATGGAGAATAACTGTGGGAGGCGTGACTTTGGCTCCAGTTATCAGGACAGGTTTCCTGCGGAAGGGACTTAAAAGTTGAGCCCTGAAATATGAGGAAGCAGCTGGGGACAGAAGGTTCCTAAAAGAAAACAGCCCAAGCAAAGGCTCTGGGATATAGCGAGCAGGGTGGGGTAACAGCAAGGCTGAGGTGAGGGTGTCCCGCACAGAGTTAAAAAGGGAGAAGGAAAGGAGTAGGAGAGGTGGGTTGGGGCCCAATCGTGGGGGGCTTCCTGGGCCACCATGAGGAATTGGGATTATATGAGACATGCGATAGGGCACGCCACAGGCAGGTTTTAAGCAGGGCCATGACATTATCCAGTGGACGGTTAGCAAGGGCTCTCTGGCTACATACGGAGAGAACCACAGGGCTGTGTCTACATAGGGGCATGAACCACAGGGCTGTGTCTACATAGGGGCATGAACTATCAGTCTGTCCACACACATGTATCCCACTTTGCACACTCACCAGGCAGGTTCTGATTCAGGGCAAACTTGGCCATGTTTTCTGGAGTAGCTGTCAGACACACCCTGAAAAATGTCCCCAGAAGGGGTGAGGATGGGGCCAGCCCCATCCCTCCGGCTGTACTTCTGGAGTCAGCCTCGATGCTAAGTTAGAGTAAATAGACCCAAGAGCTCCTCCCTCCCCCCGCCCCCGCCACCCTCCGCAACACATATGTCCTGTCCTCTCTGCTCCCTCAAGAAGCCTTGAAACTTTGGGATGAATGAATGCGGGGATCCCCAGGTGCAGTCCTCAGCTGGCTGGACAGGAAGAGGCAAGCAGGGCATCAAAAGGAGAAAAAAGGAGAGTGATGAGAAAACAAGAGAAGCTGGGAATGGGGGCAGGGGAGGATCAGTCATTCCGACCTGCTGAGTTTCGTCAGTCCCCCAGGCAAAATTGGAAATGATGCTCAAAAGGATGTGCTGTGAACCTTCAGAAGGGGAAGGCGAGAGTTGGAAGTCCTTCATGGGCTCATTAAAAATTCATCTGGTCAGATTCTGCGTATGGAAAAAAAAAAAAAACCACAACAGGGCTGTTTGAATTCTTTTTTCCTTAGAGGAATGCAAACAAGATATAATTGCGCATCTGAGTGTTTACCAAGTTGCTTGTGAGACTCTTGTAGGAATGATGGAGAGCTGAGGTCTAGCTGCACCAAGAACGCAAATCAATGGATATCTATCTCCCTAGGATGTCTCTGGGAGTGTCACAGGATTCTGCCCTTGGCTTGGGGGAGCTTGTAATGGAACCACAAGCACCCAGGTTGTCAGAGCTGTGGCTAGACATGCGGCTGGGGGGACTCTTCAGATAACATGATGGAGGCTTTAAAAAACTGAGGGAGGGGCACCTGGGTGGCTCAGCCGGTTAAGCATCCGACCTTGGCTCAGGTCATGATCTCTCGTGTTCGTGAATTCGAGCCCTGAGTAGGGCTCTGTGCTGATGGCTCAGAGCCTGGAGCCTGCTTTGGATTCTGTGTCTCCCCTCTCTCTCTGCCCCTTACCTGCTTGCACTCAGACTGTCTTTCTCTCTCTCTCTCTCAAAAATAAATAAATATAGGGGAGCCTGGGTGGCTCAGTCGGTTAAGCATTCGACTTCAGCTGAGGTCACGATCTCACGGTCCGTGGGTTCGAGCCCCGCGTCAGGCTCTGGGCTGATGGCTCAGAGCCTGGAGCCTGCTTCCGATTCTGTGTCTCCCTCTCTCTCTGCCCCTCCCCCGTTCATGCTCTGTCTCTCTCTGTCCCAAAAAAATAAATAAACGTTGAAAAAAAAATTAAGAAACACTGCATTAAAGTCCCTCTCAAAAAAAAAAAATTAAAAAAAAATAAACATAAAAAAATTTTTTTAAGAACCTGAGGGAGATTGGGGCACACCTAATGTGATAATTAACAAGGACAACCAGAAAGCACAAGGTTGGAAAGGAGGGGCTTATGAAGAGCCCACATGAAAAAACTTCGAGGGAGGGAAAGCAGCTTGGACTGAGTCTGTACCATATACCTTGCCTGATTAAATGTAACCCTCATGCAGTCCTGCAAGGTAGGTGTCATCATTCACATTTTCCAGATGGGGAAACTGAGGCACGGGGCAACTAGATCAACCGCCTATGGGAAATGCCCCTAGACTGTGCTCCACCCATCTCCTGGGGACCCCTTGCCGGTGCAGCCTCCACCACCAGATGCCTGCCTGGCATCTGGCCTCTCCCTGACACAGTGCCCAATGTGCCAACCCCCTGGGAACCTTTCCTATCACCCCTTCCAGCCTCTTGCATTCCTGACGCCCATCAGCCATGGAGTAGCCCTTGCTCCACTGCCGAGGGGACCCTGCCACTCCCTACCTCTGTCCAGCCTGGGTCCCTGAAACCTCCCTCGCCCCACCCTAAGGCAGGTGGTGGGGGGGGGCCTTCTGGTCCCAAAGCAGCTGCTTCCTGTCCCCTCACACTGGTTGAGAGGGGCGGGCCAGCGGGGGCAGCCGGTGATCACAGAGGACAGCCAGTGCCTCTCACAACTTGTTTTCAGGAAACTGTCAGGGAAGAGTTGTGTGGTGGAAAAAAACCTACGCCAAAGCTCAGGGGTCCGGGCCTGCCTCGCACCGCTGGCAGTGTGACTCAGTGGGGTCAGCCTCCTCCTCCAGTGACCTGCTCACACCCAACTAGGAGGCCCTGAGAACTCAAAAAACAGCTGTGGGCCATCCCTAAGACGCAAATCAGCTGGAGTCGTCAGGCCCAGAAGCTGGGCTGAGAAAGCAGTGCTCCAGGAATGGTGAATAATAATGATAATAATAATAATAATAATAATAATAATAATAATAATACTTTTGCCATTCATGCTGGGCCAGCTCTATTATATGCAATTCATGGGTATTAACTTAAAAAAAAAAAAAAAGTCCTAGCTAAACCCTCCGAGGTAGGTTTTCTTATCATTGCCCTTTCCCCTATTGTCCGGGTGGAGACGCTGAGACACAGGGATATGAAGTGACCCATCCAAGGGCACACACGAGGCAGGATTTTAACCCAGGCAATTTTGCCAGTGTTTCTGCATTGGCCACCCACTTGATGGCCTTCTAGAGACAGCCCTGCCCTCCAGGGCAGGCGCAGAGAGCCCGAGGGGGGTCATCCCTCCCACCCTGCATCCCTGCCTATACCTGCGCGTTTCCCTGCTGGGGAAGCAGGCCCACACTTGGGCGGCCCCAGGAGCCGCAGCCTGAGCAGAGTGGGGGCGCGGCGGCCCTGCCCTCTTCTCCGCTCCCTGCCCGAGTTGTCAGCTAGATCGGATCCTCTGCCTGAGACCCCCTCATTAGGCCGTCAGAGCCGACGCCACACGCCCCCACTCCCGCCCCAAGGACTATTTCGGGACTCCGGGTTGTGATCAGGAAACCTGAGCGGTGGGGACTCGGCGGGCAGTGTGGATCCCGGTCCTGGGGAGAGGACGTCTCCCCGGCTTGAGGCCGCGAATGGTGGCACCCCCTAACGTTGGGGCGGGACGCTCAGAGCCCCGAGGAGGGGTTGGAGGCTGATGATGGTGGGAGGGGGAGGTACTCGGGTACATCGCGCCCCCCCCCCCCAACACACACACTTATACACACCCCACGACGGCCTCGTAGAGACAGAGCGGTTTCCTACAGGAAACCCCGCCGGGCGGTTCCATCCGCTACCCATTGTCTGCCGGCCCGGGGGCCGTCCGTTCCTCCCCCCAACACCGTTTCCGTATCACCCCCCGCCCCCCCACACACCCAGGTCCACCGTGAGGGGCTGAACCCGTGTCCCCAAGCTCTCCAGGAGCGACGCTGGGAAAGTCCCGGAGTCTGTTGGGGCGCTAGGTGGCGAACAAGCCCCCCACTGGGCTCCTGAAGGGCGGGAGGAGGGCGATCTCACGAAGCCAGAGCCCCCAGCTCTGCTCGCTGACCACCTGGGGCTCCGGGTGTCGGGTGGGGTCCCAGCCAGAGGACACGCAGCCCGCCCCATCGCGGGGCGCTGAGCCCGCAGAGGGGCAGGAAGCTCAGTACCCCTTCCCGGTACGTCCCCTAGTGCCCCCCAGAACCCCCGCCGGTGGCCCCGAAAATTTGGTGCTTTACCTGAAGCAGCAGCCCCCGCCGCGCCCGCACCCGAACCCGCCCCCTCGGAGCTCGGGGACGGATTATCAAGGCCTGGTCCCTAACTGATGGCCGCTCTAGCCAACCAGCGCCCGAGGCTCTCCGAGCTGTCCAATGGTGAGACGGGGTGGGCGGTGCTGGTCCGGCCCGAGTGGGGGGCGGGGCTGGGGCGGGGCCTAAGTGACTGTCCCTGGGCCCGGGAGGCGGGGAGGAGTAGTCAGGGGGCGGGGCGGAGGGGACAACCAAGTCCCGCCCAGGGCAGGGCTAAGGAGTTTGGATTTGATCCACAGGGCACTAGGGAGCCATGGGAAGACAACGGGAGACTAACCCAATGGGATTTGTGTGTTTGGAAGGTCCTTTGGGCGGAAGCTAGAAGGACCGATGCTCATGTCCCAGTGTCTTGGAGAGGTACCAAGACCCTGGATCTTTCCTACCACAGGGTCTTTGCACAAGCTGTTCCATCTCCCTGCACTGTTCTTCCCTAAACACGTTCACATAGGCACCTTCTCCTATGTTGGAGGCTCGACCCGTGTGTTCCCACGCCCTAAAGCCCTAATGGGGCCCTCTCCAGTCTCTGTCTTTCCCATTGCTCTCTTTTATTAAACTTGGTAGCTACTTTCACTATCTGAAACAAGAAGAATTTATTTGTTTACTTATTTGTCATCTGTCTTCCCCACTAAAGTGGCAGCATCATAAAACAGGGGACTGATTGATTTTGGTCACTGCTTCATCCAGTGTTCCTGGCATATAGTAGATGCTTAATAAATGTTTATTGAAAGATTTCTTTTTAATTTTTTTAACGTTTATTTATTTTTAAGAAAGAGAGAGCGCGCGAGCAGGGAAGGGGCAGAGAGAGGGAGACAGGATCTGAAGCAGGCTCCAGGCTCTGAGCTGTCAGCACAGCTGACAGGGGCTCGACCCTGCAAACCGCAGAATCATGACCTGAGCCGAAATCCGACACTTCACTGACTGAGCTGCCGAGGTGCCTCTAAAGTTTTGTTTTTTTGTGGTTTTTTTTTTTTTTAATTTTTTTTAAGTAGGGGCACCAGGGTGGCTCAGTTGGTTAAACATCGGACTTTGGCTCAGGTCATGATCTCATGCTTCGTGAGTTGAAGCTCCGCTTTGGGGAGCCCTGCTTTCTCTCTCTCTGTCTCTCTCTCTCTCTCTCTCTCTCTCCCTCTCTCCCTTTCTCTCCCTCTCTGCCCCTCATGGGATTCTCTCTGTCCCTTGCTCACTTGTACCCTCTCTCTCTCTCAATAAATAAAAAAAATAAAATAAAATATTTTAAAGGAGGCTCCATGCCCAATGTGGGGCTCGAACTCACCCTGAAATCAAGAGTTGCATGCTCTACCAACTGAGCCAACTGGATGCCCCTGTTGAATGATTTTAAGTTACATTTAATTCTTTAACCCATTTCCCGATTAATTTAGCATTTATTGAGCACCTAATATATACCAGGCACTGTGCAGGTCCCTGAGGGGGTCACAATTCCTGCCATCCTGGGCCACAAAGCTGACAGGCAGAGATAGACTTTCAAGGCAAGGTGTATGGTAAAGGGGTGACAGGATGGGACAGAAGGAAAAGGGAGGGACAAACCCCTGAACTTCAGGGTCCAGGGAGGCAGCCGGCAGCCATGACACTTAGCGAATTGTGCTCCAATGGGAGAAACTGTACATGCAAAGGAGTAGAAAGCTCCAGACACGGGGAACTTTGTTGAGGTCAGCTTATTGGTGGGAGGAGAGCTGGAGGCACAGGCAGAAAGGTACATCTGAAGCGTGCGCCTGGAGCAGCTCAGACTTTATCTGATACAACGATACCCCTCCGGAGGCAGCTTCTTCTATTTCTAGATGCATTTGTCTTTTTTTGTCCCAGTGCCACTCTGCTTTAACTATTGTAGCTTTAGAATATGGTTCAAAATCTGGGGTGCCTGGGTGGCTCAGTCGGTTAAGCATCCAACTCCCTTCTCTCTCTCTTCTCTCTCTCTGCCCCTCACCCTCTTGTGCTATCTCGGTCTCTCTCAAATAAATCAATAAACTTAAGTAAAAATACTTTTGCTAAAAAAAAAAAAAAAATACACACACAGAGCCAGATCCAAGAAACCACATAAACCAAGTACATAGTTTACGGAGTTACTGAAGAGGAGATTCCCAACCAGGGCTGGTTTTTCTCTTCGGGGACACCCAACAATATGTGGGAGACATTTTTTAGTTGTCTTGATGGCATGCGGGAGAGCTGTTTTTGCCATCTAGTGGGCGGAGGCCAAGGATGTTGTTAAAGGCACCCCCACCCCCCCAAACACACACACAGCCAAGAATCATCCGGCCTGAATGTCAAAGTGCTGAGATTAGAAACCCAGCTCGAAGGTGACCCTCATGATAACCCCCACCCAGGTCAACACGTAGCACGTCGCCAGCACCCCCAGAAGCCCCTCCCTGCACCAGGGCCCAGGCGCAGGGACGCCTCAGCTCCACAAAGTAACCACTGTTGTGACTTTTGCAATAATCGCTGCTTTGTGTTTCTGAATCGTCTGTCGCCCAAGGAGGAGTCTGCAGACATCGAAGTTTAGTCTTGCCCATTCAAAAAGGAAACGATCTGTCTTTTAAGTCTCTTCTGATTCACGGTGTCCCCCTCCATTCCTTTCCTTCCCTTACAACGAATCAATTGCCCAACTCAGGCTGTTTGTCCCAGAGCATTTCCCATGGTCGGGGCGGGGGGCTGGTCGCAGATCCCACACTTGGGTTCCTCTGTCCTCCCCATTCCCTGCGGATTGGCAGTTGGTTCTAGAACTGGGGTCAGACTCAGGCTTGTCCGGCACAGCTAGGGGGTTGCTGGGACCTTCTGTCGGAACACTTAGACTCTGATGGTGTCTCCTGCATGGGGCTGGCAGCCAGTGAGCTGGTGGTTCACTGCAGCTGCACGATAGAGGTGTCCTCCTAGTGTTTCTTCCTCATTTGTTAGCTAGAACGCTGCCCTTGCCAGATGCTGCTTATTACGTCCTATTTAGCTCCCAGTGGCGCATTCATCATAAGAAAGGCAAGACAGAGGCGCCTGGGTGGCTCATCTGGTTGAGCCTCTGACTCTTGATTTCCGCTCAGGTCATGATCCCAGGGTTGTGGGCTCAAGCTCTGTCATGGAGCCTGCTTGGGATTCTCTCTCTCTCTCTCTCTCTCTCTCTCTCTCTCTCTGCTCCTCCCCCACTCACTCGCGCACTGTCTCTCAAAAATAAAATAAATCTTTAAATTTAAAAAATTTTTATTTTTGAGAGAGAGAGAGATACCACTCTTCAAAATAATGTATTGATTCCCCATCATCTTCTGAAGGTGATGAATTAGGCTTTTTAAAAAAGTCAGTATGGGGGCGCCTGGGTGGCTCAGTCGGTGGAGAGCCCGACTTCGGCTCAGGTTATGATCTCACAGTTCGTGGGTTCGAGCCCCACATGGGGCTCTGTGCTGACGGCTCGGAGCCTGGAGCCTGCTTCAGATTCTGTGTCTCCCTCTCTCTGCCTCTCCCCTACTTGTGCTCTCTTTTTCTCTCTCAAAATTAAATACGCATTAAATAAATAAATACATACATACATAGTCAGTATGGGGCACCTGCCTGGCTCAGTCGGTAGACCATGCAACTCTTGATCTCAGGGTTGTAAGTTCAAGCCCCATGTTGGGTGTAGAGATTACTTAAAAAATAAAATATTGGGGCACCTGGGTGGCTCGGTCAATTGAACATCCAACTTCAGCTCAGGTCATGATCTCACAGTTCTTGAGTTCAAGCCCCACGTCAAGCTCTGTGCTGACAGCTCGGAGCCTGGAGCCTGCTTTGGATTCTGTCTCCCTCTCTCTCTGTCCTTCCCCCATTTATTCTGTTCCTCTCTCTCTCTCTCTCTCTCTCTCTCTCTCTCTCAAAAAATAAACATTAAACAAAAATTTAATAAAAAATAATAAAATAAATTTTAAAAATAATAACTTTAGGAGCTCCTGGGTGGCTCAGTCGAGTCAGTTAAGTGTCCGACTTCAGCTCAGGTCATGCTCTCACGGTTCATGGGTTCAAGCCCCAAGTCGGGGTCCACGCTGACAGCTCGGAGCCTGGAGTCTGCTTTGGATTCTGTGTCTCCCTCTGTCTCCACCCCTACCCCACTTGTGCTCTGTCTCTCTCTCTCAAAGATAAATAAACATTAAAAAATTTTTTTAAACACAGCATCCTTCAACTGATGGGCCCACCTGGCCAGTGGGAGCCTTTGCAGGTTGTGAGCTGTTTGCATGTCTCTCCTGGTCTTTGACAGTGTTCTTGCTCTCTTGTATGACCAGACGCTCCAGGCTCATCTTGGACTTCTGTTCCCGACCTGCATCAGATAGAAACTCCAAGAAACTCTAATTTCTTTGGGTGGGAAGTTATATTAGTTCGGGTGCTAAGAATGTTCAGTACGGGTTGGTCATGGTGTGCAGACTTTTTAGTGAACAGAGCTGGCTGGAATACATATTATATTATACATATTAGATGCATACAATATAACATAACACATGAGATACGCAATAATCACTATATGATACAATATCGGGAGACACAATCAACAGAGTGGAAAGACAACCCACAGAATGGGAGAAAATATTTGCAAGTCATACCCCTGCTAACAGATCAAGATCCAGAATATATGAAGAATTCGTACAACTCAACAACAAAAAGATGAACAACCCACAATTCAAAAACAGGCAAAGGACTTGAATATCTCTCCAAAGGAGACACAGCAGTCACCCTGCCCACATCCACAGTTTCACTTTCCGTGGCTTTGGGGAGGGGCTTTTTTGTAGCAGGAGCAGGAGTAGGAGTTTCACCTATCTATTTAATTTTTAAAAGGTAATCTCTACGCCCAACGTGGGGCTCAAACGCACGACCCCAAGATGGAGAGTCGCACACTCCACCGACTGAGCCAGCCAGATGCCCCAATGCTGTACCTAGTTTTAATTTTTTTTTAATGTTTATTTATTCTTGAGAGAGACAGAGAGAGGAGGCAGGGGAGGGGCAGAGAGAGGGAAACGCAATCCAAAGCAGGCTCCAGGGTCCAAGCTGTCAGCACAGAGCCTGATGCGGGGCTTGAACTCACCGAGTGTGGGATCATGACCTGAGCCAAAGTCGGACGCCCAACCGACTGAGCCACCCAGGTGCCCCACTTTACCTAGTTTTAATTACCTGTGGTCAATGGTGGTTAGGAAGCAGATAGTCAGAAGGCCTAGAGGAGCCTAACCCTACATCACAATGCCTACCCATCATTCACCTCACTTCATCTCGTGACTTAGGTAATTTATCAGCTCCCATCGTCACAAGAAGGAGGGTGAGTGCAGCACAATGAGGTATTTTCAGAGAGAGAGAGAGAGAGAGAGCACATTCACACGACTTTTATGACAGTATATCATTGTAATTGTTCTATTTTATTATTAATTATTGCTGTTAATCTCTTATTGTGTCTAATTTATAAATCAAACTTTGGGGCGCCTGGGTGGCGCAGTCGGTTAAGCGTCCGACTTCAGCCAGGTCACGATCTCGCGGTCCCTGAGTTCGAGCCCCGCGTCAGGCTCGCATCAGGCTCTGGGCTGATGGCTCAGAGCCTGGAGCCTGTTTCTGATTCTGTGTCTCCCTCTCTCTCTGCCCCTCCCCCGTTCATGCTCTGTCTCTCTCTGTACCAAAAATAAATAAACATTGAAAAAAAAAATTTTTTTTTAAATAAAAAAAAATAATTCAAACTTTGTCATAGGTATAGATGCCCAGGAAAAAACATAGTATATATAGGGTTCCACACTATCCGCAGTTTCTGGTGTCCATGGAGGGGGTCTTGGAATGTCTGCCCGGTGGATAAGGGGAGAATTCTGTGTACAATACAATGCTGTATGAGCACGTGAAAAAATGCTCACCATCACTCGTCTTTAGGAAAATGCAAATCCAAACAGCAATGAGATAGCACCTCCCACTCACTAGGACGGCTATTACAGAGATAAATGTTGGCGAGGATGGAGAAATTGGAAGCCTCATCCATTGCTGGTGGGAACGTAACTGTGGGAAAACGATTTGGTAGTTCCTCAAAAAGTTAAACATAATCTTTGAAAGGTTATGTTTTTTTCCAGGTTTCTAACATCATTCACGGTGGAAAATGTGACCCTTCTCTGTCCCATCCTGTCCAGATGAGGCTTGAGCCAGAGAAGAGAGAGGGGCTCCTGGCCATGCCAGAACTCACGGGAACTCATTGGAAGCCACTTTCGGCCCCTCTGCCAGATCAAGGGCTCCTGAAACTCCAGAGCCGCCATCGCCCCAGTCTGGAATGTTCAGCTGCTCCAGAGAGGCTGTGCCTACCCATCCCCCACCCCCAAACAGTCACTCCCAACCCTGAGGGCAGACTGGCCCCAATTGGGAATCTCAAACACCAGGATCTCCTTCCACCCATTCCCCAGCCTCAACCTCCAGGCACCTCTCCAGGCTCCAAATCCAGCTGGTCCACATCCTATTTGTTTCACTGCCGGAATAGTTCTGGAATCCATGTCTGGCTTATCCAAGACCCCATCACCCCAGTCTTCCCTGCTGCCCTCCTGCTCCAGCCCCAGGTTTGAACAACTTGTATCTTTCACCAGGCAAGAGGGGTGCTGGAGTTTCTCTTATTGGGCTGGGTCTCTTCCTCAGCCTGGTTGAACGTTACACGAATGTGTGTTTCATTGTTACTCCTTACCTTCACACGTGTTAAAAGCAGCCTTTTGTCCTTATTCAGTATTTATTTAAAACAATGAAAAGCAACCAATCTGGACAATGATGCAGGCGAGAAACTAATGATGGAAAGTTTTAGGAAAAACAGGATCTTTGCATAACTCCAGTGTATCCGTCCATAACATAACATACTGATTACAAAGGAGAAAATTACAAGGCTACAGATGAGAAACAGACAGACAAGGTCCCCACCAAGTCATCTTAGTTAAAATGGCCCTTAATGGGGCAAATGAATATCGATTGCCTCCTGATATAATGCACGGAGGACACATCGTTGTCCTTTGGTGGCATTCTTCCCAAACATGCATAACCTGCATCTAATCATGAGGAAAAGTAAGACAAACCCAACAAGGCCATTCTATACAAGGATTGGATTATGATCTTCAAAAATGTCACTGTCATAAAAGACAAATAAAGGGGAAAGAATGTTCCAGGTGAAGGAAATTAAAAAGGCATGGCATCCAAATGCAATACATGATCCTGGATTGGGCCAGAGAGCAGAAAATGAAAATTGGTCTAAAGTGAAAATGAAAATTGGTCAATACGAGGGGCGCCTGGGTGGCTCAGTCGGTTGAGCGTCCGACTTCAGCTCAGGTCATGGTACCACGGCTTGTGAGTTCGAGCCCCACGTCAGGCTCTGTGCTGACAGCTCAGAACCTGGAACCTGCTTCTGATTCTGTGTCTCCTTCTGTCTCTGCCTCTTCCCCACTTGTGCTCTTTCTCTCTGTGTCTCTCAAAAATAAATAAATGTAAAAAAATTTTTTTAATAAATAAAAATAAATAAAAGATAGTATTGAATGATTGATCAAATTTGAATAAGGTCTGTAGTATAGCTAGCAATGTATATCAATACTAAATTTTCTGATTGTGACCATTGTTCCATGGCTATATAAGCAATGGTTCTTAACTGGAGGCAGTTCTGTTACCCAGGGGACAGTGTTAGTTATCACGACTAGTGATAGTTAGCAGGGTTAGTTAGCACGGCAGATGTGTGCTACTGACATCTAGTGGGTGGAAGCCAGGTATGCTAAAAATCCTACCATGCACTGGACAGTCCCCACAGCAAAGGATTCTCCAGCTCCAAAGTCAGCAGTGACAAGGAGAGAAACCCTTTGTAAGAGAGTGTGTTTCTCTCTTTTTTTTTTTTAATTTTTTAATGTTTATTTATTTTTGAGAGAGAGAGAGACACAGAGTACAAACAGAGGAGGTGTAGAGAGAGAGGGAGACACAGAATCCAAAGCAGGCTCCAGGCTCTGAGCTGTCAGCATGGAGCCCAACTCCAGGCTTGAACCCACGAACCACGAGACCATGACCTGAGCTGAAGTCAAACACGCTTAACCAACTGAGCCCCCCGGGGCGGCCCAAGAGAGTGTCTTCCTTATCAGGAAATATAAATTGACACATTTAGGAATAAGATAGTGTCATGTCTGTGACTATTTCTCAGAAGCTTCAGGGGGGAAATGTGTATCTATGTGTGTGTGTGTGTGTGTGTCTCTCTCTCTCTCTCTCTCTCTCTCTCTCTCTCTGTCTCCATGGCCCCTGTTTATGCTCGTCAAACACATGAGCCACATTCCCGCCTCAGGGCCTCTGCACTGGCTATTCCTTCTGCCTGGAATGCTCTTCCCCCAGATTTCCGTTTGACTTACCTCTATTTAAAATTGTAAGCATCCCCCTATTCCATATCTCCCTTCTTGGATTTACTTTTCTCCTTAGTAGGCATCACCACGTAATGTGCTATATGTTTCCCTTAGTTACCTTGTTTATCATGTTATAATTCTCACAGACAATTATTGGGTCAGGTCCTTGTGTTAGGGCCTTTGCACCCATTGCGTGGCACACAGTAGGTTGCCAGTAAATGTTTGATGAACAGCCCAAAAGAATGAGGGAAGGAGGCGGGAAGGAGGAGGGGAAGGGGGAGGGGGAAAGTTGCTACTCTTCGTCTCCTCATCACCCCTTTGGCTGCTTCTCTGAATCTTTCACCCTAGAGGCCACCTCGGGTGCCCGCGCTGCCCTCCGGAGTCTCGCACAGGCGGCGCCAGGAGCGCCTCCCCTCCCTCCCTGGAGTCCGGGAGTAGCGGGAAAGGGAAGTCTAAGGGCTGCTCTCGGATCCGCCACCAGGGGGCGCTGCCCTCCGGCCAAATCAGGGCCTTGGCGCTTGTCCGCGGAGTACCTGGGAAGGAATGTTCCTTCGGCGCAAAAAATGACAACTTGGCTTTTTCTTACTGCTAATTAAAAAGTAATCTCTTGGGGCGCCTGGGTTGAGTCGCTTAAACGCCCAACTTCGGCTCAGGTCATGATTTCGTGGTTTGTGAGTTCGAGCCCCGCATTGGAGCCTGCTTCGGATTCTGTGTACCTCCCCCCCGCCCCTCCCCCACTTATCCTGTTTCTCTCTCTCTCTCTCTCTCTCTCTCAAAAATAAATAGACATTAAAAAAAGAGAGTAATCGGGGCGCCTGGGTGGCTCAGTCGGTTGAGCGTCCGACTTCAGCTCAGGTCATGATCTCACAGTCTGTGAGTTCGAGCCCCGCGTCGGGCTCTGTGCTGACAGCTCTGAGCCTGGAGCCTGCTTCCGATTCTGTGTCTCCCTCTCTCTCTGCCCCTCCCCTGTTCATGCTCTGTCTCTGTCTCAAAAATAAATAAAAACATTAAAAAAAAAGAGAGAGAGAGAGTAATCTCTAAAAATTAACATATTCGTTGTAGATATTTAAGAAACTAAAGAAAGAAATTAAAATTGCGCCACTGGCCCTCCTGGGAACTCGAAACCAGATCTACCAGCACATTTTACTTTGATCACCAGTTGGTTACTCAAAATTTTTCTTTTAACTTTTGTTTTGGAGAATTTAAAACAAACAAAAAGAAATAGAGAAGTATACTTAATTCCACCAACTGCGCACATGAAGTGGTAAATTTTCTGATACATATCTTCTCCAGCAATGAAAAAAAAGTATCACATAAACAGCCAATTATGAACTCAATCTTTCTTCTTTTTTTGATAAATGTTTATTTTTTTAGAAATGTTTTTGTTTTTAAGTTTATTTAGTTAGAGAGAGAGAGAGGCCGTGCACACAAGCAGGGGAGGAGCAGAGAGAAGGAGAGACAGAATCCCAAGCAGGCTCGGTCCGGTCCGTAACATCAGCACAGAGCCCGACGTGGGGCTAGAAGTCACAAACTGTGAGATCATGACCTGAGCCGAGATCAAGAGTCAGACGCTTAACTGACTGAGTCACCCAGGCGCCCCTCAATCTTTTTTCATCTCCTTTCATTTTCCCATGTCCTCCCCTATTGGATTATTTTGTCTTGTTTTGTTTTGTTTTTTTTAGTTTTTTTTTTAACGTTTATTTATTTTTGAGACAGAGAGAGAGCATGAACGGGGGAGGGTCAGAGAGAGGGAGACACAGAATCTGAAACAGGTTCCAGGCTCTGAGCAGTCAGCACAGAGCCCGACACGGGGCTCGAACTCACGTGAGATCGTGACCTGAGCCGAAGTTGGACGCCCAACCCACTGAGCCACCCAGGCGCCCCCCTATTGGATTATTTTGAATCAAATCCCAGACTTCCCATCATCTGTAAATATTTGAATATGCATTCTAGGAGATAGATACAGACTATTTCTTTTTTAAATATCCATAATAGCATTATTATAACTTAAAACCTTAATATTATCAAATGTCCAGTAAATGTTCAAATTTTTTTTTTTTAAACACCAGGAATTCAACATTTATTTATTTTTTGGGACAGAGAGAGACAGAGCATAAACGGGGGAGGGGCAGAGAGAGAGGGAGACACAGAATCGGAAACAGGCTCCAGGCTCTGAGCCATCAGCCCAGAGCCCGACGCAGGGCTCGAACTCACGGACCGCGAGATCGTGACCTGGCTGAAGTCGGACGCTTAACCGACTGCGCCACCCAGGCGCCCCTAAATGTTCAAATTTTTAATTGTCTCATAAATGCCATCATTTGTTTTGTTATGTTTTGTTTTATTATTTTAGAGACGCTGTGAATCAGGATCCCCAAACATCTATATGTTGCATTGCGTTGAAATTTTTTTTTAATTTTTTTTTTAATTTAAATGTTAGTTAACATACAGTGCAATATTGGTTTCAGTAGTAGAATTCAGGGGCGCCTAGGTGGCTCAGTCTGTTAAGCGTCCAACTTCAGCTCAGGTCACGATCTCGCAGTTTGTGAGTTCGAGCCCTGCGTCGGGCTCTGTGCTGACAGCTCAGAGCCTGGAGCCTGCTTCGGATTCTGTGTCTGCCTCTCTCTCTGCCCTGCTCACACTCTGTCTCTCTCCTTAGCACCCATTCCCCACCTAGCCCATCCCCCATCCATCTCTCTCTGTCAACCCTCAGTTTGTTCTCCATTGTTAAGAGTCTCTCATGGTTCGTTTCCCTCTCTTCTCTTCCCCACTTCCCATATGTTCCTGTTTTGCTTCTTAAATTCCACATACAAGTGAAATCATATGGTATTTGTCTTTCTCTGGCTGACTTATTTCACTTAGCATAATAGATTCTAGCTCCATCCACGTGATAGAAAATGGTCATTCTTTTTGATCACCTAGTAATATTCCATTATACATACATATACACCACATCTTTATCCATTCATTAGTTGATGGACGTTAAACATTTGGGCTCTCTCCATAGTTTGGCTATTGTTGATAATGATGCTATAAACATCAGGGTGCATGTGCCCCTTCCAATGAGTATTTTTATATCCTTTGGGTAAATACCTAACAGTGCAATTGCTGGGTCGTAGGCTAGTTCTATTTTTAGTTTTTTGAGGAACCTCCATGTTGTTTTCCAGAATGGCTACACCAGTTTGCATTCCCACCAGCAGTGCAGGAGGGTTCCTCTTTCTCTGCATCCTCTCCAACACCTGTTTTTTCTTGTGTTGCCAATTTTAGCCATTCTGACAGGTGTGAGGTGGTAACTCAACATGGTTTTGGTTTGTATTTCCCCAATAATGTGTGATGTTGAGCATCTTTTCATGTGTCTGTTGGCCATCTGGATGTCTTCTTTGGAAAAATGCCTATTCATGTCTTCTGCCCATTTCTTAACTGGGTTGTTTGCTTTTTGGGTATTGAGTTTGATGAGTTCTTTATGGATGTTGGATACTAACCCTTTATCCGATGTCATTTGCAGATATCTTTGCCCATTCCATCAGTTGCCTTTTAGTTTTGTTGATTGTTTCCTTTGCAGTGCAGAATCGTTTTATCTTGATGAGGTCCCAATACTTCATGTTTGCTTTTGTTTCCCTTGCCTTGGGCGATGTGTCTAGTAAGAAGTGGCTGCAGCCAAGGTCAAAGGGGTTGCTGCTGCCTGTGTTCTTCTCTATGACTTTGATGGTTTCCTGTCTCACCTTTAGGTCTTCCATCCATTTTGAATTTATTTTTGTGTATGGTGTAAGAGCGTGGTCCAGTTTCATTCTTCTGCATGTCACTGTCCAGTTTTTCCAACACTGTTTGTTGAAGAGACTTTTTTCCATTGGCTATTCTTTCCCGCTTTGTCAAAGATTAGTTGGCCATATAGTTGTGGGTAAATTTCTGGGTTTTCTATTCTGTTTCACTGATCTCTGTATCTGTTTTTGTGCCAGAGCCATACCATCTTCATGGCTACAGCTCTGTAATATAGCTTGAAACCCAGAATCGTGATGCCTCCAGTTTTGTTTTTCTTTTTCAGGATTGCATTTTCTATTCGAGGTCTTTTGTGGTTCCATACAAATTTTAGGGTTGTTTGTTTTAGCTCTGTGAAAAATGCTCGTGGTGTTTTGATAAGGATTGCATTAAATGTGTAGATTGCTTTGGGTAGTATAGACATTTTCACAATGTTTGGTCTTCCAATCCATGAACATGGAATGCTTTTCCATTTCTTTGTGTCCTCTTCAGTTTCTTTCACAAGTGTTCTATAGTTTTCAGAGTACAGATCCTTTACCCCTTTAGTTA
This sequence comes from Acinonyx jubatus, assembly GCF_027475565.1. Classification (NCBI taxonomy): domain Eukaryota; kingdom Metazoa; phylum Chordata; class Mammalia; order Carnivora; family Felidae; genus Acinonyx; species Acinonyx jubatus. The sequence continues at coordinate 160,132,049 of NC_069383.1, forward strand.
GGTTTATTACTAAAGTATCTTATTGGTTTTAGTGCAATTGTAAATGGAATCATTTCCTTGATTTCTCTTTCTGCTGCTTCGTTATTGGTGTATAGAAATGCAATAGATTTCTGGAAATTTATTTTATATCCTGTGACTTTTCTGAATTCAGGTATTAATTCTAGCAATTTCTTGGTGGAGTCTTTGGGGTTTTCTACATAGAGTATCATGTCATCTGCAAATAGTGAAACCTTGACTTCTTCCTTGACAATCTGTATACCCTTCATTTCTTTTTGTTGTCTGAATGCTGAGGCCAAGACTTTCAGTACTATGTTAAATAGTCATGGTGGGAGTGGACATCACTGTCTTTTCTGAGTTATGTCACCTATGTCATCACTGGCCATAGGGGAAAGGCTCTCAGTTTTTCCCTATTGAGGATGATATTAGCTGTATATCTTATATATAGCCTTTATGATGTTGAGATATGTTCCCTCTATCCCTACTTTGTTGAGGGTTTTTATCAAGAATGGATATTGGGGGCCCCTGGGTGGCTCAGTCGGCTGAGCGTCCAACTTCAGCTCCGGTCATGATCTCGCAGTTTGTGAGTTCGAGCCCTGCGTTGGGCTCTGTGCTGACAGCTCAGAGTCTGGAACCTGCTTCAGATTCTGTGTCTCCCTCTCTCTCTGCCCCTCCCCTGCTCACGCTCTGTCTCTCCCTCTCTCTCAAAAATAAATAAACATTTAAAAAAATTTTTTTAAAGAATGGATACTGTATTTTGTCAAATGCTTTTTCTGCATCTATTGACAGGATCATATGGTTTATATTTGGGTGCTTTCAAATTAGAGGCATAAATATTTACTGTTGTTAGATCTTTTTGATGGATAGACCCCTTAATTATGATATAATGCCCTTTTTCATCTCTTGTTACAGTCTTTGTTTTAAAATCTAGTTTGTTTGATATAAGTATGGCTATTCCAGCTTCATTTTGATGTCCATTAGTGTGATAGATGGTTCTCCATCACCTCACTTTCAGTCGGCAGATGTCTTTTTAATTTTTTTTATTATTAAAAAAAAATTTTTTTTGATATTTATTCATTTTTGAAAGACAGAGAGAGACAGAGCACAAGCGGGGGTGCGGCAGAGAGACGGGGGGGACACAGATTCTGAAGCAGGCTCCAGGCTCTGAGCCGTCAGCACAGAGCCCGACGCGGGGCTTCAACTCACGAACCGCGAGATCGTGACCTGAGCCGAAGTCGGACGCTCAACTGACTCAGCCACCCGGGCGCCCCTAGTTTTTTTTTTTTAACATTTATTCGTTTTTGAGAGAGAGAGACCGAGTGTGAGCAGGGGAGGGGCAGAGAGGGAGGGAGAAGAATGGGAAGCAGGATCCAGGCTCTGAGCTGTCATGAACCATGAGATCGTGACCTGGGCCAAAGTCGGACGCTCAACCAACTGAGCCACCCAGGCGCCCCTGCAGGTGTCTTTAGGTCTAAAATAAGTCTCTTGTAGGCAGTATATAGATGGATCTTGTTTTTTATCCATTCTTATACTTTCTGTCTTTTGACTGGAGCATTTAGTCCATTTACATGTAGAGTGATTATTAAAAGATATTAATTTGTGTTACCTGTACAGTTGGTGTTTCTGATGATGTTCTCTGGTCCTTTCTAGTCTTATTGCTTTGGTGTTGTTGTTGTTGTTGTTTTCCCCCTCCACTCAGAGTTCCCCTTACAATTTCTTGCAGGGCTAGTTTACTGGTCATGAACTCCTTTCGTTTTTGTTTTTCTGGGAAACTCTTTATCTCTCCTTCTATTCTGAATGACAGCCTTGCTAGATAAAGATTTCTTGGCTGCATATTTTTCCCATTCAGCACGTTGAATATTTCCTGCCTCTCCCTTCTGGCCTGCCAAGTTTCAGTGGACGGGTCTGCTGGTAACCTTATGTGTCTACCCTTGTAGGTTAAGGACCTTTTGTCCCTAGCTGCTTTCCATTTTTGTCTTTATCTTTGTATTTTTCAAGTTTCACTGTGATATGTTGTGGTATTAGCTTGTTTTTGTTGATTATGAGGGGAGTTCTCGGTCCCTCTTGTACTTGAATGCCTGCTTCCTTCCCCAGATTGGGGAAGTTCTCAGCTATAATTTGTCCAAATAACTTTTCTGCCCCTTTTCCTGCTATTTTTCTGGGACTCCTATGATATTGATATTGTTCCATTTTATGGAATCACTAAGTTCCCTAGGTCTACCTTCACAATTGAACAGCTTTCTTTCCCTCTTCTTTTCGGCTTCATTATTTTCCATAATTTCATCTTCTATATCACATATTCTCTCCCCTGCTTCTTCAATCCTCGTTCTGACTGTGTCCAGTCGTTTTTACACCTCAGTTACAACACTTCTTTTTTATTTCATCCCGACTAGTTTTTGGGCCTTTGATCTTTGCCACAAGGGTTTCTCTGGTGTCTTGTACGCTTTTTTTCAAGCTCACCTAATAGTCTTACGAGTGTTCTAAATTCCTGTTCAGGTTTATTGCTTATGGCTGTTTTGAGCAAGTCCCTGGCAGTAATTTCCTCTTGACTTTTCTTTTGGGGAGAATTCTTCGGTCTTGTCATTTTGGCTAAGTTTCTGTCTTTTGCATGTTTTGAAAGCTTGTTATGTTTCCCGTACCTGAGAGTAGCGCTATACCAAAAAGGGGTCGGGGCACCCGGGAGGCTCAGCTGGTTAACCGTCTGTCTCTTGAATTTGGCTCAGGTCACCAGCTCAGGGTCATGGGACTGAGCCCCGCGTTGGGCTCCTCTCTGGGTGTGGAGCCTGCTTGGGATTCTCTCTCCCTCTCTCTCTCTCTCTCTCTCTCCCTCTGTCCCTCTCCTCTGTTCACATGCTCTGTCTCTTTCCGAAAAAAAGCTTAAACTTGAATTTAAAGTTTTTAAAAAGGGGGTTATTGGGCCATACACTGTCCAGGAAGGGGGCCAAACACTCCAGGAAGTGTTTCTGCTCTATGCTGTGTGTTTTGGCTGTTCTTTCCCACTGGTCGGTCCTCTGCGCAGCTCCTCCTTGCTTGGAGCGGGGAGTGTTTGGACCTTTACCTGGGTGTGCTTTGATTCCTTGTTAGAATAAGCCCCATACCTGCCATGCCGTCACCCTCTAACCGTGGAGAACCTTCTGCTGGTCCTCAGATCAATTTCCTGGGTGTTCCAAGTGATCTGACCCCAATACAGTTGTGTTTGGGGGACACGAAAAGCCCAGGGTCCCCCTACTTCTAGCCCATCTTAACTCCTCCCCCAAGACCTTCTGAAATGTGTTTTAATTCTCTTCCTCTCTCTCTCTTTTAAAAGGTTTTATTTTGGGGGCACATGGGTGGCTCAGTCGGTTGGGCGTCCGACTTTGGCTCAGGTCACAATCTCACAGTTTGTGAGTTCAAGCTCCCCATTGGGCTCTGTGCTGACGACTCAGAGCCTGGGATTCTGTGTCTCCCTCTCTCTCTGCTCCTCCCCCGCTCATGCTCTGTATCTTTCTCTCAAAAATCAATAAACATTTAAATAAATAAAAATAAATAAATAAATAAATAAAGGCAAACAAATAAGATACAAAACAGTGCATGCAATGTACTATCTTCTGTGTAAAAAGGGCTTGGAGGTGTTGTTCATATCTGTCTATATAAACACAAGAAAGATAGAGTACAAAATGTTGATGCTGACAGTGATTGTATGTGGTAGGGAGGGGAACTGAGCAGATAAGGAACAGGAGTTCTACGGAAATTCAAATTCTAATTTGAAATTAAAATAAATTCCCTGGGGCACCTGGCTGGCTCAGTCAGTAGAGCCCCGCATTATTTAAAAATAAAATCTTAAAAAAACTCCCCCAAAAGAAATGAAAGCGTTATCCAATCAAGAACTTGTACATGAATGTCCATAGCAACTTTATTTAGTGGGAAATAACCCACATGTCCTTCAACAGATGAATGGATAATGATATTGTGCTTTATTCGCATTAGCATTAAAAATAAATACACTACAGGGGCATCTGGGTGGCTCAGTTGGTTAAGCGTCCAGCTCTTGATCTCAGCTCAGGTCTTGATCTCAGGGTCCTGAGTTCAGGCCCTGCGTTGGGCTCCATCCTGGGTTTGGAGCCTACAAATTAAAAAAAAAAATAAATTACTGATACACGCTCCAACAAGGATGAATCTCAAAGTAATCATGCTTAGTGAAAGAAGCCAGACCCCCCCCCAAAAAAATTTATTCTATGTGATTCCAGTGATACAAAATTCTAGAAAAAGCAATGTAACCTGTAGCAATAGAAAACAGGTCCTGAGTACGTGGGAAAAGTGGGAAGAGCCAGTGAGAAGGGTTCCCAAGAAGCACAAGGAAGGTTTTGGGTGTGACAGATACGTCCATTACCCAGATTATGGTGATAGTCTCACAGGCGTGTGTGTATATGTATATGTATCAATGTCAATTACCTTGTGCCCTTGAAACATACCAGATTATGGCAGGTTGATTACACTTCAGCATGCTGTAGTCCTCATCTTTGGCTGCCATAACAAAATGGCACAGGATGAGTGGCTTAAACAACAGATCTTTATTTCTCACAGTTCTGGAGGCTGGAAGTCCAAGATCAAGATGCTGGTGAGTTCGGTTTCTTTTTATAAGAGCACCAATGCTTCACAACCTAATCACCCGGGAAAGCCCCCAACCCCAAGTACCAACACACCGATCACACTGTGGGGGTTAGGGCTTCAACAAATGAATTGCAAGGGAACACAACATTTTATCCATAACAACTGTTTTCAGTTTATTTATTTATTTTTGAGAGAGAGAGACAGAGAGAGAGGCAGAGAGAGAGAGGCAGACAGAGAATACCAAGCAGGGTCCGCGATGTCAGTGCAGAGCCCAATAAGTCTTGAACTCCTGAAGTGTGAGATCACGACCTGAGCCAAAATCAAGCGTTGGACACTTAACCAACTGAGCCACCCAGGGGCCTCTGTCTGTAACAATTTGTTATTTTTTATCTCTCTCTCTCTCTCTTTAAATGTTAGTTATTTTTGAGAGGAAGAGAGAGAGCCGTCCACGCAGCAGGGGAGGGGCAAAGAGTAGGGGAGACAGAGGATCTGAAGGGGGCTCTGTGCTGACAGCAGAGAGCCTGATGCGGGGCTTGAACCCACAAACCATGAGTTCATGACCTGAGCTGAAGTTGGGTGCTTAACCAACTGAGCCGCCCAGGACCTCTCTCTCTCTCTCTCTTTAATGTTTATTTTTGAGAAAGAGAGAGAGCATGAGTCAGGGAGGGGCAGAGAGAGACGGAGACACAGAATCTGAAGCAGGCTCTGGGCTGTCAGTGCACAACGCGACATGGGGCTCAAACTCATGGACTGGGAGATCATGACCTGAGCCCAAGTCGGATGCTTAATCAACTGAACCACCCAGGTGCCCTCCCCCTTTTTTTAAAAGTAGGCTCCACACCCAACATGGGTCTTCAACTCACCACCCTGAGACCAAGAGTTGCAGACTCTACTGGGTGAGCCGGCCAGGCGTCCCCATAACAACCATTTTAAATATTTATTAACTTATTTTGAGAAAGATAGAGAACATGAGCAGGGGAGGAGGAGAGAGAGAGGGAGAGAGAGAATCCCAAGCAGGCTCTGTGCTTAGCTTGGAGCCCAATGCAGAGCTCAATCTTACAATGGTGAGATCATGACCTGAGCCAAAATCAAGTCAGGTGCTCAACCAACTGAGCCACCCAGGTGTTCCCCTCATAACAATTTTTTTTTGATTGATTGATTGATTGATTGATTTTCAGAGAGACAGAGAGTGTGAACAGAGGGAGGGACAGAGAGAGAGACAGAGACAGAATCCGAAGCAGGCTCCAGGCTCCGAGCTGTCAGCCCTGAGCCCGACACAGGGCTTGAACCCCTGAACCGTGAGAGCAGGACCTGAGCTGAAGTCGGACCAGATGCTTAACCGACTGAGCCACCCAGGGGCCCAGAAAATGAAATCTTGAAATAAACATGCACTGCTATGGTTATTATTTCTTCTTTAGGGAGTTCAAAGCTGTTGGCCCTCGATGTAAAGGCTGCCCAGGTTCATGTGCACACAAGCTCCCAGGCTAGGACTGTGAGGCAGGGTGCAATCTGCCCCAGCCCTTTCGGGGGACCCAGCCCACAATCTGACTCATCCTTTTTTCCCTGAGCCTCTGAGCCTGCTGCTCTCTGGCTGACCTTTCCTGGTGACCTGGATATGACTAGAGGCTGGCAGGAAAGGGCATGAACAGGGGCTAGAGGTGGTGGGGGTCATTTCCCGGACACAGGCTAGCAACCTCCCTTGGGGGGGTCCACATACATAGCTCCCATGTCCCTCTGGGCTCATCTGGGACGGATTGGGCACGTGTCCCAGGCTATAGTGCATTTTTCACACTCTTCCTCCAATCTGGGTCATTCATTCCTTACCGTCTCCCATCGGGTTGGTCTTACTATCGTCAGCTTCCGGGCCTCTGCCCCAGGAAGCCTTGCCCAATGGGACTGCTCCCTTTTCTGGGCTCTCCTAGGTTCTCATGCTTCCCCCATGACTGACCATCCAGTATTAAAATTAGATGGTTAAGTGGTTCCTGGGTGGCTCAGTGGGTTAAGCATCTGACTCTCGATTTTGGCTCAGGTCATGATCTCACAGTTTATGAGTTTGAATCCCACGTCGGGCTCTGTGCTGATGGTGCAGAGCCTGCTTGGATTCTCTCTCTCCCCCTCTCTCTCTGCCCGCGCGTGTACTCTCTCTCTCTCTCAAAATAAATAAGTAAAGTTAGAAAAATTAAGTGGTTAAAATAATCACAATTAGAGGAAACTTTCAGTTTTAGAATAAATTAGTTGTAAAATAAATAAATCCTGGGGACATAAGGTACTGCAAGGTGACTATAGTTAATAATACTGTAGTGCATATTTGAAAGCTGCTAAGAGAGTAGATCTTAAAAGTTCTCATCGCCAGAACAAAAAAGTTTTATAACTATGTAGAGTGACGGATGGTAATCAGTTTACAGTGGTGACCATTTCACAATAGATACGAATATGGAATCATGATGTTGCACACCTGAAACTAAGATAAGGTTATCCGTCAATTATACCTCAATAAAAAAACAAACCTGGGAGGCAGCTGGGTGGCTCAGCAGGTTGAGTGCCCAACTTCGGCTCAGGTCATGATCTCATGGTTCGTGAGTTCGAGCCTCACATTGGACTCTGCTGTCAGCACAGAGCCTGCTTCAGTTCCTCTGTCCCCCTCTCTGTCTCTGCCCCTTCCCCGCTCACGCTCTGTCTTTCTCTCAAAAACAAATAAACATTTAGGGGCCCCTGAGAGGCTCAGTCGGTTGAGTGGCCGACTCTTCATTTGGGTTCAGGTCATGATCTCAGGATTCCTGAGTTTGGGCCCTGCTTGGGATTCTCTCTCCCCTTCTCTCTGCTGCTCCCCCTGCTTGTGCTTTCTCTGACTCTCTCAAATAAATAAATAAATAAACTGTAAAAAAAAAAAATATAAATAAATAAACATTTAAACATAAACAAAATTTTTAAAAAATTTTGTAATGTTTATTTATTTTTGAGAGAGACAGAGCATGAGTGGAGGAGGGGCAGAGAGAGAGGGAGACGCAGAATCCGAAGCAGGCTCCAGGCCCCAAGCTGTCAGCACAGAGCCTGACGCGGGGCTCGAACTCATGGACCGCGAGATCATGACTTGAGCCGAAGTTGGATGCTTAGCCAACTGAGCCACCCAGGCACTCCAAAAATAAACAAATTTTTTAAAATCACAATTAACAGTGCCAATAAGGGGCAGACAGACATCACGGGCCTCCTGCTAGGCACAGAGAAGGACAAAATATTGCTGTCAAAAAAAAAAAGTCTAATCGGGAGGAAACATCAGACAAATGCAAGTGAGGGATAGTCTATAAATAACTGGTGTGTACAATTAAAAAATGTCGATGTTGTGAAGGACAGAGAAGGACCCTGGAGCTGTTCCAGATTAAGGGGAGCTAAAGGGACAGAAATAAAATGCTGTGCATGATCCTGGATGGGATCCCGGTGGAAAACACGGCTGTAAAGGATATGGTGGAATATGGACTATAGATTAGATAACGGCAATGTGTCAAGGTCACATTTCCTGACGCTGCAAACAGTGTTGTGGTGCAGGTGACTCTCTCCATATACATGTGGAGTTTGTGTTATACATATATCTGTGTATAGGAATACATCCCTACATATATGTGTATTATATATGTGCATTATATATGTCTCTGTTTATGTTATATATATACATATGTAGCTCTCTACAGATAAACGTGTATATTATGTCTCCATAAAGGTTTGTTATATGCATCTCTCAAAATATTTGTGTGTGTGTATATATATGTATGTGTATACATATATATGTATATATATGTATGTGTATACATATATATGTATATATACGTATGTGTATACATATATATACACACACATAGTGTGTATGTTACATATCTATATCTGTGTGTACATGGAATTTATAGATAGAACAATAAACTTAGTAGAACAAGTTGACAATTGGTGAATCTCTACGAAGAGTATACAGGACGCCCATGACGTCTTCTTGCAACATTTCTGTAAGTTGAAATGATTTCAAAATTTAAAAATTTACAAAAAAAAAAAAAAGAGGGGCACCTGGGTGGCTCGGTCGATTAAGCGGCTGACTTCAGCTCCGGTCACGATCTCACGGTTCATGAGTTCACGTCGCGGGGCTCTGCGCTGACAGCTCAGAGTCCGGAGCCTGCTTCGGATTCTGTGTCTCCCTCTCTCTCTGCCCCTCCCCCTACTCGTGATCTGTGTCTCTCAAGAAAATGAATAAATGTTAAAAAAAATTTTTTTTTAAAAGAACAAGACAGAAGCCACGTGTTCTTTATGATCTAACCTAGGAAGTCGCACACACCATCGTCTCAATAATATCCTATCGCCTACACCAGAGTGGGGAAGTGTAGAAGAGCATGGATATCAGGAGGCAAGGATCACTGGGCTACTAGGGACAAAGGCAGAGTGTCATTGCTGCCAAGAGCACAGTTGGGAGTCGGCTAGCCCGGCTTCAAATCCTAGCTCTGCCTGGATAATTGGGAGAATTTGAACAAGCACTTAATCTCTCTTTTATCTAGTCCTCATCCATAAAGTGGAATAAGAGTTCCCAACTCATTTGGCGTTGCTATTAGGATTAAGCGAACATATAATCACTTTACGACAAAACATAATACTCGGCATAAATGAAGGACACGGTAGGTGTTCGCTATTTCTATCCTAAGCAGCCTGTCTGCTTACAGATCAACCCTTCCTGACTCACCCACCAGGAGACCCAATGCTCGGGGATTAGTGAAGAGGGACTGAGGGGCCCCTACTAACTCAGGTTCTAGAGACATAGATGGAAAGACACTTCTTTTTCTTCCCTTTTTTTTGTTCTTTCAAGCAGCCTCCACGCCCAGTGTGGGCCCCAGCTCACAACCCTGAGATCAAGACCTGAGCCAGGGGGCACCTCGATGGCTCAGTGCGTTGTGTCCAACCTCACTCAGCTCAGGTCATGATCTCCTGGTTTGTGGGTTCCAGCCCCGCGTCGGGCTCTGTGCTGGCGGCTCAGAGCCTGGAGCCTGCTTCACATTCTGTGCCTCCTTCTCTCTCTGCTCCTCCCTTGCTTGTGCTCTGTCTCACTCTGTCTCTCAAAAATAAATAAATGTAAAAAAAAAATTTTTTTAAAGAGCCGGAGGCTTAACCAACTGAGCCACCCAAATGCCCCTTAAAGACACTCTTCATGAGAGCACGTACGGTGCCAGATTGAAATCTCCCAAAGGTCAGGAGATTCAACTGCCCACAGACAGGCAAAAAAAAAAAAAAAAAAGTCCATTTCACTTCTTCCCAGGTTTGGTGAGAGATTCCAGGCCCTATGTCATCTTTCTTTTTTTCTTTTGTTTCGTATGTCACCTTTCTAATGCTATTTGCTTTGACCAAAGTAGCCAACCTGGTGGACAGGACTGTCTTACTCACCATTATGGTCCCAGTACAGCAGCCGTCACAGTAGGTACTGAAGAAACAATTGATCAGGGTGTCTGGGTGATCTCAGTTCAGGTCGTGATCTCACGGTTTGTGGGATGGACCCTCATGTCAGGCTCTTTGCAGATACCTCAGAACCTGCTTAGAATGCTCTCTCTCTCTCAAAATAAATAAGTAAGCTTAAAAAAAAGAAAAAATCAGAGCAACAGTGTCACTGCTGGGTCAGAGAGTATGTTCCACAGAACAGTTTTTATTTATTATTTAAAAAAATTAAAAAAATTTTTTTTTCAACGTTTATTTACTTTTGGGACAGAGAGAGACAGAGCATGAACGGGGGAGGGGCAGAGAGAGAGGGAGACACAGAATCGGAAACAGGCTCCAGGCTCTGAGCCATCAGCCCAGAGCCCGACGCGGGGCTCGAACTCACAGACCGCGAGATCGTGACCTGGCTGAAGTCGGACGCTTAACCGACTGCGCCACCCACGCGCCCCTAAAAAAATTTTTAAATATATTTTTTATTTTTGAGAGACGGGGGGAGAGGGGGGGAGAGGGGAAGAGAAAGACAGAGACACAGAATCCAAAGCAGGCTCCAGGCTCTGAGCTGTCAGCACAGAGTCCCATGCGGGGCTCGAACCCACAAATCGTGAGATCATGACTTGAGCAGAAGTCGGTCACTCAACCGACTGAACCACCCAGGCAGCCCAGAACAGTTTTTAGAATGCAGTCCAGAGCCAGCTCCGGGTCCCCGGAAAATTTCTTCTGGGCCATGTTCACATCAGGTGCCTCTAAAAGCTTCTGGTGGGTTCTGTGCCCCGTGAAACATGGCACAAAGGAAGAAGCCCCTGAAAAGTGAGTGGAGAGAAAAGGCCGTCAGGTTGAGAAGGTAACTGATCATTTCCTTCAGGGCGAGAAGCCACAGAAGAAAAGAGCACACCCTGAGAGTTATGTCACCGCCTCAGAGAGAGGCCAGGGTGTCGGGGGTGGACAGGCGGGCTGCCAGGGCAGATGGTGGCTGTCTGGACCTACTCCATGCAGAGGTTTTCCTTGCCGCCCTTCCCATCTGCCTGTCACTGCTGCCTGGCATCCAGCCCGGCCGGGGCCAAGTGTACGAGTGGTGACCCGCACGTCAGCCCCGGGGCATGCAGTTCCAGATTCCAGAGACTGAGCTGGCTCTGAGCCCTGCTGAGTCAACTCTGTTCTTCTCACCCGTGTGCCAAGCCAACCTGCCTGGGGGTTCTTCCTGGCAAGCAAACTTTTCTTTGCCAGCCTCAATTTCCCGACAGAGTATAGTGGAGCAGGACGGGAGGGAGGGGAGGAATTTAGTCAACGTTTGTTAAGCGAACATGGTCGGCCCCACAGCCTTAGTTCTTCCTTTGTTCCAAGTTTGCCCCTACCCCAGGCTCAGAGTGTCGGGCTCTCTCTTACAGAACAGAGGGACCGTTTGTTGAATGAGTGAATGAGTGAATAAATGAATGAGTTAGGAGCCCTTCTTTCTGTGTATCACCTCTTCCTGGTCTGAGGTTTCTGCTTTGATACAGGAAAAGGCTCACACACTGCAGACCCTGGGTGGGGGTGGGGGGCAAGCGGGGGACTGAGCCGTGAGCTGGAGTCTGAACAAGATAGACCGGGAGCCACCACCCCGAAGGGGCACTCAGTTGTGGGAAGCGGGATGAGGGACGTCAGGGGATCCGACAAACACATCTGCAGTGACGAATCCTTGAGCGGGAAGGAGCGTGGGAGCCCAGAGTCGTCTCCCTGGTCTTCCAGCCTGGTCGCGAGCTGCTCTCCGAGAAGTCTCCGGAGGCGGGGATGTTTCAGGTGTCCCGGGCATGCCCGGCCTGGCTGGACTCAGCGCACCGGGGCCCTTTCCTATTCGTCTTTCTCCAGCTTTTGACTTGGGGAGGGGGTTGGGGGGTCACGGGTACCGCTGAGCGCGGCGGGTGCAGCGTGGAGGGTTTGGGATTCCGGTGTTTGGAAGGGGGCCCCCGTGAGGGTCACGTCTTCCACGGTCCGCAGAGGAGACGCTCCAGGGCCTGCTGGAGGAGCCAGAGTTTTGCACCCCGAGGGCGCCCCCCCCTCCCCAACTCCCCGGCCGCTGGCTCCCAGAACCCTACCCCCGGCCGCACGCCCCGCCCCCGGCACTCCCTGCGCCCCGCCTCCGAGGCTCCCCTTTCCCTCTCTCCGCGGGCTTATAAAAAGGGGGCGTCGCGGGGACTAGCCAAGCCCCAAAGGCTGGCGGCTGTGATCGGACCCTTCCTCGCGGCTTCTGAACGCCAGTGAGTCTCCGCCAGGACGCCCGCGTCGCCAGCCCTCGACTCTCCAGCCCGCGCCTCCGCCTTGCGCTCCCGCGTCCAGGCCACCCGGAAGGATGCGCTGTGCGCCGACGGCCTCGGCAGCCTTGGTGCTGTGCGCCGCCACCGCCGGGCTGCTGAGCGCGCAGGGCCGCGCGGCGCCCGCCGAGCCTCCCGAGCCGCCGCGCTTCGCGTCCTGGGACGAGGTGAACGTGCTGGCGCACGGGCTCCTGCAGCTGGGCCACGGGCTGCGCGAGCACGTGGAGCGCACCCAGGGGCGGCTGGGCGCGCTGGAGCGGCGACTGCGCGCGTCCGGGGCGGCCTGCAAGGAGCCCGGGGCGTCTGCCGCGCCCCCGCGCGCGCCCGAGGGTCTGGGCCCCAGTGGCGAGGCTGCCCCCGAGACCCTCGGCAGCCTGCAGGTACGTGGGCTCCCGCTGCCCTCCTGCGGGTCTCGGAGAGTGTGGGCGAGAGGGGGACGCATCCGGGACTCCCTGGGCTCCCCTGCCCGGGTCTCTCGGGAGGGAGAGCTGGAAGGCCAGACGAGTGACGATGAATGGAGAGGCTGGCCGCAGAAGGCCGGGGCCTCACCGCGGTGCTGTGCGCACGCTCTCCCAGACTCAGCTCAAGACCCAGAACGTCAGGATTGAGCAACTCTTCCACAAGGTGGCCCAGCAGCAGCGGCACCTGGAGAAGCAGCACCTGAAAATCCAGAATCTGCAGAGCCAGGTGCCTGATGCGTGCCCCGGGGTTGGGAGGGAGGCCGAAGCTCGTCCTGGGGGGGTGGGGGTGTGTGTGTGTGTGGACCTAGAGCCAGGCAAGTTGAGGGGCCGGAGCCAGCCAGACCTGACATCCTCCTCCTGTCCTGTCCTGTCCAGGTGAGCCTCCTGGCCCCCATGCACCTGGGCCACAGGATGGCCAAGCCTGGCAGGAAGAAGAGGCTACCCAAAATGGCACAGCTCGTTGGCCCTGCTCACAATATCAGCCGCCTGCACAGTGAGTGTCCAGCCCTCTGCTGTCCTCTGGCAATTCCTTCCCCCCAACCACCACCACACACACACACACACACACACACACACACACCACTCCTGTCCCCCTCCTTGTCCTGGTTCCTGGCCCTGGGTTCCTGTGGGCTCACTAGTCTCTGGTAAAGGGCTGATGAGGGCACATCCCATCTCATCATCTCTGACCCTGACCAGGTAGGCCACCCCACCCTTCTTCCTGGCAAGCCAATGGCTTTCCCCGGAGCCCTGCTGGCCACTAACTGGAGCAGGGCTTGGGGTCTTTAAGAGGGTCCCGGAGGGACTCGAGCTGCAGGGGTGTGGGGAAGGGGGCGGTGCAGGTCAGAGACGCCTTCCTGAAGGTTGGAACCTTCTCTGAGGGCACACTGATGGACAGGAGGGTGCCAGCTATGGAGCCTGGAGTTCTGACGGTGAAGAGCGATGGCTTCCTGGGAGGGGGATTCTGAGCTGGGGCTCCCCCCCCCAGTGGTATCTTGGAGCATAGCTCTAGGAGGCAGGTAACCCCCATCTCCCTGGCCAGACACACCACTCGCTTTTGCATCTCTAACAACTCCAGGGCTCCTGCCCCCCACACCTGGTGCCTCACTCCCCTCTTGGTCCCCGAAGTCCCTGATCACCCTGATTCCTGCAGAGAATGAGCCTTTGCCATCAGCACAAGCTCTGGGTCCTTCATTGTGCATCCCAGATCGCCCCAGACCTCCTGCCCGCCCCCCCCCCCCCCCAGCATGTCTCCGTGTGTCTGACACAGGCTCACAGCTCCTGGTGTCTCTGTCCCCACCCTTAGTTCGGGGCTCCAGACCCGGCTGGCTTCCCTGTAGTCCTCCTACCCCATCGCCCCGCCTGGCATCCGGGGCTGTGTGCAGCCAACTGGGTAAAAGTTCGGAGTCCCCCTTCACACCCTGGGTCTGGCTGCCGGCTGCCAGCTCCCTAGTCTTGAAGGCTGCCCCTCCCCCACTCTTCCTCCTTCCCCCCCCCGCCCTCCCCCACTCTTCCTCCTTCCCCCCCCCGCCCTCCCCCACTCTTCCTCCTTCCCCCCCCCCGCCCTCCCCCACTCTTCCTCCTTCCCCCCCCCCCCCCGCCCTCCCCCACTCTTCCTCCTTCCCTCACCGGGCCGGTAAGGGTCCATACACCGTCCCAACCCCCCTCCCTGCCCCTGCGCCTTGAGGGGCTTTGGAGCAGGCCAGCAGGCGTGGGTCTGGGCTGGGGGATGTGACGGTGGGGGATGCGTGGGTTTGGGGACTCCCAGACCTGGGGCTCAGCCCTGCCAAGTAGGGGAAGGTTCAGAGCTGGAGAGACAAACAGCTCCTTCTAATGGAAGCCACATTGGTGGTTTGGCCGGGTGCCGTCCCCCGATTGGAAGGGAGGAAAGTAGGGGAAAGGGGAGCTGCTCCAGGGGCCGGAAAATGTCTCCAGTCACTCTGGGCCCGCCCCCATCCCCCTTACCCCCACCCTTCAGCGCGGACTTCCCCTCCCCCGGGCGACCTTTTCCCTACTTTCCAGGCTCGACTGGGGGCGGGGACTTCACAACCTTTGGGCACAGCCCAGCCATCCCTCCCTCCTCTTTCCCTCCCTTGTCTTCCTCCTAGGTTCCTTAGTCCTGCCTTCCCCTTTACCTGGGATCCCAGGTGGGGCCCCTGGCCTTGCAAGCCTCATGCAGAGCGCCCCCCCCCCCCCCCAACAGAGCGCTTCTGCTCAGCCCCACTCCTATCTTCTCCACCCTGGCCCGGCTTCTCCATCACTCATGCCTCCAGTCTTTATTAAACACCTACTGTGGGCCAGGATTAACCTGGGCACTGGTGCCAGACTGTGGGCAAAGAGCCACTCTGTCCCTAGCCCCATGGAATTCTCATTCAGTGGCGGGGAGACCACTGGATGACTCCAGTGTTGTGGGCAGGAAGTCCCCGATGCTTCTTTTGGGAGCCTGGCCTGGTCTGGGGGTCAGGGAAGGCATCCCTTCTAGAAGCTGGGATCTTTAGAATGAGGCAAGAAAGTCCTGAGGGAAGATCTCTCTGGCATGTGACTGGCATGTGCAGGCATAGAGACGGGCGTGTGCAAAGTCCCTGTGGCAGGAGGGTGTGTGATACAAGGCTGGCTGTGTGGCCTGAGGTGAGAATGCAGTGTGGGAGGAGGAAGGATGGTGGGTGGCTCAGGGGCCATCCAGGACAGGGGATGCTGTGAACCCAGGATTACCCCCTCATGTCCCCTGTCACCCACTGCCCAGCCCCTAACATGCCTGTTTCCTGAGGCCCCTCCTGCTTCAGTCTCCCCGCCCCTCTCTTTGCCTGCCCTTCAGGGCTGCCCAGGGACTGCCAAGAGCTGTATCAAGAGGGAGAGCGGCAAAGTGGACTGTTCCAGATCCAGCCCCAGGGGTCCCCACCCTTCCTGGTTAACTGCAAGATGACCTCAGGTAGGATGCGCTGGCCCGCTGGGGTGCCCTGCATCCTGTCATGGGCCCTATTGCCATTCCAATCAAATGCAGCTCCCCGCCACCACCCAGGGTTGAGCCAGGTCCAGTGGACCTAGAGAAACTTCCTAGATTTCTAACGCTCCCTCCCTCCCCTCCTCCCTCCTGGGGCCTTGGGACAATGTCTAGGCTGAGCCCCTTGCACATTGGCCAGCCCACCTTTAACCACCTTTCTCTAGTCCTGCTGGGGTGAATGAGAAGACCTTGGCCCTCTCTGGGTTTGGAGGCAGTTTAGGGTTTGAGAGCCAGATGGGAAGTCGGGGTCCCCTGCAAAAAGCGGCCTCCTGATGGCATTGCACCTCTCTGGGCAGATGGAGGCTGGACTGTAATTCAGAGGCGCCAGGATGGCTCCGTGGACTTTAACCAGCCCTGGGAAGCTTACAAGGCTGGCTTCGGAGACCCCCAAGGTGGGTGTTTCCAGCCGGGGGGGGGGGGGGGGCGAGGAGGTGGGTCTGACTCACCGATGGGCCTCTCTCTCCCCTGTAGGTGAGTTCTGGCTGGGCCTGGAGAAGGTTCACCGCATCACGGGGGACCGCGGCAGCCGCCTGGCTGTGCAGTTGCAGGACTGGGAGGGCAATGCTGAGTCTCTGCAGTTCCCCGTCTATCTGGGTGGTGAGGACACAGCCTACAGCCTGCAGCTCACAGCTCCCGTGGCCAGTGAACTGGGTGCTACCACTGTGGCACCCAATGGCCTCTCCCTGCCCTTCTCCACTTGGGATCAAGACCACGACCTCCGTGGGGACAAGAACTGTGCCAAGAGCCTCTCCGGTGAGCAGGCTCTGTGCCTCCCTGTCTTGCCTTGCACCACGAGGTCGAGACCTCCTCTCTCTGCCTCTGTGTTTCCCTGTCCTGCCTTCAGTGCCAAATGCCGTCCGTTCTCTGCCCCCCTTTCTCCTAACTTCCTGTGTGTCTTTGGGCAACTGACTTATTACCCTGTCTCACCTTCGGTTTCCCCGTCTTTAAACCGGGTATGACCACAATGCCCACTCCATAGGATTACCTTGAGATGACATTTGTGGGATAGTGGCCGGCATGTGGCCCAGCCACCAAGATAAACCCTGTGTTGGCTTTTGTTTTTGTTTTTTAGTTTATTTATTTTGAGAGCGAGAGAGAGAGCAAGTGGGGGAGGGGCAGAGAGAGAGGGAGAGAGAATACCAAGCAGGCTCCTTGCTGTCAGCTCAGAGCCTGACCCAGGGCCGGAACTCATGAACCGTGAGATCACGACCTGAGCTGAAGTCAAGAGTCAGGTGCTTAACTGATTGACCACCCAGGCCCCCGACCCTGTTGTAATGAAATTGGAGGCAGAACCCAGGCTCTGTAAAGTGAAACATATGACATTGCTTTTTGGTGGGTCAAAAAATGATGGAATACTAATAATTTTATATGGTTTGATCAAATATAGGTTGAAGAAATGGACAATGATCATAGAAAGTCTTTTTTTTTTAATATTTGTTTAATTTTGAGAGAGAGAGAGAGAGAGAGAGAGAGAGAGAGAGAGAGAGAGAGAATGTGCAGGGGAGGGGCAGAGAGAGAAAGGGAGACTGAGAATCCCAAGCAGTCTCCACACTGTCAGTGTAGATGTGGGGCCCAAACTCACGAACCCTGAGATCATGACCTGAGCTGAAATCAAGAGTCAGACACTAACCGACTGAGCCACCCAGGCACCCCAGAAAGTCTTTAATAAACGTTTCCCACGTGTCAGGTACAGAACAGTAACTCGTCACAGTCACAGACACAAAAGCTGTAGTTACTGGGAAGGGGTCCAGAGCCCCGAAACTCCTTTGTCACAACCTGGGGTCCCTCAGGACGTCGTGTGACCATCACTAGAAAAGTCTTCCCCTCTGAAGTTTATAAAGTCCGGGGCTCCTGGGTGGTTCAGTCGGTTGAGCGTCCGACTTCAGCTCAGGTCATGATCTCACGGTTCAGGAGCTTGAGCCCCGCATCGGGCTCTGTGCTGACAGCTCAGGGCCTGGAGCCTGTTTCAGATTCTGTGTCTCCCTCTCTCTCTGCCCCTCCCCTGCTCACGCTCTGTCTCTCTCTCTCAAAAATACAGATTAAAAAAAAAATAAAAAGTTTGTGCAGTCCAACACCCAGCCGCCTCTCGGTCCCAGCCTCCGTGGAGGCACAGGGACCCCAGCCTGACCAGTTCCTTTTCCTCTGACCCCGGCAGGTGGCTGGTGGTTTGGCACCTGTGGCCATTCCAACCTTAATGGACAGTACTTCCGTTCCATCCCACACCAGCGGCAGCAGCGTAAGAAGGGCATCTTCTGGAAGACCTGGAGGGGCCGCTATTACCCGCTGCAGGCCACCACAATGCTGATCCAGCCGACAGCGGCTGAAGCAGCCTCCTAGCCTCCCCACTGGGGCCTGGCTCCCAGGCTCGTAGACAACAGTGACTTTGACTCTGGCCCAGCGTGTGGCCACTCCCTGCTCAGGCAGGGGCTCGAGACGGGGGGCCATCTGGAGCCTCACGGACAGAGAAGATGCTCACGACTGGAGATGCCCCCTTTCTGAGTGGCGGGGTGCAGGTGATACCCTCTGAGGGCAGAGCTACAGGGTTGCAGGGCACAGAGCCAGGAAGCGTGAGACGGAGGGGCGTTGAGGCCCGCTCCTTGCCCACCTAAGGAGTCGAGGACACAGAGGGTGTCTTGGGGGCAGCCGAGCCAGCCCTCGATGCGGATTCAGTCACATTGACTGGCTGGGGGACCAGGGCTCCCACGGGCCCCCAGTGCCCTCACGGTGCTCTCATGTGTGGGTGCTGTGGGATGAGCCGGTGCCAATGACATCTGGGTGGAGCTCACCAAATTCTTGCAATAAAAGCAACCTCAGCACATTTCGTTCTCCTGTGTCCTTCGGTTTGTTTTAAAAGGGGGCAGTTTCAGAGTCCACATAAATATGTTCCCAGGGTAGAGGGTGAACACTCCCAGGTCCTTCGAGGACAATGCCGATTGGTCCTACAACTGATTTCAATTTCCTCCATATATTATTTCACGACGTGGATCTCAATTTTTGTTTTTCAAAAACCAAGACCCTCATTCAGTCCTTCTGGAAGCAGGTAATAGAGAAAATGAGAACCCCGCCCCCCCCTTTTTTTTAAGTTTATCTATTTATTTATTTTGAGAGAGCTAGAGCATGAGCAGCGGGGGGAGGCAGAGAGAGAGGGAGAGAGGGAAATCCCAAGCAGGCTGCGTTCCCGTCAGTGCACAGAGTCTGACGCAGGGCACCAACCCACGAAACCCTGAGACCGTGACCTGAGCCAAAATCAACAGCTGGATGTTTAAGTGACTGAGCCATGCGGGCGCCCTGAGAACGCCTTCTTCATCATACTTAACACATGTGAATCACAATGAACTGTTTAGCACCCAGCCATCTGATAGAAATATAATGTGAGTCATGCATTTTAATTTTTTTCTAATAGTCACATTTAAAAAAAGGGAGAAAAAAACAAAGAAAAAAAAAAGAAACAGATGAAATTAATTTTAGAAATGTATTTTTATCAAGCCCAATGCAACCAAAATATTGTCATTTCAACATGTGAGTGATACACAAGTCATTAATGAGATATTTGACACTGCTTGTTTTCTGTACTAAGGCTTTGGAATCCAGTGTTTAGCTTACGCTTATGACACATCTTAATTTGGACTGGCCGTATTGCAAGGGCTCAGTAGCCAAGAGGCTAATGACCACCATATTGGCCAGTACAGTTCTAGTGTTTACATGAAAGCAGTGCTTTGGGTAGATTCTTTACATTTTTTGCCACATCAGCCAAAGTTTTCCTTTAAGTTGGCTCTTTTATTTATTTTTTATTTTTCAAAAATGTTCATTTATTTTGAGAGGGGGAGGGGCAGAGAGAGAGAGAGAGAGAATCCCAAGCAGGCTCTGCACAGCCCGCACAGAGGCCTGGTGGCTCAGTTGGTTAAGCATCCAACTCTTGGGGGGGTGCCTGGGTAGCTCCGTCAGTTAAGCGTCCGACTTTGGCTCAGGTCATCTCACGGTTTGTGAGTTCGAGCCCCGCGTCAGGCTCTGTGCTGACAGCTCAGAGCCTGGAGCCTGCTTGGGATTCTGTGTCTCCCTCTCTCTCTCTGCCCCTCCCCCACTTGTGCTCTGTCTCTCTCTGTCTCTCAAAAATAAATAAATAAATGTAAATTTAAAAATTTTAAAAAGCATCCAACTCTTGGTTTTGACTCAGGTCATGGTCTCACAGTTCATGAGTTCGAGCCCCACATCGGGCTCTGTGCTGATGGTGTGGAGCCTGCTTGGAATTCTCTCGAATTCTCTCTCTCTGCCCCTCCCCTGCGCTCTCTCTCTCAAAGTAAATAAATAAGCTTTAAAAAAAAAGAGAGAGAGAGGCCTAACTGACTGAACCACCCAGGGGCCCCTAAGTTGGCTTTTTAAAAAAGTTGGCCTTACGTACATAAAAATATGTATAGAAACTCAACTCATATTTATAGAGTTCTTACTACATGCCAAACACTTGTAGTAAGTGCTTGGAAACTAAATCCTACTGAACAGAAAGATTCCTGCTCTCACCAAGCTTACCTTCAAAGCCCTTCCTATCACAGATAGTTTGGCCTGTAATTGATGGTCCAAAGTGAGGCACTTTTGACTGGGGGGAAAAATACAAATAGTGGTTGACACTGGAAAAATGGGCGGGATTTGACTGAGAAGTGGGCATGAGGCAGCCTTCCCCGGTGATGGTGACGTTCTGAGCCTTCCTAGAGATGGGTGACTCCGCCATATGCCTTTGTCTCTGTGAATGGACACTGAAGATCTATATTGCATTATATGTAATTTTCACCTTAGAAGAAGAAAACACAAAAAGAGCCATAAACGAATATTGAACTCGAGTTGATGACATGCATGCTGAAGTGTTTACAAGGGGAAGTAGACTAATGTATTCAACTTTCTTTCATTTTTTCCCCAGCTTTTTTAGATACAACTGACATATGATATTGTGTAAGTTTAAGGTGTACAATGTGTTGATTTCATACACCTATATATTGTGAAATGATTACCACACTTCCATCACATCACATAGTTCTCTTTCTTTCTTTCTTTTTGTTGTTGTTGTAAGAACATTTATTTATTTTATTTGTTGGGAGAGAGAGAGAAAGAGCACGGGAGGAGCAGGTGGGGGGGGTGCGGGGGAGAGAATCACAAGAAGGCTCCATACTGCCAGCACGGGGCCGGATGTGGGGCTCAAACTCACAGAAGCATGAAATCATGACCTGAGCCAAAATCAAGAGTTGGATGCTCGACTGACCGAGCCCCCCAGGCACCCCTGTGGTGAGATCATTTAATGTCTCCTCTCTTAGCAACTTTCAAGTACTAACTAAAATCACCATGCGATACATTAGAGTCCTCCAAATTTTCAACTTTCTTTGAAACGCATCAAAAAATAAGATGATGGCTGGTTGGATAGAGAGATGGGTGTATAATAAAGCAAAATGTTAATAGTGGAATCTAGGTATTCTCTGTACAGTTCTTCCCATTTTTCTGCGTATTTTTAAAACTTCACAGTAAAATGTGGGCAAGAAAATTCTAGCCAGATCCTGTTGCCTTCTGAAGGCTCTCAGCCTGCCTCGGGGCTCTGTATAAAAAGGGGAGATGGGGCTAGAAAACCGTTCAAGATGGATGGATGAGCAAGAAAGAAGCCTTTCTCCTTGATAGATGATAAAATACTTCAAAACTGGGAAAAAGTTAAGACTTTCTCAGCTTGTGGGTCAATGCTATTTAATGTACTGCCTACAATTGTCACTCCTATCTTATGGCTTGGAATATGTGATGCCTTATCTCCAGGACACATGTTAGGGAAAGGCAACATCTGTCTGTGTCCTGAGGGCCCAGCTGCTGTGTGTGTGTGTGTGTGTGTGTGTGTGTTTTGTTCGTTTGTTGTTTTTGTTTTTAAGTAGGCTTCACACCCAGCATGGGGCTTGAACTCACAACACTGAGATCAAGGGTCGGAAACTTCAGACACTTAATCGACTGAGCCACCCAGGTGTCCCTTAGCTGCTGTTTTAACAGGGGAATATATTTTTCTAATATGCCTCCTAAGTGCTCCTAAGGTAGTAGGGGGCCTCTTTTGGTAGAAGAAAAGTCTGTGACTTTCTTCTCCGGTGACTCTTCCTGGATGATGCTGGGACACAGTAACTTCCGTGGGGCCCTGGCTGAGTACGGGTGATGAACTCCTCAGCTGGAGGCCAGACTTCCTCCAGGCTCCTTGTCTGGCGGTGTCCTATACTAGGCGGGCTTGCAGAGTCTCCCTTGAGCCCGTTATGGTTGGAACTGGTGGGAAGTTCCGTCTGTGGAGGTTGGCAGGGAGGGGGTTCCCCCACCTACGCCATTTTAATTCTCAAGCTCTGCCAAGAAAGCTCATCCCCCCCCTCCCCAAACTGTCCCTTCTCCTCCTCTCTTCCGTCTCCAGGAACAACACAAAGAACCACCATGACTGGGAACCAAACAAGAGCCAGGATGTGAATCCAGACCCATTCAGCTCTTCAGCGACATCATTCTCCTGGTTGACTAGAGACTGTGTACTAAATCTTGATGGCTTCAGCTCCTGCATCGGGAAAATGGGAGGGGGGGGCACTGGTACCCCACCCTCCCATTCCCACCCCTTTCTCTTCTCCTGGTGCTGTGAGGATTTCATGCAGCAGTAAATGAAAAGCAGTCCAGACAGCGTCTGGCTAGTAGTGAGCACACAATATAAACATCAATCGTCATTACAAACACTATTATCACTCTGAGCTACGCTGGGGGGGGGGGGGGGGGGCGGGCAGGAGAAGGGACCCTGACTCAGACCGGAGAAAAAGCTTCAGGGTGAAGATGACTTTTCAGGCAATTTTCAAAGAAGGATGAAAATTCCACCAAGAAGGTGGGGGAGGGAGACGACATTCCAGGAAGAGGACACAGTGACATCAAAAGCCTAGTGACGTCATCGGAAAGTGAAGCTCGCTGGGGGAATCAGTGCATAGCGCCCCCTGTCTGCAGCATTTGGGCAGGAAGTGGGGATGGGGAACTGGGGGCGGGAGGGGGTTTGAGCAGGAAAGTGCTCTCCAAGCCAGCCACCCAGGAGTGTGCCGACAAAGCCTGGGAGGGGCCACTCTGGTCTGGCTTCCGGTCTCAGCTTTTTCACCTCTTCTGAGCTCTTGGTCCCTGGATCCAATTCTCCAGCCACCACGGCCATCTGGCTGTTCAGATCCATCAGAGTCTCTCTCACTTGCTGTTGTGTCCCCCCTGAAATGCTGTTCCCACCATTTCCTCCCCTTTCCCCAAACTTAGGGCAAACGCCATCTGCTCCAGGATGCCTTCCCTGGGTCCCTAGCTAAGGAACGCCACGATCACATAATGTGAGTCATTCCCCTCACTGCACGCCTCCCATTCTGAAACTACCTTGTGCATGTTGTTTACTGGTTTTTCATCTGCCTGACCCCATCAGACTGTCAGCTCTGTGAGGGCTGGGACTTTGTCTCATTCGATACTGTATCCTTAGCACCTAGAGTCCTACCTGGCACTTAGCATGTGCTTAGTAAATGCTTACTAAAGGAAGAACCGAAAGATTTTTAAACAGCAGAGTGAGACAATCTGACTTATGTTTTAAAAAACGGCCCTAGGGGCTCCTGGGTGGCTCAGACGGTTAAGCATCTGACTCTTGATTTGGGCTCAGGTCATGATCTCATGGGTTCCTGAGTTTGAGCCTCCTGTAAAGCCTGCTTGGGATTTCTTCTCTCCCTCTCTCTCTCCCTCTCCTGATTGCGCATGCACTCTCTCTCTCTCTCAAATAAATAAACTTTAAAAGATAAGATAAAATAAAAGACTGCTCTGACTGGGGCGCCTGGCTGGCTCAGTCGGTAGAATATATGACTCTTGATCTTAGGGTGGCAAGTTTGAGTACAGGAAAAAGATTCTGTACTGGACAACTGTACTGGTCCAGGGACTAACGACAGGTCTAGGATTGAGGGGGTGAGAAGTGGTCAGAAATTTAGGAGGGAAGAGGAACAGAATAATGCAACTGAGGGAAAAGAGGGGAGGAAGAAGCAGGGGACTAAGAGAGGAGGAGAGAGTGGGGCACCTGGGTGGCGCAATCGGTTAAGCGTCCGACTTCAGCCAGGTAACGATCTCGCGGTCCGTGAGTTCGAGCCCCGCGTCGGGCTCTGGGCTGATGGCTCAGAGCCTGGAGCCTGTTTCTGATTCTGTGTCTCCCTCTCTCTCTGCCTCTCCCCCGTTCATGCTCTGTCTCTCTCTGTCCCAAAAATAAATAAACGTTGAAAAAAAAAAAAAAAAAAAAGGAGGAGAGAGAGGAGTCCATGACCTTTGGCTGTGAGATGGGCATTGGAGCAGCACGAGGTAGGGGGTGGTGTGGGGAGAACACAGTCACAGGGGGAGGAGTAGACCTGGAAGAAGAGACCAAATTAGTGTCTGAGATGCCTGTTGGACAATCCAGGGATGAGGGCTAGGAGGCAATTATAATAATTACAATTATGGTCATAACAAAATAACTAGCACAGAGCTCTCTGGTTATATTATTCATCACTGATCAACTATTCATTGAGCACTGGGGACACAGCACCCACAGTGACAGACAGTCCTTGCCTTCATGGGGCTGATGTTCTGCTGGAATATATAAAGAATATAAAAAAGAATATATATATTCTTTTTCTTTTCTTTTTTTAAAATAAGCTCTACGCCCAACGTGGGGCCCAAACTCCCCACCCTGAGATCAAGAGTCATAGGCTCCACCGACTGGGCCCGCCAGACACCCCCAGAAATACATAATCTAATGTCAGGTAGTGATAAACCCTCGGGGTGGTCAGGTGGGGATGCGAAATAAAACAAGGCGAGGATTTAGAGAAGGGGAGATCATGTTGGAGAGAGTCTGACGTCCAGGAAGGATTTCATAAATATTTGCTAAAGACTTAATGACAGAAAGTGGATGGTTGATTTACTGAGTGTTTAGGGAATTGATCTAGTTATCCTCAAAAGATTCCAGGAGGTGAGTTCCTTCCGTTATATAGCGGAGAAAACTGAGGTAGAGGGGTATCTTAATGACTCAGAAACGTAGTGATGGAAACCCAACCAAGCGAGGACAGGGAAACACTAGGTGGAAATCCCCCCTCCCCCACCAGCTCAGAGGCCCCCGGAAACGGTCATTTGCCAAGGCGGAGGAGGCAGAGCAGAGCGTATTGACCTATGACGTCATCGGGACGTTAAATAGCGTAACATCACCTGGACGTAGACCCATTTCCCTTCCCGGACAGGTCCTCTGGTACTCCGGGACCTCCTGAATCAGGCCTCTCATTGGTTACTCGCTCCATCAATCTGTTTCATTCTTACAGTCTTCCGCCCCGCCTTCCAGAGACCACCTCTGATAGGCTGACGCGGCCGTCACTTCAAAAAGGTCCGCATTCCTTCCGCCTTTCTCCAGGAGACCGAGGGCGAGAGGGGTGGATCTCAGGCAGCGCCCACCCCTGAGGCTCTGCTTCCGCCTGTAATTGGTTGCCCTGGCTGCCGGTCGCTACGCCACCCGCCTCTTATTGGTCATCCATCCGCCGCTCTGCGCGGCGCCGGCTCCGCCCCCGTCGGGTGTTTGTGGTGGGGCTGCGGAGTCGCCGATCCCGCCGGAAGCGCCAGGACAATGGGGACCCGGGACGACGAGTACGACTACCTATTCAAAGGTGCGGTCGGTGGGACACAAACGGGCGAGGGGACGACGGGGAGGTGGCGGACCGAGGCTGAGCTCCAGACCGCTGGGCCCAGGCCGGAGCCCGGGACTTGGGGCCCGGCGGGTCAGGCAGCCGGGAAGGCCAGGGAAGTCTGGGCTCAGTCAGCTTTGCGGACCGGACCGGCGGCCCAGAGAGGCCTGGGGGCCTTGGATGCGCCGAGGCGGGGCTGGGGCCGAGAGGGGGTGGGGCCCGAAGCGGTGGGAGAGGCCGTTAGGGGCGGGGCCTCCGGGAGCCGGGCCTCCCCAGCGTTTGGCGGGCCGGGCTGGGTGGAAAGCTCCATTCGAGACGGGGGCGGGGCCGCCAGAGGCGGGGCTAGGGCGTGGTGGGCGTGCCCAAGAAGTGGGCTGGGACGGGGCAGGTGGGGGTGGTGCTCTCGCGGAATGGGAGGAGCCAGCCCTGATTGGTAGCAGCATGTCTGGGGGCGGGAAGAGACGGCGTGGTAGGGGTTGAGGTGTGTGGTAGGGGACCCTGGAGTGGGGTGCTGACCCAGAATTGCTTGGAGGGGCGCCTGGCGGGGGGACTGTGTGTGCCAGGCTTGCTGGTTAACCGCAACAATTATCTTTGAGCTCTCAGAACTCTTAATTATCGAAGTACCCGCCCTTTCCCAAGCATTCCCGCTCATGAATTCGTTGCATGAATTCACCCCAGCCCTGTGAAGTCGTCGATATTCTCCAGCCTCTCTCTGTGGACTTGGAAACTGAGACCCAGAGAGAGAGGGCACGTGTTGGAGCAGGATTTGAATCCAGGTCAGCTGTGGGCTTTACCACCTAAGGAGTATATATGGGACTAATAAGCTTATCAGACCACCTCTCCCCACACACGCACACTGGTAGTCCTGCTTTCCGCCAGCCTGCTGGAGGATCGTCCCTGCCCAAGGGACAGAGGGCTCTAGAGCCTCGAGTGAGGCCTCGGCAGATCAGGCAGCCATTGCTGGCCTAGCTCCCTCAGCCCGCAGCCCCAGCTGGGAAGACTCCCGCCATCCACATCGCTGGCGTTGTGCACTGATTTCAGAGTCACTGGCTTCACGGTGCCAACCTGGGCTTTGGCCAGGTCCTGTGCTGTCCGTTCTGGGCTCCCTGGACGACAGTGGTTGCCCTTGATAGCTACCCTGGGGCCCCGTGAGACACCATTGTCCTGCCGCCTGCCGCTTGAGGGTCTGCCTCCCACACCAGCTGTTGGTATCTCCCCCTCGTTGGGCAAGCCTGGAGATCCCTGGGAGTGCAGTCTGTGTCCGTCGCTGACCATTGTGTCTGTGGTCTCCTCTAACACGTTGGGGCTGGGAGCCTGGGGATCTTGGGGCTGTGGAGAGCCAGGTGGAGCGCTCCCTACCTGGGATATCCATGTGGTGAGAGGCTTCTGGGCTGGGGGAGGGCCCATGCAAAGGCCCAGAGTTGGCACACAGCACCGTGGGCCCAAGGAGCTGTGTGCAGGCTGATACGTCACTGGCAGGTGAAGCTGTGTGGTCAGCAAGCATGAGTCCAAGGCCTGACTGAGCCTTGGGGTCTCACGTTAGGGGCCAGGGAAGCTCAATCAGGGCTTTGGGGACTGGCGACAGGTGGACTGGACTCCATCCTGCTGCAGCTGGTGCCCGGAGGCCACTGCTCCCCAGGTCCTGACTGGTCACCCGCCTGGATGGGGACCCCCAGGGCAGGGGGGCGTTTCCCCAGGAGTCACCGCCAGGTTTTGATGGTGCTTTCCCACTTGTTATTTTCAAGCACTTGCTGTTATAAATAACTCAGTTCAGTGTTTTTCCCAGTCATCTTTTGCCCTTTGGGTTATTTCTTTGAAGTACGTTCCCAGAAGCACCGTTACTGGGTCAGGGGCAGTGGGGCGGCTGTGTGCTTCCCGGGACTCAATCTCCAGAGTCTGCTTCCTGGAAACACAGATCTGACTTCTGCGGCAATTGGCAGGGGTGGGGGTGGGGAGGTTGCCTGTCCTGCTTTCCTCCCCCACTGGCCTCCTTTCCTGAGTTGGCAGGTGCCCTGCTGACCTTTCCGAGCAGAGTTAGGAGTGAAAGTCTAACCCACAAGGTCAGTACTTCCCAGACTGCGGTCATCTGAGATCACCTATCCACACGGATGCCTTATTGGAGGTCTCCTCATTGTCTTTTCATGTATCTCTTTAAATCCACTCAGTTTTTCACTCACTTAAACGGGAAAAGGAAACTGGGTGGGTCTGGCACATACAGAAGAAAGGAAAAGAAGCCAGCAGGTAGGCAAGCCACCACTGTCCCATCACTTGCCAGTGACAAGACAGCTGAGACAGAAACATGACTATACTGTCGCCCTGGACCCTCCTAAGACCCCTGTGGCCTGCAGAGGGGCAGGTCTGGGCATTAGACAAGTGCACAAGGTAAGAGTGTACCAGAAGGGGTGACAGGGGCCAACTTTCTTTTTTGTTTGTTTGTTTGTTTGTTTTTTATCAAATGTTTTGCTTCTTTTTGAGAGAGAGAGAGAGAGAGAGAGAGAGAGTGCATGAGCAAAGGAGGGGCAGAGAGAGAATCCCAAGCGGGCTCCATGCCATCTGCACAGAGCCCAACGAGGGGCTTGAACTCACGAACCGTGAGATCATGACCTGAACCAAAACCAAGAGTCAGATGCTTAACCAACTGAGTCACCCAGGCACCCCACAGGGGCCAACTTTCTGACCTCGAGGCTTGCCAGCCCTGCTTCCTGGTCGGAGGGGGCCGTTCAGGAGCGGGGGGGGGGGGGGGCGCCAATGATCCTCCTGCCCCCAACCCTGTGCTCAGCCTCCCCCAGGCTTTAGTCACCTTCTGGCCCTTCCCTTGGCACGGAGAGGCCACACTTTTCACCCGGGACACAGCCTGCCCCTTGTTTAGCCCTCCTGCCACCGCCTTGGTTATGTTGGCAGCCACATCACACGTTAGCTCCCTTGACCTCCAAGACCAAGGCCAATAGAATCCCCCTGGGTGTTTTCCTCACTGCACATTCCCCTCCTCCCGCAGGAGTAAGGTTGTTTATTTGTACCTAATTATAGATCTGCACGTTTATCCTGCTAACATTTTATCCTGTCAGCCATGGGGCTATTTTCCCAGCCTGCAGATCAATCCCTGGGGGCCACCTCTGACCTCTCTTCTGGTAGGCCAGGCTGCGGGGTCCACAGTGGGAGCAGCTATGTCCCCAAGGGCCGCCGAGGACTTCCTAGAGCCCCTGGCCACTCACCTAGCCTGTGAGGATGTGGGTTGAAGTGGGACGCTGCTGAGGTAGCCCAGGACCTTGCCCTCCAGGCTTTGTCTACCCCTGGACCGTCTTCAAGTCCTTTTGGGAAAGGGGTCGAGCAGAGAGTTGCAGCCGGCACCCACAGAACAGGCCAGGCCCCAGTGCTCACCCGCCTCCGCTGAGTGCTTCCGAGGCAGCCTCCTGGCTCTCCAGCCCGGGCAGGCCCCCCACCAGACCCGCTGGTAAGGACCCAAGCGCACCATCTTCCTCCAGTGAGCAGCCTTCCCTGTGTCCTGGCCTTGGGCACCTGTCTGTCATCTACTCTGACGCCCCAGGACATGGCTGTGGCAAGATTGCCCCCAAGCGCCAGTCCCTGGGGCCTGGGATGGTCAGGGCTGGCTTCCTGCAGGAGAGGCAGGGTCCTGTTCTTGCTGGAGTAGGGGACCCAGCTCCCCTACCCCCCCAAATGGCCACTCAGTCCATGAGTGTCCTGAGTGCAGGCTCCAGGGGTGCCGTGCTATCGTGGGGCAGGTCAGAGGACCCTGGGCTTTAAGAGGTGCCAGCTCCTTGTTTTTGCCAACTGGGCTTGCCTGCTCTGCCAGCCAAATGGCATGTCCAGGGAGGCAGTTTCCCTGGCCATCGGTGCCACCAACTTCTGTGGAAATTCTACGGGCTGTGTCCTCAAGGGCCCTTTATTTCCCCCAAGACAGTAGATCACTTGTGCCTTGGACAATGCCGTTCTCATTCCCAGCCTGCACAAGGGGCCAGCCTGGCCACTGCCCCACCGGCCACCTCTCTGCGTTGGGCACCGTGTGCCAGGGACTGTCCAAGCAGCCTGGCCTTCCCGTTGTTCATCTGGGCCGTGGCTGGTGGCTCTCATCCTGCTCTGGCCTCCACTTTCTCACTGGGGGACCCTGGATCAGAAACTTTGTCACTCTGGGTTGAGTGTCCCCAACTGTAGAAGGGGAATGATAATATGAACATTTGTCCCAGGGGTGGCCCTGAGAACACAGTCACAAAGCCTTTAGGGCTGAGCCTGGCCCGAGGTGCTAAGGGGCTTGTTGGCTAGGCCACAGCAGAGTGGGTGGGGCCAAGGGGACTCTAAAGTTGTATAGTTGTGCCAAGGCTGGGAAGGGAGGGAGCACGTAGGGGTGGGGATACAGGGCAGGGCCCAAAAGGCACCCTCTTGGTCATTTCCTGTTCTATTCCTAAGGGTATAAAAATTGTGAGCACACCCCTCCAGCCTTGGCCAGGTCCCCCTGGCCGCGTGGGAAGGAGGGGAGGGCTTGGGGGTGTAGGTGGTGGGCCCCACAGCATGGCTGAGAGCCACGGGCCCATGTCCGTCCCCACTCTTTCCACCTTTCTCTGAAGTCAGCTCGCCATCTTCTGTTGGGCACCCCCAGTGTCACAAGAGAACACTGGCCCTGTTATCACAGGTGCCGTGGGCCAGACCACATGGTGGTTTGAGGGGAGAGGAGAGGCCTGACTTGAGGGGTTTTGAAGGATGAGCAGGAGTTTGCCATGTATTCCAAGAGTCAGGAGGCCTCCCCCCCGCCCCTGAGCTCAGCCCTGGATGCAGAAGACATGGGTTCAAATCCTGATGGACAGCTTTCCAGCCAGGAGGACCTGGGCAAGTCACTGTCTGGTGACCATGGTTGGGAGGTAGGAGCGAGCCTGCGTTAGGCTTGGCATTCTCCCACTTCCTAACCCGTAAAGGTTACATGAGACATGTGTGAGGGGGGTCCAATCAAGGGCTTTCTTAGTACAGACTCATTTAAAAAAAATTTTTTTTTAACATTTATTCATTTTTGAGAGTGAAAGAGACAGAGCATGAACAGGGGAGGGGCAGAGAGAGAGAGGGAGACACAGCATCTGAAGTAGGCTCCAGGCTCTGAGCTGTCAACACAGAGCCCCATGCAGGGCTCGAACCCACAGACTGCGAGATCATGACCTGAGCTGAAGTCAGACGCTTAACCGACCGAGTCATCCCAGTACAGGCTCATTAAACATTCTTCTTGCTCTTAGTGTTCTTGGCTCTAAAGTAGCCGGCCGAGAGAGGGTGCTGGGTCCTGGGTGCCTTGCCTGCCTCCTCACCTGCGGCCTGAGGATGGTAACCTGGGCATCTTCCAGGGGGCAGGGAGGCTGGGACGCTCCACCGGCCGCCTTGGCATCGGTTCATTCTGCAGGCGTGGATCAGGTGCTTCCTGCGTGCTGGGCGCTGCACCAGGCCGGGACCCAGCAGGGAAGGAGACTGTCTGAGGTTCCTGCCCTTGTAGCCCAGTGGGAAAGACTAAATAAATAAGTGAAAGCTGCAGTGTGAGAGAGTGGGAAGAGCTGTGGAGGAAGTCGGGTGGGGCAGGGAGTGGGCTTTTAAGCGGATGGCAGCGAAGGCCTCTTTGGTCGAGTGCCATCAGAGGGACCACACCGAGGAGGCGAGGGCAGACACCAGGCAGGTACCTGGGGAAGAATGGTCCAGGCGAAGTGCAACGTGCCCCTGTATGTCTCCTGGTCCTGGTGAGGAGGCCCGTGTGGCAGGAGCAGAGTGGGCGAGAGGGAGAGAGGGAGGAGGGGAGGGCAGGGAGGGCACGGGGCAGGTCATGCAAGGCTCTGTGGGTGGGCCTGGACTTGGACTTTTACCCCAGGGAGGTGGGCGCCCTGGAAGGCTGTGGGCAGAGGAGGGCGGGGCCTGGCTTGGCAGCTCACGGGCGCCCTCTGGTGGCCTCCAGGAAAACAGCCTGTTGGTAGGAGCGTAACCACCAGGGCTGCGGAGGGACGCGTGTGTTGCGACCAGAGTGGGGGCAGTGACGCCGGTCAGAAGCCGTGGGAATTTGGGCATGCACATATACAACTTTCCACCGAGGAAAAACTTTTAACTGGCTGTGAGTGACCAAGCCTACAGCCCCCGTGACTTTCCACTGGACAGACCCACCCTTGGGTGCCAGAGCCCAAGGCCCCCACTTGTAGTTTCTGCCTGGGGTCTCTGGCCAGACAGCCGCGTACTGTTTCTTCTACGTTGTACGTATAGCCGCGCGTGTGTGTGCGGCACATACACTGTGCACACACAGAGGTGAGACTACCTGGGTCTAAGGACAGCCTCTTGGGCTCAGACTCCTGGACCATGTCATGTGGCCTTGTCACAGAGCCTGGGGCGCCTTGGTCCCTACAGGCAATGCTTCTATGGCTGGGGCAGGAAACTTGGGAAAGAGCGGGATAAAGGCAGAGACTGGAGGGGCCTGCTCTGCCCTCTTCAGGACGACTCTTGCTCTGGATGTCTGCAGAAAGGGCTGACTCTGGGGCCGTGGGGGTGGCGGGCTCTGTCCCCTCCCAGCTGCATCCAGAGGGCACATTCCTGTTCCGCATGAGCCAGCTGTGACTGTGCTGGGGCCCGAATGTGGATTGGCTTGCAGTAGCTCTCCAGAAGGAAGCAGAGGGTGGGCGCGGGGGGTGAGGCTTCCCATTTCCTGTTACTTACAGCTCCAGAGACAGACCCCTGCAGGTAAGAACCCAGGGGAACTGTAGTAACAACCGCTCCCCTGCCTGTCTTAGCACGCTAGATGCTAGCGGGGTTCTGATCCTGCCGTTTCTCCTCGAGTCCCCCCCTTGCAGAAAAAGGCAGCCCAGAGAGGTTAAGTGACTTGCCCAAGGTTGCCCAGCCCTGGAGCTTTCTTGGCCACCGGGCTGCCGTGGAGGTTCAGGGGTTCCGAGTGGGATCCCCACCCTGCCTGCCTGCCTGCCTGCCTGCCAGAATGTCTGGGTCCCTACACCGCAGCTGAGGCAGCTCTGCTCTGAAGAGACCAGAGACGGCAGGGGTGTCGTGCTGTCCGCAGTGGCTGTGCTTCTGGAAGCCCAGAGCCTCTGTTTGCTTCTGCCCCGGGAAACGCGGTGCCTCGGGCTCCGACCGCCCCGATGTCGGTTTCCAAGTTGGCCCCGCACCTGGGACGCCACCGTTCTGTAGGTGGCCGTGGGTGGTGTGTGGGCCTTGGCTCAGGGACGCCGGCCCGCAGAGTCTTACCCGTGTCCCTCCTGCCCCCAAAGTGGTGCTCATTGGGGACTCAGGCGTGGGGAAGAGCAACCTGCTATCACGCTTCACCCGCAACGAGTTCAACCTGGAGAGCAAGAGCACCATCGGCGTGGAGTTTGCCACCCGCAGCATCCAGGTGGACGGCAAGACCATCAAGGCGCAGATCTGGGACACCGCCGGCCAGGAGCGCTACCGTGCCATCACCTCTGCGTGAGCGACAGGGCCGGGGTGATGCAGGCAGCCGTGGGTGGGGGGCCCCTGGGGAGAAGGATGGGTAGGAGTCGCATCGGAGGAGGAGAGAGCGGATCTCTGAGGGCGGGGGGCCCGCGGTGGAGGGACAAGACCCCCAGGAGCTAGGGGATCCTCGGGAAGACCCGTGT
The DNA here is from genome assembly GCF_027475565.1 of Acinonyx jubatus. Lineage (NCBI taxonomy): Eukaryota > Metazoa > Chordata > Mammalia > Carnivora > Felidae > Acinonyx > Acinonyx jubatus. The sequence continues at coordinate 160,165,127 of NC_069383.1, forward strand.
GCCGAGTCTCGGCCACTCTGTGACCCCGGGGCAGGCATGTCCTGCAGTGTCTCTGGCCCCCGGAGTCCCGTGAAGCCCTGCGGTTTTGCTGGGAGCTGGCTGCACGATGAGAGTTGTTATCCCGGACCGGCTTGGGCCCCTGTGGCCGCTCGCCAGCCCTGCCTGCCTTCCCTCAGCTTCCCTCTGCGCTTCAGCTCCCACCTGGTCCCACACCTGTCCTGTCCTCCCACGCGGCTCTTGGTGCTCCCCGGCCACCAGTACCCACTGGGGCTGCCTCTTCCCAGACCTTCCCTGTCAGTCAGCTGCGTCCACCGGACTCCCCCCGCTGGTCACCTTCTCATGTCCTTAATCCCTCGGGATGGGTGTGTGTCCGTCAGCCTCCTTGGTGGTCAGGCCGGCCGAGCCTTTGGTGGGCGCTGGAGCTCTTGCCCAGCAGTGGCCCTTTCCTTCTCCCCTTTTGTGGCCGACCCCAAGGGTGTCTTCTGACTTTGGGTCCCAGACTACTTCCTCTGGTCCCGTATTCCCCAGCTGAACCTGGGGAGTAGAGCCTGAACCTCGGGATACAAGCGTCTCCCGTGAGGCCACCACGGCTGCCCCTCGGGCGGGCCCTGTGCCTCCTGCTCTGTGTGTGGGCTGAGGAATGCCGCCCCCGGAGCCTGGTGCAGGGAACTGGCAGCGGGCTCAGGCTTGGGCCCCGCGTCCTGCCCCACAGCTACTACCGCGGCGCGGTGGGTGCCCTGCTGGTGTATGACATCGCCAAGCACCTGACCTACGAGAACGTGGAGCGCTGGCTGAAGGAGCTGCGGGACCACGCTGACAGCAACATCGTCATCATGCTGGTGGGCAACAAGAGTGACCTGCGCCACCTGCGGGCCGTGCCCACTGACGAGGCTCGTGCCTTTGCAGGTGAGTCACGCTGGGCCGGAGCGGGTGAGGCTGGGGGCTGCCGGGGCTTCCCCCACGGGCCACATTCCCGAAAGGCATGCGACTGAGGCATCGGAGAAGCATCTGGAAGTCAGGCAGCACCCCCACCCCGGCCCCTGCCATCTTCCCTGTCTGTGCCCACGGCCTCAGTGCCAGCTTCCCCTTCCTGATGCGTGGGCATCTCGGTCCTCTCTCTTTGACCCCAACCCTTCTTTCTCCTGGGCCAGGCAAGCAGGGTCCCCGAGAGGGCACAGGACAGCACCCTCCACCACCTCCCCGCTCACCTGGGCATTATTCTTTTTGTTCCAGAAAAGAACAACTTGTCCTTCATTGAGACCTCAGCCTTGGATTCCACCAACGTAGAGGAAGCTTTCAAGAACATCCTCACAGGTGGTCACAGGGCCTGGCTGAAGCCATGGTGGCCCCCCGCGTGCCTGGGGAGGGCGGGCGTGACAGGAGCACCGGCCACTGGGGTTGCAGGCTCCGGAACATAACCTCTGGAGCTTTATTCTTTAAACCTGTGAGTGGGTCTGGACAGAGAACAGACATGGCGTGCTCCATGGCCTCAGGCCAGATCGCGGCCCTGCTGTCACTCAGGACATAGAGACCCTCCGTCCACCCAGCTTCTCCAGGGGGGCCCTCCCTGGCTTCACCAGAGAACAGCCAGCTTGGGCAGCTGCGGAGCAGGCGGCATCAGGGGCGCAGGGCCCTCGGGCTTCTGAGAGTTTATTCCGGGGGGGTTTGGGGGGGGAGCTCTGATCTTACAGGATAAGAGGCCGGGCGTGGGGGAGGGCTATATGTGACCAGATACGGTCTTGCCTTGCTGAGCACACAGCCAGCACTGGGTGAGGGTGGAAACCTCCAGGAGCCCACCCCCTGCCACGGTTCCCCTTGACCTGATGGGGGGGGGGGCACAGTGGGGGCTGTGGGCTCAGCCTGGGGGGGCGGGGGCAAGGCGCGAGGTCTAGATGAGCCTTGCAGGGGGGCGGGGCGCGCAGCGCGCTCACCCCCTGCTCCCCCCACTCCCCCCCCTCCCCACCGCAGAGATCTACCGCATCGTGTCGCAGAAGCAGATTGCAGACCGCGCTGCCCACGACGAGTCCCCCGGCAACAACGTGGTGGACATCAGCGTGCCGCCCACCACCGACGGACAGAAACCCACCAAGCTGCAGTGCTGCCAGAACCTGTGACCGCCCCGCGCCGCCCCGCGCGTGCACGTCCTCGTCCTCCGCCCGCCCCTCCCCCCGCCGTCCTCCCTGCCCTCCCCTCTCCGCCCCCTCCGTGACTGGCTCCTGCCCTCCCATCGAGCTCCGCATGGCTGGCCCGCTGGGCCTGGAAGAACAGGAGTGGGCGGCACCTGCCGGCCCGCTCGCTCGAGGAAAGCCGGAAGCCCCGGTTTCTTCTGGGGCCTCCGTGTGCATCTCGGCGGGGCGGGGCGCATGGGCCAGAAGGATGGGCGCACCGAGCGGGCTTCTCCGGTTTTCCACGGCAGACTCCAGGGAGCGATTGCCTCCCGCCCTCTGTGGCCAGTTGGCCCAGCTGGTCCGCAGTCCCCATCCGGAACCCCCTTCCGGGCTGATGCTCGAAGAGCAAGGCGCCAGGGTGCCGGGGCAGGCGGACACTCTCGGCTCTCGGCACCCCTGTCCCCCCACGCACAGCCAGCACCGGCACACGCCTTCGACCTCTCCCGTGCGTGCGCGACTCCAGCTCCCGCCTGTAGATTTATGCTGGGAGAAGACCCTCCCCCCCTCCCCTCCCCCTCCTTTTGCACGCGGCGCGCTCTCCGGTCCTTCCCTGTGCCCCGCTCTGTCTTGTCTCCCGTCTGGTCCGGAACCTGTTTGCAAGTGAAGCAATATCTCCGTGTTTTGTATATACAACCGCTCTTGTAGCCTTTGGTTTTTTGTTATTGTAGAGAAACACAGATTCTTTATACACTTTGTAAGATTTACGCCAAACCCCAGCTCTCGATCTCTTATTCTCCCTGTGGCCCCTGCACTGTTGCCCCGGATGCCTCATTTCTTCAGCCCGTTACTAAAATGTATACTCCGACTTCCTGTACAGAAACCTGCCGCTGCGCCTTTGTCTTCTTTCTCTCCGCCAGGCGGCCACACCTGGGTCCTCCTCGCTGCCCACGCCCTGCTGCGGGCTGCCTCACCCTGGCCCGGCCCCCCAGGGAGCTAGAAGACCAGGTTGAGGCCCCGCTTGGGACAATGCGGAGGCCCACGAGCTGATCCCAGGGGCCTTGGCCTGGGGGGGCGGGGGTGGGGGGGAGAGGATCGAATCCTCTCTAAGCTGCCCCTGTGGCGGGGGGGGGGGGGGGGGGGCGGGTGGTGTATTAAATTTCCCGGTCCAGGATCCAGGGGTGCCTCCTGGCGGGGGGCGGGGGGGGGGGTCGTGAGCCGTGTCCACTGCCCCCCATTCACAGCCTTGGGGTTGTTCATCCCTGCTGTCCACGGCTGCCTCATCACCTGGGGTCCCCTCAAGGACAGGCAGAGGGGCTGCTCTGGGGAACGTTGGTGGTACCAGAGCCACCCCGGCTCTCCCCATCCCAGACTGACCTTTAAGGAGGGCCGAGTGGGAGGGAGGCAGGTAGCCCAGAGTTCTCTGCCTCTCCCCAGGATCCAGCTTCTCCCCTGGTCCCTGTGGGCAGAGCTGGCCTGAGGACCATTTCCCACTATATAGGAAGTGTGGCTATCCGCCCCCCCCCCCCCCCAGCCCAGGCCTATGTGAACCCCCCAGCCCATCCCTGCACTAGCCACGGGACTCACTGTGGCCCCTCAGGTGAGGGCAGGGGGCTGTTATAGAAGCTCCACCCTCTGGCATGAGGCCCCTTATACCCTTGACCCCTAGAAGAGCCACCAGAGAAGGGGGTCTAGTCTCTCCCAATTTCAGGCTTTGGCCACCTTGCCTGGAGGGCTGAGCAAACCCAGAGAGGCCTTCCAGAAGAGCCCTGAGCCACAGGGAGCCGTTCCTATAGAGTTGGAGTGAGCCAGGGAGCAGCGTGGGCCAAGGCCACCAGTGGGACAGTGCGGGGGAGGGGGGGGATCTGGTGGGGCCACACACTCCAGGGGCCATTCACACAGACCTCGGGGGTGCTGAATCCATTTGGGCAGTGTGGGCATGGGGGAGGGGGGCAGAGAGTGGGTGGGGGCTTCAGGTGGGCCAGGTGAAGTAATGAGGCACCCTGGCGGGTTTCAGGTAGTCCAGAGATCAGATCTTTCCTGAGCCTCTGTGATTGGCCAGGCCGGAGGCACGTACCGGGGAACAAGACTAACCCGACACTGTTCCCTTGGGGGGTCACGCAGTCCAGTGATGCTGTTTCGATGACTCAGATTTCCGTGATTTAATAAGTGCGGCACGTTCACTCAGTGCTAGGTGCTGCTCTTAAGTCTCTCTTTTTTTTGTATGGTAAAATAAACACATTAAATTGGCCATCCTGACCGTTTTTCACCATACAGTTCAGTGGCATTAAGTACATTCAGTGTTGAGCAGCCACCCCCACCATCTGTCTCCAGAACCTTCCATCTCCCCAAACTGTCCCCATGAAACACGGACTCCCCTGCCCCTGCACCACCCTCCCGGCTCCCACCATCTATCTACCTTCTGTCTCTGTGGATGGAACTCCTCTCAGGACCTGGGGACCTCGTGTGAGTGGGATCTTACGGTATGTGTTTCTTTTGTGTCTGACTTATTTCACTGAGCATAAGGCCTTCGAGGTCCGTCCACATCGTAGCAGGTGTTAGAATTCCCTTTTTGACAAAAGGCTGAGTGATAATAGTGCATCGTATGGATATTCATTCCTCTTCCTGTTTGTCCATTCATCCATCGACGGACACCAGAATGGCTTCCACTTGTCGGCCATTGTGGGTAACGCGGCCGTGAACATGGATGTACAGATATGTGTTCGGGTCCCTGCTCTCAATCCTTTCAGGTACATGCCCAGAAATGCAACTGCTTGGGTCCATGGTGATTCTGTGCTTAATTTTGTGAGGAACTTGTGACATAAAAGACAAGAACACTCCAGGGGCGCCCGGGTGGCTCAGTCGGTTGAGCGCCCTACTTCAGCTCAGGTCATGGTATCACACTCCGTGAGTTCGAGCCCCACACCGGGCTCTGTGCTGACAGCTCAGAGCCTGGAGCCCGCTTCCGCTTCTGTGGCTCCCCCCTCTCTCCGCCCGTCCCCTGCTTATGCTCTGTCTCTCTCTGTCTCAAAAATAAAAACATTAAAAAAAAAGACGAGAACATTCCACACAATGTGAGTCTTTGACATGTCATGGTATTCATAATGACCCTAGGAGGTGGGCATAGCTTACTAGCCCTGATTTAGAGATGAGAAACGGAAGCAAGGGACTTGCCCTGGGTCCCACAACTAGTAAGAAGCAAACAACTTTTAACCTCAGAGCTGTTTGTAACCACTAAGCTATGAGACCTCACCCAGTGTTTATTGAGTGCCTACCGGGGCCAGAAAGCCCTAACAAATGGAGAAAATGCCCGAGAGAAAAGACGGGGAAGAATTTTTTTTTTTACATTAAGGAGATTTTATTACAAAATATTTTTGTTTGTTTGTTTGAGAAAGAGAGAGAGCAGGGCGCCTGGGTGGCTCAGTCGGTTAAGCGTCCGGCTTCTGCTCAGGTCACGATCTCGTGGTCTGTGAGTTCAAGCCCCGTGTCGGGCTCTGTGCTGACAGCTCGGAGCCTGGAGCCTGCTTTGGATTCTGTGTCTCCCTCTCTCTCTGCCCCTCCCCCACTCATGCTCTGTCTCTCAAAAATAAACATTAAAAAAATTTTTTTAATAAAAAAGAGAGCAAGCAGGGGAGGGACAGAGGGAGAGAGAGAGAGAGAGAGAGAGAGAGAGAGAATCCCAAGCAGGCTCTGTGCTATCAGCTCAAACTGTGAGATCATGGCCTGAGCTGAAATCAAGACTTGGATGCTTAACCCACTGAGCCACCCAGATGCCCCACAAAAGATTTTAAACACATAAAAGTGGAGAGAATAGTCTAAAGAACCCCTATCAGCCCATCACCCAACTTCAGCCAATCTGGTTTCACCCTATTCTCTTCCTGTGTGCCAATTCCAGACACATTCCAGCCTTAAATATTTCAGTACCTCTCTCTAAAATACAAAGACTTGTGCCTGGGTGGCTAAATTAGTTAAATGTCTGACTCTTGATTTTGGCTCAGTGAGTGATCTCATGGTCATGGGATCCAGCCCTGTGTGAAGTCCCGGGTGGGGCTCTGCACTGGCGGTGTGGAGCCTCTTGGGATCTCTCTCTCTCCTTCTCTCTCTCTCTCTCTCTGACCCTTTCCTGCTCGCATGCATGCACATGCACTCTCTCTCATAAAATAATTAAATTAAATTAAATTAAGTTAAAACTTGTATTGTGGTCACTCCGTCTGAATTTTGCTGGTAGCATCCCTGTGATCTCTCCCTTTTTGTTTTTTAAAAATTTGAGATAAAGTTCACCCAACCTAAACCTCTCCGTTCGAAGCATTTAAAAATGCACATCCAGTGGTTTCGAGTATATGCACAAGGTTGTGCAAACATCATCACACTCTACAACGGAATCGTTTTCACCACTCCACAAAGAAACCCCGTACCCATTAAGCAGTTTCTCCCCATTTCCCCTTCCTTCCCCAGTCTCTGGCAACCACCAATCTGCTTTTTGTCTTTAGGGACCTCTAGGGTGTCATTTAACATGTCCCTTTGTCCCCTGCATTTCCTGTAAATTAATAGATGTGGAGTGTGATCAGATTTGGGACTGGGCACTTCGGAGGTGATGTGGGCACGCGCTAGGAGGCAGATGATGTCAGCATGTCTCATTTGTGGCGCGTGTCTCCTTTGTAGCTGCTGCAAAGTATCGCTTAGGTTCACAATCCATTAGGGTTACAGAATGGCGATATTCGAAATCTAGCCTCCCTCACTTATTTCTAGAATACATCTGTAGAGAGAAGTTTCCCTTCACCTACGTAGTTACCCTGAGGTGTGGATTGTACGGGCCAGCATAAATTCTTCATTCTTTGTCTGCTTTGGAATTTCGTAATTTTCGAGATTTTGGGTACCAACTCAAAGGCTTCCCAAGAAGCCTTCAGTCACTGTTGCGTTGTTTTTGTTTTTGTTTTTTTAGTTAACGTGCATGAATTTAACTCCTTGGTTGGAGCCACGCTTGCAACCAGTGTGCCCAATGGGGGTGGAATTGAGCAGGAGGTATATATCTGGGACTGAGTCTTGACCAGTGCATCTAGGAGTTAGGCTATACATGGGGTGGGGGAGTGTAGAAGAGTAGATGTACTGGGGATCATGAGACATAGGTTTCTCAGTCAGAGCAGGAAGTTAGAAATATGCAAAGTGTCTGGGATAAAGTTTGGTGTTAGATTAGAATTAGAGGGATGGGTGTGCACTCGTGGTTTTAAAGATGGATGGATGGATGGATGGATAGACAGACAGATGATAGACAGGCAGGTAAATGTCTATATAGAGGTACATACACACACGTATGACAATGAGAAAAGTAAGAATTGATAACCACTGTAGTAACAGTGACCACACCTAGCAACCAGCTCTTGGTTTTTAAATGTTGTTCCCCATGAAAACCAGGGCTCCTTGGGAGACATGGTTGCTTCCAGAGCTGGGGCAGGTAAAAATAACAAGAAAATGCCACCTTGGAACATTTTGTTGAGCCCGTATATAAGGAAGTGCTCGAAGACAGAGGTAGAAAAGTTATTTGGCAACCGTAATCTGGTTTTAAAAAAGGCTAACACCTCCATGCCACTCCCTTCTTCCTGCCTTGATTGAGGATATGATGCCTGGAACCCCAGCAGACATCTTCACTACCGTGAGGAACAGACCAAAAAACTCTCAGAGTCGCTGACCCTATTATCATCATTTGACCAAGCCAATGCCGGCAGCCATCCTCCTCCAGAATTCTTTATTTATTTTTTTAAAATAAAACCTTCTTGGGGCGCCTGGGTGGCTCAGTCGGTTAAGCGTCCGACTTCGGCTCAGGTCACGATCTCGCGGTCCGTGAGTTCGAGCCCCGCGTCGGGCTCTGTGCTGACAGCTCAGAGCCCGGAGCCTGTTTCAGATTCTGTGTCTCCCTCTCTCTCTGACCCTTCCCCGTTCATGCTCTGTCTCTCTCTGTCTCAAAAATAAATAAACGTTAAAAAAAATTAAGAGAAAAAAATAAAACCTTCTTTGTCTAAAGTAACGTTAACAACAAAATTAAAAAAAAAATTGGTGTGTCATCAATGGATAATAAATCTAGCGGGTGAAAGTTTGTTGAGGAACCAGATATTTCATTAATTTCAAAGTCTTTTCCCATAAAGCACCATTGACAAGTGCAACATCCTAGCTCAGGCTGGACACCCGGCAGACACGATTTTAAACAGGCTAGCATAATCAGTAATGGAAGAAATCAACATTCTATGCCTCCGGATATATGCACTGAGAACGCTCTATCACTTCTGTAGTTCTTGTTCCAAGTGCCTAAATCGTGACAAAACAGTAGACAAACACAAATTGAGGAACTTTCTGCAAAATAGCCAGCTCATACTCTCCAAAAGCATCAAGGTCATGACAGACAAAGATTGAAGAATTGTTACCGAATGAAGGACACTAAAATTAGAAAAATACAGTGTATGATCTGGAATAGATGCTGCAGCTTTAAAGGACCTTGTGGGAAGGGTGCCTGAGTGGCTCAGTCGGTTAGGCGTCCTACTCTTGGTTTTGGCTCAGGTCATGATCCCAGGGTTGTGGGATCGAGCCCTGTGTTGGGCTGTATATTGAGCATGGAGCCTGCTTAAGATTTTCTTTCCCCTTTGTCTCGTAGACACACACACACAAACAAACTTTTGGGACTTTATTGGAAACTTTGAATGGGATTTGGGAATTACATGGTACTCTTGGATCAGTATTAACTTCCTGCTTTTGAAGGTGGTACTCTGTTTATGTGGAAGAGTGTGCTTATACTTGAGAAATATACACTGAAAGGGTGCCTGGCTGGCTCAGTCCACAGAGCATGAGACTCTCAATCTTGGGGTCATGAATTTAAGCCCCACATTGGTGTAGAGATTACTAAAAACAAAACAAAACAAAAACAAAAAAACAGACGAGAAAAAATATATTAAAAAAAATAAAAGATTCAGAAATGTTAACAAGTGAAGAATCCGGGCAAATATTTGTAGGAGCTCTGTAACTTTCACTTCTGCAATTTTTATGTACATTTGACTTTTTTATTTTGAAGTAAACTCTGTGCCCAATGTGGGGCTTGAAGTCATGACCCCCCAGATCAAGAGCCACATGCTCTACAGACTGAGCCAGCAAGGTGCCCCAACGCTATTTTGAGATAAGAATTTTTAAAACCCCAGTGAATGGATTTAAACATTTGACCTGTTTTGATCAACTGCAACCATTCCCCTTATTGCAGGGCAAATAATCCCATTTGTGGCCAGTGAGAGCGTCTTAGTTGGGCTCCCACTGACATTGCCTCACTAGGTAATGTCTTTGATAATGCCTGTGCTTTCTGGTATACCAGAATTCATCTTGTACATTCCCTTCTTCAGACCCAGAATCAGATATTTGCCTAGGTTCCCTGGCTCATTCAATTGGAAATGGTATTTAGAGACCATGATCTGGGCTTAAGGAGTGCTCATTGCAACAAAGTCAGTCTTTGTTTCAGAACTCCTCAAGTGGACAGAGCTAGGAAATGTATTTTTTTAATGTTATTTATTTATTTTGAGAGAGAGACAGAGACAGAGACAGAGACAGAGACAACGTGAGCAGAGGAGGGGCAGAGAGAAAGAATCCCAAGCAGGCTCCGAGCTATCAGTGCAGAGCCCCACGTGGGGCTTGATCTCGCCAACTGTGAGATAATGGTCTGAGCTGAAATCAAGAGTCGGGCAATCAACCGACCAAAGAAACGTTTTCTTTTTATATAAGTAAAATGTATCACAACACTCTCAATTCAAATTCAAGGCTGCAGGGTTTTTATTAATGTAATCAACTTTATATTCCCTACTTCCTTCACTCCCTCTGAAAATCCCAGTCCTTGACATCAGCGTAAGTACTCCTTTGCTTTCACTTTATCCCAAACTAAATATGCCACAAGTTCAGAATAACAATTGCAACATTACCATCAACCATATAGTAGTGGTATGCAGACAAACAGTCCTGGTCTCAAGTCAGTAGGAGTTCATCTCCGTGTCATTTGGTACCAACTGGATACAGGGTTTCCTTTGTTTTATTTTTGTTTTGAGGGCTATCTTTAGCTTTAAATTTTGTTTTATAATTATGTAAAATTTTTACGTGGTTGTAAAACCAAATATATAAGACAAGGTATATTTTTTAAGAGTCTAACTTGTATCTTTGTCCCCTTCCTCCTACCTCTTCCCCTCTAACCTTTTAAACAATGTTACGATTTATCTTTTCACTTTGGAAAAATAAAGCCAGTACAACACAACAGAATGTAACTGAGGTCATTGAACTGGCCTGTGTATTCCACAAAGATAGGGCAGGAGAGGAAGGAAATACTGAGGCAATTCCCCATCCTACCTCAGCTCTTTGCATGTGCTTGAACTCTCTGCCTCGGATTCTTCCTCCCTCTCTTCTCCTAGTTCACCTCTACTCCTAGTTTTCAGTTCAATTGCTTCTTTTTCAAGGAAATATTTTTGGACTTTCCAAATTATTCCATGATATGCCCCCTCTCACTTGGCAGAATTTATTGCTTTTATAATTAATAATTAACTATACAATTGGTTGTTTAATTCCCTGGATTAAGGTCCGTGAAGGCAACAGTATTTGTCTTACTCAACCTTGTGTCCTCAGCGCCGAGGACAGTGCCTGGCACATAACAGGCCCTCTTATTGATGTTTATTGCATCCAGGGAATGAACCTATTGCATGAGGGAATGAATAAGTGAATGATGAGTACATGACCTTGGCCTTAGGCTCTTCCATGGCCCCCTATCCTCTCTGGGCTGCTTTCCCTCTGTAAAGTGTGATCATTCGGTTCCTCTCACTTTCTCTCCCAGAATTAATGAGAAACATAAGGGAGGTGATGAACACTTACAAATCCCTTTGCTATGAGTCACGTTCATTTCTGTAACGGTTTTATTTATTAGCTGGCACCGGTCGACGGCAGATGGCGCCACCAACCCCGCTCGTGCCCCCTGCCAAGATGGGGCGGGGAGAGGGCTGGGGGTGGAGCCGGGACTGGGGGGGCGGAGCTAGGACGCGGCAGGGGCGGAGCCAGCAGCCGCGGCGCCGCGGGGCCCGTGCGGCCCAGGACGTCCCCGTCGCCCCCGGCCCCGCCTCCTAGGGCGGGACGTGCACGGCGATTGGCTCATGCGGGCGAGAGGCGGTCGCCATTGGTCCGCCGCACCGTCGGCTCGGCGGGCGGTGTCCGGACGCAGGTGCCGGCCCGAGCGAAGCTAGCGGCGCTGAGGGGACCGGCCGGGCCGGGATCAGGGCCGGGGCTAGCGAAGGGGCCTGCGCGGCCGCCCGGCCCGGCCGCGGATCAGGTAGGCACGGGCGGGCGGGTGGGGCCGGGGGGCGCGGGTCCGCGGGGTGGCCCCGGGTTCGAGGCCCGAGCCTGGCTCCCGAGCGGGACGATCAGGCTCAGACTCTTCGGCCTCCGCCTTCCCTGGAACGAGGGGATCGCAGTTCCGGTCTCGGGGTCGGCGTGAGGTCCCTGAGGCCCGGCACACAGTAGGTGCCTCTCCGCGCCTCGATTTTCCCGTCTGTGAAACCGGGTCATCCCAGCGCCAACCTAATGGGGGCTTGTTAGGAGAATTCAGAAGGTGGTGGATGAGGAAAGAGCCCTGCACACAGTAGGCGGTCACTAAGTGCCTTCCCCAACCTCCTTCTCAGGGGGGCTCTGCCTGGAAAATAGTAAATATTGTAATAACCCAGGCACTGGATACAAAGGACTTGCTTAGCAGAGTGCCTGGCTGTTAGGGGATGCTCAAAACAAGGTGGTCAGAATTGATATGATTAGCTCATTTAATCCTCCAGGGACCATAAGAGGTCGAAGTACTAGAAACGTTCCCTGTTATACAGATGAAGAAGTTGAGGCTCAGAGAAGGCAAGTCCTTTCCCTTGGGGCCATACAGCAAATGAGGGCAGAGCAGGGAGTAAACCCTTCTTAATAATTATGCGTGTAGGAGCTGGGTATCATTATGACCCCCATTTTACAGATGAGAAAACTGAGGCCCAGAGAGTGAAGCAGTTTGCCCGAGTTGACACCGTAGGGAGTTAGGGGCCCTCTGATTCCTCTTCCTTTAGTTTCTTGCTCTCGGGAAAAGAAGGCTGGGCAGGTTGCAATGCCCCAGCACCACCCCAGATGGGCCCAGACGCTTCTCTGGAGGAATTGAGCCTGGGGGCTCCTTCTCAAGAAGTTTTCTCAGCAAACAGTCTACCAGCTTCTTCGACTTATTTGTCAGAAGAGAAGGATGGGGCCCAGAGAGGCAGAGTGGCCTGTCCCAGGACACACAGCATCAGTGACGGAGTCAAGACTTAAAAGAATCCAGGTCTTTTGAGCCCCAGACGCACTCACTGGATTAAATTCGAATCTTGGTACTGTTCCTTCTTACCTGTGTGACCTTGGGCCAAGTAGCTGCCCCTCTCTGAGCCTCAGTCTCCTCACTTGTCAAATGGGGGTAATTATTAGACTTCTGTCGTATGTTTGTTGGAAAGACTCAGTGAAATCTATCCCCCAGGCACTGGGCCAAGTTCGCTTGGGACGTTGGCCCAGCAGCCTCCGAGCTGAGTCGAGCCTTGAGTTTTGGCCCCTTCCAAGCCCGGGCCTCTATGGTTTGCACAAACCTCTAGCCTCTAACCATCTCTGATTCCCACCATGGGCGTTGGCGGACCAAGGTATGGGGGTCACGAGGGCTGATTCTCCCCACCGATTGGGGGGCTGAGAAATTAATGCAGCAACTTTGTGCCAGACCCAGGGCAGGCGCTGGGGACAGTGGGGTGCATGTCAGACTGGGTCCCCCCTTCCCAGAACTCACTGAAGGACGGAAGGCAGATGTGGGTCCACAGGTAGATGAAGAAATAAATAAGAACGCTTCAGAGAGGGCCACATTCGACGAGCTCAGTAATATGGATGCCGGTGGCCCTTCGGCCAGGGAGTTAGGGAAGGCCTCTCCAGGGAGGCGACCTTTGAAGGGGACACTTAACAGCAGCTATTTGGAGTTCAGTGAGCTTCTCAGTACGCCCCGTATGGTAGGCCCTCCACGGAGCTACTGTCGGAATTTGGGTGATTTTCAGGCCTTGCTTTAGCGGATTTCCTGATGACCTTTAACCCCCAATAGTAACTGAAATGCAGAACTTGACATCCAGGAGCCATGCTGGTTCTTGTAATGCCCAATCACTTGTAGGAATGTTAAGGCCGATGCCTGGGGCAGGGCTGGAAGAACGGATTCCCCTCTGTGTGCATTCTCTCGGACAGCCCGGAGGCCTCCCTGTCGACCTCTGAGCCGGACGGAGGTTCTGGTTGTAGGCACCCGGGAGGGACAGGAGCCTACACCACAGGACGACACGACGGCCCTCCCTCCGCTGCCCTGAGGATGTTATCTAGGTCACACAGCCTTCCTCCCGCTCCTCCTGCTTCTGGGCTGATACTTGCTTATCTGGCCGGCAGTGGCCCAAGTGTGGAGGCCCCAGAAGGGCGTGATGGGCTAGGAGGGCTCCATCGGCCACTGCTTCTCCTCGAGGACACAGGCGTGGCTCGGGGCAGCCGCCCTGGTGGGGACAGAGGCCTGCCGTAGCTCTCCCCAGCCTGGGCCATTTTCCCAATGGCTTGAGGTACCAAGGAGGTATCCGATGATGCACCTTCCCGGTCTGTGGGGCCGGGTTTCCAGCCCAGTTCTGCCCAACTCAAAGGCAGGCTCACCTGCTCTGAGCCAAGCCCCAGAAATCCAGTCCATGGAGGACAAGCGTCTATGTGCTTGGTGGGCATGGTTCCAGCCCGAGGAAGCACCAAGCACGGGGCCAGCCACACACCAGGCACTCTAACTGTGAGGTGCTGTTACCGTGTCTAGAGAGGTGATTGGCCTTGAGGGCTGGACCTGGCTGACTTTTCTCAGGGGAGTCAGAGATAATATAACCGAGCCCCTGTCGTGCGCCAGGGCAAGTGGCATCTCCTTGAATCCTCACAGCCCCCCGACAGAGCCCCATTTTACGGATTGGGCAACTAAGGCTCAGAGAGCTGGACTGAAGCCCCGCTCAATGTTTGGCTCGAAAACCTTTCCCTTAACTTCCCTGCCGGGCCTCTCCCCAGGCTCTTGGGACCATGGGCCTCGGGCCCTGAGGACGCAGGGCTCCCTGTGGCCATGACGACTGGTGACTGCTGCCACCTCCCTGGCTCCCTGTGTGACTGCTCTGGCAGCCCTGCCTTCTCCAAGGTCGTGGAGGCCACTGGCCTCGGGCCACCTCAGTATGTGGCGCAGGTGACTTCAAGGGACGGCCGGCTCCTCTCAACCGTGATCCGAGCCTTAGACACGTCAAGGTGAGTGGTGACCGAGCAGGTGTCTTTGCCTGGGCCAAGCGATTTCCTCCCAGCCTGGGGTCAGAATCATCTAGAGGGAACAGGTGGGCAGAGAGCGGGGGCCCCCCGATCATAACCGCCATGTGGAAGCAGAGGCCCAGGCTGGCCAGGTCTGGTTTCTGGTTCTTCAGGAAAAGTGGAAATTCCAGATTGTCAGCTGACGTCTGAAGATTAGACGTCCGTGGGTGAGTAGCTCAGATTTTGGAGAGGCGTTACATAGAAGTGGCTAGCAGGGCAGGCCGGGCTCAGATCCTGCTGCCAGCCTGTCTCCCTCGGGGACCCGGGACAGGTCACTCTACCCTCGTCTCCGAGATGGGGACACCTTCCCCATTGCATTGTTCTGAGAGGTCGTTGCCATGGTTCACATAAAGCGTCTGCGCGCGGGTCTGCCAATGTGTATGTGTTCGATAAAAGGATTTAAGCCTCGGTGCCGGCTTTCCAGACGCATATGTGAGCTGACCCTGCCTGGTTTGCCAACTTGTCATCATTCCCAAGGAAAAGCGTCTGAAGTAAACCCCACACAAATTCAAATCCATTTAGTTTAATTTAATTAATTGGTTTATTCATTCGTTTATTTATTTTAAAAGGAGATAGAAGTTTATTGAATACGCCACAAGGGAGCAGTGGGTAGGACAGCAAAGGAGAGAGTGTCTGCCTCGAATCCATTTTAACTCAAGAAAATTCTTTTTAATGTTTATTTATTTTTGAGAGAGAGAGAGAGAGAGAGAGAGAGAGACAGAACATGAGCAGGGAAGGGACAGAGAGAGAGGGAGACACAGAATCCCAACCAATCTCCAGGATCTGAGCTGTCAGCATAGAGCCCGACATGGGGCTCAAACTCATGAACCTCAAGATCATGACCTGAGCCAAAATCAGACACTTCACCGACTGAGCCAGCCACCCCATTTTAACTCATTTAGATTAAAAATAGCTGAGCAGTTGGCTAGGGAAACAAAAGTCTAAATGACATCTTTTTCTTAGCAAGGTTTAATTCATATGTGTTCTTCTAGTCCTTTTAAAGTTTATTTATTTT
Organism: Acinonyx jubatus; assembly: GCF_027475565.1. Taxonomy (NCBI): domain Eukaryota; kingdom Metazoa; phylum Chordata; class Mammalia; order Carnivora; family Felidae; genus Acinonyx; species Acinonyx jubatus. Next base: position 160,180,628 of record NC_069383.1, read on the forward strand.
GAGAGAGAGCGAGAGTGGGGGGGGGGAGACTGTGGAGAGAGGGAACCCCAAGAAGGCTCCGTATTGTCAGTGTGGAGCTGATTCGGGGCTTGATCTCAGGATCTGTGAGATCATGACCTGAGCCAAAATCAAGAGTCAGATGCTCAACCGACTGAGCCACTCAGGTGCCCCTCCAATTTTTTTATTGTGGTAAAAAATATATATATGTGTATATATATAATATAAAATATGCCATTGTAATACTTTTTATTTTATTTTATTATTTTTTTAACTTTTTTGTTGTTGTTTTAATTTTAGTGAGAAAGAGCACTTGAGAGGGGGAGAGGTGGAGAGGGGCAGGGGAAGAGAGAGAGAGAATCTCAAGCAGGCTCCACGCTCTGTGTGGAGGGCTTGATCCCACGACCCTGGGATCATGACCTGAGCCGAAATCAAGAGTCGGATGCTCGACTGACTGAGCCACCCAGGTGCCCAGCCTTGAAACACTTTACCAAAAAAAAAATTTTTTTTAACGTTTATTTTATTTTTGAGAGAGAGACACAGAGCGTGAGTGGGGGGAGGGACAGAGAGAGAGGGAGACCCAGAATCCGAAGCAGGCTCCAGGCTCCGAGCTGTCAGCACAGAGCCTGATGAGGGGCTCGAACTCATGAACCACGAGATCATGACCTGAGCCGAAGCTGGACGCTTAACTGACTGAGCCCCCCGGGCGCCCCAGAAACAGTCGAGTTCAGTGGCGTTAGGCACACTCACAGGTGTACCGCCATCCCCACCATCCATCTCCAGAACTTTCTCATCTTCCCAAACTGAACCTCTGTCCCCATGACACCCTGCCTGGCACCTGCCATCTACTTTCTCTGTGAACTTGACTCCTCCAGGGAGGTCATCTAAATGCATTCGTACAGTAGTTTTTCCGGTGACTGGCTCGTTTCACTGAACTCAGTGTTTTCCATACTCATCCGTGTCGTAGGGTGTGTCAGAATTAATTCATAAGTCATTCATTCAAACCTAAAAAGAAGCAGATGGGAGCCTCACAGTGCTTTGGAGGAGGCTCACTGCCATTCACCCTCCAAGTCTCCGCCTGACGTCACTTCCTGAGGAAGCCTTACCTGAGCCCAGATGATGTGGAGAGTGCCCTGGGCGTCCTCCAGGGCGTGGGTTTTTATGTCTGCATCTCCACAAGCCCCCTTGAAGGCAGGACAGAGTCTGTGCTGGTCAAGCCAGGCTGGGGGCTGGGGACATTTGGTGGGGTTGGGGGCCTAGGAAAAGGCTGACCAAAGCTGGGGGCTCCCTCCGTGGGGTTTCTGAGAGGCACAGAGTGCCTCCCTCACCCCACCCTCCCTCCTGACGCCTGGGAAGACCGAGACCCAGAGGGAGGCGGGCACCTGCCAGTGTCACTGAGCGTTGCCGAGGCCTGAACCCAGGACTCCTGCTTGGGTTGGGGGAGCAGGGGGAGAAGCTGGTTCGGTCCCGCCAGCCAGTCCTGCGGTCCGCATAGGTGGGGCAAGCGACAGGCAGCAAAGAGTCCCTCTGTGACCTCGCTAATGGTCAGGAGACCACTTGTCCCTCTTGATCTGCCCCTTGGCCTCTCTGCTCATAGCTTCTCCCCTCTGATTTTGTTTTTGTTTTTTTTTTGCTTTTTTTTTTTTTTTTAAGTCATCTCCACACCCAGCACGGGGCTCGAACTGACGACCCTGAGATCAAGAGTTGCACGCATGCTCCACCAACTGAGCCAGCCAGGCACCCCTCCCCTTTGATGTTTGATACAGCTCAGCCCAAGCCCGCCCGGGCCGAAGACCAGGGCACAGCCACCTTCCCAGAGAGGAGGCTGCTGTTTGTCTAAAGGGCTTTTATCATCCTGAGCCTTTGGCCCTCTGCCCAGCAGTCTGTGAGCAAGCCCAGGCCCTTCTCGAAGCTTCCCAGAGCATTTCCCCAGCCCTTCCTCCTAGCCATCCCCTGCCGTCTCTTCCGCATGGCTTCTGCCTGCTTCCCTGCTCATTCTCTCCCTTCTCTTGCTCTTGGCATGTGCTCTGGGCAGCCCCACTGAGGCCCCCCCCCCCCCCCCGCCACTCCCCCAGTCCGTTCCCTTGTCATCTGTGTCACATGTGTTCTTTTTCTGCCAGGACTTCATGAGCAAGGCCCATTTCTCTTGCCCTGCCATCCGGAACAGGCAGTGTAGCTGCTCAGGGTGCACGGGCCCTGGAGCTCAAACAGGTCCAGGACGTCCTGGGAATTAATTCCTGAAAAACCCCCACTTCACGGGCTGCTGGCTGTGTGAGTTCCCACAAGCGGGGTCACCCCGCGGTGCCTCAGTTTCCCCATCTGTGAAAGGAGGGCAAAACCAGCACCGTCCTCACGGGCTCCCCACGAGACTAGCAGATTGGCCCATGCGCTGTGCTTGGAATACCTCACAGTCCGTAATAAGCCCTCTGTGATAAAGCAGGTTTCATTTTGTGTTGTCTCCTCCAAACTGGCTCTTCCAAAATAGGGTTCCCCGGGACAGACCCCCCCCCCCCACCTGACATGGCTCTCTTCCTCAAGGTTCTCGTCCCTTGCACTTCCTGGAGTTGGTTTTTCCAGAGCAGGGATTCCTTTTCCTGTTAACTCTGGGCAAGGGGAGTGTGGGGTCAGGGTGGAGCCGGGCACGGCCTTTTGACATCGTCGGGGAAGGCAGCTGCCGGGCACAGGATTGATGAGAAAGTAGCCATGAGGGTCCACTCGGGGTTTCAGCTTCAAGGCAGCCAGGCTCTGCCCCCCCAGCAGGAGACACCGAGCAAAGGATAAAAAACAGTTTCTGAGGGGAAACTGGTGTTCTCTGGAAAACAGCCTCCCTGCTCCGCCTCCTTCGTGTGTTCCTGCAGTCCTGTCTCTCGGCAGAAATGTCTGGAAAACAATGACTCATGTGCTGGACAACCTCTGCGCCCACCAAGGCCACACCCCCGGTCCCGAGCTGCCCCAGGAAGGCCCCAGTATCCCCAGAGACCAGGCTGGCGCTGAGACTTCCCCGAAGTGGCGTCTTCTGAGCCCAGGACACGTGTCTGTCTTCTGAGCCCAGGACACGGGAGCAGGGGAACCACTCTCCCTGGATACACAGGTTTCTCAGGTAGCATGGTCTTCAGGCGTGGCTCGATCCAGAGCCTCCGATGGTGTCTTTGAGAGAGTAGGGTCTTTCCTGTTGCCCGGCTCAGCTTTCCTCTGCTTGGCATCATTCACAGACTCCACGTGGAGACCAGACTGCTGCCAGCCGCTCCAGACTTACATCAGCCTGGCTGTCTATAGCTGGGAGTTTAGGGGCGACAAAAAAAAAAAAAAAAAGAAAAAAGAATTTCAGGAATTAATCCCCAGTGACTCTGATTGCATCACACATGCCGTTCCCTGAATCAGTCCCAACGACCAGGGGTGTGTGGTGTTCTAACTGGTGAGGCCTGAGGTCATCGGGGCTGTTGTCAGCTCTGTTCCAGTCCCGGAGGACCAAGAGTCGAGAGTGGGTTGGTTGCTTCGGACAATTAGGAGAATATTGGCAGGAGAAGGAGGCTGGACGCGTAGGAGCAAGAGGGCTCACCTTGGGGCTAAAAACGTGCCACAGGAACCCCGGGGAGGGAGCACATCGCCACACCTCTGGGAATCCGGGAAGGCTTTACAAAGGAAAGGAGTTTGGAGCTGGGCGTTGAAGGATGAGTAGGAGTTTGCCGAGCGGCAGGAGAGGGGCAACCCAGCTCGTGATCCAGTGGGTAGTGAAGCAGGCATAGGCAGGCAGCTTGCTCACGTGCCTTATCTCTGTGTCTAGTGATGGTCCCTTCTGCCGGATCTGCCATGAGGGAGCCAACGGGGAGAGCCTGCTGTCTCCCTGTGGCTGTACTGGCACGCTGGGCGCCGTGCACAAGAGCTGCCTGGAGAGGTGGCTCTCCTCGTCCAACACCAGCTACTGCGAGCTGTGCCACACGGAGTTTGCCGTGGAGAAGCGGCCCCGGCCCCTCACAGAGGTATGCTTGCGAGCCTGAGGTTGGAGTGGGCAGAGGGAAGGCAGGCAGGCATGGGGCCGGAGGAGGGAGCTGCATGGGAAGATCCTCCTCTATGGGATGGACCTCCCTTCTGCCCCCTGCCCCCACGGTGGATTCAGCTGATGGGGGTGGGGAACCCTGTGCCCCCTCCCTCATTTGGTCACCCCTGAAGCTGAGACCTGAAGAATGAAGAGCCGGTGATGCCCAGGCACCCGGCCTGGGGAAGGGCAGTCCTGGCAGAGGGCACAGCAAGTGCCAAGGCCCTGGGGCCAGGACGAGTTTGCTGTTCGTGGGGAAGCCTAGGCGGCTGGAGTGAAGCGAGGTACAGGAGGAGGATAGTGACCTGGAAGGAGGTGGCGGCAGCCATTCCGGGCTTAGTGGGCTGTGCCCAGGAGCTTAGACTGCAGCGTGAGTGTCACGGGTCGGGACTGAGATGAGCACTGTCGGACACGGTGGCTGCCACACTGCTCCCCAGAGTACCGCTGGCCGCATGGATGCCCTCGGGCTCCTCTGGGCTTGGCTTGGAAGGGGGCAGCAGAGCGCTGCAGAGTGAGGTCTCTGGGCTCCTGCAAAGGCCCCTGGCCCCACCTGGGAGCTGGGCTCTTAGGAGAACACTAGGTGGGGGAGGCAGCCCCTGCCTGCCCTGCCCCCCGCCCCCTCACTCTTGTGCTCCAGCCACGTGGGCCTCCTCCCTGCTGTACCTCGTCCAGGCCGCAGGCTCCGACATCAGGGCCTCTGCATTTGCTGTTCTGCGGCCTGGGGCCCCGTCTCCCCCATTCTTCACACGGCTGCTTCCGCTCATGGGGTCAGCTCACTGTCGCCTCCTCAGCAAGGTCATCCCCTCCCTGGCCATCCACCCCGTTTCATCCCTCCCGCACCAGCCCAGAAGCTCTGGGAAGGTGGGGACCTTCCTGTTCCATGCACCAGAACCACCACGAGCGAAGCCCGTTTCTCTTGCCCCTTCATCTGTGGTGGGCAGTGTAGCGTAGCGGCCAAGGGCATGCAGGCCCTGGGGCAAGACTTCCTGGGGTCCGGTTCTGGCTTTGTGGGTGACTAGCTGCGTGAGTTTGCACAGATGAGTCAGTCCCCCTGTGCCCCCAGTTTCCCCCTGCCTGTACAGTGTCTCGTCGTACGCAGGCTCAGTAAGTGTATGGAGGAAGGGAAGGGCAGAGGGAGGCGCCAGGCAGGGGGCTGGTCCCGCAGGCCCCACCAGTCGAGATGGGCCTGGACCCCATCCCCAGGCTGGGACTGGTGGGGCCGCCGCGTGTAGCCCGCCTCGGCAGCTCGTTCCCCCACCCCCGCAGTGGCTGAAGGACCCGGGGCCTCGGACGGAGAAGCGGACGCTGTGCTGTGACATGCTGTGCTTCCTGTTCATCACGCCCCTGGCTGCCATCTCGGGCTGGCTGTGCCTGCGCGGGGCCCAGGACCACCTCCGGCTCCACAGCCGGCTCGAGGCCGTGGGGCTCATCGCGCTCACCATCGCCCTGTTCACCATCTACGTCCTCTGGACGCTGGTGAGTGCTGCCAGCCGGAGAGCAGGCATCTGGGGGGCTGCGGCTCAGAGCAGTCAGGCCAGGGGTTTGGTCAATGGCTCGGGGGCCTCCCTGCCCGCCTCTGCCTCTGCCTCTGCCTCTGCCTTTGCCTCTGCCTCTGCCTCTGCCTCTGCCTGGGTGGGAGCAATCCCAGCATCTCGTGGCGCTCCGGATTCCGAGCCCAACCAAGGTCCAGGAAAGCCACAAGTCAAGTGTGAGCCTCCACTGCAAGGAGGTGAGGGCACCTGATCGGCTCTGTTGTGTGCAAGCCCTGCCATACACGAGCACAACAAGACTGGCTGGGGTTAGGGGAAAGGGAGGCTGGGAGGGTGAGAGGGAGAGCAAGACCAGAAGACTGGGAGAGAAAGAGCAGGAGAATGAGAGAGATAGACAGGAACAGGCTTCCAGCAGCCATGAGGACCCTCACTCAGAGAGGATCTCTGGTCTTCCCTCTTAAGTATGACCACTTGTGTCTAGGTGTGGGGGCATCCCCCCCCCTCCCGCAAACACTGTTTTCCATGGCATCCACTTGCATTTTTTTTAAACATACAAATAGTATGAAACCATAGGTATTGCTTTGCAGTCTGCTTGTTTTCACTTTGCTAACGTCCTTTAAAAAAGAAAGGCAGCTGCCCAACAGGGATTCATGGTCTGGATGTACCGTATTTATTGAACTAATCCCTTTTAATGGACACTGGATGCTTTCCAATCTGTTTTTCTCCCCCCTTCCTTCCTTCCTTCCTTCTGTCCTTCCTCCTCCTTTTTTTTTTTTTTTTCTTTTTCTTTTTGCTGTTACCAGCAGTGTTGCTTTGGGCACCTCGTGTACAAATGCTTCTCAGAACTTGCTTGATCAAAGACTGTGAACCGTTGACATTGGTTTAAAAAAAATGTTTATAGACTCTATTTATGTATTAGGGCAGCTTTAGGTTCACAGCAAAATTGAGCAGAATATGCAGAGAGTTCTCGGATATCCTCATCCCCATACACCGCCTCCCCTGCTATCAACATGGCACCAGAGACGACAGGCCGTTTGTCGCAAGAGATGAACCTATATTGACACATCATTCTCATCCAAAGCCCACGGATTACATTAGACTTCATACTTTGAGCTGTACATTCATTCTATGGGGTTTGGACAGATGTGTAGTAAATGCATCTATCATTATAGCGTATGTTATATACAGTAGTTATATGCAGTAGTTACATAGTTATAACGTACGCACAGAGTAGTTATAAACAGTAGTTGTATACGTTACAGTGTGTGTATAGTTTCGCTGCTCTTAAAAATCCTCTGTGCTCCGCCTGTTCATTCCTCCCTTCCCTCAACTCCTGGCACCACTGATCCTTTCACTGTCTCCGTAGATTCTTCTTTCCAGAACGTCATAGAGTTGGAATCCTACAGCGCGTAGCCCTTCAGACTGGTTCCTTTCACTTCGTAGTATGCATTTAAGGTTTCTCCGTGTCTTTTCATGGCTGGAGAGCTCATTTCTTTTTAGCGCCGAGTAATATTCCCTTGTCCGGATGCCCCCCAGTTTCTTTGTCCACTCACTTACTGAAGGACGTCTTGATGGCTTCCGAGTTTTGGCGACTGTATGACCCACTGACATTTAATCCCTTCCGAGAGACTGTACCACTTGGGTCCCATCCTGAGAGAAACAGAAAGGGAGCTCCTTGCTCCCTGCTGCAGGGCCCTGCATTTTTGCAGGGGTCCAGAAGGTCAGTGGGGAGCTTTCCCAGGAGAGTGAATGGGTGTATGTACACAGTCTGTATGAGAAACATATGGACACTGTCCCTGCTTCTGGAAGCATGAGCTCAGCCCCGGTTTGGGCCAAAGCAGGTGCCCCAGGGGCTCAGTGTTCCTCCCTTGGGGGGGTGGACACCAGCCGGCCGGCATTCCCAACCAGCCCCCCAACACTGCCCTGTAGGTCTCCTTCCGCTACCATTGCCAGCTGTATTCCGAGTGGAGAAGGACCAACCAGAAAGTTCGCCTGAAGATCCGGGATGCAGACGGCTCTGAGGGCACCCCGCACTCCTCGCTGGCAGCTGGACTCCTGAAGAAGGTGGCAGAGGAGACACCCGTGTGAAGGCCGGGCCAGCAGGGCCAGAGACAGCTGGCGACGCCCTGGTGTTGGGAAGGACGAAATTGCCTGACCCTTCCTGCACGGCCAGAATGCTTCTGAGGCCAAGAGCCACCAAGCGGAGCTGGTTCTGTGATCCCACACGAAGATGTTTTCCAATTGTTTTGCACACCGTCGTACCTGAGGACAGATGGACGTGGTCCTGAGCTTTGGACGGAGCAGGCACCCTGATCTCGTCCTGAGGTCCACCCGGCCCCTTGTGGGCCGGCAGCCGTGGCCACAGGTGAACCAGGGCGCCCGTGGGGCTGGGAGGTTCCGCAAGCTTCTTGCGCTTCTCTGCGCCCAGCAGGCTTGCTTTCCTGGCACCCTCGACTTTATAAAATTGCACTGCGTTTCAAAAACCCACCCTGAACGAATAAAAGGAGCCCTTGCTGGACAAAACGGACTTGTCAGTTACGTTTCTGAACCCAGGCCTCGAAGGGAGGCCCCTGGGACCTGAAGGGAGTTAGGGACCATACAGAGGTTCAAAAAAACCTAACCGAACCCTCAGCTGGTTTGAAGGGATCTGTTGCGCAACACCGGAAGCAGCAAAGCCTGAGTGTTGAAGTGAAGAGCAGGGAGCAGGGTTATATAATAAATGACTTAAAATAAATAGTTGTAAGAACAGTTCCCACTTACTTCGCACGTAGAGTGGACCACGCATCTTACGGATAAGACCGGGGCTCAGAGCAGGGAAGCCTGTGTCCAAGGCCCCCACGGCTCTAGGAAGTAGAGTGAGGGTTGACCCCCAGTCCGCATGGCCCCCTGTGCTGAGCTTTCTGCTTCCCCTTCCGGGAGGACTCGGGAAAGGAAGAAAAATATGGTCATGGTAGTAACAGCACCTACTTCTTGAGCTCTTGCTGAACTGTGTACTTTTGAGGGTTCTCTGCATTGGGCCACGTTTATTACTCAGAGCAGATCTGAAAGGTGGGTTCTGGGGTTCCCTTAATTAGTCCCATTTGCAGATGAGCAAACGGAGGCTCCGAGCAGTGGGGTTTCTCACCCAAGGTCACACATCCCTGACGGGCTTAGTGTCTGGTGTGTTCTATTGTTTTCTTCACGAATGCCCATCTGGGGTATGGGTCACCCAGAGAGGGAGAAAAAGCCTTTCTGCCTCAGATGAACAGCAGGGGGAAGCCAGCCTGGCCTTTGGGAGGGGGGCAGGGGGAGGAACAGCAAAGGGCAAAGGCCTGGAGGCTGACACCTGCCTGGTCCGTGGGAGAAGCCCAATGGCAGATGAGCCACACTTGGAGTCCTGTGATTGAGGGGCAGCGGGGCAGGAGAGAGGCAGCAGGAAGGGTGAGCATGACTGTAGGCTTCTGGTGGTCTGCAGAACGGATGGTCCCCAAGTGTCTCAGCTCGGCCAGTGCTCAGGGCCCTCTGCAGCTTTTTACTCTACACAGGTCTGGCACCCGCTCTCTCAGGGCAACTTCGGAGTGCTTCTCCTGAAGGTAGTGCAGAAGCCCCAGGGTGTGCCATCATGAAAAGAGAAAGTCGTTTCCTTTGCAAATCTCTTCTAACACTTTTTTTTTCTAAGTTTACTTGTTTATTTTGGGGGGGGAGGGGAGAGAGAGAGAATTCCATGCAGGCTCCTCACCGTCTGCACGGAGCCCCATGAGGGGCTCGAACACACGAACCGTGAGATCATGATCTTAGCTAAAATCAAGAGTCAGACGCTTAACTGACTGAGCCACTCAGACACCCCAGGCACCCCTCTTCTAACACTTTTATATAAAGTGAGGAGAAGTATGTAGTTTGGTGCTAGGTGGTCTTTAATGACCCTTAACCCTCGCAAAAGAGAGAGCAAGTCTTAGGCTCAGAGCTGTTGGCAGTGAGCATGACTGAATTTCTACTTTAACAACATCCTCTTATTTTTCACAATAAGCTATTTTAGCAAGTTTTCAGTATGTGCTGTGATGTAAAGTAGAATTTAAAAGCATATTTCTTTTTTTTTTAAATGCTTATTTTGAGAGTGTGTACTTGCACACGTGCGTGCAGTGGACAGGCAGAGAGAGTGGGAGAGAGAGCGTCCCAAGCAGAGCCTCTAACAGCGCAGAGCCTGAAACAGGGCTCGATCCCACGATCCATGAGATCATGACCTGCACTGAAGTCAAGAGTTGGACGCTTAACCGACTGAGCCACCCAGGCGCCCCCAAAAGCCTCTTTCTTTAAAGGAGAAGAATGTGTGCCAAAGGAAAGTGTGAAGAAGATAATAGTTCAGGAGACTGCAAAATTCCTGGGGGCAGTGTTGGGTTAAGTCAACCAGCCCCCAGCCCGTAGGAGCTTGGCCTGGAAGAATTTGTCTCTTCAACCAGGGCCTGGCTTATCCCTGATTTCCAGTCACACTGCAGGAGAAGGGACTGGAGAGCCAGGTGGCTTCTTGTCCCTGTTGCTTTGCATTTGATTCGGACTTTGCTCCCTCTTTCTCTTAGACTGTTATGGTCTCCTCCACCCTGTCTGAGCCGCGCTGAACAAGGGGATTCAGAGGTTTGTGAGGCTCCTTCTGCCCCCTACAGTCTAGGGAGAGGATAGTAAAGCTTAGATTCCAGTGGGGCCACAGAAGAAGGGGGTGTGCCCAGGAGATTTTAGTAGAGCAGAGGGGGTGTGGGAGGAGGAGGTCCTTGAAGATGGGTGATAGGAGGAAATTTTGTGAGACACAGGAGTTTGGGAACTATGTGGGAGTGGGGCCTACCCTCTGTCAGGCTGGGCTACTGGATTTCTTCTCTGGGCCTGGAATTCTCAGCCTGGGTCAGAATCACCAGGAAGATTTAAGCAGCTAGGAGAGTGTGGCAGATGAGATATTCCCCCAGAGCTTGATGAGGTGTAGAGAAGGGGTAAAGAGAACTTTCCCTTTGTAAGCCCAGACAGAGCTTGATGGCTGGATGGAAACTTCTGCAAGATCCAGCGAAGCACTTCAAACTTCCAGAGACACGGGGGAGGGAGGTGCTGTGGGGAAAGGGAGCCTGAGGCCTCTAAATACTCTCCTGGGCTCTGGCCTCTTCCCAAGCCAATGTGGTTTCCTCATGACACATCCTCTAACAGCCCTTGAAAACCTGTTTCTGGACAGAGTCAAGCCTTCAGGACAAAGGAATCCAGGGGTAGGCAGAAAGGGGCCCCAGTTAAGGGACTCTCCTGGCCTGTGACTAATTTCTTCCATCATGTTTGGATTCTTGCTTTTTCATTCACTCAAGAAACATCCATGATTCGGGCCCCTGGGTGGTTCAGTCGGTTGAGCATCTGATTCTTGATTTCGGCTTGTCATGATCTCTCCGTCCAATGGGATCCAGCCCCTCGTCGGGCTCCGAGCTGACAACACAGAGCCTGCTTGGGCTTCTCTCTCTGTCCCTCCCTCTCTCTTTCTCAAAATAAATAAATAAACTCAAAAATTAAAAAAAAAAAAAAAAAAAGAAACATCTGTGAGCACATGCTAAGTCCTCAGCCCATGTTTTGGTTTTTGGTTAATGGGTTCAGTGAGAGGAACGTAGGCCACGAGCTCTGCACCCAGGAGCTCCCAATGTGGTAGGGAGACAGGCCAGACAGAGGCCACAGATATTCTTGGTGCAGGATGATACTTGCTTAGGGAGACAGCATTTTGCACAGCAGTTCTGCCTGGCCTGACCAGTATCCTGGCCCTCCTAGCCTAGCTAATTCCTCTATATTCTGGGAAACAACTTTCTCGCTGCCTCTGCGCCAGCTCTGATTACAGAAAGCTGGGAATGAGTAGGTCCAGGTGGGGAGATACTCTCCTGCTAGACTTGGAGAGCTGGTGGAGTATCCAATAGGTGCCTAAAGCAAATTCATCGCGGTAATGAATGAATAACAGCTGCGCGTGTGCGCTTGCGCGCGGCGGGGGCGTGGCCCGGGGCAGGGGCGTGGCCCGGGGCAGGGGCGTGGCCCGTGGCGGGAGGGGACGAGGCGGGAGCCGGTCCCTGCGCGCGCAGGCGTTACTGGTCGCGCCGAGTCACGTGAGCGCGCAGGCGCAGCGCCGCGCAGCCCGTACCCTCACACAAAGCCCAGACGCGGAGAAAATGGCGGCAGGGGTCGAAGCGGCGGCCGAGGTGGCGGCGACGGAACCTAAAATGGAGGAGGAGAGCGGCACGCCCGGCGTGCCAAGTGGCAACGGGGCCCCGGGCCCGAAGGGGTGAGTATTCCACGGCTCCTTGTCCCGGGCCGGTCATCTTCGCGGCGGCCGGCGGCGGCTCCGTTAGGTCTGTTGGCGGCCTCCCACCGGCGCGGCCTCGGCCCGGGCCTTCCCCGCCGGGCCTTCCGAGGGTGGGGGCGGCCGAGGCCGTGAGGAGTGAAGCCGGGCGACCCCGTGGACGCCTCAAGGGTCGCACCCTCCTCGCAGGCCTCGGTCCTCCACTCCGCGGGTCCCTCTAGGCCGGTCCCGACGCCGAGGCCTGCGGCCGGGGCCCCGCGCACGGGGATGATGGCGCGGCCCGGGGAGTCGCAGAGTCCGCGGCCCGCTCGCCTGTCGGGTGACCTTGGGTTGAGTGGTTTCCCAACCCGCCCTCCCCCACCGTCCGTGGTCTCAGTTTCCCGATCCGTGAAGTGGGGGGAGGGGAGGGAGTGCGCGCGCAGGGTTTCGCGCGCGGTGAGCCTCGGTAAACGGCAGCCGAGGCGGGTAGATTTCATTCGGCCGGGACCGCGAGGCCGGTTCGGGGCGCCTCCTCTTCCTTTTCCCCTTCCCCCGCCCCGCGGGAAGTGCCTCGGGCACAGCCGCGCTAGCCCTGCGCTGTGGCTCCGGCCAGAGTCCCTCGTCGCGTCCTTCGCTCCTCCCCAGGTGCGCAGTACGTATTTGTAGAGAGTTCGGACCTTGCTGCTCGGTGTTCACCCTTAGAAACAAGAAAGGGTAGCGGAAAAGAAAGAAACTTCTTCCGTGTTCCAGGGGAAGCTTTTCCATCATCAGGCGGGCTCACCACTTGCAAACTTCGTCACCTTTTAAACCCAGCGTGGGGCTCTGTGCGGGGTCCTTGGTTTTTCAAGTTTAATTAAAGGTTCGAAGTGTTATCCTGTGCCCCCCTTGAAACCCACCCATTCTGATTACAGTCACCTGAAAGACGTCGTGGCTATGACCAACAGCTGTCCGGCCAGGAGGGGGGAAGCCTGGGCACACATTTGATTTTAACACAAGTTTAAAAAAAAAAAAAAAATGTGGTAACGTGCATAACATAAAATTTACAGTTCTAGCCATTTTTGAATGTGCGATTCAGTGGCATTAAACGCATTCACCGTGTTGTGCAGCTATCAACCCTTGTCCATGTGCAGAACGTTCATCTTCCCAAACAAACTGGAGCCTTTATACAGTAACTTATTCTCTCCCTTTCCCCAGGTTCTGGTTACTTGTATATACTTTTCTCTCTATGAATTTGCCTTCCCAGAAATTTTTAATATGCGTAACTAGAGTTTGATAGTTAATGTAGTGAAATTGCTTTGTTAATGAGCATTCCAGTCAACACTAGCTTTGTTAAACTTTCTCTTCTTAGGTGGAGAGGAACAAAATACCATGGTTACTGGTCCTGAGAAATCACAACAGAAAAGGCATCCTGGAAGTTTTTCCAATACTTTACTGTTGAAAACTGGAAAGAGAGATGTTCACTTGGACTTTTTTCATCATCTATTTAGGGAGCTTTGTAGGATTTTTGAGGGCCATAGTTGGGGGCATTTAAGATACATATTTTCCCCGTATTTTATCTTTTAAAGCATTTATCACAGGGTGAAGTGTTGCTGGAACCATGTTAGGTGAGAAGTTGGATAAATTATAAATTAGTTTTCAAATTTCCCATTTTCCTGTGCATTTTCAAGTGGTCATTTTGTGATTGATTCATTTAAGATGTGGACTATTAGGAAGAACCTGAAGGCTTTTAGAGAGAAAATACCTCTTGTTGGAAAGAATCCAGAGTTTAGGACTGCTTAATAGAGGATATATTAATTAGCCACATTTAGATCGGTGTCGTGTGGCTGGTGGAAAACTTTTTTTTTTTTTTTTTTTGGTGTGAGGAAGTTTAGGAAACCGAGCTCTTTGGAATAAAGTCTTTGCCCAGAAGAGGAGGCAATTTACATTTCTGTAGTAGGGTAATTACGTTGTGAGAAGTAAAAGGAATTATCCGGCTGGGAGCTTGGAGGGGCCACCCTCCCTCCAACCTAACCTGCCCCCAGGGAGCTGTCGCAGGTGGATGAGCGAAGATGAATGGGGAGGGGCTGGGAGGAGAGTGTCTAAAGACTAGGGATTTTAGGTGTTTGCTTTGCTATTTGTAAGGAACTGAAGCTGCTTTAGCATTTTATGCTAAAATACTGGGGGCCAGCTGGTGGGCAATGAATTCCAGGCTAAGGAATCCAGATTTTTATCTTGAAAGCCTTTTTAGGGATGGGAATTGAGTGAAGTGGTTCTTCTGACCTGTCTGTAGCGGGAGTGGAGTGTGCTGGATAGCAAAAAAGCAATGAGCAAGCAAGCTTGATTGAGGACCCCGGATAGGAAAGCTTGTTTTCCAGTTCCTTTCCTCCTGTGTGTGGGAGGACTTGTTTTATTTTGATGAGAAATTTTCATCTGAAGGCAATCAAGATTCAGAGTTAGAGTATATTTAGTATGTTTTGTTGGGGAAAAAGCATTCATTTTAGAGGACTACATGTGGGTTTAGGTGTCCCGCCCCCAGTTAAGTAAAGGTTGCACCATATATTTAAAATCAGTGACTTAACCTATTCTTTTTCTAGATTAATCTTGTGGCTGAATCAGAAAATTGAGAGATGGACTGGTCATTTCAAAAATAAGAAACTGTATTTAGTGTAGCTTCCCAGGGAGGTAACGTTAACTCTGTTGTAGAACCGAGAAAAAGATTTTTTTTTTTTTTTTTTTTTTTTAACAATTGAGAAAACTCATTAAGGAAATTGACCCAGAGACCAGGGTGGCCATCTTGATTCCAAGGGCCTTGTTGCTTCCACAGTGCTACCCCGGTAACCTCTCTAAACATAGTCAGTGGAAGTGTTTTATTTAAACCAAATTCTCTGCTTTGCAATGATTTGAGTGTTTGCTGTACTTTAAAAAGTGTATACTTGATAAAAAGGATTTTTGAGGCACATTACATTGTGAGCTCAACTTTAGAATGGGGGCCCCAGATGATTTGAATGCATGCTGCCAGCTCCTTGCTTTTACTTTTTTCTTTGATTTTATTCATGGCTAGGCAAAGAGATCCTCTGCAAAGATTAGGTTGTTTCTTTTTGGGGTTCTCAGATGGGCTCTTCCATTACCATGTTTTACAGTCAGAGTTGAAAGCTGAATTGCTCCTCCCGTAGACTGTAGCGGCTGTGCCTAGGTGGCCTCAGCCACCGCCCTGGTGGACTTTTAATCACTATGTAACAGCAGAAGGCTAGGACTGAATCCATCCCCGTCAAAATTGTTACAGAAATCTGTCAGTGCCACTGTTATTGTGTGCTGAGTCTCCTTCAGACCTGTAAGTGTGGCTAGTAAGGAACTGAAGCCTAGCAAGGAGATGGTGACGTTGGGGTTCAGACCTGGATATGTGATGCTTAGTTACCTGTCCTGCTCCTTTGCATATTGTGCTTAACATTTACCAAGCTGCTTTTTGTTCGATTGTTTGTTGATTCTCACAGCATCCCCGTGAGCTACCTTGGGTACAGGTTATGCTGGTTTTGCGGCTAAAAAACCAGCCAGGTAGAGAGCTGGAGTCATGAGTAGTGCTGTGAACAGTAAATACATTAGAGGAGCTGAGGACCTAATGTGAGCAGGGATTGGAGGAGGAGGGAATCTTTCCCTCAGGAGATATGATCAGGTTTTCAGGGTGTTGGGGTTGCCATTCAAACTACACTCTTTGTTGAAAAACTAAAAGCAATGAGAGCATTGAATGCCGTGGAGGAGGCGTAAGAGAAAGAGGGTAGGGATTCAGCAAATGTAGCAGTTTTTTGTGGAGCAGGCACTGTCTTTTTAGTTGTGGTCTTTAGGTACAGTATAATTCTAGCACGGTGGGGCAGTGACATGAAGAATGATTAGCTCAAAGAATGCAGTGAGACAATTCCATAAGCCATAGGAAACATACTTCATCTTAATGACTTGGAAGGTATTTAACAGGTATCTTACGCTTGGTTTTTGTTGTATCATGAAATAGATTGATGGAATGTTAGAAAAAAATTTCATGTTGCATCTGTTTAGAACTTAGGGTGAGTGATCGGGTGCCAGAGTAGACCATGTTCATTGGGAGTTGAGAGCCAGTTAGCAAGCAGAATGTTGGTAAGACGTTTAGCTGGTCTAGGTATATCTCTTATTGTGGCTTCAGTCTCTGAAAGATTACTTTAAAGTCTACTTTATGTTGGGGCCCCTGGGTGGCTCAGTGGGTTTAGTGTCCGACTTCAGCTCAGGTCATGATCTTGTGGTTCGTGGGTTCGAGCCCTGCGTGGGGCTCTGTGCTGACAGCTCGGAGCCTGGAGCCTGCCTCGGATTCTGTGTCTCCCTCTCTCTGCTCCTCCCTTGTTTGCACTCTGTCTGTCTCCCTCTCTCTCTCTCTCTCTCTCTC
The DNA here is from genome assembly GCF_027475565.1 of Acinonyx jubatus. Lineage (NCBI taxonomy): Eukaryota > Metazoa > Chordata > Mammalia > Carnivora > Felidae > Acinonyx > Acinonyx jubatus. The sequence goes on from NC_069383.1 coordinate 160,196,797, forward strand.
TCTCTCTCTCTCTCAAAAGTAAATAAACATTAAAAAAATTAAAATCTACTTTATGTTGGAGTTACAAATCAAGTTATTAGAGTTAGTTTGAAATTCCACAAGCAGAAGTAGAAACTTTATAAAAAATCTGTATTGCTGAGGTGCGTGGGTGGCTCAGTTAACCGTCTGACTCTTGTTTGACTCTTGATTTCGGCTCAGGTCATGATCTCACAGCTTGTGGGATCAAGCCTCAAAATGGGCTCTGTGCGGAGCCTGCTTGGGATTCTCTTTCCCTCTCTCACTGCCCTTCCCGTTTGTGCACACGTGCTCTCTCTCAAAATAAATAAAAATAAACGTCAGAAACTGTATTGGTGTTATTGGCACAATAAGCACACGTATTGGAAATGTGCAGCTTGGTGTCAGTATTATGAATCCCTCACTGAATCGGTGTAATAAATATGTCTGTGACGCCCACAAGTTTTTTCTCTCCTCTGTAATCTTTGGAGTTCTCTCCCCCTACCCCCAAGCATAGATCTGTTTTCCTTCAGTATGCATCAGTGGTTCTCAACACAGTTGACTTTTTTCCTCTCCGGGGTACATTTAGAAGTGTCTTGGAGACGTTTTTGTTTTTCACCTGTAAGACTGAGGGATGGGGTTGCTACTGGAACCTCTTGGGTAGAGGTCAGGGATGCGTGCGGCAGTCCGTAGTGCTGAGGCTGAGAAACGTGGTGTGGATTAGCTTGCCAGATTAGATTTTCTCAAATACAAACTTTTATATGATGGAATCCTATGTATACTCCTTGTTTTGGTCTGGTTTGTTCGAGTAGGATTGTGTTGAGATTCCCTTTTGTTGTGTATGGTTTTTTACTTTTCGTTGCTGAGTAGCATTTCAGCTTATGGTTCTACTACAATTTGGTTTTTCATTTACCTGTTTAGTAGACAGATTTCCAGTTTTAGGGTATTACAAATGTTGCTGTGAATATTTAGGTACAAGTTTTTGTATGAATATATGCTTTATTTTCTCTTGGATAAGTAGCTGTGAATGATTGGGTCATATGGTAGGTGTGTGTTTAATATTTTTAAGGTCTGTAATCAAATTTGGGGTATCTTGGAGTAAGCAGTTTATCAATTTCAAAATATAATCCACTTATAAAAATTTACTTTTTTTTCTTTAAATTTTTTTAATGTTTATTTTTTGAGAGAGAGATAGTGTGAGTTGGGTAAGGGCAAAGAGAGAGGGAGACAGCGACTCTGAAGCAGGCTCCAGCAGGTTCTGAGCTGTCCTGATGCTGGGCTCAAACTCCTCAACTGCGAGATCATGACCTGGGACGAAGTTGGCCGCTTGACGGACTGAGCCACCCAGGTGCCCCTAAAAACTTACTTCTAAAAGGTTTTCGGAATTAAATGTTATAAATATCTTAGGGCTATAGAAGAATAGTCCCCCAATTTTATCCTGAAGATAAGTGAGAAAATCAAATTGGGCATTCAGGATACCACTTTTTTTTTTTTAAGTTTATTTATTTTGAGAGCACAGTTGAGGGAGGAACAGGGAGAGAGAGAATCCCACTTAGGCTCTGCACTGTCAAGCCTGTGATGCAGGCTTGAACTCATGAACCACGAGATCGTGACCTGAACTGAAATCAAGAGTTGGGATGCTGAACCGAGTGAACCACCCAGGCACCCCGAGGATACCACTCTTAAAACCCTCACATTCTCAATAGTTGAATGTGTATTTTGAGTGGGATTTCTTTGAGGGTGGTCTGCAATTCTGTCAAGAGGGGTTGGTCGTGTAGATATTACTTAAGACAAAAGAAAAGTTTACAAAGGGGCAGGCACCTGGCTGTTTCCGTAGAACATGTGACTTTTGATCTCGGGGTTGTGAGTGCAAGCCTCATGTTGGAGGTAGAGATTATGAAAAGCATTTTTTAAAAAGAAGAATTGGTAGTGATCTTTGGGTTTACGAAAAGGTCAGTTTTTTGGGAAGCTGGAAGTGATGATAGTTCTGACCCCTTTTACTTAGGATGAAACTTCTCCGTGGAAATGATGAGCCAGAGAAGGATTGGGGTACAGAGTGCTGTGCTCACATCTTGGGCATAATCCATATGAGCTGCTTGCTTGATGGTGAGCCGTGTGATAGGGATTAACCCCAAACCAAATACCCAGCTTCTGTGGTTAGATTGGGTAGCTAGTTTATTCTCAGCCATAATGATCTGCAGAATGTAGGCTAGACACTTTGTTACCTGCTTTGGTTGTAATTAGTTGTTTATACATTTTGTAACTAGTAGATGAACTGAGCAGGTCTGTGAAAACACAGATGCAACTATTACTGTGTCATGGACTTTGTGTCAGGATGATGTTTTTTAACATAAATCATAGAGTATTTAGGTTTTAAAAGAAACTAGATATTGAAATACTTTTTTATGCACAGACCCTCCCTGTAGGTCCATGAAGGTAGGTTGATCTACATTTTATTGATTTTTACTAACACTTTCCTCCTATCTGCTAGGAACAAGAGACACTTTGGCAAATGCGCTCTTCGGCAGACTTTGGTGTGGGACTTTCTTATGGCATAGACAGGTGGTCTCTGGTGGTTGAGGGATTCCTTTGAGATCTGCTTGTGGTGTGCAGTCAGCCTGAGAAGGCTCTCGTGTGAACCTGGGTAGACCGTAGAATTCTAGGAATTTAAAGACTAGAGTGGCCATACCCCTCCACATCTGCCAGCCTCTGTGAAGGAAGTCTATTTATTGCATGTTGGTGTAGTTAAAATCATGGAGGAAGCTGCTTTCCTTACTTTTGCCTAGGAGGATACTTTTCACTGGGTTACCACTTGGCACCCTTGTGTTTGGATATGAGGGACCAGCAGAAGAAACTGGGGTTTATAAAAAAGTTGCTAAGTTGATAACATTAAAATTTTCCAAGTGGGGTGGCTGGGTGGCTCAGTTGGTACGGCATGTGACTCTTGATCTCAGGGTCATGAGTTAAAGCCTCATGGGGGGCATATAGATTACTTAAAAAATTTTTTGGAGGGTGCCTGGGTGGCTCGGTCGGTTAATCGTCCGACTTCGACTCAGGTCATGATCTCATGGTCCGTGAGTTCGAGCCCCGCATCAGGCTCTGTGCCAACAGCTCAGAGCCTGGAGCCTTCTTCTGATTCTGTGTCTCCCTCTCTCTCTGACCCTCCCCCGTTTATGCGCTGTTTCTCTGTCTCAAAAATAAAAAAACATTAAAAAAAAAAAAATCCCCCCCCCCCCCCCAAGTAAATACTTCTCTAAGCTATCATCTGGTATTTGAACACTACTTTTCCCATGCAAGGAAGACGTATCCTAGAGTAAAGGTCAGCCCTTTAATTAAACGAAGGTGGGTTTGTAAATCAGTAATAGACAATCTTGGCTTTTTGTTTTTTCCGTTTTAGTCATGGATCACAAAGTCTGCTAAAATCTGTGGTTTGGGAGTTTTCTGCATTTTCACTGGGGGAAAGCATAGGGCTTGGTAAGCAGAAAGTGCAGGACCCAGTGTAGGAAGCGAGAGAACTTCCTGTGTCTGTTGGATCCCCATTTGTTCCTGATCACCTCTTACCGGTGTCTGCCTGTAGTCACAGGGGGCTGAACAAGAGTGGGCAAGCAGCTCACGGAGTAGCTTCACTTGGCCTGTGTGTGGGCCCTGCCCTGGCCGCACACACTGGCCTGTTTCTCTGTGCTGTCGCCTAAGTTTCCAGCCTAATGTCTGATTCTGTGCTTTGGAGGTTTGCTTGTGAAACCTTCTAAGCTGAATTTGTAGAGCGTAGAAACGAAGTGTTATGGCATGGAGACTCCTGACACAGAAAGGTAAAGAGTATTATAGGAAAAGCCACGCCAGAAGGACATTCACCCTTTGCTGAAGGTGGGATCGTTGGCTGCATATTGTCTTTTACCTACCTCGGTTGCTCAGACTTTGGTTTTCCTAGGGTTGTATAGAGAATGACTTCTCTACTGTTAAAAAAAAAATTGTGGTAAAATGTACGTAAAATATGCCGTTTTAACCATGTGAAGTGTATAGTTCAGGGGGATTAAATACAATGTTGAGCATATACCACTGTCCATTTTCAGAACTTTCTTTCTCATCCCAAACAGAAACTCTCATCCATTAAACAATAACCCCTTTCCCAACTCCCTCCAGCTTCTGGAAACCTCTATTCTGTCTTCCTTATCTGTCTGACTTATTTTGCGTAGTATAATGTTTTCAGACTTCATCTGTGTTGCAGCATGTATCAGCATTCCGTGCCTTTTTATGGCTGAAGAATCTCTTTATGGCTGTACCACATTTCTTTATTCCATTCATCTGTTGGTGGACCCTTGGGTTGTTTCCACCTCTTGGCTATTACGAATAATGCTATTTGGTGTACAAGTATTTCCTCCTTCCTGTCACTTCTTTTGGATCTGTACCCAGGAGTAGAATTGTTGGGTCATATGGTAATTATGTGTTTTAACTTTTTGAGTGACTGCCAGGCTTTTCTGTAGTGGCTGTACCATTTTATATTCCAGCTTAAAAAACATTTTTCCCCCCTCAAAATAAAAAGGTAGTTTTATTTGTGAAGTTAAAGTTGATTGGGCCTATGCGCACCAGCTCATTTCTGTTCCATGAAGTCTTGCAAATCTTCCCTTCTTTTTTCCTGTTTCTGGCATGAAATGAAAACACCTTGGGCAGGGAGTTGGCTCCTGGCTCCTATCTCTATTATATCCCCTAGGAATGTGTGAAGGCAGAGGAGAGCACAGTTTATTGGGAATGGCTTCTTGATATGTGGGTTTTAAAGAGTGTGCTACTTTACCTTTCTGCTCAAACTGAAGTTTGAATGTCTCAGAACAAAGTCAAGATTAGTCTTGTGATGGATGTAACTATGTGGAATTCTAAATCTGGCAAATCGAATACTGTCTTTCATGTTGTGCTAACATATGGACCCTTTTTTTTCCCTTCGAATTCAGTGAAGGAGAGCGACCTACTCAGAATGAGAAGAGGAAGGAGAAAAACATAAAAAGAGGAGGCAATCGCTTTGAGCCATATGCCAATCCAACTAAAAGATACAGAGCCTTCATTACAAACATACCTTTTGATGTGAAATGGCAGTCACTTAAAGACCTGGTTAAAGAAAAAGGTAATGGTACTGGTGGTCGAGTAGGGTAAGAAGGTTGATGTGTCATCTTTTCTGTGGCTAATTCCTTGGTTATTTTTTGTCAGTGGAAGTTGATCTGGGTAGAGCATTGTGTTCTGTCCAGGCTTGAGAGTTAAGCCGCTTTACCCACCCTACTTTTTTGTGTGGTCATGCACCTGTGTGTCAAACAGGGTGGTTTGTATGGTCCTTTGGCCTACAAATGATTTTACTGGCTTAATATGGTTAATAGGACTTTGATTAAGCTTGAGGGGAACCTCTTTGTGTTAAGGAAATTTTTTGATTTCTTCATATTAGGTGGGAGAGGTTTTTCCTTTAAAAATTTTTTTTTAGCTTTTTAATTCTGGAGGGAAGGTAGTTTGTTTAAATTTTGTGGATGTCTTCCTGGGATCAAAATTTGGTAGTTGGAACTTGCGCTGCTCAGCTTCTAAATTCTAAAACATGAGCTTGTATTTAAACTTGGGCTTTTTCCACCCTGGGAAGAAACACGGGTTAGATTGGCAATTGGAGAGCTCAAAATAAGGCATCTGCCGGGCAATGCCGTTCTTGCCGGCAAACATCAGTAGCAGCCTGGTGTCCCGGGCCAGGGCAGGGGGAGCAGCCGAAGCTCTGCTGCCACCAGGAGGTCCTAGGAGGCCGGTTGTCCTGTGGTCCTCTGCCTCACCCCCTGTGCACGCCATACGGATCCTCTTCCTTTTCACTTTCTTGTTCTGCTTTTGTCTTCTTTCTTTCCTGATTCTTGGCCCTGCTGGTGGCACTCAGGGCTGAAGAGATTGCTCAGCCCTGGTTTAGACAAAACTATCGCTAGAGAACAATTTGTCTGATGCCTTGAGGTCTCCCCCAAGGGAAACTAGAATCAAATTACCCTTAAATGGAGTCTTTTTGAAGGACTGAAAGTTACTGGTTTTCTGGAGCATTCATAACGAAAAGAGATGCAAGTTTGAATTGTCCCATGATTAACATTTCAGTGGCAGAGATGCCACTTGGATAGGCCATTCTGGTATGTGTACTGGTGCTCCCAGCATCGGGTTTTGAAATTATGACTGGCCCGCTGCCGTCATTGTCCCATCCATGACGCGCCAGAAGCACTAGGCACCGTGAACTTCTCTGTACAGTCATGTAGGCTGCTCCCGTGTAGTAGTTCTGCAGAGAACACGGATGGAAAAATGTTTCGGTGTGAGATTTGTTTTCCTGCCTCGATCAGCCAAATCATTCCTGCCAATGCTCCTAGGGCAAGAGTGAAGTTTCTTCTTTTTGTCTGAAGGGCGTGTCCTGTGGCATCCCAGATGCAGTGTTCTTGGTTTTTGGGACTGCTGCTTCAATACAAGCTTAGAATTTCTGTACAGTACAGTTGGGTCTCATTCGAATTAGTTTTTGGAATAACTCCCAAATTTGTGTTTTTGTGATTTGGTTGAACCGCTGAATTGCTACTTCCATTGATAATAAGGTATAGTAGTTCCAAGAACCAGGAATGTGGCTTTGAAAACGCAATTGTTAGAATTTTGTAAGAGATTGCAGGCCAAATTATTTTTTATTTTTAGGAGTGTGTGAACCAGTTTTGGGACATGATGGATAAAGTAGGTGACATTTTTACTGCTTTACCATTCAGTAATTCAGTTTTGGAAGCCTTAAAGCTGGTAGCAGCAGCAGCCATGACGTTTCTGGATGTAGAAGCAGTTCACCTCAATTTCCTATTTTGCACTGCATTAAGTGTGGGGCCAGCCTGGTGGTTTATTCGGATACGTCCAAACTGGTTCTCATATTCCCCTGGCATACTGCTATGAATGCCCTGGCTCAGCCCTTTCAGTGTATTTTTTTGGTGGTGTAACTTAGAATTACAGGTGTGCAGTAAATCAGTTATTTTAAACAAATCTTAAAATGTTCTTGTTTAGAGCTCCCCTGTATAGGTTAAATTAATTATTTTTCTGTTTCAGTTATTTGCAGTATTGTATTGTGGGTAAAGGGAATTCATAAGAGAAAGGTAACTTTTTATGGTAATGCTTCTGTTCAGCATGGGAAGTCTGAAGTTTACTGTTCACGTACATAGGCCTCCTTAAAAATGTTCTTATTTTTATTATGAGATTTAAAATTACAGTTTTATTCGTTTCTTGGTATGCTGAAAACGTGTAGGTGGTTATTTGAAATCTGTAGTATTTACTTGAAACCTGTTGCAAGTAAGTTTTTATTTTTTGAAGGCCTGTTGCCGCAGCTAGGGACAGTTAGCACCCTAAAAGCGTCAGTCTCCAGGTAATCTCCAGAGTGGACCAGCTGCAGAGACCTGGCTTGTTATAACCCAGACGCTTTTTATTGGTCTGCCTTTTAAGAGTTTTGCTGTTTCAGGAAACCAGTGGAATAAGCTTCATTAGTTGTCTTCAACTGAAAGGTCTGGGAAATGTCCTGTCACTGCAACACTGTCTAATTGCCGCCTCTCAGAACTAAACTAGATGCTTTAAAGTGGCATGACCGGAGCTTTTCTAAGGCTAATCATGCCTGAGATTGCCTCTTGTACCCCTCCGTGATTCCTGATCTTTACCCCCTTACATGGCCACCGGGCGTATGTTGTCCGTCTTAAGTTTTAGCATTTGGCAACATTCTAGGACATCCTATGAATGACACGTGTATTCTGTGATTGGTCACTTTGCCTTTTTCCCCTGGATGGGGTCACAAAGCTTGTTTGGTGCCCAGCTGTTTGGTGACACTATCATGAAATCAGCATCACTGAGTTTAAAGAGAAAATGCATGGAAAGCTTGTTTTGTCCTGAGTTGGGCTGCCTTTTTGCTCACTACCCACCCATCCCCGTCCCCATCCCCCTATATTGGTCAGGGATGTGGCTTCAACAGTTTTCACAGCCCATAGAATTGAACGCTGAACTTTCCTCTTCCTGTTCTAAGTGTCCTGATGGAACAAAGGAAAGGTTTCTATTGTCCTTTCTCTTGACCATGTTTATTTTTAACAGAGATATTACATGGAACAAATAAATGGCTGCTGTGAACACCAAAGAGTTGCTGGATTGAAACCAAATTGAGAGTCAGGGTAATAGGAAATTTGAATTGGCGATTGTCACACCAGGTCTCAGTCACCCAGTTTTTACCCCTTGACAGATTGGAATCACATTGCAGGTGATTGACCTTAAGGACTGGGTGACAAACGGTGCTCTTGGGAATTTACACTTGGTGTTGTGCTACGTTACTGGGAAGTCCTGTGTGGATGAATAAAGCTCCTTATTGGTTATTGGGCTGCTTGTTCTTGTTCTCCTGGCCTGACCAGGTAGTTGGCACATCGAGGTGGGGCGGTTGTAACCAGACAGGCCTGAGTTGGACCTGCCCTGAGTAAACAGCACAGTTGGAGGAATAAAGGAAAGTCCATGATGGAGTTTACTCTCAATCAATCCCAAGTTTATCAGCAGTCAGGTTGACCTGTGTAAGCAAGGATTTCTTTAAGCACTTAATCCTGTCCTCATTTAATGCATCACTCTGAGTAAATTTCAGATTCCAGCTGACAGAAAACTGAGGCCCAGAGGGCAAGTGTAGTCCAGAAGAAAGTCTCCCTTGGCCCTTGAAGACAACCTATGTTGTGGATTTATGGAGCCGAACTTTATTTTCAATTTAAGTAAAAACCCATATCCGGTCCTTTTGTTCCTTTGTGTTTTCCTGTTTTGGAAATTCAGCCTGCATTTTTTAAAGAATTATGCTAAAGCATCTCTATCTGGGGGTACTTGGGTTGAACCTGGACAGTGTAGCCTGCCTTAGCTTAGTTGGTAGGTTTTGGTTTAGTTAGAGAAGTAGTGGTCTTCAGCTTTTGCTATGAAAGTAGCAAGAACGGGCTCCATAAGTATCCAGTTTGTCCATTAAATTAAGTAGACATTGTGTAGAATAATTATTTTGCCACGTTTCATGTTGTCTATGTATTAAAGATACAAGCTTTCCAGTTAAAATACTCATTTGTTCCGTGCACCCCTCTATGAGAGCAGCCAGCTGAGAGTTGAATGTGTTTGAGGGGAATGCATTTGATAACATACCCTACTTTTCAGCCTTCCCCCTCCAACCCCATCTTTTATAGGCCTTTTCACATGTGAATTCTCTTCAGTGAAGTTTTGGCCTCCATACATCATCTTTTTTTGGGGGGGGGGGGTGGTCAGTTTCAGAGTAAATGAGAACACAGAAACAAATACTCCTGGTGATAAAAACATGTGCGGGAGTGTTAAATCACAGTAGCTTCATTTTGGGTTGCGTGTTCACTCTCCTTATCCTCATGATGTGTTTTATTCTTGAGGCAATGTTTTTAATAATCCGTGTAAATGTTGGTTAAAGGTGACTTGGAGCATTTTAAACTAAAGGTAGGTGATAACGTTTGTCAGATTTTTCGAAGTCTTAGTTTTTTCATATAGATGTTTTGATGTTTAAAGCTCAGAAGGATTTCCTAGCACCTCCTCTTGAGATTCCATGGATTCCATCCATGTTCAGGAAGGGAGAGGAACAACTGTATTTTTCATCAGTACCTGCGAGTTCCATTTCAGAGAGACTTGCTACTTACTGCCAATTTGTTACCTCTGCCTCTCAGTCCTAGCTCCTCTGCTGTGGTGGATTTGCTTTCTGAAACGTAGTTTCATTGGCTGCGAGCAGACTATGCATGGTTGGCAAATTTTACCTTCAGAGTTTTGTTGCTAGTTGTTCTGACTGAACAGGTTTTTGTTTTAATCCTGTAGAACTGAAAAGAGAGGTGGTCTTCGTTACATCTTCCTCTAGGGAAGTACGAACTAGCACGTATTGCATATCTTGTATACTGATTTGCTTACATCTCTGAATTAAGGCAGTCTCTCAGGGGAGAGATTGGGAATTGACGAGGGACACGGTTATTATTAACGGTCCTCAGGAACAGCACTACTCGTGCTAGAGCCACAGTGACTTCCTAATCTATGGCTAAACGGATAGGGTGGAGGGTTTTTTTAATGTAATTTTTTGTTTTTACTGAACAACTATACCATTTGGGGGGAAAAATAAGAAAGGACATTTTAAACAAAGTTTTGGTGCTAAGGATTGAAGTTGGATGTGTGCCATCACTAGAATGTGAAGTGGGCAAAGCCCTAATTTCTGAACCTGGCTTTTTGGAAAAAAGTTTGGTTTGGACTTGGTTTCTAGGATGCAATGACAGTTTTGATAAAGTGTCTCTATGGACACGGACTAGAAACTTATCAAACGCAGCAGTATTTGAATTCTGACAACATAGTTGTCTTGAGTTAGAGATTGTGATTATTTATTTTTAAGGTCACTAGGTGGTAGTCCCCGCTTGTAGAAAATAAATTTGAGGTCTCTTCACTCTCTTGACACTATTTGGCATTTTTATCAAAGTGGAGATAAAGGCTGTTGGTCCTCAAATGGCTGCTGCTGTTGAAATGAATGGCTGTTTAAAAACATGGCCTCAGGAATATGGCCACAATGTTTTTGGAATTGCTTTCCTTTGTAAGGGCGAAATAAAGCCAGTTTGTATGACTGTCCCTTGGCTGATCCTTTTCAGTTTGCCCCACAGGAGTACATACTCCAAAAGTTAAATTACACCAGCCCCTATTTCCACTCTTCGTTCTTTGCACTGATTCTCCTTCCTGTTTTGTGCACAGTGCTGGTCTGGTTCTGTAATGTACCAAAAAAAGACAAGGGGAGGTGACTTTGAACACTTGGCCTTGTTGTCAACTGCCATGCAAGTATATTGCTAATAAATACTCCCTTCAAATTGTTAATTTTTAGAAGTAATTTTATCCTACTTTACATTCACATCATTCCTTGATGTATTTTAAATTCCTTATAATTTTAATTTCCTTTGGACAAATGAATTAGAATAGGCAGGACTTGTCAAGGCCATTAAGAGGCTTACGTTTACCCTTGTACTGTTAAACCAAACTTGAACACTGAATTGGAGAAGGCTTTACTATCATAAAGATAATCCTTTTTCAAAAAGGATATTCCTGAGTACAAAACCGCTTGCTTGACTTTGGAGAGCCTGCTGAGAGATGTTTTCTCCAAGTTAACACTTCAAATTTCTGTTGTTTTTGTGCCATCTTCAAGTTCAGCAGCCATTTTGGTGGTTGTCGTCTTGATGGGTTCTAACATCTGGTCATGGTGGTCATGAATTGGCAATCCAAACCTTGAGGAAAATCTGTGGAACCTTTTGAAATGCTTCATTTTTAACCCCTTCCCCACCTTTGTGTAGATTAGAATCCTGTGTCTTAACTGTCAGTTGCAAACTGAGCTCTGAATTCGCATTTATCTTTGTCTTTCAATGGGAAGGTTGAAAAAGCAGGAGGAATAAAAGCCTGCCTTAACTCACCGAAGAGAATCCAGATGCTGCTCTGGTTTTGCGATCGGATACTCGAACATCCTCCTTCTGACCATTATGGAGCCTAGTGCTGTGCGCAGGACCAGCTACAGATCTTGTGGGGCCCCGTGCAAAATGAAAACGCGAGGTGCCTCGTTAAAAAACTAAGAATTTTGTGATAACAGCAGCATTAAACTGTGCACGTGGCCCTCTTGAACGCAGGGCTTTGTGCACTCCTGTAGCCGCCCCTTTGGGCATGTGTGCGTGCACGTCCTTGGATTTAGCAGTTGAGCTCAGTTCAGTGGCATTGCGGCCTGTGTGCTGTTTACCTGCTGTCACCAGTAAGAGTGTACGTGCAAAACTGTTTTCCTCCTTTGCCCAAAAAAGTGAATCACGCAGACTTCTTTCCTGTAGATTTGGATTGCCTCTAGTCATGAATGAGGATTTCAGACAGGGAAATTGATACGGAAACCTGTGGAAATAGCTTGCTTGTGGTGGGAGGAAAATCAAGGACGCAATTGTTAACGAGTCTCACCTGCTTTTACTGCACACCTGTAATGCCTAGCTTGGTGGTTTAGAGAATATGGAGTGTTTCTGGGCTTTCTTATAAGGCAGAGGCTCCATACAAGGTTGCTGATGATTGTTCTAAATTCCCATTGTTTTCTTGGCTTTTCTCCCTTGGTTTATGTGTCGTCTGGAAACTGATTTGTAGTTGGTGAGGTAACATACGTGGAGCTCTTAATGGACGCTGAAGGAAAGTCAAGGGTAAGTGTCTGAGAGAATTTCTTCTGTGGATTTACTACTTGAAAAATGTAACTGTATGGTGGCGTGGAATCGAATGAAATCAGGAAGGCAGTGAGTGCTCATGTTATAGTAGCTATGTTTGATTTTTGCCAAACATTTGAGTGGGGTGGGAGGGGATTTGCAAACGGGAGTCCCGCTTTTCCAAATGGCTGGCCAAAGCGCTTTTTGGTATTCTGTTTGGATGCCCAATTTGGATAACTGGGGACCAATAGCAGCATTGTCTCTTTGTTAACAGAGGAATTGGCTGTGTGTGAATTATGCATGGAATTTTAGCGGTGGTATATTAATGTAAAACGTGTGTTCTTGTCTAGAAAATGTTACTCTTGGTCGTTTGCTGAATTTGAAAGTTGTGTGAACCAAAGATTCCGAAAAGTTGCCTTTGTGCCAGTAAATTGTAAAACAATTATTAAAACCTGAATGTTTAAAATTGGCCTAGTTTAAAGAGAAAATTAAATTATTTTGTCGCGCAATAGAATGGCTTAGAATAATCAAAAGGATGAGCTTTAATTTACGGAAGGGATGGATTTAGGAGGAGTATGATAAGGAATTGATTTGAGTACAGAGAGAAGCAGATCTAAAGTTTGTGTGATTTCTTGGAGAACCTGAATTTAGGTCTGCTTATTACAACTTCAGCAGCTATAGTGCAATGCTGGTAATGCGCAGGCAGAGGAGGTAACAAGGAGCCCAGCTGTTAATAAGGAAGGCTAGGCGAGTCATTCCTGTGAGCTTCCCCTTAGAAGGGTTGATATAAAAACTAACCTTGTTATATAAATCGTATTTTTAATTTATATAACTGTCACTGGTATTTACTATGTTTTTCTTTTTTTCTCCTCTTTCCTTGCTCTTCTGACCGGTCTGTGGCTTCCTCCAAAGGGATGTGCGTAAGTATTGTCTAGTTACTTATTGGCAATTGAGCCTTCTCAGTCGTAGGACCGGTTTCACTCATCTCCTTTTGGCTCTTCATAGCGTTGTTGAATTCAAGATGGAAGAAAGCATGAAAAAAGCTGCGGAAGTTCTAAACAAGCATAGTCTGAGTGGAAGACCACTGAAAGTCAAAGAAGTAAGCTCTTGAAACAATGTGGATATCATTTATAATTGTCGAGTTGTCCCCGTTTGGAGTTAGGAAAAGACAAAAATAATCCTTGACTACATTTTACGGAGCAGACCAACCTGTCGTTTTTAATGAAGAGGGCCAGTCACAGGCTTCAGCAGTCAACTCCTGTAGGAACTTGGAATAATGATGGAGCACGTCCTGAGCAACTGCTGTCTTCCCGATGTCTGTGATTTGTCTTAGACCAGCCTACCTTGTTTTATTGATCAGGGGCACTTGGACTGAGCCCCTGGTTGGTGTACGTGTTTGTGGGTGTGTATGTGTGTGTGTTAAGGGATTCTACACCTAAAGTTTTACCCAGCCTGAACCCTATTTCTTAGCCCACCTTTTTTCTTTTTTAAAGCGAGTTTATCATTACTCAGATCCACTTTGGTATATAATCCAAACCAGATACCTTCTCTCCCTTGAGAAAGCGGGAAGTTTTTATGATTAAATCCCTCCCTTATTTTTACCTTTCCTTCTTAGAGGAAGATTAATATATTCAGAGCTCAGAGAGTAGAGCACAGTAGGGGCTAAGGTTTCTTTGGGCTGAAGAGACACATGAAAGGGCAAAGAGTTCAAGACTAGTGTCAATGCCAGAGTTTCATACACCTGTCCAGACCTCACACGAGTCAGACGCCTGCATAACATGAAGGATGGAGTACCTCGGTGATCTAGAACTGCGTTTTCAAACTTTTGGAACAATCACTGATGGGGTTAACAGAAATTAACAGAACCCCGTTGAAAATTAGTGAGATTCAACTATACCAAGCCTGTGAAGATCTTATTTCAGTCTGGAAGTGTTCTGTGTTCTATCAACTAATCTTCTCATCTGCCACTCAGTTCAATTGATAGCTAAATTTGACACCTTTCCTTTTGGCCTCGTTCCTTTGGCTGGAATTCTCCTAACCCGATGGTTGAGTTCGTTTGAATTTCTTGTTATAGATTTCAAGAAATACTTTTCCAAACAACCTCTCAATCTCTGGAGTTTTGGGAATATCCCTTTTTGTGAGATCATGGTCTTAGTTGTCACTGGGTCAGTTAAATGTAACACTTTTGTGCTTGTTTTAGGATCCTGATGGTGAACATGCCAGGAGAGCAATGCAAAAGGTGATGGCTACGACTGGTGGGATGGGTATGGGACCAGGTGGCCCAGGAATGATTAATATCCCACCCAGTATCCTAAATAATCCTAACATCCCAAATGAGATTATCCATGCATTACAGGCTGGAAGACTTGGAAGCACAGTATTTGTAGCAAATGTAAGTAAACGGAAACATTGTCTAAGGTGGAAAAGTCAGAACTTTATGATAGTTTTGTTAATATGTTATAAAAGTAGTTCTCATATTTGAGAAGAACAATTGAAAAGAGGGTTATGCTGTCTTCTTCTTCTGTTTAAAAAACAAACAACTTTGAAGTTGGGCTTTGTCCCACAGTGACCCTGTAGTGATCAGTCACAGGCTTGACCATGGCCCCACTGGGGTCATGTTCACTGGCTTTTGCTGGTTATAAAAGTGGCAGCTGAGTCTGCATTCCGTGCGGGTGCGGGCCAAAAAAGTATATGAACCAAGCTGACATTCCATCCCTCCTCTTGTGTTTGGGATGAAAGATAATGCCTTTGCCATTGGCAAAGGGAAATATTTTTAAAGAAAAATGCATTGGGAAGGATGATGGTAAACTTTAGCTGGGGAACAAAAAAGGTTTTTTGTTTGTTTTTTTTTTTTTTTTTTGGGGGGGGGGGTTCAGAGTAAGCATTAATTTGAAAGGCATGAGGTGACTTAACCTGTTCTTCCGGAGAAAAGAGTGACTAGCAGTTAAGGCCAGGCTTCATAATCGTATCTGAAAAATTCTACTGTGGTGGGATAAGTCCTTGTGACATTATATATATATATATTTATTTATTTATTGCATTTAATTAATTATTTATTTTTGAGAGAGAGAGAGAGTGAGAGAGTGAGTGTGTGTGTGTGTGTGTGTGTGTGTGTGCGCGCGCGCGAGCACGAGCAGGGGAGAGGGGCAGAAGGATAGAGAATCTCAAACAGGCTCCATGCTCAGCAAAGGGGCTCGATCCCATGACCGTGGGGATCATGACCTGAGCCGATATCAAGAGTCAACCCTCAACTGACGGAGCCACCCAGGCGCTCCTGTGATATTATTTAAAATAAAATAATAAAATAAAAAAAAATTTTTTTTAATTGTTTTTATTTTCGAAGGAGAGAGGGAGATAGAGCATGAGTGGGGGAGGAGTGGAGAGAGAGGGAGACACAGAATTTGAAGCAGGCTCCAGGCTCTAAGCTGTCAGCACAGAGCCCGATGTGGGGTTCGAACTCACAAACTGTGAGATCATGACCTGAGCTGAAGTTGGACGCTTAACTGACTGAGCCAACCAGGCACCCCTGTGACGTTATTTTTAAATGTTTCCAACCAGAGCATATTGTGTTCAATATGTTATGTGTTCAAAATGTTTTTTCTTGAGATGTCTACATTGAGTTTTTTCTCTCCTTTCTCTTGATTAGCTGGATTATAAAGTTGGCTGGAAGAAGCTGAAGGAAGTTTTTAGTATGGCTGGTGTGGTGGTCCGAGCAGACATTCTTGAGGATAAAGATGGAAAAAGTCGTGGAATAGGCACTGTTACTTTTGAACAGTCCATTGAAGCTGTGCAAGCTATATGTATCCTTTTATCAGAATTCAACTCTTGGTGAACAGTTTGGCCTTAAATATTGCATGAATAACACAGGTTTTTGGGGAGGAAGTGGTCACTGTGTGTGTATTTCCCAAATGACCATAGGGATTGCATTACTGTGGAATGTAAAAGTTGTCTGTGATGGAATTGATTCAGTACTGCATAAATAGAAAATAGGCACATGCCCGTGAGTGGTCTTTTCCAGTGTTCTCTTTTTAGAGTCTGGTTTGAAGGGAGAAGTCTAAAGAATACGCCACTGGAGAGAAATTCGGTTGTTATTTCACGTATAAGTCCTTGGCTGTATTTCTCCAATGGATTGACATCATTCTAGAAATACTTCTCTCTCTGATCCTAAGCTGGTTACCCTGGAGTTTTATCTTTGTAGTCACAGTGGAAAATGCCACACATGAACACAGTCATTAAACTTGGACAAGACTTTTACTGTGTATCTTACCCAGAAAACGTGGTACTTGAAAAAATATATGGTACTTGGCCCATTGGACTCATACAAAAAACTGATGCCAGGACCTAAGAGGATGGTTTAGTGAGAAGTGTGGGGTTATGTGAGTGGAGCTCTACACCTAAGGAGTAAGCTGACATTTACTTCCCCGTCCCTTGAGCTTTATTTATTGCTGCTTTTATGGTTAATGTAGAAACAAAGATTTTAAAAGTTTAATGAAGAACCAAAATTGCTCATAAATTCACTATTTAGAGGGGCTGGTAGCAGTTGGAGCATTTTTCTCTTCTGTATTTCTCTCCTGTGCATGTTTTTAGAATTGCGAGAAATAGCCTTAATTGGAATATCAGCTATGTTTAATGGTCAACTGCTATTTGATAGACCAATGCACGTGAAAATGGTAAGTTAATAGGATCTCTTTCTCCGTGATATATTCAAATAAGTCTAGCAATAACATGGGAATATTAAGAGTGTACATAGCTATTATACTATATTTATGGATCAGTCTAAGTTAAAAAAGTTGCAGTATGTTGAGCAAATTTACGGCAGAAACACAGCTCTTCAGATATATTTCCCTTTTGCACAGTTGCCTGTTAACTGACATGGTCAGGAGATCAGTTGAGTATCCTGCTCAAGCAAGTGATCAAGTTCAAAGATCGGTTATGTACATGGGGTTCTACTCTTCAGGGTATCTCATTATAATGTTTAGCATTTTATCTGTTGTGACTGTAAGTCTTTGATTCACACAGCCTTTCAGGTTCTGTTGAAGCGCTTCATTGTAAACATTATCCCTGCTTTGGCTGTGCCAGGATAATAGTGAATTAATACAAGCACGACTAGAATATGCTGAGGGCAATCTGGTGAGGGCTCAGATTCAAGAAGAAAATAAAGGGAACTGTAAAGGGATATTTTAGCTACTTTAAGCATTCAGTTTAGTGTTTTGAATAGATTATTGCTTTACATGGCTTAAAAAGCATGAAGATACAGCGTGAGAGTCTTTCCCTTTGTGCCCAGGTCCCTTTCATCCCCCCTAGTAACGTGGATGCATATTTTTGTCCTTCTTTTTACATAAGGGTGCAAGTACTCTGTGTATTTCTTTTTGTACTTGTATGTTATTTCGTGGCATGGGTGGATCATAATTTAGCTAGTCCTCTGTCATTGGGAGTTGTTTCCATCTGTTGTTGTTGTAAGCTGTGCTTTAATACTGAGATTTACTCACTTTCTCTTTCAGGATGAGAGGGCCCTACCAAAGGGAGATTTTTTCCCTCCTGAGCGTCCACAGCAACTTCCCCGTAAGTGTCTCCGTATGGCTTAGTTTTTGAATTTGATCAATACTGACCGGAGAACTACACTTACCCTTGAGCTTGCGCCATGTGATTCTGCAGTGCTCTTGATCATTCTTGAGGGAAAGGTTCGAAAAGGGGTTTGTGGTAATTTTTTCTCCCCCTGTAGATTCTTCAGGGTGAAATACGAGCAGAGAGATTCACAACTTAGGAAGGGTGGTTAGGATTACTCTGTGGTGAGGCAGACTACATCCTCTGGGATGTAGTTGGGTGTTTTGAAAGTGTCCTGTGGAAGGAAGAACCAGAAACTGGAAAGGAATTAAAATCAGGTTGCCCGTGGGATCAGAAGAGATTGGTTAGCATGGTATGGCTCAGCGTGGTTCCACTCTTAGGTATACGTTGAAGAACTGAAAACTGTGTCTCCATAAACATTCATGTGGGTGTTCCTAGCACCGTGATTCCAGTTGATAAATGGATAGAAGTGGTAAGTTTATATGATGGAGCATTACTCAGCCATAAAAAGGAACCAAGTACTGATACCTGCCACGACGTGGATGCACCTTGATTCCATCTGTAGGAAATGTCCAAAAAAAAGACAAATCCACCTACAGAAAGTAGATTAGTGGTTGCCAGGGGAGAGGGGTAAGTGGAGAGTTGTTTTTGGGGTGATGACAGTGTTCTGGAATTAGATGAGGGTGATAGTTATATGTACGAAAAATCACTGAACTGTACACTTTGAATGGGGGCATCTTACGTGAAGTACGGTGATCCATATTTTTATATGGGGTCACGTGAAACTTCCAGGTGAAAGTCTGTCCTGTGACAGGGAAGACTAGGTGACCAGTCACCTCGAAGATGGAAGTGGTGCATATTAGTGAAGCCTTAGGCGGCCCTCTTTCTGACAAGCCCACAGGGCTGTGCGGAGCCTGGGCATAGGCAGCAGTGAGAGTGCTGGCCTCCAGCAGCAAGAAGGGCTGGGGAGTCCGTAGGAAGCATGGGAGTTAGGTGGCTGTGGGAGGGGAGGGGCTTGCTTGTGCTATGTTGGGAGAACTTCCTAGCAGATGAGGCAGTTGGGGTGGGTGTCTGTTTGGAGGGCCAGGGAGTGTCCCCGGTCTGGAGTGGGGACTCAGGCCTAAGGCCCAGCATCAGATGGATTGAATGAGAGCCTAGACAAGAACACTAACAGGAGTGCCTTTGTGGTTTAACATTATTGGAAGCATAAATGAGGCAGATTTCGAGGGGAGGTCAGAGGCTTCAAGAATAGATGGCTTAGTTGAAAATTTAATATATATATTTTTTTAAACGTTTATTTATTTTTGAGACAGAGAGAGAGAGAGAGAGAGAGAGCATGAATGGGGGAGGGTCAGAGAGAGAGGGAGACAGAATCTGAAACAGGCTCCAGGCTCCAGGCTCCGAGCTGTCAGCACAGAGCCTGACGCGGGGCTTGAACTCACGGACCACGAGATCATGACCTGAGCCGAAGTCAGCTGCTTAACCGACTGAGCCACCCAGGCGCCCCGAAAATTTAATATTTTTTAGAGAAGTACCACATATCCTTGCCCTAATCAATGTGGTCACTTGCCATGATCACTCAGGATCAGAGTGATGGCTCTTACTGATGTTTGTGCCTAGAGGAAGTGGGATGAGGGCTGTTTGAGAGCCTTGGCTGGCACACATTGGGCCCCAGGGAGCCCATTATCCATGACTCTTGGTCTCCCAGCACATTTCAGAGGGTTGACTTCAAAATCTTCAGTGCCTTAGGGAGGAAGTAACCTTGGTGATCTCTCGCTTGCTGTTTCTATGCAATTTAAAAACACTAGTCTGTTAAAACAGATTAAATATCTGGGAACTGGCATCAAGGTTCTTTTTAAGGTATTATTATTACTTTTAATGAACTTGGTTACCATTTAAAACCTGGTCTTGGTTTAAGCGTCAGGCCAGCGTCGCTCAGAGCATCGCAAGTGTCTTGCACTGTCTGGTCTTGTTCGCTCTTTTGAGACCAGCCTGTATTCTTACATCCCTGCTTGTGTGTGTGGGCATGGAGTTGAGAGTGGACTGGGTATTGATCCACAGGTTAGGAAGCTTTCTGGGCAGAAGAGAACAGTAGTTTCATTGTTGCTACAACCACCTGTAGAGTCAGAATAGTGTATGCCCAGTGTATTAACTCGCTGGTTTATTCCATTGTTTTTTCTTGGGGAAAGTCCTTTGGGCTACCAGGTTGTGAGGTGGTGATTGGGCACATTTGCACTGCTGGCCACCCGATGTCCTTAATTGCCTTATTTATTTGTTTGTTTAAGTTTATTCATTTTGGGAGAGAGCAAGCAGGGGACAGGCAGAGAGGGAGGGAGAGAATCCCAAGCAGGCTCTGCACTGTCAGCACGGAGCCTGATGCAGGGCTCGAACCCCTGAAATGTTGAGACCAAGACCTGAGCTGAAACCAAGAGTTGGATGCTTAACCGGCTGAGCCACCCAGGCGCCCCTCCTTTTTAACCTTTTAAAAAATGTTTATTTTTGAGAGAGAGCATGAGAGGGGGAGGGACAGAGAGAAGGGGAGACAGAGGATCTGAAGCGGGCTCCATGCTGACAGCAGAGAGCCTGATTTGGGGCTCAAACTCAAAAACCGTGGGATTATGACCTGAGCTAAAAGTCAGACGCTTAACTGACTGAGCCACCCAGGTGTCCCCTTAATTGCCTGTTTTAATTAAACATTTCTCAATTTGAGATTTGGGGAAATGAATAAGTGTCTGTGATTCTTACATTTGAGTTGTTCATAATTCTCTGTAATTTCCAGTTGCTTTTGTTTTATACATAGCACAAACTCTAATCTGCAATTGCATATGAAAAGTTACGCCTTGAAAGGGATAGCTCCCAAGAGCCCTGGGCTTGCTCTTGGAGGTGGGTGGATTGGAATGGAGTGTGACATTTACAACACAGTATAAACAAAGACTCTTTTTGCTTTGGAAGGTCATGGTTTTCTAAGTGGAATCTACACTTCCGACTTTCTCTTTTCCTTTCAGATGGGCTTGGTGGTATTGGCATGGGGTTGGGCCCAGGAGGACAGCCGATCGATGCCAATCACCTGAATAAAGGCATTGGCATGGGAAACATAGGACCCGCAGGTGAGAACTACAGTGTGCTTTGGAGATTTCTGGGGAAGTTAGTTTTTCAAATTATTGGGATAATTGGATGTTGAGTGCTTCAAATGGAATAAAGATTTAATTGGGGCAGAATTTCTTCCTTACTCCTCTCTCATTCATTTTGATAAAAGCAGTATTTTGTGTTTTTACTGAATTGAATCCTCTTTTCTAAAGTTATACTTTTGCATTTTGTCCTTGCATGACCTTCTGAGCTGAGGTAGTTACGCTATTCCCTATTCGATAAAAGGAGGCAGGCCAGAGAGTTGGTCTTGCTCAAGGTCACATTATCAGTTAGTGACACACTGTAGATCCCCTGACCGTGGGACTACAGCACTGCTGCAGTCTGTTACCCAGACACCCTTAGGCTCTTGCCTGATGGTGATAATGGCTCGTAGAGGTGGGGGCATTGGCGGATACAAAAAAGCACAGGAGGGCCTCATTGCATGACAGCATAGCTGTCACAGGCCACAAAGACATAGTGTTGAGTGTTGTCTTTGTTCAAGATGATAAATAGCTAATGAATAAAAACTTTGTGGAGAATATACTTTAAATTTTGCTGTTCAGCATTTTCATTCTGTGCAATGAGGTGTTTATATACTATTAAGAACGATTTCATTTTTGTGACCACAGGCTTAACGGCTGTCTTTCTTGAAATCCTTTGAATTGCAGCCTGGATGCCCCTTCACTCCACTTCTGTCAGTTCTGCATATCCCTTGTCTCCCTCCCAGATTAAACTCTGGGCTGACCTCAGCACCCTCGGCCATCACCTCAGCTGGCCCTACCAGTCTGATGGCCACTCCCCTAACACCTAAGAAGAAAGTCTGGTGTTTTTAGGAACTGCTTTTTATTTAGAGAATTTTATCTTTGAAAGGGGTTTTTTAATCTACTTATGTTCCCTAAAATAAGCTTATAAAAAAGTGCTCTCCACTTTGTACCTGGTTAGTTATATATCATGTTTAACGTGGTCTGATTTGGGTAGTTGTTAAAACTGTATGTGGACCCTACAGAGTTTTGAGTCACGTGATTATTTTGTTAAAGGCTAACGTTTGTTGGAAGGTGATAGTGTTGCAGGGGAGATGGTAGGGCCGCTTCCCCCTTTTCCTTGACAACCAAAATATACTCCTAATCAGGGATATTTTTTGTTCATTTGATGGTTTGGAATTTTAAGTTCAAACGTTACTTACTACTTTGACATAATTTTAGTTTGCATTGACTTTTTCTTTTTAAGGAATGGGAATGGAAGGCATAGGATTTGGCATAAATAAAATGGGAGGTAAGAGATTTAAAATGAAGTACAAATGTAATCACTTTTAGGTATGGTTTTCTCTCACCTTTCCTCTTTCTTTTTCCTGAAGCCTTGCATGAATTCTCACTTTCGGTTTTCTGAAAGTTTGAGTCTAGAAATTAATTTTACCTGTCAGTCTTTCCTAGTGGGTATCTTGGCTTTGGGTCTGGCTTTCTCACTAACTAGCTCTGTGACCTTGGGCAAATCACTCCATCTCTCTGGGCCTCTTTTTACTTGTCTGTTGAGGGGGTGGATCAGATCAGCGTTTTGAAGATGGTGGTTTCCAGGCAAGGGCACTAGCATTTTTTCCCCCAAAGTCCTTACGCTTGGTAAGGAAGCTCCTGGCAGAAAACACCCAAAGTGAAACTCACGAAAACATCTTTCTTTTCCTGATGAGTGTAAGCGGTCTCATTGGGATGGTGCTCAAATGTGGATATCTCTTGCAGGAATGGAGGGACCTTTTGGTGGCGGTATGGAAAACATGGGTCGATTTGGCTCTGGGATGAACATGGGCAGAATAAATGGTAAGACTTGGGTTTCCTTCCTGTGTGCACCTGCCCTCTGCTGGTTGTTGTCTCCTGGGCGACTGTGAGGCAGCACACCCATTTTCAGTGAATAAGATTTTCCCCTTCCACTTTTCTTGACGAATCCAGTGTCTTTGAATTGCCTTATTTGAAATCATAAGTTTGTATTTCCGAAGCTAGACTTGCTGGTAGGTAAGTGTTAATCCCCTTAGCCACTGAACTGTATTCTGAATCTCCCCAGTAATTACCCAGAAAATTCTAGAGCTTTTTTATTGCCTCCAGCACTAGCAGGCATCCTGTAGACACGTTTGTGGTTATGTTTTGCATACTTTAAAATCATCTTCAAGTGTGAGGGATTAGTTTTAGTTTCTTTGGAGTTTTTGATCAAGTTCATCTCTCTCCTGGAGTGCTGGACTGCGTCAGTTCATGAGCATCTGCTCTGAGAACTTGGAGTTGTGAGCAGAGACAGTGATTTAGCTCAGCATTTCCGTAGTGAGAATTTTGGTGTATTTCAGACCTACTATCCCTTTCGACCCCTTAACAGAAATTCAGTGGTATTAGTTACCATTGTAACCGTGTGTTTTGTTCAGTCCTTGCAAGAACCACATGATCCGTAGGTACTTTTATCACCATTTCATCAGAAACTGAGGCCCGGAGAGTGACTTGCCTAAGGTCACATGGCTAGTGATATTGGGAGATGGGTCCCGGTATCTGGCGGAGCCTGCCCTTCAGAACTGCCTTCCGCGTGGGCGTCAGCCCCTCCTCAGTGGGCCTGCAGAGTGTGCCTTGAGAAGCCCCACAGTCTGTCTTTCTGAAATTCTCTAGGGGTTGGTGGACTCTTTTACCCCCACCTGTGGGGATGATGCTGCCCTTATACACATAAACTTCCCTGAGGAAGGTCATTGAAGATTTGCATGTAAATGTTTCTTTTCTGACCTGCAGTATCATGTAATGTGAAGATCGAGTTAGAGCAACTGAGAGTCTTACTAGGATGGACCTTACTAACTATCAAACTGGAAAGAAAGATATTTCCCATGCATAAAACTGTCCTTCTCCATGGGGTTGTCTTGTTCTAGATAATGGTAAAAAGATGTAGGGAAGTCCTCACCAGGAGTCAGGAATGAAGGGACAAGGGCCTGAGTTTGCAGGGTGCTTTCAAGCCAGCCTATCGTTCATAGTGTGTATGGGAATTTTAATAAAAAGAGTTGGAGGAGTCTGGCTTGGTAAAGTGTTTGCTCAAAACAGATGAGTCCGCAGGAAGGAGGTAAGATTGTTGCTCTGAGGAGTGGAGTGATGTGACTTAGAGGCGGACGGACGGAAGTGAGCTGGGGCTGTGCTGAGCTGTGTGGGCAAAGTCCTTGGTAACCTGGCAGGTGGAAGGCAGCAGCCACAGTTCTGAGCCTGGTGATCAAAGGGTTCCGAGTGCAGATTCTCGTGGGGAGCAACAGTGGAGGATGTGTTGAGATGCACTGCTCTTAGATGTTCTCACATACAGATACTCAGTCCTTCCATGTCCTCCTCGACAGCAGAGAACAGGGACTTCTTCCACTTGAGCTGTGTTCTGGGATTTGAGTGAGTCAACGTAATCACAGAGGGAAATTGATAAAGATGTTTTGGGTTTGATATTTAATTGGCGACTATAATCCATCTGTTCTGGTCACAGGTGCTGATATCAGACTGGCCCTGAGATTCTGATTTCTAATCAGTCAAAGTAGAGGTCAAGTCCTAATAGAATGGATGCTTAGGAATTACAGATTAAAAAACCAAATCCCAAACAATGATTTGATGCAATATTTGACAATGAAAACACTTCCATTTTGGGGGGGATTACATTGGAATTCACAGGGAGTTCCCTGAACTGCAGAGACTGCTGACAGTTGGGAAGATGACTTCTGAGGCCATTGTCCTATTACTGCCTGCACATGACTTCCTTATCTCCAGGGGGCAGAGTGCTGCCGTCTTCATGCCCTTATGATAGGGATTAAAGGAGTGCAGCAGAGCTCTGTCTGTTACGGTGCCAGTGTGGGACTTCTGCTATGCCTGCCACATGCAAGCTCCCACAAGTTAGTTACCTTTTCAGCAGATGGCATGCCACCAACCTGTGACCTTCGGTTGGGTCTGTTCACACTATGAATAGCACGTCTACCGTTGCTAAATGAGGCATTTCTAATTCATAGTGCTAGCCTGCTTCCACATCTTCAGTAGACTTATTTCATTGAAAGTATAAGGGCTTGAGCTGCATGGAACCAATTTTGGCAGTTGCACAATTGAAGGCGATTGTTTGCCTGATTGCTAAGGAGCAAGATTAATTGGGTTTTTTGTTTTTGTTTTTGTTTTTTTAATTTTTAACGTTTATCTATTTGAGAGAGAGAGGAGAATCCTAAGCAGGCACCATGCTGTCAGCACAGAGCTGGATGCAGGGCTCGATCTCACGAACTGTGGGATCATGACCTGAGCTGAAACCTGGAGTTGGATGCTTAACTGACTGAGCCACCCAGGAGCCCCAAGACCTTTGTTTTATTTTAAATTTATTTTATTTTATTTTAACATTTATTCCTTTTTTGAGAGAGAGTGAGCAGGGGAAGGACAGAGAGAGAGAGGGAGACACAGAATCCGAAGCAGGCTCCAGGCTCTGAGCTGTCAGCACAGAGCCCGATGCGGGGCTTGAACTCAGGAACTGTGAGATTATGACCTGAGCCGAAGTCGAATGCTTAACCAACCGAGCCACCCAGGTGCCCCTGTTTTTTTTTGTTTGTTTGTTTTGTTTTTTTTAAGGCATTGCAAAACGTAACTCTTGCTGTGAATGTAGAAAAAAGTAATGAAGTTACCAGTGTCCTTGTGTAGAGGAGACCACTACAGTTGATCCTGGAGAAGGCATGTTATACTGCAGGGATGTTTCTGGATTCTCCTTGGATGTGCTTGTGTTAGGAGAGTTTGGGTTTTTGCATTGGGTTTATAGGTTCCAGCCTTTGCCTCATCCCATAGCAGGCAGGTGGCCTTGGTCAGGTTACTAAGTCATTTGAGCCTTAGTTTCTTTGTTAAAGGGGCCATGATGGTGGAGGGTGATAGAGGTGTGCAGGCTGTTGGGCAGATTCCGTGGACTGCTGGCGCCCCCCGGAACGCTGTGGGTGGGGCGGGGTGCTTGGGAAGTAACTGAGAGCTGTAGCTGCTGCTTCCTGTGACACAGCGTGGATGCAGCCCATTGCTGTAGTGGCTTGGTGTAGCCACCGTGTGACTGTAATGAAAGTCATCAGTTAGTCTTTGGTGGATTGAAGGTAGGTGGTTTGCAAGGGACTCACTTGAGGTGAGGGGACCTTTGTAAGGAATAAGGGATGAGTGATAGTTTCTCCTAGAAAAAGTAAGCGTGCTGACTTGGTGCTGGCTGCTGTGTGCCTGTAATTTGTTTTATTCATGTCTAAAGCACAGAGGGATTCCTGGAAAGGCCTAGGGTAATGATTTCTTCCACAGAGATGGAGCGTGGCTTGGGTGGAGGATTTGAGAGAGACTTTGCCAGAAACAAGATGGGAATGTTTCGAAGCTCTGGACAGCCCCATGGCAGAGGCTTGGGTAAGAAGGCCCCACGTGAGCGGGGCTCATGCTCAGCTCAGAGGTTCTTTCTTAAGCAGAGTCTGCTATCTTTCCGTCGTCTTTTAAAACATTGTTTTCTGGACTTAGGTAAAAGCTTTTGGTCCTTGAATTTTTTATTCGTATCAATAGCACCAGTTTCCTTTATAGTCTTTTCAAATGGCTTCTTTGGCTGCATCGGTATAAGGTGTTTGCTTGCCGAGGGAGTTAAAGCTGCTGCATTTACACAGCAGTGGCTGTCTAGTGCGGTAGTGGCTTCTGAGGCCCTGCCGAGCGGGATGTGAGTCCCCTTGTCCAGGGTGCCATGGTGCTCTAGTTGGCGGATGGTGTGGTGTGATTGCTGGTGCCTTTACAAGAGGCCTCAGGGAACTAGAGACGTGTTCTGGTGCTGGAAGGTCTGGAGTATTGGGCCTAAGTGCAGAGAAACTTTCGTTTCAGTTTTGGTTGCATTGCCCGGAGTGTCTCTCCCCTCCCTGCTGTTTTGAGTTTAGATGTTTCTGAGAATCTGTCAGCTTAGTTCTTCGTTAGTATGATGCAAAGAGATTGTCCATTTCTGCACTGTTAAGTTTGTTTCTGTCCAAGCAGAGTTGGAGCATCGGTCCGCACTCTTCCCCCATCTTTACCTGCTTCTCATTCTGTGCAGATGTGAGGCTGCTAGGTGGCTGCCGCAGAGGGCTCAGCCTCTGTCTTTAGGGGACCCGTTGAGTTAGGTGTGAGGTTTTAAGCTCCTTTTTGTCTTGTTTGTGTTAGTTGTATTCTTAGAATTTATGAAGGCTGTAGAAAGATTCATCATCCAGTTCATCAGTGAGACAAGATTCTTCTGTGGATTATCTCTGGGACTCCCATCCTCTTTGTGTTTGTGTTCTCCATGGAAACCAGGAACTATTAGAAACTGTTTTCCTTTTACTCTGAGTTTGGGGAGACTTCTATTTCTTTTTCCCTCCCCGCATGTGAGGTAGCTGGAAGGACTGACTTTCTTGTGTCTTACCAGGCGGGTAGTGACGATTTACTTTTTTTTTTTTTTGTATGTTTGATATGACTGTCTATAACTTTATTCTAGATTATTTCAAATTTGTAGAATTTGGGGGATGAATTCATAATCTGTATGCGACTAGGTCAGTTAAAAGTTTCTTACTGTCTGACTGGCTTTGCTTTTTGTGTCATGGAATGGCCGGGTGTTTTGTTTTTACTTATTTTTTTATTAAAAAAAATTTTTTTTTGACATTTATTTTTGAGAGAGAGAGAGAGAGAGAGAGACAGAGCGTGAGCGGGGGAGGGGCAGAGAGAGAGGGAGACACAGAATCTGAAACAGGCTCCAGGCTCTGAGCTGTCGGCACAGAGCCCGATGCGGGGCTTGAACTCACCAACCACGAGATCATGACCTGAGCTGAAGTTGGACACTTAACCGACTGAGCCACCCAGGTTCCCCAAGAATGGCTGGGTAGTTTAAAAAACATGTGAAAACTTACAGTCCTTTGGCTGCAAGTAGCGATTTGTGGAAACTGAGGTGAGAAGAACAAGATGGCACATGGCTTTGCTCCCACAGGCACTTGTTCCTGCCCTGAGCCTTTAATCCTTTGCCCCTCTGTGGTGCCTCTCACCTCCGTGATGAGGCTGGCAGCCTTCACCTCGTTCCTCGCAGAGGTGCGGGAGGTGGATCTGGTGAGGTCGTTACTTCTCGTGGCAGCAGGAGAGTCTTCTGTCCTGACCTGAATAGAAGTGTCATCTTGTAGGCCTTGCTGTCTCCTGCTACTTTGCCATCCCTCCCTTGTCTCTCTATGCTGAGGCCTTGCACAGTGACAGGGGCAGGAGCAGAGGGCTTTGTTCTGGAATTTCTGTTGCTCCTTGTGGTCAGACCCACTTTAGTAAAAGCGTCTTTGTACCACATAAGTTTAAGTTGGGTTTTCAGACTAGGATTTTTTGTTTTTTTTATATTCAGTTCTTGATTTCCCCCCCCCCCCCCCCCCGCAAGTGGAATCATTTTGGTGGTATTTTCTGTAGGGCCTCCCCATTCATTGTCCCTTCTATCAAGGCAGTAGATCTTTGCCCTGGTTTCTGCAGGCCACTGTACTTGGTGGTACAGGGAGATAGTTGTGTGTTTCTTGATCTCGAAGGAGGTGATGGCAGCTGTGGAGGTGATGCCTGGTGGCTCAGGGCAGCACCAGAGGCCCCTCCGGTAGAAGAGGCCTAGTGGGGGTGCCAGTGGAAATGTTGGTTCCTGGGCCCTTGGCAGCCATGTGAGCACCACCCAAAGGTGATCGTTTTCTCTCTGTGTTAAGATTTGAAAAAGCACTGCTCTCGGTGGTTGTTAGAAGTGCTCTGTTCAGAGAGTATGGGATCCAAGCAGGAATACAAAAAGATGAGTGCAGGAGATGTGGTTTAAGCTGGAGGGGCTGGGTGTCTGAGAGGGTTCAGCATAGGTAGAGGGCGTGCTGGCAGATAAAGAGGGCTGACAGCATCCGATGCAGAGGTTTGGAGGTGAGGGTCTACCTGCGGTGGGGAGAACAGGTTCAAGTCATAGGACAGGGAGGTCTTTGCCCATGAAAAGAATTTGTCCTTTCTCTTTAAATCAGTGGTGGGCTGATGGTGAAGGATGTGTGCAGGAATAGTTTGATCTAAGTGCCGTTTTAGGAAGGTGAACCTAGGCCTGGGTATGCTGAGCAGGATCACAGGTGTCACGGAGGAATAAGTGAGCCCTGTGCTCGCAGGCTGGAGGTGTGTGCTTCCCTATGTCCTTCCTTTAGCAGGTAGCACCAGAAACAGCTGTGGGCTCAGGGTTACTCTCTGCGGTCATGGGCCTAAAATGAGATGTGCAGACAGACTTCAAAGGTTCGGATGAATTGTTGGCAAGCAGGCGACAGTGTTTTCTCCTTTGGATGAGGTGTTGGATGAGTTTTGGATGTGTTGGGGGTTTTATTTTCCTGAAGCTTTGTCACTTTAGTCAGCATCACCCCCAGCTCCTTCCAGGTGGGGCTGGTGGGCTCAGCTTGCTGGAGTCCCTGCACGACTCAATGAGGTCACGCTTCAGTGCTGCGGGCGGTTGCTGCTGCGTTTCAGGGTTTGGGCAGCGAGTGTAAGTAACTACAGCTTTAGTTTGCTCTAAAGGACAACCGTGAGGTGTTGGTTGGATCTGGGAGGATGAGCGCAGGCTTCAATGTGAGCGCGGAGGGTCTGGACTGCTTGAGAAAACTGCTGCTCGCCCCATTCTTGCTCTGACTTCCTTACTTTCAGTTCATTGGTGCACACTGGTCTTCCTTAGCTCCGCTGGACGCATTCCCAGATGGTGTTGCCAACTGGGCCTCAGACTCTGGAGCTACATGGGATCCTAATATCATGACCCATCATCAAGGACTTAACAGTTTTCCAGTAAAATGATCTTGTCTCTGTGTGTGTATTTCTTAACCCCTTCCCCTGTCCCTTGTTTTATTTTTAAACTAGTAATATTCTTACTCTGGAATCTGTAATAAACAAGTTTCTGTTACCATAGAGAAATTTGGCTAATTTTTTTTTCTTCCTGATTTCCTTAGAAATCCTAAGTAATGCACTGAAGAGAGGAGAGATCATTGCAAAGCAGGGAGGAGGTAGGAAACGCTTAGTTTTGATGTTTTGATTTTTAGAATAGGCTGTTATTAACGGGGATAGTAGAGTGTAGTGGTGAAAAGCACGGGCTCTAAAATAGACTGCCTGGGTGGGAACCAGCTCTGTCTCTTCCTAGCTGTGTGACATTTGGCAAGTTACTGAACCTCTGTTTTCCATACTGTAAAATGGGAATATAATGGTACCTACCTCATAGGGTTGTTGTGCAGAGTAAATGAATTAATGCATAGAAAAGTGTACCTACTAAGTGTTATGTAAGCATTGGCCATTGTCGTTATAATGTCCGTGTAATTTGGGGGTTTTAAATACTATAAAATTACAAATTCCTAAAAGTAAATACTTAATTACAAAAGCCTACTGCTTCCATACCTAACAAATAATTACTGAAGTATTTATATGTACTCTTACTAAGATTCAAAAAATTATAAAGAAAGTAAATCTCTGCAATTGCGCTGCCCTGTGATGAGTATTGTAAACATTTTGGAATATATGCTTCCACTAATGTGCTTTTTTTTAGTGGGTAGTTAAAACTAAATGTACTTTTTCAGCTTGATTTCCCCCACCCATGGCTCTGAGTGTTTTGACATTTCCTTGGTTACTCCACTTGCTGGTTATTTCTGTGGTGTGCTGATTCTAGAACTCCACGTG
This sequence comes from Acinonyx jubatus, assembly GCF_027475565.1. NCBI lineage: Eukaryota > Metazoa > Chordata > Mammalia > Carnivora > Felidae > Acinonyx > Acinonyx jubatus. The sequence continues at coordinate 160,227,323 of NC_069383.1, forward strand.
GGCACCGTTTTTTCCTAGTTCTCTGCTACTGTTGGCATCCGGGGAGTCAGCCTGATTTCTGATCCTCTTGAGCGTGCTGCCTACCCTTTCCAGTTATCTTACTTTTAAAAAAAAAATAGTTCCTAAGAAATTTCTGCTTTGGAAGTCAATATTTGTAAAACCGTGTTTATGTTTTGCCCCTCGGTGTGCTGTTATTAAGTGCTACTAAGGAAACGGGCATGGAGAAGTGGAGTGACGCGAGGTCACTCTGTCCGTTAGAGACTCACTTACAGAAACCGAGTTTCCTCTTGATTTACATGTTGCACCGGGCTGCTCGGATCAGTGATGGGCTGGCTGTGGGCTCAGCTGCCCTTCGTCACAGGCAGGTGGTGCTGGTGGTGGTGAGGTGAGGGGGGATCCTTAGGCTCTGCATGTGGAAAAGTGGTGGGCAGTGGCCTTGGTGGTGGAGCCAGACCCTCCTTGTCCAAGAGTTATCAGCCGTCACAGGGTCCTGCTGGCAGGGACCTGCCAGCATGTGTCCAGCTGAACCATGGCACTGAGAACTGATCTGAGGCTGTTTGTAGAATCCACTCTGCGGTGCCATCGACTTCTTTCCTTGAAAGCCAGCAGAGTAGTTACACACAAGTCATTCAGTGGTTTTCCTCACAGAGTAAGGTTCCCCGGAAGTGGCTGTCTGTTCGTCTAGGCATAGAGGATCTCTAGTGGTGTTTGTTTTCTTTATCTCTTAGTAATTATGTGGCCGTATACTAGCTTCTTTATGCCTAGAGGTGCTAAGGAAGTTCAGCCAGACTGGCCACCAGCATGCATCTGAGAGAGGGATGAGCTGGGAGAGGATAAAGGTTGTGAGGGATTTGAATTGTCCCATACAATTCAAGTAAATCCATTACACTGGCTGACTGGGTGGGGGGTTTGGAGCTTCCTCCCTTGAGAGCATTTCTCAGTGTCTGGTGGTGGGAAGAGCTCAGGTTCTCTGAAGTTGACCACCGTGGCTCACAGAGCTAGTTTACGAGTTCTAGAACTTCCGAAGTAACGTGGAGAACATTTTTTGACACAGGTGCTCCAGGGTGGATTTTTTTCCCTTTTTAAATTTTATTATGGAAATTTCAGCTGTGGCACAGAAATAGGAAGAATGGTGTCCTCGCTACCCTGCCTTAACAGTTGTCCACATTTGAGGGGTGTCTCATGATAAATTGTCGTGGGACTTAATTCCTGAACTGTGGTTGAGTTTGTGGAGTGCCCCGGTCTCTGTACCCAGGTCACCTTTCTGGCGTGGTGGTGCACATAGTGTGCAAGTCCCTGATATTTGCCTGTGTTTTGTGTCCTTGTTTCAGGTGGAGGTGGAGGCAGTGTCCCTGGGATCGAGAGGATGGGCCCTGGCATTGACCGCATTGGGGGTGCCGGCATGGAGCGCATGGGCGCAGGCCTGGGCCATGGCATGGATCGCGTGGGCTCCGAAATTGAGCGCATGGGCCTGGTCATGGACCGCATGGGCTCAGTTGAGCGCATGGGCTCGGGCATCGAGCGTATGGGCCCACTGGGCCTCGACCACATGGCCTCCAGCATCGAGCGCATGGGCCAGACCATGGAGCGCATCGGCTCCGGAGTGGAGCGCATGGGTGCCGGCATGGGCTTTGGCCTCGAGCGCATGGCTGCGCCCATCGACCGCGTGGGCCAGACCATTGAGCGCATGGGCTCTGGTGTGGAGCGGATGGGCCCTGCCATCGAGCGCATGGGCCTCAGCATGGAGCGCATGGTGCCCGCAGGCATGGGGGCTGGCCTGGAGCGCATGGGCCCTGTGATGGATCGCATGGCCACCGGCCTGGAGCGCATGGGCGCCAACAACCTGGAGCGCATGGGCCTGGAGCGAATGGGCGCCAACAGTCTCGAGCGCATGGGCCTGGAGCGCATGGGCGCCAACAGCCTGGAGCGCATGGGTCCTGCCATGGGTCCGGCCCTAGGCGCTGGCATTGAGCGCATGGGCCTGGCCATGGGTGGCGGTGGCGGTGCCAGCTTTGACCGCGCCATCGAGATGGAGCGAGGCAACTTTGGAGGAAGCTTCGCAGGTTCCTTTGGCGGAGCTGGAGGCCATGCTCCTGGGGTGGCCAGGAAGGCCTGCCAGATATTTGTGAGAAATGTAAGTGGCTCTTGGGCAGATTCTTGGTGGTGGTACGCACAGAGGGGGAGGGGGCGGGTCGAAGTCAGGGGGGTGCCCCCAGGAGGGGAGCGGAGTAGCAGCGCAGAAGGCCACCTTGCCACTGTCCCCAGAGTTTGGTGCTGGTAGGATCAGGGCAGAACGTAAGAGCACGCGGTATGTGTGCAGCTGGAGCCGGGGCTTCTCGGACTGCTGGGTGGAACCGACCGTGAGCTCAGGAACCCTAGCTGCTTGATTCCCTTGGCTTGATTCCCTTGCCACCTGGGCGTGGCAGACCGAGGGATAAAGGACTGTATCTAAATTCTCTTCCTACCAGATTGACCACCTTCAGCTACTGTCGAGTGGTCTGTGGGCCGCTCACCATAGGCGACTGCATTTTCTGCACGTTGAACAAGGAAGTGTACTTGGTGTGCTGGTTTAGAACCTCATTCCAGGCAGGCTTGTTTTGTTCTCTGCTGATCGTCTCAGTTTGAGATGTTTGTTGGTGCAACAAGAACCACTCCCCCGCCCCCAAGAGACCCTGAGGTTTATGCATTTAGGGTGTTAGGATTTGGTTGTGTCACTCATCAGTTTCTCCTTTTCCCTTTAGCTCCCATTTGATTTTACATGGAAGATGCTAAAAGACAAATTCAACGAATGTGGTAAGTGTTTGAGAAAAGGCTTTCTAGGTGCTTCCGTGTGTTGTGGCTTCTGAAGTCTTAGCTTGTTAGTGATGCATTTGAGGGGTGAAGCAAAGCTCCCATCCTGGTCTTCACTGCCACTTGCCATGACTCGCGACTGATGGGACTTGCCATTTTTCTGCCCGTGCAGATAGTCGAGCCAGCTGTTGGGTTTCCTTTTATGTGTCACACACTTCTCACCTGTGTTCTCATGTCAACCTCATTCTTCTATGGTTTTTGAAAGGAGGTGATGTCCCCGTTTTACAGATGAGTCAGGCAGTCACGTTCCCAAAGTCACATGACTTCTAAGTGACAAAGCTGAATAAAACAAATACTGATCTGAGATGAGGTTGCTTTCTACCACAGCACTGTTGGTTCATGCCTCAGAGAGCACTTGCCCAGGAGTTCCCAGGGGTGAGTGTGTGTGTGTGTGTGTGTGTGTGTGTGTGTGTGTGTGTGTGTGTGAATGAGGCCTAGGGGCTCTGGTCTCCCGGCACACCAGGCCACCCATTTGGTTCGCTTTGTGGCCAAAAGGAAGTGAAGTTGTCACCGGGTGAACCCCTGCCCCTCACTCACATCACCTCTGTTTTTTTAACCCTGTCAAGTGGGAGCCCCAGGCCTAAGCCAGGAGTCCGGGCGGTTTGCTGGGTCAAGGCTTCCTCAGCGTCTTTACTCATTTCCTGTTTCAGTGTTGGCTCAGATTGCACCACTTTGCTGCTGCTCCTGGTTCTTCTCTTGGGGCAGCTGTTGAGCCATAGCACGCCCTCGTGCCCTCTCCCCACTCCTCAGTTTCTACATTGTACAGTAGGCAGTCTGAAAAGCCAGACTGGATCATGCTGCTCTCCGGCCTGAGAGGCCCGGAGGTACCCGGCTGCCAAAAGAGAAACTCACCAGCCCCTTTGCAACTTAGCCCCTCCTCTTTCTCTCCTTTCTCCTTCCTGTCCCTGGACCCTGAGTTGCAAGTGCCATTTTTCAGAAGTGCTTCATTTTGAGCTGTGATGGCAAGAGTCTTCTTTCTGGTGAAGGTCTTTCAGAACTTTCTGCTGAGAAGCCCTGGAGATGTTGACCTTCCCTCAGGCTGAGTTAATGGCTCTAGAAACGTGGGTCCCTTAGCACAAGCTGCACGGTCCTGTCCTTTGTTCTTCCCCCTACAGACTTGTTTCATGGTGCTTGACACATACCTGGATGCTTAATCAGTGCTTGAATAAATATGTGAAACCCACTTCCTAATTAGGATGCAGCTTATATCTGAACAGTACAGAGTGTCCATTGTATCATGATGGCCTTGCAAATGTGGTGTGGGGTCTTGAAGCCCAGGCCTCTGCAAAATTCACCTATAAAGTTGGCTGCCCACGGCCCCCCCCCCCCCCCCTTTAACTCTCTCGAGCGTAAGGGTATGCGCGTGTGAAGCTGCCAGGAGGTCTTGTCACGGGCCGGTCCGATTATTGTCCTTTGGCAGAAGAATGGCAACGTGGCTTGAGGGCCATCGTCTCTGGGTTCCGGCTGCTGCGTTCTGAGCATTTGTGTGCCAGGGCCGCTCTCCCTTTTGACTCTGTCCACCGAAATCCAACAGGTGATCTGGACTGAGTGGAGCCCAGACTGAGTCTGAGCTCTGGGTTTGCCTGATGAGTTGTGGTCTCTTCTTCCCTCCCTGTGCCCAGGCCACGTGCTGTATGCCGACATCAAGATGGAGAACGGGAAGTCCAAGGGGTGCGGTGTGGTTAAGTTTGAGTCGCCAGAGGTGGCTGAGAGAGCCTGCCGGATGATGAATGGGATGAAGCTGAGTGGCCGAGAGATTGATGTTCGAATTGATAGAAATGCTTAAGCAGTTGCCTTTTTTAAACATCGATACCAGACCTCTGAATTTGTATTTTTTCTTGTTAACCATTTTAATTTGTTGGCTGGATGTATAAAGATGTTTAAAAAATTCAGTTGCTTTTTGGGGTAATTTGAATTACTTTTTTAATGACTGGGGTTCCATTTGACTGTTTGCATTGAGATTGCAATGTGCGCAATTTTTTTTGTAGTTGTGGCATCTTGTTGACATCGAATATGACTTTGATAATAAATACCAGTTCCTGAAAAGACGCTTGCTTTTTGCGTGTGTGTTGTGGGGCATCCACCTGAGGTTTGGGGAGCTAGAACCAGTCTTCCTTCTACCCTTGGAGCTCTGGCCACTGGGGGTCGCATCCCCATCCTTGCTTTGTGTGTGGACGCCGATGGGGGGAGGACATGGGCCTCGGCCACTTCAGGAGAACTCTCTGGAAACTGAGCGGACTTGGATTCTCCAGTGCTGGCATGCACTTGGATGTTAGTGGTTCTGAAAGCCGCCATCCCCCCTCCTTGCTTACAGTTCCTCTTGGGGGCGTAGACATCGTGTCAGGCTCATTTCCAGTTTGGCTTTTGTCGTAGTCTACTTCGGGCGCTATAACAAAGGTACTATAAACTGGGCGGCTTAAACACAGACGTTTATTTCCCACAGTCCTGGAGACTGGGAAGTCCAAGATCAAAACACTAGCAGATTCCACGTCTGGCGAGGGTACCTGATCGTGGTTCATAGACGACACTTTGTAGCTATAATCTCAACATGGTGGGAAGGGACAGAAGGCTTCTCATTCCTCTTTTATAAAGACACCAATTCCACTCACCCCCCAAATACCATCACATTGGGCATTAGGCTTTCAACGTGGAAACTTGTGTGTGTTGGGGGGGGTATATACGTTCAGTCCAAGGCAGCGTTTCTTAGCTACCACAGACCAGGCAGGGTGTGAGTTTCTGAGCATGTTTAGTCCTGCAGCAGCTCAGGCGGAGCGTGATACCTGGGCTCTGTCAGAACTGGGTCACCCCTCCCCCGTCCACCAGGATGTGACCTCATACATAGGTCCACTTGGGCTAGACAGCTGTTGGCAGCCCGCGTGGAGCTGCAGCCACTGCTTGTCGTGTTTGGATGTGGCGTCCTACCCTTGCTGTCACCTCCTCGTCACACTTCTCCTGGTGTGTATCCCTGATGGGTGAGGCGGTGGGGGTACGGGGTCGACTTCACAGACCCCCAAGGAGATCATGTCTCCATTGGGTGCCAGTCAGGGGAGAAAGAAAAGACAAGAAGCAGGGATCGCTTTAAATAGGAGCTTTATTGGTTCATGTATGCAGTCAGGCACCAGCCTGGATGGTTCTGTGACTGCCAAGCTGGGATCCAAGGCTCCTGGTTTAGCAGGTGGCTGGGCGGGCAGGTTGTCCTGGGTATCCACACCTGTGGGCCTTACTGTCCCCTGGGGAATGGATGGCTCTCCAGAGGGTCTGCCAAGGAAGGATGGGTGACTTCCATTGCCCACCCGCCCCCCCCCCCCCCAAGTAGATAGCAGCCCCTTGGGGAAACGGGGTGTGGGAGGGGTTACCTCCTTCCAGGCACCGTGATCCCTTCCAGCCCACCTAGAGCATCTACATACCCTAGAAGCCAACATCGTCATACACCTCCGTTTCCCTGGCAGAAAGTACGGCTTGGTCAGTAAGGGTCACCTCGGCCCGTTGACCAGCCCCCTACCCCCCACCCCCAGCCAGGGCCAGTCAGTACTCACAGGGGCAGTAGAGCGGTTCTGGGCACGTAGCCATCTGCAAAAAGAGTGGAATAGGTGAGCTCCCGGCGCTGGTGGTGGCCCGTTTCCCTAGGACTTTCTGGCCTGACTTACATTTGCCCTTGGTGTCCCGGCACAGCATCTCATCCTTGTTGGTGAACTCGATCACCTCTAGGATCTCCCCACGCCGGATCCCCAGGTACTTGCCACCCCCGCGACGCGTCTTGGCGTTGGGATCGATCATCATCCTTGTCTGAATCACTATCTCCCCCTCAAACTGGGGAGGGAGAAGTTAGAGCTTTTGTTTTGTGCTGTCACCCCAGGGCTTTGGTCACCTAGGGCTGTGCCAGATCTCCCAGGGCTCCTGTTCACAGTTGTGGTGTTCACACCTTGAACTTCTTCCGGAACTCCCTCTCGGCTTTCTCTGCCTTCCGGATCTGCTTCAGAGACTTAAGGTCTGCAGGTGGCAACTGCTGTGGCTGGGGGGCCTTCTCCTTCCTGAGGAATTGGAGGGTCCTGAGCAAGATGTGCCCCCCCACCCCACCCCACCCCCGTCCCCTTCCTGACCTCCCAGACCTCGGCCCCACCCCGTTCTACACACACCCTTTGCCCTGTGGTACCTGAGTTCTGGGTCTTGTGGCGGCCTGGGGGGTTGCTGGGTAGATGGCACCCCATCTGGGAGCGGGGAGAACACTGAGTTAGGGCAGGGACTCTTGGGCTAGGCCTCCCTTTCAACCCTGGTGGCTTGATTGGGAACGGAGCCTTCCCTGTGTCAGTTCTCAGGACGTCAGTCCCCTCCCATCCCTCACCCTGCCCACCGGCCCATCTTCTCCCCAGGCCTTTTTCCTGGGTTGTGAGTTCTAGTGCATTGCCTTTCATTTTCGTAACTGTGACTGCATGATCGGCAAGGCTGAAATCGTTCACCACAGTAACTGCTTCCAACCCTCATGACAGCCTTCCTCGTAGCGGGCAATACAGTCATTCCCAGCTTGCTGAGGAGGGAAATCAGGGCTCAGAGAGGGGTAAAGCGGTCTGCTCCCGGGTCATCCAGCTGGTAAATGGTAGAGGGAGGATTTGTCTGTGGGCTTTTGAGGCTATTTCATGTCTGTCTCCTAGGGTAGGCTGGCTTCTGGGAATTGTCATGGGATTTGGGTCAAACATAAGGTGAAAGCGTATCCTTGAGCAAATGAAGTGGGCATCCGCGAAGGGGCTGGTGGGGTGGGGTTCTTGGACTGGCCTGGCTGCTGCTGAGACTGTACTGTGAGTCTCCCAGGTCAGGGTTGACTTCCTGGCAAACTACCAGCCTTCCAGGCAGGAGCCTGCCGACTGAGGGTTTGGCTTATAGCGAGAGCCTCGTGAGCACCAGTTGAGTGAGTGAAGGATCCAGGACCTGAAGCCCCCGCCTTTTCACTTCAGACTCCAGCCTCCTTGGCCTGGTGCTCGGATGGTGCCGTCCATAGTCTTACCCAGGACACTCCCTCCCGCTGCTCCCACTCCTCCCGGAGGCACTCCGGGGCCCCTACCCCCCTGGCACACCTGTAGCCCAAGCTCCCTGGCAGTGGGACCCAAATCAGGCCACACAAGTAAGGCGGGCTCTGAGGATGGCCCCTTCAGGTCCTGGGACCACCTAGGTCTGGCCCCAGCGCCTTCCAGGGAAGCCCCCTGCTGTGCGAGGAACCTCTGGAGGAGGGCCGCCACCGCTCCAGAGTGAGGCAGAGTGGGAGGCTAGACTTGGAAAGGCCAAGTAGCCTTTGGAACAATCGGTACTAGCAGTGAGTCGTCCCGCCCCCCCCCCCCCCCCCCCCCGACGGTGTCTGAGAAGGGAAAGATTTGGGAAGTGTATGTGATTGGAATCGCAAAGAGAACGACTGACCCGGAATGGGGAGAGACAGTTGTCCACTGGCAGGGATGGTGAGCAGAGGTGGGGATGTGCCTGGCCGGTTTGGGGCTGGGGACGGGGGCGGGCCATGCCTGCAAGGCTGCTGGACAGTTACCAGAGTCACCCCCCTCTCTCCCCATGTCCCTGTCCCGAAGAGCGGCCCCCAAACCCCAGCCACCGGAGGCTCACTGGAGCGGAAGCAGGAGGGGCCCTGCCAGGAAGCTCTGCTAACAGAGGGGTGTTGCAAGCAGCCCCTGAGGAAAGCCCAGGAGAAGCAGGAGGGGCTCGGGAAGGAGGAGTGCAGGCAGGCCTGGTGCGGGGGCTGGTGGGGAGGAAGCGGGCGCATCCCAAAGGCACCCCCAATACAAAGTATTGCCCTGTAGGAAGCCCTTCCAAAGGTGGGGCGGGGGAACCGGGACCACAGGACCTGGGCTCCCGTGTACTGACAATGAGCTGGGGCAGGTTACTTGGGTCAGGCTTCCACATCTGTAAAACGAGCATGATGTGGCCTTGGGGGGTGGGTGGGCGGGAGGTCGTGCAGGGTCAGTGACATGCACGTAGAGTGCCTGCACAGAAGCCGCTTTTTTTCCCCCCACTCGAAATTGGTGAAGGCATTGACCCTGCAGTGGACTGGACACGTTGGGTCGGCTCCACCGTCCTCCTGCTCTCTCGGAGCAGAGACTTGGGAGAAGGGAGAAAAGGGGACCTTTCGGACCCCGGAGCACAGAGTATCGAGGACCACAGGCTCAGGGGTCTCCGTCTCCAGCCCGTGCCCGAGTTCAGGCCCGAGTCCCGCAAGCACCTCCGACACAACAGGTCTGTGTGGAACCTGACCCCTTGTCCCCAGCTCAGGGTGCCTTGGCTCTGCACCCAGGCGTTGGGCTCGAAACGCGGGCCTCATCCGCGTCGTGGGCTCGCTCTCGCCCGCCTGGTGGCTCACACACCACCAAGCCCTTGTTCGCGGCTCTTTCGCCCCTTCTGCCACCGCCCCGGGCCGCACTCCTGGCCACACCATACCCACTGGCTGCTCCGCCCACCAGAGGCTGGTCAGACCTTTCCGGAGGGCCTTTCCTGCTCTCTGCTTTCTCCCTCAGTGTTGCCGGGGAGACGGGTGGTCACTTGGCTTCACGCCAGCAGCGCGGCAGAAGATGCCCTGGCGATGGATGGTCCCCAGGTGCCTGGGCGGAGGGTCGGGCGGAGGGTCTGGCTGAGGGCTCGGCCCCACCACCCACAAACCTCTGCCCTCGCCGCTGGGGCCGGAGTGGTCCGTGGGCCCCACGTCGTCATACAGCTCGTAGACCTCATCCTGGTCCCTGCAGAGATACCTGAGATGAGGGCCTCTTGCGGCCTCGGGCCTGTGCCAGGGCCGCTTGCCCCCCACACTCACTGCGGGATGTCTTTCGTCTGTTGCTCCTGGAAGTGGATGGCAGCAGCGGAACGAGCCCTCCTCAGAGCTGTGGGGGGGAGGAGAGCGGGAGGGAGGCGGGCCCTGGCGGGAGCCTCTCCCCTGCTTTCTGCCTGGGACGCCGCGACCCACCTGTGGACCCACCTGTGGCTGCAGCTGCGGCTCTCCGGAAGCTCTGAACGTCCCTGGGGCCTGGGGGCAGCGGGGGCTTGGCTGGAGGGGGTCCCAGGCTGCTGGCAGGGGGCAGAGGCCTCCGCCGGGGCGGGTGGCCCTGTTTGAGGCCCAGCCTCGACCGTCCACTGTGAGTGAGACTGAGTGGGAGCCTGGGGCCGGGGCCCGCGACAGCAGTGGGGAGCGAGCTCTCCGAAACAGAGCCAGGGAGAGGGGGCTTTCTGGGAAGATCACCAAAGAACTCGGCATGCGGGCGCTTCTTGGGCAGAGCACTGGGCTCGGGCTGTGAGAACTTGCGGGGGGGCCGCTGGCACTCAGGCTGCAGGAACTTGCTGGGGAGTAGGCCAAACTCAGGCTCTGAGGCCACCCTGGGGAGGCCCCCCGGCTCGGGCTGCAGGGGCTTCTTGGGAGGTGCTTTGAATTCGGACTGCCGTGGCCTCTTGGGAACCACACTGACTTCCGGCTCTGAGGACCTCCTGGTGAGGTCTCCAAAATCAGGGTGCAGGAGCTTCTTGGGGAGGTCGCTCAGCTGAGGGGCTGGGATCTTCTTGGGAAATGTACTGAAGTCAGGCTGTGATGGGTGGGGGTGGGGCTCACTGGACTCAGCCTTCCAGGGGGGTGTCTGAGGGACCTCACTGAACTCAGGCTGCGGCAGGCACTTCTTAGGGAGCTCACCGACCTGAGGCTGCGGGGGCTTTCTGGGGTGCCCACTGAACTCAGGCTGTGGGGGCTTCTTGGGGAGGGTACTGAAGTCAGGCTTTGAGGGGTGGGGGTGGGGCTCACTAGTCTCCACCTTCCAAGGGGGTTTCTGAGGGACCTCACTGAACTCAGGCTGCGGCAGGCACTTCTTAGGGAGCTCACCGACCTGAGGCTGCGGGGGCTTTCTGGGGTGCCCACCGAACTCAGGCTGTGGGGGCTTCTTGGGGAGGGTACTGAAGTCAGGCTTTGAGGGGTGGGGGTGGGGCTCACCAGTCTCAACCTTCCAGGGGGGTGTCTGAGGGACCTCACTGGACTCAGGCTGCGGCAGGCACTTCTTAAGGAGCTCACCGACCTGAGGCTGCGGGGGCTTCTTGGGGAGGGTACTGAAGTTGGGCTGTGAGGGGTCTGGGGTGGCCTCGTTGGGCTCAGGCTGCTGTAGCTTTTTGGGGAAGGCGCTGGATTTGGGCTCTGGGGGGGGCAAGGCCTTTTGAGGGGCCCCGAGCTGCGGGAACTTCTTGGAGGGTTCACTGAACTCGGGTTTGGAGGGCTTCCTGGGCAGATCAGCGAAACTGGGCTGCGAAGGCTTCCTGGGCACGGCATTGAACTCGGGCTGCGGGGGCTTTTTGGGGTGCTCGCTTAGCTCAGCTGTTGGAAGCTTCTTTAGGGGTTTGTGGAACTCAGGCTTCAGGGGTTTTTTGGGGAGTTCGCTGGTCTCGAGCTGAGAGGCCTGGAACTTTGCTTGAAGGCTCCGGAAGTCCTGATGGCTCCCCTAAGGAACATGGAGCCAGAGTCAGGCAGGGACTCTCCGCCGACTTCTCTTCCCCTGACTGTGTCCTTGGCTCTCTCCAGTGTTGGCTGAGGACTCCCACATTTGTCTCCAGGCTCCCCGGAGCCCTGACCCCTTAGGCACTGCATATGTGCCCCCAGGCTCACCCCCATCAGGACCCAGGCTCCTGCTGCTCCCCCAGTCCCCCCTCGGTTGGTGGTGCCTTGCAGGTGTCCTTGAGATACCCCGTTCCTAGTAACTTCTGTTTTGATTTCAGAATACATCCAGAATGCAGCCACTTGTCACTGCCTGTACCACTGGTCATGCGGGCTGGAGGAACCCAGGCCCTCCTCCTGGGTCTCCTGCCCCCCCCCCCCCCCATCTCATCTCTGGCCAGGCCCTGCCCCCACAGCAACCGGAGGAATCCCCTCTGCTCAGAATCCAGCAATGTTCCTTTGTTTCCCCATGGTAAAAGTCAAAGACCTCATGAAGGCCCTGAACCATCCATTGGCCTCCCCTACCTGGACCCTTCCTCGCCTGGCCACCTCCTCGTCCCCCTCGCCCTCCCCCCTCCCGTCCCCCGGTGTCTTGGGCCTTTGTCCTGCCCCTTGCCCGTGACACTTCTCCCCATGGCCTGCTTCTCGCCTCTTCCACCTCCAGCTCTCTGCTCGTGATAATTTCTCTTCTTTCTTTAAAAAATGTTTATTTTTGAGAGAGAAAGGCAGAGAGAGAGAGTGGGACAGAGGATCTGAAGCAGGCTGTGTGCCGACAGCAGAGAGCCCGACGCGCGGCTCAAACTCACGAACCAGACGAGGTTGGATGCTCAGCCGACTGAGCCACCCGGGCACCACATCTCTGATGTTTCCTTATTAGAGAGGCCTTCCTCCTAGACCACCCATATTTTAAAAAAATCGATTCCCCCCTTCCCCTCCCAGTCCTCCGCATCCCCCTGACCTGCATTTTACTTTTAGTACTTGCTGCAAGGTATCACAGAGTTTATTTGCCACTGTTTCATAAATGTGCCCTGACTGTTCTGTTTTTTTGTTTGCTCTACCCTCCCCAGACCCCGTGGCAGGTCAGGGACTTGGCTCACTCGTTGCTCTCCTTCCAGTGCCTGGCACACTGTGGGGGCTCAGCAGAAATAAATATACACACACAAAGGCGTATACTCAGCCACGTCCAGTCTGTCATAAGCCTCGTGGAGAAAGACACACAGAGGCCCGGCGGCAGATGTGGGCTGAGGGTCACGGTCCCACACACCCTTTGCTGACGGTCAGGGCACTCACAGTTGACCGGCAGGCAGGCCCAAGCGGCAGCACAGGCACGTGCACCTTGGCACACCTAGTCTGACCGGCCCTGTACCCTCTGTCACAGACAGACACAGGCGGACAGGCCAGGCCGGCTCTGACCAGAGGTGGCCCTGCTGCAGGCCCCCAATCCTGGCTTCACCCGGGGCCTAGGAGATTGGGGAGTGGGGGTGGGGGCAGGGCAGAACCGTGTGGACTTTGCTCTCTTGTCTGTGCCTCACTTTCCCTATCCCAAGAACGAGGAAAGGTAGTGACTCCCGCCCGGGGCCTGAAGTACCTCTATTAAAGCCCCCCTCCGGGAGGGTGGGGCCAAGGATTCCCTGGGTGACCCACAGGACCAGAGAAATCAGGATCAGCGGGTCATAACTTGGGTGACTGCTGGGGTGCAGGGTGGGCAGTGGGTACGTGACCCACTTTGTCACCCGTAGGAAGCCCCTGTGTTCACGCTGGTCTCCTGTTACCAGGCTGCTTTTCATGCTGACCTGTTCCTCCTGTTAAAGTCGAAACCTCAGCCTGGGCCATAGGCCCCTTGGAGCCCCAGCTGTCCCAGCAGTGGGTCCCGGCTGCTTCCCGCCTCTGGGCCTCTGCGGTGGTCATTGCTGTTTACCTGGGTGGCTTTCCTAGCCCCTCTACCACTCACCTCTTGGAATATGCCCTCCAGTCTCCAACCACAGCACCCCTTGCCTGTGGCCAGTGGCGGGGGGGGGGGGGGCGGCTCTCCTAGGGTTGGGGGTTCACTCACCATGGCTACAGGCGGGTGATGGGCCACAGGGCGAGTGGGATCTGAGCTGGGCCGCTGCCTTCAGGAAGTGACTGTGGCTTCTGCTCCACGGGCCCCACGGGGGTGGGGGCTGATGGCGGGGTGGGGAGGACAGAGGAGGAAGGAAAGGAGGCGGAGACAGCCTCTGCCTGCCCCCAGATCCTGCCTGGCATTTGAGTTCCCGTCCCGCCTGCTGCTGTCTCTCCATGGCTTTGGGCATCGGCCGTCAGCACATGCCCAACACGGTCACTAGTTTCTTGACTCTCTGTAGTTCTGGGGGCTGGCTGACTTCTGGTCTCCAGGGAGGACTCCTCGGGAGGGCGAGTTCTCTGTGGGTAAGGGGCATGGTCAGCTCTGGGCCGGGAGACCAAGGAGTTGGGGGAGCGTGATGAGGGAGGTCCTTCTGCCGGCTCTTGTTGCCTCATCCGCCTGCCTCATTTCCACACTTCCCCACGGATCCTCAGCTCTGAGCAGGACTTCCCTATTGTAGGGGCAGCTGTCTGTCACATGGGCCATGGACACCGTGGTGGACAGGGGGCCCAGCCCAGATGGCAGATTGGGGGGGGGGGGGGTGGCTAGTACATAGGGCCTTGCCTGCTGGGGAGGGAGGGAGTCTGAGGACACCCTAGGTGTCCAGAAGAGGGTGGGAAGAAAATGGAGACAGCGGGGAGACCAGTGAAGAGGGGGTGAAGGGAGGGGCAAAGCCAGCGCTTGTTAGGGTCAGGCGCGCAGACCAGGGGAGAAGATCCCTCCCGGGAGAGTGCAGAGCCCTGATTCTGTTTGGCAATACACGGGAATGGCTTTTACAGAAAGATGGAAGGAAGCTCCTGGAGATTCTGACTTAATTGGCCTGCACCTGGGGGTTTCTTAAACACTCCGAGGGGGATTCTAATGTGCCCACGGGTCACCCTGAGACCCCATTAAAGTGCAGGTTCTGCCCCAGGTCTGTGGTGGAGCCTCAGATTCCTAGACACCCTAGGTGATGTCCCAGAGTAGCGAGGGTGTAGGAGGACGCGGGAGGTTTGTCTTGAGGGGGCTGCATTCCCAGCTGGAGCCGTTCAGTGGCCGCCCTGCCGTGGAGGCCACCGGCCGCATGGTCGGAAATGACTCCGTTCGCGCCTAAGATGCACAGCTTGAGGATTCTGGAGCCTCTGTGCCCGCCCATCCTCACCACTGCACGGGCAGACATGCACCCTAGGTCACATTCCCAGAATGTGGGTCCCCTCAGGAGTCCGGGGGGATCAGGGGTGATGAGATGTGGGTCCTCCCTGGGTCTCCGGGTGACCGACACTCCCAGTGTTTGGTGAGAGAGGGAAACGAATGAAAGAAAAAGCGATTATTGGCCAGAAACACACAGTAGGTGCCCAATCCAGGGCAAAGCCAAAGGACTGGACACTGGTGACAATCTGGTGACTCCCCAGGCTCCAGGGCCAGCCACTCCGTGGGGACTCTGGATTTTGCAGTTGGGAGGGCTCCACCCTGGAGAGCCCTGTTTTCCCACAGCCCCCCTTATGGGCATTCCCCCAACTACCCTTGGTGTTTGGAGCCTTGCCAGTGGCCGTAGGCTGGTCTGCACAGCGAAGCCATGAACTTGGACAGGCGGGTCCACAAATGGAGCTGCGGGGACCAACCCCCGAAGTGAACACGCGGGCCTCAGTCCGCCTTGGGGAGTTGTGGGGGTGGGGAGGTGTCTGCTGGGACCAGCGTCTGGAACCCTGGTTTAGGGAAGTGTACCGGTTCCGAGCACACGGCGGGGGGGGGGGGGGGGGGGGGGCGGAGTGGGCACGTTCAGCCGTGCACCTGGCTGCCCTGGTCGGAGGTGGGGGTGGAGTAGGGGATGGACACGGCGGTGGAGGCCACGCTGAGCCGTGCACGTGGTCCCAGTGCACGCAGTGGAAGAGGACTGAGCACGTGGGCGGCCCATCCTGGGGCCACGGGGCGCTCGGAGGAGCCAGGGGCCCGGGATGGGGGTGCTCGGATCCGTGTCAGAGGCCGGGCTCCGGGACGCGTGCCCAGGAGCCTTCATTTCCCCTCTCAGTCTGGTGACGGAGCATGGTCGACAACTGCCGGGCGGTGGGCGGGTACCTGGCCGGCCTCACGGCTGACGTAAGCTGCCTGCAGAGGCTCAGTGTTTCCACGTGACCCGCAGTCTCTTACCAACCTGTCCCTGCGGCGGGGGCAGCCAGGCCAAGTGGACGCCTGCAGGGACGTGCTTGCTGTCTTTCCCTGTCCCTTCAGATGGACACTCCTGGGCGCCCTCTGCTGGGCAGAGCCGGGGCCCCACGAGGACTCAGCTGTCAGGCATTTTGTGGTTGGGGGAGGGGGGACCATCTGTGGAATCAGTTTGGCCGCATGGGCTTGGTGGGCAGAGGGACGTGAATCACTCAGAAACATTTCCCAAGTGTCCCCCCTCACCTGGTCCCTCTGAATCTTCACAAGGATTCCAGGGAGTGAGCAAGCATCGTGACACCCATCTTAAGGACTAACAAACTCAGAAGTGGGGAGGCTGAATCTTCTCCAGGATCAGAGTCCTGGTTCCAGGGCTCATGGCAGAGAAGAGGAGAGCTCTGAGGGGGCCTGGAGCCCCAGGGTCCCCCGATGGCCCACCTGGCCCCACAGCTGGCGCTCGGCGATACCTGCCTCAGCCTGGGCCTGGAGGCACTGGTGGACAGACACCTGGCCTAAGCCAGCTGAGTCTCAGCTACAACCCCATTAAGGGCATCACAGCCCTGAAGCCCTCCGTGAGATCTCGGGTGGCCACAAAGGCAGGCAGGTAGGTGGGCAGGCGGGCCCCTGGGTGCAGGTGGGCCGATCCTAAGGGCACTCAGACCACCCCCCACACCTGCCTTCAGGAGAGGATGAAGGGCCTCTCTGGACTTTGGGGCTGTTCACCTGCAAGGAGGCTGCGGCGGTCTTGTTCACGGAAGGGCTACGCTCCCCGGAAGGAGAGGATAAGGGGGAAGAGGAGGGTGGTGAGGGAGGGCATGGGGAGGTTCAAGATGAGCCTTGTGGGCTATTAGGAGAACACGGCCTCCGTCCAGAGAGCCGCGCGGGGAGCCACGGAAGGGTACCGGGTGGGCATCAGAAGAAACCCCCGTTTCCAGAGGTGATCAGATTGTTGGGGGGTTGGGGAGGGCAGGAGGGTTGTTGCTTCAGGTGCCTGAGGAAGGGAAAGGGTTGAGGCCTGGGCTAGGGGACCGTGGAGCCGGGAGGGAGGCAAGACGCAGGAAGGAAAACTAGCCTCTGAAGGGTGGCTGTCAACAACGCAGAAGGCTTTCACGTTCAGGAGGCTCGGCCCGCTGGGTTTTGGTGACTACAGGGCTGGGACAGCAGTGTGGCCCCAGAGTTTGAACGCGGACCCAGGACTGACTTCCCAGGAAGGAAGGGAAAATCCTTGTGGGTTGGAAGACTGAAAGGGAAGTGGTGAAGAGGGAGGAGCCAGGCCCCCTGGGGCTGGCTCTGACCCACCTTCCTCTTCAGAGCTGGCCTAGGGGGAGAGGTGAAAGCAGGGAGCCAAAGAGGAGGGTCCCCAGGACAGTGACCAAAACAAAACCTGAGCCTAGCCTGCCTGAGTGCCCAGCCCTGGGGGCCCTGTCACCTGTGAGTCCACACCAGCCTCAGGATTGGCGAGTGGCTCCAGCTGGGCCAGGCCCTGCCTCCCAGCCTGTCCTACCCCACTGATTCCTGGGACTTTTAAATAAACGTGGGATTTCCATCCCATCTGGTTTCTGGAAATGGTGGGACAAGACAGGACACTGGCAGTCCTAACTGCTGCCGGTTAGGGTAGCACTGACCCGGGTCCCGGTGTTAAGGTGAGGTTGAGGGGAAGCTTGTCCCCTCCCAAGGTATGAGCATCCCAGGGCTGCCAGACTGTGCGTTGGGAGGGGCAAGGGACCCAGACACAGCACAGGCTGGCTCATCGCGTCTCCTTTATTGTCCCCCCCCCCCCCACCCTCTCCATCTTAGGCCCCGCGAAAACGACAAAACTACCCACACCCACAGTTGAGCCCCCCTCCCCCCGCCCCCCGCCCGCAGCCGGATTCAGAACGGCGAGAAAACCGGACACTCCCCCTCTGCCAGCAGCGGAGACACCTTGGGTGCAAGCGGGGCCGGGTCTGGGTGGGGCGGAGGAGGGGGCGCCTGAGCCTCGGCCCCGCCCCTCGCCTCGGGGCCCCCGCCCTCCCCACCCGCGCGCTCCTCGGCCTTACCCGGCGGCGCGTCGGGGCGCGGCTGCCCGGGCGCCGGGGCCGCGGGGGCGATGGGGCGGTGGTCCTCCAGGTGCAGTGTCATGGCGGGCCGCGAGGCCGTGGAGAAGGCGCACTGCATGCACGAGTAGCGGCCGCGCGTGTGCTCCCACACGATGCGGCTCGGGGCCGCGTGCCCTGCGGGCAGGCGGGGCCCCCGTCAGTCCCGGAAGACCCTTCCACCCCCAAGGATGGCGGACGAGGACGAGTGCGGGTCAGATCTTTCCCCGCCTCCCCATCGGCTCCCGTGCACGGGCGGGTTTGGTCTGGCCGAACCACTTCCCCGGATCGCGTCCCACCCCTCCGTAACTGGGGACACTAAACTTGTATCCGAATCCCCCGCTCCTACCCCCTTGGAGCCACCGCAGGGGGAAGGACTCGTGAACCGGGCGCGGGTTTTACACGGAAACGCCGGCGCAGACGAAGGCTCGGGGGCCAATAATTTTTAAGGCGAAATCTTGTATTTCGTGGGTAGCAGTTGTGGCCACCTGGGAAGGGGTGGGCAACGCTGCCTCCCACCATCCCCTGGGCCTGGCAGGGCGCAGGACAGAAATTCCCCTCCACCCGTCCCTGGTGGTCACCTGCACGCACCTGAGGGTGCGTCGGAGCCGCCCTGGGGTCTTCGCGGGCTGCCGCCGGCACCTGAGGTAAACGGGCGGGTCAAGGTCAGAAGTCTGCGCGAGCTCAGTTCACCCTTCAGGCGGCCCTGTTCCCACACTCACCTTGGCTCTTTTTCCAGACTGCGGCGCTGGAGGCGGGCGGCCCGGGCGCCGCAGCCAGGAAGGGGCGCAGGCGCGGGGGGGTTAGGCCAAAGGGCGCGGGGTTCAAGTAGGGCAGGAAGGGCCCGGTGGGGGCGGGGGCGGGGGTCGTGAAGGGCTCGAGCAGCGGGAACGGCAGGCCCGGCGCGGACGCAGCGTCTGACTCCTGGGGACGTTCGGGCGCCGGGGGCTCCTTGTCGAGGGCAGGGGGTGGCGGCGGGGCTGGGCTCTGCGCATGCTCGGCGCAAACATGCAGATGCTTGAAGAGCGAGCGGTGCGTGCGGAAGCGCAGGAGGCAGTTCTCACACCTGGGGGCAGGCACAAGGCTGGGCTGGGTCTCCTGGGGGACAAGGGTAGGGCCTAGCCGATACTACCTGGGGGGCCGCCGCGCGAGGTCGGGAAGTAAGGAGGAGAGCATAAAGCCCAAATCACATATCCCCCACTTGCGGGGGAGAAGCTTGCTCTAAGCGCCCCCCAGTGTGGCCGCGACCCTTCCAGACCCCTCCGAGTCCTTGCCCTGGGAAAACGAGATAGGAGGTCTCAATTTTGACTTAGGTGGCCGGTTTTCCTCCAGGCAGGGCAGGAGGGACTGGGCGGAGACTCGGCACGTATGCTCCGCCCCTTTCCGAGCTCCGCGTCTCTGGGCCTCGCTCCAGCAACCAGTCCCTTCAGGGCAGGTAAGGGCAGGCCTTGCTCGAGGCTGCGCCCACTGCCGGGTCCAACCCCCTTGACTAGAAAGGGACAAAGGCCTGGACCCCAGGTGGTGGCAATCAAACCAGGGGTGGGAGAAGCTGCCTGGGGCCTGGTCACGGAGCACAGGTGGAAGTCGAGATGGTCAGGGTCTCACTTGAAGTAGCGATTGGGTTTGTAGTGCAGCTTGCCATGTGCCACCAGTTCCTGCATGGTGGGGAAGGTCTCGGTGCAGCTCAGGGCGGAACAGCGGAAGAGCTTGCCTGGCGGGGCACGGATGAAGGACACAGGAGTGGAGACCGGTGGCCAAGGCTGGCCTGGAGGCTCTGCCTGCCTCCCACCCCAGCTGCCTCCCCACCACCTGCTCTGGCCCTACCTTCCAGGGACTGTGTGGGTGGGCAGTGGGTACGCAGATGCTGTGCCAGGTCTCGAACACTGGGGAAACTGAGGCAGCATCCAGGGCTGGAGCAGGGTATCTGCTTCCCTGAAGGACGCACAGAAGTGGAGGGGGTGTCACTCACCCTTCCCCCATCCACGCTGTCCGGAGTTCTGCCCCAGAGAGGCTGGAATGACGCTACTGGTTTCCTATCAAGGCCTTTACCCTCTGCTTCCCCCACCAGACTGAGCCACTGGAGGGCAGGGGCTGAGCTGGCGTGGCTCATCACTGTAGCCACAGCCTGGCGCGCACTTGGTGCTCAATGGTGATTCCCTCTAGATGAGCCCCAAGTCTGGAGATACTCTGTACTCCTCTCCATTATTCCAAGGCCTGTAACCCTCCCCGCCCCCCGCAGAAGGTTCCATCACAGATCACCTGGTTGTTGGCGTCGTCTGGGAGGCCTCAGGTCCTCGCTGGTCCCCGAGACTGTGCTGGTTGGGCCAAGGCCAGATCCAGGGCCAGGCTGGCCACTGTCTGGGGCTGAAGGAGCACCCTGCTGGGACCCTCCAGGCCCTCCGCGGTCCCACACTGGGGGTGTGGCTGCCCGGTCAGGGCCTGGGTCCTCCCCCATGGAAGAGGGGGGGGCTGCGGCAGCCGCGACTGGGGATAACGCCTCCTTGTCAGTCTCACTG
Organism: Acinonyx jubatus; assembly: GCF_027475565.1. NCBI lineage: Eukaryota > Metazoa > Chordata > Mammalia > Carnivora > Felidae > Acinonyx > Acinonyx jubatus. The sequence goes on from NC_069383.1 coordinate 160,247,453, forward strand.
AAGCTGGACTCTGCAGTGGCCGGCATGTCCGGGCTGGGCCCCGCGGGTTCCTCCTCCTAGTGGAAGGAAAAAGCAGGGAGAACCCCTCTGGGCCCACGTCGGCCTGGATCAGCCAGGGTCACCCCTCCCGCCCCGCCAAGACCGCTGGACATTTGTGAAGTGGCGAATGCCCTGGAGACATCACCTGGATGGTCAGCCCCCATCCTAGGGAATCATCATCAAGGGAGGGCAGGAGGGAAAGAGTGGATTGAGCCTTCTGCGTTCCACCCTCTGACAGGGAACTGGAAGGTGACCCAATCGCAGAAAGGGGTATGTCAACAATTACTCATGTGAAAGAAGTCCCTCGACCCAAACTAGGGCCGGTGGGATGTCCCTTACACGGCAGAGGCGTGGCCTACAGGGGGCGGGCGGGACGAAGATTATACAGACGGGGCTCTGAATAGGGCGCCGCTAGGAACATGCTGGAGGGGCCAGGAGTGGTCCAGTGGATCGTGTGAGGACGGAAATATACACCCTCCCGGCTCCAGCTGTGCAGTCGAACCTGGGGGTGCTAAGACCCGGATGTAAAAGGACCAGGGGCGGAGCCCAAGCGCTGTAGGCGTGGCCCAGTCGAAGCCAGGCCAGGAAGCAGGGGTGGGGTGCTTCCCCAAGTGACAGCCAGCGGCGGGAGAGTGCCCGGATGTGGGGGCGGGGTCGACCGGACGGTGCGCAGGCGACAGGGCCGCGCCCCGCCAGTACCCGCTGGTTCGTCGCGCCCGAACCCCCGGCGCCGCGCTCACCATCCTCGACCCGGCTCAGCCTCTTGTTCCTGCGACTCCGGCGGCTCCGGCTGAGGCTGTGGCGACTCCCTGGACGGCCGCGGGCTCGCGCTCACGTCGGCGCCATTTTCCGCCTGCCAGCTCTCGCGAGAGTGGGGCAGGCCCTGCGCAAGACGCCCCCCGAGGGGGCGGAGCCTGGGATCTGGGTCCTTCTGGAGAGCCGTAGGGGCGGCGCTCGCTACGGGTTTGCAAGCCCGGGCCTATCAAAGAGTTCCCCTTTAAAAGTCTGTGCCCAGGGATCCTGGCTTAAAATCCTTCGGAACCTCTGTTCTCCTTTGCAAAATGGGTATCTTTATCCCTTCCCTTCCCGTCACCAGCTCTCGAAAGGGGGCACACAGCCGTTCTTCTGTTTGAAGAGGTCGTGATGATTGGGCTGCCTCTTTAGAGGGAAATTGCCAATGATCGTCAAAATTGTCAATGAACTTATTTCTGAAGTTGAAATGGGCCCCTTGTGATAGCCAAGGGCAAGAAACAAGCCAAGGGCAAGAAACCTGACCTCAGGACAGGTGTAGTTTAAGGATGGAGAGCCCTGGGTGGAATGAGTCACCTATCCATCCTACATTCCTTGAGCGCCAACTGTGTGCTAGGCATTGGGTACCCGAGAACAAACATCCTTGCCCTCAGGGCAAGGGACTGTGCCTCAGGGGCCTGCTCACATTTTAAAATAGGGAGACAGACAATGAATCAACAAATACAAAAAACCATCTTAGATTATATTAAGTGCTACAAAGAAAAAAAACCACACACACACACACACATGGAAGAGAAACCTCTCTGGGAGTTGACTTTTGAGCTGTTATCTGATGGTCAGGAAGGAGTGAACAAATGGAAGGTCAGGGGACTCTGGGAAGTGGATAGTGGGTGCAAATGTCCTGAGGTGGAGAAAGACAAGCTTGTCTTTTTCAAGGATTAGTGAGGAGATCGGCTTACTGCTGAAACAGAGTGGAAGCAGGGTATGGAGGTCAGAAAGTGAACTTGGTGCAGGGAAGGTCGGTCACACAGCGCCTTGTGAACCATGGAGAGAGGGCGAGGAGTGTGGTTTCTGTTCTCACCATTGATGAATTTTTAGCAGGGGGAGGTCCACCATTTGATTCCTGGGTGTTTGGAGGGTGGGCAATTGGGGGGATGGTAAAGTGGACCTTTGATCTCAGATCTCTATAATACATTGTGTAATATTCAAGAGGTGTCTCTTGAGTTCTGGGCAAGTATAGACTTTATGTGCAGTGTATTTTCATCTGTGTACATAAGATGTACCTATGTGCCTTCATATGCAGAGATACTATTGGAAGGAGACATTAAAAAACTGGGGAGGGGAACAGATTTTCAAGTGAGGGTGAGACAGACTTTTCACACGTGCTGTTTGAATTAAAAAAAAATGGTTTGTTTTATGTGTCATTAATACAGTTAAAAACTCATAAAAAAAAAAAAAACCCAACAGATAATTTGGGGCACCTGGGTGGCTCAGTTGGTTAAGCATCCAACTTTTGATTTTGGCTCAGGTCATGATCTCGTGGTTTGCGAGATCAAGACCCGTGTCGGGCTCTACACTGGGTATGGAGCCTGCTTGGGATTCTCTCTCTCTCCCTCTCTCTCTCTCTGCCCTTCCCCTGGTTGCTCTCTCTGTCTCTCTCTCTCCTTCTCTCAAAATAAATAAACTTAACACAAAACCCAAACAGATCATTTGGTGCTGGGTGGAGGTGTCTTTGTGTGTGGAGGGGGGTTGGTGCAATCTGGGGAAGGGTGGGGTGAGGCCTCAGAAGGACAGGCCACCCAAGGAAGGGAGAGGAGGGGCCAGGCTTAAGAAATTCTAGAAGTCAACAGGATGTGGGGCTGTGGAGTGGGCAGGGCCAAGGTGATTCTGAGGTTTGCAGTCTGAAGATGCTGTAACCTAGATGTGAGGCCCAGAATGTGCTACTTCCTGCAAATGGGCTGACTGCCATGGCAATGGGGCCCCAGGGCTGTACCCCAAAATATCAAGGGGCAGGCAACCTGCATGGTGAGTTCAGGGACAGAGAAGGGAGGCGGAAGCCCCGAGTCCTCTCCAGGAAATGCCCAGCTGATGAGGTTGGTGGCTTATGCAGTTCCTCGCCAGCCTGTCCTAGCATTTAAGTGTCATAGAGAGCTACACAGTGGTGGTTGGGCAGTGGAGGGGCAAACGCCAGAGATAGAGGAAACCAGGGACATTCAAGCGACCGGTTCAATGCTTTTGTATAATTGTTGGCTAATAAAAGAGTTGGTGAGGACCAGTTGCAACCTTGTGATTTTTTTGTTTGTTTGTTTCCAGCCCGCTCAGCTTCCCATGATAGGTACAGAAGAGAGAGGGTTCAGACCTGCAGAAGGTTCTGCTGGACAGTCTTTCACTGATACCTCATCTCCCATGGGTAGGTGTCCTCTGCCCGGACTTCTGTCACAGTGGAGATCGGTGTATGTGGTGTTGTTTCCCATCAAGATCTGCTCACGCCAACCCTTTTCTTCCGTCTCTTGGCTCCTCCAGCAATGCCCGCTCCTTCTCTGCATTCCCTCCCCCTGCCCCTGGCCCTTCTCTGGCCCAGTCCTGACACCAGGAGTCTGGCTCTGTCTCTCCTGGACTGGCTGCTCTTTGAGGGCTGAGCACAGAGTGGGTGTCCATCTGGAAAGTCAGGATCCTTACGCTCAGACCATGGCAGGACCCCCAGCAGTTTCCAGCTGTATCTGCAGAGAGTTCTGAAAGGCTCAGACTCCATCACTGATTTGGAAACATCTGGGGAGACCAGTAGCCAGGCTGATCCCCTAAATTCATAACAATAAGTGCAGAAAGCCAGGGCCATGGAATATCAGAACCAGTCCTGACCCCAAGTGAGTGAGAGCTAAGAGGGCACAGACATGGGGTGGGGGGCAGGGGCCGGGGGTGGCCCAGGGTGCATTGTGAGGGGTTGTGTGGGACCTGCCTCCCTCCTCAGGGTCCAGGCAGGTCCCAGATGGGTCTGGGGGCTGCAGATTCAAAGCTGACAGGACCCACCAGACCATTTTCTGCAGGAAAGCAGGGATGCACATGGCCAACAGTGGGTGAGCCAGTGAGTGAGCAAACTCCAGCTTTGGGAGAGGCCAGGTGGGGGCATACATGAGTTCAAGGCTTGGCTCCGTGGAATCTTGGGCACATGATGAAACTTCTCCCAGCCTCCATTTTTTTTCACCTGCCATTGGGGTATATTTGGGGCACCTCCCTCATGGGGTTGTGAGATGGTAGTTCTTGTTATCGCTCAGTAAATTAATCCACACTTTCACCTGGCCAATGTTTATTGCCTCAGTGGTGAGAGAAAGAGGGGGGCGGATCTCACCTGTCAAGGTGTGCCCCCAACTGTGCTTGGCACTTGGCCCACGGGACACAACTCACGTATATCCACAAGGCAGCTGGGAGGTAGATTCTGATGTTAGCCCTGTTTGACCCAGGAGGCAATGCGTGTGACCTGGGGGAGGCCAGGGCCCTGCGGTGACTGCAGGGGTGAACCCCAGCCCCAATGGTGACCCAGAGCCTGGGCCGGGCTGGACGCCACAGGACTGGACCTTCTGGCCAATGCGGCCAAGGAAAACGAGGCCCCTGCCGGCAGGGCCTGGCAGGCAGTCAGGCAGGAGGCAGAATCTGGGGCCGTCTCTCAGATCTTCTCCACGTAGTTTCCTGGGAAGAGGCCCTCCTGGCCATGCAGCCGGCCTTTCCACCAGCCGGAGGAATCTGTGGGTGCGAAGGGAGTGTGAGGCGGCACCCCGCTTGCCCGGGAGACAGCTTTCATGCTGGCTCTGCGCCTGTCTTATTCATTTCCACTGGCGTGGCAGAAGGCAGACGCTGCAGAGAACTTTCCACGGATGGAAGGGAGGGAGGGATGGACACATGGTTTTCCTGCCACTGCCTCACACTCTGTCACATTCTAGACCATTCTCTTGTGCTCTTCCCTCATCGTCTCTTCCTACAGGCGCCTCCCCACACTCCCCATGATGGACCAGTTAATAACCCCGTTGGGGCTCCCCATTTACCCGCAGGGGGTGCTGTTGAGTCCCAAGCCCCTCTGGGGCAGCCCAGGGGACTAAGGTAGGAGGTGGCCTGGGTCATCTGGGCATGACCCATTTTTTACTCACGAGGGGTCTCTTGAGGTAGGTTCTGCTATTAGCCCTGTGCTTGACAGGAGAGAAAAATGAGGCCCAGGGATTGGGTGTGCTGCTGTGAGGCCAGGTCCCCAGAGTGGCTTAGGAGGGAACCTCCAGACCCAAGGCCTTCGGGCGTATGCAGCCACTGGCCCGGAAGAGAATATCTCCAGATGGGTCTGGTTGCTTCTGTTCTCCTCGGGAGAATGGGGGGGGGGGGGGGGGGCTGCAGGAGAGCAGGAATGGGGGGTTTCACACACACACCTTCCATGAGGATCTCGATGACCTCGTTCACGTTGAAGCTCAGCTCGTCCACGTCTTGGCCCACGTACTGGTACAGGGCCCGGCACCGTGGGCCATGCGTCCGAGGCTGGGGCTTGGGTCGGCCCACGCCCGGCACAGGTCGCTGCCCCACACTGCGCTTCCTCTGCATGCTGTGGGCACAGGGAGCGCCCATCAGAGTCCAGACACTCCCCTGCCCCCTGTGCACATCCTGGGGCTGCCCTCTTTCCTCACCTACCCTGCCACACCCTGGTCAGGCACGTTAAGGAATTCTGTGTTGTGCTCCGAGGGGGGCCGTGCCCGGGGGCGTCTGCTGGCCCTCAGGGCTGACGACGGAGGGCCCCGGGGAGGCTGCTGGAAGCCCCCTCCAGATGGGATCTCTAGGGGCAGGTCCCCCCTTCTGGCCAAGGGGGGCACCCCATTGCGGTCCAGACCTGCGGCAGGAGCAAGAGTGGGGGCATTTATCAGGGTGATGGTAGGAGGATTTGGGGAGGATTTGGCTCCAAGTTCCTCATCTGAGGGAGAAGGCAGCCAGCCACATGCTTGACTCAGCATGGTAAGTGCTGGCCCAGAGGGAGGCCCTTCAGGGGTTAAGATTTCCTCTATCCTGTTCTGTAGGAGGGCTTTTGTGGGTGGGTCTTGGAGGATGAATAGGAGGTCAAGCTGAGAGAGAATTTGGGAGACCAGAGGAGCAAAGAGCCCTAGCAAAGGCTTGGAGATAAGAACAAATTGGTTAAATTGGCCAAATAAGATGCAGCTTGCATGACAGGAGTCGAAGATGGGAGGAGAGAAGAGGTCGGTGGTTAGCTAGGGTTGGATTCTGAAGGGTTTTGAATATCAAACTAAGCTTAGTCTGTATTTTGTGGAAGATGGGGAGCTATGGAGAGCTCTGGGCAGAGAACAGAGTGGCCCACTCTGCTGACAGCAGGTCTGGCTTAAGTCATGGAGCACGCAAAAGACAAGGGAAGACACATCTTCTTACCTCTGGGAGGCCCAGGGGCTGCCCGGGTGGGGGCCTGGGCTGCCCTTCGAGGTCTTCCCTGGGCCATTCCCTTCCGTGTAGGCTCTGAAAGGGGAAAGGACATGGGAATTTGAACGGTGGCCGGACCGCAGCAGGCTCTTGGCCCCGCCCACAAGTCCAGTCTACCCTGTGGCTCCGCCCCGGGCCCCGCCCCCTCAGACACACTGGCTGTCCCATCAGCACCGACCCTGGAACCCTGGCTCTGCCCAGTAACTGGCTTCTCCCCCCAGGACTCACCTCTCATTGGCCTGGCTCTCTGGTCCCGCCCATAGTGGGGGGGGGGGAAAATCGCTTCTGTGGCCCCGCCTCCTCCACATTTCTCTCCCACTCATTGGTTACCTCGCTGACCCAGCCCTCTCCGTGGCTGCGATCTCCCTATTAAATATCTCCAGACTCACCCCTCCACGGCCCTCACCTGCTCTCGACCCGGCCCCACGGCCTTGATTTGTCCCCCTCGCTGGCCCCGCCCCCACAGGTCCCGCCTCTTTGGCTCCGCCCTCCGGTTCTGCGCAGACTCACTGGAGCTTTTGGGCAGCCCGTCACCCACGCCGACCGTGAGGGACCGGCCGCTAGCCTTGAGCACGGCCACGTCGCCGGAGCCACGGGAGAAAGTGACACTGCGGGTGCCACCTCCGCCCCAGCCCTCCTTCTTCACTCGGAACTGTAGTCTGTGGGGAGAGGAGGCAGCTGCGGGGAGGCCCACTCCCCAAGCGCGGTGGGAGAGGGGGCGCCGTGCTCAGCCCAGCCCGGGGACGCGGGCGGGGAGGGGGGGGGGGGCGTACGTGTCGCTGAAGGTGAGGGGCAGGGCCCTCCGCGCCGCCTCCTCGAAGCGCTTGCTCAGGAGGCTGACGAATTCGGTCTTGAAGACGCTCTCCAGGAAGCTGTCGGCCGCGTCTTCTTGGAGGATGAAGAAGTCGTCCTGCCGCGTGCTGGGGGCGGGGCGGGGTGGGAGGAAAGGCCGGTGAGAGGGGTAGTGATGGTGGCAGGACTGACCTGTGAGATGCGACGGGGAGGGTCGGGTGAAGGCAAGTGAGGGGTGACGCGGGCCGGGGAAAAGGCGGGGGGCGGGAAATGGCAAGGAGCTGGGGAAGATGGTCAGAGAGAAGCGGCAGGTGAGGGGACAGGTGCTGTTGGCAAACAGGGATCGTGAGTGCGGGGGCAGGGGCAGGTGACAGGTAGGGCCTAGAGGGTCACAGGTATAGGGGTAGGTAGCACGGCGGGAGTGACAGATGGGGGAACCAGTGTGAAGGCACCTGAAGATGACAAGGGGCCGATGAGGGTGAGTGGGGCAGGCGAGGGCCTGGCCTCACCTGAGGGAAACTCCCCGAAGGGCCTGGATCTCCACCTTCTTCTTCAGGATCTCACGCACCTGGCCCTTCTCTGGTCCTTTCTTCACTTTCTCCCGCCCGATCATATACACACACTTGGGCGTCAGGATCAAGTCCCTCTTGATGGGCTGTGAGGACGCAGGACCAGAGCTGGTGGCTGGAGCCCTGGACATGGGCCGCCTGGCTCTAGGGGATCAGCCTCGGGGAGGGGGGTGGTGAAGGACAGGCCAGCTGAGGGCTTCCCTCCATGTGAAGATATAGGAGTGGTTACGTTACGTAAGAAATAGGAGGCTAAGTAAGGGTACATTGGCTAGAGAGAGGTTTCTGGGCCATTGAGCAGGTACAGGATAGGTGAGGGTGTACCTGCTGGACGTGGGTGCCCAGGCCAGGTGAGAGTGCACCCGTGCACAGGTGTATCTGGGCCAGATGAAGATATGGCTAACTGACCGATCCATCTAGACTGTCTGAGGGTATACTTAATGGATAGTTGTGTCCGGGATAAGTGAGGGTGGTCCTATGGTCAGGGCTTCTGGGTGAGGTAAGGGTGCAATTGTGGACAGCTGTGTCTGGCCAGGTGCAGCTATATGTGATGGGCAGGTGTGTCTGGGCTGTATGAGGGCATGTTTAACACACTACTTGAGTGTATACCTGTGGACAGGTGTATCTGGGCCGGATGAAGGTGTACCTGTGATGGGACAGGTGTATCTAGGCAGGGTGGATGTATACGTCAGGACGGGTGTATCTGGGCCGGGTGAGGGTGTACCTCTGGGGGGGATGCCAGCCTGAGGCCAGGGCCCCAGACATGTCCACCTGCTAGTGCCTCACCTTGAAGCGGCGGTCGTACTTGGTGACCGAGTCAGCGAAGTCCACGCGTTCCCTCTTGCCCAGGAACTGACGCAGCTCCGGCCGCTCCTCTAGCCCCAGGTAGTCCCCGACGAAGTTCCGGTTGATGCTGTTCCGTCTCCGCTCCTTCTTGTTCAGCAGGATGTTGGACGCTGTGGAGATACCGGGTGGGGGGCAGAGGTTGTGGCCTGGCTCCTCTGAGTCGGTCTGTCCCCTCCCTGAGCCTCCCACCTGCAGGCTCTCACCTTCCTCCCGCATCTCTTCGTACTTCCGGACTGCCACATGGCGTCGCCAGGCCTTCTGGATGGTGCGGGCAAAGCCATCGAACTTCCGCTCTCGCATCTCCTCCAGAAGGAAGAGCTGGGCAAAAGAGGGGCGGTGGGTCTTTCCCGATTCCACCCCACCCACTTGCTTTTGCTTATGGGCACCTGCACACGTGCACAGATGCTGTGGTCAAAAAATTTTTTTCTGTCTCCAAATGACCGGACACAGGGTTCCCTCCCGATATGGGGCACAAGCCCCCCTGCAAAATTGTAACCGTGGGCTGGTCTTGGGGGCTTCAAATCCCAACTCTGCCTCTGACTAGCTGTGCAGGCTCACCAGACATGGCATAACATCACAGTTTCTGACGCTGCTAATTAAGGGGATGGCATGTCGCCCATGTGTGGTGCACCCCAGTTTCACAGATGGTAGGAATGTGAACCAATGTGCATCTTAGAAGACCACGATACTGTAAATATGAAAACCTGATGTACGGGACTGTGCTGTACCCAGAGACCATCTGGTTGTTCAGTGTACAACCTGCACAGCCATACATGCCAGCCCTGGAAAAGAAGCTTTTTGCAGAAAGCAGACTTCTGACTTTTAAGAGTCTCTGTCCAGAGGGGATTTAGGGTATAAACTATCTTAGTGCAAGTCAGAGTTGAAATGCCGTGAAGGACGTCTATTCACTTAGAATAATAGCGAACTTATCAAGGAGAGGAACTCACTGGATATGAAGTTATAAATCTACAGTAATAAGAACAATGGGGGTGCTGGTCAGAGACCAGGACAACCTATTGCAGTAGGACAGATAGCTCGGGAACATTGTCATTCAAACAGAAATTTAGCAATAAAAGGGACAGCATTGTCAGTCAGGGAAATACTGAAATGGAAACTATTGAAAATAAAATTAGGCATTCTTGAGAAAAATAATTAGCACGTCACCCAGAGGGATTTGTCAAATACATTGACATCACATCACTGCTTAAAGCCTGGCTGCCTGCTTTGGTGACCAAGATGGTTGACGGCTGATGAAACCCCAGGGGTCCCTGCAGGGACTAAAATAATTCTGCAGATACTTGGCTCAAATGCACTTTAAAAAACATACCTTGGAGGACTTTTAAAGCTGTAGGTGTTTATAAATGTTCATGGAAGGTGGGGAGTCTTCACCAGGAAGAAAAAAAAAAAAAAAAAAAAACCCACCACGACGGAAGCTTTACATCCTGCAGGGAATTGAGTGGCGTTTCTGTATCGTTTTGTTTCTCAGGCTGATAATCCTGTGGGTCAGTGGGTCTGTGTACAAAGCGTGTCCAACTACTGCCTGGGGGGCAGTCGGTGCATTTTGCAGTTCGCTGAGGGGATGACAGGTAGGAATAAAGGGAGACCAGCCTTACAGAAGCGGGGGTGGGCCAGTCAGCCAGGAGTCCTCCTTCCCTTAGCTGTTTAGGGCAGATGAGACAAGTGTCCTCCAACCTCGTTATTTCTGCTCAGGGAAGGGGATTTGTGTTCATTGTTGGGAGAGGAATCTTCCTGTCCACAGAGTTTGAAACTCGTCTCCTTCATATGCAGAGGGCAGATCAGGGTGTGCTTAAGGTGGGTGAGACAGGCCCCTGATCTGAGCTTATCCTGGTGTGCTGGGTTGAATAGTGTTTCCCCGAAATTCATGTCCACCCAGAACCTGTGAATGTGACCTTAACCTGGAAAGAGGGTCTTTGCAGACGTAATCAAGTTAAAATGAAGTCATGCTACAGTGGGGTGGGGGTGGGGGTGGGCCCTCTGTCAATCCAGTGTGATTTGGTTTCTTTAGAAGAAGAGGGAAGTTTGGACCCAGACACAGAGGAGAAGGTCGTGTGATGACAGAGGTAGAGACTGGAGTGATCAAGAATGGCAAGGATGGCCGGCACCCACCGGAAGTTAGGGAGAGTCAAGGAAGGCTCTTCCCTGCAGCCTTGAGAGGGACCGTGGCCCTGCGGACACATTGGTTTTGGATTTCCAGCTTCCAGAAACGTGAGAAAATTAATTTCTGTTGGGTTAAGCCATCCAGTCGGTGGTACTTCACTACAGCAGCCACAGGAAAGGAACACACGCAGCGTGACAGGCAGGGAAGGCCAGCAGGTGTGTGAAACAGCCAAGGATAGTTTGAGTTCATGTGTACAAGGAGCCAAATTCAAATCAGAATCATCCCAATGTGGGCTGGCTGGCAGAGTCCCCACCTCCCTTAGGGTAACTTAATTCTTTGATCAATTGTGACACAGCATAGTTATAAACAGTTACAAAACTGTATCCAGTTTTTTCCTGTGCAAATTTTCAGTCTTGTTTTTCCTTACAACATTTTTCCACCAAACTTTTCCCTGTGTGAATTTCATTGTTTCCGGCCGTGGAAATAATTTTTGTCAGAATATGATTTTACCTTAGATAGCCTTAGCCAGTGCTAGCCTCGTTGACTCTGTTTTTGTTTGTTTGTTTGTTTTTTCCCAGTGTCAATTTTTACATGTTTCTTTCGGAGTCAGATTTTGCAAACTGCCTGTAACCAGCAGGATGGATTCTCTTTCTCTGTCTCTCCCATCCTCTTTTTCTGACCCTCCCTCCCTTTCTTTCTCAACTGCTACAATTTGAATTGTTCCCGATTAGTTCCAGTCATGGGCAATTTTGGTTTGTGATGCTAGTTTCTGTCAGTGAAAAGATCTACTCTGGATGCATTCCAGACTGTTCTCATTTCTTGGAGCAGAGCACATCCATAGGGAAAGCTCCAGAGATCGGTACAGACAAGTTTGGGGGACAGAGAACCCGACCTCCCGAAACAGACTATTTTCTTCTTTCTCTTCTCTTCTCTTCTCTTCTTTTCGTTTTCTTTCTTTTTTTTAAAGTAAGTTTTATGCCCAATGTGGGGCTTGAACACACGACCCTGAGATCAAGTGCCGCGTGCCAATAATCCAGCTTGGTTCAGGCAGGGGAACATAAGATCTGCGTGGGAGTGTAGTGAGCCAGCACAGCACATCCAGAAGGCCGACTCCCGATTTGCCATCCAATCCTCACATAGCAGCAGGTGGCCAGGCAGGCCCTAGGAGATTCTTTGCACTGCCTTATTTATTAAAAAAAAATTTTTTTTTAATGTTTGTTTATTTTTGAGAGAGAAACAGAGACAGAGTGCAGACAGGGGAGGGCCCGAGAGAGAGGGAGACACAGAATCCGAAGGACGCTCCAGGCTCTGAACTGTCAGCACAGAGCCCGATGCGGGGCTCAAGTTCACGGACTGGAGATCATGACCTGAGCTGAAGTCGGACGCTCGACCTACTGGGCCACCCAGGTTCTTTATCTATCTGTCTATCTATCTATCTATCTATCTATTTTTAATTTTTAATTTTTTTAAGATTTTATTTTACTTCTTTTTTTTTTTTTGGTTTTATTTATTTGTTTTGAGAGAGAAAACACATGGAAGGGGGTGAGACAGAGAGAGAGAATCCCCAGCAGGCTCTGCACTGTCAGCGCAGAGCCCAACGCGGGGCTCCATCGCACGAACAGTGAGGTCGTGACCTGCACCAGAATCGAGACTCTGATGCTTAACCAGCTGAGCCACCGAGCTGCCCCTTTACACTTATATCTTTAAGTAATCTCTACACCCGACGCGGGGCTCGAACTCACGAACCGCGAGATCATGACCCGAGCCGACATCAAGATGCCTAACTGAGCCACCTGGGCGCCCTGTCATTGTTGCTTTTTAAAAAAAAACTACCCCTGTCCAGCTTTGCTGAGGTATAACTGACGCGTGACATTGTGTAAGTTTAAGGCGTACAGGAGTTGACTGGATACATGTATATATTGCAGAATGGTGACCGCTATAGATCAGCTAGCACCTCCACGCATAACCTAGTTACCATTTCTTTTGTGGTGAGAACCCTGAAGATCTACCTGCCAGTATATAATACAGCGCTGTTCACTAGAGTCGCAATGCTATCCGGTAGGTCCCCAAGACAGATTTGTCGTCGTCACTTTGTTTCTCCCCTGAAGGCAGAGGCCCCGTACGCTAGGTGGTGCTCCCGACCTTTTGAGAAAAGGCTGAGAGCGGCCGATAAGGTGCTGGAGGGGTTATTTCTGCACTGGAGGGTACAGAACGAGGGTTTTCTTTGACAGATCGGGGCCTGGGGCAGGTCTTGGGATAAGCCAACCGCCACTTTGACACGAGTCTCCAGCCCAGGGACTCCATGTGTCCATGAAGCAATGAAGGAAGAGGACAGAGAAAGCAGACTAGGAGAAGGTACAGAAAGAAATTAGTTAAGGGGCGCCTGGGTGGCTCAGCCGGTTAGGCGTCCGACTCTTGGTTTTGGCTCAGGTCATGATCTCACGGTTCGTGGGTTCGAGCCCCGCATCGGGCTCTGGGCTGACTGTGCGGAGGCTGCTTGGGATTCTCCCCTTCCCTCTGCCCCTCCCCCCTTGCGCTCTCTCTCTCAAAAGTAAATAAATAAACGTTAAAGAAATAGAACTTAGTTAAAAAGGAAGAAAGCAGAAAGAGAAGAAGGATAGAAAGTTCTTCTCCCTCACAAGGGGCTTGTCACCACAGGTGGCCACACGTGTCCCTACCTGCCTCCTGGCCACCAGGGGACCGTCCAGCTAATTCCGGTTTTTTCTGAGCACCTGCTATGTGCCACACACTGGGCAGGAGACTTCCCGTTTTGTCTAATTCTCACCCCAGTCCTGCACGGGGGGCTTCTCCTCCCCTCGCTTTCCAGACGGAGAAGTCTGTCTGCCTCTCACACTCACCGACTCAGGGTTCTTGACAAAGACCTTGGTGCTCCCCATCTGGTACTGGTCTGGATCCATGTTGACTGCCCGAAGCAGGTGCTGGACCCCCTGACGTTCATCCCCACGCCACTGTGGCCACGTCTCGGGGGTCAGGATGGCGTACCTGGAGGCAGAGGACGTGGGAGGGTTTGGAGTCCACGTCCCCGCTGGTGGATATTCTGCGGGGTGGCAGTTCGGGCCAGGGGTGGGTGGGGGCACCTCACCTCTGCAGGAACTTGGAGAATTGGCGACGGTAGGCAAAGCCAGCCCGGCGTACTCTGATGTTCTCCTTCAGGCCCAGGTACTCCACCTGGTGCTTGACCCTAAAGGGGAAGGCACTTTGAGTCCCCTGCGGGGTACTCCTGGTCCTGGGAGTGGGTGGGTGCTGCTGGGCAGGGCTGGAAGGAGCAGACGTGGGGCCCAGCGGGTCTGGATTCGTGCCGGGGGCAGTGTGGGGGGGGGTGACTTCAGTGCCGGTGCCAGGGGTCAGCCTGGGAGTCAGTCCTGTGGGGGTGGGGACCCAGCTTCTGGGGAGGGAGGGGTCTGTGACAGTTCTGTGGTCAGTTTCAGAGTTCATCCTAGGGGTGCGTCCTAGGGTTTGGGGACTGAGGGGACTGTGCTAGTTCCTGGGTCATCTTGCACTCAGTCTGGGGTCATCCCTGCAGTCTGGATGGTCGTGGTCAGTAGTAGGTATAAACCCGGGGCCCTGAGGAGGTTTGCACTGGTCCTAGGGGTCAGCCCTGGTTAGTCCTGGGATGAGTCCCATGACCCTGGGCGGGTTCTGGAGGGAGGGGTCCGTCTGGGGGCACAGGAAGTGTGGATGGGTCCAGCTGGTAGTCACCTGCTCTCCTCCCAGTCGCGGGGCTTCTTGGTCTCGTTGGGCTTGATGCAGCGGATGTAGTGGGGTGTACATCTTTTTAGCGTGGCCACCAGGTCATTGGCTTGTTTCTGAGGCGGAGGAGAAGGTGGGGGCGGTGGAGCGATGGGACCCTCGGACCCTCTCTCCTCCCAGCCTGGATACAGACCCAGGAGGCAGAGACGCACTAAGTGGGGGCTGGCTCCCAGTGCAGCACGGGGTCAGGTGTCCCTGGTCTGTGCATACCTCCATTAGCACACCCCGTGCAGGGTTGACAACCTCAGACGAGGAGCTCTCGTGTTCACAGCACTCAGCGCTCAATCTGGCACATCACAAGTGCTCAGCAAACATTTGCGGGTGGCTAGCTGAGCACTCAGAACATGTGCACAGAACATTTCTGCCTGTCCTTCGGGGAGCCGGTCCTCCGGGAGTAGGGAATCACGTGTGTGTGCCTGAGAGGCCAGCCTTGTGCATTTTAGTCCCTTGGAGGAGACTAGAAAGGAAATCGTCCCAGGTGGGGGGATTGGAGGCAGCGGCATGAGAGTCCTCTGCTGTGTGATCGGGGCCAGTGACGGTGCTTCTCTGAGCCTTGGTCCCCCCGTCCCCCGGGTGGGATTAGTCCCATGCACGGAAAGCGTCCCCGCATTTGCTGCCAGTACTAAGTGCTCCAGGCATAGTCATTAAAATGTTTTCAGGATGGGCCACCCAGTTGATCGTAGCACTATTCACTAGGTAAAAGGTGAAGGCAACCGAGTGTCCATCCACGGAGGAGTGGATAGGAAGAATGTGGCCCGTTCGTACACTGGAAGATTCTTCAGCCTTAAAAAGGAAGGCTGTCCTGACCCCAGCTACAACAGGGACGAACCTGGAGGACGTTGCGCTGAGTGAGGTAAGCCAGACACAGAAGGACACGTCCTGCCTGATTCCACTCACGGGAGGTCCCTAGAGGAGTCCCGTCCACAGGACAGAAAAGATAGTGGGAGTCAGGCAGGGGGCGGGGAGCCAGTGCTCCATGGGGACAGAGTCTCAGTTTGGGAAGATGAAAAAGTCCTGGGGACGGATGGTAGGTAGGCATGGTGGCCCAGTGTGAGTGTGCTCGATGTCCCTGAGCTACGCACTTAGCAGTGGTTAAGATGGTCCATTTTACGTATTTTCCCCCACAATCCAAGTGGCACGTAGCCAAAGGCCAAAACATTTTTAAGATGATGGACGCTTCAGTTTGGATTTAGGGAGTCAGGGGGACGTCAAGGAAGCTGGTAGAACCCCCCCTACCCCCAGAGTTGGAAGACCCTGCTGGACAGAGGGTGCCAGAGACAGGGGCAGAGGCCCCAGGACGCAGGAGAGACAGAGGCTGCGTGCATGGAGAACTGGCCCCAGCCCTCCCCGGGCCCAGCTCCTCCTCTCCTGCCCCGGGACCCACCTTGATCTTGGAGCCAGCGGTGCTGGGGCGGCCTTTCTTGTCTACATCCAGCTTCTCAGGAAACAGCATGCGGAGGAAGGCCCTGGGCAGGGGGCACAGGAGAATTAGAGGTGCCCTCTCCCAGAGGGGAGGCTACCTAGACGCCCGTGACCTAGAGGATGCGCTGCAAAGCATAGTTCTCCCTGAGTGTGAGGGGTGTAATGCTGAGAGCCGGGGAGTTGCTTTTGTCCTTTCGGTTTGATTTGTTTGCACCTGTTCCTTCTGCCTCGGTGACCACGCTTGGCCTGGGTGGCAACTAAAATAGAACAAAGTTAAATTAAGTACGAACACCTATCAAGGGATGCGGCATCTCCGGCAACAGGGGCAGGTCCCCTTTCAGGAACGATCCTACATGCACAGGCTCACGTGCGTGTGCAAAGAGCCACAGACAAGGGAGCCTGCTGCTGTGACCCTGCCTGTGGTCGCCATGATGGGCACAGTCACATCGCCCCTCAGCAGGGGATTGGTTAGACGCCCTGGCACATTCACAATTCTCTCCCTCATCTCCGGGGGACCTTCCCGGACCATCACAGCCCGGGATGAGTGGACTGCTCCATCGGTACATATTTGGGAAGATGAAAACGCCCTGGAATTAGAGAGTAGGGATGGTTGCCCGACGTTGTGAATGTGCCTTAAGGCCACCGAACTGTTCAGTTCCGAACGGTAAAAAGGTAAATTTTATATTGCGTGTATTTTATCACGATTAGAAAGTAAGAGAAAGTGAGGGGCGCCGGTTGAGCGTCTGACTCTTGACTTCAGCTCAGGTCATGATCTCAAGGTTCGTGCGTTCGAGCCCCGCATGGGGCTCAGCGCTGACAGTGCAGAGCCTGCTTGGGATTCTCTCTCTCCCTCTCTCTCTGTCCCTCCACTGCTCACTCTCTCTCTCAAAATAAATAAATAAACTTAAAAAAAAGGGAAATAAAAGAAGGTAAAAAAAGAAAAAAAAGAGTGATGCCTACCATAATCTCCAGCCCTTTATCATCTTAGTTTTCCTTTTCAATGCTTGCTCCAGTGGATACTGGAATGACCAGGAGAGCTTGTTAAAACACGGATGGCTGGGCCCCACCTCATCCCTCTTAAGTTTCTCATTCACACATCTGGGCTGGGGCCCGATCATTTCTAGTGAGTTCCCAGCCGATACCGCTGCTGCTGGCCCAGGAACCCTACTTTGAGAACCCCCGCTCTGTCCTTTCCAATATGGCGGCCCCTGGTCACCTGTGGTTCTCGAGGCCCTTGAGACCCGGCCTGTCTAAATCATGATGCGCTGTAAGTGCTAAATCCATAAAAGATTTCACAGAGTACCACAATATGGGGAAAGAGGATGTAGTTCATCCATTCATAATTAATTCATACTCATTCATGGATAATTTTTATATGGATTATATGTTGAAATGATATTTGGGGTATGTTGGGCTTAAGAAAATATTTTTTAATGTCACCTGTTCACCTTTTTTACTTTCCGTATTTATTTGATTTTTACTTTAATTAATTTATTTTAAGTTTATTTATTTTGAGAGAGAGAGAGAGAGAGAGAGAGCCAGGGAGGAGTAGAGACAGAATCCCAAGCAGGCTCCAGGCTCTGAGCCATCAGCACAGAGCCCGACATGGGGCTCGAACTCACGAACCTCGAGATCATGACCTGAGCCGCAAGCAAGAGTCAGACGCTTCACCGACTGAGCCACCCAGGCGCCCCCACCTTTCTACTTTTTCAGTGTGCACTAGGGAATTTAAAATTGCACACATACTGGGAATAAGGTTTGGGTGCAGTTTGGCACGAGGGATCTTTCTGGTTTGATGCAGATGTTCCCAGACGGGTAGGGGTCATGGTTGTACAATCCTACGCGCTGGCTAAAAATCCCTTCTCGAGGCGAGCGCATTTAATGGCATGCAAGTTGTACCTGGACACAGCTGTTTGAAAGTCATGATGCGTGTAGCTCGGATTCTATGTGGATGTGGGGTAAGAGGGACAGTGCCGGTCTAGATCATTGGATCTCAAGTTCAAATGTGCACGTGGCTCTCGAGGAGGCATCAGGGGCGTCACGTTGAAACGCAGATTCTGATTTAGTGGGTGTGGGGTGGGGTCTGAGGTGCCGCATTTGTAGGCAGCTCCAAGGGTGTTCAGGAGCCGTAATTTCAGCCTTTTACGGACCACTGTCTTACGACTCTCATGCGACACTATATTCTATTTGCCTTGTTTTTCCCTAGTTCAACACCTGTCTCCTCGCGTGGCTCTCCACTCAGTGAGAGCAGCCGTGTTCTCCGACCTCTCCGGTCCTCCATCCCCACAGGTTCAAATCGTGCCTGGCACACAGCAGAGCCTGGACAAATTTTTGAGGTTAAAAAGGCAAAAAATGGACGCCGGCATGCAGCTTCGGTCAGGGAGATGGGAGTCATGGGTCCCTATGTGTTAACACGGAAAAATGCAGGGCGTGCTGTGTTCTCACGGTGTAACCGGGGAAACCGTCCACACCCCACGTGGATTGGGTTGGCGCAGGGGAGCACTGGATGGGCCAGAAGGAGCTCTGAGGGCTTTCCTCACTTCTTCCTGTGGGTCTCGGGGGCTAACCAGTCACTAGAAACACCGTCCCTGTGGACAGCCACACTCACAAAGTCTGCGGCATGATGGGAGCTCTGGGGAAGACAGAGTGGTCCCCAGCCTCCCCACAATCCCTAGGAGGATGTGTCCCCAGAGGTCACTCACTGCTCACTGGTCTGCATCAGCTCTATGAGGTCAGAGAACAGGACGTCCCGGTTCCTCTCGCAGAAGCCGTTAACATCGTAGGAGACCTGGAGGGAGACAGGGTTGGGGGGAATGCGGGGCTGAGACCTGAGGGGTGCTGCTTACAGCCCAGGCGGTCAGGGGTCCTGTTCTGGGCTGACAGGATCGGGGGGTACCTATAGTTCACAATAAGGGGCAGGGGGCTCCAGCCTGGGCAGGGGGTCCCTGGGGGTGTCCGCTGACCACCGAAGGTCAGTGGGAGAGTCTGTAGTCCTGTCAATTGCGGGGTGGAAGACGGTGGCCAGGGTCAGAGGCCAGCGGATTTCTAGAGTCTTGGGTAGGGGTCCGGAGGGGGCTCCAGCCCATTTTGGAGGGCAGCGGCTTGCCGCGTAGGCCTTAGAGTTTGAGTTGGAAGGCCGTGTCCTGGGTCAGGGGTTAGTGGGGTTTGCAGCTCAGATTGGGGGGGGGGGGTCTGGTGCACAACGTGGGGTCAATGGGAGGGAGTTTCCGCCCTGTTAGTGGGAGCTGCGCTGGGAGTAAGGAGAGCTGTGACCTTGGTCGGGGGCCAGTGGGTTTCTGCAGGTCTGGCTGAAGGAACACGGTGGGGGACCCAGGCCAGTTCCTGGGGGTGCGTGGGAGGGGTGGAGAAGGGGGTGGCTGGAGTTCTGCAGCTCTGACCGGGGTTCCCTGCAGGCTCCTTTCACCAGGGGGCTGGGAGGCTGCGGCCGGCCGGGGGCGGGGCACCGCGCACCTTGCCCGCGTAGTGGTGGATGACGAAGCCCGAGCTCCAGCTGTTGAAGTGCTCGTGGGTGCCCACTGCTGCCTGCAGCTTCTGGAGCAGGGTCTGGTCGGCGCCGCCGCCCGTGGCGTGCATGGTGGCGCACACGTCGTCCAGGACGCTCATGATGCCCGGGGGGCTCTGCGGGTCGGGGAGGCGGGCGGTGGCTCAGCCTGGCCCCATCCGGCCCCCTGATCGCGGAGGGAGTGGAGGAGGCGGGGCTTCCACATACAAGAGCAAAAGTGGGGGGTGGGGAGTGGCTGTGGAAGCTAGCTGGGGGGGGGCGCAGGACGGGGTGAGGAGCCCCACCGGGGATCCTCGCCTCTTCTCCCAGACTGGGATGACCTGGTGGGGGACCTGTCAGCCTGACCCCTTCCTCTGTCTCTGAGCAGGTTGCCATGGGGAAGGTGTTTTGTTTTGTTTTTAAAGTTTATTTATTTTTGGAGAGAGAGAGAGAGAGAGAGAGAGAGAGAGAGAGAGAGAGAAAAGGGAGAGAGAATCCCAAGCAGGCTCCACACCGTCAGCACAGAGCACATGGGGCTCAAACTCATGAACTGTGACATCATGACCTGAGCTGAAATCAAGAGTCAGATGCTTAACCGACTGAGCCCCCCAGGGCCCCTGGGGCGGAAGGTTCGTTGAGTGAACAAGTGAAATGCAAGCAGGTGGGCAGAGTGGATGAGGTGGCTGATGGGATATTTCAGTGTGCTCCATCTGTCCCCCAGCGGGGAGCAGGGGGCCCGAATCCCCCCTCCCTTCTCCCAGGCCCGGCTCCAGGCCCGGCAAGACCCGGACCCGCAAAGCTGACCCAGTCCTCACCAGCTTGTTTTCAATGAGGTCGCAGACGATTTTGTTGTTGAAATACTGTATGGGGGTCCAGCGGATGCCCTCCTGGACGTACTCCTCCTGGGGGAGGCACAGGGGGTGGGGGTGGAGATGGGTGTCTGGGCAGAGGGTGTGTATGTTTCTAGAACGCATGCTTCACAAGGTGGGTGAAGGAGGTGTGGTGGGTGTTCTCATATCTCCCCATCTCACCACGTAGGGCCGTCTCCAGTAACAAAGTCTGTGGCCCTGTGTGAGGCAGGCTGGAACTTCTCCCCCTGGTAGCCCTTAGCCACAGACAGACAAGAGCCGGTTCATAAATATCCTGGCTCCGTGGCTCCTGGGGTGGACCACCTCTGAGGTCTGCGCTACAGTGTCCCCCAGGGCTCAGCAGAAATTGGCCCCAGTTGCCTGCAGCATAACCCACTCGTCATCATATCCTATTCTGCCCCCCCCCCTTTTTTTTAAGTGAGTCTTTCACTATCTCTCTCCTCGCCTGATATTTGCCCTGAATCCTTGTCTCAGGCTCTGCTTCTGCAGGATGGGCAGAATGAAAACAGCAGGGATTTTTGTTCATCTCCTGCACGGCAGTCTTCCCAGCACTGCAAACAGTGTCTGGCACACAGCAGGGTCTCAATAGATAATTGTTGGAGGAACGGACGAGGAGGGTGTTCCCCAGCCCTTGTGAACGTTAAAGAGGCAGAAAACCTCTTCCAAAGGAGATTTCATGGGTGGGGGGGGGGGCCTGGACAGCTCAGCAGAGAGAGAGGTGGGAATGGGGGCTGGAGGGGGGAGGGTCCCCTGGTTCCTCGGCAACCTTCATGGTCCCGCCCCCACCCCAGTGTCCCCTGGCCCCTGGCCACCTGCTCGGCTTTCAGGGTGAGTTCGATAAAGATTTGCTGCAGCTTCTCGTTGACAAAGTTGATGCAGAACTGCTCGAAGCCATTTTTCTGCCAAGGGAGGCAAAGGGTGCTGCCTTCAGGGGCCTGATGCTGGAGGCTCCTGGGACCACTGGGCCAGCCAAGGCGCGGGGTGGGGGGGTAGGGGGGTGGGGAGCAGAGGCCGAACCTGGAAGATCTCGAAGCCATAGATGTCAAGCACACCAATACTGTATTCCTCCTGGGGCTTCTGCATAGCACGGTTGATGGCCTGTAACGTGGGTGGGGACAGCAGGTGAGTGCCAGCGTGCCTCTCTCTTGCGCTCCTAGCCACGTTCACAGGCTGTGTCCCCTCATACCTGTTCCTCTCCTGCCTTCTCCAGCTCTGTGTGCGGCACCACCCCCCCCCCCCCAACATGAGAAACCCAGGTGTCGGAACATCCGGGTTCCTACCCTGCGAACCGGCTTTGGCTCTTGACCATTCTGCACCTCTATTTTCTCATCGTTAAAATGGGTTAATAATGGCAACTACCCTGCAGGGCTTTATACAGGAATTAAGTTGGTGCATGTAGGAACACTGAGAACCGTACGTGGCATAGACTAAGTGTCATATAATGTTGGCTGCTACAGTATTGTCACCATTCCTGGCCTTGACACGTCCTGTTCCTGTCGCTCCCATCCAGTCCATCACTTTGTCCCTCTGATAGCCCCCTCGTGCCTCTCAGATGCCCCCACCCGTCTCCACCCCCACAGTGCAGGCCTGGATGGTTCCAGCAGCCCCCTCCCTCCTGGGCTCAGCCAGGAGGAGCCTCCGCCCACGTCATCCATCCGATGGGCTCCTGCCCCTGCTTGATGACTCTGATGGCTGGTGACAGTCAAACCTGCCTTCCCCACTTGGTTGGTCCAAGCCCAGGTTGCTCTGGGGCAGCGCCTTTCCCCCTGCCTGGCCCCGGCGCCTCTTACCTCCACGAGAAAGTCGAAGAGCCGGGCGTAGAGCCCCTTGGCCAGGGCGTCGCGGGTGTAGGCCGCCTGCTCCACGTTGAGGGTCACATCGATGGACTCGCTGCGCCCGCCCCAGCGGCTGTCCATCTTGCGGCTGGTCAGCTTCTCCTGCAGCCGCCCGCTGTCGATGCCCAGCAGGTAGGCGGGAAAGGCCAGCACTGCCGGGCGGAGGGGGCAGCCAGTTAAGCTCTTGGGCCTCCTGCCATGCTTCGGGCGCTCCCCATTTTGCCCAGTGACTCAGATACTGTCCTCGTGGGCTCTGACCCTCCTGGGGTCGAACTAGGAGGAAGCAGTTCACGCCTCCGCCCCACCGTCCCCGGAACCCACACTCACGGTCCACACTCTCCACCCGGGCGTAATTCCCGTCTTCACAGAAGCTGATGTTTCCCAAGTGCAAGATCCCGGCCACAAGCTGTAGGACCAGCTGCTGGACGTTGGGTGGGATCCCAATGACCTGCATGGCATTCTGCGGGCACAACAGGGACAGGGCCTGTGCCACAGATCCCCACCTCCGCCCTGCCCTCCTGGGTTAGGCTTCTGGGGCCACAGCACGGAGTCAGGACACCGGGATCCCTGTCCTGCCTGTTTCACCCGCTTGCTGTGTGACTTGAGGCAAGTCCCTGCCCCTCTCTGGGCCTCGGTTTCCTAGTGTGGTGGTCACTGCTCACCAGAGTCTCACTGAAGTCACTCCGGTCATCGGTGCCATCCACCTTGTAGGTGTCCGACTGGAGGTAGTAATAGTACTCGGGGGTCATGAGCCCCAGGTTCTGCCGCTGCTCCTGGGAGGCTCCTTCCAGCAGCTGGGGGGTGAGCAATGCTCATGCATCTGACGTGGGACTGCGCAGCGCCCGTGACCCCCCCCAGTCCTCACTGTCACGGGCTCCTGGGCACCGACCCTCCCCCCCCCATCTCCCCGTGGGCTCTCCCCCTGCCCCAATCTCACGGCCCCTTTCCCAGCACCTGGTAATAGATGTGGAAGTTCCTCTCGTTTTCGTTCTGCATGACCACACGGGATTTCTCTAGCAGGAAGTTGGAGATCTTGCCCCCATCTGGCTCCCCGCCGCGGCTGAACTGGATCTCAAAGTACTTGCCCTGAAGCCGAGAGAGACACGTTAGACCCCCAGAGTCCCAGCGGTGTGCCGGTGGGGCAGGAGTTGAGGATGGGCCTTAGGAGCCTGGCCTCTTGAACCCTCTTGCCCATGTGACCTCAACTCTGCTCTCCACTCCCGCTTACTGACTTTGCATCAGCTCCTTCCCTCCCGCCTTTGTTTAAGCTGCTCCTTCTCGGCTGACTCAAGTCCACATCTGGGCATCCAGCCCTGTGCCAGGCACATAGAAGTACCTCACTTTATTGACCAGTTTCCCAGGTCTTCTATCACAACACAGAGGCCTCCACGTTCCTGGGGGATGTTGCTAGTTTCAGTGATCCTGGGTGTCTCTCCCGTGTTGTCCCTGAGCCCAGAGCAAGGGCTCCACAGCCCCTTCTTTGGCCTCTGCCAACCTCTGGGTTCTACCCTGGGCAAAGTTTGGAGGGCAGAGAAGCCCCCTTACTTCTCCTTTCTGTCGCCGCCATGCAATGATGATACACATTACATCATAGCGCTACCCAGACACCTGTAATACGTGACATATACCCATTCTGTTCTGTTGTATACTAAGTAATATTGTAATATATGTAACATATGATGTAATATACCTACACATATGTATAATATATGCCATATGTAATATATGACATACATAACACATAACCTATATTACATAATATGCAATATAAAACATGATTGCATTCTTATATATGTAATATATGTATTATGTATCTATAACACATAATATATAACATATATAACATACACATAATATAATATGCCATATAAAACATAATTGTGTTCTTATGTATCTATAACATACAATATATAACATATATATTACATAATATTATATGCAAAATAAAACATGATTGTGTTCTTGAGGTTCACCCATGTTTTTGTGTGTATCAGTACTTTGAAAACACATACGGTGCGATTTCCAGTTATATAAAGTTCTAGAACAGTCGAAACTAATCTCTTGTTAAAAAAAAATAAAAAGACCCAGAGGAGTGGTTGCTTCTGGGGTGAGGTGGGAACAGAGACTGACCGAAAAAGGGAGGGAACTTTCTGGAGTGATGGTGATGTTCTGTATGTTGATAGGGCTGTGGTTGTACAGATGCACACATTTTTCCAAACTCTGTGCATGATCCGCTTTAATGTGTTCTGCTATACGCAAATTTTACTTTGAAAGAAATCGAAGAAAAAAAATAAAGAAATCAGGGCACCTGTATGGCTCAGTCGGTTAAGCGTCAGACTCTTGGTTTCAGCTCAGGTCATGAGCTCGTGGTTTGTGAGTTTGAAGCCTGTATCGGGCTCCGCACTGACAGTGCGGAGCCTGCTTGGGATTCTCTCTCTGTCCTTCCCATGCTTGTTCTCTCTTTCTCTCTCCCCCACCCCTTCTAAATAGATAAATAAATGAAATGGAAGAGCACTGGAAATTTATATTGGATTATCATTAATGATCTGTGTGCTGACGTGTGGAGGGGAGAGCAGAAAGTATGGTGTCTGCAGTTTACTTTGTAGCTCATCAAAAAAAAAAAAAGATGAACAGGGGCACCTGGCAGGCTCAGTCGATGGAGCACGTGACTCTTAATCTCAGGTCATGAGTTCAAGCCCCGCATTGAGTGTGGAGCTTACTTAAAAAAAAAAAAAAAAAAAAATGAATGGATGGAGACATGATAAAGTAAGTATAGCAAAATGTTAACAACAGAACCTGGGAGGTGGGCAGCAGGTGTTCGCTACGCAATTATCCCCATTTTTCTGTGTATTTGAGATTTTTAATAATAAACGTTGAGGAAAATACTTCAAATATAATTACATGATAAAAATGTTAGAAAATAGGGGCGCTTGGCTGGCTCATTTGGTAGAGCGTGCAACTCTTGATCTTGGGGTTGTGAGATCGAGCCCCATGTTGGACGTAGAGATTGCTTAAAATTAAAAAAAAAATCTTCACTAAAAAAATCCTAAGCCATAAGATTTATATTTTATTTAAAAAAAATGTTTTCATGTTTATTTACTTTTGAGAGAGAGAGAGCACAAGCAGGGGAGGGGCAGGGAGAGGGGGAGACACAGAATCCAGAGCAGGCTCCAGGCTCTGAGCTGTTAGCACAGAACCTGACTCGGGGCTTGAACTCGTGAACTGCGAGATCATGACCTGAGCTGAAGTCGGATGCTCAACTGACTGAGCCACCCAGGTGCCCCAGCCAAACGATTTTTAAAAAAATATTTATTTTGAGAGAGAGATGAGGGGGGTGGACAGAGAGAGACAACCCAAGTGAGCTCTGAGCTGTCAGCACAGAGTCTGTTGCAGGGCTCGAACTCACGAACTGTGAGATCATGACCTGGGCCGAAATCCAGAGTCAGACGCTTAACCGAGCCACCCAGGCACCCTCTCCCCAAATTAAAAAATCTTAAAAAAGAATGTTAGAAAAAATACAATTAATAATATTTAGGGGAATAAAATAAATTGTATTAGCATATGGAATTTATTAAATCATTTTCATATGAAGGAATTATTGAGATCTGTGCGATGGATATTAACACCATCTCCATTTTATGGATGAGAAAACAGGAGCTTCAGGAAGTTACACTGTTTTTGTTTTGTTTTGTTTTGTTTTGTTTTTGGTCCAACCCACAAATCTAAATAGTGATAGAGTCAGACCATAACTCCAGATCCGTTGACCTATTCTGTCTTCTGTTAGGCTCAGCGTAACACCTGACGGAAGGAAGAAGCCCAAGAACGATTTGTTAAAAGAAACAACGGATGAGAGAATAAATCGGGAACTGAAATGTGAATAGGAACGGACGTAGCATGATTGCAGCCAAGGCAATATGGAAGAATGTTACACAGACAAGTCAAGGAAGTCAAGGCCACTACAGTGCAGCTGACGGGGGAATCTTTTTCAGATGGACCACAAGCAGGAAGTGAGTCTCCCATGCAGGAGCAGGTAGCTCCTCTATTGCTGGGAATACACGTGTGCGTGTGCGTGTGCGTGTGCGTGTGCGGAGGGAGCCCTTGCTCCAAAGCAGGGCCGCGGACTCACAAAGCGGCTGGAATTGTTGTTGCGCACGGTCTTGGCATTGCCGAAGGCCTCTAGCAGTGGGTTGGACTGCAGGATGATATCCTTCACGTGCTGCGGGCAGAGGCGGGTGGAGGTGGGAGGAGGTCAGGATGAGGTAGGTGGTCCTGGGGGTTCATTACTGTGCACGTGGGGAGACCCGGCCCATCCTTCCACTCTCCCCTCACCTGGACCTTCTGGCCCCCGCCGGAGACCTTGGAGATGTAGCCCATGATGTATTTGGCTGCCACGGTCTTCCCTGCTCCACTCTCTCCACTGGGGGGGGTGGGTGAGGGAGAGAATGATCAGCAGCCAGCAGGGAGGGGGGTTGGGGGGGAACAAGTACCCTTTCTGGTGCCTGCTCATTCATTCATTCATTCATTCGTTCCCTACCGTGTGCCAGGCACCATATCAGATTCCGGGGAAGCAATAGTGAAAAAACAGAGAAACATCCCTGCCGTGTCAGAGCTGACATTTAGAATGCGCCGACAGACAATAACATAATGAATAGGTAAATATATCCTGGGTCAGCTGGTGACAAAGTGAAGCGGGACCAGGGGCAAGGGGGGACGGCAAGGTCCCGTTCGGATCAGGAGTTCTGAGCAAACCTCCTCGGGGCTGGCGAGGCTGTTGTGGGGCCTGGGCAGGAAGGTTAGGGGCACCGCCGTCCCCCCCCCCCCCCCCCCCCCCCCCCCCCCCCCCGTACCTGATGATGACACACTGGTTCTCACAGTCGATGAGCATGTTCCGGTACATGTTGTCCGTGAGGGCATAGATGTGCGGGGGATTCTCGTACTGAGCCTGGGGGAGAAGGTCAGGCCTGAGCGTGGCGCTGGGGGCCAGGGGTCCTGGGCTGTGCCTCCCCCACCGGCCCCAGCCTCACCGCGCCCTGGTAGAGGTCGATCTCGCGGTCGGTGAAGTAGGGCATCTGCTTGAAGGGGTTTACGGAGATGAGCACAGAGCCGATGTAGGTCTGGGGTGTGGTGTGGTTAAGGGCGGTGCAGTGGCCGGGCTGGCTTGGCTCCCCCTGCGCCCCTGTCCCTTAATCCTAAGCCCCTGCGGCCTCCAGAGCCCCCGTGCTCAGAGGAAGAGATGGGGCTACGGAGACGTGCTCTGGGACCCGGGGGAAGACAGGCCTGGGTCCAGAAAGGGGAGACGGGCTGGCCATGGCTGAGTCACCCGGGGCGGAGGGGGTAGTGGGGGCCGGAGCCCCGCTGTCGCGGCCTGTGTCCCCTCCCCCGACCCGGCGCGCTCCCAGCCCATCCCCCTGCTCTGATCGGTTGCCCTGGCGTCTGCCGGCCCCCTGCCACTCTTCCCACATCTCCTCCGCCCGCCGGTCGGTCACCCGCCCGCCCCTGTGGCCGTCTTCTACCCGCCCCGCCCGGGGCCCAGGGTACAAAGATGTAGTCGTCCACGAAGCGCTTGCGGAGGTTGCCCACGATGGCGTCCTCGGTGATCTGTGGCAGCAGCACCATGTCGTCCACGCCGCTCTGCTTCACGTTGTGGCTCTGCCAGTGGAAGCGCTCCTTGCTGCCCTGGGGCGGGGGGTGGCCAGGCGGGGGTGAGCCCCTGCAGAGGGGACGCGGCCGGGGGGGGGGGGGGGGCGGGCAGGGGGTTGGGGAGGGGGGTGTGACGCCTCCGTGCCCCCGCCCGGCTGGCCTCCGTCACCAGCTTCTGACTCTGCACCTCGGCCACCTGCCTGCGTCCTTCCCCACTTCGGGGACACCAGGAGAGGTGGGCGAGGTCGAGAGCAGGCTCCTGCCCCCGAGGAGGGGGGCTCTGTTCTCGGTCCCTCCACCGGGTGTCGCACTGTCATGGAGGGGACCCTGGTGCCAGGCAGCTGTTGCAGGGGGGAAGTCGGGAGTGGGGGGAGGCTTGCTGGGCAGGGGGGCGGGGGCCTCGCCCTCCTTCTCACTTCTTCCTGCCCCTTCTTCTCCAGCCCCCTCTCCCTGCCCAGGCCCAGGCCGAGTCCCTGACTTCTCCAGGGCATTTGACCCGCTGCCCACCCCTTCCACCCCTAGGTGGCCTCCCTCCTCCCACTCTCCTCCTCCTCTCTCATGGTCATGCACGCTAGCCTGTCACATCCGTGACCTCTGCCCTCTGTGCCCAGCCACGAGCCTGCTCCTCCGCCCCCACAGCTTTTCCCTTCTCATTTCCTTCCTCAGTTTTTTTTTTTTTTTTTTTTCTTTTCAATCAGGTGAGACTTCCTTTCGGCCCCCGGGAGAGGACTCAGATAGAGGCTCCCCCAAAAGACCCCTCCTCCAGGAAGCCTGCCTGGAACGTTTTCCCTTTTCAGCCTGACTGAACTCATCCGGTGCCTTGGACGCTTAAACATACTGGCTGTCTCAGGTGCACTCGAGGCTCAGCGTACCCCTGCCGTGGAGGAGTCTGGCAGACCGGTGAGTGATGGCGGCCTGGAGCTTCCCCGGCAGGTGCGCTCACGCCTGGATAAGATGCCCCCTTCCTCCAGGAAGCCCCTCATGCCCAGACCAGGAGCTCTTGGAGGGCAGGGCCTGGGACTGAGCCCTTTCTCAGCTCTGGCAGGAATGACCCGATGGAGGAACAAGGAACGAGGGCAGAGAAAGAAATCCAGATTTGGCGGCGGGGGGAGGCGGGGGAACCCCAAGAGCAAAGGATGCTGGGAATCAAAATCAAGTCTTCAAAGAGGACCCGTGTTTTGCCAGGCAGGTTCCAGGGAAGGGAGAGGGGAGACGCAGGAAGGGATCAAGCAGGAGGGTCACTGTCGTGTGGCCGCTGTAGGGCAGAGGCGGGTGAGGGGCCACAGTCTCTCCTGGGGACACTGGGGGGTTCCTGCGCAGGGGAGTTGCGAGGTCAGATCCTGGACATGCCATCAGCCAGAGCGGGGTTCACCGATGGATGCCACAGGCAGTAAACGAGCCCGGTTCTTGGTGGGGGGTAGATCTGGGCTCTAATCCCGGCTGGGTGATCCAACACCGCTCTGAGCCTCAGTGGCCCCATCCCTAAAATGGCAGCAGCATGCTCACTTTCAAGGCTGATGTGACGGAGGAACTGCTCTGGGGTGCCCAAACCGGAGTGGCGCGAGGGGCCCCGTGCTCCTCTGCAACGCACGCGGTTGTGAGGACGGGCCCCGGGAGCCAGAACTGACATTCCCCAAGCACCTAGGACGGCCCCGAAGCCGGGAGGCCAGGGGCAAAGCCCGCCACCCTCACGGCAGCTCAGGGGGCTCTAGGGACAGAGGCTTGGCAAGTGCCTGAGGCTTGACTACAGACATAGCTACATTGTTTCCAGGGGTGTGGGAGTCGACAGTGGGCTCCGCCTGACAGCAAAGGCCAGGCGCTTGCATCCGCACACACGAGTGGCTGGGCCCCAGGTGCTGTTTGGGTGGGACTTGAGTTCGAGAAGGGCTTTGCTCAGGAGCTGGGAGAAAAGCTGCAGCAGGCAGGGCGAAGTAGCCAGGCCAAGGTGCAGAGAAGCAGGAGCTGAGAGCGGAGGAGGGAGTGCGGGGCGGGGGGGGGGGGGGGCGGGCTTTGGGCTTGAACCCTCCTTGCTGCTTCCAGCCTGAGGTCAGTGGTCAGAGTGGTAGTTTCATATGGCACGTCTGGTCTCCCCGCTCTGCTCTGCGGCTGAAAACCTGTCTGTGGCTCCCCGTCACTCTCCCATCCATCTGGTCCACAAAGGATTCTGGCGCGCCTACTGCGTGCTGGTGACCTGGTCCCCCCCCCCGCCCTCCCCCCCCTCGGGTAAACCTCCTTTGGTCCCTAACCTCAGTGCCTCCAAGCTGTGCTGATGCCCAGGCCTCTGCTCAGAGCATCCTTCCTGCCTGGTGGGTGCCTTCACACTTGGCTCAGGTGACATTTCCTGTGAGAAGGCCTCCCTGACCCCAGGCCACGCTGAGGATCCCCGCAGCTCCCCGGGTGTCCCTCACCACAGCCCTGTCCCCGCTCTGGACATCCTGCACACTGGCCACATCTTCGGGTGTGGAAGCTCCTGAGGGCAGGGGCTCGGGCAAATGCCGGGCTGAACCCGGCCTCGGGGCTCTTTTGAAAGAATGAGTGGAAAAGTGAGGCAGCGCTTGGATGAATGGAGGGGAGGTCAACCAGGGCCAGGTGCTGAAGGGCCTTGAATGCCAAGCCAAGGAACTCAGACTTCATCGTCAGCAGCTTGGAGCGTTCTCAGCAGGGCCCTGCTGCTCTTGGGGACACTTTAAGAGTTGTGGGAGCAAATGGGGCGGCCTGGGTGGCTCAGTCGGTTAAGTGTCCGACTTTGGCTCAGGTCATGATCTCACGGTTTGTGAGATCGAGTCCCATATCGGGCTCTGTGCTGACAGCTCAGAGCCTGCTTCACATCCTCTGTCTCCCTCTCTCTCGGCCCCTGCTGTGCTCACGCGTGCTGTCTCTGTCTCTCAAAAATAAATGAAACTTAAAAAATAAAAAAAGAATTGGGGAGCATTTTTGATTGTCCCGGGGATGGAGACTGGCTGGCCTTGTAAGCGGGCTGCAGCTACCAATGGGCACACAAATAATCACCCTGATCAGAGCCCCCACTGCTCCCCACCAGACGCTCATTCACGCGATGTAACTGTTAGTAACCACTGGGATGTAGAGCCAACTTCTATCTTATGCATAGACAGAAAATAGATGTATTTTTTTTGCCGCGGCATCTTCCAGCAATGCAACTACCCTGTGTCAAGGGGGATTTTAATTTCATTCAGATTTCACTAAGACTTGTTCATCAGTAAGAAAAAAAAAAAAAAAACCTTGATGTTTATTTTTGAGAGAGAGAGAGAGAGAGAGACAGAGTGTGAGCAGGGGAGGGGCAGAGAGAGAGGGAGACCCAGAATCCCAAGCAGGCTCCAGGCTCTGAGCCGTCAGCACAGAGCCCGACGCGGGGCTCGAACTCTTGTGGTGTTAGTGTGGCCGATATGTCCCTTGACATCAGCCTGTGAGTGGGGCCGTCCGCTCACTGAGATAGACCTGGGTCCCCGTGTGAATCCCTGGTGGCCCCGGGTGCTCGGCTGTGGGCCACTGGCCTGAGCACTGTTCCTCTCTATGTGCGTATAGAGAGTGCAAATGACTTCGCATTCTAGGAGATCGCATTGATTATTATGATTCGTTTACTTTTGATTAAGTAGGCTCCACACCCAACGTGGGGCTTGAACTCATGACGCTGAGATCAAGAGTCACATGCTCTACTGCCTGAGCCAGCCAGGCGTCCCTCACGTGAATTATTTTTGGAAGGATGGGAGTCAGTGTGTTTCGCTGTCTGTGAATTTCTTTTCTTTACTTTTTAAACTTTATTTATTTATTTTGACAGAGAGCCAGCACAAGCAGGGGAGGGGCAGAGAGAGAGGGGGAGAGAGGATCCCAAGCAGGCTCGGCACGGTCAGTGCAGAACCCAACGCGGGGCTCGAACCCACGAGCTGTGAGATCGTGACCTGAGCCAAAATCAAGAGTCGGACGCCTACCTGGCTGAGCCAGCCAGGCGCTCCTGTCTGTGAATTTCATTTCAGGGCTTCAAGGTGGGGGGGCTGCCAAGATGTTTGTTTTAAGAAGAGGGTGCTGGCCGTGATGCACTAGGAACCCCGGGGTGCTGTGGGCAGGGCAGTGGGGAGGACAGAGTTGTGCCAGCTGCATTGTGCGGGGGTCAGAGAGGGTGCCTACGACGGGCTGAGCAGGGTGTTAGCTGGGAGGTTGGAGGCAGCCAGGGCGGGTGAGACCCGGAGATGACAAGGGCGAGTTGGCAGAAACAGGGAGTCATGCTACCAAAGAGTGCCCAAGCTCACCGGAGACAGAGGGGCCCCCTGGAGAGTGCTGGTGACCTCATTCAGCAGTCAGATTGGGAGGTCAGGAGGTGTAGATGGGGAGTGAGGACGGCTCTCAGACAGTCTGGCTGAGAAGGGGAAGAGGGCAAGAGGCTGTGGGGAGCCGTGGGGTCAGCGGGCATGTTTCCCGTTTTGAAGATGGGGAGACCCGAGTGCGTTGGCGAGGAGAGAGGATGAAATCGGGGAGCAAAGGGGTATTATTCACGGACTGGTGTCATTCAGGGGCCACAGGTGGAGCTGGGGGGAGGCCTACTCTTTCTCTGAGCCAGCAGTGGGTGGGGAAGTGAGTGGGTGGGGACGTATGGGGGGTACAGGAAGCGGATCCTCTCTCTGAAGACCTCTGAGGAGTGGGGTTTTGGGTGGTAACTATGGAAACAATAGCGAACACCCCACTGGGGTTTACCGTGTGCCGCACTGTGGGCTAGGCTTTTTCCGTGAACGATCTCACTGAACCGTCCTGCACATGCTGAGGTCAGTACTATGACCGGGCCCGCTTTGTGGAAGAGGAAACTACAGCACAGAAAGGTTAGCTGTCCTCCCCAGGGCCACACAGCAGGAAGGGAGGACCTTGAAGAGGACTGGAGAGGCTGTCTGCTACCCTTAGCCCAGTCTGGGTCAGAGGCGGCCGGGGTCGGTGTTTTCAGATCAGAGACAAAGTTGGTCCTGACCAGGGTTTCCCCAGTGGGTTAACCTGGTCTCTGGGCTCCTGGGCCCCTCAAGCTGGGCCGAGCGAGACCCGAGACCATTTCCTTGCTCTGAGGTCAGAGGCCCTGATGCTGGCTGTGTCTGGCTCTCTTGGCCCCAAGGACTTGGTTCCTCTTCCTGTCCCTTCCGTCTTCCCCCATCCAGCTGAGTGGTCCTCTGCCTCTTGCAGCCACTGACATTTTCCCCCTCTGTGTCCTGCCCTGGGCACTGGAAACCCCCAGACCCACTCATACCCGCCTCCCCCTCCGCCCCCCGCGGTGACAAATCTGTGGGTTGTTTGTAGTGGAGGAAGAGAGGGTTTTGCTCAGGTGAGTACAGCGTGTGGAAGGACAGTCAAGAATTTTGGCGTGGGACCAGGTGGGTGCGAGGCCTGGGGAGCCCACTTCACGGCTCCAAGCCTCAGTTTTCCCCTCCGTAAAATGGGTTCCATAACAAACCTCCTCCGTGGGTTGTCTGAGGGGAGTAAATGAGCCAGTGCAGAGAAGAAATACACTAGATGCCTCGGAAAATGACAGCTGGAGACCCCAGGAGCAGGTAGAGGAAGTGATCAGTGATTGACGCAGGATACGGGAGCTGGCCCATAGATGCTTGCTGAGTGAGTGAATGAATGGGTGAAATACCACTGGGATGAGACTGTCGCTTGCCCTGTGTCACGGGTGCCCGTCTCTCTGTGGCTCCCAAGTCTCCGTGGACCAAGTGTGTTTCTAAGTCCCTTCTTCAGGGGTGGGGGTGCAATGAAGAGGTTGCGGTCACAGTTGACCACAAGCTAAGTATGACTCAACCCGATGGGGCTCTTGTGAAAGAGAGTCCGGGCTGGGGGGGGAGGTGGGAGGTTCTTCAGAGAGACTCCCCCCCCCAGTCTAAGGTGGATGGCTTGGGGAGCACGGCTTCCAGCTTCTTTGGGATGGACGTTCTAGGCCCAAATGAGGCTGGAGGGATGGGCAGCCTGGGGCATGGGGGGGGGGGGAAGGCATCCCCAGACCCTCGCAGCCCCTCATCGGATAGGGGGGAGCAAGAGATCGCAGGTCAAGGGGGCTGTTAAAAGCGTGACCTTAGGAGTCACGGGGTTGAAATCCCCTGCCACTTTTGGGTCGTGTGGCAATTCACCTAATCTCCCTGCCTCCGTTGTCTCATCTGGACAATGGGAACACTGACCTCACGGGGTGGCTAGCTGCACGGATTCAGCGGGGCCAAGGGTGTGAAGCAGACCCATTAGCCTTTCTCACCACTGCCAGCGGCAGGGGCAGGCTCGAGCTGGCCACTCCCCCGGGCTCAGGGCACAAGGCCAGGAGGAAGGGCTGGATGAGGGAGCTTTTGCAACTCGCCCTAACTGCTCTGGCCTCCCTGCTCCTGGGCGGTGATGAGAAGAGCCTCAGACAGGAGAGAACAACGAAACAGCCATTTCCTTCCTCGTTGGGGTCCTGTGAGCTGTGGTCGCCAGCAGGGAGGAGGTATGACATTGCCATGCAGCACAGCCCCCCAGCCACAGCCCCTGGTGTGTCCCTGGAGCCTTGGTCCTGTCCTCCCTCAAACCCGGTGGGGTTCTGGGGCCACACCCTGCATCCCTGCACCGTGCAAACAGCATGCTCGCCTCCAAAGGCTCTTGAGGTCCCCCTTCCCTTGGGGGCAGGGCTCTCGGTGTCCATTTGGCCTAGCTGGAGGCCCTTCTCCTCTGGGGACAGGTGGGGACTCTTGTCCTTCTGCAGTCTTCCACCCGAACTCTCTCTTGGGCCCCTGGCCACTTCTGTCCATCTCCGCGGCTGCTGCCTGTGGACTCGGCAGCCACATAACGTACAGCTTTATGTCTGCACTTTAGAAACAACCACCGTCACCCTCACCGAATCACCATCCCCGAGAATAACCTGCTCCTGCCTTCACCCCCTTTGCCCTCACAGTCAAACAAAAACTGCCGATAACCTCAATCATGGCACCCACCGTCAACGTCACACAGAACAGGGAACGGGTCCCGCCGCCAAGTTCCCTACCGTCGCCACCGCCACGGCCACCGCCGCTGCCACGCTCACGGCACTGGCCGTCCACGGCCACACACGACCAACCTCCACTAAGGCCGCCGTTCCCACACCACCATCGCCAGGGCGGTCGTCAAAAATCAGCAACGGACGACCAACAGCCAAGAGTGCTGCCATCACCGCCCCACTCGGGGCAAGAGCGGCCACCGACTACCGTCACTCCACGGATCAGCCCTGAAGACGACCAGCCACCAACCACAGATCAACACCGGCTGGCAGGCGGCAACCATCGCCCCTGCCGACACGCGCCCACGGGACTCACAGTTACCGCCAACTTGCGACGACCGTGGGCGATGACCACCATCACCCTCCCCCCCCCACCCGGGCACCCACCACCCATCATTCAACAGCAACCGAGAGTCGCCTCCCCCGGCTGCCATCACTAACGACAGCAATGAATGGGCATCGCCCACGGGGACTGCATCGAGGGCACAGCGCGTGGCTTGGGGAAGCACTTGAAGAACACTGCTCCGTTGACTCCTTCCACACTCTTCCTGGCACCCATCGCCCCCGCCAGGAAGCAGTCGGCACCCCTGGATGGAAGTTTTGGCCTCGTGGATGGGGTCTGCCCTCTGTTTTCCCCTCCGTGGTCCTCTTGGGTTGAGCTTCTCCCTCCCGCAACCCACCAGGAGAGCAAACCATTGACTAAGCATTTTGTACAGCTTCCTTGCGAGGGGGGTGGATTTCTTTCAAGTAGCAAATCATTTCCTGTGTTCTTTTGATCTCCGTCTCCCCATCCGAGCGCCCGAGCCTTCCTGGCTTGGCTCCTTCTTCGAGGAATTCTCCCATCCCAAGCCCGGGGCTCTAAGCTGCCACTTTGGTGGGTGAGCCACCCAGAGGGGTCCTCGGCCAGTGACCCCCGGTTCGTCACGGGCTTTCTGAAACGAGGAGGGGCTCTCTCCCAGACGGACGCAGTCCCTGCCGTCTGGCCCACCACCCCGCCTCCACCTTGGTCAGGTGCCCGCGGCGGCTGGCTGGGTGACTGTCCCAGCCACATGCTGTCGTTGACAGAGTGACAAAAAATGAAAGTCGAAGTGGTTTGCAGATGCGTGGAGCGGTGGGGGCACATCTTAGAGCCAGCCTGGGCTCTCTCTTTACGTGTGTGTTAGGAGGCTGCTGGGTCTAGACCCACGATAGTGACGGTCTCCTGAACCCTGTCACCGCAGTCATCGCCAGACCTCAGCCTCACCAGGTGGTGACGCGGCTGGCGGCAGGGTGTCCCCTGCCATACTTGCTTGGAAGGCTTCCGGGAGTGGTGTGGCCCTGCTGGGCCTCACCGCCTCCTGTTTCTGTGATCGCTACAGCCAGACATGCAGGCACACTGCCACGACACCATCACTGCCCCCCATTGCCCACTGGACACAGCTTCTGGCCGCAGCTGTGGACTCAGAGTGGCCGAGCCCGCAGACCCTCTGAAGTTCGGAGAGTTTCCTGGAACACCTTCCCTATCACCACTGACTTCCAAATATGACATGTGTGGGAACTGAGGCCCAGAGAGGGGAAGTGGCTTGCCCAAGGCCACACAGGAAGATGAGGGACCAAGATGAGCTGGAAACTGGCTCTCTAAGCCCTGACAAAGGGGTATGTCCTTGTCCCCTGCAGATACTGCCTGGTCCCTCAGGGTCATCCTCTGTCCTTTGTTACTGCTCCCTCCTTGGTCCCCTATCACCATTCTGGCATCCTGGCACCGCCCGATATGAACTTGGACCCTGGTGAAGGATGCTGGGGCATCTGGGCTGCAGAGAGGGACCCCCCAAAGGGTCCTCTGCGCCCCTCCCCCTGGCCCCACCTTCTGATGGTGGCCCTGGGGCACCTCCACCTGGGTGGTTGCTCCCCACCCCTGCACTCGAGGGCCCGGCCTTGAAGGACTTACCATGGTGAAGGTGTGCCACCCCTGGGGAGCGCCCGAATGGGTTGTGGCGGGGGTCCGGGCTCAGGGCGTTCTGGGGGGCGGCTCGGGCATGGCCCTGCTCCTGCTCCTGTACCGGACTCCTAGCCTAGTTCCTCTTACAACAGCCCCCCCTCCCACTTCCTTTGGCGGGAGGGGCCTCTGCTACAGGGGAGGAGGGACGCTGGGCCCCAGGGCGGGGAGAAAGCTCCAGCAGCAGAGGCAGGGCTGTTTGGGGCTCAGCCTGGAGGGAGAGGTCAAGGGTGGCCGCGGCTGGCGGGCCCCAGAAGGCCCCTTCTCCAACTGCGGGGACAGGCGCTGCGGCTGACAGCACGCAGGTCAGCTGGCTGCAGGACTGACTGTTCTTCCAGGGGGGCATCGGGGCCTTTTGGGAGGCCCCGGCCTCTTCAGAACCACTTCAGAGGTGTGTCCGTTCGGGCATCTCCGAGCAGACTCCCGCTTCCAGGGCCGCCCCTGCCGCTCCTTCCTCCAGAAAGGCCTCGGGGGGCCACGTGTGTCCGTGTCACGAGGAGTGCAGGAGTACCAGGAGCCACGGGCAGCTCTTAGGGTCCCAGACTTTGGATGTCAGCTCTGGATTTAACAACCCGTCGGGTGGTGCCAGATTTAACAACCTGCTACTTCAGGGGTGCCCCACTTTCTTATAAAATGGGGGGCGCTGGCTTTCACCCCAGGGCCTGGCACACACAGGGTCCCATCAGGTGTTGGCTCACCTCCTGGTGTCCCCTTGACATTTAGGACATGGCAGTTCGGAGAGGTCGGCGCCTCCCGGCCAGGAGGAGGAGGAGGTCGAGGCCGAGGCAGGCGACCCTGGGAGCCTGCGCTCCTGGCGGCAACACAGCATCGTGCTTCGAGGCCGGCAAGCCGCAGCGTCCCCTAGTGGCCACACCTGGGGAGGAGCGGGTTTCTCCCGGAATCGCCCGCACAGGCTGGGGGCGCTGGGTAATCTCAGCGGTGCCTCCAGGCACCTGCGAACAAGCAGGCAGGTGGACCTTCTCCTTGCCGGAGGC
The DNA here is from genome assembly GCF_027475565.1 of Acinonyx jubatus. Taxonomy (NCBI): domain Eukaryota; kingdom Metazoa; phylum Chordata; class Mammalia; order Carnivora; family Felidae; genus Acinonyx; species Acinonyx jubatus. The sequence goes on from NC_069383.1 coordinate 160,285,016, forward strand.
TTCAGAGGGGGGTTCTACGAGGAGGTGACGCTTGGGTCGAGGCCGAAGGGTGAGTCGGAGTTAACCGGCTGAAAAGGGAAGGGGAGGGACCACCTGGCGGAGGAAGCAGGTCTAGCAAAGGCCCGGAGATGGGAAGCCGGCGGGAGATTGAGGAACTTCGGGGAGGCCGGAGAGGCCTGGGAGGCCGCGTGCGGCTGGGCGGGAGCGAGCCCCGGGCCTGGGGACGTGGTGGCCGGGATGGCAGGTGCCTGACCGGGTAGCTCTGAGCGCCTCCTTGAGAAGCTGTAAAATCACTGGGCTCTGGTCTGTGCTGGTAAAAGGCCCCTTTGGACTGATGGGGGCCACCTGCGAGGGGCCGCGGCCGCATCCATTCGGTGGCGGGGACGGAATGTGAACAGACATATTGACGCTCGGAAGTCTACACAAGACAGAACTTTATTGATGGAGGGCTTCCTGGCGAGGGGTGTGTGGGCCCCAGGGCAGGGCCTGTAGCACCATGATGGGGGCGCCTGGATGTCGGGGTCCCCCTGGGGCAGGCAGGACAGAGGTTGGGGTGGATCTTGCCAGCTCTGCCTCACCCCTGTAGCTGGTCTGGTCAGGGGGAGGGTGTCAGGGAGGCGCTGCTAATCCCCCTCCCCCATGGCAGACATAGACCCCCCCCCCTCCCCCCAGCTCAGAGCGGAGGGATGGGGCAGTGCTGGGGGCAGGACACCGGCAGACCCCCTCCCCACCCCCACTCTTCACAGTACATATTCCGGTCAAAGGGGGGGCAGTATTGGGGGCTCCCTAGGGGTGGGTGAAAAGGGCGCTAGGGCGAACAGTTGTTCCCTCCTCAAACCCACCCTGGAGGGGGTCTCACTATGAACTGGGAGAGGGGATGAGGAGGGGCCCTGGGGGTGGCCAGCCCCTCTCCACCCCCCAGCCAGGGGCCCTGCAGGGGTTCCCAATAAATAACTTCCGGCTTCGTCTCACCCAGCTCCCGCCCCCTCGGGCTCCTTCAGGCTGGCCAGCTGCAGGCATGGTCCCCTCCAGCCGGCGCCCAGCTGTGGCTCCGGGGCCCGCGCGCCCCCTAGCGGCCCTGGCAGGTTTTGCAGCACATCTGGCGGAAGTAGGCTCTGCTGCAGAACTGAAATTTGAGCACCAGGGGGCAGTAGGCGACCTTGTTCACATCCTTGCACTCTGGAGGGGGCGGGAGAACGGGGTCGGGGTGGGGAGGGGGGAAGGGGGGAAGGGAGGGATCAGATCTCAGCGCCCCTTCCCCGAGGGGCGCGTCCGCAGCCCTCACAGGGCTTCCTGGCTTCCCTGTGCCCAGTTTCGACCCCTCTCGGAGGGAGCTTGTAAGTATGAAACTCAAGGCGGGGCTTCTAAATATGTGATTAGGCTTTTGGAGGATTTTGAGAGAGTGCGCCGGGTCTGGGAGTATTCCCTTTCAGTTATCCTTTTGGTCCAACCGGGGCTGCCATCCTTCCACCTTTCCCTTTGTGACAGACTGAGGGTTTTGAACTCCAGAGGAGTCACTTCTTTTCTGGGTGTTTGTGTATTTTGTGTTCACGGCAATCCGCCGTCTGATCGGGACAATGATGCGGGCTCCCACTTGGGCAGTGATGTTCGGTAGGGCCTGGTGCTTAACAACGGGCTTCGCGTGGCTTGTTTTATTCCATCTCCCTCACGCAGCAACCCCCCCTACCCCCCACCCACCAAGTGAATCTAGTATTGACCCCCCCCCCTTGACAGATTAGAAAACCAAGGCACAGAGAAGGAAGCTCAATCCAGTTTGGTTCTAGTGCCCAGAGGAAGTGATCTATTGCTCTGTATGGAAAATACTTAGGTAGGAAAAAAAAAAAAAAAAAAAAAAGGACGTATTTAAAGCAGTGGTTCTCAAGGGAATGCCATTTTGCCCCCCAGAGGACATTTGGCCGAATCTGGAGACATTTCTGGTTGTCACTACAGGGAGTGGGGGAGGGGGGGGGGCGGCGGCGGGTGCAGGAGCGCTATCGGCATCCCGCAGATACAAGTCAGGAACGTTGCTGAATATCCTACAATGCATAGGGCGCCCCCTCGAATTATCTGGCCCCAAACATCAGTCGTGCCCGAGGTTGAGAAATTCTGACTTAAAAAAAAAATTAAGCAGCTAATGGGACAAGTGGAGATGAACAGGGTGAAGGCCATGGAGGTGGGCTGGGGGAATGGCCCGAGGCTGGGGGCCCAGAAGGATCAGGTGCCTAAAAAGCTAGGCACGCAGTGGCAGTTCGTACATGTTTGCAGGGAGGGGTGGTGCAGGACGGCCTGGAGGGGACAGAGAAAGGCACTTCGGTGGTTGCAGAAGCTCCGGGCCAAAGGTCGGGACCCCTACGCTCTCCTGTGGCTTCCTCCGCACCGGGCCCTCCCGCCGCCCCTCGGCCTCCCGCCCCACATACCTTCGGGGCCGTCCCCGGGGGGCGCGCTGTCGCACTTGGCTTCGCACTGCTGCGTGGCGGGGGGCCGCAGGGCCTCGGCGCACTCGCGTGACGGCTGCCCCGTGTGGCTGGAGCAGCGCACCGCCCTCTGTTGCTGCCCGAGGCCGCACTGTGCGGAGCACTGCGGGGAGTCGCCGCTGAGCCTGGGCAGGCCGGGCCCCCGGGCGGCCCCCGCCCCCGCCCCCCAGGGCGCAGACCTACCTCGCCCCACTCGCCCGCCACCCAGCGAGCTGGGGGGCAGCGGCGCAAGTTGCAGCGCATGGTGGCCGGCGGCTTGGCCGCGGGCGGGCAGTGCCCGGGGGGCAGCGTGGCGCGGTGGTCTGAGCTCTTGCAAAGGACGACGCGGTGGCGGAGGCCTGGCCCGCAGCTGGGGGTGCACTGCAGTTGGAGAGGGGGTTTCGTGCTCACGGGCGCTCCAGTCCGCGCACGCACCGGGGTGGGGAGGATGGTCGTCCGGAGGGAGGCGAGGAGGGGTCCGGCTAACCTCGGGCCAGCCTGGAGGGGGCGCTCTGGGCCCAGCAGGAGGGGCTCGTGACCGCGCAGCGGTGCCTCGGTGGGCACCCCGACGTGGGCCCCCCGGTCCCTACCCCCCGCTGCGCAGCTAGCGGGAAGGGGCGGCTGACCTCTGACCAGTCCAGGGCCGCCCACTCCGGCGGGCAAGCGGGGCCCTGGCAGGCCTCCAGCACTGGCGGGCGCGGCTGCGGGCACGCGCTGTCGTCCAGCGCCTTCTCCTCGGCGGCCGACACGCGGCGCTGGCACACGACGGAGCGGCTGCGCACGCCCGCATCACAGCTGCGGCTGCAGCGCGACCAGTTCCCCACCACCCAGCTGTGGGGAGGGGGCGGGTCTGAGAGAGTGTGCGGGGCGGGGCTCCCCGAGGGCGGGGTGCCGGCCCTCCTCCCGCATAACCGGCATCTTAACTGGCACGGGGCGGGGGGGGGGGGGTGCCTGCTGGTTGCAATATTATCCCGCGCTGGGGGGACCGTCGCCCTGGACCCGCGCTGCGCCTGGGGACGTGCATCACCCCGACGGACGTGATCACCTGGACCCGGCTAAGGGGCATCAGGGGTCCGACCCCACTCTGGGGAGCACTGCCACCCCCACCCCCCTCCAGTCCTGGGAGCACACGCTCCTCTGCTCTGAGGAGCACTGCCCGCCCCGCTCTTGTCGCCCTGCGCCCTGGCAGGCACTCACTCGGGTGGGCAGGGCTCTGTGTTGCAGGCGCGCTGCCTCTTGGGCAGTTTGCTGTGGGCGCTGCAGTGGTGGGGGGCCACGGCCGAGCTGTCCAGTTGATTGCGGCACTCCACGGCCTGCACCTGGCTGCCTGGGGATGGGCGAGAGACCCGCTCAGCCCTGCCACGACCAGAAGGTCAGCCCAGGTGACCCGGGCCCGCCCCTGAGCCCACCCCGACCTCACCGCCGGCACACTGGGCCGAGCACTTGGTCCAGGGTGCATAGTGCCAGGAGTAGGGGGGCAGTGCATCTCGGGCGATGGGCGCGTTGAAACGGTAGCGGAGGGCCGCCAGCTCTGTCCGGGCCAGCACCTGAGGCGGGGGAGGGGGCCATCACGTGGAAGCCAAGCTCTAGTCCCCACAGGGAGGCTAAGGTCTTCCTGCACCTCGCTCCCACTGTCGTTACCATGACGATGAGAGACGCATTTATAGGTCCCAGGGCTTCCAGGCTCTGTGTCTGATCTGGCCCCTGTCGCAGCTGAAAGGTGGTCCCAGCCAGGGGCAGGCGGTGCGGCTGGGGGGTCCCGGGCAGCCCCTCCAGCAGCAGGGACTCCTGGTCCCCCTTCAGGGCTAGGGGGACAGCACAGGGGTCAGACCCCCAGCCACGATGACCCCCTCCTGACCCCCAGTCCACGTCCCTCCACCTCCGGCTCACCCAGGTGACTGAGGGAAAGGTTCAGGTCCTGGATGAAGATGTGGACGGAGCCTTTGGGGATCCAGACGACTTCCTCATACCCTGCACGGTGGAGCTGAGAGGTCACCCACTTGGCCCTTCCCCCACACCTGCCTACCTCCCCCGTTCCTGGCCCCTGATGACAACAGCTAACCACTACTGCGCTAAGTGCTCACAGGGACCTTCTGCGGCATCCCCGGCTCCAGGCCTGTGAAGCGGATGTGTTGTCACACCCATTTTACAGATGACGAGACTGAGAGGCTCGGAGAAGCTAGGCAACGCACCCAGGTTTGACTGCTAGGAACTGGCTGGGCTGGGGTTTGAACCCAGACTTTCCTGCCTCTCTGACCACCACAGTGGCCTGGTCCACCCCCTCCCCCTCAAGCATGCAGCAGGGCTGGCTGTGGGCACAGGGAAGGGGGCACTTTGGAGGTCCCGACACACACGGCGATACGGCGATTTTAACAGCTGGAGTTAGGTTCACAGTGGGCCCCACCACCTACGCCCGGGGCCCCTCCCTGTCCCCTGGACCCTACACTTGGGCCTCACTGTGTGTTTGCTTCCAGAAGCCCCTGCTCCCATCCCCCCACCTCTTCCCTGAGGTCTCTCTTCTGCCCAAGGTCGGGAAGCATAGTCAAGTTCACCACAGCCTGCAGATATCCCTCCCCTAGTTAGCCTTTTCCTCTAGCACGGTGTCCCTCAGCCCCCTGGCTCAGACCATGGAGAGGGGTCAACCCCCCACTGCCCCAGACCCCGCGCCAGGCCCCCAGGGTGGGGGGAGGGGAAAGGTTTAGGTCGCTGACCTTCTCCTCACGTTAACTGCCAAGGCTTAGGCACCAGAGCCCAAGCTGGTCCCGGACCCTGATCTGAGGCATTGCTCTGCCCCGCGGGACTTTTTGGGGTCCTCACGGGGCCCCTGGCTGCTGTGACGGGGCCGGTGCTGCCCCCCTGGCCCCCTCCGTCGCCAAGTGGGGAGAAGGAGAGGGAACAGAGATCTCTCACCGGCTGCAGGCGAAGCTGGGCTGAAGACCCCCTCAATGGTTTCGCAGGCACTGCCGTCACCACCACAGACCCTGCACTTGTCCTCCCTCAGGTCGGAGCCCAGGACCCGGTCACAGCCCACGTGCTGGGGAGGGGGGTGGGGCGGGGGTGGGAGTGTCAGCGAGCCCCGCCTCCCTGCCTCCATCCCTCCATTCCCTTGCCCTCTCTCCACCTCTGGGAGTCCCCTCCACCTTGCACTCGCCGCTGACGCAAATGTCCACCGTGTCTGGGCGGCAGGGCGTCCCGTCCACCACGGCTGCCGCCCTCTCGGTGTAGAAGTTGAAGCCTTCGGCCAGGCACGTGAGTGAGCAGGCCTTCACGCCCCCTGGGGGGGCACAGCCCCGTCAGACCCCGAGGGCCTGACCCCCTCACTCCCTGGGGGAGCTCCACGGGGGACTCCCCGCTTGCTCCCTGGGGGCGGCGAGGCATAGGGCAGACCCCAGACCCGACAAGGACGGGCAGGTTGGGCAGCGAGTCGGGGTTCCCTGCGTCCAGCTGAGGAACTACTGAGCCACATCCTGGGCTCTGGGGCCCCTTGGGTGAAGGGGGTGCTCTGGGCAGCCCCCCCCCCCCGCCCCAATGCTGTATCCACCTGCTGCTGTCCTCCACTGCCCCACGGCCTCCTGAGGTCCTCACTCACCTCCTCGGTATGTCTTCCATGTGTAGAATTTTCCACGGAAGGGGACACTGTCAAATTCAGAGCACTGCATTTCCCTGAAGTCCTGAGAGCCTGGGGGACAGTCCTGGGGGTGAGAGAGAAGAGAGGGAGGGAGGCCAGCTGTGGGGGGGGATGCAGTTAGGGCACAGGCTCAAGGCCAGAGGCCTGATGCTCAGAGCAGGGATGGGTTGGAGGGGTGAGGCTGAAGGCAGAGAGGCCAGGGAGGAGGCTGTGGAGGGCCAGGTGAGACTGGTCAGTAGCCTGGAGCTGGAGGGATGGGGACGTCTGAGATGGAGCAGGTGACTCATTAGAGCGTGGGGCCAGCTGGGGATGATGGCTGGGTTTCTGGTTTCAGACCATGAGGCCTTTCTTGAGACAGCAGGCCTAGAAAGGAGCAAGGGGCACTCTTTATGAGGTGTGTGTGTGTGTGTGTGCATACGCGCGTGTGGACTCCCTGGAGACACGAGCCCCTCCAGGTGGAGCTGGGAAGGCCACCCACCCCTCACTCCAAAGCTTTCGCTGACCTCTGAGCCCTCCTCTCCCCCCACCGCCCCTGCAGTGAGTCCTATGCTTACTGGGTGTGTACATATAAGAGTCATTTACAGCCAGGAGGCCCGACCAGCCATGGGGACCCCCAGCGTTTAACAAAGGGGCAGCAGTGGAGAAAAGGAGACAGAAGGTGTAGCCCGAGAGGCTGGGGGTACAGGGCACGGGTGATGCGGGCAAGGCAGGAGTTTTGGACCGGGGCCGAGGCACCTGGTTAGAAGGGTGTGCAAGCAGAGGACCCCAGTGTGGCCACTGGGTTTGGTGACAGGGGTGGGTTGGCTTGGGGAATTTGGGCTTTGAAGGGAGGGGGCCAGGCTCGCCAAAGCTGGTGGAGGTTGTGGGGGTCAAGCAACTTCAAGGTGGGAGACTCATCTGCTGAGAAATCGAAGGAGCTAGACGCTTGCAGGGGGTGCTGGGCCGGGTGGGCACCGGGGCCCAGGGGCAGGTGTAGGGAGGGCAGGACAGGGCGCGGCTAGCCGCCGCAGGGTCCCGAAGAGACGGCAGGTGCCCGGCTGAGGCTCGTCCGAAGCTGATTCGTGCCCCTTTTCCAAGCGTAAGAGGGGCCGCGGATACCCGGCCTGGGGTCCTGGGGAAACTCACGTCGGTGTTGCAGGAGCGGTGCCGCCGTCTCTCACCCAGGCAGTACTTGCCCCCGATCGTTGGCCTGGAAGGGGGAGGGGGACAGAGGAGATACCGCGCGGGGGGGGGGGAGACAGACGGCGGGGCCTGCCCCAGTCTCCCTTTCCGAAAGGTCCTAAGGTCTGACCTGGGGCTGTCGCAATGACGGCTGGAGGAGGACACGCCGCCGCCGCACGTCCGGCTGCAGTCGCCCCACGGGGTCCACGGGCCCCAAGCCCCGTCCACGCCCTCCGGCCGCGACCCGAAGGGGACGCACACTCTCTTGTAGCACCACTGAGGAGATGAGGGGGAGGCGGAGGGGGTGAGTCCGGCTCCCGGGATCCCGGCGCTCCTTCCTGCCCCGCCCCTCCCCCCAGCCGGGGGTCTCAGCACCCCTGGGAGGGGACGGAAGGGGGAGGGTGGAAGTCTGAGGACCCCGACGCAGGCAGCGCAGGGGCGTCGCCTCCGCAGACGGCCACCTTCAGGAGGTGAAACTAGCTTGGGACCCAAGCGGCGGGAGACGGGCCGGGGCCTGCGGGCAGTGGGCGGGGCCCGAGCGAAGGAAAACTGGAACCGCGGCGCGGCCGGCGTGGCTCGGGGCAGGGGGCGGGGCCGGCGGGCGGCCTCGGCCGCGCTCACCCCCTTGTCGATGGTGTGCGTCTGGCACAGCGTGCCCTCGGCGGCTGGAATGCTGTTGGTGATGCATCGGTTGCTCTTGCTCAGACACCACAGCTCGCTGCAGACCTCCTGCGGGCCAAGGCGCCCGCTCAGGCTCGCCCCCCGCCCTCCTCCCTCTGGCAGCCCGCCCGCCAGGCGGCGACCCGCTCTCTGCCGCCTAGCAGTGGGGCCCCGGCGCTCCTTTGCTGGGTCTCAAGGAGCCTTCTTGAATCCTCCTGTGGGGCATGGCCTGAGACCGCCTCTCTGCCTCGTGGGCCGCACTTATCCAACGTCCGTGTGTGCCATCAACTCCCTTATGCATTATTACCCCTGTTTCACTGAGAAAACCAAGGCTCAGACAGGTAAAGTCACTTGCTAGGGATCACACAGCCCCTGAGGGGCAGCCTGGGTTCTAACCCAGACCTTTGATGGACGGGTCTGTGATCCATTCACCCTGGTGCCTCCTGAGTTTCCAGAAGGAAACTTGGGACCTGCTGATAAGCAGCCCCTGGGAAGACAGCAATTCTGAAAACTCAGGCCTGGGAGACGGCTCAGGTCAAAGGCCTCGTTTCTGAGTTTTTCCAGCTGGTGGTCCTCCTCGTTGCCCCCACCCACACTGGGGAAGCTCCCAAAGCCTTTAATGTGTGGGAGGCTGGGGGGGGGGGGTGGCGGGCAGGGCAGGGAGAAAGGCCAGGCTGGATCTGGGTGGGACATTCCTTTACCTCCCTCACTGAAAAATCTGCCCACCTTCTTGTCTGAGTCCTGCTGGGGCTGGGCCAGTCCCAGGAAGTCACTCTGACCCTTTAGGTTAATATCTTTGGACAAACCCCAACGGGTTCAAGTGTGGCCAAATCTCTGACCCTCTAGCCTATGTCCTGCCCCACCTCCCAGGGTCTTCCCTCCCAACACCCAAGAAGTGGAGATCCTTTGGTCTCCTTTTTACTAATTATGTGTCATTTCCTCTCTGAACCGAATGCTTTCAAGTTTTGAAGGTTTGGGATTGGACCAATCACTGGCTACAGCAGGGTCCCTTGTCTGGGTCAGCCTCTGAGAGACCCCTGCACACATATGAGAAGTTCAGAAGGTTTTTCTCAAATCTGCTCCCTCAAACGTCCTCCAGAGTCCCTGCCTTCTGCCCCTTCAGGGCACACATCTCAGCTAAAACCTCAGCCTGGATTTCTGGCTTCACTTGGCTTGCGTCCTCCTGGCCATTTGTAAAAAAAGATCACATGCCCCAGGGACCCTCGGGACACCTCTTAAAGAGAGCTGGCTGTTCCCGTCCTGCTTTTCCTCCTGTCCACAAGGAGGCGCTGTGGTGCACATGCATGAGCGGGGGTAGGGGTGGGGGGGCACTCTGGGAGACAGCGGCTCCACCCCGACTTGCAGCACATGTCCCTCTTTGGGCCTCAGTTTCCTCATCCACAACAGAGGCCTTGCCTACCTAAAAGGGAGAGGCATGTGGCAGGGTCGATATGAAAGGGATTGCATAAATTCCCTGATGTTGTGTAACAAGGACCACAGCTATCTCTAGACTAGGCTCGAGGCCCAGCCCTTTACACGTTAGCCAAGTTACATGTAGTCAATACTTTCCCCCTTTGCCAGGGGCACCGGGAAGATGATCCTTGGAAAAATAAAAGGAAGAATCAATTCAACATACAGCCAGCACCCATCCATGCTCCATATTCTGGCACCTCCTCCCCTCCCCTACCTCCTTGTGACATTTGGAGTCACAGAGAGACCTGGATTTGAATCCTGGCTCTGACGTGTTCTCGAACTGTGACTTTGGGCAAGGCACCCTCCCTACTCCTCAGTCCCTTCATCTGTCACGTGGGATCGTCAGGAGTTTCAATGAGATGATACGTATCACACGCTTAGCACATAGCGAGTGCTCAGTAAGCGGCAGGCATTGTCATCATTGTTAGGACACCTGGGATAGGCAGATGCCCTAGGGTAGCTTCCAGATTCTTTAGAAATTCATTAAGGGTGCTGTCCTTAACGGCCAAGTTGGGGGTGGGCGTGGGCAAGAGTCACTTTACCAGCTGCCTGTTCTTGTGTTGAGTGAACATGGCCTTAGCTTGGCCATGTCAACTCTCACCTCTGGAGTCTTGAGGAAGCCAGCAGGCCTCCAGTTTCTTGGGGGCAGCTGGGAGCGGGACCCCCAGCTTGCTCGTCCATGACAGGACAGGGCTCTGGAAGTCGATCTAAACCTCACAAAGAGTGAGGGGGTTGGTCAGGAGGCTCAGGCTCGTCCAGCTAAGGGTCAGGGCCAGGCGATCGTGTGAACCAGTTGCTGGGGGGGGGGGGGGATGTGGGGAGTGCAGACAGGGTGGTGTCCTTGGAAGGCTCTGTCTGGTTCTTTGCCAAGTGGGGAAGATGGTCCATCCCCAGGGAACTATTTCCACCCAGTTTGGATGTCTGGTTAAAAATGGCCCAGTGAGGGGGCTTGGGGCGTTAGTTCTGCTAAAGCCACAGGTGGCCTGATATGCTGGACAGAAGGTAATGCCCAGGCTCTCCCTGGCCCCGCCCCCCCCCCCCAAATCAGGGGGTCTGGAGGACCAGGAGATCCCATTCTCCACCCCAGTCATTGCTGGAGAGCATGTGACCTTCGCACACCCGTGCACCTCTTCTTCCCCAGCCCCCAAGGGGGCTCACCCCCTTCCCGGCTCTCCCACCCCCTGCGGCCCCTCCCCTCCCAGGAAGGAAAGCAGGAAGGCTCTCTCTACCCCGTATTTACACTGACGCGATTTGACTCCATGTTGGAAGCGGCACTGTTCATCCGCGTCGTAGGCCTGGCCGGGTGCTACGGTCGGGTACACGAAGTCCTGTCTGGGGGGCCGGTTGTTCAGGCACAGCCCCAGGCCTGAGCTGTGGTGAGAAGAAAGCAGCTGTCACGTTACGGGGCTGCAGCCAAAGAGCTCAGGGAACCCACCCAGCTGGGGGTGCGGGTCCCGGGAAGCAGCCCTGCAGGGAACGCCCCCCCCGCCCCCCCAGGCACTCTGGTTTCCAGACCCTTCCCCCGCCCCCGCGAGCCTGAGTATGGACAGGCGGGAGGGCACGTCCTCACTCCAGAAAGCTGGTGATGTAGTCGCGGCTGCAGGACGACCACACGAAAGGGTTGGTCTTCATGGTGATGTGGGCGGCCATGAGCTTTGCTGGGTCCTGGCCACGGGCCCCGCAGCTGTTCCCCACGCCGTCGTGGTTCATGCCAAACCTGGGGAGAGCAGGGTCGGCTCTGCGGGCTCCCCGGGAGCCCGCCCCACAGTCCCCGTGCTCCCCCTGCCGCGTCCCCTGGCCTCACGTGTGTCCGATCTCGTGGGCGATGGTGAAGGCCGTGGCCAGGCCAATGTCCTCGTTGATACTGCAGCTCCTCTCCCGCTCGCACATCCCGCCCACGGGTGCCAGGCCTGCGCAACGGGCACGCGGGGCGGGGCTGGGCTCAGGCTGCGGTGACGGGCCCGGCCACCCTGCTGGCTGCCCTCTCCCCGCTCCCCCCACCGGGGCCGGGGTCAGCCGGTCCCCTGCCTTCACGGGCGCCTGCCAGCCCAGGGGGCGTAAGTACCTAGCGTGCCGCACGGTTTGTTCTTGTAGATGCAGATGTCGTGGCTGTGGAGGGAGAGCGGGGCGGTGAGGGGCTGGGCTGCCTCCCTGAGCCCTGCTGGTGCCACCATGACCATCTGGGGCGGCTCACTTCTGCCTGCCTCTCGCCCCGAGCCTCGTGCTCTGCCCCCAGCCGACCTTGGGGATGCCGGGGGTGCGTGAGCGACCGGCTGACCGCAGGAATGAGACGGCGAGTGAATGGGTGCACCTGTGCCCACCTGGCCCACTGGCCCTGCGCCTCCCCCCCCCTGCTCTCAGGCTCCCAGCAGCCCCTCCCCGCCCCTGGCGCCCCACTGGACTGGCCGAAGCTTCCCAGCCTCTCCCGTCTCCCGGCAGGCGTGCCCCCTGCTTGGACCTGGACGGTCCCCGGGACCGCTTGCTCCCCCGGCCCACGTCCTGGAGCCCTCCCCGCCCCCCTCACCGCGTGATGAGCACCGCTGTGTCATGGTTGGCCACACCGTTCTCCGGAATGGCGTTGCCATGGCCGCTGCGGTTCACGATGGATTTCTGCCACTTACAGAAGCTGTCCAGGGACTTCCCGGCGTGGTGGGTGATCTCCAGGGTGGGCTGCGGGCAGACAGAGTGAGGTGCATGGGCGCCAGCTGCACTGGGGGGGCAGGCAGCGCTGGTGTGCAGGGGTGGGGGTGGGGGGGTGCGGGGCCCGCGCACCTGGTCCTCCGTGAGCAGGATGAGGCGTGTCACCAGGATATTAACGATGTTTCCCAGACTCGAGTCCTGGAAAAGTTTGGCAACCTGACCTCCAAGAAACAAGAGAGACCGAGTCTTAAGAGGGGCTCAGAGCAGAAGACAAAAGGCAAGACAGTGACGGTAGCTGTCTTTTGTCACTGTGTGCCGGGCGTCAGGCTAAGCCTCCCGGGTACGTCTTCGCACGGGTAGGTACTGCGTTCCTTCCCGTTTTACAGAGGGGCAAACTGACACGCAGAGAGCTGGCAGGTGCCCCAGGTGGGATTCGGGTCTGGGTAAGCCTGCCTACACAGCACGGTTGCTTATCAGTACATTTCTTCCTGACCCACCCCCATTCAGCTCATCCCTGCCCACCCCACAGCAGCCCTGCACATCTGGCCTCATTCCACCACCGTCTAAAGGTACCAATCTGAGCATCACCACAAGCAGGGGGCAGGAAGCATTGGAGACAGTGACCAGGGAGGGGGAGGGAGTGCCCAGGGGTGAGTGGGCCACACGGCGCAGTGATCTTGGGGCCTGGGGCATGCCTGTCCCACGTGGAAACCTCCAGAAACCCTGGCAGGTTTTAGGTAACTTTGACAGCCCAAGGGGGGGGCGGCAGGGCGAGGGCAAAACGTGGCAGCATCATACACGGTGTCGGGTCAACACGCTGGGCCCTCTGTCTGTCTGCTGAACCTTCTCTCCTCCCTTTTTGCTTCAGGGAAACAACAGTGCCACGTGTCAGGCTCTTACCGCGTGCCAAATGCTCTGTCTGGCTTCTCTCCCCACCCCCGCCCCCCGCCCCCGCCTCTTACCCTCTGTGGTAGATGCCATTATAACAGTATTTTACAAAGGTGGAAACGGAGGCTCAGGGAGATCCGGGGGCCCGACCGAGATCTGGTATGGGCAGCGGGTATATCTGAGTTTGGGTCAGTGAGGTGACCTGTATGGAGTTACAGGCAGGTGCTTGTAGGAGAGTTCCGCACGCGTACAGGTGCGGGCCCGTGTGTGTGTGTGTGCTGCTAACCTCGACAGGTATGGGCAAGCCGTGTCCTTATTTTATTTTACTTTTGAGAGAGAGGGTGCAAGTGGGTGAGGGGCAGAGAGAGAGAGAGAGAGAGAGAGAGAGACAGAAGAGGGGGAGAGAGAGAAGCGGGGCTCGTGTTTTACCCAAAGCACGGCTTGAGCTCACCCTATGTGGGACTCAAACTCACAAACTGTGAGATCGTGACCTGAGCCGGTCAGATGCTTAACCAACTGAGCCACCCAGGCATCCTGTGTCCTTATTTTGTATAGGAGACGCTTATACAGCACCTACCGCGTGCCAAGCGCTGTTCTAAACACGTTTATCGATTCACTGCGAGCACCTTAGCCTCGTGAAGTAGGTACTATTACCAGCCCCATTTTACAGATGGGTAAACCAAGGCACAGAAGTAAAGTAACTTGTCCAAGCTAAAAAGGAGCGGAGTTGAGATTTCGGCCCCGGCCCGCAGGCTTTCGAGTCCACGCTCCCGGCCGCAGAGCTCGGCTGTTTCCCCCCCATTCCTTGCCACACGTGCGTGGGCCTCCTTTCCCACTCTGCCCCCCTCCATTCCGGTTCCCTGGCCTCAGGTCGGGGCTAGTGCGTGGAATGGCGAGACCCCTTTTCCTGCCCCCCTGCGGGCTGGCTCCAGGTCTCGGGGCCCCACGCCCAGGGAGGGGGAGGCACTTACAATGTTCATGATGGCCAGCACGTACTGTTCCACGTCTCGGCGCCCGTGGTAGGCCACCATCATCTTGTCAGCCACCACCAGGGTCTCCACGTAGCGCTCTCGGCTGACCGAGCGCTTCAGGCCTGGCTGGCCACGCTCTGTTTCATTCCCCAGGGGCCTGGCAGGTGGCGGCTTCAGGGTGCGCAGCCACCATGGCCGCCCCTTCCATGGTTTCTCGTCTGGATGGACAACTTCTGGTCAATCCGCTGCCTGCCCTTACTGTCCAGCCACCTGTCTGATGGTTCATCTGCCCAACTGGCCGCCAGACCCCTCATTCTTCGGCTACTGGGTGTTCTGGTTGCACAAGGTCTGGTTCTACAGTGTGTCTGTTGCCCAGACGTCTGGTTCTACAAGGAAGGGACTGCCCCACTGCCCACTGGCTGGTCAAACAGCTGTCCCATAACAGCCAGCACGACCGTATGACTTCCTGACAATTCTGTTGCCCAAACGTGTGTGTGTGTGTGTGTGTGTGTGTGTGTGTGTGTGTAGCCGCCTGCCTCAGCAGCGGAACTGTGTGCTTGCAGGACTTTGTGACCTTCCAACCGTGCCACATTCTCAGCATCGCATAGCCTAACTGCCCCATGGTCTTACTGCCCAACCGGATCCAGTGCAACTGTCTCATGGGCCGCCCGGCTGTGAAACCACCCGCTTTTCTGTTTGTACAACTGACTGCGGTTGTACGTCTGCCACAGCGTCCTACTCCCAGACTGTCAGATGGTGTACCTCATTTAATGTCCCCGGGCTCTGCCTTTGTCCCCATGGCAACCTGTTTTTCTAGCTGTACAATTGCCCTGGTTGATATCTGTCTCATCCAGTTTTCTTACCTTCCCATTCCTTGACCCTCTGATCTAGAACTGCCCTCCTGAAAGTCTGGCTGTACATCGGACCTTCTGAACGGTGTTTTTGCTGTGCAATGGCTCAAGTATCTGCAACTACCCGGCCGCTAAACTGTCTGATTGCACAGGAATCCTGGAGGTGGAGGGTTTTACACCTGAGCACCTGTCTGGCTGTCCAGCTGCCTGTGTCACTCACTGCTGGACCATCAGACTATGGCAGGGATAGATGGGCTGTTTCACCACCCTACTGTCCTGCGGTCTGGCTGTCTGCCGTTTCTCCCCGCATGTAGCTACCTAGTCACCTTCTGCAGGGAGAGACACTCCTGCCTACCTCTGCCTTAAGGCAAAGATGTGCAGCCCCTCTGCCCACCCCCAGAAAGACAGGTGTACCTCTCACTCCACAGGCTGTGTCCAGGTGGGGATGACGCAGAGAGGAGCGCTTGTATACCACATGGGGGCCACTCTCCTCTGGGCCCTGGGTTCCTTTGGGCCCAACTTGCAGGGGCTCGATCAAGTATTCTTCTTCATCTGCCACAATGAGGCCATGCTAGGGGTTGGGGAGTGGGCAGAGGGCTTGGATCAGATTTTGCTCCCAGGACCCATGGGGCCCTATCTCTGTCTTTATGATTTCATTCCTTCTATCTTACTGGGGTTCTGTTGCTTCTCCTTTTTCAGCTTCTTGAGGTGGATGTTCAGTTTATTTATTTTCAGCTTGACCCCCGAGGCTATACATTCTCCTCTAAGTTCAGCTTTGGCTGCGTCCTAAAAAATAACTAATCCTTTTGATGAGCTCAAAATGCTTTCAAAATATCCACCGTGATTCCTTCTCTGACCTCTACATAGGAATGTTTTTCTGAACTCCCAAACTTGTGGGCATTTCTCCCTGCTTCCCAGAACCCTCCGCTCACCAGGCCCCCACAGGTGCTGATGGCCACACGGGAGCTGCCGGCCTGGCCCTGCAAGTGGCCGGCGTAGAGGCAGTGGGGCCGGGCAGCCCTCTGCCAGGCCAGGCCCTCCCGTGTCCAGTACTCCACGGAGACGTGCCCTGCTAGAAGGCGGGGGCTGCGGGTCAGGTTCAGCAGGAAGTGGGTGCTGGGTGCAGCCACCTTGTAGAAGAGGCGGGACTCTGCGGCTGGCCCTGTGCCCCGACGCTGCCTCCGGGGGGGCGGGGGCGAGAAGGCCAGCAGTGCCCCATTATGGTCCACTCGAGTGGGGAATGCGATCTCATAGCTCTCCAGACTGGACAGGAACTCATCTGTGGGCGAGGGTCAGAGGCTTGGGGTGAGCCTTGGGAATGACCCGTGTCTTGGCTGCTTGGCTACAGGGCCTTCCCCGCATTGACTGCCATCCCAGCCCCACTGACCCTTCCTCAGCTCCTTTTTCCCTCCCCACTGTCGCCCCTGGACCACCCCTACCTTGAGACCGGAAGGCATGTAGGACTTCGAATGTGAGGCCCAGCCCCAGGGTGAGGACCCAGCGGAGGATATGGCAGGCGGGAGCCATAGAGGCCACGTGTCCACATGTCTCTCTCCAGCCCCGGCTGCCGGCAGCCCCCACAGCACCGCCTCCCCTGTTCACAGCCTGGGCAGCATCACTGGGCTCCTGGGAGGGAGGAGTTGGGTCGGGGGGGCGGGTGCCTGGTCCCACTGCCCAGTGTAGCCAGTGCCAGGGCCCCTCACTCCCAGCCCCAAGGATGCCCAAGGCATCTTCTCATTCAGAAGTCCCCCTGTCCCCACCCTCCTCTTCCTCCCTGTACTATTAGGATTCACAGGGATTTCGACTTTGTGAGCATCTACGAGGTGCCAGCTATTGGCCTGAACGTTTTTGCACCATTTCACTTCGTTTCCACAATAATCCTGAGGATTCCTTCCCTGGGTAAGGACTACGTATGATATGGAGGCTGTCCTTGCCCACCGTGGGGCTCAGTCTCCTGGGAGTGACCGAATAGGGAGAGTTCAGATTGTGACAAGTTCTCTAGGAGAAAGAACGAGGAGGCTCAGAAGCAGGGGTGTGGAGGATGAGCAGAAACTCATCCGGTGAAGGGACAGGAGAAGGCGCCCCAGACGGAGGAACAGCAGGGGCAAAGGTCCTGAGGCAGGGAGGAGCTGGGTGTGGACCCAGGACCACAATGGCTAGCCCGGCTGGGGTGTCTGGGCAGAGTGCCCGAAGGGGAGGGTGCAGGAGGGCAGTGAGGAGAGGCTGGCATGGGACTCGCTTGAAGGCTGTGTAGGTCAGTGGGCATTTTCAGCCCAGATTAAAGCAGAGGCCAGTGCTTGGCTCCCCCTACTAATCCTGTCCGACCTGAGCCCTACCATTAGATCCCCTGCCATGGGTAGCACTTTCCACCCCACCAGCAGGGCTGGGTACTGCTACAGGTGGCCTCTGTTCCTGTGACCTCTCTTCTAACCCTGTATTTCCAGCCTGGCCCCTGGTTCTGCTCCTTAGCCTTTCAGATTCTTCTTTCTGGAAGCTCTAGGCCTGCCCGGCAGGTCTCAGTTTCTCTGGCATCGGCCCCGGGCCAGCTTGCTGCACACAGACACCACCAGGGGCCACTACCCTGTGCCAAACCCTCCTCCCCACTCCTGCCTCCACCCTCCTCCTCCTCCTCTCTGCAGTTTCCCCCTTAATCACACACTGTCTTGTTTTCTTTGCAGCCTGGCCAAGTCTGAGAGTCGGTCCCCAAACAGGGCAGTTCAGCACGCGAGGGAGGGAGCCAGGTTTATCAACCAGATGCAGACTTAGAAGGTGACATTACCCGCTTTTGCTTGTACCCCTCCAGCAATGGGGAGTTCACGCCAAGATACTCTGGGACCCTCCTGCTCCCTTCGGCTGGGCAGGTGATTACCCCTTGTTCGTTTGTTTGTTTTTACCTTTTGGGGGCTTCGGTTGATGGCGTGGTATCAGACACCTGTGCGTGAGCCTCTCTGGGCCTCAGTGCCTCTTCTTCGGTGCCTGGACAGGGAGGGGGCAGTGAGGGGGGGGCCGCTGGGCTCGGTGGGAAGTTCAGGGGGTGCCGAGAACACTCTGCCCTTCTCCCTGACCCTGGTGAACCTCCCCTGGGAGGATGTGATCATCCTTCAGGTCCTGGTCCCCCACCAAAGCTCCCTCCTCCCCCTGTCCCTACCTCCTCTAGCTTTCTGTCCCCTAGTCCATCCTGGAGACCCTAACCAGCTCCGATTAAATCCCTTCCTGGGTCGAGTTGCCCTGACCTCCTCCTGTCTTAACCCCCCCACCGCCCCACCCCCATCATGCCAAGGTGGCAGTGTTTTGATTGCAAGTGAGGCTGGAAGCCCCTTCCCCCAATCCTGTCCCTCTCCTCCTTTCCTGCACCGCCACGCCTGCTGTGGAATCTTCTCCCGCAGCGGCTCTGTGGCTCTGGTCTTGGCTGTAGTGCCTTTGAGTCTCTCCTGCTGCCCATCTCTGAAGTCCTCACCGCTGTCCTCTGGGGCTGGGCCCCTCCTCCCAAAGACCTCACAGCCTCCCTCATGCTTCTGGCTCTGCTGGGGCATGGGGGACGGTGTGGAAGGACCCATGGGTGAGGCTGGGGGGTGTGGAGGGGCGGGGTCTGACGGGGAGGGCTCACAGGCGTCTGCCAGGGCAGGGCAGGGCAGGGCAGGGCAGGGCAGAGCATCCGGGCCAGTGGCCCAGCCCGCAGGGTGGTGTAGGGAGGTGTGACCTGCCCGGGGCACTGGGGGTGTCAGGAACAGGTCAATGGGTCTGGGGGAGAGAATGACGCCGGTGCCCCAGAGGTTAGGGCGTTCCAGGGCCCGTGCCTGGCTGGGGGCAGCAGTGATGTGTGCATCACTGTGTGTGTGTGTGTGTGTGTGTGTGTGTGTGTGTGTAACCGTGTAAGTGGACCGTACGTACGTATGTGGCTTGGTGTGCGGTGGTGTGTGTGCCCATGTGACCCCGTGTGTGGCCGTGTGTGTACCCGTGTGCGCGCGCACGCACACGGGCGCGTGCCCAGGCCTGGCCATTCCTCCCAGCCCCTCCTTCCAGAAGGCAGGAGGGAGGCGGCCAGCGCGGGCCGGTGCCAGCGCCGGAGGAGGAAAGGCCGCGCGGAAGCGGCCGGGAGACAGCGGAGGCTCCATCCCATCCCATCCCAGCGATGCGGGATGGACCCGCCGCTCCGCACCCAGAGCTCCGGGGGCCGCGCCGGGCAGACCCGGCCGCTCCGTGGGGGCCAAGGCCGAGGCCGCCCGGGCAGAGGCCTCCTCCGGGGCGCTGCACATCTGGCTGGGCGGGAGGCAGACCCTGCCGGGAGAGCAGACAAAGGCCCGCCCGCGGCCTGCGGGAGGAGGGGGCCGGCGCCCCGGCGGGTGCCCCTCACCCAGCCACTAATTAAAGGCCCTGAGCCCGAGGGGCTGGAGGCGCTCGGAGACAGACGGCTGTGGCCTCGGTGACCGACGCAAGGGAAGTGGGAGGTGCCGCTCCCACACCCAGACACAAACACACACACTGGCGAGCGACGCGCACACTCGAGGGTGGCCACACCTGCGCAGCCGGGGACCAACAACCGGACACCGCGGACCCACAAAGGACTCCCGTCCCCACACACAGCGGCGCCCTCGGAACCCGCACCCGGAGGCGAACACACAAGACACGCAGCCACATGCTCCCCGGACCTATGGGCACACTCACGCACACGCTCATTCACACACGCGAGACAGCCCGGAGACGAACGCACACTCGGGCCTACGCACACCTACACGTACACACTCGTTCACGCACTCACGCCAGACAAGGGACGAACTCACAGAGTCCCACAGAACGACATTCACCCCAAGTGCACTCCCATCCGGGCACTTACACACTTGTTACACTCAGACACACCCGGAGACGGCACGGAGACACGCGCACACTCACTGGACGTTTACATCCACAGCGGACATGAAACTACGTGCACACAACGGCTTACACACACACCTATGCACACGCACAACACCCCTTACGATGGATCACACGCAGACTCAAACACACCCAGACACTCCGAGGCATTTTCATGCAGACACGCGCATGCACACTCACCGCATTTACACATACGTGGATGCCCACACACACACACACACACACACACACACACACACACACCCAGACGGGCGCCCGCACGACCTCGGGGTCGCACACACTTTGGGACGCCGCACGCCGACACAAGCCCCGAGGCTGGACGGTCCAACCGGCCCGGGCCCGCAGCCGTCCCCGCCCGACGCGGACGCGCAAGGTCACCCCCCCCCTCCCCCGCCGCCGCGCCCAGCCCCCTCCCCCCGGGCGCCCGCCGGGGCCCGCGGAGCCCGCTCCCCGCCGCGCCGCCCGCGCCTTTACCTGCGGCCGCCCGCCCGCCCGGGCCTCCGTCCGCCGTCTCCGCCGCCGTCTCGCCGCCCTGCGCAGGAAGGGAGGGAGCGAGCGCGGCGGCGTGGCCGGGGGAGGGGGCGCGGGGAAGGCACTTCCTGAGCCGCCTGCCAGGGTTATAAAAAACCCCCAAACCGCGCGAGGCCAGAACCCCGCCCGCCGCCGCCGCCGCCCGGCCTGGGCCGCGGGCTGGACCCGAGCCAGGGACCCGGGAGCTCGGGCGGCCCCGCCCGGACCGGCCCCGCCTTGGGGGCTGGAGGGGGGGGAGGCCGGGGTGGGAAACGGCGGGCGGGGAGAGGGGCTGCGGTGGGGGCGGGGAGAGTAAGGTGGCAGGTGGGGGAGGGGAGAGAGGCGGGGTGGGGGAGGGGAGGGAGGAAGAATTGGGTAGGGGTAAGGGGAAAAGGAGAGAGAGGAGGAGGGGTGGGGGGAGGGGAGATTGAATGGAAAGAGGCGGGAGGAGGTGGGGGATGGAGGAGGAGGCACCGTCGCGTGGGGGGTACGGGGAAGGCATGGGGAGGCGAGGGGAGGGGGGAGCCGGGTGGAGGGATGGGGGAGGGGAGAGCCCACTCCGTCGCCGGCACCGCCAGCATCGACAACAGCTGTTATTTATTGAGGGCTAGTCCTGCTCAAACAAGCATTTATTGGGCACCACCCGTGTGCCAGGCACCGTGCCCGGGGCGGCTGGATAAATGTCAGCCCGCCCCTGCCCTCCCAGGGCTCCCCTCTGGGGGCTTGACCTGCCCTGGGCCTGGCTGGTTCCATTTCACAGAAGAAAAAACTGAGGTCAGAGACGGGGAGGGTGAAAGTTTGATGGGAGCAGGGCCCCAGTGAGTTGCTTTCACCCCTGGGTGAGTTCTCCATCAATGTGGAGCTAGCACATGAATGGGGCTGACCTGCACAGTCAGGGCAGGAGTGAAAATGCACACCAAGGCGTGGCCGGTTGCCCCAGAGGCCTTTGGGTGCCTGGCCAGGGGTTAGTGCTGCTGGGGGCGGCAGGGCAGTGACCCCCAACCTCTCAGTTCCAAGGCATTTTCCAGGCCTGACCCCAGGGAACTAGGCAGACCCTGGCCTGGCCTGGCCTTGCCCTTGGCCCTCTCTGAGTCTTGGTTTCCTGATCCCCACCGGGTGGCTAATGGCAACCTTACAGGCGGCTGGGAGAGGGATTCATTCAACAGCGAACATTTGTTTCTTTTGTCCTGAATTTGGGATGTGAGGTCAGGGCTCGTGCATACAGCAGGTACTCCATAAATACCAGACGCTTCCTGGAGCTCCTATGAGATTGGAGAACTCCACTGGCTCCACCTCTGCCCCATTCTCACCCCTGGCGAGACCAGAGGGACAGGCCACCCTTGGGTTGGCTACCCACTCCCCCAGCCGAGGAACCAGTCCCAGTAAGCCAGCTTGGGTCTCCGTCTTCAGTCCCCTGCACTACCGGAGGACCCCCCCCCCCCCCGGAGCCCACCCTGAGCTGTCTTCCATTTCCCCCTTTGTCCATCAGAGACGTGGCCGCCTTGCCCTCCTCACTTTGCTCTGATGCTGCAAAGCTCTCACCTTCAGCCCCACGGGCTGCTGCAGCCACCGAGCCACAGTCCCCAGTCTGGACTGGGTGGCCACCAGACAGCACTGGGAATTTCAGGGCTGCTTTGAGTCAGGAGCTCCCAGGCTCTGCCACTTACTAGCTATAAACCTCTTCTAATGATTCGGTGAAACTGGTTCTTTTGCCTCAGTTCCTCCTCCCTACCAAGCTGCAGCCCCAGATGTCCCTTGGGGTCTCTCCCTCTCCCCTCTGGGTGGGGTCTGGATAGGGCATGTGACTGGGCCCTAAGCCACTCCCACATCCCCCAATGTCCTGGTCTCAAGGATTGATTGGGGGATGGGCTTGCCCCGGCTTTTGCAGGGAATCCTGGGGAACAGACTTTTGAGCACTCATTGAGCACCATGTTGTGCCAGGTGGTGGCCCAGGTACTGGGGACACACGGTCAGGAACAACATGGCACCCTCACTGAGGTCACCATTCTGCCTCTTCTGCCTGGTAGTGCTGTGGCCACTCCACCTTGTTCTTGAAGTTTCGGCTCAAATGTACCCCCCCCCCCCACTAGTGAGGCCAGCTCCTCCCCCCCCCCCCACTTCAAGATTACACCCACGCCTTCTCTCCCCTTCCCTGGTTTAGTTTACTCCAGAGTCACTGCCTGACATTGTGGAATTCACATTATCATTGGTTCTCTCTCCTTGACCAGAATGTCAGCTCTGAGGGAAGAGCATTTTGTCTGTGTGGCCCACAGCAGTGCCCCCAGTGCCTAGAACAGGGTCTGGCACTCAGGCACTGCTCAGGATCAGAATAAACAGGGAGCCAGCCAAAGTCTCCCGGTGCAGGTGGCATGGACATTTGCGGTTTGGATGTTAAGAAGGAGGCTCGGGGTTGAAGGCGTCCTAGGAGGGAAACACAGCAAGTGCAAAGGCTGCTAGGGCCAAGCACATTCTCTTTTGACTTAAACCAGCTTGGACTGACTCAAAAAAAAAATTTTTTTTTTTTTTTTTCCTGACTTAGAACCTTTAGAATGCAGAGCCCTGTAGTGCGCCGGGAAGGGTGTAGTACTCAGCGCTGCCACAGGAGGGCCTGCCGGAATCCGGACGCTGTGCGGGGGGGGGGGGGGGGGGGGGGGGGGGACTGGGGACATCGGAAATGAGGCTGTGACACGATGCTGGAGCGCTTGCTTTGAGGCCTGTTTTAAGTTCACATCAGCCCAGTGAGGTAGGCACTGTTATCATCCCCATGTCCCAAATTTGAAAACTGAGGCACAGAAAGGCTGAGTAACTTGCTCAAGGGTTGCTCAGCTCCAGGTGGTAGAACCAGAAAAGAACCACCAAGATAAGCCATTCAGAGGGAAGGCAGGGTGGCCCTGGGATCGTTGTGCTGAGGGTGGGGGGACCCCTTTCCCAGGGGCGGGAGCCCCCATCTCTAGCCCCTCCGCTAGATGTTTTCCCAGCTGTGGAGTTGGTGTCCCCTTAAATATTGAGATGAATCTCGCTTCCCCCAGGTCAGGTGAAATTGGCATCCCCCCCATCTCTCCCACTTCGGGGGTCAGGGAGGATGCCCTGCAGTGGGGGAAGCCACGTTTAATGGCAGATGGGAGGGATGAGTAGGAGTCAGGCAGTGGGAGAGGTGAGGAAGAGAGTTTCAGGGCACGTCATGGCCATGCCATATTTCCCTGGGATTCCTCCCGTGTCTGGAGTGAATATTTGCTCAAACTCCGCGAGGCAGGGCAGAGGGGGGAAAGACACTGTGTCTGGTCGCTTATGTGTGGAATCTAAAAAAACCAAACTCGGAGAAGCAGACACAAGAATGGTGGTTACCAGGGGCACCTGGGTGGCTTAGTCGGTTGAGCGTCTGACTCTTGATTTCGGCTCAGGTCATGATCTCCTGATTCTGGGGTTCGAGCCCCGCATCAGGCTCTGTGCTCTCTCTCTCTCTCTCTCTCAAAATAAATAAACTTAAAAAAAAAAAAAAGAATAGTGATTACCAGGGGTTGTGGGGTGGGGGCGACGGGGAGATGTTGGTCAAAGGACACCAAATCCAGTTAGAGAGTCAGTTCTTTGGACCTAACGTTCGGCGTGGTGACTATAGTTAACAACGCGGTATTATATTCTTCAAAGAAATGCTAACCGCCTGCGGGTGCTAACGGGACTGTCGCGTATAAGTGCACCGGATGTGTACATCGTATGCCTTAAATTTACACGGTGTTGTACATCAATTATATTTCAATAAAACTGGGGAGAAAAGGTAAAACAAAGACCCAACCCACGCCCAGCAAATGCAACGCGGGCCTCCCACCCTCCCTCTCCAGGGCCCTGAGGATTCCTCCCTCCCGCCCCCACCCCTTGGCCCCCATTCTAGCACAGGGCACAGAAGGGTCTCCGATTCCCCCCTCCCCCTCCCCCAGCTTTGGGGCCTGCTGTTGGGAACATCACTCTTGATCTCAGAGGGATGGTCTGAGGGCTGGCCTCAGTTTCCCTTTTGCTGCTGGGCCAGACGAGCCTCAGCCGTCCCCCTCTGCCCCTCCCAGAGCACACGGCCGGCGGCTTTCCTCCAGCTCGGCACTTTGTGACATAGATTTCAAATATGGCGCCTTTCTTGTCCTGCCCCACCCCGACGCGTCCAGGTGAGTGGCTGGCCTCCAGCCTTTTGCTCTTTCAGCCACCATGGCCACCTCAGAGGTCTCGGGGGTGCCTGGCAGAGGATCAATAAAATCCCCCCTCACCCTCAAGTGAGAAACCCCAGTGGGTTGTGACCTCCTAACATTTTGTCCGTGTGTATGTGACGGGGGTGGTGAGTGAGCAGGGGGCTCTCAGGCTGGGGATGTGGCTTCGGCAAAGCCCAAGTTGGCTTCTTGGGTTCTTCTTCTAGAACAAGCTGTCTCTTTGCATTGGGGATCATCTCCCTTTCCCCGGGGGAAGTCATGCCCAGATGGAACGGCACCCCGCCTTCTCCAGGGCGGCCCAGGTCTGGCAGAGGGGGCCCGAGTGTCAACTGGGAGTCAGGAAGCCGCTGGGGAGAGCCAGGTGGGACGGGGGCACCTAGAACGGGTGGGGTCCAGCTGGAGAGAGAAGCAGATGTGGGGGAAGTCCCAGGGGGTGAGGCTTCTGCTCCAGAGGATGGGCCAAGGGGTGGCATCCAGGGGACACCAAGACCCCAAGGGACACCTGGTCCCTGGGCTTCTGCTGGGCCCCACCAGGGTTGCGTCCTGAGCCCTAGGGAGCAGAGAGACGTCTTCTAGAAAGCAAACGTGTTCTCTGGCCCTTAGACCCCGCGAATACTGGGATGCGTCAACGGGACTGTGGATCTGAAGAACAGAATGCTGATGATCCCCAGGAGGGTCTGAAGGTTAACGGGGGACTGGAGAGATGAAGCTGGGAGCCTCCCGCCTCCTGCTGTGTGTCCCTGGCAAGTTGCTTGGCCTCTCTGAGCCTCGTTTCGTGCATCTGTTGAGTGTGAATGCAAATACTGGTGCTCAATAGGTGCTTAGCTCCCGGCTGTTGGGCTGTTGGACGAGAGGCTGGGAGAGGTGTTGCAGGTGGAGTCTCGGCGGGCAGGGGGAACCGCTCAAGACCAATTCCGTTGCTCTCTTCTTGGCCAGGACATGTAGCACACAGTAGGTGCCTCATAAAACCCTGCCGACCTGTTTGGGTCCAAGACTCCTGAATCTAAGGCTTCCTTTTCCCTTTTCTTTAAAAAAAATTTTTTTTTAATGTTTATTTTTGAGACAGAGAGAGACAGAGCATGAACGGGGAGGGTCAGAGAGGGGGAGACGCAGAATCCAAAGCAGGTTGCAGGCTCTGAGCTGTCAGCACAGAGCCCGACGCAGGGCTCGAACGCCCGGACCGCGAGATCATGACCTGAGCCGACGTTGGAGGCTCAACCGACTGAGCCACCCAGGTGCCCCTCCTTTTCCCTTTTGACTTGTCTTCCAGCCTCACCTGCGCCTCCCTGGTGGGGCCACCGGCAGGCAGGCACACTCAGTGCTGAAGTGTAGATTCTGAAGCCTGGGTTCAAGTCCTGACTTGGCACACAGTAGGTGCCACAGAACGACATTGCCATAACACTGATTCGTACTGTTAGCGTGGGTTTCAGGCTCCAGATTCTTCTGGGGGCTGCAGCAAGCAGACCTCTCCATGCCGATCAGCCCCTGCCCCATCCCAAAGTGTGGGGTCAAGGCAGAGGTTTCAGCCCGGGGCAGTTTGCCCCCCCGCCCCCCCAAACTCCCCCAGGGGACATCTGGCAATATCTGGAGACATTTTTGGTTGTCATGCCTGGGGGAGGTGATACAGGCATCTGGCGGGTAGAGGCTAAGGGGGTGCTAAGCGCCCTACAGTGCCCGGGACCTTGTCCATCACAGACATGATCTGGCCCCAAGTACAAACAGTTTGGAGGTGGAGACTCTCTGGGTTAAGGAGCAGGTGCTCAGAGTCACACCCCCTACTGCCTGGCCCAGGGCGGGTGGCCTTTCCCTCTGAATGTGTGTCCCTGTCTGCAAAATGGGGGTGATTGTATCAGTTGCACAGGACTCTTGGGACGAATAAGTGCATTAAGGATGTAAAGGGTTTAGGACATGACCTGGCTCACAGGATGTGCTGTCAGTGTGGACGAGTTACTATTAACGACTGGAGGACAATGACGGCGGGGGTCGCGTGTGTCTTCTGCCCCTCTGCCCTCTGATTTCTGAACTGGTTCCTGAAACAGCCAGCTCTTGTTTGCCCGGACCCCAGTGGCCCCGTAGCCAAGCAAGTTCACCTCTGAAGCCAGAACAGACAGTGTTCAGCTCACCACGGCTGGAAAAAATGTCCCCTAAGCCCATCTGCTCAGGGAGGTGCGTGGAGCTGCGTCCCCCACGCTCAGGCATTGGAGAAACAGAATTTGATATAAATAACTCATCTTAACCTTTACTCTGAGCCCTCATTCAGCTATGGGTGGGGGAGGGCGAGGGAGAAACCATAATCGCAGTGGATTCAGGGTCCCCCATTCCCACCCAGGAGGTGAGCTGAGAGAAGGGTCAGGACGCAGGCAGTCTGCGTTAGAACCTGGCTTTACCGGGGCGCCTGGGGGGCTCAGTCGGTTGGGCGTCCGACTTTGGCTCCGGTCATGATCTCACGGTTCGTGAGTTCGAGTCCCATGTCGGGCTCTGTGCTGACAGCTCGGAGCCTGGAGCCTGCTTCGGATTCTGTGTCTCCCTCTCTCTCTGCACCACCCCCCCACTCATGCTCTGTCTCAGAAATAAATAAACATTAAAAATAAAAAAAAAAAAAAAGAACCTGGCTTTGCCATTTAAAGCTGTGTAGGACAATTACTTAACCTCTCCGAACACAGGGACAGTAATAGTGCTCACCTTATAAAGGGGTTGTTATGAGAATGAAATGGTCAATGTGTATAAAGCGCTTAGAACAGGGCTTGAAACCCTGTGAGCGCACTCGAAAGCGAGTCAATATGATGAGGATGAGGAGGAGGACGACGACTCCAGCTTGGGGGATGACTGACTGATCCGGGGTCTCTCCCCCTTCGCACTACTCACACCGTGAGCTGCAGAGGCCTTGGTTGTAGGGGGCTGTCCTGTGCATTATAGGATGCTTAGCAGTGTCTCTGGCCTCTACCCACCAGATGCCAGCAGCACCCCCGATCCTGCCAATCAAAACCGTCTCCAGACATTGCCCAATGTCCCCTGGGGTGGGGGGCAGAATTGGTTGGGTGACAGCGGCTGGCCTGATCCTGGGTTGTCTTCTGTCCCTGCTGGCATCTGCTGGGATGAGCCGGGTCCTTCCTAGCCCACCACTGTTACCTGACTCGCAAAAGCCTTTTATTCCCCCCCGCCTTTTTAAAATTTTTATTTTTGCAGAGACCGTCTCTCTCTAAGACAGCAGAATTGAGCTCCCTGTCCCAGGACCGCACAACTGCTAAGTGGTGACCCGTGATTCCAGTCCTCACCGGTCTGCCCTCCTGGTGTCAGGAATAATGCATGGGCGTGTCCATGCATTATTGGAGCGTCGTGTCCACTAAAGGCTGATTCCCGTCATTGGTCTTTATAGTGTAACCACACTGTGGGCCGACAATGCCCGTGACGTCTCCACTGTGGCTCTGTTGATGGGCACAGTGGCTCCCGTCATGGCTTGGGGGAAGGAGCAGGAGACACGACCATGGGGGGGGGGGAGTTTGAGGTCTTTGGTGGAGGACCGGGGGTTTGGTCAGAGAGCAAGGAGCAGGGTGGTGGCAGTGAGGGCTGAGTTCCCCTTCCAGACCCTCGGGGACATTTCTGGTCTCTGAGGGTGGCATGCAAGGTCCTCAGGCCTGGCTTGTGTCCCCCTTGTCCCCTCCCTCCCTCCAGTCAAACTGACTCACTCCCTCTGCAGCCTGACTGGCCCCTGGCCCCTCTGGGCTCTCACAGTGGGCATTTAATTGGGGCCTTGGATGTTCAGGGCATGCTCTGTGGAACCCTGGCCAAACCGGGGATTAAGCAAAGCTAAATGGGGTTGTTCCTTGCAGGCCTTCCCAGAGGTTTTCATTTGCTCACGTGTTTTGCGCAGCTTTCTGGAATGCATCTGCCCCCTTGACGTTTCTTGCCCTCTGGAGCACTTTTTGGGGTGCTAGGGGTTCCTGGAACAGATAAAGGAAACACTGCCTTAACCCTAAGGGGAAACTTGAATGGTGCAATTTCAGGCTGAGGCTCCTGGCCAAGCCTCAAAGGTTTCCTCCTCCTCCTCTTCCCAGGACCATGGCTCTCTCTGGGGTGGCCCAGTGGGGTAGCAAACTCTGGGCAGCCAAATTAGGAGCTCAGGATGAGGCTGGATGGGGGTCAGCCCAGGCTGGCTGATGGGGGTTTGGCGGGGGGGGCGGGTTCTTGGACTGGAAAAACGTCCCTCCCCTCGCGCTCTGGGGGGTTCTCGAGGAGGGGGCGTGTCTTCTGGGAAGGCTCGCGGAGTCCCCTGGGACGAAGCCCAGAGTTTAGCTCAGGGGAGAAACATCTGATCACCCCTGGGGCCCAAGTCCAGGGTCACAGTGAGAAGCTGAAGATTGGCCCCCTTCTTCCGAAACTAACATGTGCTGCTGGCCTGGCTTCCCCTCCGTCTAGCTGCCGGGCCTCTCCGCCCAGCCCCCTCCTGCCACAGCCCTGCCCCAGCGTGTCAGACCCGCCGATCTTTCCTCTTCCTCCTCCTCTGGCCACCCACTCCAGCCTCTCCCGCAGCCGAGGGCTCAGGAGTGCAGTAGCTGCAGTCAGGCCGGCAAGAGGGAACGATGACAGATTCCTGCTTTGTTTCCAGTTGTGGTAAAATGGTAACATGAAATTTACCATTTTCACCCTTCTTTTCTTTAAAAAAAAATGCTTACTTATTTTTGAGGCAGAGAGAGGGAGAGAGAATGAGAATGACTGCGGGAGGGGCAGAGAGAGAAGGAGAGAGAGGATCCCAAGCAGGCTCCATGCTGTCAGCACAGAGCCCGACGCGGGGCTCGATCCCATGAACCGTGAGATCAAGACCTGAGCCGAAATCAAGAGTCAGACGCTTAACGGACTGAGCCACGCAGGCTCCCCACATTTTAAAAAGTGTTTATTTATTTTTGAGAGGGAAAGAGAGAGGGAGGGAGGGGGCAGAGACAGAGGGAAAGAGAGAATCCACCCTGACAGTGCAGAGCCCCACAAGGGGCTCGAACTCACGAACCATGAGATCATAACCCGAGCCCCTATCAAGAGTCAGACGCTTAACTGACTGAGCGTCCCAGCGCCCCAGGTGCCCCACATTTTAACCGTTCCTAAGTGCGCAGCTCGGTGGCATTAAGCAATTCACAATGTCGTGCAGCCGTCCGCCCCATCCATCTCCAGAACTTTCTCATCTCCCCACACTGAGACTCCGTGCCCCCGAAACGCTGACTCCCCACCCCTGGTTCGCACTACTCTCTGTCTCTGTGGACGGGACCCCTCTGGGGACCTCACGTAAGGGAGGAATCGTGCAGTATCTGTCCTTTTATGTCTGGCTTCTCTTGCTTTACGTGTCTCCAAAGCTCAGCCACGTTGTAGCATGGATAAGCACGTGACAATTTTTTTTTAAATTTTTTTTTCAGCGTTTTTTATTTATCTTTGGGACAGAGCGAGACAGAGCGTGAACGGGGGAGGGGCAGAGAGAGAGGGAGACACAGAATCGGAAACAGGCTCCAGGCTCCGAGCCGTCAGCCCAGAGCCCGACGCGGGGCTCGAACTCACGGACCGCGAGATCGTGACCTGGCTGACGTCGGACGCTTAACCGACTGCGCCACCCAGGCGCCCCGTCACGTGACAATTTTTAAGGCTGGATAAAGTCCCCTGGTATGGACGGACCGTGGATCCGTCGATGGACCTTTTGGCCGGTGTGAACGCTGCTGTCGTGAACTGCTGTGTACAAGTGTCTGTTCGGTCACCTGTCGTGTCCAGAGATCCCTGCTTTCAACCCCTTTGGGTAGATGGTTACCCAGCAGTGGAACTGGTGGGCCCGGTGGTGGCTCCGGTGTGATTTTCTGAAGGGCTGCTGAACGGTTTTCCACAGCAGCTGCTCTAATTCACCGTCTCACCAGCCGAGCACGGGGCTCTGGTCTCTCCACATCTTGGCCAGCGCCTGGTATGTTCCTTTTTTTTTTTTTTTAACATTAATGATCATGTTCCAGGAGAATTAAAGGCAGAATTCTTTTTTATTTATTTTAATCAATCAATCAATTAATTTAAAGTAAGCTCTATGCGGGGCTTGAACTCACAACCCTAAGATCGAGAGTTGCAAGCTTCACCAATGGAGCCAAATGGGTGCCCCTCTCTTTGCTTTTTTGTTTTTTAAGTTTATTTATTTATTTTGAGAGCGAGAGGAAGCATGAGTGGAGGAGGGACGGAGAGAGAGGGAGAGAGAGAGAACCCCAAGCAGGCTCCGCAGTGTCAGCGCAGAACCTGATGTGGGGCTCGAATCCATGAACTTCGAGACCACGTCCTGAGCGCAAGTCGGACACTTGACCGACTGAGCCACCCAGGCGCCCCTCAAGTTTACATCTTTAATCCCACGGTAGGTTCTTGAGCAAGGGACATCCCAGGGAGGACTTGCCAGGCGGTACCTTGAGACCCCAGAGCACAGGCTACGCGGGAAACAGACTAGGGGTTCGTCCAGCCACAGGCACAGTGAGAGCCGGGACTGGATCCAGGTCATATTAGTAGAAATAGTTGGTGGAGATCCAAGGAGGTGAGTTCTAGAAAGAGACCTGGAGGTGGATGTGGTTCACACGTCGGCTGCCCGTGACGCCACAGAAGCGATAGCCCAGGGAGGAGGATGAAAATCTGGGTAGGAGACAGAGCTGAGTCATCAGAGATGCAGGGGCAAACTGGTGATGTGACATAAGGACCCAAGCGACAGCTGTTGGGTCTCAAGCAGCGAAGAGTGTTGGAGTGTTGACCAGCGCCCCCTGCCCTTGGGACTTAGCAACCAGGAGGGCCAGGGAGGTGAACGGGGTGAGGATGGGGGGGTTCCTCAGCCATTTGCCGGCCAAGGGAGCAGGGTCTTCAAGGCTGGAGGAGGGGATGGGAGGACAGAAGTGGATCTGGGGAGCACGGATAGCCCCTTCTTTCCTATTCAGCTCTGATTTTTACCGCACGGTGTATCTTTTCCTTCCAGATCTTTTGCTTTCCTTAAAAAACAATTAAGGTGTAATTTGCACCCAGTAAAACCTACCCACGTTAGGGTACAAGTCTATGCTATTTGACAAACGCATACCGCCCTACAGACACAGCCTCAATCAGGATAGGCGTGTGCCCCCCTCCCCAGCCTCTGGCAACCACTGATGTGTTCCCAATCACTAGTTTGTCTTTTCCAGAAGAAAAGTGTCAGTGGAGTCATGCTGTATGAGCCTTTGGAGTGTGGCAAGTTTCATTCAGCAGAACGCACGGCAGACTGACCCCCGATGTCAGTTGCCAGTATTTCTTTCCCGTTACTGCTGGGGAGTGTTCTGGGATGTGGATGTACCACCTTCTACCGGTCCGTCTGTTGAGGGACATTTGAGTTCTTTCCACATTTTGGAAATTATACATATATCGCTGTAAACATCTATGTGCAGGTTTCTGTGTGAGCGAAAAGTTGTCATGTCCTCTGGATGAATACAGCAGTCCTGACATTCTCTCTCTCTGTATCACACACACACACACACACACACACACACACACACACACACACACACAGCTTTGGGATACAGTTCATATACCATGCAGTTCACCCATTAAAAGTGCACAATTCAGGGGCGCCTGGGTGGCTCAGTCGGTTAAGCGTCTGAATTCAGCTCAGGTCATGATCTCGAGGTTTGTGAGTTTGAGCCCCACGTCGGGCTCTGTGCTGACAGCTCAGAGCCTGGAGCCTGCTTTGGATCTGTCTCCCTCTCTCTGCCCCTCTCCCACTCATATTCTCTCTCTCTCTCTCTCTCCCCCCCCTTCTCTCAAAAATAAATACCATGAAAAAGAATTTTAGATATCCAAGGGTCTTTGATCACGTCCACCTTGAATAGGACCACACTACCCATAACATCCACAAGTGGATGTGGACCTATTTCCATGGCAACCCTCAATCGCATGTCTCATTCCGTGCGCTCCGTTCGTGGAAATTCAGGTTAGCTCAAGCCTTCTAGAACCTTGGCCATCATGGAGGAGAAGTGGGGCAAGGAAGGGGTGTTCAGGATAGGGAATCTCTAAGGCTGAGGGGAAGATCAGTGGAGAGAAAGAGAGGAAGGCCGTAGAGCAAAGCCCACTGATGGAAGAAGCCTGTTCCAGCCCCAGGGGCCTATGCACCTGACGCGTCCCCCGACTGCTGGGCTCTCCTCTGGCTGTTTGAATGGCCAGCTCCGTCGCCCTTCAGATCTGAGCTCAAATGTCACCTCTGCAGAGAAGATGACCATCCCAGCCACAGCCGCCTGTCTCTCTCTCACTGTTTCCTGTTTATTTCCTTTACTGCACAGACCTCAGGATGTCAGCATTTTTGGGCTCTAACTTGTTCATCACACTCGTTTCTCCCCCTGAAGTGTTAGCTTCAAGAGGGCAGAGGTTAGGAACGCCTTCTCCCCCCTCCCTCTCCCCCCACCAGGTCTAAAACACAGAGTTCAACTCATGTCTGTGCAAGGAACAAGGGGTTCCTGGTGCTGGGGAGTGGGGACCAGTGGGGGCTCCCTACAAGCTCTCTGAAAAGTCAGGGAGGGGATTGGGGGGCCTGGATCTGAGCCCAGCAGCCTGGGGCTCCTCTCCAAACTGACTCGGCTTAAAGCAGGCTCTTGGGAAGGGAAATAGAGGGCCTCACACACCCCAAAGCCTCCTCAGTCTCCTCAGAGTCCAGTGAGGCTCAGGGGCACGTAGTGGGTGCAGGTGGGGGGGGGGGGCGGCGGGGACGCGGCGCCTCGCACCTGCTCTTCTTCCTCGGTGGCATCTCACACGCGTGGAGGCCTAGGAGCACCTGCGCTGGCAGGTAAGACCGGGGCGCCCTTCTCATGCGCTGGGCCCTCCAGTCGCCGGCCAAGGAGGTGCCCTCGGGCTTGCACGACGTGGGCTTCCACGGATTCCTCGTCCAGCGCCAGTCCGCCGATTTCTCCTGGAGCCACCCGACCGGTGCCAGCACCACGCGCAAGCGGTGGGCGCAATGCGTGCGCCCCGGGCGGTGTGGGGGGCTTACAGCTTCTGGGGAGGCCCGCTGAGGGGCAGGACTTGGCTGGGGCGGGGTCCGAGAGGGTCGGGGGGGGGCGGCCGAGGGGCAGAAGAGACCCATGGGGGCTGCCGGGACCGTGATGGAGGGGGGAACCCGGCGTCTTCGCCAGCCCGCGCCACGCTGTAGAGAGCCACCACGTGCGTCGCAGTTGGCAGCCAGAGGGGTGGGGGCGGGGCCGGAGGGCGGGCCGGAGGGCGGGGCCTGGGCTGGCGTGGGGAGGGGCCGTGGAGGCAGAGGGGGCAGCAGCGCGCCCTCCGTGGAGGCGGGGCCTGGGAGGAGGCCTAGGAAGCGTGCGCTCCAGAGTTGGGGGTCCCGGGCGCTGACTCTGCGACCCCCCGGGAAGCTGGAGGTGCGCCAGAAACCAGGAGGGGCGGGGCTCGGGCTGAGGGAGGAGCCTGAGGGTCCCCGGGGCTCAAGAGGGATGGGAGGCAGAGGGCGGAGGGCGGGGAGGGGAGGCTGTGCTCTTCCGGCAGCCTGAACTGTGCCACCGTGCGCGGCCACCTGTGTCAGACCTGGGAGCTGGAGAAGCGCGGGGCGGCGCTGGGGTGCAGGCCTGGGTGAGGGTAGGGTCAAGGGGACGGCGGGGACTGTCCTGAACAGCCTGCACCACGCACCCTAGGGGACGCTGCCGATTGAGAGGGCCCAGGAGATGGGGAGGGGTTTCGCGTGGTTGCGTCCTTGGCCACACCAGCAACTCTCCCTGGCCTTCCGTTCCCAGGGCGAGGCACTGGACCCGGCCATCATCAGCCCGGACCCCAGGTGGACCCCAGGTGAACGTCTCCATTGCTGTAGCGGCCCACGAGCCGACGCCCTCAACAGCCTGACGCAGAGGAGGATGAGTTCACGTTACCCCAGGGTGAAGACCAAGGCCTGGACCGCGTTGGGGTTTGGGGGCCTGAGGAGGTGCGGGCCGGAGCCCGGCGGCTGAGTGTGGGGCTGAGTGAGGGATGTGCCTGTGGCTAAGTCCGCGCGGCTGGTCCTGGCTGCAGGGGGTTTTGTGTGTTTGTGAGAGTTCACGTGTGCTAGCCGTTGTGTGCGTTTGTGGGAGGTGTAGACGGACGTGTTTAGGGCTAATACGACTGAGGAGCTGGGCTGCCTGGGTTGGAGTCTGGCTTCTGCTACTTAGACACCCTGGGCCTTGGGCCATGGCCCAGATTCTTCCTGCCTTGATACCCTTTTTCATTGTGGATTCATTCATCTCTCAAATATTTACTGAGCACCTGCGGTGTGCTAGGCACTACTCGGGGCCCTGGAGGTCATAGCCGTGAGCAAAACAGACACAGATCCCTGCTCTGGTGGGCCAGGCCAACAATAAAGATAATGAATTCAGTATACGGTGTGCCGGATGGTGGTGAGTGCTGTGTGTGTGTACGTGGGGAGAGGCTTGTAGTTTTAGATTGAGAAGCCTTCCTGAGAAGGTGATATGTGGATAGAGTTCTTGGGGGTGAGGAGTGAGCTGTGTAGTTGCTTCAGTGGAGGAAGAACCTCTCCGGCAGAGCAAAGAGCCCGTGCAAAGGTCCTGGGGCAGGATCAGGCTTGGCTTGTTGGAGGAACAGGGCGGAGGCCTGTGGGGCTAGAGCAGAATGAGCCAGGGGGAGAAAAGGAGGAGGTGAGGGCAGGGAGGGGACAGGGGCAGGTCCTGCAGGGCCTTGTGGGTTGTGGGAGGGGCTTGGCCTTTCCCCACGGAAGGGTGTTGAAGCAGCTTCCTCTGGGTTGCATGTGGATGATGACAGCATTTACCCCAAAACTTTCTTATAAGAGTTATGTGAATTAATATGTGTAAAGCGATAATACAGTGCCGGGCACATACTAAGCGTGCATTAAATATTAGGTTATTATTATGTGTGGTGGACATGTGTGTCCTAGGGTGTGTCTGAACCGCAGCTGAGCTGGGTGGCTGTTAGTGAGTTTGCTGTTGTGAAAGAATCTCTCTAAAGCTATTAAAAAACACACACACACACACACACCAACTCTGCTGGGTGTTTGAAAGCTCTGATGGGTTACTGCTTTCTGGCTTGGACGGGCTCTTTTGTATAACAGATGTTATCCAGATGTCAGCTGGGGTCACTCGGGCCTCGGAGATTTGGCGCCTGCCTCTCTCCCACGACCTGCGGGAAGTCCAGTGCCCTCCCCGAGATGTCTGCAAATTCCCAGGGCCTCTGTTCCCATGGTTCCTTCTTGGCCTGAGTTCCTGCCCGCTGAACCCTTGCTCTCACTCACCTATCTGGGGCCAACCCTGTAGGGGAAACAGTCCTGTTTTCTTGATTTCTCCGGACCACCCGTGTGTGATCTTTGCATACGGACCCCGTGGCCCCGTGTTCTCCCTAAGATTCTGCCATCCTGACGGTTTTTTAATATTGTCCGAACCTCCGCGACAAGCTTCCGTAAGATGGGGCTTGACAAAAATTCCACTGCCCAGAGGAACACTTTGCATGCTTCTTGGACAACCCGGCAGAGTTTATCACCAGCTTAAAGTGCACTGGGCTGTTGTATGAGGAGGAATCGCACCCAGGACACCCGAGGCCATGGCTGTGAGCAGCTATAGGTGCTTTCGATGTCAAGTGGGCTCGATGTCAAGGTAGAAAGACGAGGATTGGCTGCAGAAAGTCGAGGCAGAGGGAGATAGGAGCGGGCACAGAACCGATGGCGGCGGGAGCTGGCGGTGAGCAGTTGTGAAAGACAGCACCGCGTCCCTGGGGAGACGTGCAGCTCAGAAACCGTTACAGTGATGAGCCAGACTTCTGGAAAATGAGGCAAGGGTTGCTTCAGAGAGAAATCTGCTGCAGATTCTTCTGGTGGTTCCTGTGATATTAACTGCTTTCTCAGGGCGTGGCTAGTCAGGGCTCGGCGGTCAAAGTGGGGCAGGGGTGGAGAGCAACCTCCCTGGGCGGGTCACGACAGGCGAGAAAAGCCCGGAACTGGTCAGGTTCCAAGACAGGGGTGTGGGGTGTGTCAGAAAGATGCATTCTGCTCAAGCCTGGAACTGAGACCAGGGTCAGGTTGACCTTGGCCGCAATTCAGGGCTGCTGTGATGTGGACTGAACTGCACCCAGGACTATCCTTGGGAGGCTCGTTTGGCTTCTGCATAACTGTAATTGCAGCATTTGGGGTCAGCTGGAATAGAAACTTGACCTTGGCAAGGGCCTTCCATGGCGTATCGTCTGTATTTCTTAATCTTTTCTGGATCAAGACTCATTTGGGAATCTCACCAAACCTACAGACCACCTGACTTGCTTGCTGCCTGTTCCCCCCCCCCCCCTCAATACCCTCCCCTCCCTCCCAATATATTTACCCAGATAATTTTTTGGACAGTTGTATGGTATCATGGTTGCCCAAACCCGCTTAAGAACCTCTGATTTTACTCTGCTTCTCTCATTTGATACGAGAGGAAATAATCACAAGACCGTAGCACCTTGCTCAGAATTACACAGATCATTAGTGAAGGGCTAGGTGTCAGGCCAACGGAGCAATTAATCACAGAGTCAGAACTGGATGCAAACCCTGGCTCCACCCCTTACTAGCAACAGAGTCAAATCTCCCTGTGCCTCAGTTTCCCCATCTGCAAAATCGAGATAATAATGTTTTTTTTTTAAACGTTTATTCATTTTTGAGAGAGAGAGAGCATGAACAGAGAAGGGGCAGAGAGAGGGGGGACAGAGGATCTGAAGCTACTCCGTGCCGACAGCAGAAAGCCCGTTGTGGGTCTCGAACTCACCAACTGTGAGATCATGATCTGAGCTGAAGTCAGGTCCTGACTCAGGACCTGAGCTGAGCTCGCGGTGGTTGCAGAGCTTACAGGAAGAGCAGAGAGTGCAAGCGTCGCGCGCAAGCGTCTCTCAGGCGCCCCCTGGCGGCGTGTTTCCTAAGGTTTCATTGGCCAAAACAGGTCACATGGTCAAGCCCAGCTTCGGGAATTAGAGAATCAGAATCCGTATCTTGGAGGAGACGCAGCCAAATGTGGCGGCTTTGTTTGTTTGTTTGTTTGTTTGTTTTGTTTTGTTGTGTCTTCCTCTCAGTGTCCCACACACGTTTGCTGGTGAGTGGCTGGGTAGTGAGTTACCAGCTTACAACTTAGAGAGTTTTGACCCTAATGGGTGTTTCTACTTTTCCGAAGAGGAGAACTTATAAGCAGAAACTATAACCTCCAGGCCAGTTGTGGAAAGTGACCTCCTCTGTCGGGGCCCTTTGCACGTCTTTGTTGTGGGGCTCTCTTCCTCATCCACCTGCCTCCTGCCGTCTTTCCCTCCCCCATTCCATACCTTACCACCTTTCACCTGCCTGAAGGGTTGAACAGACTATTGTGGGCTAGCCTGGGAACTCTATATAGTCTTTACCCCTGCATCGTTCTCAGTGGACCATGCGGTCCAGGGATGGGTGGGATGGTCACAGCCAGCCTCTTGTCACCTGCCATGGCAATCTTGAGGATATTTCTCTGTTCCTTGGCTTACGAAGGGCCCACGGGCAAGGTGGGCTCTGATCTGTCTTGTCTCCCACCTGCCTTAGAACAGCGCCTGGCACGGGGCTAACGCTCAGTAAATATTAGTGCAGTGAATGTTTACACGCAGGGTCCAAGCCCCCGTACGAGGGTTTACACCTGCGAGGGTACCCAGTTGTATGCCATCCCAGTGGCTACTTCCTGTTGCCCCCCGTCCACCAGCCCTCTGTAACCCTCAGTGCCGCCCCTTAGTGACTGTGGTCAGCTGCCCACAAAGTCCACAGAATGCCCCGGTCCTCTGCGAGAAATCTTCACTGAGCCCCGGACTCAACCCTCGCACCCACGACTCAGAACAAAACTGTTTGGTGGGAGATGGCAACAGGTTTCGCTGTGGGATGTGAGGGAGTAGGCGTGCATCTGAGTTGGTCTGTGTGTGTCTGTTTTGGGTGAGGGCACAGATTTTCTCTGCACTAGGGGGTCGTCCCCCCCCCCCCCCCCTTTGAGGGGCTCCCTTCACCTCAGAGACTGGGTGGATTTGGACATTCATTTTGACTACCTTCCAGCAGAGGGCAGTCAAGGGCCTCATTCTCGGTCGGGTCTATGGCAACGACCCTGCAATGACAGGGTGCTTTGTTCTAATTTGCATGGAGGTGCCCTGTGAGCTAGCCATGGACCCTGGTCTGCCTGTATGGTGTCCATGTGCGTGTGGCAGCCGAAAAGCCCCCAAACCGTGCGCGTCCTAATCCCTGGAACCTTGAGTGTGCTCCCCTCCCTGTTCACGGCGGAAGGAATTCTGTACTTGTGATCCAAATTAGGCGTTTTGAGAGGAGGAGGTGATCCTGGATTGCCTGGGTGGGCTCAATCCAACCACGTGGGCCCTTAAAATCAGAGAAGCCTTCCTGGCTGGGACAGAGGTGACACAGAAGAAGGGTGAAGGGTGACAGGGATTTGGCCTGCTGGGTGGGGGCTTTGAAGCTGAGGAAGGGGCTATGAGCTGAGGGCTTCTAGAAACGCCGGTGTTTCTAGAAGCTGGGCACAGCCCTCAGCTGACGGTCTGCAAAGAAACAGAACCCGAGTCCTACAACCATAAGGAGCTGAATCTGCCAACAATCTTAATGAG
This sequence comes from Acinonyx jubatus, assembly GCF_027475565.1. Classification (NCBI taxonomy): domain Eukaryota; kingdom Metazoa; phylum Chordata; class Mammalia; order Carnivora; family Felidae; genus Acinonyx; species Acinonyx jubatus. The sequence goes on from NC_069383.1 coordinate 160,323,896, forward strand.
TAAGGAAACAGATCCTTCCCTCGAGCCTCCAGAAAGGACTGGACACCTTTTTTAGCCTGGTGACCTCCGAGAGGGACCTCTGGCCTCGAGAATAGTAAGGCAATACATTCGTGTCATTTCAGCTACATGACCGCTGTGTCATGGCGGTCCCAGGAAGCTGATAGTACGGAGATGACTCTCTCTCTTTCTCTAAGAATGGTGTCGGTCCCCTGTCCCCTCCTCCTCTCCTCCACCTGTTCCTTGGAGGTCTGGAGGTTGAGTGGAGCCTGCCCTGTCTTCCCCCGTCCCCGCTGCTTGGCCATGAAGCTCTGGGGTGTGGAGCCCACAGGTGTGCTTGGGAAAGTGAGGCCTAGAAGGAGGCACCACAGGAGGGAGTCCAGGTGGCTGCAGGGGTGACAACTCCTCCCTCCCTGTGCCACCCCCAGAAACAGCAGGACGTGCCTGAGCTGCCCCTGATCTATGGGGGAACCTCATCAGCCAGGGCCAGGTGGGCACACGCTGTGTCCCCAGAGGCCAAGCTAGATGCTCCCTCATCTGTCCAGCGCCAGGCAAGGGGCGTGCTGTGGGGGGAGGACAGGAGCCCAGGAGTCCCTGCCCGGACTCCCCTGCCCTCAGCTGGTAAAGGCTGGGGTCAGGTGGGGGAGACCCTGTTCCCCATACCGGTCACTGTCCCTTTCGCCTCCCCCAGGGCCGCTCCCCTCAGATGCCTGGCCCATCCGTCCTCAGTGGTCCCCACGGGCCAGGTGGGCATCTCAGAGGTGGGGGCTCGGGGATGGAGCTGGGCGGGTGAGAGATGAATCCGGACCCCAGCAGAGACGGGGGTGGAGCTGAAGAGGGTACTCTCCCAGCACGGTCCCTGTGGAATCCTCCCAAGAACGTGGAGGGGGGGCACCCCCCAGCTGGGGCCCTTTTGGCCCATGACCTTTAGCCTCAGAGATAGATGGACACCTCGAACTCAGATGGAAGGTCCACTCCTGAACCAGGCGAGCTGGTGGAGGTGGAGGGTGGTGGGGCCAGTGCCAGGACGGGAGTGGGGTCCCCGGGCACTGGGTCTGGATGGGGAGGAGCAGGGGGCTGGGCCTGGCCTGTGGCGGTTGACTCAGTTTCTCTCTGCGTGCATGCCCTGCCCGCAGGTAGACACACAGGAGTGGAGCCACGTGCCTGCCTGTGCACACACGCATTCGGATAAAGGCTGATGCATCGGGAAGGACACCCAGCATAGACGTGCACATATCGAACACCTATTGTATGCCAATCACTGCCCACGCCCACCACTGTGTGAGCTCATTGCCTGTAATGATCTCCACTTTACAGATGAGAAAACTGAGGCACTGGGAGGGCAAGCAACTTGGTTTAGCTCCCACCTGCCCGGCAGGGGTGAAGTTGGTATCTGACCCCAGGCAGGTGGGTTTGTTGTAGACACTGGATACATAGAGAGGAGCCGTCCCCTCCCTCCAAGGGCTGGCATTATAATGGCAGAGACAGACACTACGCAAATGAGTAAGTGATAGAGACAGTAATAACGGCCCTGAATTTAACACAAAGCAGGATAAAAAGGGGAGAGTGTGAATCAGAGAAGGGGTGTGGTTATTTAGCTTAGGGGTCAGAGGAGGCCTTTCTGCGGAGGTGACTTGAGGAGACCTGAAGGATGTGAGGGAGGGATAGCTGGTACAGGCAGGGAAACAGCCCATGCAAAGGCCCTGGGGCAGGACTGGGCCTGGCAGTTGGAGGAACAACGCGGAGGTCCATGTGGCTGGAGCAGAGTGGGTGAAGGCGGGAAGAGGGAGGAGGGGTGGAGGGTAGAATTTGGGCTTTTACCCTGAGGAAACTGGGAGTCCCCAAGAGCTGCAGACCTGTCTCAGGTGCTCACGGGCGCCCTCTGGCTGCTGCCGGGAGGACAGACTGTGGGGGCCAGGGTGGGACTGGGGGACCAGGACTGGTCCAGGTGGGGCATGACAGGATGGACCAGGTGGGGCTAAGGAGGGGGAAAGTGGGTTGATCCTGGCTAGCTTTTGAACCGGAGCTTCTAGAGTTTGCTGGGGGATTGGCTATGGGGTGTACAGAGAGGAGCTGAGGGTCCCCCAGTGCTCCTGGTCTGAGTGAGTGAAGAACGGATGTGTCTGACACTGAGCCGGGGAAGCCAACCAGGTCACGTGACCTTTGAGATGTTGCCAGGGACCCCCCGAGGCTGCAAACAGAGGTGTCAGTCTGGGAGGGCATGCGGTGAGTTTTTAAAAACTTTCAACTTGGTTTTCATAATTCCTTGGTCAGATTTCTCTCGCTCCTCTGGATGTGCAAATGGTTCCAAGCTGGAAAGAGTGTGTTTCAATAGCCAGCGCACTGAGTTTTGTTCTTTTTACATCAAAGGTAACCTCTGCCAACAATTAACGCAATGCCAAGGTCATGACTGTCAGTGTCCCTTTCGCAGTCTGTTTGTGGCACGTGACAAACCGAAGGAGAAGTATCGGAAAAGATCTCACACCAGCATAAAATCGTTTAAATATCAGAATGTGGTCCCTCCCTGGTTGTCACTGTTCACGAAAGTTCCTGAAATTGGTGTTCTGTGAAGCTCTGGACTGAATCACAGCCGAGTTTGAAGTTGCGTCGTGGCAATTAACCGTAAGAATCGCATCTTGTGGGTCAGAGTGAACACGGATGCACTACCCAGAGACCTTATCATCTGTTTCTCCAAAAGGGACCCGGGCACAGCTTCCCAGGAATGCTTAGCCAGATTTCTTCACACAGATAGGCAAATAGGTGATTCTGGGAGTAAGAAATTACGTTTTTACTAAAAAAAAAAAAAAAAAAAAAAAAAATTGTGTTTGGATGGAGGATTCAGTGTATTTCACCCATCAGCGATTGTGATGCATTTGCATTTGCTTTTCTCTGAGTTTCACCCGTACCCGTTCTATTTTCCCCAAGTGATATCTCTTTTTGAGATATAATTGACATATAATGTTGTGTGAGTTTAAGGTGTGCAATGAGGTGATTTCATACACTTGTATATTGCAGGATAATTACCGTGATTACCCCCATTGTATTAGCTCCCCCCTCCTACCTCCATCACCTCACATAATTATCTTTTTTTTTGAGAGCGAGAGAGTGTGTGAGTGGTGCAGGCGGGGGGAACCTTAAGCAGGTTCCCACCCAGCATGGAGCCCAACTTGGGGCCCGATCTCCTGACTCTGGGATCATGACCTGAGCTGAAAGCAAGAGTCAGATGCTCAACAGGCTGAGCCACCCAGGCGCCCCCCCCCCCCCATTATCATTTCTTACTTCGGATAAAGGCTGATGCATCGGGAAGGACACCCAGCATAGACGTGCACATATCGAACACCTATTGTATGCCAATCACTGCCCACGCCCACCACTGTGTGAGCTCATTGCCTGTAATGATCTCCACTTTACAGATGAGAAAACTGAGGCACAGGGAGAACATTTAAGACTTAGTCTCCTAGCAAGCGTGCTGCTTGTTAACCAGGCAATGCCGAGGTCACTCTGGCCTCTCCAGGGAACCTGGGTGCTGACATCAGTGACTACACCTGTGTCCCATCCTAGCAGCCCCTCCCATCCCCAGAGAGTGGGGTATATTGGTGTGCATCAGAGTGCGTGGACAGTCCCCCATTCTCCAGACTTTGTGACATTTGGAGTTACCGAGTCACCATCCGTGAGGCCTCCGTTTATGGCTGGATGCCCTACAAGGCAAGCAAGGGCTGGGTGGGAAGGGTCGGTGAGGGGGTCTGGCCCAGACGGGCACGCTCACGAGTGGCTGCTGGGTCTACAGGCCGGGGAAGGGGACCCACTGAGTCCCCTGCCGGACCTGGGGCGGAGAGAGGCCCAAGCCAGCTCTCCCCGATGCCTGGTGCCCCGTCAGCTGCTTCCCAGCATGACTCTGGCCAATGCAGCCACATCCAGAGGCCCTCACCCAGTGTGTGGCCTTCTCAGCTCCGCACCTCGGGCTCTCTTAGGTCTGTACTCCCCAGCGCACTGCCTGGTGGGCCCGGACCCACACACTCCATCTGCGGACGCTTCCAGAACCTTTGTGAGCCAGCATCTGCAATCTGTCTCCCAGCAGCTGGCATCCAACACGTTGATTCAGCAACGCTTACACCAAAGCCAGCATCCCCTCACGTGGTCCAGACTCTCAGGGCATAGGAGAATCTTCTAGCCTCGAGACTCCCGCTTTCCCGTCAGCCACTGCCAACGCCTCGATACTCAGGCCAGTTCTGAAGACGCCAACATCCCGGGCACGCAGACTCCCCACCTCTGGGCTGGGGGAAGCCCACCATGAACACCCCAACTCTCACCCCTTCTCATCAGGCAGTAGGCAAGGCGCTCACCCAAACCGGCTGCTGTGCTCTATCCGGCCACGTGACACGTGGGCGTCCCGACACTCGGTCCCTTTCGTGTCCCAGATCCTGGCCGTCCTCTAAGGTGCTGACAGCCAAACACCGAAATAAATGGTCCGGCACATGGACGCCCTTCTGGGCCGTATGTCCCATCTCCAGCGTCTGTTAACCAGCCTCAATCAGAAAGCACCCAGCTCCCCCCAACAGCCGAGACGCCTGCCTCCAGCACCCCGCACGGTGCATGGGTATCCACAGCCGTTTCTCTAATTGCCATCTTCCCACTGGCCCCACACACCAACCTTCCACTGGATATGGGACGATGCAGACCGGCGCCTGGCCCTTGGTGTGTATTCCTTTTTTTTTTTTTTTTAATGGCTATTTCTTTATTTGTGAGAGACAGAGAGAGAGAGGGAGAGGGAGAAGCAGAGAGAGAGGGAGACCGAGGATCCCACGCGGGCTCAGCGCTGTCAGCACAGAGCCCGATGCGGGGCTCGAAGCCTTGAACCATGAGATCCTGACCTGAGCCAAAATCAAGAGTCGGACGCTTAACGGGCCGAGCCCCCCAGGCTCCCCTCTTTTCGTTTCTCCAGCACTCAGCAGCCGGCTCCTGGTGCTCTGTCGCCCTGACACCCAGTGAGTTCTGTCCCCCAGTCCTCACTGGCCAACCCTCAGTAGAGGGTGGCCCCACCATCCATGTCAAAAGCTCCACCTGTGCTAAGTTGACATAGCCGTGGCTGAACTCCCCACTAGGCTGACGTCCAGCGCTCTCACACCCGAGACTCCCTTTGTCACCCAGTACCCCGGCATGCCACCACTTGAGCGTTTGACTCCCTGAGGGCCGTGCTTTGTTCACGCCCTGATTATGGCCAGGTTACGGGGTGTGGGCTGTGGCCCGACTCTACTTGGTCCTGCTATCCCCGGGGGCGGGGATCGTTCAGATTTCCTGACGGGGGGAGCAGTATAATTTGGCTGGTGAGGCGAAGGGGCCCAAAGGGCTCGGACAGGGGGCCAAGAATACCTGTGTCTGATCTGCCTCTCTGGGGATGGAGACCCCCGTGCCCCAGCTTAACCTTCTCTGCCTCCCCTTAACACCCAGGACTTCACTTTGGCTGGGGCCAGCTCAACTCTTCCCCTTCCCCAAGCTCGGCAGCAGTAAGGGGGATGGCCTGTCAGGGCTCTCCAGGGAGATAGAACCAATAGTGTATATATTAAGATATTTATTTTAAGCAATTGGCCGCAGCAATTGTGGGGGCTGGCAAGTCCGACGTTTGCAGGGCAGGCTGGAGACTCAGGCAGGAGTGGACGCTGCAGTCCTGAGGCAGAATTCCTTATTCTCTGGGAAACCACAGTTTGGGCTCTTAACGCCTTCAACTGATTCGACGAGGCCCACCCATACAGTGAAGGTAATCTGCTTTACTTAAAGGCAGCAGATTGAAGGCGTAGCGCCACAGCTACGAAATGCCTTCACAGCAACTCGTAGATTAGCATTTGATGGATTGAATAACCAGGGGCTTTAGCCTAGCCAGGTTGGCACAAAACTACCCTTCACATCCCTCCTCTCTGTCTGGGGCAGGAGGGATGCGAGGGGAGGAAGATCTGGGGTAGATGGGTCCTCTTAGACTCACCCAGGCTGTGTAGCCTGGTCCCACCCTGGTGTTTTGGGGTCCCTCTGGAGCTGAGGGGGTGTTCCTTCTACTGAGGAATGCTCTTCCTCTGGCCACCGAAGGAAGAGGACTCTTAGGAGTCCCCAGACAACCACTCACAATGCCAAAAATAAATTCAACTTCTGTCTTGTGTGAGCTGCCTCATTCCTCCGCGGGGCAGGGTGATGAGGGAGGGAAGCTGGGAAAGAGGGTGGGCCTTGCTGGGGGGGGGGGATGATATCAATGAGAATAAATACCCAAAAGTGACCCCTGGGAGGGTGAGGCTGGTTTCCCCACGTCTCTGCTCTGGAATCAACTTGATGTGAAATGTGGGGGCTGGAGTAGAGTAGGGAAACTGAGGCAAGGTGGGGGACTCTCCAAGACTCCAGCATGGAACCCATCAGGGCAGGTGAAATAGAGCTAGGACCCTGACTTTCTCTTCTGACCATGCACCGCCCATCCTCGGCTGTGATTGGCTGCAGCCCCAGCTCCCAGCCACTATCTTCTCTTTCTGGCCACAGCCCTTCCTTGGCTCAGGAGCGGGCTTGTAACCCACTCAGAGCCAGTGAGAGGCGAGGAAACTTGCTGGGGATTCTGGGGATGCGTGTCTCCCTCTCCCTCCTTTTTTTCTTTCTTTGGGGCAACTGGAAGAGGCCTTCAATGTGGCCCTAGATAGTGTGGTTTGAGGATGGAAGAAATGGCAGTGGCCATATTGTGGACTACAGGGTTGGGACCGGGGCTTTCACTGCAGTGTGAAGCCAGAATGTAAAGCCCAGGCAGCCTCAGATAGCAGAGGGAAGACACCAGAGCCTTGGTGATATCATGTGAGCGCCTGGATCAAACCCCACCTGCCGCTGTCGGGCTCTCATCTCTATTGTGATAATGAAGATAATGATACATGACATTAGGTAGCCCTTCCTACATCCGGACCTTCATTCCAACCATTTGGCATGTATTAACCTACTTAATTCTCCCAACAACCCTCCAAGTTAGGTACCGTTATTATCCCCCTTGTACAGATGAGGAAACTGAGGCACGGGACGGGGGAGAGCTATTCTCCCAAGGCCACATAGCTGGGGTGGGCAGGGCCATGATGCCTGGGCCCCCCATTCTGTGTGAGATCCAGCCTCTTGTGTCATTCACACTCAAAGGGGTCCTGACTGATTCCAGGTGATGCCAGAGTCACTTCTCTCTTGCATGGGGTCCCCGAGGCCCTACAGGAGGTGGCCCCTGTCACCACCTCTGTCTCGCGTCCCCACCGCTGTCCTTACGTCGCTCAGTTCCAGCCCCATAGGCCTCCTCCCTGTTCCTCCGAACCCCTGAATGTACTCCCGCCTCAGGGACTCTGCCCTCAACTGCTGCTGTCCCCTCTGCCTGACATGCCCTCTTCTCCTCCTGGTTAACCCAGCCATGTCCTCAGGGCAGTGGTCCTCGACCACCTCTCCCCTGACCTCAATCTAGGCCAACAGAGCCCGGAGGTCAAGAACACATGCCCTGTGGGGTCATAGCCAGTTCCGTCCCTTCCTAGTTGTGTGACCTTGAGCCATTACCTTGATCCCCTCGTGCCTCAGCTTCCTCATCTGTAAGATGGGGTCATAATAGTACCCTGCCTCACAGGTTTGGATGAGGAATAAGGTTACAATGTGTAAAGTGATTAGAATAGTGTGGGACATTGGGAATGCCATCTGGTGCAGCCACTCTGGAAGACAGTCTGGAGGTTTCTCAAAAAAACTAAAAATGAACTACCCTACGACCCAGCAATTGCACTACTAGGCATTTACCCAAGGGATACAGGTGTGCTGTTTCAAAGGGATACATGCACCCCCATGTTTAAAGCGGCACCATTGACAATAGCCAAAGTATGGAAAGAGCCCAAATGTTCATCGATGGATGAATGGATAAAGAAGCTGTGGTATATATATACAATGGAGTATTATTCATCTATCAAAAAGAATGGAATCTTGCCATTTGCAACTATGTGGATGGAACTAGAGGGTATTATGTTAAGCAAAATTAGTCAGAGTAGGACAAAAATCCTATGACTTCACTCATATGAGGACTTTATGACACAGAACAGATGAACACAAGGGAAGGGAAATAAAAATAATATAAAAACAGGGAAGGGGACAAAACAGAAGAGAGTCATAAACATGGAGAACAAACTGAGGGTTACAGGAGGGGCTGCGGGAGGGGGGATGGGCTGAATGGGTCAGGGGCACTAAGGAATCTACTCCTGAAGTCATTGTTGCACTATATGCTAACTAATTTGGATGTAAATTAAAAAAAATAAAAAATAAAACAAGTTAAAAATAAAAAAAAATAATATAAAAATGAAAAAAAAAAGAATAGCATGGGACGCTTAGCAATCATGCAGGCAGCACATAATAATAATAATATAATACTAATTAAGATATATATTATATACTAATATACTGATAATGATATTATTATTCATATTATTATTTTGTATTTTTCTGCGACCACTTGGAGATTATATTTGTGTTTATTAAAACAGCAAAGTGTGGGAAACCATGAGATATTTTTCATTGACAAGTGTAAATATTATTTCATACGTGAACGATAGTGCTGATGAGTTTGAGTAATATCTTAAACATGGAAAGTTATTCTTTTTAGTTCTTTAATTCTACTTCTTCAGCTTTATCGAGGTGTAGTTGACAAATAAAATTGTAAGGTGTGTGAAGTGTACAAAACTTCTTTTTAAGAAATTCTTCCTTGTTGTAACACTAATGAATGAATCAAGAAAATAAAATGTTACATCAGTGCTACGACTTGGTGCCTGCCAAACCTGTACGGCGTGTGGATATTAAAATTCACTTAGTGACTGGCCACTTGTTACGTAAAATATTTTTATTTTATTTATTAAATTTTTTTTCTTAAACGTTTATTTATTTTTGAGAGAGAGAGAGAGAGAGAGCCAGAGCCAGACTGGGGGAGGGGCAGAGAAAGGGAGACGCAGAATCCGAAGCAGGCTCCAGGCCCTGAGCCGTCAGCACAGAGCCCCACGCCGGACTCGAACCCACCAGCCGTGAGATCAAGACCTGAGCCGAAGTCGACTGACCGCTCAACGGACTGAGCCACCCAGGCGCCCCAACGTAAAAACATTTTTAGGGGTGCCTGGGTGGCGCAGTCGGTTAAGCGTCCGACTTCAGCCAGGTCACGATCTCGCGGTCCGTGAGTTCGAGCCCCGCGTCGGGCTCTGGGCTGATGGCTCAGAGCCTGGAGCCTGTTTCCGATTCTGTGCCTCCCTCTCTCTCTGCCCCTCCCCCGTTCATGCTCTGTCTCTCTCTGTCCCAAAAATAAATAAACATTGAAAAAAAAATTAAAAAAAAACCCCATTTTTATATCAGACACTAATGAACTTTTCATCTGCATTTATTTCCTGGCTATTATCATTTTTTCACTTCAGGATTACTGACGAAGGTGAATTTGTTTTATAGGAGCGGGGAATTACAAAATAACCCCATTGGGGGGGGTCACGTGCTCCGGGAACGCGGCTGGGGCGGCGGTGAACGTCTGCGGGGTGAACCCGCGAAGGAGGGTGCAGTCCCACACCGTGCCCACCAGGCGGCGCTGTCCCCCAAGTCGAGGCCCGCTCGATACCACCTGGGCGTCAATCCTCCTCAAAACCAGCGGGGTCTGGGGGTGGGAGCGTGCCTCGGGCTTCTCCGCACCTGCAGCCCGCCCCCCGCCCCATCCGGTTCACCCACCCCGGGGGCCACGTGCGAGGGCTTTCCTACCAGCAGCTCTGACCACCTCTCCCAGGATCCCTCGGAAACACGTCCATGCGGATCCTTGCCTCTAAGCCTTTGCCTGTGCTGTTCCCTCTGCCTGGAATACCTGCCGTCCGCATTCACTCATGTCCGCTCTGGAAATTCATACTGAAGTGAAAGATCGGGCTTCACGTTCCCCCGGGGGGCACGTTACTAAATTGCTGTGTGCTTGCCTCCTCTGGTGGGTAGACTGGGCAGAGGGCGTATGTCTTCGGGGAGAAGGATTAGGAAATCTGAACGGCAAGGAGGAGCCACAGAGGGTGTTTGAGCAGGGGAGTGTCCTCACTTGGAAGAGAAAGGGACCTTTGCTTTTGCTCCTCTGATCTTTCCAGGAGGGTCTTAGGGGGGTGGAATGACATTCTGGAGCTTTGGCCAGCCAGACCACCCGCTTGCTGGGCCCCCAGGGGGCAGACCAGCAGGACCCCCCCCCCCCTTGGCGCACGCCTGGTGGTGAGGTTTGCTCCCCAGTGACCCCCCACCCCCACCCCCACCCGGAGTTGAAGCCAGCCCACAAACAGCTGCTCCCCGGGCAGACACCAGGTGGGGGGGGGGGGACCGCTCTGCAGGGAAAGCCACGAGCTACAGGCTGGGGGCCGGGGTGTCACCTTTACGGAAGCGCTGGTGACTCCCTCCACCGCGGAGGAGTTTGGAGGCCCCACGCGGCTGATGTGGCTCGTGGCTCGCGCAGGACCGGCTGGGGAAACAGCGACCCGGGAAGTGAGCCCCGTGTGCAGGTAGAGGTCTCCCTGGGCTGGCCGACATCCAGGGCACTGGGGGAACCCCGGGAACAACCCCCCCCCACCCCCAGGCCACCTCCTGCTGCCCATCTCAGTCCCTTTCTCTTTTTCTGCCCCCCTCCAGCTTTCCTGCCCCAGCTCTCTCTCTTTCTGTGTCTCTCCCTGTCTCGCTGGGTCTCTGGCTTTCTTTGGGATCCTCTCTGGGTGTCTCCCTACCTGTGTATCTCTCTGTCTCTGTCGGCCACATCTCTGTTGCCTCATCTGAGCCGGGCTCAGGGCTGGCTGAGGAAGAACAGGCCTTTCTCCAAGTCGGAGGGACCTGTCCTCCCCCTGCCCCGAGGGAGACCCGGCGGGGCCCCGGGCAAGGGACGGGGCGGGCTGGCCGGTGGGGTGGGGGCCAGGGCCAGCGGTGTGCGGGACCATCTGGCTTCAGACCCCAATGCCCGCCTCCATTTTGGGGGGCCTCCTGCGGCCACCTCCTCTCTGTGCCCCAGCTTCTGCTGGCTTGTGTCCTTTCCCTTTCCCCTCCTGGCTCCCGCCCTCCTCTTTGCTCCCTCCACTCGTGTGGCCCCCACACCCGACCCCTGTTCCCCACCTCAGGAGGCTGACGACAGCTGTTGTCGCCTTGTCAGCACTTATGGAATGAAAAGTACCAGCTTCGTGTAACCCTGAAAAGGACCGGATAGTGCTGGTCCCCATGGGTGGCTACACCTGTCGGGGTGTGTGTGTGTAGGGGGGGCGCTGAGTGGGAGGTCGAGGTCCCAGAAGAGGATGCCTGGGGACCTGGGAGGGTCTGCTGTGGTGTGGTCGTCTAGGGGTCTGGCTGTAGGAGAGGGTGGGGTTTGTCACGGGGTGAGGGGGGTCCCACGTGTTCCAGGATCTGGTGGTTAGGTGGGTCCGGCAGCCATGCAGACCCGTGTGTGTGCGTGTGTGTGTCCTCAGGGTGTGTCTGTTGTGGGGTCTGACTGTCGTGGGGAGATGCACGTATGCTAGGGACTTGGGGGAGTTGGGGTCCAGTGTCCGTGGGGATGGGACCGAGCGTTTGTTGCCGAGTTCGTGGTCACAAACCTCTGGCTGTTGTCTGCTGGGGTCTGCTGCGTGTGTGGGACGTCGTTCGTGGCTTAGTGGCCGTCTGTGCTCTCTCTTTCTCTTTCTTTGCTGGCCTCCGTCTCTCCTTCCCTCTCTGCCCTTCCTGCCTTTTCTGTTTCTGTATCTCTTTCTCTTCCTCTCTCTCTCTTCTCTATCCCTCCATAATGCATTTTCATGCACGTGTTTATTGAGCAATTGTTTTGTGCCCACCGTATGGCAGTAGCAGGTGCCTGGGGGGCTCTGGGCCCTGCTCAGATGGGAAGGGGAGGCAAGACACGCCGCGACGACCCACGGTTGGCCCTGAGGGTGGAGTCACTTAGCGCAAACCACCTGGATGTTGTGTCTCTGAGACCACGCGCTGCTGGGTCGGGCCTTGTTCCCCAAACTTCAAGTCTGACATAGAGGGGATTAGGTGGGCGCAAGCACTCTGTCCTGCACAGAGGGTTGCGGGCATTGAGAGAGGGGATCAGCCATATAGATATTGAAGTGGGAGGGCATTCCAGGTAGAAGGCATATACTGTGAAAAGGCCCTGGGGTGGGACCAGGCCTGGCATGTCAGAGGAACAGGAAGGAGGCCTTCGTGGCCCGAGTGGAGTGAGCAAGGGGGGAGATGGGGAGGAACAAGGGCAGGGACGGAGAGGGGCAGGTGGTACAGTGCCTTCTGGGCCTCTGGAGGACTTGGGCTTTTATCCTATGGGAGGTGGGAGCCCTGGAGGGCTGGACATGTCTGGGGTTCTACAGACATGCCAGCCCATGCTTCAGACATGACTGCTTGCTCTGTGTCCCTCCCTCTCCCCCCCACCCAGTTTTTAAATATTTTGGTAAAATACACATAACATAAAATTTGCCATCTTAACCATTTATAGAGATAGAAGTCAGTGGTATTAAATACGTCCCTAGTGTTGTGCAACCATCACCACCATCCGCCTCCAGAACTTTCTCATCTTTCCGAACTGAATCTCGGTCCCCGTGAAACGCTGACTCCCCTTCCCCTCCCCCGCCCCTGGCTCCCACCATCCCCCTTCTGTCTACATCTCTGGCTACTCCGGGGACCTCATTTCAGTGGATTTGTACAGTATTTGTCTTTTTGTGTCTGGCTTATGTCACGGGGCCTAGTGTCTTCTGGGTTCTTCCATGTTGTGGCAGGTGTCAGATTATCCTTTCTTTTTCGGCTAAATGTTCCATTGTGTGGACGGACCGCGTCTTGTTGCATTCATGTGTCGATGGGCGCTGGGTTGCTTCCACGTTTTAGGTATCGTGAATCATGCCCTGTGCACTGAACATAGGTGTGCAAATATTTCTTAGAGTTCCTGCTTGCTTTCTTTTGAGAGAGAGAGAGAGAGAGAGAGAGAGAGAGACTTAAGTAGGCTCCATGCCCAGTACCAAGCCCATCCAGGGGCTGGATCCCACGACCCTGGGATCATGACCTGAACTGAAATCAAGAGTCAGACGCTCAACCGACTGAGCCACCCAGGCTCCCCAAATCCCTGCGTTCAATTCTCTTGGGTGTTGACCCCATAAATGCAACTTCTGGATCATATGGGAGTTCTATTTTTAAGTTTTTGAAGAACCCCCGCACTGTTTTCCGCAGCGAACAGCCGTGCCGTTTTATATTCCCACCAACAGTACCTGAAGGTTCTAGTTTCACAACATCATCGCCAACACTTGTTATTTTCTGTGTGTGTGTGTGTGTGTGTGTGTGTGTGTGTGTGTGTGTTTTAACAGCAGCTGTCCTCAGGTGTGTAAGGCTGTATCTTGTACAGTTGATACTTGAAGACAGGAATTAGGGGCACCGACCACATCCCACAAGCCGAAAGCCCACATACAGCTTTCGGCTCTCTGAAACCTAACTGCAGTCAGCCTACTGTTGGCCGGAAACCTTAGTGATAACGTGGACGGTCCATGAATGCATGTTTTGCATGTTCCATGTACGTATTTTGTATGTTCAGGTATTAGGTGCCGTGTTCTTATAATGAAGTCATTGTGAGAGAAAGGACAGTGTTGTTAAGGAAGTCATAAGGAAGAGAAAATACGTTTATGGGCCTGGATGGTATTTATAACCAATTTGCGGGTCAGTGGAACCACACAGTCCTAACCCGTGCTGTGCGAGGGCCCGCTCCCGTTTTCCTGTGCGTTTCCTGAATGATCAGTGACGCTGAGCCTCTCCTCATGGGCTTACTGGCCACTTAGGCATCTTCTTTGGAGAAATGTCTGTTCAAGCCCTTTGCTCAATTTTTAATTGAGGGCTCTTTTTTTTTTTGTCATTATTGCTGAACTATAGGAGTTCTCTATATGTTTTGGATATTAATCTATGATTTGGAGATATTTTCTTCCATTCCGTGGGTTGCCTTCTTGCTCTGTGGCTTGTGTCTTTTGATGGTGACTTTCTTTTGCTTCCTTCCTTTCTTTTCTTCCTTTATGTCCTCCTTTCCTTTCCTTTCTTTCCTTTCCTTTCTTTCATTTTCCTCTTCTCTCTTCTCTTCTCTTCTCTTCTCTTCTCTTCTCTTCCCTTCCCTTCCCTTCCCTTCCCTTCCCTTCCCTTCCCTCCCCTCCCCTCCCCTCCCCTCCCCTCCCCTCCCCTCCCCTCCCCTCCTCTCCTCTCTCTTTTTCTTTCAGCTGAAACAGTGGCAGCTGGGTCCAGGTGAAATCTGTCTGGGGAGCTACTGTTAACATCTATCACTGGTTCTGATCAGATGGCCCCTGGGCCCAGGCCTGGCCAGTCTTTATCAGTCAGGCTAGGATGTGGCCACTTCTCCTGAAGCAGACTTTCTCATTGACATTTGAGGCTGGATAATCCTTTGTGCTGGTCACTGTAGGGTGTGAGCAGCATCCTTGGCCTCTACCCACGAGATGCCGGTAGCATTCACCCCCTAGTTGTGACAGCCAAATGTGTCCCCAAACTTTGACAAACATCCCCTTGGCTTTGGACCACTGCCCTAAAGCTGGAGGAGGGGGTTAGGAGGCTGCCTGGGGGGCTGAGGGGGGGCAGGCTGTGCAGAAGAGAAGTCAGGAGCGAGCCTCAGTCTCCTCACCTGTAGAATGGGAGCCTGGGGGGGATAGTGGGATTCGGCCCAACACTCATTCATGAGTATTTATCAAGCATCTACTATGTGCCAGGCCCTGGAGTGGGGATATATCTTGGGGGAAGAAACAGGCCTTGGTCTCATTGGAGAAAGAGAGATGGTATTATTTTTTTTAACGTTTATGTATTTTTGGGGAGAGAGAAATAGAGAGCGAGTGGGGGGAGGGGCAGAGAGAGAGGGAGACAGAGAATCCCAAGCAGGTTTGGCACAGTGAGTGCAGAGCCCAGTGTGGGGCTTGGACCCACGAACCATGAGATTGTGACCTGAGCCGACATCAAGAGTCGAACGCTTAACGGACTGAGCCAGCCAGGCGCCCCAAGATAGTGAATAAGTTACACAAATGAATGTAAAGTTGTTTGGGGGAACCCCAAGCCCCACGTGGGGCTCTGCACTGACCGTGCGGAGCCTGCTTGGGATTCTCTCTTTCCCCCTGCTCTGCCCCTCTACCTCTCTGTCTCTTCCCCGCTTCTCAAAATAAATAAATAAACTTTAAAACTTACTGGGATAATAAATGCTAAGAAGCAGAAACACCTACTGTTTCTCCCTGACTTCTTTCCTGGCAAGTCAGGGAGGGCTTCTCGGAGAAGTTGGCAATCAAAGGATGAGAATGAGGACACTGGGAGAGGGGAGGCGGAGCGGTCCAGGCAGCAGGCCTGCAGGTGCAAAGGCCCTGTGGTGAGTCCCAGTGGTTGGAGCATGGAGGGGACCAGCCCCATCCGGACTGTGTGGGAGGCCCTGTGGGTAGGGCAAGGGAGTGTGGTCTTGATCTGCCGAGGACGTTGAGCTGGTAAGTGGCATAATGTGATTGTGTGGTGAGGAGATCCCTCTGGCAGATAGTGTCTGTAAAGTGCTTAGCACAGGCAGAGCTGGGCACCCAGAAAGGGCTTGGATGAGGCCAGTGAGTGTTTCGGGAACCCAGAGAAGTCACAGGGTCCAGGCCCTGCCCCCTGAAGGCCCCAGGGACACAGCCTGTCTCCGGGAACCATGGGGTGGGGGCAGGGAAAGTGGGATGTTTCTTTGAGTGCAGTTCCGCAGATGGAGGAGGGAGAGCCACCCCTGGGGTGGAGGGCAGGGCTCGCAGAGCCGGAAACTCTCTCAGGGCACCCCTGTTGCCCATTTCACAGAAAGGAGTCTGCGGCCCTGGAGCTCCTTGTACACAGAGGGGAGTGGGCCCTGTCATCAGGGGCTAGCATTCTGGTGGCAGACGGACACGGAGCAAGTCAATTGTCACTATTGAAAAAGTAAGGAGTGTGGTAAGCGCCCCCTATAAGCACGAGGCCCGATAAGAAGGAGAGAAGACGGATGGGGTGTGTGGGTGGGTGGTGATTTAGCCTAGGGGTCAGGACGGACCTTGCAGGGGAGGAGAGACCTAAAGATGGTGAGGGAGGTACCATATGTGAGTATCTGGGGGAACAGCATTCTAGGTAGAGGGAACAGCCCGTGCAAAGGCCCTGAGGCAGGACCATGCTTGCAGTGTTGGGAGAGCAGCGAGGAGACCCCGTGTGGCTGGAGCAGAGTGACTGAGAGCAGCCACAGCCTTGAGACTTGGAGCAGGATTGATGGGATGTGTGGGTAAGGCCTGGTGGGCTTGGATGGTGTCTAGACCCCTGTGTGTGTGTGGGGGGGTGGATTTGGGCACACAGGTGCCCAGAAGAGAGACCCTTCTGGCCGGGGCCTGAGTGGAAGCAGGAGCTGGGTGGGTCCTGGGCTTGGCTGGACACAGGGCACCTCTGGGGTGCCTTCCCTTGGGTCTGGGTGGTGACTGGGGCCAGGTGCCCTCACCCCTTCCTGGTGACACCACCCCCAGGCTGATTAGGGGGCCTCAAATTTCCACCAGGCAGTGGGGCCCTGGCCTGCCTGGGCCCCAAGGATCTGAAGCATTTTGGGAGTTTGGGCTGGATAGAGCGGGGAGATAGAGCCTGAGGGATCCGTCTGGCCCAGGGCCGAGATGAATTTTGTGCCTCATCAGTTTTAGGAGGTCAATTTCCACTGAGCTGACACTCATGTGACACTGTCCTGCCATCGGATCAGACCCCCATGAGCCCCAGGGACCTCCCTGAAGCTCATGGAGTTGAAGAACAAAACACCTACTATGTTTTGGGACTAAGCACGTAACCAACGTTACTTAACCAACCCGGGCACCAATCTTGTACCTATTTGACAGTGAAGACACTGAGGCTCAGAGAGCAGCTGGCCCTTGTCTAAGGCCACATTGTGTGTCACCAGCACAGGAGGGATGGCAGACACCCTGTCCCCTGGCCCACCCCCTTCCTGCCTATCAGTCTGGTCCCCGCTCTGGGACTCTAGCTGGGCTTGTGGGTTGGGCACAGAGGTACCAACGGCTTCCGGCCTCTTCCCGGGCCTTGGGAGGGGGCTCAGGGGAGGGGTAGGGCTCGCCACAATCCCACAGTGCCTTGCATTTTCCCCTTGAAATCTGAGTTCCCGCAGAGGGCTCTCGGTTTTAGAGGTCGGTTTCACTGGGGCTTTTATGAGGCGTGGGTTTGCTCAGAGTGAGAGGGCCCTGGGGCTCCATCGGGCTCCCTGAACCCCATGAGAGTGTAGCGTCTTGGGACTCTGTGGCCTTTCTGAGGAATGGGCTGGGCTGTATCAGCTCCGTGGGAATAGTCTCTGCGGGTCCATAGTCCTCCCTGGGCAGTTTTCTGAGTCACAAGAAAGCCCCATAGAACCACTTGGGGAAGAGGGCATCTCCTTCAAGCCCCCCCCCCCAATTCTGGCCAGGTAAGGATGGGGAAGTCACAAAGAAAGAGAAGTGGTTTCCAACCCCCTGCTTGCACACCTCCTGTGATGGGCAGCTCATCACCTATTGAGGCAGCTTCTTCTGCGTTAGTGAGCTGGACTTCTTAGAAAATTATTTCAGACACTGGCTCCAGCCTGAACCTCTACCCCCCTCCCTCCCACCCCAATCTGTGGTCTTGGCTCAACCTTCTGAGACCACACAGAGCACACCCTCTTCTCCAAATATTTCACTTCTATATTTGTCAAGTACTTGTGAATATCTGCAGATCGGTGGGGGTGGGGGGGTGGGGACACACCCAGGGTCATCACTGTGGTGGTGGTGGAAATCCACAGGACCCTGGGAGCCCAGAGCGACTCCTGGCCTAGTGGAGAGGGGTCAGTGTTGTGGGCTTGCTGCAGGAGGTAACACGTAAGCTAAGTCCTGAAGGATGAGTCAGATTTGGCTGGGGAAGAGGTGAGAGAAGGTGGAAGATGTTTCGGGCAGAAGGCACAGCGTGCATGAATGAAAGAACAGCTTTCTGGGAAACAAAAGAGGTTCTAAGTGGCTGGAATGGTGTGTTGGAGGAGGGATGTTGGGGCTGCTAAGGCCAGAATAGACAGATGCTTGGAGCAGGGATCCAGGTGGGAGAGAAGTGACATCTTTATCCCTCAAACAGGGTAGGAGTCCAACTCTGCTTCAGATTGTTTAGTTGCCCTGCCAGGAAGCAGCTTATACCTTCTCTTTCTAGGTACACAAGTGCCCATCTCACCACATCCTTGCTAGCATTGGGTTTTATCGTTTTTAAATCTTTGCCCATTTCAGCCAGAAAAAAATGGTATCTCATTGTGTAGATGAAAACGAGTGAGTATTTTTCTTGTTAAGGGAAAGGGATGAACAATTTTTCCAGATGTGAATTGGCCACACAGATGTCACTTCTTGCCTGTGAGTGTTAAGAAGGCTTATACCCACCGGAGAGTTTGTGGTCATTTTTAGTTCCCCCCATAACACGGTGTAAAGGGAAAAATTGTGGGCTGCCATCCGACCATGTAGGTGGGGGATTTGTAAGTCAGCCTACCCTCTCTCCTTTGATTCATCTTTTTTTATCACCTTTTTTTTTGTCCTTTCAATGTTTAAAAAATTTTTTTTTTCAACGTTTATTTATTTTTGGGACAGAGAGAGACAGAGCATGAACGGGGGAGGGGCAGAGAGAGAGGGAGACACAGAATCGGAAACAGGCTCCAGGCTCTGAGCCATCAGCCCAGAGCCCGGCGCGGGGTTTGAACTCACGGACCACGAGATCGTTACCTGGCTAAAGTCGGACGCTTAACCGACTGCGCCACCCAGGCGCCCCTGTCCTTTCAAGGTTTTAAATTTCTCTCCTGTGTTGGTGGCCTGAGTGACTGTAGCTTTGTCCTCATCTGGGGTTTCTTTGGGCTCAAAAAAGAGGGTTGTTGAGCCCCAGAAAGGTGTTCCATGGGAGACCTTGGAACGCCAGATGTCTTGTGCATACAACTTTCTATTCTCAAAACATCAGCATGTGACAGGACCCATCAAAGCCATTTTATAGATGAGGAATCTGAGGCTCAGAGATGTGAAGTCACCAGTCCAGCATCCCATGGCCAGTATTGGAGCTTTACTCTCAGTTTTAGTCAACTCTTTTCTTCACATTCAGATTCTGTTTAATTAAATTCTAATTTTGGAGGAGAAAGCTCGCCATTTCTCCATACCCATGGTCCCACCCAGACCAGTCAGGGGATGGAAACTCTGCTCTTCATTAGGGGGGAGCTGCGGAGTTCAGCTCAGCAGCAGTATTATGATACAGGGGAAAAAAAAAAAAGAAAGTGGGGGAAGGAATCGCAGAACACCCTCAAAAAGAGTTTCCATAAATGGCCCCAGGACTCAGCTCCTGAGTTTGACCTTAGTTCTGATCTTCTAAAATCTGGGTTCTGTGTTCTGGTACCATTTGCCTTTAAAATCCCATGTGACCTTGGTCAGTCCCTTCCCAGTTCTGGGTCTTGTTTTCTCCTTCAATCAGGCAACTCATTTCTGAAGTGTTTTAGCAACTATATTTTTCTTTTTATTTAAAAATTTTTTTCTAAGTTTATTCAGTTTTGAGAGAGAGAGAGAGAGAGAGAGAGAGCAGGGGAGGGGCAGAGAGAGAGGGAGACACAGAATCCGAAGCAGGCTCCAGGCTCTGAGCTGTCAGCACAGAGCCCGACACGGGGCTCAAACTCACGAACCACGAGATCATCACCTGAGCCGAAGTCGGATGCTTAACCGATTGAGCCACCCAGGCGTCCCTAGCAACTATATTTTTCATATCAGAGCTCTCATTGGTTCTTTTAAAAAATCAACCTGTTTTGGGGCGCCTGGGTGGCTCAGTCGGTTGAGCCTCCGACTTCGGCTCAGGTCATGATCTCACGGCTCGTGGGTTCAAGCCCCATGTCGGGCTCTGTGCTGACAGCTCAGAGCCTGGAGCCTGCTTCGGATTCTGTATCCCTCTCTCACTCTGCCCCTATCCCACTCATGCTCTCTCTCTCTCTCTCTCTCTCTCTCTGTCTCTCAAAAATAAATAAAGATAAAAAAAATCAACCTGTTTTTGTTCTATAACCTCCTGTTCTTGTCTAATGGCTATCATTCCATCCTTTGTCTTTCGGAGTTCCTCAATCTATTCATTGCACAACTGCTTTCACATCGCACCAGTAATCTCTATTTCCTCTGATGTAAATTCTTCCAGTGGGAGAGTATGTGAGAACTTCATGAAGTGGTTGTGAATTCATCTCTTCAGGATATTTCTCCTTGCTCAGAGTCTTTTGAGAATGTGCGCTCTTGATCTCCTATCTTAGGCAGCCCTGTACGTACAAGGGTGGGCACACCCTTGTCATAGGGCACTTCTTCTTTGGTCCCTCATTCAAGTTAACATTTTCCTGTCATTTCTAAGTGTTTAGGGGAGGAATGGGAAGGTCTCAATGTGTACTTGGTGCGCCATCTTGAAAGGAAGTCCGATTTTGTCATCTGTAAACCGATACAGGGTGTTGAGTGGTCTCTGAGGGTTCTCAGAGGTATTTTCGACACAAATAATCATGGGAGCAGGGTGGCAGAAACCTAGTGGGAGAGGGTTCTAATACCACCATCAAATAAAAAGTGGCTGCGTGGATTGTTAACTATTATTACGTATCGGCTTTTAACACCAGGATCGCTGGGATTTATTCTTTTAAAAAAAAAGTTTTTTTTTCTTTCAACGTTTTTTAAATTTATTTTGGGGACAGAGAGAGACAGAGCATGAACGGGGGAGGGGCAGAGAGAGAGGGAGACACAGAATCGGAAACAGGCTCCAGGCTCTGAGCCGTCAGCCCGGAGCCTGACGCGGGGCTCGAACCCACGAACCGCGAGATCGTGACCTGGCTGAAGTCGCACGCTTAACCGACTGCGCCACCCAGGCGCCCCGGGGATTTATTCTTTACATGACCAATGAACTAGGTACTGCTATTATCCTCATTTTGTTTTATTTTTTTAAATGTTTTTATTATTTTTGAGAGAGACAGAGCACGAGCAGGGGCAGAGAGAGAGGGAGACACAAAGTCCAAAGCAGGCTCCAGGCTCTGAGCTGTCAGCACGGAGCCCGATGTGGGGCTCGAACCCACAAACTGCGAGATCATGACCTGAGCCGAAGTCGGATGCTTAACCGACTGAGCCCCCCAGGCGCCCCTATTATCCCCATTTTAGTTGAGGCATCGGAAGCTCATAGAGGTGATGTGACTTGCCCAAACATGCTTAGCTAAGAAGGAGGATTTGAACCCAGTTCAAGCGGGTTTAAGGTCTTAGCTCTGTCCGTCCTTTGTATGACCCTGGTGGCTTGTATGCTCATCTAAGTCCCGCCCCGTTGTTAGCTGTGCAGTTTCTGGACCCTTTTTTCCTCTGTGGGTACTGATCTCTACCCGTCAGAGGTGCTGAATGAACTAAAAAATGTGTCCTCAGTGGAAAGAGCGGGAAAGTCCAGGAAGGCTAACCTGCTGTGTTCAGAAGGCGTGGACCCGGAGGCCATTGCCTGCATTCTGGCCGCGCTGACTCAGGCAGGTCATCAATCACCTGACTCCTCAGGGCCTCTTTTCATCCGTCAAGTGAGGGTAATGACCGAACTTTCTTCTTGGAGCTTGGAACGGCAGTAAGTACAAGGCGAGGCGTTCTTTGCGCCTGGCACCTCGTAGGCACTCACCAAACACAACTGCTTTCCGTGGAAAGCAGACCCGAGGAGGGGCTAGGGGGATGTGAACATCGATCTGTCCAATTCTCGGAGAATCTAGGGGCCAAAGGGAGGAGGGGTGTTTCACCAACAGAGAGAATGAATTCTAAGGGAAAAGGTCTAGTAAAGGTGGGTGTTGGTTCTGTTGCAGGGAAACCCGGATGGTGAGAGCTCACCCAGCCCGACAGCAGCTTAAGTTAACAGTGAATGAGCTCCCCGTCACTCCAGAAAACCAAGCCAGACTTTGACGGCCACTGTCAGGGAAGCTGTGCAGGCTGCTGGGGCTGGGGTGGAACTGGCCTGGGCCATCTCTGGGGGAGACCCCTTTCCTGTTTCCTTGCTCGCCGCTGCCTCAGGCTGTTGCGCACGAGTGCCCCTGACTCACTGCCTTCCATTAGTGCTTCCCCGGTGACCACAGGAAGGTTCAGCCCAGCCCTCGCTGCGTCTTCTCTAAATAAATTCAGGCAGCTGAGCTATCTGCTGCCCCATCTCCCTTTGGGTTCCTGTGGAGGTGGGGGTCGGTGGTTAGGGGGAGCTCAGGCCAAGCCACAGGGAGGAGGAGGGACTCAGGAAGGGAGCTGCACAGTGGCACTTGCCCTCTCATACCCCACTGGCTGGCTCTGACTGCCAGCCCACGCTGTCTTCTTTCTTGGGCATCTGCTGGTTTTGACTTTTCCTTGGAGGATCCCCGGTCTTTGTCTGCTTCCTTTCCAGCCTGTCTGGCCCCTGCTCCAGTCATCCCTGGGTTTGCCTGCCCCCCCCCCCTCCCGGTTCCGTCCTCTCTCCCTGAACCGGGATGGTGCCCACGGGCGCTGGCCCCAGGGCCTTGGGATGTGCTCCATGCTGGCGCACATCAACTCCTGGGCTCCTGTGAGTATCCTTGAAGTTGGAATGGTGCTCAGGACCCCCTCTGAGGCCCCCCCACCCCCTGCCCCCGACAGGGCCAGGTCGGTGGCAGCAGGATGCTCTGGCTGGTGGGACAAAGGACCCTGAGCGAGAGCCTGTCTGGGGGCTCACGTTGGTTGGGTCTCAGATGAGCCGTCTGGGCAGTGGAAGGCCCAGGCCCAGCCCTCTGGGGGAGAGAGAGGATTCACTGAGGCTTACTGTACCCCACTCTCAGGGCCCTGCCCCTGGGGTATTTCTCCGTCTGCTTGCTCACTCATACATTTTCAGGTCACTCATTACCTGGTTCAAATACTCACGCATTCACTGGTTCATTCCAAAACCCATTCGTGCAGCGTCTGTGTCCGTTCGCTCCCCGGCCCCAGGGTGGAGAAGGGGGGGGTCCTGAGCTGCACATGAGCACTGTTTTCAGGGATCATTTTGTGTGCTTTCATAAGCACACCCCAGAGGTTTCTAACCTGAGGGTCAGTGGGGTTTTGAAAAAGAGTCCTCTGGGCTGCTGGTGGGTTTGGAGGGACCGGGGTGCAGGCGGGTGTGGACCCAGGGGGGATAGGTGACGCCTGGGCTGCGGCCGGCGCTGCGAGGAGAGCGGAGGGGGTGCGTGCACGTGTGGACAGGGAAGTGGTGGGGGTGGGGTGAGGGGGCAGGGGTGTCAGCAGTGGCTGTGGGGCTGGGGGGGGGGTGGTGGTGGTGGCAGTCACCATGCTGGGAGGAAAGGATGGGAGGGAAAATCAGGCCGACTTGTGAAATTGCCAACACCCCCAGGCCAGCCGCGGGAGCTCCTGAGCCTCGGTTTCCTTCTCTGTAAGCAGGACGATGCACTCCTGCCAGAGCGTGTGCTGGCCTCAGACGGCTGAAAGGGGCCAGGGAACGTGGCCTCCTGGACAAGGATGTGATAGGTGGTCTGACTGCCAGGAGCAGGCGTGAGGACTAGGCAGGTGCAAACCCAGGGCCCCCCACCCGGGTCCTGTGCAGCAGGGTCCACGGTTACAGGCCAGCATGGGCCACCTGCTGCAGCAGGTGGGCCGGTGGCCAGGTGGCCCCAGATGCCCGTTGGGCCTCACAGGGGGTCTTGGGCCTCGGTGCTGGTGTCCCCCTCGTAACCAGTTCTCAGAGGGGGTCCCAGGCAGTGGTACTGGAGTCCCTCTGGTGACTAGGGGTTCTTGCCGACTCAGGTGACTGCAGGGCCCCGCAAAGCCTTTTGTTCGAAGCCCAGCCATGACTGCAGACATAGCAGCCCCTCAGACCCGTAAGCAGAACGGACCCACGCATTAGACAGATGGCATTCAAATCCTCATCCTGCCGCTAACTTACTGTGTGACTTGGGCAGATAGCAGACCCTCTCTGGGCCTGTGTTTTCCATTATATCTCACTTACCTTTACCATGTGACTGGGGGCTTTGTGAAGGCACAGGGCTGTTTGATTTTCCTCTGGTAACCAGCTTAGGACCTGGCTCAGTGCTGTATGAATGAATGAATGAATGAATGAATGAATTTGCATCCCAAGGTGTTTTGTAAAGTAGATATTTTGTGAGTTTGAGAACCTCTAAGTCAAACAAAGTTAAAAAAAATTTTTTTTTTTTTGCAGGACTTCTCAGAGCCTTTAACAATCTTTTAAATGTTTATCTATTTTGGAGAGAAAGAGAGACAGAGTGTGAGCAGGGGAGGGGCAGAGAGAGAGGGAGACACAGAATCTGAAAGAGGCTCCAGGCTCTGAGCTGTCAGCACAGAGCCCAATGTGGGTCTCAAACTCATGAACCACAAGATCATGAGCTGAGCCGAAGTTGGACGCTTAATTGATTGAGCCACCCAGGTGCTCCTGAGAATCATTAAGATTCTCAGGTAGGGTGTAGGATATACAGCATTTCTCAAATGTATTGTATTTTTTTCTCTTTTTTTGGGCAGTGCACCCTCGGCACTGGGGTTCCTGACAGCATACTTTGGGAAACGAGGACGTAGAATCATGGTCAGAGTTTTGAAGAGTGTTGTCTTTTGATCTCAATGATCTTATGCAGCCAAGACACTAAGGCCAAGAGCTGCTAGCACAGAGCAAAAGACTAAATTCAAATAATAACACTGCAGAAGAAAATGGCTTTCCCAATCAAGAAGGCTATTATAGCTTATCTTCAAACTGAATACTGAGTTTCCTGGTGGCCAAAGCAAAAAGGGAAATGTGGTTGGCTTCATGATTTGGGGCTGGCAGTTCAGCAGAAGGGCCAAATATTTTCTGTGAACAAAGTTCTGTTTTGATTCACCTGTTCGTTCATTTGTTCATTCATTCATTCATTCATTCATTCTTTCATTAATGTTTATTTACCACTTACAGTCTACAAGCACAACATTAGGTACCAGGGCTACAATTGTACACAAAAAAAGACACATACCCGCCCTCATGAAGGTTAGTCATGGGTTCTCTGGACAAGGATGCCAGCTCTCAATGCCCACTCTTTCTTGGAGCCTGCTTTGACTTCTCAGGCAGAAACCCCATGTCTTGGGCACACAGATGAATGAATGGATTTGTGGGAGGCTGACTGGTACACGGAGGGATGCTTACTGGATGGTTGAGGGAACGGCCGTGTTGCGGGTGGATGAAGGGGGACCGGTGAATGGATATGTGGATGGCAAGATGGCTGGCGTTCAGTAAAGTTACATTAGTATTATTAAAAAATTTTATTATTAAAACTTAAAAATACACATAAAATAACATTTATTGTTTTAACCATTTAAAAAAAAATTTCAGAGACAGAGAAAGAATCCCAAGCAGGCCCCACACTCAGTGCGGAACCCACAGTGGGGCTCGATCCCACGACCCTGGGATCCTGACCTGAGCCGAAATCAGGAGTCAGACACTCACCTGACTGAGCCGCCCAGGCGCCCCTGTCTTAATCATTTTTAAGTGTATGGTTCAAGAATATTAAACACACTCACACAGTTGTGCTACCTCCCGCACCACTCATCCCCATACTGTTTTCATCTTGTAAAAGAGAAGATAACTCTCTTTTTACATAACATTAAAGCATAACTCCGCATTTTCCTCTCCCCTTGGCCCCCGGCACCCGCCATGCTATTTTCTGTCTTTGAAATTTTGACTATTGTAAGTACCTCTTATGAGGGCATCGTAGACCATTTGTCTTTTTGTGACTGGCTTGTTTCGCTGAGCCTCACACCTTCAAAGCTCATCCGTGTTGCAGCAGGTGTTAGAGTCTCCTCCCTTTTAAGGGCTGAATCATATTCCCTTGTATGGCTGGACCACATTTTGCTCCTCTGTTCATCTGTTCATGGACACTTGGGCTGTTTCCGCTTCTTAGCCACCGTGAATGCTGCTGCTGTGAACATAGGTGTGTGGCTATCTCTTTGAGACCCTGCTTCCAATTTTTCTGGGTGTATGCCCAGAAGTGGAGTTGCTCGATCACAGGGTAGTTCTATGTTTAATTTTTTGGAGGAAACGCCATACTGTTTTCCACAGCGGCTGCACCGTTTTACATTCCTGCCCGCAGTTCGCGAGAGTTGTAATTTCTTTACCTCCCGGTCAACACTTGGCTATTTTCTGTTTTGGTTTGTTTTAATGGTAGCTGTCCGGGTGGATGTGAGGCGATATCTCGCTGTAGTTTTGATTTGAGTTTCCTTTAATGATTAGCGCTGTTGAGCCTCTTTTCACGTGCTTGTGGACCAGCAGCGTATCTTCTTTTGAGAAATGTCTGTTCAAGCCCTGTGACCATTTCTGAATTGGGTTATTTTTATTTTTATCTTGTTGTTGTTGTTGTTGTTGCTAAGTTGTAGGAGTTCTCTGTATGTTCTGGGATATTAATCCCTTATCAGATCTATGATTTGCAAATATTTCCTCCCATTCTGTGAGCTATCTTTTTACTTTGCGGGTGGTATCTTTTGATGCACAAAATGTAAACATTTTTATACAGTCCAATTTTTTTTCTATTGTTACCTGTAGGTACAATATTATAAAAAAATGACTCTATCGGTGAATGAATGGACAGGGAGTGGATGGGTGGGTGTGTGAGTGGCAGATGTGGAGATGATTCTGTAGTCGGATGGGGGATAGATGGAATGTTTGAATGAGCAGAGGGATGGACAAATCAGATGGTGGGTGGGTGCTTGAGGGGATAAATGGATAGATGGTTGAGTAGGTGGGTAGAGGGATGGACAAATGGACAGTTGAGTGAGTGCATAGATGGATCGATCATCTTATGAATGTGTGGGTAGGCGGATGGATGGATGGGCAGATGCGAAATTCTGGCCATGTATCGAGGAGGTCTTGGGACATAACCTAGGCACAATTCAGATGACTACTGGCTTATTTTTTGAACCCAGCTTGACTCAGTTTAACTCCATGGACACACATTCTTTCTTTCCAGGTTCAGCCCTCTTTCATTCTCCCTCTGGGTCTCCAAGGATCTTAACCTGGAGCTCAGACCAGACTGAGCTCTAGGCTTATCAGCTGACTTCTCAGCGGTAAGAACCCCGGGGAAAGAGCCTGCATCCTCTAAGGACACGGTCAGTGCCCCACCGGCTCTCCGTGAAGACTGTGGTCTGCTCCTAAGCTTTTCCCGGCCAAGCGGCCTCTCTGGAAGCCTCCCCCACTCCTCTGCCAGACACCCAATGGTCCCACCAGCTCCTCTCCTCTTCCTCTCCATTACACCCCTCTCTGCCTCCATCCTGGTCACCCCCCACCCTCCCCGCTCCCACTCCACCTGCGCCCTTACCTGTCTGTGATGGTGGGGTCACAGGATAAATTAGAGGGAGGGTCATCCTGGTCAGCCTCCTGCCTCCTGTCCAAGACCCCTCTCTTGTGTTCCAGGTGCCCCAGGCAGCCATGGACGTGGGTCTCTCCAGCCTGCCAGTTGTATCTCAGGGTTGCAGCAAGACCCTGCGGGGAGCACGCGGCAGGGGTCCGGCCATCCGGAGGCAGCGGGAGTTCATGCCGGAAGAGAAGAAGGACACAGTTTACTGGGAGAAGCGGAGGAAGAACAATGAAGCCGCCAAGAGGTCCCGGGAAAAGCGGCGACTCAACGACGCGGCCCTCGAGGGCAGGCTAGCCGTGCTGCTGGAGGAAAACACTCTGCTCAGGGCCGAGCTGTGGACACTGAGGCATCGCTTTGGCCTTCTGCCCTCCGTCGCTGGCTCCCGGGCCCTGCCCCTGCAGGCCATGCTATGGGACGCCCCCTGGCCTGGGGACCCCTGCTCTAGGGCCGAACCCCTCCCCTCCCTCTCTGGCTCCCGTGGCTGCTTTTTGAGGCCATACGCCCTGGACACTGGGGTTCCGGGATGCGGGGGCTGTCTGGTGGCTCACAGGTGGACTGGTCTGGCCACCTCCCCCAGGTGCCCGCAGGACCCTGCGCCCCCTGCCCCCAAGAGAATGGACATGGCCTTGCAGGCTGCCCTCCCAGCTGCCTTATTCAGTTGTCACCTCCTGGATGGGCATGGGGGGACCAGACCGGAGCTCAGGCCCTTCTGGAGGCTGTGGTCACCCATGCCCACTGGTTACCAGGCTTCGGGGCCCTCAGATGTGTTGCTCACACCCTCTGCTGACCCGATGGAGCTGCCTCCCGGGGTGGTCTATCCTGTCCCAGGGAACGACTCTGAGGGTCAGCCCTCCCTGCCCCACAAACTGCGCATCAAGTCCCAAGCCTCGGGCAGAGTGCCTCCAGGGTGGGCGGATGGCCGGGGCCCCCTCTGAGGGCTCCCCGGGGGCAGGGCTGGCCTGCAAGGGGATTTTGGGACTGAGCATGGGTTTGTGCAGGGGAAGATGAGTGGCTTGCCCCTGACTCAGCTCCCAGCACTGGGCGAGGCCACAGAGGGGGTCCACTTCTCAGTGTCCAGGTCTGGAGGAGGGGACAGGGTTTCAACTCGGATCATACGTGGTTCCCATCCTGCCTAAAGTATGTGCTTTGGGTAGTCCCTTTCCCTCCCTCCCTTCCTTCCTCCCTTGCCTTCCCTCCTCCCTCCCTCCTCCCACTCTCCTCCCTCCTTCCTTCCTTTCTTTCTTTCTTCCTTCCTCCCTCCCTCCCTCCCTCCCTCCTTCCTTCCTCCCTCCCTCCTTCCTTCCTTTCTTTCTTTCTTCCTTCCTCCCTCCCTCCCTCCTTCCTTCCTCCCTCCTTCCTTCCTTCCTTCCTCCCTCCTTTCTTTCTTTCTTCCTTTCTTCCTTCCTCCCTCCCTCCTTTCCTCCCTTGCCTTCCTTCCTCCCTCCCTCCTTTCCTCCCTTGCCTTCCTCCCTCCCTCCCTCCCTCCCTCCTTCCTTCCTCCCTCCCTCCTTCCTTCCTTCCTTCCTTCCTTCCTTCTTTCCTTCCTCCCTCCTTCCTTTCTTTCTTCCTTTCTTCCTTCCTCCCTCCCTCCTTTCCTCCCTTGCCTTCCTTCCTCCCTGTCTCCTCCCACTTTCCTCCCTCCTTCCTTTCTTCCTTCCTTCCTCCCTCCTTCCTTCCTTCCTCCTTCCTTCCTTCTTCCTTCCTTCCTTCCTTCCTTCCTTCCTTCCTTCCTTCCCTTACTCCCTCCCCCCTCCCTGACTTCCATCCACCATTCATTCATTCATTCGTTCACTCATTCTCTTACACATTAACTCTCACAATTTCCCCGCCCCCTCACCCGCCCACTCATGATCTTTGAACCCTCCCTCTGTGCTCAGCTTAGTGGCCAGTGTGAGGACACCCTCCCGGCTTTGGGATTCCGATTCCGGAGGTAGTGGTGGGGGTTTGGGGTTGGACATACTGAGGGCCATGCTCAAGAAGGAGGTAATGTCTCAGGATGTCTGAAGCCTTGTGTCTTAGGGGCTTACTTAGCAGCTAGTTTGGGAGCCAGACTTACCCAGTTCAGATGGCTTCCCCTTGTGTCTTGGGTCAGGGTCTTGAAGCATCGGAACACGTCAGCAATATTGGGGGAGGGGTGGGAGTCCATTTCTTCTCTCTCCCTGGCTGCCCATGGCCGCTGAGCACGCACACTCCCAGCTGGACAGGAGAAGGGACCATTCTGCGGGGAAGGTCTCCCAGGGACCCTGGAGCCCCACAGCTCATGAAACCTTCCCGCCTCAGTTTCTCACTCAGTTGGATAAAAAGCCCCCAACTTCGACTGTGGGGAGAACTGGGTGGGGGGGCCCTCCTCCGGGCGGATGTGGTCTCTGAGTCCTGCATGCCCTTGGCCAGCTAGCTCTGGGTCATTGGGCCTCAGGCACCCCACCCCTCTCCCCAGAAGCCTCAGGGGCTGGGCCCTTTTTGGCCACCCTGGGTTTGTCACGGTCACAAATGTGTGCCAGCTGAGAGCACTGCTCCTATACTGGGCAGCGTGGGGGACTCGCCCGTCACTGCCCAGCCCCTCTCTACCTGCTGCCTCCTTGGTTCTGCTTCCAGGCCAGGACTGGGCAGGGTCAGCCCACCCCTGCCCTGTGCTCCGCCTTCCAGTGGGAGCAGAGAACAAGGGCCCGGCGAGCCTCCCATCCTGCTGGGCACAGCTTGGCCAGCACTGCCCCTCCAAGGAATGTGCTGCTGGCTCAGCCACTGCCCTTGGGCACAGACAGGTGGGAGACACCCAACAATGCCTTTGGTCTTGGCTCAGAGACTCACATCTCCCAAGAGTGTCCTGGGGAGGCAGCAAGGAGGGCTGCCTGGAGGAAGCGGCACCAGCCTGTCTCTCCCCAGCCAGTGCCCACAGCTGGGACGGTGGAGCCTGAGCGTGCACAGGAGCCAACGTCCAATGCAAAGGGACCACACAAGCTGTGGCTAATCCTGCACAAAGGCCTTTAGTGAAACTCTGGTCCTGACTGACCAGAGGCATATTTTAAAAAGCTTAAGGGAGAGGGAAGGAGGAATGGGGGTGGCTGTGTGGCACCCCACTGCTGGGAGATGTAGGTGGCTTGGTGCTTCCTCCTGACAGGGCCACCTGGTTGGTGTCTGAGGTATCTGGGACCAGCTCGCCCAGGCCCTATGGACTCAGGGGAGCGGGGGCTGGCCACCCTTGGGTCACTCAGGCCCCCTTTAACCTTCCAGCCCCAGCTGGAAAAGCCCAGAGAAGAATCTTCCTAAAGCAATTCATAGAATTGCCCTATCAGGAGGGACCCCTGGAGTCTCTTGATGGCTGCTCATCCAGTGTCTATTTGAATACCTCCAGGGATGGAGAACTCACTTCCTCTAAAGCTCATCCCTACTTCTCTAGAGTCAAAACCTGCTTCTTGCACACCTTCGACCTCTGACCTTGCTCTTACCCCTGGGGGAGCTGCTTGGAAGCCCCTCCTGCCCTCCTGCTTCCCTCCCTCAGCTTGGAGGTAGCTGGCGCGGTAGAAGATAGCTTGAGAAGATTACATCTCACTTACCGTGTGCCTAGCACTTTATAGGCAGAACGTGTTCAACAAATGTTAACTCCCCTCCCTTCCTTTCTTTTTTAGAAAGCTCTCATGTTCCCAGCCCCAGAGTAGTGCTTTCCTCAGGGAAAATGTCCTCTTGGCCTTTAAAATTCCTTCCCTTTGTCCTGGTCTGCCCCTCCCTCCCCCGCCTTTTTTTTTTTTTTTTTTTTTTTGGCCCATGCTATTTATATATGATGAGTCTTGGAACTGACTATGAATCATTTCTTCATCAAATACATATTTTTTTCCAAGAAATATATTTTTGAGCTCCCACTATGTGTCCAGTAGGAACCGGAGGAGAGAAACGGTGCTCCAGACTGAAGAGTTTGCCAGGGGAACCTTGCACAAACATCTAGAACATTCACCCGAGTCATGTCGATCACGCTCCTGTGCTGGGCTCTGGGACCACAGGTGTGGCCTCTGCCCTCTGCGAGCCGATGGGCAGCTGGCAGACTTCCGTGGGGCTCCAGGGAGCTGCGGCTACAAGAACTTTAGTGCCACCTCCCCCCTGGGGTCTCCATGGGCCCCTCGGGTTATGTCTGTCATGCTCAAGGGTAACTTGGGGGCCAAAGTTTAGGGCACTGTACCACTGTATGTTGTGTTTCCTCTTCTGCCCATCCTTGGAGGCTAGTGAGATCTACGAATGCTTGAGATTCCCTTCCTGCTTCAGGTATGTCTGACCTACGGCGAGTGTGTGCAATATCCACGGAATGAGTTTCTGCCCGCTCGGTTGGTGATTCCCGGGGGCGGGGGGTGGGGTGGGGAGGGAAGAGATAAAAGGAGTTGAAGATGCTGATGAGGCCATGTTTCTCTATCTTGTCTATTAAGGATTCACAGACACATCCTGGCTGAACTCTGTGTTGCCTGGATCCTGGACACTCAAATCGTGGTCCAGGGACCAGCAGCCCAGCATCACCTGGGAGCCCTCTGGAAATGCAGACTCTCAGGCACCTCCCAGAACTGCCGAATCAGAACCTGCATTTTCATGAGATTCCCCAGGAGACTCACGCACACATGAGAGTTTGAGAAACACTGGTTCAGAGCAGAGGTTGGCAGATTTTCTTTACGGGACTGGAGAGTAAATGCTTTTGGCTTTGTGAATCAACAGCCACTGCACTGCTGTGTCTACTGTGCTCTTTGTAGCGGGAAAGCCACAGACAATGTGTAGATGAGTGGGTGTAGCTGTGTTCTAATAAAACTTTATTTCCCCAAACAGATGTGGTCAGATCTGGCCTGTTGGCTGTACTTTGCTGATGGCGTATCCCTAGGAGTAGAACCTAGGATCTTAGGGATGCTTGTCGTCAACCTTGATATTGCCAAACTGTTCTGCAGAGTGGCATTGCCCATTTGCAATCCCTTGCATGTAAATGAGCTTTGTTTTCTGCCAACGCTTGGTTTTTGATGGGCTGTTTGATTTTTGCCTATGGTGGGGGGGGGGACGTAAAATGGTTTAACCTGTGTTCCTCTGTTAAACATCTTTGCCAAAATTGGTTGGCCTCTTGGATTTCCTCTTCCATGAATTGCCTGTTCTGTCGGGATAGTTACCTTTTTCTTGTTGATTTCTCAGAGCTCTTTATATATTCCAGATATATTTCTGTTGTCACATATGAACATCACAGAATTTTCATCTGGCTTGCCTTTTCATCTTATTCCTGGTGTGTTTTATTTCAGCAAAAGTTGGAAAATGGGATGTAGGCAAATTTATCCATCTTTTTTTCTGGTTTGTACATTTTTGTCTTGCTTATGGATCCTTTCATGTCTCAAGGTCATAGAGGTAGTCTCTTAAGTGTTCCTGTAAATGTTTCCAAGTTTTACATTTCACATGCATTTAGCCCAGCCTCTTTCTGTCTCTCTCATTCTGTTGCATGAAGTGCCATTATTCAAACTTCCTTGATCAGAAGAATCACCTAGAGGTGCTCGTTTAGGTTATAGACCTCTTGAATCAGACTTTCCAGGAGGCAGGCTTTGGGATCTGTACTTTTTACTAGCATTGAGGTGATTCTTCTAATAGGGAAATGATGCTGCAGTGGTGAGCCAATGGGTTTGGGAGCTGGGCAGTACCCCATCCTGGCTGGGTGGTCTCGTACATAGCAGGGGGCCTCCCTTGCTTACCAGTAAACAGGGATTCCAAAGGCTTCTTGTGAAATTAAGTGAGAGGCAGTCCGTATATGGCTTGGCACAGGGCTTTCCCCTGGGAACTGGATTGTTTATCCCCATGGAGACTCTAACTAATCCTATTTCTGGTTTTGTTTTGGTCACCAGGGGCTTCGGGGCTAAGCTTATGGCTCAACCAGAACAACCATTCATTCATTCATTCATTCATCTGAAAGATTAGTTTACTCACGTAGCAAATATTTATTGATCATCTACCGTGTTCAAGGTGCGGGAAAGAGCAGTAAACAGAATAGATGTGGTTTCTGCCTCCGTGGTGCTGGCGGCCTAGTTGGGGAGACAAATAAACAAGAAAAGTAGGATCCATGCTGGTAAGTGTCATGGAGAAAAAAGAGGCAGGATGGGGGAGCTTGGGAGGGGTGGCAGGTGGATGTGTTAGTTGAAACAGGGAGGTGGGGGTCCCTTTTCTCGCTGAGAAGGTGATATTTGAGCAGAGGCTTGATGGACCCGTGTATGTATTGGAGGAAGATCACTGCCCAGGCAAGAGAGAGCGGTCCATGATAAGGCCCTGGGGCAGGGCTGTGCCTTGTGAGAGACAGGGAGGAGGCCCGTGGGGGTGAGGCAAGAGTGAGCGAGGGGGAGAGAGGGAGGAGGTGAGGACAGGGAGGTGATGGGGAAGGTCATGCAGAAACTGTGGGTCGTGGCTTTTTCTGTAAGTGAGATGGGGGTGCCGGGGAGTTTCTGAGTGTTTCTGCTGTAACTGTCCCTCCTCCTCTCACCCCTTCATCCTGTGGTGTGTGAAGCTGAGTGAAAATAAATAAACCCACCACATCGGTGCAGGGGAACTGGCTCAGTGTTTGAGAAAGGGGGTGACTGACCACATTGTCAGTGTGGCTCATCTCCCCACAGGCAGTCACGTGCCGCCTCCCCTCGGAACCAAGGTGTCCCTTCCATCCCTGTTTCTGAGTCTTTCTGAGATCTGAGGGGTGGGCAGGAGGGCTCTCCATGGGTGTGTGTGGGGGGGGGGGTTCATGCCGCCTTCCACTAAAAACCACTTGAGACAAACATGTGGGGACGGGCTGTCAGGCGTATATGGGGGTCACCGGAAAGCCCAAGGTCCGCTGAGGTGGGGGAGGTCAGCGAGGAGGGGACCAGGGAC
Source organism: Acinonyx jubatus (assembly GCF_027475565.1). NCBI lineage: Eukaryota > Metazoa > Chordata > Mammalia > Carnivora > Felidae > Acinonyx > Acinonyx jubatus. The sequence goes on from NC_069383.1 coordinate 160,358,082, forward strand.
AGCTGAGGTTGAGAGAGGTGCTCAGGTGAACCAGCAGAGCTGGGAATCATCTGGAGATAGGTGGCTCTGGCTGGCGACAGTGGGGAGGACGGCCCTGCAAGGCCAGGAGGTGTGAAGGAGGCAGAGGCTTACACCTGCCCCATAATGACCATGATCCCAGGGGTCTGTCACCCAGGACAAATGGGCTTGTTTTCTGGCCGCCTGGCTTGAGCCAATGCCTTGAATTTTGTCTCACTTGCTCTCTGCGAAAGACTTCATTATTATCCTCATTGACAGATGGGGAGACCGAGGCTTAGAGAGGTATGTGTCTTGCCTCGTGTCCTGCCCCGCCTCACTGTGCCCGCATCACGGCCAGCTTTCTCTCCCAAGATCTCTGCCTCAGATCTTGGTATTTGCTCTTCCCTCTGCTGCAATGCTTTTCCCCGCATTGAGTAAGCGCGACTCTCTTTTTCCTTCTTCAGGTCTTGGCTCACACGCTACCGTCCCAGCAAAGGCTTTCCCTGAACACCCACTCTAACACACCTCTGATGATTCGCACTGACCCCTACACATAGTAGGTGCTCAATGCATATTTGCTGAGTGAGCAAACCTAGCGGAAAGGAACAGTTGATTCTCCCGGGGACAGCTTGGACTGCCGTGAAATCCTGTGTCACCAGGTGTGATGGTCTGTCCCTGCCCGGAGGACACAGGCACGGCCTCTCTGTCGTGTTCAGTGCCGTGCCCTTGGTGTTTGGGATGGTTTGTGGGGCCCGTCACACAGTAGGTGGATGATAAGTACTCTCCAATTGAATTGAGGCTTGACAAGGAAGCAGGACAATGTTACCTGGGCGGTTCGTCCATTCATTCATTCACTCACTCATTCATTCATTTATTCGTTCATTCGTTCGCAACTTTCCAGAGAGCATGAAGCGAATCCCTCCCTACCTGTTGGCCCCTGCCCTTTCAGGAAGGAGCTGGACAGACTCTGGGTGAACGGGTAGACGGACAGGTTATGTCAGATGCTGCTGAGGGCTGTGAGCTGACGAGGACGTGGGGGCAGTCAGGGATCGGGGGGCAGTGGTGGTGGTCGGGGAAGCTCCCCTCGGAGGACCTCTGGACTGAGTCCCGGCAAACATGCGTGAAAGGAAAAACATGGGGCCCCCAACGGCCACGTGTTGTGTGATCCCCTTTATAGGAAATTTCCAGAATACGCAAATCCGTAGAGACAGTTGGTGGCTGAGGGGGCTGGGAGTGGGGAGTTGGAAGGGGCTGTGTACGTTTCCTCTGGGATGGCGTTTCCTCTGGGGAGGATGACAGTGTTAGGTGACTGCCCAGCCCTCTAAAGGTGCCGGACGCTGCTGAATTGTTGGCCGTAGAATGGTGAACTTTTTAAAGATAATTTTTTTAAGATTTTGCTTTTCTTAAGTATTCCCTACACCCGACGCGGGGCTCGAGCTTACAGCCCCGAGATCAAGAGTTGCACGCGGCTCTGATGGAGCCGGCCAGGCGCCCCTAAAATGGTGAATTTTATGTTGTGAGAATATCACCTCAACTTAAAGCAATGCCAGTGACCTGCCATGCCCAAGGACAGAGGACACACGGGCCTCTGGGAAGCGGGAAGGAGAGAGAGACCAGGGACCTGTGCAGCAGGTATAGGGGGTGCAGGAGGAGATGCCCCCGACAGACCCCCGATGGACCCCAGCCTGGACACACGGCCCTAAGGGGGTGGGGGAGGCTATCCCGCCCCCTGGCTTTGTGGGGTGCCTGGGTGGCCGGGCGACATGCCTGGGCCTGCCCGGGTGGGGGTCACACACATGCATGTGCACACTCACGCAGCCTAGCCTGAGTGTGCACGCGTGTGTCACGAGCCATGCATGGACACGTGTCACACTGAGTGTAGCATGTGCATGCACACTTGTGCCAAAGCCCGGCTGTGCAGGGGTCTCCCCATATGCGGCCCCCACCCCCTGCCAGGGATTGGGGTGGGCTGAAGGCTCAAAGATGTGGGAGGATGAAGGGGAGCGGGGGCCCCCACCCCTAAGGCCACAGGTGTGGGCCCCCCATCGCCCACTCTCTCCCCGTTGCTACGGGCCCTGGGGGCTCCCCCAGCCTCCCCTCCCCTCCTTCTACTGTAAATTCTGAGAAATCCTGTCCGTGGTTTGGCCTTGCCCCTCCCCCTCCCTCTATCAGGGCTCTCCTGGCCACTGTCTTCCTGTCTTGGGGCCTGGGTGGGGGCTGTGAAGGGGTCAAAGGCTAGGAACTGCCCCCCCACCCCCCACCCCAGCCTGGGTGCCCAGACCCAGGGCTCTCCACTGCTTCTGAGGCCTCACGTCACCTCTCTGGGCCTCAGTTTCCCCTTCTGTGGACCAGAGATAAGCATTTCGTGCCTCAGAGGGAGGAGTGAAGGAGGTAATAGGGAGGGCCTGACACAGTCTAGCTGCTATTATTATGTACTTCCGGCCTCTGACTTTCCCTGCTCAGCCTCCACACCTTTGTCCCCTCTGTTCCCCAACCCAGAGTGCCCTCACTCCTGTCCCCCCATTCAAGCCCAGGTGTCATTCAAATCCCAGTTCTTCCGGGAACAGAGAGAGCAGTGGCACCAGTGGGGGCTGGGAGGCAGGGAACCTGGGTCTGAATCCTGGCTCTGCCACGGACATGCCGGCCGGCCTCTGAAGGGTTGCCATGTGGCCTGCTGCCTCAGTTTCCCCAGTCTGATGCTTTGTGGTTCTAAGCCTCCCTGATAAACGACCTTCTGGAACCCTCCACCCCCAGCTTACTCTACTTCTCCAGATGCTGGGCCGCCTTCCTTGGCTGTTCCAGCCACAAACTGCGATGCTCTTAGAATTTATGGTGCAGGAGGTTCTGGGACCTCCAGAGAGCTGCCTCTAACTCATGCTGTGCCCACTCGTCTCCTAAAACACAGCTTGAATCTGCCTACTTCCCAACTCGGCCACCAGCTTGCATCGCCCCAGAGTTTTCTTGAATCCAGTTGGTTGCCCTGATGTATCCTGTGCCTGCTCTCAGTCCTTCCATGGCTCCCTATTGCTCCTAGAAAAAAAAAATCCAAAGCCTTCCCCACAGCCATGAGTGAAACACGAATCTGGATTTGGTCAGGAGAGCTTTTATTCAAAAGGACAAAGGAGAGAAAGGGAGTGAGCACTCTGACCACGAGGTCTGCAAGCCTCTCAAGAGTTAGGCACAAAGTGGTTTTCTTTTATAGAGAGGACTGAATAAACACAGCAAGAGCCAGGTGTGGGGAGGTGGGATGTCCCCCTGGGGCTGGCCTGTTCTCTGGAGGGGGGCTGTCTGTTGGCTCAGGTGAAGGGCATCTAAGTTCAGGGCCCCTCGGGAAGGCGAGGAGCTTAACCAAAGTTTGGTTAAGAAGCATTGTGCTCCAGGGACGCCTGGTGGCTCGGTCGGTTGTCTGACTCTTAGTGTCGGCTCAGGTTGTGATCTCGGAGTCGTGGGATTGAGCCCCACGTCGGGCTCTGCGCTGAGTGGTGCCTGCTTGGGATTCTCTCTCTCCCTCTCTCTCTGCCCCCTCACCCACCATGCTCCCTCTCTGTCTCAAAATAGATAAACAAACTTAAACACACACACAAGGGTTGTGTTCTGATGGATCAGTTGGGACAAGCAGTTCGGCGGCCCGCTTTTGAGGCAAAGTAGGAATTTGGATGGTCTGCATCTAGCCTTGTCCTAGATGAACAAGGAAATCTGCATTGGGATTCTCCAGAGAGGCAGAATGATAGGGTGCCATAGGGTGATGTGTGTATGTATCTGTCTGTGATTCTATCATTCTATCTATTTGTCCATATATCTCTCCATGTATCTATAATCTATACAGTATCTATATGGTACATATATCTATATATCTACACAGATATAGTTAGATCTATAGATATTTATAGCTATCTCTATATATTATATGTCTATAATGTCTGTGTGTTAAATATTAGATATTTATAAATCCCTATCTCTATATCTATTTATCTATATGCCAGGCCACAGATATCTATCTAGATAGACAGATCTATAGCCAGATAAACATCTATACCTATATCAATCTATCTAGAGGTATACCTATAGCTTGGCATATATCTTTATTATAAGGAATTGGCTCATGGGATTATGAGGACTGTCAAGCTGTAAGATCTGTGGGGTGAGTCAGCAGGCTCGAGACCCAGAAAGAGCTGATGTCTCAGTTCAAGTCCAGAGGGGGTGCGGGGAAAGCCAGTGAGTCAGTCTGAGGGTTATCAAGAAGGTAGAATTCTCTCTTATTCTGAGGAGGGTCGATTTTTTGGTTGAGGCCCTCAACTGATTGGATGAGGCCCACCCATGTTCGGGAGGGCAATCTGCTTTACTTAGTCTGCTGATTTAAATGATGATCTCATCCCCAAACACCCTCACCCTCGCAGATACACCTGGAATAATGTTTGACCAAATATCCAGTCAAGGTGACACATAAAACTAACCATCACAGGGGTCTGCCGGGAGTCTAAGTTAAGTCATATGGGAGGCTGTTCCTTGTACTAAGCAGTTTCCCAGAACACAAAGGGTGGGGGATTCCCTAACCTTCACTGTTTTCTAAGATCGCAAAGCTCGGGTAAAGTTCAATATTGTCATAGCCTGTAAGGCCGTCACCACCTGTCCTGTCCCCTCCCTGCTCTCACCTCCTCCTCTCTCTCCCTTACTGCCTCTGCCGTGTTTCTCAAACACTACAGGCTGGTTCTGCCTCCAGGCCCTTAGCCTGTGGTTCCTTCTGCCTAGAATGCCCTTCCCTCATCTCCTCAGGTCCTCTGTGACCACCAGGCACATCGCCCTGTTGCATTTTCTCTAGGGCATTTTTTCACGATCTGAAATTCTTATTTCTTTTTGCATTTATTGTCTTTCTTCTACTGGGCAGAAAGTTCTGAAATCACCAATAGGCAAGTGTTGGTTGAGAACCTATTACATTCCGGTTCCGGCTCCTTCTTGGAAGTCATCACGGATTGGGTCACACATGCAGACAGAATGTACAATCCTGATGTGAGGTTGGACTGAGGCCTGGGGCTGGTGGGCCTGACCCACCTGGGTGGTCATTCAGGGCTTCCCAGAGGTGAGATCTGAAGTGGGGATAGGCATCAACTATGGAAAGAGGAGGAAAGAAAGTGTTCTGGGCGGTGGGGAGAGCTTGTGCAAAGGTCCTGAGGTGGGCGGGAAAGTGCTAAGGCATGCAGGAATAGAATATGTCGGGGAGGGCAATGAGGAGCTTGTGAGGGGTAAGCAGGGCTTTGGTCCGGCTGTCAGTGGGATGCTGAGAAAATCCTTTAGCCCCAGGGCTATGGGGAACCAACAAAGGGTATTGAGTAGGGGGGTAGCCTGGTTAGATTTGCTTCGTGCAGAAGAAATTTCCTGAGGTTTGAGGTAGGGGGAAGGCTGGAAGGGGAAGGTGGGGATACTGGGAGCCCGTGGGAAGAAGAGGGTGGCAACCTGGCCTATGTAGCAGGCATGGGCTGGAGAGAAGGGGGTGCAGAGCAAGGCCCAGGAGGTAAGATGAGCCCCCTGTGGGGTAGCTGCCAACCAGCTGGGCCAGCTCCACTTTTCCCACGCACTGCCCAGGGGCTTGGTTAGCCAGGCATCAGCTGGGCTTGGGGGAAATCAGTCAGCTCCTTATCTCGAGCCCCGTCAATCAGCCCAGCCCTCCTTCCCTACTCTTCTCCACATCTGGCGGCCCCCTCTGTCCATGCAGTTTCAGGAGGCCCAGGTGAGGCTGAAGGTAAGGGTGTGTGTGTGTGTGTGTGTGTGTGTGTGTGTGTGTTTGAAAGGCTCTGCTAAAGCCAGGATTCCCTGCCTCTCGGGGATTATGCTTTTCCTCCCCCTGTGCTGGGGTGAGTGTGGGCCTAGCTGCAGGTGCCCCACCGTGGGTGGGGGCAGCGGTGTGGGTGATTTCCTGGTTTCCGTGGGAAGCAGGCCCTGCGGCCACCAGTGGTCTCGAGGAGCTTGATCTTCCGGTCTCTCCTTCCTGGGCCAGCCTCACGCAAACAGGCAGTCTCAGCCCCCGCCCCGACACATCCCTAGTGTCTCTGTTCGGAGGCTGGGATGGGGGCAAGGTAGGTGAGGCTCTCCTCTGAGCAAAATTCAAGGGGTACCCCAAATCTCAGTAATAAAAATAAATAATGTTTCCTTTTTACATTGACATACGTTTGGGGGCACCTGGGTGGCTCAGCAGCTGGTCAAGCGTTGGACTCTTGATTTCAGCTCAGGTCATGATCCCACGAGATTCCTGAGTTCAAGACCCGCGTTGGACTCTGTGCTGATACCACAGATCCTGCTTGGGATTCTCTCTCTCTCTCTCTCTCTCTGTCCTTCCCTCGCTCATGCTTGTGTGCTTTCTCTCCAAATAAATGAATAAGTAAGTAAAGAAAATAAATGGGCATATGCCTGATAGATAGCATTGTGTGAATTTAAGGTGCCACATGTTCATTTCAATTAGGTTCACATAATTGTCATTTCTTCTTGGTGGTTGGAGTAATTAAGCTCTAGTCTCTTAGCAAGTTTGCTGCTTATAATACACTATTGCTGTCCGTTCGCGATGCTGCGCGTTAGATCCTGAAGGCTCATAAGGCAAATCATACTTCAGTGCAGTGTTTGACATCGAGATCGCCTCCCAAACCGTAAAATTCGCCCTTAGTCCATTCCCAGGGCTGTGCAACCATCACCACCATCTAGTTCCAGAACATTGCTATCACCCCAAAAGAAAACGTACCCCCGAGTCACTCCCCAGCCCCTGGCATCCGTGCAGTATTTAAAAAAAAAAAATCAAAATGAATGCAAAAATGAACAAAGCTGTCACATTTTATTTTTATTTATTTATTTAAACTTTGAGAAAATGTTTTATGTATTTTTTGAGAGAGCACAAGCAGGGGAGGGGTAGGGAGAGAGGGAGACAGAGGATCCAAAGCGGGATCTGTGCTGATAGCAGTGAGCCCGATGTGGAGCTCAAACTCATGAACCGTGAGATCAGGACTTGAGCCGAAGTCGTACGCTCAACCGACTGAGCCACCCAGGTGTCCCTAAGCTGTCACATTTTAAAACACAGACGAGCATTGATGCTGCCCTTTGTCCCTGTGTCCCTCGCCTGCCTCACCCTAATCCTACCCAGTCTGTGCTTTGCCTGGTGGGATGATCCCACCTCCTCCAAATACATCCACCTCTGGGCCCCCCAAAGAACAGAAGGTCTGGACCTGGGTTGAGACCCTGGCAGTGACTTGGGGGATCCTCTTTGTTCAAGCCCTTGAAGGACAGTCTCCAGGCCTTTGGCGGCCAGTTGACTGGCTGGCCGGAGGGCTTGGGGTCTATTTTGGGCACACTGTAGCTGAAACAGCAGCCCCATCACTATTTGGCCCCAACTGTGTACCGAGCATGTTAAGTTCTTATGCATTTCTAGAGATGGTTTTAAGAAATTATTTTTATGGAGGCATTTGCATTGTAGAACATTCCAATACATTAATACCCAGAGTAAGTGTGAAAGCCCACCTCCACCCCACCCCCCGCAGCCCCAAAGACAACGGCAGCTTCTGATGTGTCCTTCCACACCTCCCAGAGCACCTGTGTTGTGCTCAATCCTTATAAAGCTCCCTGCTGAAGTGAGCACTGATATCACCCTCATTCTACAGGTGCATTGAGTGAGGCTCAGAGAGGTCAGGTCACTTGTCCAAAGTCATAGAGCATGTGAGGAGGTGTGACTTGAATTCAGGCCTGTCCGACTCCAAAGCCAGCAAAGGAGAGGGAAAAGCCCTTCCACAGGAGGATTCCTCTAAGCTCCGCTGAAATCCTGGTTCACTCATTCAGTCATTCAACAAACACCTTCTGGACTCGATTGAGCGCTGGGTGTGTGACACACGAAGGGTCCTGTTGGATGATGACACCATTAACGAAGCATCAAACAAGTCAGATGATCACCGCTGGAGCAAGAGGACAGAAAATGGATCTGCCCGGGTGGATGCCACAGGAACGTAAAGGAAACATCCATGTTAAAAAAAAAAAAAAAAAAGCATAATCTCATGATTCAAAATTTGCTTCAAACGGGCAGGCAGTGAGAAATCCCCTTCTCATCTTGCTGCCCAGGTTACCCTCCAAGAGCATCATCCCTCAATGGAGGTGATATTGCCCCCAAGGGCGTAAAAATTAGTTCTGGAGGGGGGTGGGGAAAATGTATTTTCATGTATAAAGCACAGATACACATAGAAATATAAACAGATACACAGTCGATCTGCACTGTTAAACTTTCATGGGGGACGATTAGGAAAAAAATGTCTAATAATGGCTGTGACTTTGGATGGGATTTTGGGAAACTCTTTTCTAGAACAGCCAAAACAGCTCCTTGTGAAATCTTCCAGAGACGTGCTGTGTATTTTCTTTTATTAAAAAAAATTTTTTTAATGTTTATTTATTATTGAGAGACAAAGAGAGAGACAGAGCATGAGCAGGGGAGGGGCAGAGAGAGAGGGAGACACAGAATCCGAAGCAGGCTCCAGGCTCCGAGCCGTCAGCACAGAGCCCGACGCGGGGCTCGAACTCACGGACCGCGAGATCGTGACCTGAGCTGAAGTCGGATGCCCAACCGACTGAGCCACCCAGGCACCCCCATTCTGTGTATTTTCAAGCAAAACTCATTTATTCCTGGTTTTTTTTTTTTCCATAAACGCTAACATAGCCTTTTGGGCTTTCTTTTTCTTTTTCCTTTTTTTTTTTCACTCAAAATATATCTTGGCGATAAACTCATGTCAGTGAATGCAGCTGGCTGGGGTTCCCTTTGTACAGTCGTGAAGTGTTTCTCTATGTTCGAGGGCAATCGCATTAACCTCTTCTTCTGGAGGTCCCACAACATCAGAAGCACAAAATGTTTCCAATGTTCTGCTGCTACAAAGCCCTGCAGGGTACGCGGATAACTGCACTCACGTCATTTTGCACATGAGCGATTGTATCTGAAGGAGAAATTCCTGGACGTGCCGTAGCTTGGCCACAGGTGTGTGCATGTGTCATTTAGGTAGTGATGATGACTTGTCCCACTAGGGGTGGTACCAGCGTCCTTCCTCATCACCAAGGTAAGAGAATGCCAGTTTCCTCACAGCCTCGCCAATGTGGAGTGTTATCGAGCCTTTTGATCTCTGCCAATCTGATGGGCTAAAAATGGTATCACGGTATAGCGTTCATGTTCATTTCCCTTATGAGACTAGCGTCTTCTCCTGGGTGAGAGAACTGTCTCTCTCTGTGAGCTCAAGTTTCACAGCCTTTGCTAACTTTTCCATGCACTGTTGTAGGGTTTTTTTTTCTTGATTCTTTCCAAGAGCTCTTTACATATTACAGACATTTTCCCTTTGTGTTATGAGTTGTCATTTTCTCCACTCATCGTTTGAAAATTATTTATTATCGGGGCACCTGGGTGGCTCAGTCGACTGAGCGTCCAACTCTTGATGTCAGCTCAGGTCCTTGATCCCAGGGTTGTGAGTTCAAGCCCTGCATTGGGCTCCATGCTGGATGTGAAGGCTACTTAAAAATAAAAAATAAAACACACAAACAAATAAAATAAAACTATTATTTAATTTGTTTTTTAAAATGTTGTCATTTGTCTTGATTTTGTTCAGGGTGAGTTTTACTTTGCAGATTTTTTTTTTGTGATGTTTACGTAAAGTCAACTGCTTTAGTCATTCCTTTTATGGCATCTGAGCTTTGTTATCATACTTTGAGAAGGTGGGAGGTGGAGGGAGCATTCTCAGTGCAAAAGCCCTGAGATAGGAAGGGGGCTTGGCATGTGTCTTAGTCAGGGTTCTCCAGACAAGGTGAACCAAGACGATGCACGTGTAGCGAAAGACAGATGTATTTTAAGGAACTGGTCACGTGATTGTGGAGGTCGACCCAAAATCTGTAGAGTAGGCTGGGAGGCTGGAGACCCAGGAAGAGCTGCAGTTTGAATCCGAAGGTAGTCGTCTGGCAAAATTCCTTCTTTCTTGGGGGGAGGGTTAGTTTTTGTTCTCTGAAGGCCTTCAACTGATTAGACGAGGCCCACCCACCACCCCACGAGGGGGTAACCTGTGTTACTCAAAGTCTGTGATTTCAGTGTGAATCTCACCTAAAAAATACCTTCACGGCAACGTCTAGAATGGTGTGTGATCAAGGCGTTTGGTCCAATATCGGCACCACAGCCTAGTGAACGTGACACACAAAATCGACCACTGCTTGTCAAGTCGGCACACATCTCCGTAAGCCCTACTTTTGCAGTACACGATACAGAGTCCCTGCTCCTTGTTCTGATCTCCCAGGACCTAGGACGGGAATGCACACAGCCTGTGAGGAGGCTCAGGCTCTGCATGGGTGTGGGGGGGGGGGGCAGGTGGCAGGCGGAGTGCAGAGGTTTACCCACAACTCCTGGGAGGAGGTGAATTTCCTAACAGTAGACTTGAGGTGCTCCCTACACGTGGGGGTGTGCCAAGGTGGGGGCACATGTTAGGAGAGCTGTAGAGAAAATTCCTGCATCAGGGGAGGTTTGGAGTTGGGGAGACCTCAGTCTGGTCTAAATGAGAGTTGACTTAGCAGCCCAGGGGTGGTGGGGGTTTCTGCTTCTCCTCACTTCCTGTAGCATCGGGACCCAGCCTGTGCCACATCCCTTGTGTGTGTGTGTGTGTGTGTGTGACTGGCAGTGCTCTGACATCGCTGTCGGGGTGGGTCTCACTTGAGGTCTGGGAGGACCAGTTTGCTGCAGTCTGTGTGGCTCTCAAAGTGATGCTTGTTCGCAGTGCCTTGAGCTTGGAGGTGGTGCCCCCTTGAGGGAAGAATGGGAAGTTTCGCCTCAGGACCCTGCAACCCCCTGGCCTGCGCGTTCTGCAGATTGAGGCCGCCCGCCTGGTGACGCGGTGAGACAAGGGGGTCCAACTCTGAAGGTGATCTGGAGATCCTGGCCTGACTGGGGGACTGTCCCCGCAGCTAAGGACCACCTACTGGCCAGGAATGGGACCGGAGCCCCTGCCTAGTCCCCAAGACAGTGGGACCGGGCCGGTGGGGATAACCAGGGCCCTCAATCACCCCCATTGTCTGATGGCAGATGTGGAGGTGGGGATGGGGTGATGGTCTCAGTGCTCCATAAATAAATGAGGTTCCACTCGTGAAAATTCCTGCATAGGAACAGTGCTGGCAGGTGAGTCAGATTGAGGAAGGAGGAAACAAGTGAGGGAGGAAGAGAGAGAAAGAGAGAGGAAAGAGAAGGAGGGAGAAGGAGAGGGAGAGAGAGATATCTAAGTGAGCAAATAAAAACCAAAAATAGCCCCAGGGAGACAGAGACAGAGAGGCTCAGTAGATACTGGCTAATTGGATGGATGAATCAATGTCTCCTTGGAAGAGGACCCATCGTGGACACAGACAAGCTCTGATAGCTTGTACTTATTTTGTTGATCAAGTTGGGAGGACGCACCCAGGCTGCAGGCTGGGGTTCCTGAGGTTTAGGCTGTGCTGGATGGTGTGAAGGCAGAGGGTCTTGCCTCCAGCAGGGACTCAGCGTGGCCAAGGATGAGGTTGGAGGGAGGAGAGGGGACCCAGGATGGCTTCTGGGGAGAATGCCCAGCCTCTGTGGAGGGACAGCTCAGGACATTTGGCCCCTGGGGACCTGTGTATGGGGCAGGAGGGAGCCAGTGTCCAGGTGGAGCCCAGGTGGGCTGGGCAGCCCTCGGGAATATCGCTGGTTGTTGGGTGTCTCAACTAATGGGGTGGGGCGTAGAGGGGGGCTGGATGTAGGGGGTGGGGTTCTAGGGAGTCTGAAATCCTGGGGTAGAATGTCCTAGGGGTTCATCATGGGGTGACCCTAGGAGAGTGTCTTTGGGGAGAAAGTCAGGGGGCTCAGAACACAGGGGAGGGCCTAGGGCATCAGTGAGGGTGATCATGGGATGGTCCTGGGGACTGGAACCTTCCTGAGAAGATGTGAAGGGCTGAGGAGTGGGGTCAGGGGGTGCGCCGTAAGGCAGGCCTTGTGGGAGTATTTCTGGGGGAGACACAGAGCTGAGAGCAGTGGGGCTATCTGGGGGGGGGTCTGGGGGTTCAGAACATAGTGTTCTTTGGGGGGCACAGGTGGGGGGTGGGTGCGAGATAGAAGAAAGGAATCTGGGAGAACAAATCATGCAGCGAGGACAGAGTTATGGGGGAGGATACAATTTGGGGAAAGGGCTTTGGACACCGGAGTAGGCTTTGGTGCAGGGGAGACCCTTCAAGATCAGAACATGGGTCTTTGTGGTAGGTGCGGAGTTTCAGCACTTGTGGGGGGGATGCTCGGAATGCCAGGGTATGGGAGAACTTGGGATAATAAGACGGGGGAAACCAATGAAGGGGTGGATTTGGGGTGCTTGAACTAGGGGTGTCTTGGTGGGATGTGTTTGGGGGATTAGAAGTGGGGCAAGATTCTGAGGGTGCTTCTATTCCATCATGAGGGTTCTGGGGGGGGTGCTGGAGCACCTGGTGCAGGTTCCTTGGGGAGGAGCAGGTTATGGAGATGGGTTGGGGGTCCTTGAGGGATATAGTAGGGAGTGGACTGGGCCTTAGAGCCTAGGAGAAACTTGGCGGGGGGAGGTCTATATCAAAAGCAATAGATCATGGGGGTGAGATTTGGGGGTGAGAATCTGGGGATGTCTTGGGGGTGGGCTTGGTGAGGGGTCCCAGCCTGAGAGTGCCTTGGGATGGGGGAGGGATCATGGGAGGTGGGTGTGACAGGGTTAGGACAAAAGGTGGCGCGTTGGGGCTTGATCGTGGAGGGGCGGGTTTCAGGGAGTCCGAACTGGGTGCTTCTGGGGTTGCATCATGGGAGGTGAGTTAGGGCAGGAAAGAAGCAGGATGTCCGGGAGGCAGATCTTGGTGGGGTCAGAACCCTTGGTGAGCCAGGGTGGGTGGGCCCGGGAGTGGACCGGGCTGGGCCCTGGGTCAAGGCAGGACAGAGCCGGCTGGGTGTTGGAAGCTTTAGTGCCCCCCCCCCCGCCCCGCCCCCACCGCGCCGTCGGGGGTCAGTAGCATTTGCGGTAGACGATGTGCGGTCCCTGCTCTTCGTACTGCTCCCGCAGGACCCAGCAGGCCTGGAAGGCGCGCAGCGAGGCCAGGACAGAGCCCCCCCTCCACACCGAGAAGTTTCTGGTAGGCTGCGCCGCCACCACCACGTGGGCCTCCGGGGGCTGGAGGCGCAAAAGCTCCGCCCTGAAGCGGCCCTCGAACCCCGGGAAGAGCGAGGAGCCCCCGCAGAGCAGCACGTTCTGGGCCACGTCCGCGCGCGCCTCCGGGGGCACCTTGCGAAGGCTCCGTCCGGCCATGGCGGGGACGCCCGCAGGCGACAGCCCCGGCATCTCCGGGGGGCTGAACAGCAGCTCGGGGCACTGGAACAGCTCCTTGCCCAGCGTGAGCGTCCGCCCGTCGGGCAGCCTCAGGGTCTGGCGGCACTCCCGCTCGGGTCGCGCCTGCGCCTGGAGGAAGCCGGGGGCCACGTAGCAGTAGCGATGCTTGATGGCCTCGACCGTGTCCAGGTCGTGCTGGCCCGGCGGCAGGCCCGGGCCGAGGAGCGTCTCCGCCAGGAAGGCGGTCAGGTGGGTGCCCGCCAGGTCCAGGCGCTCGGTGGCGTGCGGCAGGTTGTAGCCCTGGAAAACCGCCGCCGCGCAGGTGACGCCGTGGCCGGCGTCCACCACCAGCCCGCTGACCCGCCCGTGCGCGTAGACGGACAGCACGGCCTGCGAGGCCACGTACGTGGCGGGGCAGCGCAGCGACTCGAAGGCCACCTCCACCAGCTTCTCGCGGTTGGTGCTGGGGCTGAAGGGCGGGTCGGAGAACAACAGCGGGTGGTCCCGAGGGGCCGCGCGGAGGTCGTGCTCCAGCAGGTGGCGCCAGATGAGCTCGGCGGCGTCCCAGTCCACCACGATGCCGTTACGCACCGGCTGCACCAGCGTCAGCTCCGGGCGCTTGCGGGCGGCCTCGCCGATGAAAGTCTCCAGCGCCGCCTGCCGGGGGGAGGACGGCTTCTTGGGCTGGCAGCCCAGGATGGTGGCCACGGTGTAGGCGGGCCGGGCCTGGCCCGCGAAGCCCACCTTACAGGTGCCTGTGCCCATGTCGATGACCACCGCGCCGGTCTTTGGTGGCAACCTGTCGCCCACCATGCTGGGGGGCTCCTGCCGCAGGGTCTCGTTCGCCAGGATTGAGCTGGGGTTCGCGCCAGGCCTGGGGGCCTCTGGGGAGGGCTGGGGCTTCGTGCACCCGGAGTGGTTGGCGTCCATGGCTGCAGGTGGCTGGGTGGGCTGCTTGGCAAGGCTGACCGCTTTCCTCTGGGGGTGGGGGGGGGCAGGGGTGTGAGGAGAAAAGGCTGAGACGCGAGCAGGGCAGGCACATGCGGAGGGAGGGGACGGACCAGTGGTCTATGACATCACCCTCATATCACCCTGTCACCCTCATATCATCACCCTGCTGGCTGCCCCCTTCAAAAGACTTCACAATGCAGGGGAAGGGAAGGGGAAGGGGAAGGGGATGAGCCTATCCCAGAAAGCTGCAGGATACTCCTCTATTCTGGATGCCCCTCCAAAGCGGCAAGTTTGGAGAAGCAGGCTAGAGGGTGCCCAAGGAGAGACCAGCTCCCTGATCCAGAGCCCAGGAAGACCCAAGAATGCTTCTCTTGGTGCTTCCTTAGAATTTCATCTTAAAATTAATTTAATTAAAAATAGTAACCCTTATGGGGCGCCTGGGTGGCTTGGTGGGTTAGGCATCCAGCTTCGGCTCAGGTCATGATCTCTCGGTGCGTGGGTGCGAGCTGTGCTGACAGCTGGGAGCCTGGAGCTGCTTCGGTTGCTGTGTCCCCTCCTCTCCCTGCCCCTCCCCACTCATGCTCTGTCTCTGTCTCTCTCTCAAAAATAAATAAACATTAAAAAAATAAAATATTACCTCTTAGAATATTAATCAGAAGGTGATTGGCTAGCTGGTTTGTCCTTCTGGTTTCCTAAAGGAAACAAAAGCCTGCCTGGGGTGGGGTGCAAGGAGAGGCACAGACACCCCCGTACTGTTCTTTGATTCTTCTGCTCTTTTCTACACCTGGCACAGTTTCCTTGCCCTGTTCCTGTAGACCGGGAATTTGCCTCTTCGAATCGTAGCAAGATGCCACCTCCCCTTGGAAGCCTGCCCTCATTTCCCTTCCCTCTCTCTACCACATGGTGATGGTGATGAAGCGGTGTCTGTCTTCTCTCCAGGGGCGACTTCTGCTTCCCCTCAGTGGGAGGGGTCTCTGTGGGATCCAAAAAGGGAGCTCTCAGTAAGATAAATGGGACAGGGCAGAATCAGGGCATTTCTTTCCTTTTTTAAGGCTGAATAATATTCCATTGTGTGTATACACCCCATTTTGCTTATCCGTTCATCTGTTGACGCATTTGGATTGCTTCCATGTTTTAGTTATTGTGATTAATCCTGCTCTGAACCTAGTTGTGCAAATATCTCTTTAAGTCCCTGCTTTCAGTTCTCTGGGGTATATACCCAGAATTGGGATTGCTGGATCATAAGGTAATTCTATTTTTAATGGTAAGTATTTTACAATGTACAGATGTATCAAATCAGCGCCTTGTACAACTTAAACTCACTGCAATGTTATATGTCAGTTACATCTCAATAGAGCTGGAGGTGGGGAAGGACCCAGACCCTCAATAAATTGCTAAGCAAATGAACATTTCCAAAAACACGGATCAGACCACAAACAAAATTAAAAACTCGACCTCACTCTTGGGCCAGGATTAAACCTGGACACAACTAGGAGATGAGGCCTTCTTACTTCTATCTTCCTGTGACTTATTCAGCTCTTATGCTGGCAATTTCTAGCATTACACGCACACACACACGCACACACACACACACACATAATGGATTTGTTTTAACTAACAGATGATACTTAGCACCACCAGAAGTGGGTTTTGAGGCAACTCTCCTGATCCGTTTTGGAGCCGGCTGTCCTTATTTGAGACAATTCCTTCTTCCCCAATGCACCCCCTTCTGGATAACGTATGTGCAAGAAATGAACGCTGTCCGCATTAAATGCCAACTCCCCAGCCCCCCTCCCACCCCGGGCTGCCACCACCTACTTTCTGTCCCTGTGGATGGGACTCTTCTAGGGACCTCCTATGAGTGAACGCCTACTGTATCTGTCCTCCTGTGACTTGCTTAGTTCACAGAGTACAATGTCCTCAGAGTTCTGCTATGTTGAAGCATGTGTCAGAATATTTTGAGAGACCATGATATTATTTTCCATAGGGGCCGCACCATTTTCCATTCCCACTGGCAATGTAGGGGTGCCAATCTCTCCACATCCTTAACACTTGTTTTTGTCTCTTTTTTTTTCCTTTGCTTTTTGCTTTTTAATTATAGCTACCGTCATGTATGAGGTTGTAATAGTGTTGTAAGCATCGGCATCTTAGAAAGACATGTTTAGTTCAGACAGACTGTTACATAAAGAACTGAATAGCCCATGTTCAGAGCGCAGCCTTTGGTATCCTTGGTGATACAGGTGTGTGCAGAAGGGGAGCTACTTTCTGTTTTTCCGCATCACTCAACAGACCTGCAGGATGGACCCTTGAGCCCTTAAAACATACTTTGGTGAATTTAGGGTACAGCCATTGAAGAAAAAAATAAACATCCCCCCCCCTTAAAGAATCATCACAGTGAGTGAAAGGGGTGTTGAGTGAATGGGGGTCAGGTCAATTGTAACTGCATCTTGAGGGTGCTGGGTTCATTGTTTTCTGATGGGGAAATAAAGGCTCAGAAAGGTGAAGTAATTTGCCCAAAGTCACACAGCTGGGATGGCGCAGGGGCAAGATTTGAACCCAGATCTCTGAGCTACTGCAGTGACCGAAAAGTATCCTGGAAAAGTGTGAGGTCTAAGATTCATGTGAAACAGTAGAAATGGAGGCTGGAACGCATTGGCCTCAGTTTCCCCTATTGCGTCTGCCACATAATAGACGCTAGATTCGTGGTTACCACGGCAAACAGGACAGCGAGCATCGTGATGAGAGGCAACAAGGCGGCGATGTGGTCAAGACCACCGATCTGGAGCCAGCTTCTGGGGTTTAAGGTAAGAAGGTAATAAGGTTGGAGGTAATAATGGTACTGACTTCCAAGGGCAGCGATGTAGATGGACGAGTTATTATTTGTGAAGTGTTTAGGTGAGTGGCTGGTACATCGTAAGCGCTACTGACGGTTACACAAATTACACGTCTTGTGCGTGTGAGTAACCAAGAGGTGGAAACATCTGAGCAACAGCTCTGCAGGGGAATTAGGGATTAAGATGGGCATGTCTCTTGAAAAAGCTTTTTTTTTTTTTTTTGCGCCCTCCCAGCTTCAGATCCGGGCCGCGGGCTTATCTGACACCTGCGTGGGCCGCGAGGCTTTCCACCTGCGTCTGCGGTCGCGGGGGGTCGAGTTGTATAGCTTCCTGCCAACAGGGGGCGCCCAAGACCACCAGCTTCTTTTTCTTTCCTGCAGCCGAGTCCTTCGTCCAGTTCACAGACTTGGTTGCAAATTAGGATCGCCAGATGAATTAAAAAAAAAAAAAAAAAATCTCCGTGTTCTGGCTGCCCCCCGCCCCGACCGACTGCATCAGAGTTCTGCAGATGGGGACCAAGCATCCGTGATTGTTTAAAGCTCCCAGGAGATCTTAATGTGAAGCCAGTGGAGATCAGGTGATTTGGATGTTCAGCATTTTGAAATTCTGCTTCTCCTCCTCCTGTCCCCTCCCCTCCTTTTTTTTTTTTTTTTTTTTTTTAACATTCTCAAATTCTTAATTTCTCCTGACCATCAGAAAGGAGGGACTGGGAGTCTGGGGTTGTGAGGAAGTTCTCTTGGATCAGCGGTTCTCATGCTTCAACGTGTATGAGCATCTTCAGGCGGGCTTGTTAAAACACAGAGTTCTGATCCTGCCCAGAGATTCTGATTCAGCAGGCCAGCCCCGCCCACCCCCCCCCCCCCCCCCCGAATCTGCATTCCTAAGAAACTTCCAAGTAACGCTGATGCTCCTGGTTGGCCGGCTGGACTTTGAGGAGCCTTGTCTGGAGCCTTGCGGACATCTGGGAGACGAAAGGAAAACCACTCACGAGAAAGCTTTATATAGAGATATGAATGTTATGGAGCCACGAGAAAAAAGGAACCCCTGCCGTTTGCACAGCTTGGATGACACTTGAGGGCATTACGCGACGTAAGCAAGTCAGAGAAAGACAGACGCTGCGTGATCTCGCTTACCTGTGGACTCGAACAAAGCTGAATCTGTGGAAACAGAGAGTAGAATGGTGGTTACCAGGGGCTGGGGGGTGGGGGAAAGGGTGATGTTGGTCAAAGGGTACAAACTTCTAGTTATGAGTAAGTTCTGAGGCTCTAATGTATGGTAGTCACTGTAGTTAACAATACTGTGTTACATACTTGAAAGCTGAAAAGCCAGTGCACCTGTTCTCACCGCAAAAACAGTGATGACGTAAAACACCTGGTGGTAACAGTTTTGCGATTGTTGGTAACAGTTTTGCAATTGGTAAGTGTATCCGTCATTCTACGCCTTACGCTTTACACAGCATTACCTGTCAGTTATATCTCGATAGAGCCGAAAAAGTACAGAATAAAAGACATGATTGATATAGTGTTCCTGTTTGTTCTCCAGGGTTTATAGCAAGCCTGCTCAGGCTGCTTGTGTTTGCTTATTGTGGTGGTTAATGTTCTACAACGTCACGACTCACACGGAGTGAGTGACTACTGAACTCTGGTTACCTTTTCATCAACTAGTCAACTGATCTGTTTAAATTAGAAGGCATGCTTCTGTTTTTATTTAATTTTTTTTAATGTTTACTTATTTTTGAGAGCAAGAGAGAGGGAGAACAGGGAAGGGGCAGAGAGAGAGAGAGGGAGACACAGAATCCGAAGCAGGTTCCAGTCTCTGAGCGGTCAGCACAGAGCCCGACGCGGGGCTCGAACCCACGAACCGTGAGAACATGACCTGAGCTGAAGTTGGACGCTTAACTGAGCCACCCAGGTGCCCCTGTGTGTTTCTGTTTAAAGATACATTCAATATACATTATTGACCTTAGTAACACTGAACTCACAGCCAACATCGCTCACTATACCTGAAGCCTGAATGAAGCTTGTCTAGCACATGCATTTTCTCTGCAAGGCACAGCACAGCCTTCTTGCACGAGGGAGCTCTAGGCAGCACCATGCTTTGGGCCAATTTAAACAGTGAAACCATGGATGGAAAGTACAAAACTGTGAAACCTGGGGCACTAAACAGACCGTGAAAAGGGCGCTTGTGTATGGTCTGAGAACAGAACAAGAAAGCACACCATTGGCCTTGTTGGATCTCGGTGGGAAAGAAGCATGTAGGCAACTCAGATTTTTCATTGCTCTGTGTGTGTCTGCAAATGACCGTGAAAGTCCCAGAAGTACTGAGTTTGCGATTACAAATAAATTCAAGTAGGGCTCCTGGGGGGCTCAGTCGGTGGAGCAGCGGACTCTTGGTTTCGGCTCAGGTCATGATCTCACGGTGCGTGAGTTTGAGCCCTGCATCAGGCTCTGCCCTACCGGTGGGGAGCCTGCTTGGGAACCTCTCTCTCTCCCTCTCTCTCTCTGCCTGTCTTGCATTTCTCTCTTTCTCAAAATAAATAAACTACAGAAAAATCAGGCATGTTCTCAAATGTGGACTCTGAATAATGAGGCTTGACTGAACACACACACGTATACATATACACATATCTACACACACACACACACATCTACACTCCACACACACATTCAAGTGCCTGTGTGTATGCACCCAACACAGGCAACAACACCACAACAAACACAACGGAAGCCGTCTGTGGATCTCTCCCCAGAGAGGATCAGGTTGCTGAGTTGAGTGTGTTGTTCACATGGGGGAAATGCTGCTTTTGCTGGGACCCAGGCTCCCCTCTCTAGCTCTGTTGAGTGAGTGGTTCCGACCATTCTTCAGTTTGGAGGTACCACTCCCCAGCACTGCTGACCCACTTGACCTGCAGTGGGAACCAAGCATCACATTGTCAAAAACTTCCAGGTGAATCTACTGTGTAACCCGTACTGAGAACCACTGATTAGCCCAGCAATCTTGCCATAAACCTCGGAGAACAAATGGAAACATTGTATCAATCATGCCTTTTCATTCTATATTTTTGGTGCTTGGACACCTTGGGGCCTTGCTCACCTGGGGGAGACTCCCCGCCCAGGGCTAGCTGATTCCTAGAGATGGCACACACCTTGCTTCCCAGTGTACCTTTCGTGGGCAAAGCATCCAATCCAGAGCCCATGTTCCCTTCCTCCTCCTCTGCGGGGCTTTCACACTCAGGGCCACTGTCCTCCTCCACTGACCACCCCAGAGCCCAGGTACCAGACGACAAGGGACAGCCCCTGAAATTATTCAGACTAGGGGGTCCTAAGCCTGTCTCCTGCCTGACCCTGGTGCTTCTCTGAGGGGACCCCGATGGTGTGCCACAACCCCTCCCCTTGAGAGCTGTGAGTAACAAGGCAGCTTTTCAATGGCAGTGCTCTCCTAACCCATTGGCCTCACATGCCCGGATCATAATAAACCTCTATCTTAAAACAGACTCCTCCCCTCAGCCTTCCGCTCAGAATGTTCCGTGGTGTTTGGAGGGCCCTGCCCAGCACCCCTTGGTCACCCATGCCCATGCTCTCTCCACCATTCCTGTGGCCCATTAAGGGCTGAGTGCCATTGTTTTCTCATGTTCTGCTGGGACAAATTTTAGATGTGCAGCACCTGACTCCGCTGTAATCAACGTTCTCTGCAGTGGGAAGGAGAAGCCAGAAGGGGCTTTTGATGCAATGCCTTCGGCCCTGTGACGGGTTGTTCCTCACTGCTTGGATGGAGGAGGAGCTGGTGGGCCCAGTGGGGAGTGACGCATTCCAGGGAGGTGTTATCAGGAATCCCTGTGAGATGGGTCTGCTCCCGGCCCCAGCTCAGCGGACTGCAGAGCGAGGTACAAGGTACGGAAGGAACCAGCAGGAGACTTGCCTTTCACCTTTGTCCCTTGCAAACAGGACGCATGTCGCTACGTAGGGGCAGGTCTCATTTCACCAGCCTGCGGACAAAACATCGGGACGTTTCACGTCATCTTTCTGGGTGAGGTCCATCACACCGTGTGGTTTTTAGTGACACAGTCTCTCCAGGGATGATGGGGCCGGTTCTGCCATCTGTGGTTCTTCGCGCAGAGCTTTTACGCAGGTGTTGCTGGTGTTGGCAGATGAGTTTTGGCCAGGTGTGCTGGCAAGAAACAGCCTTTTTCTGTTTATGGTTTTGTTTTTTAATCTGAAGCTTTCCCATTTATGTAAATGTCTCAAAACTTTCTTTAAAAGAATATTTAGTTTTGAGAGGGAGACAGAGCACGAGCAGGGGAGGGGCGGAGAGAGGGGGAGAGAGAGAGAGAGAGAGAGAGAGAGAGAGAGAGAGAGAGAGAGAGAATCTGAAGCAGGCTCCAGGCTCCGAGCCATCAGCACAGAACCTGACGCAGGGCTCGAACTCACGAACCATGAGATCATGACCTGAGCTGAAGTTGGATGCTTAACCGACTGAGCCACCCGGGCATCCCATACGGTACATTCTTTTTGTTTATTCTGCTGAGCAATTTTCTTTTTCTTTGCAAAATTTTATTTAAATTCAGGTTAGTTAATATATAGCGTTGTATTGGTTTCAGGAGTAGAATTCAGTGATTCATCGCTTACATACAACACCCAGTGCGCATCACAAGTGCCCTCCTCAATGCCCATCAGCCATTTAATCCACCTGTCCTCCAGCAACCCTCAGTTTGTTCTCTATAGTTAAGAGTCTCTTGTGGTTTGCCTCCCCCTCTGTTTTTATCTTATTTTTCCTTCCCTTCCCCTATGTTTTGTTTCTTAAATTCCACATACGAGTGAGCGATTTTGAATCTTGAAATTCACAAGTTTCATTCAGGAAACACTTCTTGTCCCATATTTCCATACTTCTGAAATGCCTACTGTTTTGATGTTGGGCCATCTAGATTGATTCTCTGATTTACTATTTCTTTACTGTTTTTCTCTGCATCTTTTCGTTCTTTTGTGGTTTTTTTTTTGTTCTTTTGTGGTGTTTTCCTATACTATACTATATATATAGTATACACACACACACACACACTATATATATATATATATATATATATATATATATATATTTTTTTTTTTTTTAATAATTTTGTGAGAGAGAGGGAGAGAGAGAGAATAGGGGTAGAGAGAGAATTCCAAGCAGGCATCATGCTCAGCACAGAGATCCCACGTGGGGTTCCATCCTGTGACCCTGGGATCATGACCTGAGCTGAGTTGGATGTTCAATAGACTGAGCCCCCCCCCCCAGGCGCCCCCCTGTCCCCATTTTGTATTTTAATCCTCCTATTGAATTTTTTTCATTTCTCATATCATTAAAAAAATTCTAACAGATCTTTTTCTTTAGAGAAAAAAAATTTTTTTTCACATACACAGTCTTTTTAGTTATACCTCTGGGTTCTAGCCAGTTATAGCTCTAATGTTACTAAGAGTTTCTTTTTGATTTCTTCCCTCAGTCTGTTTCCTCTAAAGTGCTTTCAGTTTCAGTATGACTGTTGTGTGGTCTCTGTCCCTTGATACTGTTTGGTTAATTGGGTAAAAAAGTGTTTGCAAGCTCTGTTCACACGAGTTAGTCTCATTTACTTTGTTTCTCTATTCAGGGTGCTCTGGGTGGGTTATTTCCTTGAAGCTTCCTTAATGGTAGATGTGTTGTTGTTGTTGTTAGGTGTTTGTGGTTGGTTTTTTTTTTTTTTTTTGGACTGGTTGATTCCCAGAAAAGACTCTCTCACAGAAGCCAGTTCTTTGGGTAGCTACCCCGAATGTTGGGTGAATGCTCCAATTCTTTCCCTGCACAGGCAGCTAGGACTTGGGTTGTGTGTTCCACTTGCTCTGTGTTGACGTAGGTCAAGGTCTGCAGCCAGTGAGGACATACTTGTCCAAATCCTCACCTTTGTTCTCAGTGGCTCCGGATCTGGGGCACCTTCCCACCAGTGCTCAGACTCAGGCATAACAGAAATCAGTCCCTCAGGCAGCCCCCTTCAAATTTTAGATTACAGCCCAGTCCTTTCCTTCCCTCCTCAAGGATCAGAGGGCGGCTGGGGGGCTTCCTCCTGATTGTGTGGTGCTGTGGTCATGGAGAGATTATGGTGAGAAGGTGCCAGGTACTTTCCTGCTGGCTTCGATGCAACCGGTCTCATGCTTGAGGGGGTGCAGGAGCCCCTCAAGTAGTGTCTGAACTTTTCACAAAGGGACTCAATCCATGTGTGGTTGAATTGGTGTGTCCCTGTGGGAAAGGAAGTCTGAGGCTCCCCATTCTGCCTGCCATCTTGCTGATGTTCTAGCTAATCTCCTCTGGTATAAGGACCCAGGTCTTATTGAATTAGGGCCTGCCCTAATGATCTCATTTCAATTTAATTAGTCATTTAAAGACCTTATCTCTAAAGACAATCATGTTCTGATGTCCTGGAGGGGGGATGTCCTGGAGGGGATATGATTCAGCCTGTAACAATGCTACAACATGGATGGGCCTCAAAAATATTATGCTGAGCAAAAGAATTCAGATGCAAAAGGTCACCGATTGTATGATTCTATTCATATGGAATATCCACAATAGGTAAAATCTGTAGATACAGACAGCAGTCTGGGGTTAATGGGAGTGACTGTTTCGTGAGCATGGGGTCTCCTTGGGAGGACAAAAATGTTTTGGAACTAGATCAAGGTGATGGGTGCACAGCACTGTGAATGTACTAAGTCCCACCGAATTGTACTTTTAAAAAGTATTAATTGTGTGCTTATGTGAGTTTCATCTCAATAAAAGAAGTGTGTGTTTGTGTGTTTATGTGCATATAAAGAGAGAAGAAATGGTGAGAGATATATGGATGTGCTTTTCTGCACGTTTAAAAATTTTCAGGTAAAAAGTTAGAAAAACTGAGAAAAGACTTGCTGTTTCATAATTATTTTGTAGCGATTTCCATAATCTTAGGCTTATCTCCTCCAAAGAAAAAGGTGATGATGGCTTGTCAACATAAAAGGGCAAATTACTTTAAGCATGGCTCCTTCCTTCCTCCCTCCCTCCTTCCTTCCCTCCCTCCTTCCTTCCCTCCCTCCTTCCTTCCCTCCCTCCTTCCTTCCCTCCTTCCTTCCTTCTTTCCTTCCTTCTTCCTTGCTTCCTCCCTTCCCTCCTTCCTTCCCTCCCTCCTTCCTTCCCTCCTTCCTTCTTTCCCTCCTTCTCTCCTTCCTTCCTCCTCCCTTCCCTCCCTCCTTCCTTCCATCCTTCCTTCTTTCCTTCCTTCCTTCCTTCCTTCCTTCCTCCTTCCTTACTCCCTTCCCTTCTTCCTTCCCTCCCTCCTTCCTTCCCTCCTTCCTTCCCTCCCTCCTTCCTTCCTTCCTTCCTTCCTTCCTTCCTTCCTTCCTTCCTTCCTTCTTCCCTCCCTCCCTCCCTCCTTCCTTCCCTCCTTCTCTCTCCCCCTCCCTCCCTCCTTCCCTCCTTCCTTCCTTCCTTCCTCCTTCCTTCCCTCCCTCCTTCCTTCCCTCCTTCCTTCCTTCTTTCCTTCCTTCTTTCTTCCTTCCTCCCTTCCCTCCCTCCTTCCTTCCCTCCTTCCTTCTTTCCCTCCTTCTCTCCTTCCTCCCTCCTTTCTTCCCTCCCTCCCTCCTTCCTTCCTTCCCTCCTTCCTTCTTACCCTCATTCCTTCTTTCCCTCTTTCCTTCCCTCCTTCCTTCCTTCCCTCCTTCCTTCCTTCCTTCTTACCCTAATTCCTTCTTTCCCTCCTTCCTTCCCTCCCTCCTTCCTTCTCTCCCTCCTTCCTTCCTTCCTTCCTTCTTTCCTTCCTTCTTTCCTTCCTTCCTTCCTTCTTCCTTCCTTACTCCCTTCCCTCCCTCCTTCCTTCCCTCCTTCCTTCCTTCCCTCCTTCTCTCCCTCCATCCCTCCTTCCTTCCTTCCTTCCTTCCCTCCTTCCCTCCTTCTCTCCCTCCATCCCACCTTCCTTCCTTCCTTCCTTCCCTCCCTCCCTCCCTCCTTCCTTCCTTTATTCCTTCCTTCCCTCCCTCCCTCCTTCCTTACCTCCTTCTCTCTCTCCCTCCCTTCTTCCTTCCTTTATTTCTTCCTTCCTTCCCTCCTTCCTTCCTTCCCTCCTCTCTCTCCCTCCTTCCCTCCTTCCTTCCTTCTTCCTTCCTTCCTCCCTTCCCTCCCTCCTTCCTTCCTCCCTTCCCTCCCTCCTTCTCTCTCTCCCTCCCTCCCTCCTTCCTTCCCTCCTTCCTTCCCTCCTTCCTTCCCTCCTTCCTTCCCTCCTTCTCTCTCTCCCTCCCTCCCTCCTTCCTTCCCTCCTTCCTTCCCTCTTTCTCTCTTTCCCACCCTCCCTCCTTCCTTCCTTCCTCCCTCCCTGCCTCCCTCCCTCCCTCCTTCCCTCCCTCCTTCTCTCCCTCCCTCCCTCCCTCCCTCCCTCCTTCCTTCCTTCCTTCCATCCACTCTTGATGCAGTTCAACATGCTAGGCGTTGAGGATTCAAGACCCACTCCCCACTACTCCATATCTTGATTTCTCTTCCCAAAATCCTGTCTGTTCCAGCCCTTCCTGTTCCATAAACATCCATGTGTCCATGTGCTTTGGGTACCAGTGACACAGAAATGAGTAATCGCAGGAGTCTTGCTGTCAAGGAACTCACGGTCTGTGGCAGTGTTACTCCAAGCGTAGCCCATGAACTGATGTGGCCCTTGAGGAAAACAGGACCTTGAAACAGACTGTAAATGAACAATATAACTATGATTTAGTTCAGCTGACATTTCTTCCAGAGGAAGATGTTCTCAGTTAAGGGAGCAGTGTGTTGAATAACTTTCTGGTGCGAACTCCTTGTCTCCATACAGACTGTCACAACTGCTTTGAGTACTGGTCTAGTATCTGCTTGGAAAAATTTCACGGCGAACGTCAAATCCAATTTGTAAGGGCTGACTGTTTGGCGTGCCGAGTTGGGAAGCTCCATCCAGGCTCAGAAGTAGAAAGCCACAAGGCCAATTGCTAATGCCTGCCTTGGGCTTGGATGTACGGCAGGTGGCACGGCACAAGGAATTGGCTGGTAGTTGCCTCTATATATCAAGTCCTCAACCCAGGTCACTCATTCCTGCTTCTATCCTGATTCCACTAGTTTCCACCTTTCTGACTCAGCTTTGGTTTGAGCAACACTCCCGGTCACTCACTTGGCCTCGGGAGGCTTGTCTGTGGCTTCCTGCACTGGGCATCCCTGCCCAAGGTAGCTTGGCTCTCTGGGCTCTCCCCTTTCTCTTGGCTCAGCTGTGGATACACAATAAGCTCACAGGCACTAGAACCATCTGTCTTTGGATCATTGCATCTCCTGAGTCTTGGAGGCCCCTAGAGGAGGAAATGCCTCCACCCAGGGAAGTTGCCTCTTGGGCGTTTTACCACCATAGCTGCCTCATTATTTAACTCAGAAG
The DNA here is from genome assembly GCF_027475565.1 of Acinonyx jubatus. Taxonomy (NCBI): domain Eukaryota; kingdom Metazoa; phylum Chordata; class Mammalia; order Carnivora; family Felidae; genus Acinonyx; species Acinonyx jubatus. Next base: position 160,384,589 of record NC_069383.1, read on the forward strand.
AAACCTCCTGGACATGAAAAAGAAATTTTTTTTTTTCGAGCATGGGATCCATTTGCAGCAATGGATTCCTCATCTACTCCTCCTGGTTAGACCCAAACAAAAACACTTGGACATCTGTTACATCCATTTACCGACATCAGTGCTGCCCATCCTTCCTGTAGTTGAGAGATGAGTATTTTTCCACAGCCTCCAGGGACAAAATATCAAGGGCTCTAGGCTCCCACTGCAACTAATTTCCTCTCTCGCAGATAGGGGTTTCTGATGCGACAGGTCTCCATGGAGTCCCCACCCCCAGATAATGACATCTATGCCCCAGATGATGATGTCTGTTTCTGCATAGACAGGCAGCACTGGTTGATGCTGGAATCGAGGGAGATTTTATCGGGGGCTATCCTAGAATGAGAGGTGTTGACATGCTTATGGGGTGTTGAGAAAGGTCCTTCATGCCACATGCAGACCCTGCTGGGTGGGGGGCAAGAACTTGGAGCCCAGGCTTGTGGGGATGTTGAAGCTCCAGGCATGGTTTAGAGATTAGACATTGGTGGCAGGATGGATCTGATGAGCTGGTGATATTGTTTTCCGTAGACATGTTGGGTTGACGGGTATTGGATGGAAGGATGAGTTCTTGTCCACGTCTTTGACTTTTGCCAACCTGCAGGAAGTTGTTATACTGAGTGTTTATTCTTTCCTTGTCTGTCTTCACTGCTATGAACCCAAGGTGGCCAGGCCTCTAGATGGCAGGTGATCCATGTGGATGTTGACGCCATGTTGAAGGTCATCTCGTGTTGACTTTCCATAAAAGCTGTTGGAAGCAGCCAGACATGGGCCCCTGACCTTGGTCAGAACCACCCATCTGGCATGGGTTGGGGGCACCCTCAGCTTCCCTCCTGAGGACTGGCCATCCACAGCAGGGATCCTCCCCAAAGGAGTTCTCAGTTCTGACTTCCTGGACGCAAGAGCTGAGCATCGACTGCAAGAAAGAAACCACTTACTTCCAGGGATGTGCTGATTCCAAATCTAGCCTGCCCTCTCAGTAGCTGTGTGACTTTCGGTAAGTCACGTCCCCTTCCTCAGCCCATGTATCGGTAACATGAGTTCCAACAAAAATATCGCTTCCCTTACAGGATGGATACACTCAACAAGTATTTATTGAGCCAGCTGTGCTGTGGATCCTTGAGCTGGTGTAATCAAATGTGAGGATAAATAGACAATGTAAATGGCAGGGTCCGGCAAACTGTCATTTGAGTAGCTAGGTTACCAAGGGCCCAGATCATGTCTAGTCATGGTGGAGAGATGGGAAGTTGTATGGGCAACAGGAAGGTGAATAATGCCAGTGTCTTTTCCTTGGTCTCTTGGCGTCAGCAAAGAGACCCCCCCCCCCCGCCCCAGACCCACATTTTGGCATTACTGAGGACAGTGGGGAAAGGAAGTGGTGAAGGAGCATCTTGGAAACTTGCCCAAAGGGCTTCTCTTCAAGCCAGAAGAAAAGTACTGATTTAAGAGTCCCAGGTGATCCAGCCCAGATTTGAGTAACTCGTGGCTACCTCTGCCCACCCCTGCCTGTCTCACTTGCAGGGCAGAGGTTGGGTGGATGGCAATCTTCTTCAGGAAGAGGTCTTGAGGGGAAAGAGTTTGTCAAAAGCTCAGGACACAAGGGGATCACAACCAGAATCTCCGGCCACCAAGATACCAAAAACCCAGTAATTGTTGGCATAACAGGGGGAACACCTGGGCACCCTCGAAGGAAAGGCTTGTTTGGGGGCACACAGGACTGAGTATGTAAATATGTGTAACAAATTCTGAAATGTGTATTATGGTGCTTGGGGGAGTGTGCAGTATGCAAAGGGGAAAACAGGGACTTTGGAATCAGATTCCTATTCTGTTCAGATTTCAGCTGTTACTTCTTTGCTGGGTGGTGCTGGGCAACTCCCTACACTTCTCTGAACCCATATATGTCTTCTTGTAAAAAAAAATGCAGATAAAACAATGCCTACAGGCAGGGGTCAAATTGTGATAAAATACATGTAACAAATTTACAGTTTCAACCACTTTTAAGTGTACCATTCACAGCATTAAGTACATTCGTATTGTTGTGCAACGATCTCCAAGACTCGAAGATTAAAGTGTTAAGCACACAAAACACTTAGCCAGATGCTTGCTAAGTGAGTCCTTAATTGGACAGTCCTTAATTGGTGTCAGTTTCTTTTAGGGCGAGTCTATGTGAGTGATAGAGTGAGATCAGGTTCATTTGGACATTTAAATAGCCCTTGGCAGGAGCCTGTAGTAAAAGCTATTTCACTGGCTGGGATACTTGGTGTTTGGGGGGGGGGGGGGTTGGATGGCTATAAGATGGCAGAAACATTGCAACAATTAATTTTTTTTCTGTATGGAGTCATGGAAATAGTAAGATATTCCCAGGATTTATGCGGGGTCTGAGCTTAATCCAATTTAAGAATAAACATCTGGAAGAGGAATCGAGGAAAATGTACAGGTTACAATTATCCTGTCTTTAAGCCAGAGGTTCTCAACAAGGGGTGATTCCGCCTCCCTGGGGACATATGGAGCCAGTTTTGGTTTTCATGATGAGAGGCAGTGGTGGGGGATGCTCTTGGCATCTCGTGGGTTGAGATCCAGGGATGCTGCTAAACTTCATACAATGCACAGAACAGTTTCCCACCACAAAAAATTATCTGTCCCCAGATAACGCCACGGTGGAAAAACCCTGGTGTAGGCTAATGGATCTGGGGTTGAGTGGAGTTTGGGAGACGCTGCTAAGGGATCTTAGAGGCCAGAGAAGGGGCCGGTGGGGTTCTACACAGGACGAGGGCATCACAGAGAAGCACTAAAGGGATTGACGGAACTGGACAGGGTCAGACCATGGAAGGAGCCACCATGTTGAGTAATCATAACAATCAGCCAGCACTGAGAAGGTTTTATGTGCCTGGCCTTGTGCTAAGCACGCATCAACTAGCAATCTCTAATGAATTTCCTCTCTAGAGAATTAGTAATAATTCTATAACAATTATATAATTTGTAGATTTTATGTATAATTATATTTATGTAAATTATATCAATTTATATATATTTATTGAGCACTTGCCACATGCCAGGCACTGAGCTCTGAACATTCATCCTTTAATCTTTACAACTGTGCTTTAACACAGATTACTGTCACCCATTTGATGGATGAAGAAACTGAGGTTAAGTAGATACCCAAGGTCGAGCCGCCACAAACTAGTTGAGCTGGGATCCAAGCTCATTTTAGTCCGACCCTTGGGTACACTCTCCTAAGCACTAATTCTGTGTGCTCTATTTCTTCTGCCTGGAACAACTTTCCTTCTTTTGGCTGTCTGTAAAACTCCTATCTGATCTTCAAAACCCAGCTCCAATGCCTCCTCTGTGAAGTCCTCTCTGACCCCACCCCAGGCAGAATTTCATCCCCTTGGTGCCCAAAGCCTCACGCATGTGTCTCCATTATGTTGTTGATTAGACTATTCTGAAATGATTTGATCAATGCTCACTCTCCTTCTCAAACTCTAACTTTGATAACCACAGGACTGTTATCTTAACTTCCTAACATCATCAACTGACTTTGGAAAATGCTGTCAGTGAGGCGGCCCATTCCATTTTTGGTTGGATTTCACAGTCAGAAAGTTCTTTGTTAGGGTGAAGCACCCATCTGGCTTCACTAACATTCACCTCCCAGTATCAGGAGGCAGTTGGTTCCCTGACACAGCATCCCTCTCTAGAAGCTCTTCAGATACTGAGGGCATCTGTCCCAAGACACTTCTCTGACCATGCCCTGTGGTGTTAGCAGTCATTTCCTACAGAACATCCTATTCACTTCCCTCAATGTACTTTCCCTCTATCACAAAGATCTTGTCCATTTATCTCCTTGTTTGTCATCAGTATCCTGATGGAGCATGTGGGGTGCAGGTAGAGGGACCTTGTGTAGGGTGCTTCGCCTCTGGATATCTTATGCCCAGCTTATCTGAGGCCCAATTTTATTGAATGCACGGGTGAATGGTAGGTTGGGAGCTTGGATATGATGGGAAAATCAGGATGATGGATAATTAAACAGCCTTTAAGGCTTTCTGAGTGAGGATGGCAGCCTTAGGAAAAAGAGCTCCAGTGAGGCCCTCTGTAAAATCCACTTGCCCTTAAATGGCCAGTCTTGTTGATTCTCTAATCACCTGCAGTTGGGAATAGACATGCTTTTGGTCTTGCACTGTCCACTGTTGGAGTTGTGGGTGGTGCATGGGATTCCAGGGCAAGCTCGGTTTGCCCGGAGGCTTGGAGGGTGCCAGGAGAATTAACTATTCCCAGTTTAAGCGTGTAGCTCCCTCTAATCCGTGGTCCTCTTTTTTGTCTGCCTCATTCGCCCAGGTGATATTAGACACAACCTTCTAGGCCTGGTACCTGACTTGAAATTGAGTCAGACTGTCCACAGGTCACTACTCTTCACCCAATGCAACAAAATCACCAATGACAGCTGAGCTGACTGACAACTCCTCTCCCCACCCAACTCCAGGCCGTTTGGTTCCCCAACCTGCTGTCACCCATAGCCACCCTCTGTGGCTCACGCCCTCTGGAGATTCATACCCTCAGTTTGACCCAGTACAGACTCATCATTGATTTATCTTTCCCCCATATTCTCATCCAGGCTCTTGGACCTAGACGTTTCTCTGTTTTCTTCCTTGGTTTATTGCTTTGGCTCCAGCACCCTCCATTTCACCACCCAGCCTTTTTGGAGTCTCACCTCTGCTTTGGCCCCAGGACCATGGGAAGGAGAGGTATTGAAACATTCTACTGGAGCTGAGTTACCGTCTTTGACTTGGACTTCAGTGTTTGGACCTCAAGAATCAGTGTGTCACTCTTTACTAGGGTGTGGCCAAGTATCTTGTTCGGAGATGCAAGTTGTTGTTGTCCCATCCCATGCCTGTGACAGACGTCACTCACTGATTATGGCATTTCCAACTGCTGATTCTAGCTGTGACCTTGTAATACTTCTCCAGGCAGCCACTACCAAGTGGAGGCAGTTGGCACGTGGGTAGAAACTTATTTGCCATCCCCACCCAGGCATCTTGCCATTGGTATCCTTCCTACAGCAAAAGTACATTGTGTGAAACATGGGGGATGCGAATCAGTCAGTGACCTCTGACTTCATTCTAGTGGGCCTCTTCAGTCACTCAGGTTCACGTCAGCTACTCTTCTCCCTGGTGGCTGCCACGTTTACCGTGGGCCTCCTGGGCAATACCATTCTGCTCTTCCTGATCCACATGGACTCCCGGCTCCACACACCCATGCACTTTCTTCTCAGTCAGCTCTCTGTGTTTGATGTTGGCTTTCCCCTGGTCGCCATCCCCAAGATGGCATCCCACTTCCTGCAGGGAGAAGGTTCCATCTCCTTTGAGGGTTGTGCAGCTCAAATATTCTTCCTGACCCTGTTGGGTGTGGCTGAGGGCATCCTGTTGGCCCTCATGTCCTATGACCGTTATGTTGCTGTGTGTCACCCTCTACAGTATCCTGTGCTCATGAGGCGTCAGGTGTGCCTGCTCATGGTGGGTTCCTCCTGGCTGGCAGGTGTGCTCAATGCCTCCATCCAGACCTCCATCACTCTGCACTTCCCCTACTGTGCCTCCCGCATCGTGGACCACTTCTTCTGCGAGGTGCCAGCCCTGCTGAAGCTCTCCTGTGCAGACACCTCGGCCTACGAGTTGGCGCTGTCCACCTCCGGGGTGCTGATCCTTGTCCTTCCCCTTTCCCTCATTGCCATCTCCTATGGCCACGTGTTGGGCGCCGTTATATGCATGCGGTCTGAGGAGGCCAGAAACAAGGCCTTCACCACCTGCTCCTTGCACATCACGGTAGTGGGACTCTTTTATGGTGCTGCTGCGTTCATGTACATGGTGCCAGGTGCCTACCACAGCCCACACCAGGACAACGTGGTCTCCCTATTCTACAGCCTTGTCACTCCCACACTCAACCCCCTTATCTACAGTCTGAGAAATCGGGAGGTGCGGATGGCTTTGGTCAAAATGCTCAGCAGAGCTGGGCTCAGGCCAAAGTGATGACCACCCAGGGGGCTGCTGGCATGATCCCAGTGGTTCTTTCATACCCCCGCTCCCATTTCCCCAAAGCGCCAATTTGTGGTCCAGCTGCCAGGGCCTTATAGTCAAGGCTAAGGGCCTGTCCAGCTTCTTCCCATCCTATGACTTGTTGGGTTCATGTTTTCTTCCATGCATTTGTGGAAAGCAAAGGTAGCTGTCCCAATCACTTGTAGTAGATTCTGCCTCTATTCTTTAGCACTATTTACATGAATGGAGGGCCCTGCTTTGTAAAGTTGAGATCCCCCTGTTGATAATTATATTAGTACTAATGAGCTTGTACTTGTTGACCATTTTACCTGCTAAATGAATGTGATTCTGTCCTTAACAATGGCTTTTGAGATGTAGGAATTTCGTGATGTTTATGTGTAAGACAAACAAGACTCAAGAGGGAAAATAACTTACAGGTGGTCACACTTCCAGAAAGTGGTAGAGCTGTGACCTGAACCCATGGTTCTCTCAGGCCAAAGACAGCCCCCAAGACACTGTGTGACTATATGAAGCAGTGACCTCCTCATTTTTATAGGTTTAGTGTGTGTGTATGTGTGCTGGGATGGTGGTTGGGCCAGAGAATATATGGAAGACCACCAGATTCTTGAAAATATGAGTTGCTCCTTTGAACGGTAAGGGGTATGTATGTGAAATTTAACAGTATTTATAAAATATTTGTTAACTTTGAGCCTTATGAAGATGCCCGCTCTTGACCAGGGTCTGGTTATTTTGTCAACAAACACTTAATATTTTTTTTTGGCGGGGGGAGGGGTGCTTATTTTAACTTCTTGTGGATAAATATCCAGCTGTTAGGCAATAGTCAACTTAAAAAATATTTTAACAGCTTTATTGAGGTAAAATCAACATACAACAAGGTGGTTACATATTTAAAGTGTAAAATCTGATGAGTTTTGACTTATGTATATGTGTGTACAACAATTACCACTATCGAGGCAGTGAAAGTACACATCACTCCCAATAGTTTCCTTCTGCTTCTTTGTCACTCCTTTATCCCATCTTTTCCAAGCAGTCACTGATCCGCTTTGTCACCATAGATCAGTTTGTATTTTCTGGAGTTTCATATAAATGGAATTGCAGAGTATATACTCTGTTTTTGTATAGCTTCTTTCACTCAACATTGTTATGCTGAGATTCATTCTTGTTGCATGTACTCTTAGTTTATCAAGTTTATCATAGATATCAAGCAGTATCTTACTGTATGGATGCATCATATTTGTTCTTAAATATACTTTCTCCTTTACTGATGCAGCTTTAAGCTTTCTTTTGACTGGTATTAGCATGGCATATTTTGTTCCATAATTTTACCTGTTTATGTCATTGTATTTAAAGTACATTTGAGGTGCCTGGGTCACTTAGTCGGTGAAGTGTCCGACTTTGGCTCAGGGTCATGATCTCACGGTCCGTGAGTTCGAGCCCCGCATTGGGCTCTGTGCGGACAGCTTAGAGCCTGGAGCCTGCTTTGGATTTTGTGTCTCCCTCTCTTTCTGCACCCTCCCCTCAAAAATAAGTAAACATTAAAGTACATTTATTGTAGGCAGCAACATAGAACTGGGTCTTGCTTTTTTATTCAATCTGACAATCTGACTTTTTTATTCAAGTAGATTTCACATAATATAAAATTAGCCATTTTAAACTGTACAATTCAGTGGTGTTTAATACATTCACAATGTTGCACAACCATTGCCTCTATCTATTTCCAAAACATTTTCATCATCCCAAAAGGGGACTCCATGCCCATTAAGCATGCCCATTCCCCCCATACTCTGGCAAGCACTAATCTGCTTTCTGTCTCTATTCGTTTACCTATTTTAAATGTTTCACATAAATGAAATAATGCAATATGAAGTGGGCTCTGTGCTGACAGCAGAGAGCCCCACACAGGGCTCGAACTCATGAGCTGTATCATGACCTGAACCAAAGTTAGATGTTTAACCCACTGAGCCCCCCAGGTGTCCCTATATAACCTTTTGTGTCTAAATTCTTTTACTTGGTATAATGCTTTCAAGACTCATCCATGTTGTAGTATGTATCAGCACTGCATTTCTATGGCTGAATAACACTCCACTGTATAGATATACCATATTTGATTTGTTCATTCACCCACTGATAGATATTTGGGCTATTTCCACCTTTTGGTGAGTATGAATAGTGCTGCTATGAACATTCATGTACATGCTTTTGTTTAAATATCTGTTTTTAACCCTTTTTGGTATATACTTAGGGATTGAATTGCTGGGTTATATGGTAATTTTGCATTTAACTTTTTGATGAACCACCGAACAATTTTTCACCCTTGTGAAAGTGGTTGCACCATTGTACGTTTCCACAAGGATTCCAATTTATTTACATCCTAACCAACACTTATTTTCCATTAAAATATTTTGTTTTTAATTTTTTTAATGTTTATTTATTTTTGAGAGAGAGAGCATGAGCAGGGAGAGAGGGAGACACAGAATCTGAAGCAGGCTCCAAGCTCCAAACTGTCAGCACAGAGCCTGATGAGGGGCTCAAACTCACAAACTTTGAGATGATGACCTGAGCCGAAGTTGGATGCTTAACCGACTGAGCCACGCAGGTGTCCCAAAAAAGATTTTATTTTTAAGTAATCTCTACACCCAACATGGGATCAAACTCACAACCCTGAGATCAAGAGCCATATGCTTACCAACTGGGCCAGCCAGGCACCCCTTTATTTTTCATTTTAAAATTATAGCCATCCTAGAGGGTATGAGTGTATGTTATTGTAATTTTAATTTGCATTCCCTTAATGACTAACGATGTTGAACATTTTTTCATGTGCTTGTTGGCCACACACACACATACACACACCTCTTCTTTGAAGAAATGTCTGTTCAAGTCTTTTGCCCATTTTATTTTATTTTATTTTATTTTTTTCAACGTTTATTTATTTTTGGGACAGAGAGAGACAGAGCATGAACGGGGGAGGGGCAGAGACAGAGGGAGACACAGAATCGGAAACAGGCTCCAGGCTCTGAGCCATCAGCCCAGAGCCTGACGCGGGCTCGAACTCACGGACCGCCAGATCGTGACCTGGCTGAAGTCGGACGCTTAACCGACTGTGCCACCCAGGCGCCCCATTTTGCCCATTAAAAAAAAAAGTTTATTATTTATTTTGAGAGAGAGCAAGACTATGAGCGGTGGCGGGGTGGGGGCAGACAGAGAGGAGAGAGTGCGAATCCCAAGTAGGCTGCACACTGTCAGCACAGAGTCCAATGTGGGGCTCAAGCCCATGAACTGTGAGATCATGACCTGAGCCAAAGTTGGACACTTAACTGACTGAGCCACCCAGGCGCCTCTCAAGTCTTTTGCCCATTTTAAACATCTATATCTATCTATCTATCTATCTATCTATCTATCTATCATCTATCTATCATCAAGTTAGCTAACATACAGTGTATATGGTGTGCTCTTGGCTTCAGGAGTATATTCCCATGATTCATCACTTACATACAACACCCAGTGCCCATCCCAACAAGTGCCCTCCTCAAAGCTCATCACCCATTTTCCCCTCCCCCCACAGATCCCCCCATCAACCCTCAGTTTGTTCTCTATATTTAAGAGTCTCTTATGGTTTGCCTTGCTCTCCGTAACTATTTTTTTCCCTTCCCTTCCCCTATGGTCTTCTGTTAAGTTTCTCACATTCCACATATGAGTAAAAACATATGATATCTGTCTTTCTCTGGATGACTTATTTCATTTAGCATAGTATCTTCCAGTTCCATCCATGTTGCTGCAAATGGCAAGACTTCATCATTTTTCATTGCATTCTGTATTCTGTTGTATATATAAACCACATCTTCTTTATCCATTCATCAGTTGGACATTTGGGCTCATTACATAATTTCGCTATTATTGATAGTGCTGCCATAAACACTGGGATACATGTGCCCCTATGAATCAGCACTCCTGTATCCTTTGGATAAATTCCTAGTAGTGCTATTGCTGGGTTGTAGGATAATTCTATTTTTAATTTTTTGAGGAACCTCCACACTGTTTTCCAGAGTGGCTGTACCAGTTTGCATTCCTACCAACAGTGCAAGAGGGTTCCCCTTTCTCCACATCCTCGTCAACATGTGTTGTTGCCTGAGTTGTTAATTTTAGCCACTCCAACCAGTATGAGGTGGTATCTCATTGGGGTTTTGATTTATATTTCCCTGATGATGAGTGATGTTGAGCATTTTTTCATGTGTCTGTTAGCCATCTGGATGTCTTCTTTGGAAAAGTGTCTATTCATGTCTTCTGCCCATTTCTTCACTGGATTACTTGTTTTTGGGTGTTGAGTTTGGGAAATTCTTTATATATTTTGGATACTAACCCTTTATCCGACATATCATTTGCAAATATCTTCTCCCATTCCGTTGGTTGCCTTTTAGTTTTGGTGATTGTTTCCTTTGCTGTGCAGAAGCTTTTTATCTTGATGAGGTCCCCATAGTTCATTTTTGCTTTTATTTTCCTTGCCTCTGGAGATGTGTTGAGTAAGAAATTGCTGAGGCTGAGGTCAGAGAGGTTGTTGCCTGTTTTCTCCTCTAGGATTTCCTAGAGGAGATGGTTTCCTGTCTCACATTTCAGTTTTTCATCCATTTTGAGTTTCTTTTGTGTATGGTGTAAGAAAGTGGTCCAGGTTCATTCTTCCGCATGTTGCTGTCCAGTTTTCCCAGCATCACTTGCTGAAAGGACTGTCCTTATTCCATTGAATATTCTTTTCTGCTTTGTCAAAGATTAGTTGGCCATACATTTGTGGGTCCAATTCTGGTTTATCTATTCTATTTTATTCCATTGGTATATGTGTCTGTTTTTGTGCCAATACCATAGTGTCTTGATGATTACAGCTTTGTAATACAGACTAAAGTCCGGGATTGTGATGGCTCCTGCTTTGGTTTTCTTTTTCAACATTACTTTGGCTATTCAGGGTCTTTTCTGGTTCCATATACATTTTCGGATTGTTTGTTCTAGCTCAGTGAAGAATGCTGGTGTTATTTTGATAGGGATTTCATTGAGTGTGTAGATTGCTTTGGGGAGTATCGACATTTTAACAATATTTGTTCTTCCAATCCATGAGCATGGATTTTTTTCCCCATTTCTTTACGTCTTCTTCAATTTCTTTCATAAGTTTTCTATAGTTTTCAGCATAGTTTTTACCTCTTTGGTTAGGTTTATTCCTAGGTATTTTATGGTTCTTGGCTTTTTCCCATTTTTAAATTGGGTTGTCTGATTTTTGTGGTTGAGTTGTAAGAATTCTTATTATACTCTGATACTAGACCCTTTTATGCTTTACAGATAGTTCCTTCAATTTTATAGGTGGTCTTTTCACACTCTTGATAGTGTCGTTTGCACAAAAGTTCTCAATTTTGATGAAGTCCTAGTTCTCTATTTTTTGTTGTTGTTGCTTGTTCTTTTGTTGTCATATCTAAGACGTAAGCAAATATTTGTATAAGGTGTGAAGGAGGGGGTCTAACTTCATCTTTTTATTGCTTATTTTTATTTTTGTTTTTTAAATTTTATTTTAGAGAGGGAAAGAGAGCGCAAGCGGGGGAGGGGGCAGAGGGAGAGAGAGTGAAACAAAGAATCTTAAGCAGACTCCATGCTCAGTGCAGAGCCTGATGCGGGGCTTGATCCCATGACCCTGGGATCATGACCTGAGCTGGAATCAAGAGTTGGAAGCTCAACTGACCGAGCCACTCAGTCTCCTCTCACTTCATCCTTTTAAATGTAGATATCCAGTTGTGTTAGTACCTCTTTTTTTTTTACAGCTTTATTGAGATGAAATTGACATACAGCAGTGTGTAAGTATAAGGTATACAGTATGTTGATTTGATACACATATATACTGCAAAATGATGACCAAAATAGGGTTAGTGAACAGCTCCATCAACTCATATAATTATTCTTTTTGGTATATCATGACGATATTAGAGAGTCACTCTCTCAGCAACTTCAAAGTTTATAATACAGTATTGTTAACTGTAGTCTCCATGCTCTACGTTAGATTCCCAGAAGTTATTCATCCTTCCCAAAGTTTGTACCCTTTGGCCCAAAGGGTACAATGAGGAGTCATTTCCCCACTCTCAACCCCTGGGAACCACCATTCCATCCTGTTTCTATGAAATTGACTTAAAAAAAGGTTTCACGTATAAGTAATACCATTCAGTATTTATCCTCCTCTGTCTGCCTTATTTCCCTTAGAAAAATGCCCTCCAGGTTCATCCATGCTGTCACAAATGGCAGGATTACATTTTTTATGGCTAAGTAATGTTCCATTATATGTATATATATTCACACCACATCCTCTATATCCATTCATCCATAGGAGGACATTTAGGTTATCTCCATATCTTGGCTATTGTGAATAAGACTTCAATGAACAGAATAACTTTTCAAGATATTTATTTCAATTCTGTTAAGGCCTAGTTAATGATTTTGGGGCAGATAGAATTTAACTTCTCATTGACAACATGTCCAGACACTGCACAAAGTTTGACTTTATTGAGCACCAGGGACCACACTCCTACCTCCTTGAAATTCTGCTTATCCAAGGGACGGACTTCACCTTGGATTCTGTACGTTCCCAAACAAGTATGTAGGGACAAAAGGAGCATGGCCATCCCCCAGAGTGGCCAGTGTTTCCTGCAAATCTTCTCTTTCTGCACTTTATTCTAGACTTTGAAAGCCCAACCACCCATTGACTTCGTTCAGCTTATTTTGTTCCAGAGTCTATTTGCTGGGGCTGCAAAGATGAGCCAGTCACAGTCACTACCCTCACCAATACCACTGTCAAGCAAGACCACTAAAGTGTTTCCTCCTTCCTTTATCCTTTTTAGATGAAGCAGGTCCATGAAGATGGGCTGTATGTTTTGATCAAAGAAGATGCAACCCCTTGAGTTACTCCAGGCACAAGACTGTGTCTTTTAGGCTGGATTTCCCCCACCCCAAAATGCTGTGGAGGTAAATGATCATTTCCTTTCTATCTCTGTCTCTCTCTTCCCATTTCCCCAAAGATACAGGGACCCATCCTTTTTTCCTGTACTTCAACACTAGCCTCCAAAACACATCTAGAAAATTAGCACCTAGGCTGAAACACTATGGAGCCTAAATCCCACTTGCTTAGGCTCTCACAACAATAGTGTGATTCAGTGGTAACTCCTGAGGTCACCCTTTTCCCTGAGACCCATTCTCAGCCCATCCTTTGTTTATTAGAGGGTGCCAATGGGATTTCCTGGGGGACCCTCTCAGGCTGGGAAGAAACATTTTGAAATGTTTTCTGTATTAAGTATCAGGAACAAGAGATTTTAGTAGAATTAAACTTCGGTGTGTATGTGTGAGAATGTTTACTCTCTGGGTGTTTTGTTTTTCACTTACATATAAAATAATGACATTATTGGATAAGAAATACATAACTGCTTCACATGAAAGCTTTTTATAGCGTGAAGACTTGGGAAGAAAATGTCATATGTATGAGCATGGAATAAAGAGCTAACTAAATGGCTTATATTCAAATTTTAGCTCCACCCCTTAGTAGGTATGGGACTTCGGGTCAGTTACATACCTTGTTTTTGCCTTGATTCTCCCTCTGTCAATTAATTGGTGATTTAAAATTTAAAAAAAAATGTTTATTTATTTTTGAGAGAGAGAGAGAGAGAGAGAGAGAGAGAGAGACAGATTGTGAGCATTGGAGGGGCAGAGAGAGAGGGAGACACAGAATCTGAAGCAGGCTCCAGGCTCCCAGCGGTCAGCACAGAGCCCGACGCAGGACTCGAACTCAGGCACCGCGAGATCACGATCTGAGCCGAAGTCAGAGGCTTAACCAACTGAGTCACCCAGGTGCCCCTGGTATTTTTTTTAATGTTTATTTATTTTTGAGAGAGAGAGAGAGGAGAGAGAGAAAGAGAGAGAGGGGGAAAGAGAATAAAAACGCATGGGCATGGGGGGGAGGGGCAGAAGGGAACAGAGGATCCAAGGTGGGCTCCATGCTGACAGCAGAGAACCTGATATGGGGCTCCAATCTGTGAACCCACGAACCTAGAGATCATGACTTGAGCCAAAGTCCAATGCTTAACCAACTGAGCCTCCTGGCGCCCCTGTCAAATGGTGATCTTAAGAGTAGATGGAGTGTAAGGTTATTTAGGGTATTAAAGGAATTGATGTTTGAAAATGCTTGGGACACATGACATATCACAAGGTCTGTACCCATGTATCACAAATAAATTAAATACATATATTCTTCCTACACTTTAAGCTCCTGAAACATGTGACTGGCACTCTGCATGAGCACATGTGTACAGAGACTCCATAACAGTGATGAGTAAACAGATGGGACTACGTTGTTGCACATATTGCAAATATTCTAATTTGCGCCTAACCATGCATCTCAGACCAACTTATTTAGATTGGCAGGAGCCTTTTCAGTGTTTTGAGGCCAAAGCTTAGGATTTATAAGTTCTTCCGGGGGGGAGGGAGGGGACTTTTGCGGTGGGAGTGGAGACGGTTGTCAGGCTTGGCTGAGCCTTTTCTGGAGCAAGGGGAGGAGCTCTGGGCTGAAGACAGAACCTGCATGAGTCCAAGTGTTAGAAGACAAGGCAAGGAGATACTGTTGCTCAGATGCAACAGTCAAAGAAGAGGAGACATTGGGTGTTCATTTCACTAACTGGGTCTCCTATTTGGAAGACCCTGGGCTCTCATTCTTGGAACGACTGGCTTGACTTTGGAAACTCAACCTTTATCTTTGGAAAGTATACATGTGCACAATATTTTAAAATACTATCCTATTATTCTACAAGAAGTAGAATCCTGTGTTCTACTTCTTTTATTTCCCCTTGTGCTCTTTCCTATGAGATTGTCAGGTTTTTGAGCAAGGTTACAAATGGTGCCAGTACCACTCACATACCTAGATGTTCGTAGCAAACACACTCCCAAGTCAAGGACTCCCCTTGCCCTACTTTGCAAATGTATCTTCGTCACAGCCTGGAAGACCAGGTTTAGACTTAGAATTCTAGATTCTACAGGGGCCCCAGGGTGGCTCAGTGGGTTAAGCATCCGACTTCGGCTCAGGTCATGATCTCGCGGCCCGTGAGTTCGAGCCCCGCATCAGGCTCTGTGCTGACAGCTCAGAGCCTGGAGCCTGCTTCGGATTCTGTGTCTCCCTCTCTCTGTACTCCTCCCCCACTCATACTCTGCCTCTCGGTCTCTCTCTCAAAAACAAACAAACAAACAAACAAACAAACAAAAAGAATTCTAGATTCCCCAGCAAGTATACCAGATTGTATTGGCACAGGGAGACTTGACCCACACCAGCCCCTTTCTTTCTACCTCTGTCTCCATCGTGTATCATGAGAGACCTTGAACACATAGAAGTGGATGTCGCAGGCTGTATGTTCAAGTTCTGTGCAAACCCTTGTTAGGAGCCAACACTGGACGCTCCTTGGACCCAAGCATGCAAACACCACTAACATTGAAGGTGGGCACTCACAGAGGTTGAGTTTTGGAGATGTTTCTGTGGCCTTAGGAAAGGAGAAGAGTTTGGGGACAGAATGAGGTCTTGGGGGGGATCCTTCATGTGTTGTCACATGGGGCAGAACCAGCGGATTTGTTAGCAAGGTCTGATGTGACTGGTTGGAGCTACAAGGGCTTCTTAGATTAGCAGCCTCTTGACATTTGAGAAATTCTGATGGACATTTGGGGTTGGTCTCAGGCCAATTTAGAGAGTGTGCCTGTGTAATTGTGTTACAAATTGTGTATGTGAGAGAGCGAGCGAGAGCAAATGCTGGTACTTTGGAGTTTGTGTGTGCATGCACACATGTACTGGCAGGAGGGTGGGTGGATGGCACTCTCTAGGGGCTGGTAGAACTTCCTTTCCTTTGGGAAATCAACCCTACTCACTCTTGTGGGCTCAGCTATCCTTGGCTTTATCTAACCAAGCCCAACAGAAATATGACAACTGCTACGCTACGTGTCATTTCCAGTTTTTGAGCAAACACGTTGGCAAAAATCAACACAAGGTGATCAAGCACGCTTTTGAAACATTTTATTTAGCTCAAGAAACCCAGTGTTATCACTTGAATTATAATCCACACCAAAGTGATGAGTAAGATATGTTATAACTTGTCTTCGTTCAGAGCTTTGAAACCCAGTGTGTGGTCAGATACAGTGTATCTGATTCCAAACTTAAATTTGATCAGATACATTTGATCTGTATGTAGATATGAAAAGATTTACTGTTATAAGTCTCAGAGCTAAGTTTCCCACACTTAATGTATAATCTTTCAAATAGCTAAATCAAATATTAGTATTTGCAATAACTCTACTGTACTTAAACTTGGAATCAATTTTAAAAGTCCCATCCTCTTCATTGCTGAGGAACATCCCCTGTGAAGGATGATGGGTCACCATTTGAATATCCATCTACTTACCCTGAGGGACCCTGGAGTCACATCCTCTGTTGTGAATAAGCTGCTGTTACCCTTGGCATTCGGTGCTTTTATGAACATATGTTTTCATTTCTCTCAAGTATCTCAGAATGGGAAAGGTGGGGCGAATGGCAAGTGTATAATAAATGAAGGAAGAAACTACACACCATTTTCCCTGAGTGGTTGTTCTAGTTTGCATTCCCACAAGGAACGGGGTGGGGTTCCAGCTGCTGTATACTGCCCCCAGAGTGTCCTCCTTAGGGTCATAAGGGCTGGATTGTAGTATCTCACAGTGGATTTCACTTGCATTGGCCTCAGGTGGAGTGACGTTGGACAGCTTTTCAACCGCTTTTCTTGGTGCAATGTCTGTTGAATTCTTTCCTATATTTTCCCTCTGGGTCTCCCTCCCTCCCCACCCCCCCCCCCCCCCACAGCTATTAGGAAATGTTCTCTATTCTGTATATTAGTAGTACTTTGTGATGAATGAGATTTGTAATATTTTCTCCCCAAACTGTAGGTTGTCTTTTTTTTTTTTTTTTTAATCTCACAACAGCATCTGTTGCAGAGCAAAGGTTTGGGGGTGGTGTCCCTAAGTGCAGGTGATGTGGGGTCCTGTAGACCCTGTAAAAGAGGCAGGCGGCTGCTGTTCCTGAAGGGCGTGTGCCAATTCTTGACAGAGGGGTGGATGCTCGGGGGCAATCCCTTTGGAAGAGTCATCTGCAGGCCTGGGAGGGTGGTCTGCGATGGGTCACACGGCAGGTTCTGGGCCCCTGACTCGCCAAGGGAGGAAGAAGTCTGCGCGCAAAGCGGGGCCAGAGCCCCAGGCCCCGGAACGCGCATCCTTGGACTGGGCAGCTGGCGGCAGCCCCGGGGGTGCGGGGCTGGAGAGAGGCTGGAGGACCGGGGTGCTCAGGGCAGAGGGGGCGATCCCCGGGAAGTGGTTGGCTGAGGGTCCCGACCGGGGGAGGGGCTGGTGGCCTCGGGGAGCTTCGCACTCCTCTTCTGCACTGCTTTCTGGGCTGAGACGGATCCCTCTCCAATATTGATTCCCCTCCCGTATTGACCTGACGGAGCCCGTAGGCACCCCCACATCCCCCGTTCCCCTGGGGAGAAAAGCTGAGTCCTCGGCCTCCTCCGGGGGAGGCTCAAAGGGGTGGTGGCTGGGGAAGGAGCTGCCAGCCAAGCCACCCTCCCCCAGCAGCCCTGGGAGCGAGCACCTGCGCGCTGCAGTAACTCCCACAGCCACCTGGAGCCACGGCTCCTGGAAATCCCTGGGGCCTGGATGTGGGGCGCCAGTGTCCAGGGGGCCTTGCCTGCGTGGTCCTGGAGCAGCCGTCAATCCCCACCTGGGACCCGCGGTCCTGGGGCTGCTCCCGAGGGGCTGTGGCTCAGGGTCGCACTTCTGAGATCGTTCTTACTCTTCAATCCCAGTAATTCGTGCGTTCTTATGGCTGGAGTTGGGTGGGTGCAGACGCCCGGGAGAATGTCCGTCCCCGCAGACGCACGTTGGATTAGTTTCTAGCCGGGCGCTGCCCAGACTCCAGCCGCTGGGACCCAACCAGAGCTCGTGGGTTGCGGACGCAGTGCTGGGGACGTGTGTGTACCTGAAACAGCACAGGTGTGTGTATGGCTTCACTGGGTGCTGCTGGTTTTCCAAAGCGGTTCTGCTAATTTAGATTCTCACCCTCCCTGCAGGAATGATCTGACTGTCCCCGATAAGCCCGGGCAGCCTGTAGGATTACGGTTTTTCATTTCAGCGAATGTGGGTCTCATTGTGACTTTTATTAGCATTTCCTTGAAACTAAACAGGGTTTTTTTTTTTTTAACATGTTAACTCTGTATTTGTTTACCCTTTTTTGATGGGGTTCCTAGTCTAGGATTTTTGAGCCGTTTTTCTAGTGTGTGTTCAGTTTTATTTTTTATTGGACAGAATTATTTACAAAATTCGGCTTGATGTACTTTACCAGATGTGCATAATGCCAATTTCTTCTCTCGCCCAGATTGTCCACTACCCGTCCCCCGCCCCCCCCCCGTCTTACTGGTGAATTTTGATGAACTTATTTAAGCTTATGATTCAAGTTGTATTTTTCCGCTTCAAAATGAAAACATTTCTCCTCATTGTGAAACTGCTCTGCTCTCTTTTCAAAGTTAGGTATTATGTTTATGGTAGAACGAAAATGAAGGATTTAAATAATTAAGAAGGAATTGATTCCTTCTAGCAAAAAGCAAGATTACTAAACCAGAAGACGGTTCAAGAGCAAATATCCCAACAAAACTACAGGGTGAATGATATTAGTAAGCTCAGGACAGAGTTAAAAAAAAAGCGAGATCAGGAGAGCAGAGAGATCATGGGGAAGGATGATGTCAGAAGCGAGGACCCACAGTCTGTTCCACGTTGATGAAAGGTATCACCCCACGGATGTAATTAAGTCAACATCACATAAGCAAAGTCAATCACACAGGAGATGCCATTGTCTAAAAACAGATTTTAGAGAAGGCAGAGGCCAAAAAACAAGAAAAAGGCTAACTGGTAGTATTGAAACAAAACTTAAATAAGATCGATATCAACAGAGTACCATTTTAAAAATGCTAAAGAAGGGAGCATGGGTGGCTCAGTGGGTTAAGTGTCCAACTTCTCCTTAGGTCATGATCTCATGGTTGGTGGGTTCGAGTCCCGCGTCGGGCTCTGTGCTGACAGCTCAGAGCCTGGAGCCTGCTTCAGATTCTGTGTCTCCCTCTCTCTCTCTGCCCATCCCCTGCTTGCACTCTGTCTCTCTCTAACAAAAATAAATAAACATTAAAAAAAGTAAAATGCTAAAAGAAATGTCATATCAAAACCAGGATTCTATACCCAGCAGCGATATTGCCCACAATAAAGATGTCTTAAAAGGGGCGCCCAGGTGGCTCAGTCGGTTAAGCGGTCAACTTCAGCTCAGGTTATGATCTCACAGCTTGTGGGTTTGAGCCCCTCATCAGGCTCTGTGCTGACAGCTCAGAGCCTGGAGCCTGCTTGGGATTCTGTGTCTCTCTCTCTCTCTTCCTCTCCCCCACTCGTGCTCTCTCTCTCTCTCTTAAAAATAAATAAACATTAAAAATTTTTTTAAGATGTCTTAAGAAAACCTTTAAAAAATGAAACATTTCATTGTTAGCACAGTTGAATTAGAAAAAAATACTAGAGTGAGTTCTTTAATCCAAACAAGTGGAATCCCAGATTGAAAACCAGGATTGCAGGAAGGAACAAAGAGAAGGAAAGGATAATTTATAATTACAAATAAATTAAAAAAATTTTTTAATGTTTATTTACTTTTGAGAGAGAGAGAGAGAGAGAGAGAGAGATCATGACCTGAGTCCAAGTCGAATGCTTAACTGACTGAGCCACCCAGGCACCCCCAAATGAACTTTGCTTTATGAGGCAATTCTGGAAATCTCTCTTGGAGACTAAAATATATACTGTAGTGGGATTCTCACACAGAGTCGTGATCCCAAGTCTTTTCTTTCCAGGAAGCAGCTTTATTCGTGCCAGAACAACTCAGTTGGGTTCATACCCAAAGAACTGAGCTCCAAACACCACATGGTCATGGCATAATTTTGTTCTACATTTTTTACTTCCGTGTCTCCCATAGATGGTAAGACACAAACATGTAGTCTGATTAAGTGGTCTCATGTTACAAGGTCATGAGGGATGTTGTTACTTACACATATAACCAGGTTGCCTTGAGGTGTTTGTTTGCTTGTTTTTCTTTCCTTAGGGAGGGGACCCTAACCACAATGCAGGATTAAGGTGCCTGAGAACAGCAAAACAGAGTCAGAAAGCTTAAAAATGTAATGGGAAGGGTTGGAAGGTATTAGCATTTGGGGAAGGTGGTAAAACTAATTATATTAGACTATATAAAATAAAGGAATCGTAATTAATCATTAAGCACATAAAGATTTATATATGATTGCAACTGGTAAGTTTATTAAGGGAACAATATAACAATAAAAGAGTTAAATCAAACTCAGTAAAATGAAGAGAGTGAAGGAACATTAACTATTTAGGTCAAAGGGTAGGGAAAGTGTAAGGTGGTTGAAATACTCTCAAATTTACTGGCAATAAAATGAATTATAAATGCACAAATTATTAATTTATTTTTAATGTCTTTGTGATATATTCCATAGAATTGTTAATAAATATTTTGGACATACCTTTACCGAGAAACATTTAAACAGTTTCTAATTTTTTCCTAATAAAACATAAGTTGTATGAAAATTTTTATACATAGAAACTTCCATTTCTGTTTTTATGGACTGTATCCATAGTGGGAGGAAACAGGAAACATTAAAAAGTGGACAGAAACCACAAGATACAAATGTACCTCACACACAAATGTATTTAATGATTTCATCTACAACAGCTGACAATGTCAATAGCCCCACATCTGTGTGTATGTGTGTGTGTGTGTTTAAGGTTTATTTATTATGTAAGTAATCTCTGCACCCAATGTGGGGCTCAAACTCACAACCCCAAGATCAAGAATCAAATGCCCCTCCAATTGGGCCAGCTGGGAAACCCAATATTTGTGTCTTTGTATAAAAAGATTTTGCAACTGCTCAACTCTAGTTGATAGGAGACAGGATGTCGTTTCTCCATAATCCGCTCATTGGATTATCTACTCCCTTCCTCCATAAAACAGGCCTCAGCCTCAGAGGCAGAAGTCACACATTTTCCAGCAAGCCACGGGTTCTCACATCAGGAGTGGAGGCATCAGGACAACTTGGCAGCCATGGAGGAAACTGTACCCACCTGTTCTCCAGACCAGCCCGTTCTGGTGAGTGTGGAGTCCATATTGTTGACATGAGTGCCCATTGGTATACCAATCCTTTTTTTTTTTTAATCTTTATTTATTTTTGAGAAAGAGAGACAGATTGTGAGTGGGGGGTGGGGCAGAGAAAGAGGGAGACACAGAATCCAAAGCAGGCTCCAGGCTCTGAGCTGTCAGCACAGAGCCCGACGCGGGGCTCGAACTCACCGACCGCGAGATCGTGACCGGAGCTGGAGTCCGACGCTCAACCAACTGGGCCATCCAGGAGCCCTGGTACACGTCTCCTTACATGAAACCTCTTTAAGTGAGCTGACAGGAAATTTTAAAGGAAGAAGATATCTTAATTGAAAGCTGTTTCTTAGGTGCTCATTTTTTAAAAGTTTATTTATTTTAAAGTTGGGGAGCGGGGGTAGAGAGAGAAAGAGAGAGAATCCTAAGCAGGCTCTGTGCAGTGAGCATAGAGCCAGCTTGGGGCTTGATTTGGGGCTCGATTTGGGGCTCGATCCCACAAACCATGAGATCATGACCTGAGTTGAAACCAAGAGTCAGAGGCTTAACCAACTGAGCCACCTAGGCATCCCTCAGATGTTAATGTTTTTTAAGTAATGTTCAAGGTGTTGCACTATTACTATTTAGTATATGAAGTTTTCTTGGGAAAATAGGCTTAGATGTGTTTGTTTGGTGGTTTTGTTTTAACCAACAATATCACCAGGAAGTGGAAGTAGCCTTTTGTCCTCCACTGTTTACATTGTTCCCCTCTCTGGAAAATTCTTTACCCACATGTGCTTGGTCTTTTTTTTTTTTTCTTTTAAATTCAATTCTTTGCTCAAATATATCCTCAGTTAGTCCCACCTTAATCTCTTCATCAATAATTGTAGTTAATTTCTGGGGTGCCTGGGTGGCTCAGTGGGTTAAGTGTCCGACTTCGGCCCAGGTCATGATCTTAAGGTTCGTGGGTTCGAGCCCCGCATCAGGCTCTGTGCTGACAGCTCAGAGCCCGGAGCCTGCTTGGGCTTCTGTGTCTGCCTCTCTGTCTGTCCCTCCCCCACTCACATTCTGTGTGTGTCTCTCTCTCAAAAGTAAATAAACATTAAAAAATTAAAAAAATAATTGTAGTTAATTTCTTTGTCCTGTTATCCCTCCCTACTTTCCTCCTCCACCCCTCTCTTTCTCTACGTCTGTATCAGCTTATTTACCACAGTAGTTAATTATACCTGACATGATATTAGATACTCATTATTCTGTGTATTAACTCTTTCCTCTTACTGAGATTAAAATAAATGGGGGTGGGGTGGGCAGTGATTTTTGTTAAGTTAAATTCTGGTTTTAGTGCACAACTTGGCATATATTAGGTGCTCTATAAATGGGAAGATCAAACAATTTTTCCTCTAAACTGGGACCTCTTGAGTATTGAAAGGGGTGGTATAATAATAATTATGGCAGGACAAAAGGAATGAAATGAGATTTGTGGCTTCCCTTTAAAAATAAATGATAGGTTTAAAAGGAAAGGCATATTGATTAGGTTTGCAGTTTAAACAGATTATTGTGATTAGAGTCTTATATAGTACTCCTCCCATGTCCCCAGGGGACACGTTCCAAGACCCTCAGTGGATACCTGAAACCATGGATAGCATTGAATCCTATATATGTTTTTTTCCTATGCATACTTCTGGTAAAGTTTAATTTATAAAGTAGACACAGTAAGAGATTAACAACAATAATAAAATAGAGTAATTATAACAATAGACTGTAATAAATTTATGTGAATGTAGTCTCTCTCAGAATACGTAACTGTATCGTACTCACCTTATTGTGATGATGTGAGATTGATCAAATGCCTAGGTGGTGAGGTGGAGTGAGATGAGTGCTGGTAGGCACTGTGATGTAGCCTGAGACTACAACTGACGCATCAGAAGGAAGACCGTTCCTTCTGGACCTCGGACCACAGTTGACCGCAGGTAACTGAAACCTGAAACAGTGGCTAAGGGGAATTGCTATAATAAATTCCAGAGAGAAAGGATTAAAAAATCTCAGACAGTGATGATTTAGTGCAGTATGCCACAAGAGAGTTACGTCATTGCAATTGTGGTGGAGTGAATTTATTTAAAAAGTGTAGAAAGTATTTTTTTGAGTTTGAATAATTTATTTCCGTAAATAAATCCAAGTGCCTTCAATGGCGAAACAGTAAGTGGTTATGGATGTAACCACTGCACATGTGTAATTAAACACTAAAGTACACATCTCTTTGCCGAGTATCCAGTTTGTAGAAAAGCAATATGAAAGAAATAGTAATACATATACAAGTAAACACTGAAAAAAATCAACACAGAAAATGTAATTTTGGTTGCTGGATCAGGAAAGGTCACCGAGGTTGTGGGATTTTATAGGAAACTGAAAGTGCTCAAGAATTATTCGGAAGTTGAGTCTTTAGGTAAATTCAGGAGGGCGGATGTATGGTTTATTGTTAAAAGTGTGTGGTGTGGCAACAATGACACTCAGGTTTACACAGGACATTAGTACTAGCAAGTGGGTTTGGGGACACTGAGATAGCAGTGAATTTTGGGGGGGGAATTGGTTGGTTCAACTTCGGAGCTGGTCACTGTTTGTGGAGTCATCAGTGTCATTATTGATGAGGTGAGTGGGAGAGTGGGTATTGGGTATCAGGGTCAGAGTCAGATCTGCACTGACTCTATGGGCATTTCTAGTTCCATTAATGGTATTTGGAAGCCAGGGAAATGGATGAATGGCCTAGACAGGGGTGCGGATGTATAACAAATGTGAGAGCAGGATTGACTTCTAAGAAGCATCGATTGTTGTGTTAAGTCAGAAAGAGGAGCTGACATTAACAGGGAGGAGCACGGAGAATGTTCTTGCCAGAACCTTGAAAAATGGTTTTACAATGGAGGTCTTTGTGCAAACAAACAAACAAAAAACATATGATGGGAATATGGTGTTTCTGGTTATTATTCATGAACAGGAGGATAGTTGAGTGACAATGGGGTTTGAGTGTGCAAGTGAGAGTGAGTGAGTATCTAAGGGTTGGGAGGGGCAAGACCTCACTGAGGATGAGGCACTAGAGGTAGGAGACCCAGGTTGTTGTGTGTCCTAGACCCCAGTTAAGAGATACTGCAAGCCTGAAGCCTTGGGATACTAAGAAACCTGTGATCCCTGTGTCCAAATGACGGTGGGTTGAGGGGAGCCAGCATGAGTGTGGTTGACATTGACAAGAGTGGTAAGATGGGCACATCCTACAGAGAAGGTGGTGGAGGAGAAAGGGTCTGGAATTGGCACTGGGTAATGACCTCAAGCTTTCTGTCCTTGACTCACATCTCTTTGATATCATCCCAGGAACTGTTCTCGCACCAGCATCACCATCACCTGGGAACCCTTAGACATGCAGATTCTTGGCCCCACCCCAGACCTGCTTGGCTTGAGGTCCAGAAATCTTGAGTGCTAACCACCCTCCAGATGATGGTGATACAACGGTGCCATTCGAGACAACTTTCTCTGTGGATAAAGGAGGGTGGAAGATACAGATGAGTGGAGACCATTCTTTGTGGTTGGTGGCCTTCATCCCCCATCTTCAAATTTCCTGTTTCATTTTGTTTTCAAAGGGGAAGCTCAAAAGAAACATGATGGCCGGGACTTCAGAGAAGAAAAGACAAGTCCATTTAGCTGAGTCCAAGCAGAGGTGTCGTGAAAGGGCTGCACTTCCTGTAAGGCGGACCAGCTGCATTTTTGAGAGGCCGGTCACAAGGATAACTTCTCACCCTGGCAGTGAGACCAGGTGCAATCAATGGGACAGAACCTTGGAGAAGCCCCAGCAAATCTGTGCATACAGGAGACTTCAGGGCCTCCAGGCCTGCAGCAGCGATGGGGAGATGTTAAGTACTTTGGACTTTACAAGTACCTTACAGGTAGTTGCGCTGGGTGGTGTGGGTGGTGCTGGGTCTCTACCTGGCAGACCTGAGTTCTGCACAGCGCCATCTTCAGGTTGGGCAGGGACGGTCCCTGGGGTGGGTTTCTGTCCCCCACCACCCGTCTACAGACAACCGGTAACACTTGGAGATATCTGGAGACAGACTCAGAAAGTGAGAAAAGCAAGAGACAGGCTGGCTGAGGCCTTGGGGGCAGACAGGCTTGCCAGGGAGGCAGAGAGAGCCAGAAGCCAAGAGGGACGTTCTGACAACTAGAGGAAAAGTAGGAGAAGATTGTGTGAAAGGGTCGAGTGGGGTGGCCCTGGGGAGGGTACTCGCCAGTGAGGCACGTTCCACTTTCTGTTGCATTGTCAACCCTGTTTCTCACTCCCTACCACGATGCTTTGTTATAGTAAGATGGCTCTTTATTAAACTCTTTTGGGACACAAAGACATGAAATAGTGGGTGGTTTGGTGGGTAAGAGATTGGATTTCATGTGATAAGAGAGAAGACAAAGCTTTGCCAGCAGGCTCAGTGCCTTTGCTCTGGATGAAACTTGTCTGCCTCACAGCATAGGACATGCTAGAATGATCCTATAAACACTTCATTTTATTTATGGACAATTCATTCGGTCAACAAACGTTGTAATTATTTGTGCCGAACAAATACTTGGTGGAATATTACAGAAGTCAGAGGGGGAGACCTTCTCACTAGGGTCAGGAGGAAAAGAAGGATCCGGCATTTTCTGGACTTCCTTACACTTTTGATAGAGTAGTTTTGGCAGAGGTGGGGGAGGAAGGCTGATTTCGGAGGGTCAAGGACAGGAACACAAAAGGGTAGAGAGTAGAGGAGGCAGACAGGTATGTCTTGTGCCTCCTACAACAGGCTCTGGATTTAACTTAGTGAAAGTTCCCTCCCAGAGCAAGCAGCTTTGTGGTAGAGGCTCATTCCGGCACAGGACTGGGGCAGATCTGACTCTTCAGGATGAGCTAATCTTCTTATCCAATATCCTGAGGAGGACATCTCATGGCCCCACCCTAGCCCAGTAGGATCCAGGCACAGGGCCCTTTATGGCACAGGAGTTGGAGCTGGAGTACACAGGGTCTTACCTGCCAGATATGGAGTTCTGGGAGTCAGAGTTGAGTGAGGTCACAGAGGAGGAGTGCCTGCCTGGGTTTGAGTCCACCTGGGAGGAGAGCACAGTAGGGGTGGGTGTGGGGGTTGGCAGGGAAAGACCTTCCCCCACTCATTAAAATTTTTTTTTTAATGTTTATTTTTTTTTGAGATAGAAACAAAGTGAGAGCAGGGGAAGGCAGAGAGAGGGAGACACAATCCGAAGCAGGGTCCAGGCTCTGAGCTGTCAGCAGAGAGCCCAATGTGGGGCTCAAACTCACGAACCGTGAGATCATGACCTGAGCCGAAGTCAGACACTTAACCACTGAGCCACCTAGGTACCCCTGCCCCCCCTCATTTGTATTCTGCATGTATCTGTGTCTGGACATAATCTACTCTAGTCCCATCAACAGCTGATTTCTTCCCTCATTGAATCTTCCCATTTGTATATTCTGTTAAATTGTTTTATCTTGATTTTAGTTGGGTTTTCTCCTCCATGCATTTAAATCATTCCCAGCCGGTTCCCAGATGTAGGCTATGATTACAGGCAGTTATACTGAAAAATGAAGGTGTTCCTTTCCAACCGGGACCTGGCAGAATGGCTCCCACAAAGAAGGGTAGCGAGAAGGGCCATTCTGCCATCAAGGAGGCAGGGTCCAGAGAACACAGCAACATTCACAAGCGCGTTTGTGGAGTGGGTTTCCAGAAGTGTGCCCTCTGGCACACAAAGAGATCTGGATATTTGCCACGAAGGAGATGGAAACGCCAGATGTGAGCTGAACAAAGCTGCCTGGGCCAAAGGAAGAAGGACTGTTCCATTCTGTATCTGTGTGTGGCGGTCTGGAATACATAACGAGGATGAAGATTCACCAGACCAGCTCTAATGTTGGTTACCTGTGTACCTGTCACCACTCACAAAAATCTCCAGACAGTTAATATGGATGATAGTTAGTCAGTGATTGTCAAATAAAGGTGTAAAACTGCAAAAAAAAAAAAAAAAAGTGTTCAGATTGATAACTGGGGACCTGGAAAGTTTACATGATGGCATTGGGCATGGTCACTGATCTCCAGGACATCCGTGTGATAAGCCACGTGATAATTAGGATTTTAAAGACAACGTACTAACAGCTTTTGATAGTTTGAGTGGGCATAAATGGGGGAGTCCTACAGTCGATTCATGGTTTATCAACAGCAGAGAATCATTCCTTGCCTCTTCCAGCTCCTGGCAGTGCCTACAGTCTCCAGCTTCTGGTGATAGTATCACTCCAATCTCTGCCTGAATCTCTCACAGGGTCTCTGTTCCTCCATGTCTCTGTGTCTTCTCTTCCTACAAGAACACCAGTCATTGCATATAGGGCCCACTCTAAATCCAGCCTGAGTGCAATGTGCTATCTGCCACTTCTGGAAGCTTTTTGGCCAGGCTAGGCTTCTTTTCTCCATCCTTGGCTGTCTCCTCCCTGACCTCAGCTCCCTCTTTCTCTCCTTGTCACTTCTGGACTCTGAAAATCTCTCTGATTTTTCACTGCTTTGGTTCAACCCTCTCTGTCTCATTCTGCCACACCACAGGCATGGCTCATACCATTTTGGTTTGTTGCGTTTCATTTTTTTCTTATTTCAAAGAGGTGGAGGATCTGTAATACTGAAAAGTATAAAACTCAGAAGGAAATGGAAGAAGACATACCTAAACCGAAAGATATCCTGTGTTCATAGATTATGAGATAGTTATTAAAGAGCCCGTTCTGCCCAAAGCCATCTACAGATTCAATGCAATTTCTATTCAAATCCCAATGGCATTTTTCACAGATAGAAAAAACAACTTTAAAATTCATATGGAACTACAAAATATCCCAAATAGCTAAAGCAATTCTGAGCAAAGAGAAAAAAAAAAAAAGCTGGAGGCATCACACTTTCTGCTTTCAAATTGTGTTAAAAAAATACAGTGTTCAAAGCATTATGGTACTGGCATAAAAACAGATACACCAATAGAACAGAGAGTCCCCAAATCAACCCATACATATAGTCAACTAATTTTCAACAAAGTAAGAATGCACAGTGGGGAAAGGATGGTCTTGTCTTTTCTTTTTAAAAAAAATGAGAGAGAGAGAGAGCACAGGGGAGGGGCAGAGAGAGAGGGAGAGAGAGGGTCTCAAGCAGGCTCTGTGCTGTCAGTGCAGAGCCTGATGCAGGGCTTGATCTCATGAGTTGTGAGACCATGACCTGAGCTGAAATCAAAAGTCAGATGCTTAACTGACTGAGCCACCCAGCGGCCCTTGAAATAACTATCTGGGAGTGATATCTGAACTCCCATATTCACTGCAGCATTATATTCCCAGTAGCCAAGGTATGCAAACAAAATAAATGTCCATTAACAGATGAATAAAGAAAATCTGATTATTATATAACCTATGTATATACACATATTTGTGAATATTATTCACCCATGAGAAAGAAATATTTGCAACAACATGGATAAACCTGGAGGATATTATATTAAGTGAAATATAAAGAAAGGGTCATCATATGCACAACTTCAAGAGACCTTGCCAAGCTGTCCCACCCGCTAGTTGTACATGATCAGATTGCTTCCAGCCTTAAAAGCACGCGGTATTGCTTTTGACACAAAAAGCAATTCTATTGACACAGAAAGATACTACAAGATCTCACTTTTATACGGAATCTCAAAAAAAAAACAAAAAACCAGTCAAACATACAGTAACACAGAATACAGTCGAGTTTATCAGAGGCTGGGTGGTGGGGGGGAAAGGGAAGATTTGATTAAAAGGTACAATCTTTCAGTCATAAGATGAATAAATTCTGGAGACCTAATGTACACCGAGGTGATTATAACTAATAATTATGTATTGTGCACTTGAAATTCGCTTAGAGAGTAGATCTCAAGTGTTACCAAGAACATGATCGCTAAGTGAGGTGAGGGATATATTAATTACTGGGGTAATAATTTCACAATGTAGATGTATATGAAATTATCATTATCAGACCCCCCTCATACCTAGTCACCAGTTGGGGAATGAATAGATACTGTGGTTTCTGCAGCCAGCATGCCTCCACACAGCCACAGGAATCTACAAATATAACTGACGGAACAGTAGGGGGGGATCTTAGAAATCTAGTGTTGAATCATGCGCTGGAGAATCATGTGCTGGAGGGCACAAGGCTGTGCCCTTGCCTGTAAATAAACATATAAATCGGTAAAATTAATCCGTGGTGCATCTTGCAACAATGGACAGCCTCGTGGGAGCAAGGATTACAGCTTGGTTCGCTGTTCACATCACAATGTTTAAAATATTAAACATCACAGGGGCACCTGGGTGGCTCCGTAAATAGGCGTCTGACTTTGGCTCAGGGCTTGATCTCGCAGTTTGTGAGTTCAAGCCCCGCATCGGGCTTTGCGCTGGTGGTGTGGAACCTGCTTGGGATTCTCCCCACCCCCACTCTGTGCCCCTTCCCCACTTGTACTCTCCTTCTCTCTCTTAAAATAAATAAATAAACTGCAACTTAAAAAAACATTAAACATCACAAATATAAATGAGTCGCTCAGAGCATTTTTTCCTGATACCCCTTTTCCCTCTCTCAGTGCACGGAGAGATAATGTCTATCCAGAATTGTTATTCTCTTCCTTAAGCTGCCTCCTACTCTTAAGAGCCAATCACCCCATTCCACATTCTTGAATTCCTCGTTCCGCCCACCCCTGAAGTCACCCATCTCAAGGAGCTACTCACACCAAGTGATCCAGAAAGTAACTTAATTAGTTCTTTCTTCACGGATTGCCATGAATTCCCTGTTCTCCAACCTTAATGCTGTGGCTGTCACAATTAGTTGCATATTTATGTCGCCTAGGTAAATTTCAAAGTGCTGTTGCCTTCTACACCCCCTTCCCTTAATCTACAGATACAACTGATCCTGCCTGGGGTCCAGACACCAGTCCTTTCCAATTTTACCAGGTAATTCTAAGGTGCTGCAAAATCTGAGCAACCCTGAAATGAGAGAAAAGTCCTTAATCTTGCGGTTAAAAAACACTTGGAGTTCTTACAAAATAAATTCTGCTGTCTTGGCCCCTCCCACAGCCATTGTGATACACTTGGTCTGGAATGTGTCCAGGGACCCATAGCATTGTTTCACATAAGTTAAGGTCCTGGACCACATTCCCCCACACAGCTAGAGGAGTGGTTTCTCATCCTTTAGACCCTTGGGGATTTGTAAATCTCCCGTGGACCAGGCTGTATCCCACATCAGCAGAGAAGAGCTGGGACTGGACCCAGCCATCAGTAGTTGTAAACTCTCCAGGTGCTTCCAATGAACATCCAGGCTGAGAACAATTGAAACAGATCATATGATGTTAATCACAATTAAAATGTGGTGATGCCAGATGATGACTTCGGATCCCTCCATTTCCTCTGAGGTACTGGTAACAGCAGTGGACTCTAAGCGTGAGAGGACGTATACCCAGGTTTGGGGCCAGCTTTTGGAAGGAAGAACAATTTTGGATAACAGGCTCAGCCATCAGAAAGTAAGTGCTGTGAGGGCGGGGCACAGTAGATATTCCCCTTCGTGAAGAGAGAGTAAAGGGATCTCTGAGAAAATCCCCGAGGTAGGTGGGTTCCTGGGGCTCTCCACTCTAGTTATGTTTCCACTGGCCACTCACTGCCCCAGGATACTCACTGCCTTGAGGCCAAATTCTCTGGATTATCCTGACCAGCACAAATGCTGTCTAAGAATTCCCACCCGCCTGTGGGCTCTTTTGTCTCAGGTCAAAGTGGAGAGTCTCTCACAGGGTGGCTCCTCCTGTGCGCCCTCCCCCTTCAAGCTTCCTGAGGTCAGAGAGAGGAAGTCTCTCTTCACTCCCATTCTTCCTGGTTGAAGACAGCCGTTGCACCCTGTTATATCTTGGGATGGCCCTATGAGGAACTGCTTCCCAATGCTGTTTGGTAAAGCTGACAAGGCGAACCAGATCTGTGCTTGTTACAGAAAGGAGTTTCATTTTTGCCTTTGGTATTAAGTGGTAATCAGTGTATCTGAAGTTGAGAAGGGGATGGTCACAGTGTTGGTGCTTTTTTTGTTTGTATCTTTAAAGAAACCGGTTTGCATCACGCAGCGTGATTAGTATCGGCTGGAGGTGAAGAGACCCACTAGGTCAGTGCTGGGTCAGTGTGGGAAGGATGGTCCATGTGTGAGCCAGGGGAGAGGTTGGAACCATTGGCAATTGTTCCGGGATCCACAGACTAGGCTTACTCATACTGCTGAATTTAGGGGTCTGTAAAGGTCAAATAACAGTTTCTATGGAATACTTGCTAATAACTCTTTATTGTTTTAAAAATCTAAATTTACATTTAATATATGAAAAATGGCTACAACCTTAAAAATGTCACTCAGAATACATAATGGCACCTCAAGAGTGAAAATGTTGTAAATCAGTTTAAAAAGCACTATAAACTACTGGGATATCTTGGGTAATGAAATTGTGTTAATAATTATGTCAGGACAACTGGAATGAGATGAGATTTAGGGCTGCCTTTCTGAAAATAATCTGAGGAAGGCAGAAATTAAGGGCTTAAAAAGAAAGTGCTCTGATTAGATTTGCATTTTAAATGGATTATTGTGGCTAGAAACATAATTGGATTACAGGGAAGGGACATTGGATTAAATCTTAGCAGTTAATTAATACAGGGCAGTAGACCACTCTGAAGATTATATCATTGTGTAATTAGAGTTAGGTGACTTTATTTGAAATGTTTTGTAATTAACTGTAGAGTTGGAATCATTTATGCTTCAATAAATCACGTGAGCACCTACTAATACAAAGCAATATTTGAATACCTCTATGTAAAACATTTAAAGCCCAAACTAGTCTTCTCTTCAAGGTGCATCTAATTTAGTGAGAAAAAGTGTGAAAGAGATCATCATATACATATAAGTGAAAAAAAATGCACAAAAATCAGGGGAAAATGTAGTATTATAATTTTGATTGTTGGGTCAAGAAAGGACACCCTGTGGAAATAATATCTTCTCTGAGATCTGAGAGATGATAAGCAATTATGGGACAGTGAGAATCTTTTGGTGAATTCAGGATGGTGAATGGCTCATCGGTATGAATGTGAGGTGGATGGGTGTCCAGAAGGATGCTCGCATTTAGACAGGGGATCAGTACCAACAAGTGAATTTGGAAACAATGGGGGAGAACTGAGTTACCCAGGAAGGTGTTCGTTCAACTTGGGACCTGGTCACTGAATTGAATGTCATGGACACTGATAGGGTGAATGAACGGGCAGGTGGATATTTGGGTCCCCAGGTTGAAGTCAGGTTTTGCTTTTGTTGCCTGAGCTTCGGCGTCCTTTCCAAAATGTCATTGACAAAACCAATGTCAAGGAAAATTTTCTGTTTTCTTTTTTAAAAAGTTTTTATTGAGATATAATTGACACATATTAGTTTTAGGTATACTCCATGATACAATATTTATATACATTGCAAAATGATCACCCCAATAAGTCTAGTTAACATCTAATATTGGGGCACCTGGGTGGCTCTGTGGGTTAAGCATCGGACTCTTTTTTTTAAAAAAATTTTTTTTAATGTTTATTTCTGAGACAGAGACAGAGCATGAGTGGGGGAGGGGCAGAGAGAGAGGGGGACACAGAATCTGAACCAGGCTCCAGGCTCTGAGCTATCAGCACAGAGCCCAACGCGGGGTGGGGCTCAAGCTCACAGACTGGGAGATCATGACCTGAGCCAAAGCCGGACGCTCAACCGGCTGAGCCACCCAGGTGCCCCGTGAGCATCTGACTCGATCTCATGGTTCCTGCCCTCAGGCTCTGGGCTGACAGCTGGAGCCTGCTTGGGATTTTGTCTCTTCCTCTTTCTCTGCCCCTCCCCCACTCACACTTTCTCTTAAAATTTTTTTTTAATGCTTATTTCTCAGAGAGAGAAAGCGCACACATGAGTGGGGCAAGGGGCTGAGAGAGAGGGAGACCCAGAATCTGAAGCAGGCTCCAGGCTCTGAGCTGTCAGCACAGAGCTCAACGCCGGGCTCAAACCCACAAACCAGGGGATCATGACCTGAGTCGAAGTCGGATGCTTAACCGACTGAGCTACTCAGGCAACCTATATCTCTGTCTTTATCTTTAAAAAAAAATTTTTTTTAAATGTTTGTTTATTTTTGAGACAGAGCATGAGCGGGGGAGGGGCAGAAAGAATCTCTCTGTTTTTAAATAAACTTAAAAAAAATCAAATACCACAAAGTTACACTTTTTTTCTTGTGGTGAGATTTCTTCTTAGCAGCTTTCACATACACAATATAGTATTGTTAACTATAGTCACCATGCTGAACATTTCATCCTGTGGCTTATTTCATAACTGGAAGTTTGTACCTTTTGACCACCAGTATTCCGTTTCCCTCCCCCTCCTGAGGCCATATGGTATTTCACTTTCTCCGTCTGACTTATTTCATTTAGCATAATGTACCCAAAGTCCATCTATGTTGTCACAAGTGGCAAGATTTTCTTTTATTTATGTCTTTAGGTTTATTTTTGAGTGAGAACTTGAGCAGGGGAGGGGCAGAGAGGAGGGAGAGAAAGAATCCCACGCAAGATCTGCACTGTTCTCACAGAGCTGGACCTGGGGCTTGATTGAACCCACAGACTGTGAGATCATGACTTAAGCCAAAGTCAAGAGCTGGATGCCTAACTGGCTGAGCCACCCAGGCGCCCCTAAGATTTCCTTTTTAAAATGGCTGAAAAATAGTCTGTTATCTATCGACCAGTTGATGGATCTATGCTGCATTTTCTCTATCCATTCATCCATCCATGGACTAGATTGTTTTCCATGTCTTGACTATTGTAAATTTCCATTTTCTGCTAAGAGTTTTATAATTTGGTACTTATACTCAATTCTTTAATCCATTTTGACTTAATTTTTGTTAGTGGTGGGTTTGTTGTTTTATTTTATTTATTTATTTATTTATTTATTTATTTATTTTTAAAAATATGATTTATTGTCAAGTTAGTTTCCATACAACACCCAGTGCTCATCCCAACAAGTGCCCTCCTCAATGCCCATCACCCACTTTCCCCTCTCTCTGAACCCCCATCCACCCTCAGTTTGTTCTCAGTATTTAAGAGTCTCCTATGGTTTGCCTCCCTCCCTCTCTGTAACTTTTTTTTCCTCTTCCCCTCCCCCAACGTCTTCTGTTAAGTTTCTCAAGATCCACATAAGAATGAAAACATATGGTATCTGGCTTTCTCTGCCTGACTTATTTCACTTAGCATTATACCCTCCAGTTCCATCTACGTTGCTGTAAATGCCCAGATTTCATTCTTTCTCATTGTCAAGTAGTATTCCATTGTATATATAAACCACATCTTCTTTATCCATTCGTCAGTTGATGGACATTTAGGCTCTTTCCATAATTTGGCTATTGTTGAAAGTGCTGCTATAAACATTGGGGTATAGGTGCTCCTCTGCATCAGCACTCCTGTATCCCTTGGATAAATTCCTAGCAGTGCTATTGCTGGGTCATAGGGTAGATCTATTTTTAATTTTTTGAGGAACCTCCAGACTGTTTTCCAGAGTGGCTGCATGAGTTTGCGTTCCCAACAACAGTGCAAGAGGGTTCCCATTTCTCTACATCCTTGCCAGCATCTATAGCCTCCTGATTTGTTCATTTTAGCCACTCTGACTGGTGTGAGGTGGTATTTCAGTGTGGTTTTGATTTGTATTTCCCTGGTGAAGAGTGATGTTGAGCATCTTTTCATGTGTCTGTGGGCCATCTAGATGTCTTCTTTGGAAAAGTGTCTATTCATGTCTTCTGCCCATTTATTCACTGGATTATTTGTTTTTTGGGTGTAGAGTTTGGTGAGCTCTTTATAAATTTTGGATACTAGCCCTTTATGTGATATGTCATGTGCAAATATCTTTTCCTATTCCATCAGTTGCCTTTTAGTTTTGTTGATTGTTTCCTTTGCAGTACAGAAGCTTTTCGTCTTCATGAGGTCCCAATAGTTCGTTTTTGCTTTTAATTCCCTTGCCTTTGGAGATGTGTCAAGTAAGAAATTGCTGAGGCTGAGGTCAAAGAGGTTTCTTCCTGCTTTCTCCTCTAGGGTTTTGATGGTTTCCTGTCTCACATTCAGATCTTTCATCCATTTTGAGTTTATTTTTGTGAGTGGTGTAAGAAAGTGGTCTAGTTTCATTCTTCTGCATGTTGCTGTCCAGTTCTCCCAGCACCATTTGTTCAAGAGACTGTCTTTTTTCCATTGGATATTCTTTCCTGCTCTGTCAAAGATTAGTTGGCCATACTTTTGTGGGTCAGATTCTGTAGTCTCTATTCCAGTGTCTGTTTTTGTGCTAACCTCATACTGTCTTGATGATTACAGGTTTGTAGTAGAGGCTAAAGTCAGGGGTTATGATGCCTCCCACTTTGGTTTTCTTCTTCAATATTACTTTGGCTATTTGGGGTCTTTTGTGGTTCCATACAAATTTTAGGATTGCTTGTTCTAGCTATGTGATGAATGCTGGTGCAATTTTGATTGGGATTGCATTGAATGTGTAGATAGCTTTGGGTAGTTTTGACATTTTAACAATATTTATTCTCCCAATCCATGATCATGGAATGTTTTTCCATTTCTTTGTAACTTCTTCAATTTCCTTCATAAGCTTTCTATAGTTTTCAGCATAGAGATCTTTTACATCTTTGGTTAGATTTATTTCTAGGTATTTTATGGCTCTTGGTACAATTGTGAATGGGATCAGTTTCTTTATTTGTCTTTCTGTTGCTTCATTATTGGTGTATAAGAATGCAACTGATTTCTGTATATTGATTTTT
This sequence comes from Acinonyx jubatus, assembly GCF_027475565.1. Classification (NCBI taxonomy): domain Eukaryota; kingdom Metazoa; phylum Chordata; class Mammalia; order Carnivora; family Felidae; genus Acinonyx; species Acinonyx jubatus. Next base: position 160,420,793 of record NC_069383.1, read on the forward strand.
GTATACTGCGACTTTGCTGAATTCATGTATCAGTTCTAGCAGACTTTTGGTGGAGTCTGTTTGGTTTTCCATGTAGAGTATCATGTTGTCTGCAAAAAGTGAAAGCTTGACTTCATTTTTGAGAATTTTGATGCCTCTTGTTTCATTTTGTTGTCTGATTGCTGATGCTAGAACTTCCAACACTATGTTAAACAACAGCGGTGAGAGTGGACATTCCTGTCGTGTTTCTGATCTCAGGGTGAGAGCTCTCAGTTTTTCCTTGTTGAAGATGATATTAGCTGTGGGCTTTTCATAAATGGCTTTTATGATGTTAAGTATGTTCCTTCTATCCCGACTTTCTCAAGGGTTTTTATTAAGAAAGGATGCTGAATTTTGTCAAATGCTTTTTCTGCATCGATTGAGAGGATCATATGGTTCTTATCTTTTCTTTTATTAATGTGATGTATCACATTGATTGATTTGTGAATGTCGAACCAGCTCTGCAGCCCAGGAATGAATACCACTTGATCATGAATAATTCTTTTTATATGTTGTTGAATTCGATTTGCTAGTATCTTGTTGAGAATTTTTGCATCCATATTCATCTGGGTCTCTGTCTGGTTTAGGAATCAAAGTAATGCTGGCTCCATAGAATGAGTCTGGAAGTTGTCCTTCCCTTTCTATTTCTTGGAACAGCTTGAGAAGGATAGGTATTAACTCTGCTTTAAATGTCTGGTAGAATTACCCAGGGAAGCCATCTGGTCCTGGACTCTTATTTGTTGGGAGATTTTTAATGACTGATTCAATTTCATCACTAGTTATGGGTCTGTTAAAATTTTCTATTCCCAGTTGTTTTGGTATTGTGTGGGTGTTTAGGAATTTGTCCATTTCTTTCAGGTTGTCCAGTTTGTTGGCATATAATTTTTCATAGTATTCCCTGATAATTGCTTGTATTTCTGAGGGATTGGTTGTAATAAATCATTTCATTTGTGATTTTACTTTTTGGGTCCTTTCTCTTTTCTTTTTGAGAAGCCAGGCTAGAGGTTTATCAGTTTTGTTTATTTTTTCAAAAAACCAACTCTTGGTTTCATTGATCTGCTCTACTGCTTTTTTGGATTCTGTATTGTTTATTTCTGCTCTGATCTTTATTAGTTGTTTTCTTCTGCTGGGTTTGGGGTGTCTTTGCTGTTCTGCTTCTATTTCCTTTAGGTGTGCTGTTAGATTTTGTATTTGGGATTTTTCTTGTTTCTTGAGATAGGCCTGGATTGCAATGTATTTTCCTCTTAGGACTGTCTTCGCTGCATCCCAAAGCATTTGGATTGTTGTATTTTCATTTTCATATTTATTTCTTCTCTAATTGCCTGGTTGACCCATTTATTCTTCAGTAGGATGTTCATTAACCTCCATACTTTTGGAGGTTTTCCAGACTTTTTCCTGTGGTTGATTTCAAGTTTCATAGCCTTGTGATCTGAAAGTGTGCATGGTATGATCTCAATTCTTTTATATTTATTGAGGGCTGTATTGTGACCCAGTATGTGATCTGTCTTGGAGAATGTTCCATGTGCACTCAAGAAGAAAGCATATTCCATTGCTTTGGGATGCAGAGTTCTAAATATATCTCTCAAGTCCATCTGGTCCAATGTATCATTCAGGGCCATTCTTTCTTTACTGATTCTCTGTCTAGGTGATCTGTCCATTGTTGTAAGTGGGTATTAAAGTCCCCTGCAATTACCACATTCTTATCTATAAGGTTGCTTATGTTTGCAATTAATTGTTTTATATATTTGGTGCCTCCAAATTCAGTGCATAGACATTTATAATTGTTAGCTCTTCCTGTTGGATAGACCCTGTAATTATTATGTAATTCCCTTATTCATTTCTTGTTACAGACTTTAAATTAAAGTCTAGTTTGTCTGATATAAGTATGGCTACTCCAGCTTTCTTTTGACTTCCAGTAACATGATAGATCTCCATCCCCTCACTTTCAATCTGACGGTGTCCTCAGGTCTAAAATGAGTCTCTTGTAGACAGCAAATAGATGGGTGTCGTTTTTTATCCATTATGATACCCTATGTCTTTTGGTTGGAGCATTTAGTCCATTTACATTATGTTGTTATTGAAAGATATGGGTTTAGAGTCATTGTGTTATCTGTAGGCTTCATGCTTGTAGCGGTGTCTCTGGTACTTTGTGGTCCTTGCAACATTTCACTCACAGAGTCCCCCTTAGGATCTCTTGTAGGGCTGGTTTAGTGGTGATGAATTCCTTCAGTTTTTGTTTGTTGGGGAAAACCTTTATCTCTCCTTCTATTCTGAATGACAGACTTGCTGGATAAAGGATTCTTAGCTGCATTTTTTTCTGTTCATCACATTGAAGATTTCCTGCCAATCCTTTCTGGCTTGCCAAGTTTCAGTAGATAGGTGTGCTACTACCCTTGTGTGTCTGTCTACCTTTGTATGTTAGAGCCCGTTTATCCCTAGCTGCTTTCAGAATTCTCTCTTTATCCTTGTGTTTTTCCAGTTTCACTATGATATGTCATGCAGAAGACCAATTCAAGTTATGTCTGAAGGGAGTTCTCTGTGCCACTTGGATTTCAATGCCTGTTTCCTTCCCCAGATCAGGAAAGTTCTCAGCTATGATATGTTCAAGTACACCTTTGGCCCTTTTCTCTCTCTCTTCCTCTTCTGGAATTCCTATGATATGGATATTGTTCCATGTGATTGTGTCACTTAGTTCTCTAACTCTCCCCTCATACTCCTGGATTTTTTATCTCTCTTCTCAGCTTCCTCTTTTTCCATAATTTTATCTTCTAATTCCCCTATTCTCCCCTCCACCTCTTCAATCTGTGCGGTGGCTGCCTCCATTTTATTTTGCACCTCATTTATAGCATTTCTTAATTCATCATGATTATATTTTAGTCCCTTGATCTCTGTAGCAATAGATTCTCTGCTGTCTTCTATGCTTTTTTCAAGCCCAGTGATTAATTTTATGATTCTTCTAAATTATTGTTCAGTTATGTTGCTTATATCTGTTTTGATCAATTCTTTAGCTGTCGCTACTTCCTGGAATTTCTTTTGAGGAGAATTCTTCTGTTTGGTCATTTTGGCTACTTTTCTGTCCCTTATGTTGTGTGCTCTGCACCTGTGAGCACTGCTATATTAAAGGGGGGATGGTCATACACTGTCCAGGGCCTGGCCATTCAAGAGGTGTTTTTTGGAAAGTGTTACTTGCTCTCTGTTGTTGTGACTTTGGTTATTTTATTTCCCTACTCGTAGTGATGTTTTGGACCCTCCACCAGGTTTGCTTTGGTTTGTTCCCTGGAGTAGCCCTGGAAAGGAAAACATACAGACAAACAGGAAACAAAGACACACAAACAAACAAAAAGAAAAACCGAAAAACTAAAGACAATCCAAAAGCAAAAAACCAGAAACACTAGCTACAAGTAAAGAAGAAGAAATGACAGGGGTGGGGAAGAAGAAAAAATAAACATTGACCAGGCAGAGAGACTAAAAGGCTTAATCCAGAGAGACAGAAAGGAAAATAAGGAAGGAGGTGGGGGAAAAAGAAACAAAGATAAAGTTATGCAGACAGAGAAACTATACTGCTTGATTATTCCAGAGAGAGAGAATGGAATGTAAAGAAGGGGGCATAGAACATGTATCAAGAGAATGGATTAAATATGTCTGTTTAAACAAACCAATAACTGGAGTAACCAGCCTAGAGGACAGAAGAGATAAGAAGGAGAAATGGATGGGAGAATGTATCTTTGTAACAAAAATTGTCCCAGAATTAATCCAGGCAATGCAGCAGCACTGGCAAGGAAGGGGGGGTGGTTCTGTCTGGTTCCACAGCATCTATCCCGTTCCAGTAGATATGTAATTACCCAGCATGGAGGGGCGTGGTTTGGTGTAGGCTGGTCCCGCCTCTACTGTGGGCCCCATGGACCGATCCCTGAGGCCCCATGTTGGTGGTGGTGGGGAGAAAAATGGTGACCCCTCAGTCTCTTCTCCACAACCCGGTGTCCCAAATCATTCCTTTGGGAATTCCTCTGGGCTCCTTTGGAGCCGTCCTCACTGTGCTGAGGGCACAGACAAGGCTGGCTGTCTCACTCTGCCAACTCCTTTGCCCTTGTGCTTGGCTGGGATTTAAACTCCCACTCTGTACCCTGGTATTGGGGAAGCACCTCCTGATATGAGGTCCCAGCTGGTTTTGTCCTGTGCCACAGCACTTCAGAGGAGGGGACTGGTTTCTCCTGCAGACTGTGCCCCTGATCTCCCACTGAACCCTGGAGTGGCTCCTCTCCTCCCCAGGTGTGTGAACAAGGCAGCCGGCTCCAGTCTGAGGATGGGATCTGCAGTTAGAGATCCTTTAACCTGCACTTAGAGATGGGATCCCTCTCCATCCTTGTCTGAGGTTTATCTCTTGTCCAGATACAGTCCTATGCTTCCCCAGCGGCTCTTTCACATGCCTTTGTCTCTCTGCAAAAGAGGATCCCTCCCCTCCGTGCCTACATGGCCCATTTTATCTCCCCCAGTTTGCAATCACCCACCTATGGCCCATCAGGTTGTACCAGTTTCTCCCTGGTAGACTCAGTCTCTTTTCCTCCAGACTCTTGGGGTTCAAAGTCCTTTGGCTTCAGCCCTTCTTTGTTTGAGAGAAGTGGGAAGTATGGATACCTCTACTTCTCCACCGTGTTGGCTCCTCCTCTCAATACAAATTTAATAAGTTTCTAGTCGGGTGCTTTCTGGAAAGGGAATTTTTTTTTTTAATTTTACATGGGTCTGTTTCTGGACCCACTTTTACTCCCTTGATGTATGTGCCCATTTTTTTAAGTTTATTTATTTTGAGAGAGCAAGCAGGGGAGGGATAGAGACAGAGGGAGAGAGAGAATCCTAAGCAGGCTCTGCACAGAGCCCGATGTGGGGCTCAAACTCATGAACCAGGAGATCATGACCTGAGCTGAAACCAAGAGCTGGATGCTTAACCACTGAGCCACCCAGACACCCCTTTGTGTGTGCCTATTTTTATACCAATACCACAGAATTTTGGCACTGTAGCCTTATAATAAGATTTGAAATTAGGTATTATAAATATTCCAACTTTGTTATTTTTCAAGGTTGTTTGTCTATGTTGGTTCCTTTCCATTTGCATGTGAAATTTAGAATCAATTTATCAACTTCTACACAAAAATATTGTATATTTTTATTGAGATATTGAATCTATAAATTTGTGGAAACTTGGCATCTTAAAAATACTAAGTTTGGGGCACCTGGGTGGCTTAGTTGGTTAAACGTCTGAATTCAGCTTAATGAATTCGAGCCCTGCATCTGGCTCTGTGCTGACAGCTTAGATCCTGGAGCTTGCTTCAGATTCTGTGTCTTATTCTCTCTCTGTCCTTCCCCTACTGGGTCTCTCTGTCTCTCAAAAATAAATATAAAAAAATATTAAGTTTGAAGATGACTGTGTATTTTTTCTCTTTTGATCTCTTCAATTTTTTAAATGTTTATTTATTTTTGAACGAGAGACAGCATGAGCAGGAGAGGGGCAGAGAGAGAGAGAGAGGGAAAATACAGAATCTGAAGCAGGTAGGCTCTGAGCTGTCAGCACAGAGCCCAACATGGGGCTCAAACTCGTGACCTGTGAGATCATGACCTGAGCTGAAGTCAGGCGCTTACCTGACTGAGCCACCCAGACACCCCCTCTTTTGATTTTAAGGTGAATTAAGTTGATAGTTTGTGTTGAATCAACCTTGTGTTATGAGAATAAACCCAATTTGGTTGTGATTTATTACCCTGTTATGTATTGATGGATTTTGTTTGCTGACATTTTGTTTATGATATTTGGATCTATGTCTGTAAGGGATATTGGGTTGTAGTTTCATTGTGATGCCTTCTTCCTGGTTTTGGTGGCAGTGTAACACTGCCCTCATGTAATGAGTTGATAAGTGTTGACTCATCCTCTGTATTCTGGAATTATATTGTGTAGAATTGGTATTGTTTCCTTCATAAGTGTTTGGTAGAGTTCAACAGTAAAAGCAATTGGGACTGAGATTTTCTTTCTTGGAATGTTTTGACTACACATTCAATTTTCTCATTGATAGAGGACTATTCAGGCTCTAATTTTTCTTTAGTGAATATTTATAGTTTGTGTTTTACAACAATAAATTTCACCTAAGATGTGTGTAAAACATATTGCAGTATTTATTTTCTTTATAATGTGCTGTTGGATTTTGTTTGCTATTGTTTTATTGAGGATTTTCATTTCTATTCATAAGAGATAGTGGTCTATAGTTTCTTGTTCTTTTCTGGCTTTGATATTGAATTTTGGCCTCATAGAATGATTTAAGAGGTATTTCCTCCTGTCATTTTTTTTGGAAGAATTTTAGAAGGGTTGGTAACTCTTCAATTTGTCAATAATACAGCTTGTGCTGTACTTTGCATTGTTGGGAGATTTTTGATTACTGATTTAATCTCTTTACTTGTAATAGGTCTATTCAGATTTTTTATTTCTTCTAGAGTCAGTTCTGGAACTCTGTGTTTCTCGAAATTCATCCATCTCATGGAGGTTATATACTTTGGTCAGAATATTCTCTAATGATACTTTTTGTTTCTTGTACTGTTGGTAATTATGTATCCATTTTCATTTATGATTTTAGTTATTTGCATAGATTTTATAGTTTCTTAGTACATTTAGCTAAAAGTTTGTCAATTTTGCAGATCCTTTCCAAAAACTGACTTTTGCCTCCATTGACTTCTATATTGTTTTCCATTCTCTTTCATCTACCTTGACTCTAATCTTTGGTTTTCTACTTCTCCCGTCTACCTTTGCTTATAGTTTGCTCTTTTTCTAGGATCATAAAATGGGAGATAATTGTACTGATTTGAGATCTGTCCTTTTTCTAAACATAAGCATTTATATCTTCAAATTTCCCTCTGTGCACTTTCTCTTTCTGTTCTTCAGATTAATTTTCCAATTGTTTTAAGTTCATGAATTCTTTCTTCTGCCTGCTCAAACCTGCTGCTGAATCCCTCTAGTGAATTTTTGCCATTTCAGCTATTGTACTTCCAACGCTAGAATTTCTATGTGTGTGTGTGAATAATTTCTGTAATTTAGTTGATATTCCATATTCATTCACATCTTCCTGATTTTAATTTTTTTCCCATGATTTCAACTCATTTAGCATACTAAGACAGCTGAAGTGGCATCACCAAGATGGTGAAGTAGGAGGCCCTAGCTTCTGTTTTCCCACAGAGATCTACGATTAGCCATCTACCCACAAACAAAAAGCTCTCTGGGATAGCTCAGGGGTCCACTTAGGAAATAACAGCAACACAGTGGGGAAGAAAACCCTGAGCATAAGCGCACACAAAGGAAAGGAAAAAATCTTAATTTTGCTTGCATCACTGGTCTTCCAGTTGGGCACTGCTCAGTACCAAGCAGAAACACTCTGGCCAGAAAGCATTTCCCTAACTGGAAAAGGGAGAGCAGGGTGACCAACCAGTTTCTCCACGCTTTTGAGGCACCACACAAGGGACCTACTTCTGTTGCACTTCATTCAGACATTAGCAAACCTGAGATGTACAGAGAAGGCTAGGAACAAAAAAAGAAGAGCCTTGGCTACCAGTAACAGTCACACAGCAGGAGCGACATTGGTTCCAAGTGATTTGCTCTCCAGAGGACCCCAGCAGCTCTCTCAAACAACTGGCCAGCACAGTATCTGAAAACCCAAAGATATTCACATACTTGTGTAGAGAGACAGGTCCTGAAGGTGTGGTGATGAGAGAATTACAAAGCAGGGGGCTGAGACTCTCCAGGAGCCAAAGCATTGGTCCCCTGGCTCAAGCCTCTTTTATGTTTGCAAATTGATAACAACAAGCCATTACAACATAGTATGTGGCATCTTGACAGGTTGTGCACTTGCAGTGTATTCCATACTGGGTCATGAGTACATCTGGTGCCAGACAAAACATTCTTATCCCCAGTCCTGGCCACCCGTATGATGTCCTTCTGGAGAAAATGAGCAGTCCTGGCAGCCTTCCGTCCTGGGGATAAAACTGCTTTTGGTTCCTCGCTGCTCCATCCCTTTCCTTCAAGACATCCTTACGTGCCTCTGGTTTCTTGTTCTCCAACATCTCCCCCTTTTTGTTTATATACAATGGGCTATAGGAGGACATTGTATAACCCAAGCTGTTGGTCCATTGACAGGCTCATTGTCCCTGGCACCAGACTGCACATGCAAAGATAAATACATTGCATATTAATACAAACAGAATAGCAGTAGAGAAACTAAAAATCCCAATATGCTCTATAGCATTTAATTTTCCCAATCCCTCTGATATACTTTCTAAGATCTTAGAACCAGATAACATGTCCAGATTTGTTTTGGAAGTCTCCTATATCCCTGCTTGCAGATGTTAAATGTCCATGGACATGTTTGATTGTCTGAGCAAGTGTCTCTTAATGCCATTCCATGGAAATTTAGTGTTATTAAACAGCAATGGGGTTACACATTGGTGTAGTGTTCCAATAACATTTTAATGATCTTTGCCTTTGTAGGCTCACTAATTGATCCCCAGCAATATCACAGCCTGTTGTAGGTCTGCAATCTCACTGGACCATCTACTGTCAATGTCCTGCTGTGTCTTCCAAGGTGGTGCAATTTCTCATGCCGTTGTTGCACAAATGGTACCATCTGCGCAGATTGGTGCAACGAGACAGCTGCAGTGGCTATGGTGGCAGTCACAGCAATAATGCATATGAGAGTTGCAACAAGTATTCCAGCAAACCTTTGGGATCAGTGAAGAACTCGCTGTAGAGCCTGGTCCATCAGATACATTTCTGGAGAATGTTGTCATGGTTGAGACATGCAAACCAGCAGCCACAGGCTAGTGCATGCTCTAAGTAAATATAAGCTTTTGGATGACATAGCAAAGGGTATAGAATTAAGACAGGTGTATAATGAGCAGTTAACACAAGTTATAAGGGCCTCAGCATCATTCCAAACTATCTGTGCTTTTAATAGTACATATGGCAAACGGACACAAGCCCGTATGTATCGGGTACTATTGACCGTGAAGGATAGAGTAGAAATAGTGCTGGGGCTGTTTTTATAATATGTGCCCTTGCAGGTATGTAAAGGGTGGAGGGCAGCAGTTCATGTCCATATATGCTTTTGTAATGGTCCTTGTCGTAAACGAGGGCTGGGCGCAGAAAATCCCCCACCATGCCAAATGACTGAGCCATTAGCAGTGGTGCTGATAGTATGATTATGAACACACCATCGTAGATTTTGTAATGAGTTTTTAAGGGGAACTGAGCCCAGAGGGCTCCAATCAACGATGCTTCCATAGGAAGTATTTAAAAGAACTCACCCTATCTCCCCTCTACATGCTTCCCAAGTCACCCATCCACCCCATTCTGACAATGTACGAGTAGCACAAGACAGAAGCATTGGAGGAGTGTCATTAAGATTGGAGCCAATCAGAGAACGGGCTGAGAGTAAGAAAATAGGTTTGTGCTGGGCCCTGTTTTTAATAATAGATCACCATGCTTGAGGCTTACTTTTGAGGCAGTGTTTCCTGTAACCAAAACATATAGGAGGACCTTCAGTCCCTATAGCATAATTATCCATAACAGTACCTTCTTCATTGGGCCTATGTGTTTCTCTGTTGTCAAATGGCCCAGGTGTCCATTCAGTGTCATTTGTATATACCGGCATGGGGGAGTTGTACCAATTTATGCCGATTGAGAGGTGGATGAGGGATATAAGCCCAGTAAATATAGTTATCAGCGCTTACCATAGTAGTGATAACCACGAGCATCGCAAGGAAAAGGTGAGCAGGAGTTTGTGGGCTGCGAGTCTGCATCAAGATTTTTTCAGCAGCGTGCATCAACCTCTTAACTTGTCCCCGAGTAGGAGGCTAAGAGGTCCTAGTGCTCCTCAGGAGAGGGTGTGGTGCACTGGGCACAATTATTGGTTTCTCAATGGACATTCTGTGAAACTCTTTGGTGGGGTCATGTCGAACTGCGGTTGCTTGGATCAGCTCATGCCTGGGTTTCAACCGGTGACTGGGTAACCACTGGTAGCCTTGATCTGTAAAGACATAAGCATACCCTTTGCCCCACACAACAACTTCTCCCTTTTCCCCGTGTCCCTTCTCATCTTTCCAATATACTGGCTGGTAAACAGGGGTGATCTTTTTCTTGTACCAGTGTATCTCAGCAGAAGGACATGTATGGGGTCCTCATATGTCCAAGAAACTTAAAGTATATAAGGCCGGATGTAATTGTTCCCGTGGCGTAGGTCTAAGTCCTTCTTCTCCCCCTCTTTGTTTAATTAGCATGTTTTTAAGTACCTGATGAGTATGTTCTGTGATCCCTTGACTGTGAGAGTTATAGGGAATGCCAGTAAGATGAGTAATTTGTCAGGCTGCAAAGAAGTGGGCTACTTATGAGATACATATGCAGGGCCATTATCAGTTTTAATGTGTTGTGGGATACCTAGAATTGCAAAGGTTTCAAGAAAATGAGCACTAACATGCCTAGTCTTTTCTCCGGTATATGCCGTGGCCCAGATCTATCTGGAGAAGGTATCCACAGTAACATGCACATAAGAGAACTTACCGAAACCAGGAATATGGGTAACATCAGATTGCCAAAGTTCATTTGCCTGTAGTCCACAAGGATTCACTCCAGAGGTATATGGAGCCACAGTGAGGGGGTTGCAACAAGGACAGGCACTAACGATGTCTTTTGACTCAGCATGTGTTATAGTGTCTATGGGAAAGTCCTTGAGCATTAGTATGGTGAAGCATATGCTCCTGTTGTGCCATTTGTAAGGTGCCTTGTAATAAGTCATCAGCAATGGAATTTCCTAAGGATAACGGGCCAGGACTGCGAATATGAGTGATACAAAAAGGGCGTTGCCTATGCCATATTAATTCTTATAAATGCAAAAACAGATGATGTAATTCATTTCATGGCACAATATGTACAGTTTCAATATTTAGGACTGTGAACCATGCACATTGTGAATCTGTCACAATATCGAGGGAGGCAGGTACAAGATGCAACAATCCTATAATGGCTGCTAATTCAGCTTTTTGGGTAGATGTATAGGGTGTCTTCCAGGCCTTAGAGATAGGACCATGTATAGAAGCTCTACCATGACCATTTCCATCTGTAAAATATGTGTCAGAATCTGCGAAAGGCCACTCTCGAATTATCTTTGGCCAAATCCATGATGTAACCTTGAGAAATGACAAAATTTTTGTCCCTTGGACAGTGATTGTCTAATTTCCCTACGTAATCAGGCAAAGCTATTTGTCATTGTATATTAATTTGGTAAGCCATATCAGTTTGTTGATATGATAAGGGAATAATTATAGAAGAGGGATTGCTACCATTAAGCACACGTAATCGGGATCGGCCTCTCCAAATTACATTCCCAATTTTATCCAGATACATGGTAAGAATTTTAGAGTCCTTACTTGGTAAAAACAGCCATTCGATGATTCCCCCATCCTGCCTACGACCGCAGCTGGAGAATGTGGAGTAGGAAAAATCAATAATTAAAGAGGAACATTAAGTCAAACACGAGTGAGCTGACAATTTTGAATATGATTTTCAATCCACTGTAATTCAGCTTCTGACTCTTTTGTGAGGACCCTAGGGCTGTTAAGGTTGGGATCACGGGCTTATGTTTGGAAAGGATGAGATAAGGTGTAAGTCGGGATTCCCGAAGCAGGTCGCAACCAATTTATATCTCCTAGTAACCTCTGGAAATCATTTAAAGTTTTCAAATTATCTCAGCCAATCTGTACTTTTTGGGGAATGATGGTTGCCTTGTGAATTTTTGCATCAAGATAAAGAAAGGGATCTTGGGTTTGCACTTTTTTGTTGTTGTTGTTACTATTAGGCTGTATTTGGGTACAATAACCCAGCGGCCTGATAAAGATCTTTTATCTGTGTAGGTGTTTCTGCAGCAAAAAGAATATCATCCATGTAATGGATAATCAACACCTGTGGGACCTGAATAAGTAATTGTGAAAGTGGCTGATTAACAAAATGCTGACACGTAGTAGGGCTATTAAGCATACCTTGCAGAAGCCCTTTCCATGGATGGCATCACACAGGAACCATATGATTGTCTGAAGGTACAGAACAGGCAAATTTTTCTCTATCATCTGGCAGTAGAAGAACTGTGAAAAACAATCTTTTAAATCTACTATAATTAATGACCAGTTCTGAGGAATCATAGTAGGAGACGGGAGCCCAGGTTGCAAAGCAAAGGTCCCATAGACCGTATAACCTCGTTTACCTTCCTTAAGTCAGTCAACATTCTCCATTTCCCAGATTTTTTCTTTATCACACACACACAAGAATTCCATGGACTGGTGGGCATTTCTACATGACCTGCATCCAATTGTCCTTGCGCTAATTGTTCTAGAGCCTCTAATTTCTCTTTTGGAAGGGGCCACGGTTCCACCCACACCAGGGCAGTTGTTAACCATTCTAATGCTAAGGCATAACGTTGTTCAGGAACAGTGGCTCTTACACTAAACCTGAATTCTGTACAGGCTATCCCAGTCCCACACAAGGTGGCCACATTTCGGCAGTAATTGTTCCCATATGCCCATGTTCTTGTCATCCAAGCCCTTTTAAAGGATTATAACTCACTTTGGACACCATATTGGTTGCAGCAGGGGAAACATAAGGAATATTAATACATGCTCCCCATTGACTTAGGAGGTCTCTTCCCCATGGATTAATGGCTGTATCAGTAACATAAGTCTGGATAGTAGCAGCCTGGCCTTCAGGCCCTTCACATAGAAAACTTTCAACACTCTGTTGGATGTCAGTAGCTTTTCCTACACCTGTAAAGACTGTGGATATAGGTCGGAGTGGCCAATTCTTAGGCCAAAACTTAGAAGCAATGATGGTGACATCATCAGCTCCTGAGTCTACCAGGCCAGTAGATGATGTTCCATCCATTTGTAAGGTCATCTCAGGCCTTTGTCCTTTAGAAATGTTTGCCAAGATATCTGTTTGCCCGTAGATCCAAACCCTCCCTGCCAGTCTATTGGCATGGAAATTAAAGCAATGTAAGGCAACAACGGTAGTTGGGCAATGTGATCTCCTGCAAGACATGATAAGGAACTGAAGTACTAATCATTACTAAAACTTCATCCTTAAAATCAGCTTCTATAATTCCTAAGTAGACACGAACTCCCTTGGACGTAAGACTGCTTCGTCCAATAAGAAGGCCAATGGACCCTGAAGAGGCCCGTAAATCCCAGTTTTAACCTTGTAAATTCCCACGGAGAGTTTGAGGACCAGAGACTCTGGGGCAGGAATATCTAATGCAGCACTCCCTCATGTGGCATGGAGAAGGTCATGGACAGATTTGCATGGTAAGTCCCGTAGCTCACAGGGTAATAACGTGGAATCTGATTCCCCGTATTCTTTACATTCGGGCCCTGGTGGAGGGGGGGGGCGTTATCCCTGTCTCCCCCACCAAGATGGCAGGGGAGCTCTATTCTTATGGAATTTAGATCTACATTGATTTGCAAAATGATAGCCTTTATTGCATCCAGGGCATAACCCAGAAGGCTTAGAATTTCATTCTGGGGGTGAGGTAGATCATGGGAGTTGTTACAACTCAGCTGTCAGCAATCCCTTTTATAATGTCCCAGTTTGCCACAGCGAAAACGCTTGGACTGTTTGTAAAGTCCAGGGTCTGCTGGCAGTGGCTATTCAAGGCACGTTTTATAGACCTCTGAGCTGATATCTTGACAGGCCTTTATATAATCAGTTAAATCACCCCCTTGAGACTTCACTGGGTATAAAGCTTGTTGGCATTCCTTATTAGCATTACCAAAAGCCAGCAGCTGTAAGAGGAGATCCCGTAAGCCTGCCTGAGAGATGCTTTTTATAATAACATCCTTTAACCCAGCAATAAAATCTACATAGGGCTCGTTAGGACTCTGTTTGACTTGAACAAAAGAGGGTGTAGCCTGTCCCGGGGTAGCTACTTTCTCCCAGGCATTCAGGCAGCACAATCTAACTTGTATCACCGCTTGAACATCATACTGAAGCTGAACCTGTATGCCAAACCCTCGTCTGCTCCTGGTAAGTTGTTTTCCGGTAATGGGCACAGGAGGATTCAGGGCGGCATCATGCCGGGCCTGTATCTGTGCTTCTTCCTCCCACCAAGTCCTAAACTGCAAAAATTCAGAAGCACTTAGGACAGTGCAACCTAGGACCGCCCAGTCCCATGGAATGAGTCGCTCTGAATTGGCTAACCCAGACACCAATCCCAATGTATAAGAGGAATTAACACTGTATTGCGTGCAAGCCTGTTTCAAGTCATTAATTACCTTAAAACCGAAAGGAACCAGATAAAATCATTGCCCTCCCTGAGGATATTTCTGACGAGGAGGAATTTGGGTAATGTTGACAAGATAAGCTGCAGGCATACTAGGTGTTAATTCAGTGTCCCCCCCCCCCCCCCCCCGCAGCCTTAGTTTGTTGAAGCACCTGCATTAAGGGGGAAACGAATTGTGATACTATGAGTGGAGATACCAAGAAATGGGTTTTTTGAATAAGCGGAACATTTAGTTTCCTCAAAGGGATGGATGGGTTCAGGGCCGTGGGGCAATGAGGGAGGCAGGAGTACGGAAGCCTGAGCTGTGACTATCTCTGGGCCATGAACCTGGGACCTGTAGGTTTCTATTCCTCTGGTGGTGGGATACGGGCTCGGGCCCTGAGTCACTATCTACGAGCTCATGATCACTTTCAGCCAGTGAGGGGTTGTGATGACCAATGTCCCCTTCTTCCCCTGATTCTGACTGCAAGGGCTGCAAAGCCAGGGAACTTAAATTACATAAAGACCATAGGGAGAGAGGGATGGCTTCTTGCTGATAAGCCTGGCACAAAGCACATAAAACCAAGTTCCATTGTTTCTGATTCAAAGCATCTTTGCCAGAGGCATAAACTGGTAACAATGTTTCTTTACTAAGTATAACAAATCCTGAAACGCAGATCGTTTCACTTTTACCCCTGAGCTCTTTAATAAAGTCTGCAAGAGCTGAATATGTAAGTGATAACTAGATGGGGTGGAATCCCCTGTACTTACCCTGCAGAAATCCTGAAGGATGAGCTTCCCCAGCTCCAAAGTTTCCTTCGGTTCCCTGGGCCCTTCCTTCTTCAGTGGTGCTGCACACGTCCCCCTTCAGCTTCCCTGTTCAGGCACCAGCTGAAGAGAGGTCCTAAAGGTGAGACTCTCCAGGAGCCAAAGCATCGGTCTCCTGGCTCAAGCCTCTTTTATTTTTGCAAATTGTCTGATAACAGCAAGCACATACGACATAGTATGTGGCATCTTGACAGGTCGTGCACCTGCAGTGTTTTCCATACTGGGTCATGAGTACATCTGGCACCAAACAAAACATTCTTATCTCCAGGCCTGGCACCCACATGATGTCCTTCTGGAGGGAGCGAGTAGTCCCGGCAGCTTTCTGTCCTGGGGATGAAACTGCTCTTGCTTCCTTGCTGCTCTGTCCCTCTCCTTCAGGACATTCTTATGGTGCCTCCGGCTTCTTGTTCTCCAACCTACTTGGACACCAGCCACCAGGATACCTCCCATGCCCTCCTCTGTGTACCTGCTGGAGCCTGGGATGCATGTTGGAGCCCAGCTCAGGCCTCTCTCTGCAGCTGCTGAGTTCATGACACCTGCCTAGATCCCTGCAGCTGACCCCCCAACACACAGGTGCTAGCTCCAGCTGTGTCCTTCGTGCTGCTGGCCTGATGCTTGTCCCAGGCCTCTACTGCCATTTGCATGCCCCTGGTGATAGCCTGTAGCCACCCAAGTGCAGGCCACAGCCAGACCCCTATAGCTGCTTGTGACCCAGATTCAGCCCTATCTCCAGTCACTAGCTTGCACCTCTGTGCTCACGTATAACTAGCCCCTCCAGCTGTGTACCTGCACCCCGCTAGCCTGACTCCTACTACCCGCATCCACTGCTGTGTACCAGACAGCTAGGACCCCCTTAGCTACTTGTGGGCTCAGCTTTGTCCCTGTCTCTTGTCACTGACCTGTACCCCTGTGCTTATGTGCAGCTGGCCTTTCCAGCTATTCACCTGCACGCCCCCAGCCCAGCTGTTTTCACTGCCTCCAGTGCCCTGTATACACCCCTGGAAAGACCCCCTACAGCCTCAAGAGTGTATGCTGACAGCCAGAACTCCTACAGCTACCAGTGCACCTGCGGCTGGCCAGACTTCCATCACTGCATGGGTGTCTGCAACCACTCCTGGGCACTACACAGGCCTGTGCAGCTGGACCCTCCTGCGGAGCGTGTGCATGCCCCGGACCCTGCCACCACTGCTCCCTGACCCAAGCTGCTGGACCAGGAGGGGCCATTGAGGTCCTCGACAGCCCTTAACAGCCACTGTGAACCCCCCTGCAGTACTTTCCAAGGGCCACACAGCTATTGATGGTGTGGATTTCAGCAGCTTGAGCTGACGAGACATCATGTGCCTGCCTCACGCCCCCTGATCCAAAGCTAGCACACGCTCCTGCTTGAAGGTCTTCCCCCTTTACTGCAGTTTGTCCATCAAGTCTAGAAGAGGTTATTGCTCATTCAAATGTGCAGACACTGATGCAAGGCTACAGGGATCAAAAAGAATGAGTGAAACATGCCCCCACCAAAGGAACACAGGAAACTTCTAATAACTGACCCCAAAGAAATGGAGATATGTACATTTCCTTAAGAAGAATTCAAAGTAATTGTTTGAAAGATACTCAGAAATGATGGTTACCAGAGGGGAGGTGGCTGGGGTGAAATGGGTGATGGGGATTAAGGAGTGCCCTTGTGATGAGCACTGGGTGATGTACAGAATTGTTGAATCACTATATTGTACACCTGAAACTAATATAACACTGTATGTTAACTAACTGGAATTAAAATAACTTAAAAAAAAAAGATACTCGGAAAGCTACAAGTGAACACAAGTTACTGAAATCAGGAAAACAAATAGAAGGACAAAGTGAGAAATTCAACAAAGAGAAAGCATAAAGAACTAGACAGAAGTTTTGGAGCTGAAGAATACAATGGCTGAAGAATTCAACAGAAATCTTCAACAGTAGACTACACAAAGCAGAAGAACGGCCGATCTTGAGGACAGATCATTTGAAATATTCAATCAGAGGAGTAAAAAAAGAGAAAAGAACACATAATAAAGGAAGGCTTCAGGATCTATGGGACACAACTAAAAAACAAAACAAAACAAAACAAAAAACCCATCTACACCTCACTGGAGTCCCAAAGGAGAAAAGAGGAAGAAAGAAGCAGAAAGCTTATTTTAAGAAATAAACTGCTGTATGGGGCATCTGGGTGGCTCAGCCGGTTGGGCGACCGACTTCGGCTCAGGTCATGATCTCACAGTTTGTGAGTTTGAGCCCCACATTGGGCTCTGTGCTGACAGCTCAGAGTCTGGAGCCTGCGTTGGATTCTGTGTCTCCCTGTCTCTCTGCCCCTCCCCCCCACTCATGCTCTGTCAAAAATAAACATTAACAAAATAAAAGAAATTGAAGAGGACACAAAGAAATGGAAAAATACTCCATGTTCATAGATTGGAAGAAAAAATCTTGTTAAAATGTCTGTACTAACCAGGGGCGCCTGGGTGGCTCAGTCGGTTGAGTGTCCGACATTGGCTCAGGTCGTGATCTCGCGGTCGGTGAGTTCGAGGCCTGTGTCGGGCTCTGTGCTGACAGCTCAGAGCCTGGAACCTGCTTCGGATTCTGTGTCTCCCTCTCTCTCTGCCCCTCCCCTGCTCACCCTCTGTGTCTGTCTCAAAAATAAATAAACATTAAAAAAATTTTTTTTAAATAAAAAGAAATAAACTGCTGTAAGACAGCACCCTTGTTGCTGTAAGACACCCTTGTTTTTCTCCTCTTCCTGCACCCCAGCCCCCTCCCCCAACACAAATCCAGCATCCATTCATTAACAAAAGTAGCTTGTAGGAGCTGGGGGGTCCAGCACCATATGTCAGGGGATCTGTGAGGCGTCTCACTCACCTTTGCATCGGGTAACAGACAGACATACTGTGGTCCCAGCTGTGGTCCTTGCAGTGGCCCATTAACTTGCTGCAGTCCCTTTTAGCCATAGTCCAGGAGACCTTGGAAAACACGGACTTAGACAATCACCCATGTATGAGAGAGCCTTCATGGAAGTCCAGATTTCTACAAGTGCCCCATTAGAGAGAAAAGAAAAAGTACTGAGTTAGGGTAACAAATCAGGAGTTCCAGGATTGGGATAGGGTGTAAGGGGGTGGGAAGAGCTTGACAGAATGGTAGAAAGGAATCTCAGAATACATGAGGGGGACAGCTCCTACTTACTGTGTTGTGGAAACCATCAAGAAGTCCACTCAGGAGTCACTGGGTGGCCCACAGACACGACGAGTATTCTGTATTCCTCCCCCTCACTGCCCCATTCCGTGGTCAGCTTCCTTTGCCTGCTTCTGAAGAGAGCAGTGAGAGTAATCTCTGGCAGACAGGGAGAGACTACCACTTTAGCAGCAGCAGGTAGTGTTACCTTTGGGAAAAGCAAGGCCAGAGTCTGTTAGCACTTGGTCTGGTGCCTGGCAGGGTAGGGACAAAGCACACAAATATAAGAATTGTGCCACAAGAGGGAGCAAGAGGCATGGAACTGGCATGACCCCAGAAGATCTGAGGAAGCCTCGATCTCTAGCTGGGCTGACAGGAGGTATTTCTTCCTGGAGGCAGTTAGTAAAAACCACAGGATGTAACTACACTTCATATGCAAAGACAGCAAGGAAAAACTTCAAAGAAACATGAAAACAATACGGAAACATGACTCCACCAAATCCTACCAATAATATTCCAACAACCAATACTATTCTCAAGGGATTTACCTGGAGAAGAATTCAAAATAGCCGCTTTAAGGAAAATTAATGAGATAAAAGAAAACACAGGGAGGGACCAAGATGGTACAACAGCATGGAAAGTTTTTGTGTGTGTGTGTGTGTCTCGCGTCCCTGAAATGCAGCCAGATCAACACTAAACCATTTTGCACGCCTAGTAAACTGATTTGAGGATTAACAACCCAAACCAGAGAACTCAACAGGTACATAGCATGGAGAGGTGAACTGGGGGAGAAAGCTGCAGAGGGCAGGGAGCTGTTTTTGCTTGTGGAGAGAGGATGGAGACAGGAGGAGAGAATGGAAAGCATCCCCCTCCCCCCCAAAGCAGCTGGAGAGAAAAGAAAAAGTATGCAAGGGACTGAACAAAAAAGGCAGAAAGGAGAGGCTTTAAATTCCATGAAGACTCTACGAACAGGGGGAGCACAGAATTTGAAACTCTGTGGCTCTTTACCTGGCAGTGCTCGGGTGGGAAGGGCGAATGCCCAGGAGGAGAGAGTGAGGTCCCTGGGCCACATGGGAAGAGGCAGTCCCCCTACAGGGGGGAAATTTGGTAGAGGCTGTGTGGCCACCCCACAGGCAAAGGTCCCAGCAGACCCTGGAGAACAGCCACACTTGCTGGTGGTGGAACAAGGATGTTAAGGTTGAAGCCTGGTCCCAGATGTTGTGATTTTCCATAATCCCTGAAATGCTGCTGCTGCAAGATTGCATGAACTTTTTGGGGGGCAGGCTGGCACCCAGCCACGGTCTCTGGGCATCAAGAGAAGCATGGTCCTGCGAATGTTCCTGGGTGTGGCCGACACCCGGCCATTGCTTGGTGAGATCCTCCTGCAGGGCTCAGAACAGGTCAACACCACAGTCCCTCAGAAGTGAGGGGTTGGGAAACAGCTGCATCTGAGATAAAACTCAGCAGGGAGGTGCCACCTGCAGCCTGCTGGCTTGGTCACGGACAGTGCAGAAGTGGGGAGTGGATGGAAGCTGGAGACAAAGGAGGGGTGCATGATAGCTGATCAGGGAGACCAGAGTTCTGATACTAGAGACTGGGTAGCTGGGTGATGCCATTTTCACTCCTCCCACGCATGCGCATACACACCTACACACGCTACAACAGTCCACCCAGTAAGCTAAGCAGCGCCATCTAGTGGAGAATAGCTGTTACACTAAGCCCGCCCAACTGGGCCAACCTCGCTCTTCAGGAACACAAGTCTCTCTGCCTGCATAGTTTATGGACTATAAAGTGCTACATAGTCCAACTTCTAGGGGAAAACGATGTGATTTCAATCGTACTTCAGTCTGTTTGCTGGTCCATCTATTCAATTTTTTTTTCTGATTCTTGAATACAGAAACAGAAACAAATTATCTCTATTTTTCATTTCTATTAAATATATGTCTTTCATTTTTTCTACTATATTTTTTATTTTTTTGTAAATTTTTCAAATGCTATTTTTTTACTTCCATTATTTCATTTTATTCTATTTCATTGTATTCATTTTTTCAAATTTACAACAGTTTCCTTTTTTCTTTTTTATCTTTCTCTTTTTTTCTCTAATCTATCAACCTCCTTTCAAAAACAGACCAGAACACACCTAGGATCTAGCATCCTTTATTTGACTTTTTCGTGTTGTTTTTAATTTTTTAATTTTAATTTTTTTCTGTTTCTTCCTTAAAAATGATGAAACGAAGAAATTCACCCCAAAAGAAAGAACAGGAAGAAACGACAGCCAGGGACTTAATCAATACAGCTAAAAGCAAGATGTCTGAACCAGAATTTAGAATCATGATAATAAGAATACTAGCTGGGGTTGAAAACAGATTAAAATCCCTTTCTGTGGAGATAAAAAACTAGTCAGGATGAAATAAAAAATGGTATAACTAAGCTGAAATCTTGAATGAATGCCACGGCGGCAAGGACGGATGAGGTAGAGCAGAGAATTAGCGACCTGGAGGACAAACTTATGGAGAATAATGAAGCAGAAAAAAAGAGGGAGACTAAGGCAAAAGAGCACGATTTAAGAATTAGAGAAATCAGTGATTCATGAAAAAGGAACAACATCAGAATCATAGGGGTCCCAGAAGAGGAAGAGAGAGAAATAGGGGTAGAAGGGTTATGTGAGCAAATCATAGTGGAAAATTTTCCTAACCTGGGGAAAGACACAGACATCAAAATCCAGGAAGCACAGTGGACTCCCATTAGATTCAACAAAAATCGACCATCAACAAGGCAGATCATAGTCAAATTCACAAAATACTCAGGCAAGGAGAGAATCATGAAAACAGCAAGGGAAAAAAGTCCCTAACCTACAAGGGAAGACAGATCAGGTTTGCAGCAGACCTATCCACAGAAAATTGGCAGGCCAGAAAGCAGTGACGAGATATATTCAGTGTGCTGACTCAGAAAAATATGCAGCCAAGAATTCTTTATCCATCAAGGCTGTCATTCAAAATAGGAGAGATAAAAAGTTTCCCAAACAAAAATTAAAGGAGTTCATGACCATTAAACCAGCCCTGCAAGAAATTTTAAGGGGGACTCTCTGAGGGAGAAAAGATGGAAAAAAAAAAAAAGACCAAAAGCAACAAAGATTAGAAAGGACCAGAGAACACTATCAGAAACTCCAACTCTACAGGCAACATAATGGCAATACATTCATTTCTTTTCAGTACTCACTCTAAACATTAATGGACTAAATATTCCAATCAAAAGAATAGGATAATTGAATGGATAAGAAAACAAGATCCATCTGGGTGCCTGGGTGGCTCAGTTGGTTAAGCTTCTAACTTTGGCTCAGGTCATGATCTCATGGTTCATAAGTTCAAGCCCCACATAGGGCTCTGTGCTGACAGCTCAGAACCAGGAGCCTGCTTCAGATTCTGTGTCTCCCTCTCTCTCTGCTCCTCCCCCACTCATTCTCCCTCTTTCTCTCAAAAAAATAAAACATTAAAAAATATTTAAAAATAAAAGAAAACAAGATCCATCTATATCCTGTTTACAAGAGACCCAGTTTAGACCTAAAGACACCTTCAGATTGAAAGTAAGGGGATGGAGAACCATCTATCATGCTAATGGTCAACAAAAGAAAGCCAGAGTAGCCATACTTACATCAGACAATCTAGACTTGAAAATAAAGACTGTAACAAGAGGTGAAGAAGGGAATTATATCATAATTAAGGGGCTATCCATCAAGAAGACATAACAATTGTAAACATTTATGCTCCAAATGTGGAAAACCCAAAAATATAAATCAATCATAAACATAAAGAAACTCATTGATAATAATGCCATAATAGTAGGGGACTTCAACACCCCACTCACAGCAATGGACAGATCATCTAAACAGAAATCAACAAGGGAACATGCCTTTGAATGACACACTGGACCAAATGGACTTAATGGATATATTCAGAACATTTCATCCTAAAGCAGCAGAATATACATGCTTCTCCAGTGCACATGGAATGTTCTCCAGCATAGATCACATACTGGGACACAAATCAACCCTCAACAAGTACAAAGAGATCAAGGTCATACCATGCATATTTTCAGACCACAAGGCTAGGAAACTTGAAATCAACAACAAGAGAAATTTTGGAAAGGTAACAAATACTTGGAGACTGAAGAACGTCCTACTAAAGAATGAATGGGTTAACCAACCAGTTAAAGAAGAAATTAACAAGTTTATGGAAGTCAATGAAAATGATAGCACCACAACCCAAAACCTCTGGGACGCAGCAAAGGCAGTCATAAGAGGAAAGTATATAGCAATCCAGGTCATCCTAAAGAAGGTAGAAAGATCTCAGATACACAACCTAACCTTACACCTTAAGGAGCTGGAAAAAGAACAGCAAATAAAACCCAAAACCAGCAGAAGACAGGAAATAATAAAGATGAGAGCAGAAATTAATGCTATCGAAACAAAAAAAAAAAAAAAAAAAAAAAAAAAAAAGTAGAACAGATCAATGAAACCAGAAGCTGGTTCTTTGAAAGAATTAAGAAAATTGATAAACCACTAGCCAGTTTGACCAAGAAGAAAAAGGAAAGGACCCAAATAAGTAAAATCAAGAATGAAAGAGGAGAAATCACAACCAACACAACAGAAATAAAAACAATAATAAGAGAATATTATGAGCAATTATATGCCAATAAAATGGGCAACCTGGAAGAAATGGACAAATTCCTGGAACATATACACTACCAAAACTGAAGCAGAAAGAAATAGAAAATTTGAACAGACCCATAACGAAAAGGAAATCGAATTAGTAATAAAAAATCTGCCAAAAAACAAGAGTCCAGGGCCAGATGGCTTTCCAGAGGAATTCTACCAAACATTTAAGGAAGATTTAACACCTATTCTCTTGAAACTGTTCCAAAAAATAGAAATGGAAGGAGAACTTCCACACTCTTTCTATGAGGCCAGCATTACCTTGATTCCAAAACCAGAGACCCCACTAAAAAAGAGAACTATAGACCAATTTCCCTGATGAACATGGATGCAAAAATCCTCAACAAGATACTAGCCAACTGGATCCAACAATACATTAAAAGAATTATTCACCACGACCAAGTGGGATTTATAACTGGGATGCAGGGCTGGTTCAATATCTGCAAAACAATTACGTGATTCATCACATCAATAAAAGAAAGGACAAGAACCATATGATCCTCTCAATAGATGCAGAGAAAGCATTTGACAAAATACAGCATGAAAAACCCTCAAGATAGTAGGGATAGAAGGATCATACCTTGAGATCATAAAAGCCATATATGAATGACCCAACGCTAATATCATCCTCAATGGGGAAAAACTGAGAGTTTTCCCCCTAAGGTCAGGAACAAGACAGGGATGTCCATTCTAGCCACTGATATTCAAAATAGTATTGGAAGTCTTAGCCTCAGTAATCAGACAACATGAAGAAATAAAAGGCATCCAAAATCAGCCAGGAGGAGGTCAAACTTTCACCCTTTGCAGATGACATGATACTCTATATGGAAAACCCAAAAGATTCCACCAAAAACTGCTAGAACTGATTCATGAATTCAGCAAAGTTGCAGGATATAAAATCAATGCAGAGAAATCAGTTGCATTCCTATACACCAACAATGAAGCGACAGAAAGAGAAATCAAGGAATCGATCCCATTTACAGTTGCACCAAAACCCATAAAATACCTAGGAATAAATCTAACCAAAGAGGTGAAAAATCTATACACTGAAAACTGTAGAAAGCTTATGAAAGAAATTGAAGAAGACACAAATGGAAAAAGATTCCATGCTCCTGGATAGGAAGAACAAATATTGTTAAAATGTCGATACTACCCAAAGCAATCTACATATTTAATGTGATCACTATCAAAGTAACACCAGCATTCTTCACAGAGCTAGAACAAATAATTCTAAAATTTGTATGGAACCAGAAAAGACCCTGAATAGCGAAAGCAATCTTGAAAAAGAAAACCAAAGCTGGAGGCATCACAATCCCAGACTTCAAGCTATACTTGAAGCTGTAATCATCAAGACAGTATGGTACTGGCACAAGAACAGACACTCAGATCAATGGAACAGAATAGAGAACCCAGAAATGGACCCTCAAACGTATGGGCAACTAATCTTTGACAAAGCAGGAAAGAATATCCAATGGAACAAAGACAGTCTCTTTAGCAAGTGGTGCTGGGAAAACTGGATAGCGACATGCAGAAGAATGAACCTGGACCACTTTCTTACATCATAACAAAAATAAACTCAAAATGGATGAAAGACCTCAATGTAAGAAAGGAAGCCATCAAAATCCTTGAGGAGAAAGCAGGCAAAAACCTCTTTGACCTTGCCTGCAGCAATTTCTTACTCAACACGTCTCTGGAGGCAAGGGAAACAAAAGCAAAAATGAACTACTGGGACCTCATCAAAATAAAAAGCTTCTGCACAGCGAAGGAAACAATCAGCAAAACTAAAAGGCAACCGACAGAATGGGAGAAGATATTTGCAAATGACATATCAGATAAAGGGTTAGTATCCAAAATCTACAAAGAATTTACCAAACTCAACACCCAAAACACAAATAATCCAGTGAAGAAATGGGCAAAAGACATGAATAGACACTTCTCCAAAGAAGACATCCAGATGGCCAACCGACACATGAAAATATGCTCAACATCACTCATCATCAGGGAAATACAAATCAAAACCACAATGAGATACCACCTTACACCTGTCAGAATGGCTAACATTAACAACTCAGGCAACAACAGATGTTGGTGAGGATGCGGAGAGAGAGGAGCTCTTTTGCATTGTTGGTGGGAATGCAAGCTGGTGCAGCCACTCTGGAAAACAGTATGGAGGTTCCTCAAAAAACTAAAAATAGAACTATCCTACGACCCAGCAATTGCACTACTAGGCATTTATCCAAGGGATATAGCTGTGCTGTTTTGAAGGGACACATGCACCCCAAGTTTATAGCAGCACTATCAACAATAGTCAAAGTATGGAAAGAGCCCAAATGTCCATCGATGGATGAATGGATAAAGAAATTGTGGTGTGTGTGTGTGTGTGTGTGTATGTGTGTATACACACATACATACACATACACACAATGGAGTATTACTTGGCAATCAAAAAGAATGAAATCTTGCCATTTGCAACTACGTGGATGGAACTGGAGGGGATTATGCTAAGTGAAATAAGTCAGAGAAAGACAAAAATCATATGACTTCACTCATATGAGGACTTTAAGAGACAAAACAGATGAACATAAGGGAAGGGAAACAAAAATAATATAAAAACAGGGAGGAGGACAAAAGAGACTCATAAATATGGAGAACAAACAGGGTTACTGGAGGGGTTATGGGAGGGGGGATGGGCTAAATGGGTAAGGGGCATTAAGGAATCTACTGAAATCATTGCTTCACTATATACTAACTAATTTGGATGTAAATTTTAAAAAATAAAAAATAAAGTTAAATAAAAAAAAGATTCAGAGATCCTTGGGAAATTAATAAATCCCCAGATAATTTGTGTGAAGCTGCAGTTTGCAAAAGTCGAGCATCACATAAAAATCATTATATCGTAGCTACCACATCATAACGCATAAAATAATGCCCCTCTAGAAACCAACCTTTGATTCTTTTTTCATTCTAAGAAGTAGCCCGCATTTACAATTATAAACTCAGTTTCAAATATAACAACTCAGACTTGTTTTCATAGCATAGGGATTTTTCCTAATTAAGTCCTAAGCAAGGCTCCCCCCACCCTACCCCAGAATTTAGTATGTTTTCCTCATTTGTGATTTTTTTTTTCTCATTGTCAGATAATGTGGACCTTGTATGGCTCTATCCAGTTTCTGCTGCTTCAGTGCAAATTCAAATGATTGGAAGCAAGAAAGATAAATCCTGAAAAGGTGGTCTCTGGGACAAACATTATGATATGGAAGAAAGAGCCCCGTGCATACACACATACACCACCATGCAAGCAATGGAGAAGCCCAGGAGACAGAAAATAGTAAAACATGAGACACCAAGGGGCCATGGAACATGGGGAGGAGACACTGGTTTACCTTGTGATTCAGAAGGCAGTGGACCAAGTAGACATGGACGCCCTGGAGGATGCTGATGATGGTGAAGGTCATCACCAACCTGACAGGGTCCAGCACTCCTTTCACCAGAAAGAAGCCAAGGCCCCAAGAAGAGCCCAGAATGAAAACCTGAGCAACGGCTTTGAACGTCAGCATCCTGCCAAAACCAAGAAGCAGAACAACGTCAGCTCTATGGCTCACGGCAACGCTTATCTATCACATATTTACTCTTGCTTCAAGGCTTGGGACTAAGAATGTCAGACCGTTAAACATGGTAACCTCTGGCAGGAGTGTTAAAGGGATCACTGATATGTAATGCTAGCATCGTATAATGTGACTGTGATATAATTTATGCCATGTAATTATTTATAGAAAGTAATACATATACACAAAAAGTAATTTATGTTTGGTATAATGAAATGGGAAATGTTCCAACATTCATAATATTAACATAATGGCATTTATTATAATTATATACTATGAGTGTATTAACTATGTTTTTTTATTTTCTGTATTCAGTTGTTGTCACAACTGGAATCCTACTGACCCTGTGGAGGGACTGCCCCTTATGGGGTTAGTCAATTCTTAGAGTGTACCTTTCAAATGCAAACCAACCAACCCAGGGCCCACACCCTCAACCACCTCCTTTATGGGGCTCTCACACTCTAGGCCACTATCCACCTGCCTTAACTACCCCAGGACCAGGTACCAGACAACCCAGGACAGCTCCTATACCCAGGAGCCCACTGGCTATTCAAACTAGTCCATCCTAAACCTGTGTACCCTGCCTCACCTCCTTTCCACACACCCCACAATAAAGGCGCTTGCCTACAATTTCCCCTGTGCCTCTGCCTGCTAGCCAACTCCGGTGTTTCCCCCAGGATATCTCCCCACTCCTGACACAGCATTCCCTTCCTTTTGGGGTCTGTGATTATAACATTATCTTTTCAATGGCAGCTATCTCCCGATCTATTGTTCTTCCTACATACCTAAATGACACCTGTGTAAAACAATAAGTTAATACAATATTAAGTACAATATATATTTCATACTATTAAGTACTGAAAATGATTCCTAGCAGAAATACATCCTTAGAGGTTCATATACTGGATAAATTTTCGTTTTCACCTAGACCATATAAATTCCCCAAATTATAAAAATGGCAAAACTGAAAAAGCATTATTCTCCTAACTCAGGGTTTCTTAGCCTTGGCATTCCTGACATTGGGGGCGGATCACCTTTTTTTTTAAAAAAAAATTAATGTTTATTTTTGAGAGACAGAGACATAGCGCGAGCAGGGGAGGGGCAGAGAGAGGGAGACACAAAATCTGAGGCAAGCTCCAGGCTCTGAGCTGTCAGCACAGAGCCCAACGTGGGACTAGAACACACAAACCAGGAAATCATGACCTGAGCAGAAGTTGGATGCTTAACCGACTGAGCCACCCAGACACCCCTGGGGGGGGGGTCATCTTTGTGGCGGGGGCTGTCCTGTGTGTTGTAGGATATTTAGCACTATCGTTGGTCTGTACCATCTAGATGCCAGTAGCAACCTTCCCCTCTTCACCCCCCCCATCCCATATTGCCATAACCAAAATCGTCTCCAGAAAATAGCCCCCAGGTTAGAATCACTGCCCTCACTTTAGGCAGTGAAAAAAAACAACCCCCCCCCCTCCAGTTTTCCAGCTCTGCGCCTACCTACCTTGTGTTCTGCATCCCGGATACTTCATTGTTGAGGGACTTAAGTTGGTCTTTTAAAATCCATAGGGTGGTCAAATAGAAGGACAAGTTGATCTGTGAAGTGACATGAAGGGCAGAGCGTAAAGTAGGCTAATACCCAATATTTTTAATTAAATAGGAAGTGACAGGTATTCATTCTCAAAACTTGTAAAATATGTTTAGGATTCCTAAAACTCAGTGTACACCGTGATTTTTTAAAAATTAGCTTCCATTTTTTTTCTGATCAGAGAAGCAACATATGGTCATTATCCAAAATTAGGAAAATGCAGAAAAACAAACAGAACTTATCTGAAATTCCAGAGAAGAAATTCACACACAGAGATAAGCACTATTTCCATTTTGGTGCTTATCTTCTCTAAGGTTTTGAGGGTTTTGTTTCCTCCCTCATTGGCATGCCTTTTGTATAATCGTATTTTAAAATCATGTATTAAATGTTTTTCAACATCTTGGGGCACGTGGGTGGCTCAGTCAGTTAAACGTTCAACATCAGCTCAGGTCATGATCTCCCAGTTCATGGATTGGGAGCCCCACATTGGGCTCTGTGTGGACAGGTCAGAGCCTGGAGCTTGCTTTGAGTTCTGTGTCTCCTTCTCTCTCTGCCCCTCCCCACTTGCTCTCTGTCTCTCTCTCTCTCCCAAAAATAAATAAACATTAAAAAAAACCTAATATCTTTAGGGAAAGCTGAGTGAAGGGTATGTGGGACTCTACTATTTTTACAACTTCTTGTGAATTTTAAGTTATTTGAAAATGAAAAAGATAACAAGTGTTGGGAAGCATGTGGAGAAATTGGAATGCTGTGTGCTGTTGGTAGAAATACATTGGTGTAGCTGCTGTGGAAAACAATATGGAGCTTCTTCAACATACTAAGAATATAACTGACATATGATCCAACAGTCCCACTTCTGGATACTTATCCTGAAGAATTGAAATCTGAATCTCAAAGAGATACACATACTCCTATGTGGGGAATAACAGGAATTCCCTGAACTTACACTGATGGGTTAACAAGGCATAAAGAAATAGAAAGTCACAGGATGCATGCATCCAAGATCAGGTAAACAAAGTTAGGTAAACAGGGCAAAGGCCCCCAGTATAGGACACAAAGGTACAGGAATAAGAAATCTCAGGATGGAAGCATCCAAAATGAGTAAACAAGATTAGGTATTCAGGGCAGAAACGCCCCCCAGCTTAGTACAATAGCAGAAAGCTGCTTTTACAGGAAGGAAGGACAAAAATGGGAAAAAGGGACTTTAGATCAGCAGCAAAGTCTCCCAGAGCCTGAGCTAATTAACAAAAGAAAGATGCCTTGTTGACCCTGAGGTAGCATGCTCTTTCTTATCCCCTAGGCAAGTTTAGGTAAACAGAGCTGGGGCCTCATGTCTGCTGTAAACAATGATCCACCCGGGGCCAGGAGTTTGTTCTGTATTAACCCAACCCCCTAACACTGCATATCTTCAAAATCCCCTTTCCCCCATGCCCATGAGTTAATGTTCACAGTTTCATTGTCTCTTTGTGCTTATAAGCCTTCTGATCCTAATAAAAATGGAGCAAGGACCCTTACTCAGGGCTCTTGTCTCCTCCCAGACATTAGCCTCTCTTGTATTTCAATCCTGCATTGCTGGACAGGAGAGAACTCCAGACCCTGAGTCTACGACACTCCTATATTCATTGCAGCATTATTCACAATAGCCAAGATGTGCAAACAATCTAAGTGTCCATTAACAGATGAATGGATAAATAATTTATGATAGAAATAGCTAGTTAGATAATCAGATGGACACAGTGGAATATTATTTAGCCCTAAGAGAGGGAAACCCTACAATATGTGACCACATGGATTAACCTTGAGGACGTTACACTAAGTGAACTAAGCCAGTCACAGAAGGACAAATACAGTATGATTCCACTTACATGAGGTACCTAAAACAGTCAAACTCAAGTCAAATTCATAGAAGTGGAAAGTAGGATGGTGGTCTCAGGAGATGGTGAGGGAGAGAGAGGCTATCAGGAGTTATGATTCAGGAGGTATAAAGTTTGGGTCATGCAAGGTGATTATGTTCTAGACCTCTGCTGTATGACATCATGCCTATGGCTGACAACACTGCATTTTACACCTAAACTTTTACTAACAGGAATACAGCTCATGTTAAATATTCTCATTATAATTTCAAAAAGGTGATTGACCTTGGCCAAAATTGTTTCTTTTCATTTTGAACTTTTAAAAAATATTTATTCTTATTTTTGTAAATATAATTATTGTCAAATTGGCTAACATATAGTGGGTGAAATGTGCTCTTGGTTTTTGGGGTAGATTACCATGCTTACATACAATACCCAGTGCTCATTCCAACAAGTGCCCTCCTCAATGCCCATCACCCACTTTCCCCTCTCCCCCACCCCTCCTCAACCCTCGGTTTGTTCTCTGTATTTAAGAGTCTCTTATGGTTTGCCTCCCTCCCTCTCTGTAACTATTTTTTTCCCCT
Source organism: Acinonyx jubatus (assembly GCF_027475565.1). Classification (NCBI taxonomy): domain Eukaryota; kingdom Metazoa; phylum Chordata; class Mammalia; order Carnivora; family Felidae; genus Acinonyx; species Acinonyx jubatus. Next base: position 160,451,484 of record NC_069383.1, read on the forward strand.
TCCCTTCCCCCATAGTCTTGTTAAGTTTCTCAAGACCCACATGAGTGAAAACATATGATATCTGTCTTTCTCTGACTGACTTGGCCAAATATTTTTGAAAAAGCCACATCATCAGTGGTGCAGGCAAGATAAACATCAGAAACTTTATTTCATGTGATGTCTCAGTTTCAACTCAGATGTGACTCTTTCCACAAGAAAAGGGTCTACAATCTCTTGGCATGTTCTGCCTTAAGTTCAAGGACTCTAGAGAAAATTTAAATAGGTCATTATCAAATTATCCCTTTGTCACATCAGTGAAACATATTTTCTACATTCAAAGTAATGACAAAAATTATAAACCACCAAAATAATAACAAAAACAGGCCCCATGAGGCTCAAAGGAAGCTGATCCAGCAGCTGAAAAAGAGAATAAACAACTTTTCGGATCTTCATAAAAAGAAGAAAATGCACTTAAAAAACCTTTCCCTAAACTAAAACATTGGGGGAAAAATGGGTACAGCAACTGGGTCAGGGGGAAACAAATAATATAATAGGTGACAACCATAAACACTGAGAAAAAATTAACAATGATTAGCATTCATGGAAGACTTACCTTCTGGGCATTGTAACCCTGGACATTCAGTTAAGCATAGAGGACTCAATGAATGCCACCATGTCCTTCCGCTATCAGAATTCAGTTACAAACTCAGAGCAGGGGCTTTGAATAGACCAGAGCTCCCCTGCCTTGGCTCTACTGGCATTTTGGGCCCGTGGTTCTTCACTGTGCGTTTGGCCTGTGCATCACAAAACATTTAACAGCATCTCTGGCCACCCCCTCCCTCAAGTGGTGACAACCAAAAAGGTCTCCAGACACTGCTGAATGTCCCCTGTGGGGCATGAAATCACTCCTAGTTGAAAACCACTGGAATGGACCAAAAATAGGATAAATGTATATTTGGCTTTCGGTAACAAAAATATTTACTTTCAACTCCAATTTTTATCCATAAATGACAGTGCCTTTTCAAGTTGTATTTCAAAAGGAAGTTGTTCACTCATTAGTTCAATGGATACTCTTGTGCGTTATTCCTTTTCCAAACGTTATCAACACCTTAAACCCAGGATTGCCCACTTGTTACTAAATTTAATTTTGCAAGATAGAAGAAATTAAAAAAGAAGGTCAATTTGTAGGTGTGATAGGATAATGTGAGCCTCTCTCCACCCCCAAAATATCCATGTTCTCATGCTCAGAACTTGTGAATTTCTACTTTGTGACACAAAAGGGACTCTGCAGATATAATTGAACATAAGGATTTTGGAATGGGGGAGATTATCCTGGGTTACCTGAGTGGATCCAATGTAATCACAAGTGTTCTTACAAGGGGAAAGGGGAGACAGAAGAAAGTCAGAAAGAGATGTGAAGGATGGTCAGAGACATGCAATGTTGCTGGCCCTGAAGATAGAGGATGGGGGGCATAAGCTGAAGAATGTGGGTGGCCCCCAGAAGCTGGAAAAGCCCCTAGAACCTCAAGAAGGAATGCACTTTGCTGGCACCTTGATTTTAGCTAAGTGATACCCGGTTGGACTTCTGATCTACAGAATTCAAAATAAGATAATAAACTTGCATTGTTTTAAGTCACCAAGTTTGAGCTAACTTGTTAGCACAGCAATAGGAAATTAATACAGTAAGACATCTAAAAAGTCAAATAACATATGACATACAAAGTTTACCTCTCAGTGGTTTCCCTGACCACACTATTTAAAATTATTAGCTCACATATATTCCCATTTCCCTAGTTTGCCTCTCTGTGGTGGCACCTACTGTAGCCCAACATCATATTCCATGTCTATTTGCTTATTGTCTGCTTTGTTTCCTGGGGTGCCCACAGCACCTACAACAGAGCAGGTAGTAGATGTCCAATACATGGGAGTTCATACATATATTATTACTTCCTCATGACAAAGACACCGTGGTTACTTAGTATGTATCCCATAACTGCTGTGTCCAACACCTGTAGACACAGCTACAATCAGAGCTGGGACCCCGTAGCCAAAAGGATACATGAACTTCTTGAACTTCCCCGTAATGATGTAGTTGGCCACCTTGAGGTTTCTGACAGTTAGGAAAAGCTGTAGCCCTTCAAAGAGCATCCAGGTGAAGGAGGCCAGGTAGAGGTAGTGCAGCACACCAGCGATGATGGAACACAGCACCTGCAGGGGAGACAAGGGTTGGGAGTATTTGATGGGTGCACGGAGAACAATGTCCACCATTCCCTGGGGAAAGGGGGATGCGAGGTAAACAGAACACAGTTGAGCAGAGCAGGATGCTTAGGTTGACTCCTGATACTTCTCTACGTCAGCTCATGGTGACAAACTCAAATGCCTGTGGAGGGTCAGGCAGGCAGCATGTATCTGTCAAACAGGCCACCGTTAGGGAATGAATAAACAGGGGTTGAAACTGTGCCACGTGACCCATCTGGAAAGCCACATTACTTTCAGCCCCAGCAATGGTTTCCACACAAGAATGTGAGCTCAATATCGCCAGTGCTTCCATTCTTAAAAAAAAAAAAAAAAAATCAAAATACAAAAACCTGGAAATCTGGATTGTCGTGCAAAATCTCAGTTTTTAAATGCTGGCAGCTTTTTTTTTAACGTGGTAAAACATACAGAATGCAACACAAAATTTACCATCTTAACCATTTTTGAGCAGATGGTTCTCAGTCCAGTGGATGCTTATGAATCTTAACCACCCTACCTGACTGCGTGTCTCACTTGTAAGGTAAATGAGAAGAGGAAGGAAAAAGATCATTTTTGATGTCAAGGCAATGTGATTTTCTGGAGAAGAGACTATATCTGTTGAATTCCCAACTAATAGTTCTTTTGTCCCTTGTAATTGTCCTCATCACCACCACAGATAACATTGACAGATATCTACATTTGCAGGCACCATTGTACAGACTCAACATAGAATAACTCGGTTAACCCCCACAGCAATCTGTGGTGTAGGTTCTGTTACTGTCCCAGATTTATGTGTTAGGGGACAGAGAAACAAAGAGGTTAAGTAACACCCCCCCCCAAATATAGTATGTACACAAAAATGTTGGCTGACTGTTCTTTGAATGACACATAAAAAGATTTGCCCTATCAAGCTTTACTATAATGAACAACTTTACTATAATGGGCCCCACTGGGAGGTATAAACGGGGCCAAAATACTTTCACACAGTCATTCAATCATGCCCACAAAGTTTGATTACATGCTGGAGACAAAGTCTGTTTCTCTCCTTAATCTAGGTCTAAGGGTGTTTCTAAGAAAAAAAAAACAAACCCTATGTTCAGCCAGGAGCCGGAAAAGAGGGAATGGTGTCTGAATACTGCTTAGGAATATCTTTGATAGGAAATAAAAGGGCAGCAAAAATATATTCTAAGTGCTCACCACTGCTTGTGTCCTGAAATTCCCATCTAATTGCATTTTTTTAAAAAAATCAAAGATCAAGCCTAAAAAGTAACAGTATCTAAAGTTTGGGGATGCTTACCATGTGTCAGACTTTTTTAAAAAAGCTTCTATTATGGTAAAAAAAATGCATAACATAAAATTTACCATCTCAACCATTTCTGAGTGGACAGTGCAGTAATGTTAAGTATATTCACATTGTTGTGTAACCCATCTCTAGAATTTTTCCATTCTGTAAAACTGAAGCTCTATACCCATTAAAACACAACTCTTCATTTCTCTTCCTGTACCACCTGGCACACACCCTTATACTTTCTGTTTCTATGACTTTGACACCCTGGGGACCTCATGCAGGTGGAATATTACAGTAAATAAATACTGTCTTTCTGTGTTTGGCATATTTCATTTAGCGTAGTGTCCTTAAGGTTCATCCATGTTGTTGCATATATCAAAATTGTGTTTCTTTTTCAAGTGAAATACTATTCTGTATTATTTCATATGGTAGTACTAGGTTCAAGGTTTTGAGGAGCCATCATACTATTTTCATAGTGGCTGTGCTATTTTATATTCCTAACCAGCACTACACAATGGTTCCAGTTTCTCTATGTCCTCACGCTGTTTTTTTTTATATATAATATCTATACTAATGGGTGTGAGGTGATATCTCATTGTGGTTTTGATTTACATTTACCTAATGGTTAGTAACATTCAGCATCTTTTCATGTGCTTCTTGGTCATCTGTATAGCATCTTTGGAGAAATGTCTATTCAGATTCCTTGCCCTTTTTTTTTTAAATCGAGTTATTTTGTTCTTGTTGAATTGTAGACATTCTCTATGTATGCTGGATACTAATCCATTATCAGGTATTTTCTCCCATTCCCTGGGATACCTTTTCACTCCACTGACTGTATCCTTTCACATGCAGAAGTTTTTAGTTTGATATACTCCATTTGTCTATTTCTATTTTTGTTTCCTGTTCTTTTGGGGTCATACCCAGAAACACTTGTGGAATCCAATGTCATCAAGCACTGCTGCCATGTTTCTTCTAGGAGTTTTGTAGTTTTAGGTCTTACATTATGTCTTTGATCCATCTTGTGTTCATGTTGTATATGGTAGGTGTCCAACTTCACTCTTTGGCATGCAGATATCCAATACTCCCAGTACCATTTGCTGAGGTTGGTTAGTATTTTAAGGGCTTTATATACATTGACTTATTTGTCCCACATGTCAACAATGCATGTTGCTATTATCAGTAGCAGAACCACAGCATTCTGGGCTGAACTCAGCATGGAAGGCTGGTAACTTTCCTAAGAAGTGAGTGGGAAGGGAGGTGGGACTTGAATGCATACTGTTCAGCTCCAGAAGCTATAATCTCCCTTTAGTGGTTTAAAAAATATCCATCAATTCTTGGGGCACCTGTGTGGCTCAGCTGGTTAAGCATCTGACTCTTGATTTCAGCTCAGGTCATGATCTCATGGTTTGTGCGATTGAGCCCTATGTCATGCTCTATGCTGACAGTGTGGAGCCTGCTTGGAATTCTCTCTCTCCCTCTCTCTCTGCCCCTCCCCACCTCCAAAATAATAAATAAATAAACATTTTAAAAAAAGAAAAAATGTCCATCAATTCTTTGGCACTCCCATCAAAATGCCAAGCCTAATTCCACTCCCTTAAGTACAGTCTCTCACGGAGCACTCACAGAAGCGAGCTGCCATGCCACGAGGACATTGAGGCAGCTCTCAGAGAGCCCCAGGTGGCGAGAAAGAGGCCTCAAGCCAACAGCCACATGGGGGAACGACCTTGAAAACAAAGCCTTCAGCCTCAGTGAAGCTTTCAGGTGACAAGCCCCAGCCAACATCTTTACTGCAACCTGATGAAAACCCTTGAGCCAGAACCATCCAAAGAAGCCATTCTGGATTCTTCACTCCCAGAACCGAGTGAGATAATAAATGCATATCATTTTAAGTCGCCAAGTTCTGGGGTAATTAGTTACACAGCAAGTAGAACCCCTTTGAAGAAAGCAGAATCATTTTTAATTTTGGCAAAGTTCTGAAATCTAGAAACTCTATTGAAATGTGCCTGGTATGATGCCTGCTTGTGGCACTTAAGAAGCAACTCAAAAATACCTAAGGACTGTCACTCATCTCCTGTGCTAGCTTTGGATTGGTGCCTTCTTAAAACCTGACCACTTTTATTTGGACCAATTTGACCAGTCAGATCGGTCCAGAGCCTTGGAGGACAGTTGAGGGGCTGATTCTGAAGTTATCTCCCCAGTACAGCTCATGGGTACCCCAATTTCCAAGGCACCACATCACCTTTGGCTCATTTTGGATTTTGCAACACCATGTCTCATAGATGAGTGACACTCTTTTTTTTTTTTAAAAAAAAGTTTATTTATTTGTTTTGAAAGAGCACAAGAGTGCAAATGAGCAGGGTAGAGGCAGAGACAGAGAGGGAGAGAGAGAATCCCAAGGAGTCTCCTCCCTCTCAGCTTGGAGCCTGATTTGGGGCTTCATCTCACAAACTGTGAGATCATGACCTGAGCTGAATTCAAGAGTCAGACATCTAATTCACTGAGCTTTTCAGGTGCCCCAAGTGAGAATCTACCTCATTTTTAAAGACTTCTCACCGGCGAATTCTTCGGCATGGAAATATTCTCATTTAATTACAAAATGCCTCCGGATGTAATAGAGTCACCTGGTTGTCACACACCTTTTCATGGTAAAATGCGAAATTAATGGATATGGAGAGTGAGGTGTTCTTCCTGGATCCTGTTGTACCACTTACTACCTTGGAGTTCAGGTAGAAATTATGCAATTTTTCCTTCATCATTAGGTTTTCCTCAGATGCAAAGCTCTCATCAATTATGGGGACCAATAGAAGCATAAGATATAAATGCAACAGCACTTGGGATAAAGAACAAAACTGCACCTAGTTTCAATGATGCCCATTTGATGGCAAAATAAATGATGTAAGGGATCATCTGTGTTACATTCATTTTTGAATAGGATGCTAGACCATTGGAAAAAAATAATTTTTGCTCCCATTTATTTAGCCTTTTGGGACAATTTGTCGAGCCATTCACGTAAGTCATAATTATTTAGTGTTTAATGTATTTTTTGTTTTAAATGATAATTTCATCCTTACTCCCACTCTTAAGATAAGCATAGGCATAATTTTCTTTGGCATTTTACAGTCAAGGAAAAGATTAAAGATATTAAATAACTAACTTTATGTTGGAGCTAGGAAAAGGTTAAGTCATTAGTATATTCCTGAAAATTTTCGACCTAAGTCAATGAATCAATGGAAGGAATGAAGGGACAGGGGAAGGAAAAAAGGAAGGAAGGTGAGAAAGCAGGAAGGTTAGTAGATAGATGAGTCGGTAAGTAGATGGATGGCAGAATGGATAGAGGCATGGGTGGATGGATGGATGCAGGGAAGAATGGATGGGTGGATGAATGGGTGGATGGAGAGAAGGAAGGAAAGGGAAGGGAGAGAAAAAGAGGAAGGAAGGAAGGGAGAGAGAAAGAAGGAGATACAGGGAATAAATGAAGGAGGGAGCAAGGAAGTGAATGAGGAGGAAAAGACTGCTAGCAGGTAAATTCGCAGGAGAGTAAGGTCTTACGAAAAGTAGTCAAAGAAAAATCGTAAAGGTAATGAAAGATAGACTATGCTAGACAAATATAAAATCATTATGATGTACACTTGAAACTAATATAATGTTCTATGTCAATTATACCTCAAGTAAAAATTTTTAAAAATTATGTTTTTATTTCTATGTATTCTTTAAGTTTATTTATTTATTTTGAGACAAAGGGGGGGGGCAGAGAGAGAGAGAGAGAGAGAGAGAGAGAGAGAGCGCCCAAGCAGACTCCCTCCTGTCAGCGTGGAGCCCAAAGTGGGGCTCGACCCCACCAACAGTAATATCATGACTTGAGCTGAAATAGAGCCAGACATTTAACCTACTAAGCCACCCAGGCGCCCCCAAAATTTTTAAAAATTGTAAAACTTAAATAAAAAAATAAATGCATAACATATAAACACAGATATTCAGAAGTTAAAATAAGAGAGTGCTAAAAGGTTTGTCAACTTTCTCTAGGAAATTGGGAACCATTCACTGTTCAGGTGCAAGGAAAAGACATTCACGTTTAAGAAAACCAGCCTTGAGCAGGGTAGAGGCAAGTTAAGCCAGGAACCAACCTGGGAAATCATTAATATCCCCTCTAGTCTCGCTCCAACACATCCCAAGTAAACAGAATAGGAATTTGTATGCTTTTCTTTTTCTGGCTATGAAAGCCCAATGCGAATCTCCCAGACTCTGGCTTTATATTGTCGTCGCAGAACTTACTAAGTAACAATAAAGGGCTTTTAGGAACTGCTTTATAGGAGCAACATGAAATTCCATTGGGAAGATTCTTGGACTACTGTCTAAATTCTAGGGCCACCATTTACTCTACCTCCCAAGCTTTCCTGCTCAATGGTGGTTCAGTGAACATCCATGGTCTGTTTTTCCACCTTCAGCCTGAATGTCTTCTTCAGTGTGCAGTTCTTAAGCGTCCCTGTTTCAATGGCTAAAACACAGAGAATGTTTGGTCAACAGCAACATCCACTTGCCCGCCTGCTCCAATATGATAATCCTCTGCACCAAACACCAAAAAGAAAAGCCTGAATGCTCATGGACTGACTGCTCCTGATTAGTGTGGAGAAAAAAGGCCAACCCCCCTGGGCATTTAGCCAAGTTCAAAAAGTAAACTAGGAATTAACCAGCCACCTTCACTCTTTATTACTATCGTGATAAAATTCACATAACAGGAAATTTACCATTTTAACCATGGGTAAGCACACACTTCAGTAGCATTAAGCACATTCACATCCTCACCATCCATCTCCAGAACGTGTTTATCTTCCCAAATGGAAACTCTGTTCCCAGCAAACACTAACTCCCCTCCCCCAGCCTCTGGATCGCACCATCTACTTTCTGTCTCTATGGATGCGTCTCCCTTGGGGACCAACTATGAGTGGGATAATACAACATTTTTTCTTTTGTGTCTGGCTTGTTTCATTGGGCATAATGTCCCCAAGGGCCATCTGTATTGTAGCAGGTGTCAGAACGCCCTTTCTTTTTAAGACTGAATAATATTGCATTGTCTGGATGGACCACATTTTGTTTCTCCATTCATCTGTCCATGGTCACTTGGGTTGTTTCCACCTGTTGGCTACTGTGAATAATGTTGCTGTGAACATGGATGTATAAATATCTCTTTTAGTTCCTGCTTTCAGTTCCTTGGAGTGTATACCCAGAAGTGGAATTTACGGGTCGTATGGTAATTCTGTGTTTAAGTTTTTTGAGGAACCAAAAAAGTTCCATCTAGTTACACCATTTTACATTCCCACCAGCAATGCATAAGGGCTGCAATTTCTCCACATCCTCACCGATGTTTGTTATTTTCTGTTTTCTGATACTAGCCTTCCAAGTGGGTGTGGGCTGTTGCCCTTTGCTCTTCAACCCAGCACTGAATCACAGGCCAGGAAGGGAAGGCAGAGCAGACAGAACAATCTCCAAATCACCAAGAGAGGCAGTGCATTCAAAACGATGTTGGCAAGAACCATGGTGTTTGCGATTCAGATTGCTATGTGTGAGGTGCTATGGGTGACCTGGGGCCAGTGGCTTAATCTTCCCTATCGCCAATTTCCTCATCTACAAGATTGGGATAATAATAGCGACTGCCTTAAGGAGTTACCATATGATTACAGGAAATCATTAATGCGCATACCCTTTGGGCACCTATTATGAGCCAAGCCATAGCAGTGAATGAGACTGGTGAGGTCCCTTAGCCTCATGGATTGCAGAAAATATGCACTCTGGTTTAGCTCCCTTGCGTTTTTTTTTTTTTTTTTAATCAGCATACACTCCATGAAAAGGGAAAGAGTGTACTCAGTGCTTCCTTTATGCACACCTTGATTAATGTCAGCATCAAGCTCTGAGAGAACCTTCCCACCCAGCTGTAGGTAACTGAAGTTTCCCTATGCCCTCTGCTGTCTGAGCCTAGAGCCATGAGGAACCACAAAGGACTCAAAATAATATACCCCCCCATGGAATGAAATACCAGCATCTGCACACATTCGTATCAAAAATCAACCTTCCCAGGGGCACCTGGGTGGCTCAGTCAGTTAGTTAAGTGCCTGACTTCAGCTCAGGTCATGATCTCCCAGTTTGTGGGTTCGAGCCCCGCATCGGGCTCTGTGCTGACAGCTGGGAGGCTGGAACCTGCTTCGGATTCTGTCTCCCTCTCTCTCTGCCCCTCCCCTGCTCTCACTCTGTCTCTCTTTCTCTCTCTCAAACATATATAAACATTAAAAAGAATTTAAAGGGGTGCCTGGGTGGCTCAGTTGGTTAGGTGACTGACTTTGTGGGTTGGAGCCCTGCGTCGGACTCTGTGCTGACAGCTTCTGATTCTGTGTCTCCCCCTCTCTCTGCTCATGCTCTGTGTCTCTCTGTCTCTCAATAATAAATAAACATTAAAAAAAAATAAAAAGAATAAAAAAAAACCCTTCCATCCTTAACGTTAAGAGTAAAGTCACATTCTTGGCAACATTAGTATATTTAAAATAGGAATAGCATATTTTACACACATACACACACAAACACACACAAAATAAAGATCATATGAATGGTATCACTGCAAATTTATTTTTTTTGAAGAGGAGGTTAGGATATCTTGACCTCTATATATGTGTGTGTGTGTGTGTGTGTGTGTGTGTGTGTATAATATATGTATAGATATATAATATACAATATACAATAATATACAAGTATAACATATACACATATAGGAGCATATGTAACATGTATTTTATATAATGGACAATTATATATTATATAACATTTATATATACAAGATTTCTAGGTATAGAAACAGAGACTCAGTGAGATAAAGATACTAACCCAAGGCCATGCATCTACCAGGTGTTCTTTTAAACCCAGGTCAGTCAACTAGGTCTGGCCCTTAAGCAGTATACCGAGTACTTCTCAACCCAGGCAGTATATCAGAATCACTTGGGGGCCTTTAAAATTACTGATGCTCAGGCTCCATCCCCAAATGGGTCTTCCACTAGTATTTTCCTTTTTTTAATGTCCCACATGATCCTAATGAGCGTCCAATGTAGGAACCACCTCACTGAGCATGGTGGAAAACTAAGATGGCACTCCATGACCCACTCCCCAGTCTCCTGGTACCCACACCTTGGTGGAAGTGCTTCCCTTTATATTTGGGCTGGTCTGGCAACTTGCTTCTAACCAACAGAATATGGTGAAAGTGATGGGATATCATGTTCACGATTATGCTACGTAAGGCTGTAACTCCCACCTTGCTAGCAGACGCTTTCTTACTGACTTTGATCAAAAAAGCTGTCCTAGAAAGAGGCCCATGTGGGCCTGGGGGAGGCCTCCAGCCTCCGGTCAGCAAGAAACCAAGGCCCAAGACATTCCACAAGGAACTGAATCCTGCCAACAAACCATGTGAGCTTGGAAACAAATTCTCCCTTGTTCATGCCTTCAGATGAGACTCTAGACCTGGTCAACACTTTATTTCAGTCTTGTGAGACACCCAGAAAAGCCATGCCCTGACTCCTGACTCATGGAAACTATGAATTATAAGTGTGATGTTTGTGGTCCCTTGTTATGCAACAATCCCTAACTATAAACTAAGCTAGAGTAGCTTTCCTGACTCTCCAGAATCATAGATGGTTTATATTATCTTCTTGCTGGCCTGTATTTCCTCGAAAAATTTTAAGACATAAAGAGATGTCTCTAATCTAAAATTAAACCCACATCCTCTTTATTTCTTCTGACATCGTAGTACCTAATGAAATTGGCTAGCTCTAAACTTTGGACTGTGGGTCCATGAAGAAAACAATAACATCAATGAAATTCCAGAATGACCAGCTGTTTGTGTACTGGTTGAGAGAAGAATGCACATTTGGACCAAGTTGGAGAGTCCAATTCCTGGCTCTTCCAACATTTAGGAGGCCTAGATCTTATACACTTTTTTTCTGAAATAGAGGTGGGAACATCTATACTCCAGCACAGCCAGGACGATTTTGTGGGGTGATGTACAAACTCATTAGAACAGACCTGGCAATGGGCAAGGGGAGATGTGCTTACCAGCGTTGTGATTCCTTACTCATACTGCCTTTCCACCTTCCGTGTTTCTTCCATATCTCTGGATGCAGCTGCAAGGACAGCCCTCCTCCACACTCTGCAGGTAGAGTGTAACTAGCACTGCTTTCTCTTTGTGCCTTCCAGCGGTTAACTGGGAAGTGAGGTTTGTGAGAACAAGGTAGGAATCCCTGATGCCCTGTCAGAAACAAGGCTTGTTATATGAAGGGAAGAAGCCTTTGCAAGGTCAACGCCCTTTACTCAAACAAATTTGAGCTTGCATTTTGGCAGGATAAATCTACCAATAGCCCGGAAGCCCAGTATCAGGCACTGGAAAAGCAAAAGCGTGCTTGGTTAACACTTATTCCATAATAAAACCGGTTTGCTCCTCTTAGACTTCTGTGGCACATCTTTCTGGGTTAAGATTTTTGCTTTTCATTGCCTTTCCCCAACATTAAGCCATGTGATAAAGAAAATTTGACATGAACCATGAAAGAGGAGGTATTTCCTCTCATTGACAGAGGTTTGAGAGGGCTTAAAGCTTTTCTGGGACTGTCCCACACCCCCCTATGTATGAACTCCAAAGTATCTCTGTGAAATAAGATTCCCCTGAATTTGCAAACCCCACTTGAGACCAATTCTGAGAATCTTCACTTGATTCATATCCTAAGAAGGGAAGTCTCAGTAGACTCAGTTTCTTAGCATGTCTGTCTTTCAATACTTTCCAGTTTTATAGTAGTTTTTGGTTTTTATTCGATTAAGTATCCATCTACACTGGTCAAATATTCCAAAGTTGTAGTTATGTAGGATGAATAAGTCTTGACACCTAATGTACAGCATGATCACTTTAGTTAATAATACTGTAAATATATATTGGACATTTGCTAAAAGATTTCAGGCACATTCGCATGTGTGCGCACACACACACAGGTAAATGTGAGGAAATGGATATGTTAATTAGCTTGACTATGGTAATCATTTCATTATGTATATGTATATCAAACTATCATGATGTACTCCCTAGATATATAAAATTGTTGTTAAAAGACATTTTAGGGGTGCCTGGGTGGCTCAGTCAATTAAACATTCAACATTTTGATTTCAGCTCAGGGTTGTGGGATTGAGCTCTGTGTCGGGTTCTGTGTTGGGCAGGGAGCCTGCTTAAGATATTCTCTCTCTCTGTCTCTCTCTGTCTCTGTCTCCTTCCCTCCCTCCCCCTGTGCTCTTCCATGCCCCACCTCAAAAAAATAAAAGGACATTTTAAGCAACCCATATGGATGAGTTTTTAAAAAAATTTTAATGTTTGTTTATTTTTGAGAGAGACAGAATGTGAGCGGGAGAGGGACATAAAGAGAGGGAGACACAGAATTCGAAGCAGGCTCCAGTCTCTGAGCTGTCAGCACAGAGCCTGATGCAGGGCTTGAACTCATGAACTGTGAGATCATGAGCTGAGCCTAAGTCGGACACTCAACTGACTGAGCCACCCAGGCACCCTTTATAGATGAGTTTTTTAGTGTAATTTTAGGGTGGTGAAACTATTGTTTGTTACTATAACAGTGGATACACGTCATCATACATTTGACAAAGCTCATAGAAGGTACAGCATCAAGAGTGACCCCGAATGTCAACTATGGCCTTTGGGTGATATTGACATGACATTGTAGGTTCACAAAAGGACCATCTGGTGCCAGATGTTGATAGTGGGTGAGGCTGTGCAAGGAGGGGGTGGGGGTATATAAAAATTCTCTATTCCTGCTAAACATTGTTGTGAATCCAACACCGCTCTAAAAAACAAAGTCGGGGCGCCTGGGTGGCTTGGTCGGTTAAGTGTCCGACTTCGGCTCAGGTCATGATCTCACGGTCCATGAGTTCGAGCCCTGCGTCGGGCTCTGTGCTGACAGCTCAGAGCCTGGAGCCTGTTTCGGATTCTGTGTCTCCCTCTCTCTCTGCCCCTCCCCTGTTCATGCTCTGTCTCTGTCTCAAAAATAAATAAACGTTAAAAAAATTTTTTTAAATAAAAAAAAATAAAAAACAAAGTCTACTTGGGGCGCCTGGGGGGCTCAGTCGCTAGAGCATCTGACTTCTGCTCAGGTCATGATCTCGCAGTTTGTGAGTTTGAGCCCTGCGTTGGGCTCTGTGCTGTTGGCTCAGAGCCTAGAGCCTGCTTTGAATTCTGGGTTTCCCTCTCTGTCTCTGTGCCTTCCTCGCTTGTGCTCTCTGTCTCTCAAAAATAAATAAATATTAAAAAAACAAATTTAAAAAAACTCTTAAAAAAACACAACAAAGTCTACTTAAAAGGTGGTGTGTGGGGATGTTGGTGGAGAAAGCATCCATTTGCAACTAGAGCCAAAGGAAAGAGCTCAGACCTGCAAGGACAGAGTGGTGTTTCCCTCTCCACAGCTGGGGGACAGCCTTGACAAATGGGCACAAATCTGTCTGCTGTTGTTTGGGAACTGCTCCCTCTTAATATCCATCCCAAATCTAGCCCAACACCCCTACCTCCATAAACCCCCAGTTTGTTCTCTATCTTTAAGATTCTCTCATGGTTTGTTTCTCTCTCTCTTCCCTCCACTACCATATGTTCTTCTGTTTTGTTTCTTAAATTCCACATATGACTGAAATCACGTGGTACTTATCTTTCTCTGACTGACTTATTTCACTTAGCGTAATTTGTGTAGAACCACAGAAGACCATGAATAACCAAGCAGTCCTGAAAAAGAAAAACAAAACTGGAGGCATCATGATTCCAGATTTCAAGCTAAGGTATAAAGCTATAGTCATCAAGACAGTAGGGTGCTGGCACAAAAACAGGTGCATAGATCAATGGAACAGAATAGAGAACCCAGAAGTGGACCCACAACTATAGGGTCAATTAATCTTTGACAAAGCAGGAAGAATATCCAGTGGGGAAAAAAAAGACACTCTCTTCAACAAATGTTGGGAAAACTGGATGGTGACATGCAGAAGAATGAAACTGGACCACTTTCTTACACCAAACACAAAAATAAATTTAAAATGGATGAAAGACCTAAATGTGAGACAGGAAACCATTGAAATCCTGGAGAACACAGGCAGCAACCTCCTTGACCCTGGCCACAGCAACTTCTTAGTAGACACATTGCCACAGACCAGGGAAACAAAAGCAAAAATGAGCTATTGGGACCTCACCAAGATAAAAAGCTTCTGCACTGGGAAGGAAACAATCAACAAAACTAAAAGGCAGCCTACAGAATATTTGCAAATGACATATCTGATAAAGAGTTAGCATCCAAAATATACAAAGAACTTATCAAACTCAATACCTCCCAGAAAACAATACAGTGAAGAAATGGGCAGAAGACATGGATAGACACTTTTCCAAAGAAGACATCCACATTGCAAATGGACACATGAAAAGATCCCCAACGTTGCTCATCATCAGGGAGATACAAATCAAAACCGCACTGAGTACCACCTCACACCTGTCAGATGGCTCACATTAACAACTCAGGCAACAACAGATGTTGGCGAGGATGCAGACAAAGAGGAACAGTGTTGGTGGGAATGCAAATTGGTGCAGCCACTCTGGGTAACAGCATTGGAGGTTCCTCAAAAAGTTAAAAATATATAACTACCCTAAGATCCAGAAGTTGCACTACTATTTACCCAAAGGATACAAAAATGCTGACTTGAAGTGGTACATGCACCCCAATGTTTACAGCAATATTATCAACAATAGCCAAATTATGGAGAGAGCCCAAATGTCCATTTACTAATGAACAAAGTTCTGCTTTTTAAGCAAAAAGTTTGATTGCCTTAGCAGTTAAACCCCACCTTGGCTTTTTTGTATGAGTCAGTTCTGGTTGTTTGACAAAACCACTAGGACCCAGACTTTGCTTCTGTTTCTTAAACCTGCCAGCTCAACTGTTGGGGAAGGTCATCGGAAAGACGTGACCACAGATTGACCCATGAGCAGAAACCAGGCACTCAGAGCCTCCTTATTCCAACCCCTTTCCTTGGAATATGGGTTCCTCTTTCCTTTCCTGCTTCCAGAGGGTGTTCTAAGGACATAGCCTTGGGATATTGATGTGGTCTATGTGTGACTGAACCTAGTTAAGGCCTCCTCTCTTGCTATAAACTTAGATTTGCCAAATAAAGATTTGGCAGATGAATGCTGGGATCCATTTGTCTTGCTCCTGCCCAAGACAAACATCATATGTAAGCTCCCTTTGCTTATTAAAACTGTGACCTCCATACCTGAAGGGGCCTGCCTCTTTCTGCAGTGTCTCCCTGCCCTCGAGCAAGGGAGCTGGTTTCAGATCACACCTGGGAACTTCCCAAGTGGGTTGTGAACCAACATCAACTCCAAGGTCAGCTTAAGGGGAACAGCCCCCTCCCCTATACCCCAGAAACTAGGGGCCAGCTCAAAGATTCTGAGAGGTATCAGGACCCAGGTGGTCAGTTATGGATGTGGTTACTGCAGACCTCAAGTGCCTTCCCCAGAAGGAACTAAAACAGCTTGACCACTCCCTAACACTTTCGTCCTTGCTCACCTTGCCCTGTAACTCTGGCTTAGATTTTACCAGGGGGAAGGGGAAAGAAGAGAAGACACAATAGGAGAGCAGAGGGGAAGGGGGACCATTTGGACCCATCAGCCAGGGTGAGGCTCCTTAAACGCTGAAGAAGCAACATGTCCTCTCCTGAATGTAAGACCATGGAGTCCTGTAATTCTACCTCTCTGTTTAAGTCTATCTCCTACCAATCCAATTCAATAGTGGTGCTGAAATTGACCTCATAAAACCAGACAGTTGAATGGTGGCTACCAGGGATGGGGGGGGGGTGGAAATGGGGAGATGTTTATGGGCACAAACTTGGAACTAGGACACAGGTAAGGTCTGTGATCTAATGCACACCATAGTGATGATAGACAACAGCACCGTATTATATACCTTAATATATGGTAATATATAGTTGACAGACCACATCTCATTTGTTCCTGCAACAAAATAGAAATGGTAATTATGTGATGCCATGGGAGTTTAGTTAAAGCTAAGGTGGTTATTCCATTGCCATATATAAGCATATGAAACCAACATGGTATACACCTTAAAGTTATACAATGTTATGTGCCAATTATGTCTCAAGAAATTTTAAAAAATTAAATTTAAAAATAGTGGTTTTGATGTGGACAGCTACAACTGATCGAGCAGGTACACAGGGAAGGAGTCTGACCAACAGTGATAGCCAGGGCGAAGTAACCATTTACCCCTGATAAGCACCTTCCAGGTAGACTATCTCATGGATTCCCCCCTGACATTCTCAAGAAGCAGAGCCTCTTATCTGCCCCATTTTACAGCAAAGGAATCTGAGGGTCATAGTGGTTCAGGAACTTGCCCAAGATAACACAGCAGGTAAGCAACAGAGCCCAGCCTGTCACAGTGCTACACCCCCACCAGGCTTTTTTGTTAAGCGCTCCTTCACAACCTTAGTTTCTGAGATCTTTCCCCTTTTATTAACACTGTGATTACTACACCAACTGTCCCGGGGACCAAAAAGTGTCCTGTTTTGTGCCATAGAGAGAGGAGAGAAAGAGAATGGTAAGATTCCCTCACTGCCCATTTGGAACAGATTCTTTTAACACCACACAGAGAATTCAATTCTCTTCCAACTCCATTTAAATGACTTGGGGCTCCCTGAAGAGCCTCATGCACTGGTTGAAGCTGTCTCCAAATTCCAAGTCCTCTGTCACCTTCTGATTTTCATATAGACATGCTGACAAGTCCAGAGAAGCAAGATATGCTATACTGAAACTTAAAAAAAAAGGTCAGCCATATTAGTGGTCAAAATTTCATGGAGATTTTGACTTTTTTTGCCGATAAATTTTTCTATGAAGCTTCCTGCCCCCATTTGGCAGGTTTTTGTTGTTATTGGTTTAGCTCGTACCATTAAACTTTTTTTTTTTTTAAATTCTCATGCCTTCCTTTAAGGTAAGGTGTCTCAGCCTTAGCACCATTGACATTTTGGGCTGGATAATTCCTCATCGCAGGAGCTGGGCTGCACTGGAAGGTGTTAGGTAACACCCTTGACCTCCACCCACTAAGTGACAGGCACACTGTCACCCCAGATCATGACCACCAAAACTGTGCAAACATTACTGTCTGCTGTGGGGGTGCCAAATGGTCCCCAGTTGACCACTACTTTTGATATTCTTTGCACCTCTAAGGACATTGGACTTTGTATCTGCAAGCAAATAAAAACAATTTAAAAACTGTGCCTATGTTAACACAGTCTTAGAAAGTTGGACATGCCCCTCTCAGGAACTGCCCCTCAGGCCAGCCCTCCATCAGATCCAATTGAATACTATAGCTGTTCTAGAACCAAAGAAAATAAGATGTTTAACACTCACCACACAGGAGAAATTTCTCCTCTTGGTCATAGCTCCCCCACCTTCTAACTGATAACAGAGAGGGAACTGTAGAATCTTATTTCCTATTTCTCAAGGAGTCTTGGAGGTTTCAAGAGGACCACAATTTGTTGGTGTAATTTCCACAGGTCAGGTCAAGGTCTAATTAAAGGCAACATCACAAATACAAACTCTATACACCATGGGTATCCACATCATGCTCACTGCAGAATTCTTTGGTCACTTAATCACTTGTGGGACCCAGAAGTAAGGACTAGGCAAGTAGAGCATTGCTGACGTCGGGGCACTAATGAGCCAAGGCAGCACCCACCATGCCAAAGCTGCATGCTTGGCAACATGTAAAACATACCTGCACTCCTATGTGCATTGCAGCATTATTTACAATAGCGAAGATATGGAAACAACCTGAGGTCTATCAAGGGATGAGTGGATACAGAAGATGTGCTATATATATATATGTGTATATATATATATATATATATATATATATATATATATATATATATACACACACACACACACACACACACACACACATTTGTTAGTCATCCTGAAAAGAGAAGGAAATGTTGTCGTTTGCAACAACACGAATCAATCTGGAGGATGTTATACTAAGTAAAATAAGCCAGTCACAGAAGGACACATATGGTATGATCTCACTTATATGTGGAATCTAAGAAAGTCAAGTACCTAACAGCAGAGGGTAGGACAGGTCCAGGAGCTGGGGGCAGGGAGAAATGGGGAGATACTGGTCAAAGCATGTAAAGTTTCAGTTGTGCAAGATGAATGAATTCTGGGGGCATGGAGACTAGCGCTAACAATACTGGCTTGTATACCTGAAATATACTGACAGGGCATCATCCATGTCCTCGTCAAAAACAAAAAATGGTAACCATGTGAGGGGATGGGTGCGTTAATTAGCTTGACTGTGGTGATTGTTTCCCAGTGTCAATGTATATCAAAACATCACGTGGTACATTTTCATTATATATAATTTTATTTGTTGACCATACTTCAGTAAAGCTCAGCAGGGAGAGAAAAAAAAATGAACTGAATCAAAACCACAGAACTAGATATAAAATATTAACGTGTGAAATTTAGTGTAAGTAAATGCGAGAATGAGTTAACAAATAATAGTAAAATAGAAACATTTCAGTTCTATAATTCAGACTTTTAGGATATGATCTGTGAAGTAGAGAAGTGACTTTTCTTCCTGCTTTTCATGGTATTTTTGCCATGCAGAAATTACATTGAAATGGGTTTTCTTATCCTCTCCCTAACCCTGACCCTGACCCTGACTGTTGCAAGCAGACATACAAATAAGACTTGTCCTATTTCCTAGTTCCTTACCCTCAAAGGGCTCACTTCTTAGAACTTCCCTCTGTCTGATCTCACCCGCCGGGTAGCCCAGATCCCCATTAGAGATACCTGCTGCCACCCTCCACTTCTTGCTGAAGAGTGGATGATTTTTCTAGTAAGTAAGCTAAATTAAACATCTTGTCTATGTCCTAGGTAGTGAAATCTGGAGTTGACATCAATATTGAGGGAATACTGTGCTATTCCAAGAGAACTGAGAACTTAGAGATTTCATACATTGTGGCAGGAGAGGGGGGAGAGAGGGGTTAGGAAGGCTGAGCGACTTTCACCAGGGTATGTTGAAAATGGAATTCCCCACTTGGGTACCTCTGACCGTCAGCTCCAGCCATTAACTGCTGTGCTATAGAGCCTTATGTTTACTGTTCCTTTTCTCTACAACTTGGTTCAGTTGTCTTCACTCTGAAGACTTTCTCCAGATGGTAAACAGGGTTCTTGATGGCCAACTCAATGGGACTTCAGAGACTCTTCCCGACCTCAGCTAGACTAGGTTAAACCCGGGCTTTCCTCTCTGTCCTTATAGAATCCAGTTTGAACAAGAGTCTTCCTAAATCAATTCAGCAGACATCCCCCACCCTTGGTGTCTGAACACCCTCCTTATCTTACTATCCTCACTTGCCCTGGGTAAGAATGCCTCTGACCCCTGATGTTTCCTCTTGGTAATTTTCCATTCCCTGACCCTGATCCTTGTATATAAATCTCCACTTATCTCTGATGGAATCAGAACTGAGTCCAGTCTTCTTCCCCACTACAAGACCCTATTGCACTGGTCCCTACACCCATTGCAAAGTTCCCCCTCTTGAAAAAAGTCTGCCTTACTGTTCTCTAGCAAGTGTCTTTAAATGACTTTCTCTTTAATAGTTAGAATAATATTGTTTTTTGAACACCCACCAGGTCCATTCTGGTCTCTTTGTTCAAATGTTTAAGAGAGGAAATCTGATTGGTTAGAAAAAAAGTCAATGACTTGACCCCTCCTGGGTGGCCACACTATTGCACCTGGCAATGGCCAGTGGGGATAAAGTTATATGGCACGTGGGGTGCACTTTCTGTGCCAAAGGGACAGGTATCATGGAAGAAAGCTGACACACTAGCAATGTTGTCTTCTAAATGTAGCCATCAACAAGATTTCTGTCTTTTCTATCAGGTAAATATCGGTGTGTAAGCATAAATATAACATAAATAAAAGGAGGCATGGGGATGAGAAATGATGATCAAGACAGATGGTAGCAGCAAGTGTAAGAACTAAACCAGGAACAGGATGGACCAATCAGCAAGTTCATCATACACAAGAATATTTATTGAGCATGTACCACGTGCTAGATACTGTTGTAAGCACTGAGTATACAGCAGTGAATGAAACAAACAAACAAAACCCCTGTCCTCATGGCGTGGACACTCTGGTAGAGTAACAGAAGAAGTAAACCAAATAAGTAAAATGTATGTTTAGCAGTGCTGAGTACTGTTGAGCAAGGAAAGGTGATAGAGAAATCTGGGACCATGAACCATCAAACGACCAGGGACAGCTTCATTGTGAAGGTGGTGTTTGGAGAGAGACTTGCAATGCACATGAATCATGAAGACATTAGGGATATTCTGAATTAGAATTAGAAGACATTAGAATATTCTGGGAGGGAACAGAAAGCCCTCTGCCATTCCTGAGTCAGGAGTGAGTCTGTTCTGTTTGAGAAGGAGTGAGGAGAGCAGTTCAGCTGGAAAGAGAACTACAAGGAAACTAGGAGGAAAATAGTAGGATGCTGACTCCCAGAAGTAAGGGTGGTCAAGTGCCTGATTTGTGGAGATGCTCCATGACCACTCTGGATTTTGATTATAGGAACTCAGATTTTGAAAAGAGGAGTAACCTGATCTGACTTCTGTATTGAAGTGAGTTCAGGTGACCAACCATCCCAGTTTTCCTTGTGCTGTCCCAATTTTAGCACCAAACTTCCCACATCTGGGGAATCTCTTCAGTCCTGGGAAAAATGGGACAGCTGGTCACCCCAGCTGGATGCCACATTGATAAGAGACAAGAGAGCAGATGTTGAGGAACCAGTAAAATGGCCACTGCAGTAGCTCCTTCTTTACTCTTTGAATGTAGACTAGTTGCCAGGATATTCTCCAGCTGCTTGTAATGAACATTTTAATGTAATGGAAAAGGCATGGAGATTGTGTCTTTGATGACCTCATCAGGATGCTTCACCAGACTTCAATTGTTCACACTTGGACTCCTTGTCATGCGAGATCATTAAATGTCTTTATGCTTGAGGCAGTGCCTCCCAAGTGTGAGTGAATATTCATAATTACTGAGAGTCTTGTTACAATGCAGGTTTGATTCAGTAGGTCTAGAGTGAAGGCTGCAATACTGAATCTCTAACAAGTGCAGTCCATGCTTGTGCTGCTGGCACAAGGACCATGCTTTGAGTAGGACAGTGTTTCTCAAACTTAAATACACATAAGAATCTCCTATGCCATAAAGGATTGGCAGGATATATTCAATGTGCTGAATCAGAAAAATATGCAGCCAAGAATTCTTTATACAGAAAGCCTGTCATTCAAAACAGAAGCAGAGTTAAAGAATTTCCTAGACAAACAAAAACTAAGGAGTTCATGACCACTAAACCAGCCCTGCAAGAAATTATAAGGGGGACTCTGCATGAGAAAAGACAAAACAAGAAAGACCAAAAGCAACAAAGACTAGAAAGGACCAGAGAACATCTCCAGAAACACCAACTCTATAGGCAACACAATGGCACTAAATTCATATCTTTCAGTACTCGCTCTCAATGTCAATGGACTAAACGCTCCAATCAAAAGACATATGGTATCAGAATGGATAAGAAAATAAGACTCATCTATATACTGCTTATAAGAGACCCATTTTAGACCTAAAAACACACAGATTGAAACAAAGGGGATGGAGAACCATCTAGTATACTAATGGTGATCAAAAGAAAGCTGGAGTAGCCATACTTATATCAGACAATCTAGACTTTAAAATAAAGACTTTAACAAGAGATGAAGAAGGATATTATATTATAATTAAGGGGACTATCCACCAAGAAGATCTATCAATTGTAAATATTTATGCCCTCAATGTGAAAACACCCAAATATATAAATCAATTAATCATAAAGAAACTCATTGATAATAATACCATAATAGTAGGGGACTTCAACACCCCACCTACAGCAATGGACAGATCATCTAAGCAGAAAATCAACCAAGAAACAATGGCTTTGAGTGACACACTGGACTGATGGACTTAACAGATATATTCAAAACATTTCATCCTAAAGCAACAGAATACACATTCTTCTCGAGTGCACATGGAACATTCTCCAGAATAGACCACATACTGGGACAAATCAGCCCTCAACAAATACAAAAAATAGAGATAACATCTTTCATATCTTCAGACGACAACACTATGAAACTTGAAATCAACCACAAGAAAAAATTTGGGAGGATAGAAGATGGCAGTGTAGGAGGACTCTGGGCTCACCTTGTCCTGCTGATCACTTAGATTCCACCCACACCTGCCTGAATAACCCAGAAAACCACCAGAAGACTAGCAGAACGGACTCTATGGAGCCAAGCATAGACAAGAGGACCGCAGAAGAGGGTAGGAAGGGTGGAGAGGCAGTGCGTGCTACACGGACTGGCAGGAGGGAGCTGGGGCCATGGAGGGGCAGCCCACTGGGCAAGGCATAGCCCCCAAGTCTGCCTTGCAAAAGTGGAGGGGCTGGACTCTGTGAGTTCTGACAGCCAGTGGGACTTAACATCTGGAATCTTAAAAGTCAACAGCTCTGCTCTCGGAGAGCAGGGAGGGCAAGAGGACACTGGGAGGGAGGGTTGTTGAGCCCTGGAAGACAGAGCTCAGCTTGGCGGGGAACAAAGGCACTGGCAAGCACCATCTCCCTCTCCCATCCACCAGCCGAAATTCCAAAGGGAACCAATTCCCATCACCGAATTTGCTTGCACTGAGCAAATGCCCAACGCTGTGCTTCTGTGGATCCATCACTCCAATGGATCGGCCTCCCTCCTGGTGCTGCATGGCCCCTCCTGCAGGGGATCACCCATGGCAAAACGAGCTAAGTCTGCCCTTCCTGCCTCTGCACCTTGCGGATCCACCCTGGCTAATATGCCAGATCCCATCGAAGCAGCACCACAAGCCTGGCAGTGTGCAAGTAGCCCAGACAGAGGCCACACCATTCCACAGTGAGTCCTGCCCCTGGGAGAGGGGAAGATAAGGTACACACCAGTCTGACTGTGGCCCCAGTGGTGGGCTGGGGGCAGACATCGGGTCTGACTGTGGCCCCACCCACAACACAAGTTACTCCAGACAGCACAGGGGACGTGCCCTGCAGTTCCGCGCCACTCCAGGGACTATCCACCATGATGAAACGGAAGAATTCTCAAAAGAAACTCCAGGAAGTAGAAACAGCTAACGAATTGATCAAAAACAATTTAAGCAATATAATGGAACAAGAATTTAGAATAATAGTCATAAAACTAATCGCTGGGCTTGAAAAAAGGATAGAGGACAGCAGAGAATCTATTGCTATAGAGATCAAGAGACTAAGAAATAGTCATGAGGAACTAAAAAATGCTATAAATAAGGTGCAAAACAAAATGGAGGCATCCATAGCACGGATTGAAGAGGCAGAGGAGAGAATAGGTGAATTAGAAGATAAAATTATGGAAAAAGAGGAAGCGGAGAAAAAGAGGTAAAAAAAATCCAGGAGTATGAGGGGAGAATTAGAGAACTAAGTGATGCAATCAAACGGAACAATATCTGTATAATAGGAGTTCCAGAAGAGGAAGAGAGAGAGAAAGGGGCCGAAGGTATACTTGAACAAATCATAGCGGAGAACTTCCCTGATTTGGGGAAGGAAACAGGCATTAAAATCCAAGAGGCACAGGGAACTCCCTTCAGACGTAACTTGAATCGATCATCTGCACGACATATCATAGTGAACTGGCAAAATAAAAGGATAAAGAGAAAATTCTGAAAGCAGCTAGGGATAAACAGGCTCTAACTTACAAAGGGAGACCATAAGACTAGTGGCAGACCTATCTACTGAAACTTGGCAGGCCAGAAAGGAATGGCAGGAAATCTTCAATGTGATGAACAGGAAAAATATGCAGCCAAGAATCCTTTATCCAGCAAGCCTGTCATTCAGAATAAAGGACAGATAAAGGTCTTCCCAAACAAACAAAAACTGAAGGAATTCATCGCCACTAAACCAGCCCTATAAGAGATCCTAAGGGGGACTCTGTGAGTGAAATGTTGCAAAGACCACAACGTACCAGAGACATCACTACTAGCATGAAACCTACAGACATCACAATGACTCTAAACCCCTATCTGTCAATAATAACACTGAATGTAAATGGACTAAATGCTCCAACCAAAAGACATAGGGTAACAGAATTGATAAAAAAAAAAACAAGACCCATCTATTTGCTGTCTATAAGAGATTCATTTTAGACCTGAGGACACCTTCAGATTGAGAGTGAGGGGATGGAGAACTATCTATTACGCTACTGGAAGTCAAAAGAGAGCTGGAGTAGCCATACTTATATCAGACAAACTAGACTTTAAATTAAAGGCTGTAACAAGAGATGAAGAAGGGAATTATATAATAATTACAGGGTCTATCCATCAGGAAGAGCTAACAATTATAAATGTCTATGCACCAAATACGGCAGCCCCCAAATATATAAAACAATCACAAACATAAGCAACCTTATTGATAAGAATGTGGTAATTGCAGGGGACTTTAATACCCCACTTACAACAATGGATAGATCATCTAGACACAAGACCAATAAAGAAACAAGGGCCCTGAATGATACATTGGATACAGATGGACTTGACAGATATATTTAGAACTCTGCATCCCAAAGCAATACCATATACTTTCTTCTCAGGTACACATGGAACATTCTCCAGGATAGATCACATACTGGGTCACGAAACAGACCTTAATAAGTATAAAAGAATTGAGATCATACCATGCACACTTTCAGACCACAATGCTATGAAACTTGAAATCAACCACAGGAAGAAGTCTGGAAAACCTTCAAAAGCATGGAGGTTAAAGAAAAGCCTACTAAAGAATGAATGGGTCAACCAGGCAATTAGAGAAGAAATAAAAAAATATATGGAAACAAATGAAAATGAAAATACAACAATCCAAATGCTTTGGGATGCAGCGAACGCAGTCCTGAGAGGAAAATACATTGCAATCCAGGCCTATCTCAAGAAACAAGAAAAATCCCAAATACAAAGTCTAACAGCACACCTAAAGGAAATAGAAGCAGAGAGCAAAGACACCCCAAACCCAGCAGAAGAAGAGAAATAATAAATATCAGAGCAGAAATAAACAATATAGAATCTAAAAAAACTGTAGAGCAGATCAATGAAACCAAGAGTTGGTTTTTTGAAAAAATAAACAAAATTGATAAACTTCTAGCCTGGCTTCTAAAAAGGAAAAGGGAGATGACCCAAATAGATAAAATCATGAATGAAAATGGAATTATTACAACCAATCCCTCAGAAATACAAGCAATTATCAGGGAATACTATGAAAAATTATACGCCAACACATTGGACAACCTGAAAGAAATGGACAAATTCCTAAGCACCCACACACTTCCAAAACTCAAACAGGAAGAAATAGAAAACTTGAACAGACCCATAACCAGCGAAGAAATTGAATCAGTTACCAAAAATCTCCCAACAAATAAGAGTCCAGGACCAGATGGCTTCCCTGGGTAATTCTACCAGACATTTAAAGCAGAGATAATACCTATCCTTCTCAAGCTGTTCCAAAAAATAGAAAGGAAAGGAAAACTTCCAGACTCATTCTATGAAGCCAACATTACTTTGGTTCCTAAACCAGACAGAGACCCAGCAAAAAAAGAGAACTACAGGCCAATATCCCTGATGAATATGGATGCAAAAATTCTCAACAAGATACTAGCAAATTGAATTCAATAGCATATAAAAAGAATTATTCACCACGATCAAGTGGGATTCATTCCTGGGCTGCAGGGCTGGTTCAACATTCGCAAATCAATTAATGTGATACATCACATTAATAGAAGAAAAGATAAGAACCATATGATCCTGTCAATCGATGCAGAAAAAGCATTTGACAAAATTCAGCATTCTTTCTTAATAAAAACCCTTGAGAAAGTCGGGATAGAAGGAACATACTTAAACATAAAAGCCATTTATGAAAAGCCCACAGCTAATATCATCCTCAATGGGGAAAAACTGAGAGATTTACCCGAGATCAGGAACACGACAGGGATGTCCACTCTCACCACTGTTGTTTAACATAGTGTTGGAAGTTCTAGCATCAGCAATCAGACAACAAAAGGAAATCAAAGGCATCAAAATTGGCAAAGATGAAGTCAACCTTTCGCTTTTTGCAGATGACATGATATTATACATGGAAAATACGATAGACTCCACCAAAAGTCTGCTGGAACTGATATATGAATTCAGCAAAGTAGCAGGATATAAAATCAATGTACAGAAATCAGTTGCATTCTTATACACTAACAATGAAGCAACAGAAAGACAAATAAAGAAACTTATCCCATTCGCAATTCCACCAAGAATCATAAAATACCTAGGAATAAACCTAATCAGAGATGTAAAAGATCTGTATGCTGAAAACTATAGAAAGCTTATGAAGGAAATTGAAGAAGTTACAAAGAAATGGAAAAACGTTCCATGCTCATGGATTCAGAGAATAAATATTGCTAAAATGTCACAACTACCCAAAGCTATCTACACAGTCAATGCAATCCCAATCAAAATTGCACCAGCATTCTTCTTGAAGCTGGAACAAGCAATCCTAAAATTTGTATGGAACCACAAAAGACCCCGAAGAGCCAAAGTAATGTTGAGGAAGACCAAAGTGGGAGGCATCACAATCCCAGACTTTAGCCTCTACTATAAAGCTGTAATCATCAAGACAGCATGGTACTGGCACAAAACCAGACACATAGACCAATGGAATAGAGACTCTAGAATTGGACCCACAAAAGTATGGCCAACTAATCTTTGACAAAGCAGGAAAGAATATCCAATGGAAAAAAGACAGTCTCTTGAACAAATGGTGCTGGGAGAACTGGACAGCAACATGCAGCAGAATGAAAATAGACCACTTTCTTACACCATTCACAAAAATAAACTCAAAATGGATGAAGGACCTGAATGTGAGACAGGAAACCATCAAAACCCTAGAGGAGAAAGCAGGAAAAAAACCTCTCTGACCTCAGCTGCAGCAATTTCTTACTTGACACATCTCCAGAGGCAAGGGAATTAAAAGCAAAAATGAACTATTGGGACCTCATGAAGATAAAAAGCTTCTGTACTGCAAAGGAAACAATCAACAAAACTAAAAGGCAACGAATGGAATGGGAAAAGATATTTGCAAATGACATATTAGATAAAGGGCTAGTAGCCAAAATCTGTAAAGAACTCACCAAACTCCACACCCAAAAAACAAATAATCCAGTGAAGGAATGGGCAGAAAACATGAATAGACACTTCTCTAAAGAAGACATCCAGATGGCCAACAGGCACATGAAAAGATGCTCAACGTCACTCCTCATCAGGGAAATACAAATCAAAACCACACTGAAATACCAACTCACACCAGTCAGAGTGGCTAAAATGAACAAATCAGGAGACTATAGAGGCTGGCGAGGATGTGGAGAAATGGGAACTCTCTTGCACTGTTGGTGGGAATGCAAACTGGTGCAGCCACTCAGGAAAACAGTGTGGAGGTTCCTCAAAAAAGTAAAACTAGATCTACCCTATGACCCAACAATTGCACTGCTAGGAACTGACCCAAGGGACACAAGAGTGCTGATACATAGGGGCACTTGTACCCCAACATTTATAGCAGCACTTTCAACAATAGCTAAATGATGGAAAGAGCCTAAATGTCCATTAACTGATGAATGGATAAAGAAATTGTAGTTTATATTCACAATGGAATACTACATGGCAATGAGAAAGAATGAAAGGCTTTTGTAGCAATGTGGATGGAACTGGAGAGTGTTATGCTAAGTGAAGTAAATCATACAGAGAAAGACAGGTACCATATGTTTTCACTCTTATGTGTTTCCTGAGAAACTTAACAGAAGACCATGGGGGAGGGGAAGGAAAAAAAAAGGTTAGAGAGGGAAGGAGCCAAACCATAAGAGACTCTTAAAAACTGAGAACAAACTGAGGGTTGATGGCGGGTGGGGGAGAGGGGAAAGTGGGTGATGGGCATTGAGGAGGGCACCTGTTGGGATGAGCACTGGGTGTTGTATGAAAACCAATTTGACAATAAATTTCATATTTTAAAAAGGAAAAAATTTGGGAAGACCATGAACAAATGGAGATTAAAGAGCATCCTACTAAAGAATGAATGGGTTAACCAAGAAACTAAAGAGGAAATTTAAAAGTACATGGAAGCCAATGAAAATGAAAACACGACAGCCCAAAACCTCTGGGATGCAGCAAAGGCGGTCATAAGCGGAAAGTATACAGCAATCCAGGTCTTCCTAAAGAAGGAAGAAAGATCTCAGATACACAACCTAACCTTACACCTTAAGGAGCTGGAAAAAGAACAGCAAATAAAACCCAAAACCATCAGAAGACAGGAAATAATAAAGATTAGAGCAGAAATCAATGCTATCGAAATTAAAAAACAAAAACCCAAAACAGAACAAATAAATGAACAGGACCTGGTTCCTTGAAGGAATTAACAAAATTAATAAACCCCTAGCCAGACTGATCAAAAAGAAAAAGGAAAAGACCCAAATAAATAAATCACAAATGAAAGAGGAGAGATCACAACCAACACCGCAGAAATATGAACAATAAGAGAATGTTATGAGCAATTATATGCCAACAAATTAGGCAATCTGGAAGAAATGGACAAATTCCTAGAAACATATAAACTACCAAAACTGAAACAGGAAGAAATAAAAAATTTGAACAGAGGGGCGCCTGGGTGGCTCAGTCAGTTGGGCTTCTGACTTCGGCTCAGGTCATGATCTTGCAGTTCATGAGTTCAAGCCCCGCATTGGGCTCTGTGCTGACAGCTCAGAGTCTAGAGCCTGCTTTGGATTCTGTGTGTGTGTGTGTGTGTGTGTGTGTGTGTGTGTGTGTGTGTCTGCCCCTCCCCTGCTCACCTTCTGTCTGTCTCTCTCAAGAATAAACATTAAAAAAAACATTAAAAATTTTTGAACAGACCCATAACCAGCAAAGAAATGGAATCAGTAATAAAAAAGTCTCCCAACAAACAAGAGTCTAGGGCTGGATAGCTTTCCAGGAGAATTCTATCAAACATTTAAAGAAGAGTTAACTCCTATTCTTTTGAGGCTGTTCCAAAAAATAGAAATAGAAGGAAAACTTCCAAACTCATTCCATGAGGCCAGCATTACCTTGATTCTAAAACCAGACAAAGACCCCACTAAAAGAGAACTACAGACCAATTTCCATGATGAAAATGGAAGCAAAAATCCTCAACAAGATACTAGCAACCATATCCAACAATACATTGAAAGAATTATTCACCATGATCAAGTGGGATTTATGCCTGAGATACAGGAATAATATTTGCTAATATCATCTGTTTTCCCCCTAAGGTCAGAAACACAACAAGGATGTCCATTCTCATCACTGGTTATTCAACATAGTGTTGAAAGTCCTAGCTTCAGCAATCAGACAACACAAAAAAATGAAAGCATACAAATCAGCAAGGAGGAAGTCAAACTTTCACTGTTCACAGACGACATGATACACTGTGTGGAAAACCCGAGGACTCCATCAGGAAACTGCTAGAACTGATCCATGAATTCAGCAAAGTTACAGGATATAAAATCAATGTATAAAAACTGGTTGGATTTCTATACACTAATAATGAAGGAACAGAAAGAGAAATCAAGGAATCAATCCCATTTGCCATTGCACCAAGAACGATAAAATACCTAGGAATAAATCTAACCAAAGAGGTGAAAAACCTATATGCTGAAAACTATAGAAAGCTTATGAAAGAAATTGAAGAAGATAAAAAAAATTGAAAAAATATTCCATGGTCCTGGGTTGGAAGAACAAATGTTGTTAAAATGTCGATACTACCCAAAGCAATCTACATATTCAATGCAATCCCTATCAAAATAACACCAGCATTTTTCACAGAGCTAGAACAAACAATCCTAAAATCTGTATGGAACCAGAAAAGACACTGGATAGCCAAAGCAATCCTGAAAAAGCAAACCAAAGCTGGAGGCCTCACAATCCTGGATTTAGAGCTGTATTACAAAGCTGTAATCATGAAGACAGTATGGTACTGGCACAAAACAGACAGATCAATGGAACAGAATAGAGAACCCAGAAATGGACCCACAAACATATGGCCAACTAATCTTTGACAGAGCAGAAAACAATATCCAATGGAATAAAGACAGTCTCTTCAGCAAATGGTGCTGGGAAAACTGGACAGCAACATGCAGAAGAATGAAACTAGACCACTTTCTTATACCACAAAAATGAAATGGATGAAAGACCTAAACGTAAGACAGAAAGCCATCAAAATCCTAGAGGGGAAAACAGGAAGCAACCTTTTATGACCTCAGTTGCAGCAACTTCTTACTTGACATGACTCCAGAGGCAAGGGAAACAAAAGTAAAAATGAACTATTGGGATTTCATCAAGATAAAAAGTTCTGCACAGTGAAGGAAACAATCAGCAAAACTAAAAGACAACCGATAGGATGGGAGAAGATATTCACAAATGACATATCTGATGAAGGGTTAGTATCCAAAATTTATAAACAACTTATCAAATTCAACACTCAAAAAACAAATAATCCAGTATGAAATGGGAAAAAGACAGACACTTTTCCAAAGAAGACATCCAGATGGCTAACAGACACATGAAAAAATGCTCAACATCAGTCACCATCAGGGAAATACAAATCAAAACCACAATGAGACACCACCTCACACCTGTCAGAATGGCTAATGTGAACAACTCAGGCAACAACAGATGTTGGTGAGAATGCAGAGAAAGAGGAACCCTTTTGTATTGTTGGTGGGAATGCAAACTTGTGCAGCCACTCTGGGAAACAGTGTCGAGGTTCCTCAAAAAGTTAAAAATAGAACTACCTTATGACCCAGCAATTGTACTACTAAGAATTTATTCATAGGATATAGGTATGCTGTTTCAAAGGGGC
Organism: Acinonyx jubatus; assembly: GCF_027475565.1. Classification (NCBI taxonomy): domain Eukaryota; kingdom Metazoa; phylum Chordata; class Mammalia; order Carnivora; family Felidae; genus Acinonyx; species Acinonyx jubatus. Next base: position 160,483,099 of record NC_069383.1, read on the forward strand.
ACATGCACCCCAGTGTTTATAGCAGCACTATCAACAATAGATAGCCAAAGTATGGAAAGAGCCCAAATCCATTGAGTGATGAATGGATAAAGAAGATGTGGCGGTGGCAGTGGTGGTGGTGTGTGTGTGTGGGTATACACGGAGTACTAGTTGGTAATCGAAAAGAGTGAAATTTTGCCAATTGCAAAAACTTGGATGGAACTAGAGGGTATTATGCTAAGTGAAATTAGAGAAAGACAAATATCACAAATGTGGAAGTTAAGATACAAAACAGATGAACATAAGGGAAGGGAAGCAAAAGTAATATCAAAACAGGGAGGGAGACAAACCGTAAAAGACTCTTAAATACAGAGAATGGAGGATTGCTGCAGGGGTGTTGGGTGAGGGGATGGGCTAAATGGGCAAGGGGTATTAAGGAGGACACTTGTTGGGATGAGCACTGGGTGTTACATGTAAGTGAAGAGTCACTCAATTCTATTGCTGAAATCATGCTACACTAGATGTTGACTAACTTGGATTTAAATAAATTAAAAAAAGGCATAGTCAAATTATGGAAAGAGCCCAAATGTCTATTGACTGATGAATGGATAAAAAAGACGTGCACGCGCGCGCACACACACACACACACACTGGAATATTACTCAGCCGTAAAAAGAATGGAATATTGCCATTTGCAACAGCATGGATGGAGCTAGAGTGTATTATGCTTAGTGACATAAGTCAGTCAGAGGAAGACAAATACCAGAAGATCTCACTCATATGTGGAATTTAAGATACAAAACAGATGGACATAGGGGAAGGGGAAAAAAGGGGAGACAACCCCTGAGAGAACAAACTGGGGGTTGCTGGAGGGAAGGTCGGAAGATGGGCTAAATGAGTGGTGGGTGTTAAGGAGGGCACTTGTAACGAGCACTGGGTGTAGTATGTAAGTGATGAATCACTCAGTTGTACTCTTGAACCCAATATTATACCACATGTTAACTAACGAGAATTTAAATAAAAACTCAAAACATAAAAAAAGAATCCCCTGTAGAGTTTGTTAAGCCATGGATTCCTGGGCCCCCAACTGTAGGGATTCTGTGTCTGGTGGTGATTTTCAGGTGACATCTGAGATTTGCATTTTTAACAATATCCCAGGCCATGCTGATGATGCAGATCCGTAGACCACAAGTTTCTCAAACTTTGACTTGCATAGACTCTCCTGGAGATCATGTTAAAAAGAAGGGTCCTATTCACTGGATCTGGGATGGAGCCTAAGATTCTGCATTTGTACCAAATTTCCAAGTGATTTGCATGTCACTATGCTGCTGATTTTCAGGCCACATTTGGGCAGCAAGACAGAGCAGCTAGATTTCTATCAGTTGCAACTGAGAACATCCATGATTCATGCACTGCCTATATGTATTTTTGCAGGGAAAAGACTCACTTTTTAAAAATCTGACTCTCAAAGTATTCTGTGATGCAATAAAAGAAAATCTTAAGAACCCCCGGCTTGGAGTCTCTTAATTTTATTTCCTCTCCTCTGCAGCACAAACCCAAGCAGGGGACCCTTCTAAGCAAAAGTACATGTTGCAAAGAAGCAGATGTGGGTTTTGATGAATAGTCTCTGCCACAGTGAGGTGGGCAGTTCCCAGAAAAGAAAGCTGGCCAGACAAGAGGTGTTCCCCTGACGTACCACCCCCTTGGAGTGCAGAGCATGTGCGTAATAACCACATTCTGATTGAGTATTCATTTCCTGGAACAGCTGGGTGACCACAAAGGACTTTTTCACTGTGAACTAATGCCTAAGCCAGTAATTCTCAATAAGATCACTTCTGTTCCCAGGTGGTAATATCTGGAGACATTTCTGATGGTCACAGTGGGTGTGTGTGGGATGGGGGAGGTTACAGGCATCTAGTGGGTAGAGGCCAGGGATGCTGCTGCAAATCCTGCAATGCACAGCAGCTCCTGCCCGCAAAAAGAATTATCCAGGCCAAAATGTTAACAGTGCGGAGCTTGAGAATTAATGTTCTAGGTGGAGGCAGGGAAACTATCACTTACCACCTTGCAATTGATCATTAAAACATCTATCATTCTTGCCTTCCAGAAGTTTATAGTCCAGGCAGGAATGATTTACAGGCACACACGTATCATGTGTGCAATAGCACACAAAATATAGGGTAAGTCACGTCATACTGACAGTAATAGAGTAAGGAATTTCACTGAGGTCTAGAAGAATAAAGGGCTCTCAAAGGATGAAGACAGTAGTTCTTAAAGCGAAGGGGGTGAGCGAGGCAGATAAGAGAAAGAAAGCAGACCTGATGTTGGGAGGAAGTGAAAATATTGAATAGAGAGGTCCAAACCCGAAGCGCCTAGAACATTTGGCTTGTTTATTCACTTTTTGCAACTGTTTTGGATGCAAAAACAGCAGCGACATTAGCGGGGCTTAAGCACAAGGATTTGTCAACTGCCCAGGAAGGTTGCATTTCATGCAAGTTCTATTCGTGTATATTTGAAATTGCAGGATATAAAAAGTCACACCGCAGGCATGCATTTTGAAACCATGTGAATCTCCCCAATTTGTCTCCCTGAGACGAATCACATAATTTTAAAGCCGGCAAGTGGAGTGAATCATGCATTCTGTTTGCACCGCCACCATGTGGAAGAGACACTTAAGCTGATTAAGCAGAAAAAGGGACAGTCTTTGGTTCATGCCTTAAAAACTGCACAAGAAATCTCTTCAAATGAATCACGGTGAGTCTCAGCTGCTATTTTTACATTTCCTGCTGTTATTATTTAAAGTTTCTTTTAAAATACTATCTGGTAACAAAGCCATACATTTATTTATTTTGGTGCTGAAAAACACACTAAATCCAATGACTTTGAAAAGAAAATTAGAAATGTTAAAACTAAATACATAAGGCCAAAGGACTGCTGTGACCCCCCCCCCCCCCCCGCCGCTATTGGTTTGGGAGCATTTCCATGAGGACATGATGTGACATTAAGTATATGTGCTACTAAAGCGAGTGCTTGAGATCACACTAAAATTAACCTGAGTATATGAGTAGGTTTGAAAGTCATCAAGCAAAGAAGACAGTGCTGGTCTCCTGACCACTAGACATTTCCTTAGGATGCCCTCCTGAGTGGGATGGAGGTGTATTTTTACAACGCAAGAATACAACCCTGTTTTTAATATTTATTCATATGGGAGTTATTGAACTATGAAAATGTTGAGTGATGCAAGATCTTCAGGAGTATAAAGTGGAGCCAAAAATTCAGAGAGAGAAATCTGCAGGCTGAATCCAGATGTTGGCCAATAAATCCTGGGCAAGGTAGTATTAGCTGGAAGATGAAAATCCCCTTATTTCCCTCGTTGTTAAAAAGAATTCTCTGAGCATTTAATGGCACACGATATACAATTCTGGGTTTGGGGGTCTCAGTAGTCTCTCGACACCCCTTTCTTTCTATGGAGACAGAAGCCAAAATAGGGAAAAGAGTCACGAGTGCTTTCAGGAGAAAGACAGATGGTGGCATTTGTCCCATCCATGTGTCACCACAGAGGGCGCTGTCCACAGCAGCTCAGTTTGCTGGTTTTAGCCAAAGAGCAGAGATCAGAGTCTGAGGCTGTGGTTGAACAGACGCAGCGTCTCTTCTGCGATAGAATTCTGATGATGTTGTTGGTTCCTCCTATTTGGGGGGAAATAATGTGTAGAAAAAGCTGAAGAGAAATTAACACCTCAGAAATTACCTAGGACTTCCAGCAGTGCCTAGATAGAACAAGCAAGAATTTCTTTAAGGTCCAAAACTCAGTAAAGAGGTCCTAATATATGGCTTACAGCCTCTCCCATCCCCAAACACCATCTGCAATGGTCTTTTTATTTGTTTGATCTTTTCACAAACATTTACAGGGTGTTTACTGTGGACCAGGCAGCGTCCTGAGCTCTTAGCACATATGACCTCACTTACTTCTCATGACGAGATAGATACTATTATCATCCTCATTTACAGATGAAGAAACTGAGGCACAGAGACATTAAGTGGCTAGCATAAGTTGATGCAGCCTGGAACTGGTGGAGTTGTCACTTGAACCCAGGCATGTTGGCTCCATTCAAACAGTGACGAATCACTTAAATGCTACAGAGGATCAGTAATGACTGTAAGGATGGATATGCGCTTTTTACAGAGAAAAGTGTTGTCCAAAGATAAGGGGACAAGATTACTGTTTGGGGCCTTCTATGTAGCTGACTTTTGATAATTTGGTATTAATAAAAAACAGCGTTGACATGGTTCAGAGTAGAGCAAAGTGCTTTCATGTACATTGTTTCGTTCCTCAATCAATTGGGCATTTCAACGATGAATGAATTGAGGCTCAGAGAAGTTAAATTATTTGCCCATCATCTACCACCTAAAATCTGAAAGAGTCAAAATACGAACTCAAATCTGGTGAACCCCAGAATCCACACTATGGATTCTACTATATGACATGTTTTGGGGGACTACAAGCATTGGGAAAGTTCTTTTACACAGTTCAGGTTGACATATCCTTTGGCCGCTGCTGATTCTAGCCAAGAGGTGAACCTGTGGCATACACTGATAGGACATAGTCAGCAGCCACTAAGCAGAATTGTCCTTAATATGAGAGTGCATGTCCTATCAAGCTGGTCCCAATATTGTTGACAATCTGGGGTGACAACTCTGGTGACAACTAAGGAAAGCTGTCAACTTTCAGAGAAAAACAGACCCAAGTTGGAACCCTCTACCCAGCTGAGTAGCTTTGAGCAAATCATGTGGACTCTCCCAGTCTGTTTGCTCATCTGTAAGCAAGGAATTTAGACACTCAACATCTTTTGTGGGCCAGGCATTGCTCTAGGTAGAAGGAAAACAATAGTGACCACAACAGTGAAACTTACAGGGGAGCAGAGGCTGACCAAAAGCAAATACTTCAATGTTTTTAAGACTAAGACAAATATCATACAGAGAGGCACATCACACAGAGAATTAAAATAGAATGTAGTGACAGAGACTGTGAAGGGCTGTCACTGTGACCACCTTAGTGAAAACCAAACTCCCCTCACCCCATGTGTCCTGATTTCTCTTCACTGCTCTGTATTTTTCTATAGCACACATCACTTTGTGATGTACTGTATAATCTACACTTGGGGGTTTATTGTCAGACCCCCCCCCCACTCCAACATCAGTCCTGTGAAGGCAAGGATTTTTGTCAATGTGTCCACTGCTGTTTCCCCAACACCTAATACAGTATCTAGCATGTACTGGATAATCAATAAATATTTGTTAAATGAGTGTTGTTAAATTATCATTTGGATTATTTGTGGAATATCCAAATTTGTGGAAAGACTTGGGAGAGGGAGAGAAAGAGAGAGAGAGGATGAAAGAAAGAGAGAGAGAGAAAGACAGGGATGGAAGGAAGGAATAAAGGAATGAATGAAGGAGGGAAGAAGGAGGGAAGGAGGGATGATAAAGGAGGGATAGAGGATAGGGAAGGAAGGAGGAAGGAGGGATGAAGGAAGAAAGGGAGAGAGGGGAGAAGGAAGGGAGGGAGGGAAGGAGGGAGAAAGGGAAAGAGAGAAAAAGAGAGAGAGAAAGCAAGCAAGCAAGCAGAACTCCACTGGTTTTGGTCTCAAAAACCAGAAACCAGCAGCATAATGCAGGAAGCTAATGAAATTTCTCTTTTCTTTTAGATCAAGGACCAGGAAGCTCTTGGTTGTAGGAGACGTTGGGTTTAGCAAGTACACATCACTGCAGAGAAGCTGATCTCACTTACCATTTTGGTTTGGATCGTAGAGCGAGATACGTCAAAGCTTTCAGTCTCAATCGCTTTCCAGATCCCACTAAACCACTTCTTGTATTCCATTCGCACCTGAGGAATATAGAGGTTTGTGTCATGTCCAGAGCTTGGTTAGAGAGAAAGGACCCCAAATAGGAGGCCAAAGATATAGATGCCAAGCCCTATGACTGCCTTTTCATTACTTTTCTGTATAGTCCTCTTGTTAATTCATTCTGAAATTCAACTTTCTCATTGTGGAAAAGGCATTTACTAGATGTTGGGCACTACAAAGTCTCTACAGAGAGACTTTGAACCCAGTGGTTCATCAAAGTGGTGGTGATGATGATGCTGAGAACAAGGAGGAGGAGGATGGTGAAGGTGATTATGGTGATGCTGCTGGTGGTGATTATAAGGATGAAGCTATGTTCAATACACTTTGCACCATATGCAATGTCATCTTCCATAAACCAAAGGAGAAAGGCTCTTCCCTTATCAGCAATTGAAGGTAAAGAATCTGAAGCTTGTGGAAGTACATGGACTTGCCCAAGGTCATACAGACAGAATTCAACACCTCATGATTCTTACTCAGGGCCCCAAACTAACCACTACGTACAAACACCCCCTGTGATTACATGGATTCCCTTCATGTAACCTGCTTAACATGTCTGAAAAAGATATTTAAATACTTAATACTCAACATTATTTTACAAAGACACTTAAGTTGTACTTCATTTTTGGGTGTGAGGAGTACCAAGCATTGAGAAGGCACTAGAAGACGAAAGAGAAATTAAAAAGTGTTACGATGGTCTTTTTGCCACAAGCATCTTAATTGATGGTAGTTCCACTCAATAGCAAAGGGAGGGTGGGGAAGTCAGGAAAATTGTTTCCAATATTCTACGAGGAGTAAAATCATAATAATGACCCTCACAAGAACTGCGTGAGGAGATTCATATTGCATTATCTCATTTAATTCTCAACCCTATGAGGCACGTATTGCCATATACACAGATGAGAAGATTGAGGCTCAGAGAGGGTAAGAAAGCTGCCCACACAGCAGCCTACTCAGTGTAAAACCTAACGCTAGAGCTGAAGTCTCTCTGTTTTTGGCATATTATGCCAAATTTTCCAGTGCCCCTCCCTAAAGTGCACTACACTGTAAGAGGATTATGTGTCCTCTTTCTGGTGAACTCAGGTATGGCCACATGACTAGCTCCAGCCAATGAAAGAGAACTAATTCAGATACAGTTGGCCAGGATCTCCTTTCCCTTTGCCACAAGAATACCAATATTCCAGATAAGGGCTGCCCCTTCAGCCTGTATCCCAGAGTGAAGACAATGTAGATCAAGACACAGTTATGTAGCATGAGCAAGAAATAAACTTTATTGTTGTCACCCACTGAAATTAGGGGGTGGTGGCTATTTGTTACTGCAGCATAATCTCCCTTATCCTGACTGATAAATTCTCTGCTATGGACTAAGTTGTGTCTCCTCAAAATTCATATGTTAAAGGCTTAACCTCCCAGGATGATTGTATTTGAAGATATGACCTTTATAGGAGTGACTAAGAATAAATGGTAGAGCCCTGATCCAATAGGATTAGTGTCCTGTTAAAAAGAAACATAAAAGCTCTCTCTCCTTGTCTCTCCTATGGAAGGACACAGCAAGAAGGTGGACTTCTAAAAAAAAAAAAAAAAAAGAGCATTCTCACCAGAACCCAACTGCACAGTCACCCTGACCTCAGATTTCCAGCCTCCAGAATTATAAGAGATATTTCTGTTGTCCAAGCCACATGATCTATGATATTTTGTCCTGTCATCTCCAGCTGACAAAAGCACACTTTTAAGATAGAGATTGGAATGTGAAATTTAGTTAGATGCACCCAGAACACACAGCATACCCAAGCAGCACCTAAATCTTTTTCCCAGAATCAAGGCAACCACAAGATACAAATATAAAAGATCAGAAAAGGGTGAGAATGTGAATAGCCATTCAATAAGATGGTGGGACTCAGCTGGTGATAAATAAAACAATTAGCCTTACCTGGCGATTAAGGAGACAGTGTACCACAAAGAGCAAAACCCCCTGCAGGACATTGATGATGGTGAATGTGTAGGCAATGACTGATCCGATCACCTTCCCGAACTCTTCAACCATAAAATAGCCAAGGCCCCAAGAACAGCCCAGTATAAATAGCTGAGCAATGGCTTTAAATGTCATGACTCTGGGAAGGAACAGGAGTAATAATAACTATCACTGATCATTATATGTTGGGCACTGTGCTAAATGCTTTGCATGCATTACCTGATTTAAACTTCGCATCACCTCATGTGCTTAAGTGACTCATGCAAAGTCATACAACTCGAAGATGAGGCAGAACCCATGCTTTCAATCACTGCTTCTGAGAATAATGCTTTCTCCTATTCTTGGAAATGATTTATCTGAACCTATTGGAAGATGTGTGGAAAGTGCCTTCTAGAAAGTTGTACTGAAAATGTATACTGATGATGATATCATGACTTCAGATCATAGCATGCTGTTGGGCTCCTTCAAGAAAATTGTGTTTTGTCAAACAGAAGCGTTGTTGATGGCAACTGTCTGGGACAGCTGACGTGTGTGAGTGTGTGCATGCACATGGTGTGAGCCTACACTCATCCATACATGTGTAGAAGGATGAGGAAACACTAAGAAGGGGGACACTCTGACCCTCTAGGGCAGAAAACACCAAGGCTAGGAGATGTTGGTTGGTATGATAAGTAGAGGAGATCAAAGCCAGGGTCTGAAGTTGGAAAGATGCTCCTTAAGTTTTGTTCATCTGACTCACAAATGCACCTGACTCTTGCCCACTTTTGGGTAACATGAGTACCTGCTCCTCATATCAATGGGGGATAGTAGTCATGCCCACCTCATAGATTGGAGTTATAGGCATTCAGTGAAACAATATTGGTAAATTCCCATCATCTATCAAGTTCCTAGTTAATATTAGTTGTTCTTATCATTTCCAGTTATTTAGATCAGTGCCAGTAAGAACTGAGTGTCTACACCCAAGGATAATGGAGCCCCCAGAAGTGGGTGGACTCACGAGGTTGGGGAGAGATGATAATATTGATACTCTTGGCATGAATTTCATATGAACAGTATGCTACACACAGGAGCACCCAATGAATGTTTGTTGAGGAAAGAGATCAAGAAGTACATTAAGCTACCTGAAAATTATAGTTTTTACTTCTAGAAATTGTACCCCACTTACCCTTTATCCAGTACCAGGATATTTTATATTAGATTTTTATATGGGTTTTTCATTCCCAGTCAGAAAGAAAAGTAGTCCTGTAGGAAAAAATCTGTGGATACCACGGATTCTAGGGCCTTCTTACCTGGTATCCTGAATGGTAGAAACTTCTTTGTTGAGGGAGGAAAGTTTACTTCTCAAAATCCACAGGATTTGAAAGTAGAGCACCAAGTTTATCTGTGGACACAGAACTAAAAGTTGACTTGGAATTTTCTCTGGAGTCTAGGTCATGCAACCTAGTTTGAGTTGGACCTAAGAATCTTTCCCCAAAAGATACAGGCCTCGTTGGATGCTATGCTATGGTCTGGTCTTTTATACAGCACATTGTGTATATATGAACTTGTGGCACTTGGTGCTTGATTAGGGTGACTATATAATTTATCATTCAAACCAAGACACCTAGAAAGTGAAAGAGTACTCTTGATAGCTATAGCAGGACAATGATGTGATCAGGAAGTTGCTGACAAACAGGAAAACATATCACTCTATGAAGAGTAGATACTTGCTGAATATTTGTTAAAAATTTTTTAAAATGTTTACTTATTTTTTTTAAAGAGAGGGAAAGAGAGTGTGAGTGGGGGACGCCATAGAGAGAGGGAGAAACAGAATCTGAATCAGGTTCCAGGCTCTGAGCTGTCAGCACAGAGCCCGATGCAGGGCTCAAACTCACAAACTACGAGATCATGACCTGAGCGAAGTTGGATGTTTAACCGACTGAACCACACAGATGCCCCACTAAATAGTTGTTGAATGAACAAATGTGGGATTTTTAGAAGAATCTCCAGCAGAGGGTTATATTACATCAGAGTAACAAGTGAACCAGGAGGGAGTCTGGGAAAGAGATATGGAGACTGTGTTTTCAGGAAGAGGGGTAAATCACATTAGACTATATTTTCCTTATCCTCACCTCACTTCTGCTTTAACAGAAAGAAACACACTATGCTTGGCAAACCCAGGGCAGGCACATCAATAACTATCACTAGTCACCCACCAAGATAATGACTGCCACTGGTCCCATAAAACTCCAGATGAACGCTTTTTCATGCTTGAGCCAGCAGCTGTTGAGAGAAAGGTGTGCATTAGCTATTTCTCAGAAGGCAAAGGTCTTGAATTCAGACTCCTATAGCAAGATCCAACCAGTGCCAGGAATCATTTAATTCAGAGCCTGGACTTTAGATGGAATCAGACATGGGTCCTCATCTGACATAAGCCGTGTGCTCTAAGCCTCAGTTTCCCCAAGTGTAGAGTGGGGGCAAACAGAAGGATTAAAAGATTAAATAATTACCGTGGTTACATGCAAAGTCTTGAAGTCAGTTAGGGTCGCTCCTATGACTTTGTTCTCCTTCAATATTGTGTTAGCTATTTAGGGTCTTTTTCTTCTCTGTACAAACATTAGAATAATTGTATCAATATCTACAAAATAATTTTCTGAGAATGTGGTTGAGAATGCATTCAATCTACAGATCAAGTTGGGAAGAACTGACAGACTGACTTCTTGACAATATTGAGTTTTCCTATCCATGAACATGGACTATCTCTCCGTTTATTTGAAACTTCTTTTATTTCTTTCATCAGGATTTTGCACTTTTCCTAATATAGATCTTGTAGGAAAGATTAAAATGAGATAATGTGCATACAAATTTGAGTACAGTTCCTGGCAAAGAGGTAAGGCTCAATAAACAGTACCCTAATAATGATTGCTATAAGAAAGAGAGTAAAAATAATAACAGCTACAGCAATAAAAACTACCAACACAAATTAAATATGTTCCATATACCAAATACTCAGCTGCCCAAATACCTTTTATTATGTCATGGCTTATGTTGGCAAAGTTAGCATAATTTATTCTAAACAGAGACCTCACAGCATAAAACTGGTCAATTTAACAAGCAATTGCCAACACTGAGTGGGCAGAAAAGCTCCCACACTTAAGTTCTATTCTAAGGGTTGTAAACAATAGCCCACAGGGCAAATCCAGTTCACCCCAGGTTTTTATAGATAAAGTTTTATTGAAACACAGCCACACTCATCTATTAACATATGGTCTATGACTTGGCTTCTCTCTCACTACAAGGACAACACTAGGTAATTGCCACAAAGACCATATAACCCGTAGAGACAAAAACAGGTACAATTTGGCCTTTTATAAAGTTTACCAACCCCTGATCTACCCTGCCACTGTATCTCCAGAATCATTCTGGCAGGATGTATGGTTCAAGCTGGAGATGGGGCTTCTTTTTTTCAAGAGGGACACCTTTGTGCATGATACCTTAGTACATGCATACCTGCTTCCTAACCTAAGCCCCATTGCCAATATACTAGCTTCTTCAACTAACTTTATGGAGCTTTCTAAACTTCTTTAGTCAGGCTAAAAATGCTGCCTTGGGAATTCTGAACTTACTCTCTTTTTAGCTGTGACCTTGAGAAAGTTTCTTAGATGGACTAAGTACCAGGTGTCCTGTGTATGAAGTAACAAACAGTGCTGATTCCACAGGGTCATGGGGAGAATAAGAAAATACTGCGTTATCTCTGATACAGAACAGGACCTCTAGATTTATTGCTATCGTTGTTACTCTTTACATTTGGGGGATTAACCTCAACCTATTCAAACTACTCTTTCAGAATCCTACAGAACATAGAGACCACAGGTGGGCTTTTATGTTCCTGAGTTTCCCAAATGTGCTTTTTTTTCCCTCCCTAATTTCCTAAACTGAATTCAAAATTTTATGTGTAAGTACATTTGTCTGAAAGGTACATTTCCCTATTTGGGGAAATAGGCTCTAGGTTTTACCAAAGTTCTTAAGAGGATCCAACCCCAAAGATGCTGAGAACCATTCCTCTAGGAATTTTGAAGAGAAAATAGAATTCTGGCTCAAAAAAAAAAAAAAAAAAAAAAAAAAAAAAGGACTGGTTTGATGTATAACTCACAACAGCAAATGTGCTGAAATGTTTTTTGATTTCAGATCTCGCATCAGCCATGGACACAACTTCTACCCTAAAGGCACACATCGTTCTTACCGATCATATGTTCCATAATTTTGGGGTCCTACTATTGCAGACACAGCCACAATCAGAGCTGGAACCCCATAGCCAAAAGGGCACATGAACCTCTTCTTGAATTTGCCTGCACTGGTGTAATTGGCCACCTTGAGGTTTCTGACGGTTAGGAAAAGCTGTAGCCCTTCAAGGAGCATCCAGGTGAAGGAGGCCAGGTAGAGGTAGTGCAGCACACCAGCGATGATGGAACACAGCACCTGCAGGGGAGACAAGAGTTAGGAGTGTTGTCTCCACCTGATCCGATCCTCAGCAGTTGACATTTCCTGGATGTTGACCTGCATTTTCTTTTTATTTAATGTTTATTTGCTTTCGAGAGAGAGAAAGACAGACAGAGCATGAGTGGGAGAGGGGCAGAGAGAGGGAGACACAGAATCTGAAACAGGCTTCAGGCTCTGAGCTGTCAGCACAGAGCCCGACATGGGCTCAAACCCATGAACTGCAAGATTGTGACCTGAGCCGAAGTCGGAGGCTTAACCGACTGAGCCACCCAGATGCCCCCTGCATTTTCAATCCTAACATCTATGACATTTTGCCTACGGGCAACACATTGTGGGGAGCTCTCACTGGCCCATGCTTACCCCATGGATGGGGCAGGCCAGAAGTGCTGAGGAATAAATACCACACAAACAGTCATCAGATCCATGATGGATCAGAGTTGGTAGATGAATATTCCATGGCCCTTATCCTTTGGGTAGGTGAGATGCTTAATTTTTTTGTGTTAACTCAACTGAGCTAAGGAAAATGCCCAGATAACTGGTAAAACATTATTCCTGGGTGTGTCTGTGAGGGTGTTTCAGGTATATATTACCATTTGAATCAGTAAACTGAGCAAAGAAGATCACCCTAACCAATGAGGGTGGGCATCATCCAATCAATGGAGAGCCTAAATTAAATTTTTATGGAGGAAGAGAGAATTTGCTCTATCTATCTGAGTTGGGACATCTCTCTTCTTAAGCCCTCAGACATTGGTAGTTATGGTTCCAATAAAAAAAAGACTATTTTACGAAACATTTTTTTTTTTTTTTTTACAAAAACAGAAGGTAGGCCTGACTCAGCCTCAGCACTGTCATTTGCCAATCTCTGCCCATTTTCTAATGAGGAAACTAAAGCCCAAAGAGATTAAAATCTCACCCAAGATCATACAACTAAAAAATAAAAAGGGATTTGAAACGCAAACCATCTTTAAAGACTATACTTAGTCTTTTTAAATTTTTCTTATTGCTTATTTATTTTTGAGACAGAGAGGCAGAGTGAGAGCAGGGAGGGGCAGAGAGAGAAGAAGACACAGAATCTGAAGCAGGTTCCAGGCTCTGACATGTCAGCACAGAGCCCAATGCAGGGCTTCAACTCATGAACTGTGAGATCATGACCTGAGCCAGAGTCGGATGCTTTAACTGACTGAGCCACCCAGGCACCCCAAGACTATACTTACTCTTTTAAAAAAAATTTACATCCAAGTTAGTTAGCATATAGTGCAACAATGATTTCAAGGGTAGATTCCTTGAATCTGTGCCTCTTACCCATTTAGCCCATCCCCCCCCACAACCCCTCCAGTAACCCTCTGTTTGTTCTCCATATTTAAGAGTCTCTTCTGTTTTGTCCCCCTCCCTATTTTTATATTATTTTTGTTTCCCTTCCCTTATGTTCATCTGTTTTGTCTCTTAAAGTCCTCATATGAGTGAAGTCATATATTTGTCTTTCTCTCTCTGATTTTGCTTAGCATAACACCCTCCAGTTCCATCCACATAGTTGCAAATGGCAAGATTTTATTCTTTTTGATTGCCAAGTAATACTCCATTGTGTATATATACCACATCTACTCTATCCCTTCATCCATCAAGGGACATTTGGCCTCTTTCCATTCTTTGGCTATTGTTGATAGTGCTGCTATGAACATTTGGGTGCATGTACCCCTTTGAAACAGCACACCTGTATCCCTTGGATAAATACCTAGTAGTGCAATTTCTCGGTCATAGGGTAGTTCTAGTTTTAATTTTTTGAGGAATCTCCATACTGTTTTCCAGAGTGGCTGCACCAGTTTGCATTCCCACCATCAGTGCCAAAGAGCTCCTCTCTCTCCGCATCCTCGCCAAAATCTGTTGTTGCCTGAGTTGTTCATTTTAGCCATTCTGACAGGTGTAAGGTGGTATCTCATTGTGGTTTTGATTTGTATTTCTCTGATGATGAGTGAGTTGAGCATTTTTTTCATGTGTCGGTTGGCCATCTGGATGTCTTCTTTGGAGAAGTGTCTATTCATGTCTTTTGCCCATTTCTTCACTGGATTATTTGTGTTTTGGGTGTTGAGTTTGGTAAATTCTTTGTAGATTTTGGATACTAACCCTTTATCTGATATGTCATTTGCAAATATCTTCTCCCATTCTGTCGGTTGCCTTTTAGTTTTGCTGATTGTTTCCTTCACTGTGCAGAAGCTTTTTATTTTGATGAGGTCCCAGTAGTTCATTCTTGTTTTTGTTTCCCTTGCCTCCAGAGACGTGTTGAGTAAGAAGTTGCCGTGGCCAAGATCAAAGAGGTTTTTGCCTGCTTTCTCCTAGAGGATTTTGATGGCTTCCTGTCTTAGGTCTTTCATCCATTTTATTTTTGTGTATGGTGTAAGAAAGTGGTCCAGGTTCATTCTTCTGCATGTTGCTGTCCAGTTTTCCCAGTACCACAGGCTGAAAAGACTGTTTTTATTCCATTGGATATTCTTTCTTGCTTTGTCTAAGATTAGTTGGCCATGCATTTGTGGGTCTATTTCTGGGTTCTCTATTCTGTTCCATTGATCTGAGTGTCTGTTCTTCTGCAAGTACCATACTGCCTTCATGATTATAGTTTTGTAGTACAGCCTGAAGTCTGGGATTGTGATGCCTCCTGCTTTGGTTTTCTTTTTCAAGATTGCATTGGCTATTTGGGGTCTTTTCTGGTTCCATACAAATTTTAGAATTATTTGTTCTAGCTCTGTGAAAAATGCTGGTGTTATTTCGGTAAGGATTGCATTGAATATGTAGATTGCTTTGGGTAGTATCGACATTTTAACAATATTTATTCTTCCTATCCAGGAGCATGGAATATTTTTCCATTTTTTGTGTCTTCTTCAATTTCTTTCATAAGCTTTCTATAGTTTTCAGCATATAGGTTTTTCACCTCTTTGCTTAGATTTATTCCAAGGTATTTTATGGTTCTTGGTGCAATTGTAAATGGATTTGATTCCTTGATTTTTCTGTTGCTTCATTGTTGGTGAATGGGAATGCAACTGATTTCTGTGCATTGACTTGATATCCTGCAACTTTGCTGAATTCATGAATCAGTTCTAGCAGTTTTTTGGTGGAATCTTTTGGGTTTTCCATATAGAGTATCATGTCATCTGTGAAGAGTGAAAGTTTGACCTCCTCCTGGACGATTTGGATGCCTTTTATTTCTTTGTGTTGCCTGATTGCACAGGCTAAGACTTCCAATACTATTTTGAATAACACTGGTTAGAATGACATCCCTGTCTTGTTCCTGACCTTAGGGGGAAAGCTCTCAGCTTTTCCCCATTGAGGATGATATTATCAGTTGTTCTTTCGTATATGGCTTTTGTGATCTCGAGGTATGATCCTTCTATCCCTACTATCTTGAGGGTTTTTATCAAGAAAGGATGCTGTATTTTGTCAAATGCTTTCTCTGCACCTATTGAGAGGATCATATGGCTCTTGTCCTTTCTTTTATTGATGTGATGAATCACGTTAATTATTTTGCAGATATTGAACCAGCCCTGCATCACAGGTATAAATCCCACGTGGTCGTGGTGAATAGTTTTTTTTAATGTGTTGTTGGATCCAGTTGGCTAATATCTTGTTGAGGATTTTTGCATCCATGTTCATCAGGGAAATTGGTCTATGGTTCTCCTTTTTAGTGGGGTCTCTGTCTGGTTTTGGAATCAAGGTAATGCTGGCTTCACAGAAAGAGTTTGGAAAGTTCTCCTTCCATTTCTATTTTTTAGAACAGCTTCAAGAGAATAGGTGTTAACTCTTTCTTAAATGTTTGGTAGAATTCCCCTGGAAAGCCATCTGGCCCTGGAATCTTGTTTTTTGGCAGATTTTTTATTACTAATTCCATATATTTACTGGTTATGGGTCTGTTCAAATTTTCTATTTCTTCCTGTTTCAGTTTTGGTAGTGTATATGTTTCTAGGAATTTTTCCATTTCTTTCAGAATGCCCATTTTATTGGCATATAATTGCACATAATATTCTATTATAGTTTTTATTTCTGTTGTGTTGGTTATGATCTCTCCTCTTTCATTCTTGATTTTATTTATTTGGGTCCTTTCCTTTTTCTTTTTTGTTCAAACTGGCTAGTGGTTTATCAATTTTCTTAATTCTTTCAAAGAACAAGCTTCTGGTTTCATTGACCTGTTCTACTTTTTTTTTGGTTGATAGCATTAATTTCTGCTCTCATCTTTATCATTTCTTGTCTTCTGCTGGTTTTGGGTTTTATTTGATGTTCTTTTTCCAGCTCCTTAAGGTGTAAGGTGCATCTAAGACCTTTTTTCCTTCTTTAGGAAGGCCTGGATTGCTATATACTTCCCTCTTATGACTGTCTTTGCTGCATCCCAGAGGTTTGGCTGTGGTGTTACCATTTTCATTGGCTTCCATATACTTTTTAATTTCCTCTTCAGCTACTTGGTTAGCCATTCATTCCTTAGTAGGATGTTCTTTAGTCTCCAAGTATTTGTTACCTTTCCAAATTTTTTCCTGTGGCTGATTTCAAGTTTCATAGCATCGTGGTCTGAAAATATGCATGGTATGATCTTGATTTTTTGTACTTGCTGAGGGCTGATTTGTGTCCCAATATGTGGTCTATTCTGGAGAACATTCCATGTGCACTGGAGAAGAATGTATACTCTGCTTCTTTAGGATGAAATGTTCTGAATATATGTGTTAAGTCCATCTGGTCCAGTGTGTCATTCAAAGCCATTGTTTCCTTGTTGATTTTTTTTAACGTTTGTTTATTTATTTATTTATTTTGAGACAGAGAGAGACAGAGCATGAACGGGGGAGGGGCAGAGAGAGAGGGAGACACAGAATCGGAAGCAGGCTCCAGGCTTCGAGCCATCAGCCCAGAGCCTGACACGGGGCTCAAACTCACGGACCGCGAGATCGTGACCTGAGCTGAAGTTGGACGCTTAACCAACTGAGCCACCCAGGCTCCCCATCCTTGTTTTTGATTAGATGATGTGTCCATTGCTGTGAGTGAGGTGTTGAAGTCTCCTACTATTATGGTATTATTATCGATGAGTTACTTTATGTTTGTGATTGATTTATATATTTGGGTGTTCCACATTTGGTGCATAAATATTTACAATTGTTATGTCTTCTTGGTGGATAGACCCCTTAATTGTGACATAAGGACCTTCTTCATCTCTTGATACAGTCTTTATTTTAAAGCCTAGATTGTCTGATATGGCTTTAAGTATGGCTTAAATATTGTCTGATATGGCTTAAAGTATGGCTACTCGGGCTTTCTTTTGTTGACCATTAGCATGATAGTTGGTTCTCCATCCCCTTACTTTCAATCTGAAGGTGTCTTTATGTCTAAAGTGGGTCTCTTGTAGACAGCATATAGATGGATCTTGTTTTCTTATCCATTCTGTTACTCTAAGTCTTTTGATTGAAGCATTTAGTCCATTGACGTTTAGAGTGAGTACTGAAAGGTATGAGTTTATTGTCATTATGATGCTTGTAGAGTTGGGAGTTTCTGGTGGTGTTTTCTGGTCCTTTCTAATCTTTGTTGCTTTTGGTATGTATGTATGTATGTATGTATGTATGTATGTATGTTTGTATGTATGTATTTTCATCTTTTCTCCCCTCAGGGAGTCCCCCTTCAAATTTCTTGCAGGGCTGGTTTAGTGCTCACAAACTCCTTTAATTTTTGTCCATCTGGGAAACTTTTTCTCTATCCTTCTATTTTGAGTGATAGCCTTGCTGGATGAAGAATTCTTGGCTACATATTTTTCTGAGTCAGCACATTGAACATATCTTCCCACTCCTTTCTGGTCTGCCAAGTTTCTGTGGATAGGTCTGCTACAAACCTGATCTGTCTTCCCTTGTAGGTTAAGGATTTTTTTTTCCCCTTGCTGCTTTCATGATTTTCTCCTTGTCTATTTTGTGAATTTGACTACGATATGCCTTATTGATGGTCGGTTTTTGTTGAATCTAATGGAAGCTCTCTGTGCTTCCTGGATTTTGATGTGTCTTTCCCCAGGTTAGGAAAGTTTTCTGTTATGATTTGCTCACATAACCCTTCTACCCCTATTTCTCTCTCTTCCATTTCTGGGACCCCTATGATTTTGATGTTGTTCCTTTTAAATGAGTCACTGATTTCTCTGAGTCTTAAATCGTGCTCTTTTGCCTCAGTCTCCCTCTTTTTTCTGCTTTATCATTCTAAGTTTGTCCTCTATAACGCTGATTCTCTGTTCTGCCTCATCCATCCTTGCCGTTGCAGCATCTGTACAAGATTACAGCTCAGTTATAGCACTTTTTATTTCATCCTGACTAGCTTTTACTTCTTTTATCTCCGCAGAAAGGGATTCTAATCTATTTTCATATTATTCTTAGTATTCTTATTATTTCTTAGTATTCTTATTATCGTGATTCTAAATTCTGGTTCAGACATCTTGCTTGTATCTGTGTTGGTTAAGTCCCTGGCTGTTATTTCTTCCTGCTCTTTCTTTCAGGGTCAATTCCTTTGTTTCATCATTTTGAAGGGAGAAAAGGAATTAATGAGGTAGAAAAAATTAAAATAAAAAATTAAGAAAATATTAAATTTAAAAAATTAAAAGCAAACACACACACACACAAAATTGAATAAATGATGCTAGATCCTAGGTGTGTTTGGCCTGGGTGTTGAAAGTGGCTTGATATATTAGTGAAAAAAGGAGGGGGAAAAAGGAAATCATTTGAAAATTTGAAAAAATGAATACAGTGAAGTAGACTAAAATGAAATGATGGAAGTAAAATAGAATTTGAAAAAATTACACAAAAGTAAAAAATATAGTAGAAAAAAAATAAAGAAAAATATTTTTAATAAAAATTGAAAATAAAAATGAATTTTTTCTTTCTGTATTCAAGAAAAAGAAACAAAAAAGAGAAAAGGAAGGAAGAAAATTGAATAGTTGTACTGACTAACAGACTGAAATATGACTGAAATTACTTCATTTTCCCCTAGAAGTCAAACTGTGAAGCACTTTATATAGTCCATCAGTTAAGCAGGAGGTGAGATTTGTGTTCTTGAAGAGTGAGGTTGGCGAAGTTGGGCGGGGCTTAGTGTAGTGGCTCTGTTCTCCACTAGTTGGCGCTGCTTAGCTTACTGGGGTGGATTGTTGTGGGGCTTGTAGGTGTGTATGTGCATGCGCAGGAGCGGTGAAAATGGCGTCACCCAGCTACCCAGTCTCTAGTATCAGAACTCTGTTCTCCCCAATCAGCAATCGCACACCCGTCCTTTGTCTAGGCTTCTGTCCACTCCCCACTTTTACGTTGTCCATGACCAAGCCCCAGGTAGCACCTCCCTCCCAAGTTTTGTCTCAGATGCAGCTGTCTTCCATGGCCCCCCACTTCTGAGGGACTGTGGCTTTGACCCCCTCCACCCCTCACTAAGCAATGGTCGGGTGCTGGCCACATCCAGGAACGCTTGTGGGACCACGCTGCTGCTGATGCCCAGAGACTGCAGCCAGGTTCCAGCCCACCCAGAAAAAGTTCACAAGACAGTGTAGCAGCAGCACCTCAGGGATTATGGAAAATCACAACACACATCTGGCACCAGCCTTCACCCTTAATGACCTTGTTCTAGCACCAGAGAATGTGGCTGTTCTCCAGGGTCTGCTGGGCCCAGGTGGCCTCACAGCCTCTATCAAATGTCCTTCCAGCAGTGGAACCACTTCTCCCTGTGTGGCCTGAGAGCCTCCCGGGCCCCACTCTGCTCCTGGGGATTCACCCTTCCCACCAGAGCACCGCCGGGTATCGAGCTGCAGAGTTTCAGACTCTGCGCTCCCCGTTTACAGTCTTAATGGAATTTAAACCCTCTCCTTTATTCTTTCTCCCTTTTTAGTTCAGTCCCTGAGGCTGTTTCCAACTTTCCACTTTCTCTCCAGCAGCTTTTGGGGAGGGGCATTTTCCCCATATTCTCCCCCCATCTCCATCCTCTCTCCACACGCAAAAGTGACTGCCTGTCCTCTGTGGCTTCTCCCCCGGTTCACCTCTCCGTGCTGCATCCTGTTGAATTCTGTGGTTCATATTGTGCAGATTGTTGTATTAATCTTCAGATCAGCATTCTAGGTGTGCAGGATGGTTTAGTGTTGGTCTGGCTGTATTTCGTGGACGCGAGACACACAAAAAGCTTCCATGTTGTTCTGCCATCTTGGCTCCTCCACCAAGACTATACTTACTCTTAACTGTAATAATATACTGCCTCCCCGGGAAGGGGGGAAATAGTGCTTCCATAACCTTCTAGCTGTGAGATCATAGTCTTTTAGGGTTAAAAGGAGCTTTGGAAAACATTTAGCTCCAATTCTTCCTGAATATGATGATGAATATAATCATGATGAAGACAAAAGCTAACAGTGGCAAAGCCAATGTCCACCCGAAATTCAAGACTCACTCCACTCCTGATTCCAGACTATAGACATGTCACTGGGATGGGACTTCCCAGCCAGAGACTACATTTCCCAACACCCTTTGTAGCTGGGTGTGACAACACCACTGATTTCTAGCCAATAGGATGTGAAGGGAAGTGATGTGCACCATTTTCCAAGATGGCCCATATAGACTTCCCTCACGGGACTCTGCCTTGTTCTTTTCTCTTTCCATTTGGCTAAAATGGAAAGGACTCTTGGATGACCTTGAAAGCTGTGTATGGTAGATAAAGAAGGCTCCATCAGCCTGAGGTTGGAGGATAGACACCCTTCAAACCTGTTTTCTCACCCTCTGTGGATACATAAGTGGGAAATTAACCACTCTTATGCTAAGCCACAAACATTTTGGAGTTTCTTTGTTACAGCAGATACTGTTACCTTGGTTAATGCCATCAGTCTGACTCTCTATCAGCTTGCTAAATGGCTTCTCAGAAAGTACCGGTCTTATTCAGAGTTACAGATGAGGAGAATTGAAATGGAAAGTTGTTTTTTCCCCCAATACTATCACTGCTGACTCTTGTCTCTCTGCCCATCCTTCCTCAAGACAAAATGGCTAGATTTGATTATGACAACAGACAAAATAGCACCTACCTCAGGCTTAGTTTGGTCAATCCCTGTTAGGAAGAGCAGATGGGCCAGGAAGAGACAAATGGAAAGCTGCAGGTGGAGGAAAGTGCTGGTGTTCTGGATGGGTTGGCACAGGAGGAAGGTGAGGGCTGCCAGGAGGAGGCACAGCAGAGAGAGGCTCAGCCCCACATAGGTGATCATAGTCAGCACAGGATCCACCTATGAGCCAAAGTGAAGAATCTGTTATAGTTTCCAGCTCTGTGCTTATGTGCCTGATGGAGAGTTATATGGGTGTCCCAGTTCAGTCTCTCCAACAACTGACTTAATCTAAGAGTTGATATTCCCATCTTCAAAATGGGTGCATTTACCACACAAGGTTATTGAAAACCCAAAACCACTAGCCTTGTGCTGTTCAACAGAAATATGTGAGCCACATGTGGAATTTAAAATTTTTTAGTAGCCATATATTTTAAAATGTGAAAAGAGGGCGCCTGGGTGGCTCAGTCAGTTGAAGGTTGACTTCAGCTCAGGTCATGATCTCACAGTTTGTGTAGTTTGAGACCTGCATTGGGTTCTGTGTTGACAGATCAGAGCCTAGAGACTGCTTTGGATTCTGTGTCTCTTTCTCTCTCTGCCTCTCTACCCCCCTCAAAAAATGAATAAACATTAAAAAAATGTTTAATGTGCAAAGAATCAGCTCAAATTAATTTAATAGTGTGTGTTCAAAATATTATCAGTCCAATGTACTATATATAATATGATCAATATAGCAAAAGTGTAATCAGTTTAAATTACAATCAATGTAAATAAATTATTAATGAGATCTTTGGTACTTTTTTTCCACATTTTAAGTCTTCAAAATCCAGTGTGTATTTCATGCAGAGAGAGAGAGGGAGACACAGAATCAAAACAGGCTCCAGGCTCTGAGCTGTCGGCACAAAGCCTGACGCGGGGCTCGAACCCACGAACCGTGAGATCATGACCTGAAGGGAAGTCAGACGCTTAACTGAGGCACCCAGACACCCCCAGATCCTATTATTTTTGATGATAGAAGTGAAATGAAGTCCTGCCAATGAAGTTGTGTTTAATGGAAAAACATTTCACACTGCTTCTTAATTTAAATAAATTAAAATTAAATAAAATTTAAAATTTAGGGAGGGGCACCTGGGTGGCTCAGTCAGTTGAATATCCGACTCTTGATTTTGGCTCAGGTCATGACCCTAGGGTCATGGGATCAAGCCCTGACCCATGCTCAGCACAGAGCATGCTTAAGATTCTCTCTTTCTCTCTCTCTCTCTGCCCCTCTCCCTTGCTCACACACTCTCTAAAATAATTTTTTTTAATTAAAAATTTGGGGGGCACCTGGGTGGTTCAGTCAGTTAAGCCGACTTCAGCTCAGGTCATGATCTCACAGTTTGTGGGTTCAAGCCCCATGTCAGGCTCTGTGCTGACAGCTCAGAGCCTGGAGCCTACTTCAGATTCTGGGTCTCCCTCTCTCTCCCTCTGCCCCTCCCCTGCTCACACTGTTTCTTATTCTCAAAAATAAACATTAAAAAAAATTTTGGTTCTTCAGTGACATTAGCCACGTTTCAAGTGCCCAAGAGTCGCATGTGGCTGGTGATCCTTTGGACAACAGGGCTCTCCAAAGCCATCTCTGTGAAGGTTGGGATTTATCTGTTTTGTTCTTTGCTGTATCCTCAATGCCCAGGAAAGCATCTAGTATAGAGTAAGCAGTCATACACGAATTTGTTGAGCGAATAAAATGAGGTCATGCATTTAAATGTGCAATATAATGCATGACCTCATTTTATCATGCAGTCATACAGTAACTGTTCAATAAATGAGAGCTAAAAAATGTTTTGTCATACAGTAACTGTTCAATAAATGAGAGCTAAAAAGAAATAGGGGAATAAATTAGGCAAATTTCTTTAAACGTGGCTTATCGTAGCTGTAGTTGGGACCTGGGAAGTTGAAGGAGCTATGCTTTTTCATTAGTGATAGTCAGTGGCTTTCCTTCCCATCTGACCAGCTGTAACCACTGCTTGCAGAATAATGGATGTTTGATTCCAGATCACCTTAGATTCCACCCAACTGTCCAATGTTTGACAGGGGCTGACAACCCAACTGTCCAATGTTTGAAGGATTTATCTGATAGCTTGAGCTTACTCTGCTCATGCCCATGGAAATGCCAAAATTAACAACCCCTGGGTGCAGCTTTCAACCAATGCCTGAGAGGAGGTGGTGTATAAATACCCCTGCTCTCCTGCTGTTCAGTTAGGATGACTCAGGTGTGTCTCCTACACTGATTCCCAGAATACTCCAGAAGGAATTAAGTTCCAGATGCCCACGGTGGTGACTGGCTTGATAATGCTGTCCACATTAGCTTGATTTTTTTTCCTTTTCTCATTTCACTTCCCCAGTCCCTCTACTGGTGCTTCCTGGAATTACCTCTCAAGGGAGCCACTGCCACTTGATTCCTTATCTTAGAGTCTCTTTCTAAGACATGGAGAGGACGACCTCACCCTTTGTAGGACACAGACTCCAGGAGGGGGCCATGAATCTTGGTACCTTGGGAACAAGAGCCATGAGAACAGCAAAGCTGGAAAGGTGGAAGCATTTGCATCGGGTGTGTGAATCGTTGCTGCCCACATGAGAGCAGCCCTCCGTTGACCAGGCACCCCCCTCCTCTGATGCATCCCAGGAGACACAGAAATATTTTGCTCTTGCACCACCAGGCTGGAAAGAGAATAGCATGAGAGTAGAGCTCTTTCTGGTTTGATTATCTCAATTTTATAGGTTAGTCATGGATGCATTGCTTTGGAAACTGGAATGAGAAAATCCTATCATGGAGAACACTTGTGGGGAAGACTTTCATATGACCACATTTACTCTGGGGTTTATTCTTCATTTATTCTGCCATTCTCTGGTCATCTCAGAGCCCCAGGGACTGACACTTGTGAACTGCTTTATCCACGTTCTTTGTCATTGGGACAACCAGTGAGAGGTACCAGTGAGAAGTCCTTAGATGAAAGGAGGAGGAGGTCAGGTGTTTTGCTAGATGCTTCTTCTGTTCCAGGATGCCTCCATCTCCAGCAGGGCAACCCTCCAGCTTTCCTTGGGCTCAATAATGCTCACCCTTCCATTGCCTTTTTAGGCTTAAATATGATAATAACTTCCCTTGGTGGCAATCTCTGGGTGCCTTAACATTTCTTGTTGGTTCTCTTAACTCTGAATAAGCAGAGTTGGATTCAGTTTCTTGCCAGAACCCTAATAACATACCTCTTTGAGGTAATGCACAGAGATCCAGCCCTGGAGTTTGCTCACCTGTATATTTTGGAAGGTCAGGAACACAGGTTCAGAGAGATATACTTTTTCCTTCATACCAATGGTGCCACTTGTGACACGAGAGTTCAGTTTCACTTCCTGTGTCCCTCTTCCATCATTAAAAAAAGATCCATTCAGAATATCCCCAAGAGATTGATAAGTGATAAGTGCAACTGCACTTCTATCTGAGAAAACAGAAGAGAAATCGCTTTAGAAAGCATCCATATTATGGGAAATTGGTACACTAGTATCTTGTGTGAGAGTCATAAGGCAAACATTACATACAGTCAAAATTGCCCTTGGAAAGCTCTTATGTTGCCCCATCAATACGTTATGTGTGGTTTCGGGTATAGCACTTTGTATATGTAGTACATATTAATACACATCATACATAATTAATACATATTATAATGCACCACACACGAGATATACATGCAACATATCCAGTGATGTATTGTAAAAATATACATGAGCACTTAGATATCAAAATCAGAGCCATGAGGCCAGATGTTTGTCCTCAGAAAGGCAGGTGGCACTCAGGTAGGATGAGGAAACCACACCTTCCCATTGTCCATCTCAAGCTCACTCTGGGATATCCAATTTAGAAAAGTACAGGAAGATATGCAGGATGATGCATTCTATTTAATGCATTCTCTCATTCTTCCCTCTTTCTGTTTCTCTCTTTCTCTCCCTCCCATCCTCTTCCCCTCCTTTTTTCATGCAAAAAGAATTTAATTCACAGAAGGTAAATGCACATATGATGCTCTGTAGCATGATGTAGTATTTATTTTTTTAAGGTTTATTTACTTATGTTGAGAAAGAGTGCATGTGAGCATGAGTCGGGGAGGGGCAGAGAGGAGACAGAGAATGCCAAGCAGGCTCCATGCTGCCATCACAGAGCCTGATGCAGAGCTTGATCCCATGAACCATGAGATCTTGACCTGAGCTGAAATCAAGAGCTGGACGCTTAACTAACTGAGCCACCCAGGTACCCCACATGATGTAACATTTCTTAAACTGCAATTATTCATCAGCCACCATCCCAGTTTTAGTCAAATCCACTTACCACCTATATTATTATTTACTCCATTTAAAAAATCAACTCATTTTAAGATCTTTTCCCTCTCCCTTCTCCATCAAACAGCTCATAATAAGGAGTGAAGATTAATCACTGTGGAAAGCTGGGGGCTTTCTGAAGAAAATGCAGCTGGTATTTCACTCTCTCCAGAGAACCAGGTCTTTCTCTTTGAAATATTTTTTCTTGCATTCATTCATTAATTTATTCATTCGTTCATTCAAATATTTATTGAGCATCTAGTGTGTGCCAGATAGTGTTTTAGGCATTATGATACAACAATGAAGAAAAGAGGCTGAGTTCCTGCCATCAGAGAGCTGATATTATAGCAGGAGATGAACAACAAACTAATTAAGAAAATATTACATAGTGTGGATTCTGTGCGGAAATTTAAATAAGACGATGGAATAAAGGAGGGGTGGCAAACTATGACCTGAGAGTCAAATCCAGCCTACTACTGGTTGTTGTACATTAAGTTTTATTAGCACACTATCATGCCCTTTTATTTACATATCGTCTATCACTGCTCTCCCACTACAACGTCAGGCTTGAGTAGTTATAACAGAGATCACCTTGCCTAAGCAAGGCCAGGGAAACAAAAGCAAAAATAAACTATTGGGATTTCACAAAATAAAAAATCTCTGCACAGTGAAGGAAACAATCAACAAAACTAAAAGGCAACCTACAGAGCGGGAGAAGATATTTGCAAATGACATATCAGATAAAGGGTTAGTATCCAAAATCTATAAAGAACTTATCAAACTCAACACCCAGAAAATAAAATTCAGTTAAAAAATGGGCAGAAAACACGAACAGACAATTTTCCAAAGAAGATATACAGATGACCAACAAACACATGAAAAGATGCTCCACATCACTCACCATCAGGGAAATACAAATCAAAACCACAATGAGATACCACCTCACACCTGTCAGAATGGCTAAAATGAACAACTCAGGCAACAACAGATGTTGGTGAGGATGTGGAGAAAGAGGATCTCTTTTGCACTGCTGGTGGGAATGCAAATTGGTGTAGCCACTCTGGAAAACAGTATGGAAGTTCCTCCAAAAGTTCAAAGTAGAATTACCCTATAATCCAGCAATTGCACTATTAGGTATTTACCCACAGGATACAAAAATACTGATTTGAAGGGGTACATAATAGTTAAATCACAAAAAGAGCCCAAATACCCACTGACTGATGAATGGATAAAGAAGATGTGGTGTGTATGTATATATATATAATGGAATATTAGTTATAAGAATGAAGAATGGAATCTTGACATTTGGAAAGACGTGAATGGAGCTACAGTGTATTATGCTAAGAGAAATAAGTCAGCCAGAATAAGAAAAATACCATAT
This sequence comes from Acinonyx jubatus, assembly GCF_027475565.1. Classification (NCBI taxonomy): domain Eukaryota; kingdom Metazoa; phylum Chordata; class Mammalia; order Carnivora; family Felidae; genus Acinonyx; species Acinonyx jubatus. Next base: position 160,510,203 of record NC_069383.1, read on the forward strand.
GATTTTGCTCATATGTGGAATTTAAGAAACAAAATAGATGAATACAGGGGAAAAAAGAAAAAAGAGGGGCAAACCATAAAACAGACTCTTAACTATGAAAAACAAACTGAGGGCTGATGGAGGAAGGTGGGCAGGGGGATGGGTTAAATGGGTGATGGGGATTAAGAAGGGAACTTGCGATAAGCACTGGGCATGTATGTGATGAGTCACTGAATTCTACATCTGAAATTAATATTACACTATATGTTAACTAACTGGAATTTAAACAAAAACTTGAGAAAAAAAATTTACTACCTGGTCCTTTCACAGAAAAAGTTTGCCAACTCGTAGTACAGAGGAAGACTGGGGGACGATTTAAAATAGGGTGATTATAAAGTACTTCTCAAGGGAAAGAGCGTTCAAGGCAACAATCATCTGCCACCTGCAAGTGCTGTCTTTTCAGACCATCATATGGAAACCAAGCATACATCAGCCTGTCCCTTTTAAGGAAGCATGTCAAGGACACCTGTATGAACCTCAGTGTGTCATAAAGTACACACGCCAAGTGTATCCCTCAAATTGCCTGGTTAGTGATCACCATGTAGAATCCCCCCTGCCTCAAAAACTTTAAGTCCCCACCTCCTGCCCCAGCCACCTGGAAATGAGACAACAGTGTCTAGAATTTGGAGGTCAGGAGAATCCAACTTGAACACGGTACCTCCTATGGTTCCTTTGAAAGCATCAGTACAGTTGATATCCATAGTGTTATTTCCAGCCTCCAGAAGAGTCTTCTCACTTGTGTCATTGCACCTCTTGGTTTCATAAACTGGAAACATTAAGAGAGTCCTGCTTTGTTCACTTCTCACACATATGAAATTTGTTGAAGAACTAACTCCCTTCTTTGAAAGGCACCCTACTGGTGATTTCCTTTTCTGTATGCAAGGTAGACCAGATGGCACTCCCTTCCACATCTCTGGCTGATAGGGACGAGATGGTCAAAATGACCTAAGCAGCACGCACTGGCCACAGCCACCCAGGGGAAGAGAGGAGATGGCCATGCTTCTTGAAGCTGGAACTAGGGTGAGCAAGCTCAGACTTTACATACACTATTTAAAGATCAGGGTGTTGTATGGAAACCAATTTGACAATAAATTTCATATATTGAAAAAAAATATTTAAAGATCAAAAAATTTTAAATCATCTTATACTGGAGTACCTGGTAATGGGGGGGGGACTTACTTTTTTTAAGCAAGAGAAGCTAAACATTTAAAAGTTTTCCCAGAAAAGTCACTTTGGAGCAGGTCTGCATTTGGGAAAAATCCCTTGAATGAATTCTCCACGTCACATAAACACATAAACACAAAGTCTGACAAAAGATCACGCTCATAAAATTTTTTTGGTCATAAGGAAAATGCTCTGTTTCTTACCTATACCAAACGTAGAATTCTCATACTTTCCTGGAAAAGCTAAAGTCTCAGTCCATACGATCAGTTCCATGTCTTGAAGTACTTGGGTCGCCACTTTTGCAATGTGACTTTTGCTTCCATTGTTCATCAGAATTTCCTTGCAAAGAAATAAAGCTAATTAGGTAGACTTTCATTAGAACTTAAGAAAGCAGGAATTTACTTGAGTGTGGTTGGGTGAGCCTAGAAGGCAAAGCTCTGTGCTTTCAACCTGGAGCTTGTCTTCGCATTTATCATGCACAGCCCTGTGAAGGGAGAATCATTCACTCCATTGTATTTATGGGAGCATGAGGGCCTAAAGGGTGAGGTGTCTGAAACTCATGAAGAGTGCTTTACAGAGGAAGACAGGGATGGAAGTGATGATAGGGGTGGAATGAAACTCGAGATGTCTGGTGCTGGTCTTTGAACAACAGTTGAGGCACTAAAAGCCTTTCCCATGGTTTCTCAATTTCTATTAACATTTGGGACCAGATAATGGAGCATAACAGCATGCCTGGTCTCTACCCACTCAATGCCAGTAGCACCCTAGTTGTGACAATCAGAAATGTCCCCAGATGTTTTCTGATGTACCCTGGGAGAGAGGACAAAATCATTCCTATGTGACAGCTGGTGTGTCCTAAATGGCAGAGGGAACCATGGTAGTTATTTAAATGAGAGAATAACATGGAAAGATTGGCCAGATGTCTCCCAGACCTAGGCTTCACCTCACTCACCTGAATGTCCCTTGATACCTGTATCTCCTCACCAGTGTCCTCTGAAAAGAAAAGTAGCCATTGAGTGGGATGTGGGAGATAACATGCCTAGCTCACATCTCTCTTCCAAACACTCTCAAGTTGGGTCTTTCTCTGATGCTTCCCATCCTTGCCCAAGTCCCCTCTAAGAAGTCCCAAGTATCTTCTACAGTAGAATTTAAAAGAGAATTAGGGTGGGGCCTCCAGTTCAATAATTCAGTCAATAGTATTTTTTGCACTGCTACTTAAAGCCAAGAACAGTATTGAACCTTATGGGTAGAAGTTGATAAGGAGACAAAGGAGTTTGAAGTCTGGTGGGAAAGTCACTAGGTTAATGATGAAAAAAAATGAGTAAGTCATCGCAAGGTACCAGCATGTTCTTAATAGGATGAGATATCTTGGGAGTGCACAGAGAAGCTCCAGCACATGTGGGGTGCAGAGAAGGCTTCCTTCCTGAAGGAATGGGTATTAACTGGGTTAATATTATAGAAGCAATAATAGTACCGGCAGTTGTATACACAACATGGTATATAAAGTGCCTTAATACACACTATTTCGTGTAAAAAAACACAGAAGGTTCCAGAACAGGGTCATGTGACTTAATATTTATTGAGCCTTCTTAGGTACCTAGCACTGAACTGAGTATTTTATACACCTTAATAATCAAAATGGGTAGGCGAGGTGTGTTAGTTTCCTAAGGCTGCTGTGATAAAGTACGACAAACTGGGTGGCCTAAAACAACAGAAATGTGCTTTTTCATGGTTCTGGAGGCTAAAAGTCCAAAATCAAGGGTTATTGGCAGGGCCACACTCTCTCTGAAGGTTCTGAGGAGGATCCTTCTTTGCTTCTAGCTTCTGGTGGTTGCAATCTTCTCTGTTCCTTGGCTCGTGGCAGCAGAACCCCAGCCTCTGTGTCTGTCTTTGCATGTCTGAGTGTATGTGTCTCTACATCCAATTTCCCTCTTTCTTTTTTTTTTTAAAGTTTATCTGTTTTTGAGAGAGAGAGAAAATGTGTGAGTGGGGGAGGGACAGAGGGAGGCGGAGAGAGAGAATCCCAAGCAGTCTGTGCTGTCAGCATGGAGCCCAGTGCAGGGCTTGCTCTCATGAACCACAAAATCATGACAGGAGTCAAAATGAAGAGTCAGGTGCTTAACTGACTGAGCCACCCAGGCACCCCCAAATTTCCCTCTTCTTATAAGGATAGCAGTCATATTGGATTAAGGGCCCACCCTCATCTGGTACGACCTCATTTTGATTTTATTAGATATGTAGAGACTTTCTTTCCAAATAAGATCATGTCTCTAGGTTCCAGATAGGCATAAATTTGGAGAGATTCTGTTCCACCCAGTACATGAGATAAGCAGGTGTCTGAAGGGACTCTCAGTGATCTCTGCCATTTGGATCCCTCCTCCCCTGATCAGACCCCTGCTAATGAATAGAACTCAGCAAAAGTGATAGGATGTCACTGCTGAGACTGGGTCATAAAAGACTTCAACTTCTCTTTCATTTGCACTCTCTTTCCAGCTATTCTTATGTGCTTGCTATAACAAAGCAAGCCAGAGAGGCTGACAGCTTCTCACCAGCCACCAGAAAGGGACTGAGGCCTTTAACCCAGTAGCCTTTAAAAAACTGAATCCTGCCAGCAGCCACATGAGTGAGCTTGGAAGCAGATTCGCCCCCAGATGAGCCTTCAGATGAGACTGCATCCCTGCCAAACACTTCGTAGCTGTGAGAAACCTTGGAACAGAGGACCCAAGGGAGTTATGTCCAGATTCCTGGACTACATACACTGTAGAAAATAGGTGTTCTTTTAAGCCATGACCACTGGGGTAATTTACTATGCAGCAACACATCACTCGTACAGTAGGTGTTATTGTTATTCCCATTTACAGGTGAGGCATATAGAAGTTAGGGCATTATGCAAAAGTCATCTGGTTAAGTGGTAGAGTCCGAAGTCCAATGTATTGAACTCAAAACAAGAATGAGCATATTCTGGTGAGCGAGAGCCAGGTTCTTGTGTCAGAGAAAGTTCAACAAAGGACAGAGGGAAGGCTAGAGCAAGCCCTGATGGATGGGAATTGGAGGTGTCCATGTGAACTTGCAGGGTTTAGTATGTAGACAGATAAATATAGAAATTGAATTTAAAGTAAGCAGAGGAGAGGGACGTCTGCGTGGCTCAATCAGTTGAGCATCTGACTTTGACTCAGATCATGATCTCGCGGTTCATGAGTTTGAGCCCCGCATTGGGCTCTGTGCTGACAGCTCGGAGCCTGGAGCCTGTTTCAGATTCTGTGTCTCCCTCTCTCTATACCCCTTCCCTGCTTGCTCTGTGTCTCTCTTGCTCTCAAAAACAATAAACATTAAAAAATTAAAAAAAAAATAAAGTAAGCAGAGGAGAAACAAGTAGGGAAGTCCAGCAGAAAATCAGAGATGTCATTTTGGAAGCCCAGGAAAGAGACCCAGACAGGAGACTTACTCTTACAAGGCAGCTACACAGGGATGACGATTGGTGCTGGGGGCTTGGGTGGTGCCTTCTGAGAAAAGATTACCAGGGACAACAGGGGGGATGCAGGACGAGGGCCAGGACATATCTGTTCTCTTACCCTGGCCTGAAATGAATGGAGCTTTCAAAGTCTTCCCTCACCCCTCCTTTTTCACAGTGGAAAGAGTATTTGGAAATCCTTACCATAACACTGTTTATAATCTAATTTAAATAAGCCAGCCACAAAGTTGAAGACAGAATTTGGGACACAGCTGCAGTAGTAACTTCCAATTTCATTTCTGCAGTAGGATTTCTTCTTGCACTTTGCCAGACCAGTCTCACACTCATCGATATCTGCAAATCAAGAGGAAACATCACTTTTTTGTTCTCAAACTATACCATCCTCCCTTGTACATGGAGTCTCAACTACCCAGCATCATTTATAAACAACACCTGTTCTTGGATAAGATGACTCAGTATCATAGAGGTGATAGTTCTTCTCAAGTTAATTTATAAATTAACTAGTGAAAAACATCTAGCCGGACTTTAAGGAGTAAGGCAGTGGATACAATCATGCAAGAATAGCCAGAAAAACTCTGCAGTGAGGATTTGCCCTACTAGATGCTAAAATACACTTTAAAGCCTCAATAAAACAAGTGCTGGTGCATGAACCAAGAAGTAGGCTAGTGGAATGGACAAAAGTCCAGCAACAGACACTAGTGCATATGGAGCTTTGATGATGGTGGTATGTCAAAACACTGAAGGAAGGATGAGTGGTTCTTTCAATGCTTGGATCACACAGTTTGCTATATCAACTTAAAACACACAGCAAGGAGCAAGGGGAAAGAGATAGGGCAGGTGCACATGCCTTTAAGAAATGGTACAAGTGAAGCATAAGGCTCACCTTTTGCTACCTAAGTCCTGGCACGTGCAATATTCACACATCCTGCATCTATCTGCCACATCTATCTGACGGACCAGAGTTGAGACTCAAGCAAAGGGACTCACAGATGGAAGGTGCCCTGAGACAATCAATGACTCACACTTGTTCCCTCTGTGGGAAGGACTCAGGACAAGCACACTTAGCCAAAAGCTGCAACTTGCCTATTAGTCTATTATGGGTTTTATTGGTCTAGGGGTGTGTGTGTTGGGTAGAAGGTACATGGGCCAGAATGGTTATCACTAATGAGTAACTGAGTTAAGACCTCATAAATATTAAGTGCTTGTGTATATTTTGTTCATATTGTACATCTTGGGCATCAAATGCCTCTTATTTATGTGCTATGAACATTTAGCACCTACGTTCTTTGAGTATATTTATTATTTCATGAATACTGTTGTTCTCTCCATTCCATTCTATGTTTAACACACACATGTTCTACCCACTAACTACTTACAGCTATTTTTTAAAGTGTTTTTTATTTATTTTTGAGAGAGAGAGCATGAGCGGGGAAGGGGCAGAGAGACGGAGACAGAGGATCCAAAGCTCACTCAGCACTGACAACAGAGAGCCTGACGTGGGGTTCGAACCCACGAACCATGAGATCATGACCTGAGCCAAAGTCAGATGTTCAACCAACTGACCCACCCAGGTACCCCACTACTTATACCTATTTTAACACATCTTATGCATTTCACATATCCCATTGGATTTTTTTCTGTCTTCTGCCGCAGAACCAAATAGTCTCAAACAGTCTAACAAGTGCACATTTTACCTTTGTACATTTCCCTTCTTTAAACAGGGTTCCCCTTCATCCTGGTTCTGGATCTTATTAAAAAGTAAGATAAAATGAGACCTGGGTCTCATACAATTCTTAAGAATAAACTCTACGTGGATCAGAGATTCAAATGTAAAAATGGAGCCATACAAGTACTAGAATTAAACAGAGGTGAATTCTTTGATCTCAGTGTAGGGGAAAACATTGTAATGAAGACTTAAGTGCCTTAGTAAATTTGCCTATATAATTTTTTTAAATTCATTGCATGGCTAAATAAAATACATAAACAAAGTCTAAAGGCAATTGACAAACACAGAGAAAATATTCTCCATGTATACTACTGACAAGGGACCCAGATCTCTAACCTATAAAGAAATAAAAAATTGGGAAAAAAAGAAACACTCAGTAAAAAATATAGGGGAAAGACGTGAACAGAAATTCAGAAAGAAGATACAAAAATGATCCTCTAACATAAAATGTTCAAGATTGTTCATTATTAGGGGCACCTGGCTAGCTCTTGATCTCAGGGCTGTGAGTTCAAGCCCTACATTGAGCCTAGAGATGACTTTAAAAATTTTTTCATAATTAGAGATGACCATGAAAAATCTACTGAGATACCATTTCTCACCTAGCATACTGGCAATGCATTCTGAAAACATGTTCTGTCGGCAAGATGGTGGGGAGACAGGTGCTTTCATGCAATGGTGATGGGAATGTCAATTGGTACAACTCTCCTGGAATTAAATTTGGGGTAGATAATCAAGGTACATATGGACTTACCTCTTAACTAAGCCACCTCACCTCCAGGACTCTACCCTGAAGACACATCTCCCACAAATATTGGAAAGAGCCTAAGTGTTCAACTAAAATGCCCTCACACACAGAAGAGGGCTGAATAAACTATGGTTTACCCACACAGCTACGTAAAAGAGTGGGGAATATCTCTACATGAATTGGAGTAATTTCTAGGATATACTGTTAATCAAGAAAAAAAAGCAAAGTGCAAAAGGGCATCTCTGGTGTCCTACCAAATGTGTCAAAGTCATGGAAGAGGAGAAAAGGCCAAATATCTGTCACAGATTGCTGTCTCAGGAGCATGGCAACTAAATAGGATCCTGAAATGGTTCTTGAAGCAGGAAAAAAGGACAATGGGAGAAAAATTGGTGAAACTGGTAAAAAAAAAAAAAAAGTCTGTGGTTTATTTAACACGATTAGACCAGTATTAATTCCCCGGTTTTCATCATTGTAGTATGGTCATATTGTTAGTTAACCTCAGGGGAATTGGGCAAAGGGTAATACAGAATTCCCTGAGCTGTTTTAAAAAGCTTTAAAAATAGATACATCCAATGTTTTATGATTCCACTTATAGGAGGTCCCTAGTGGAGTCAAATTAATGGAGACAGAAAGTATGATCATGGGAGCCTGGGGAGGGAGAACGGGAAGTTAATGTTCAGTGGGGACAGAGTTTCAGTTTTGCAAGATGAAAAAAGTCCTGGAGATGGAGGGTAGGGATCGTTGCACAACATTGTGAATATACTTAATTTCAGTGAACTGTACACTTAAGAATATAGTGATTCTCACCTGTCAGAATGGCTAAAATTAACACAGGAAACAACAGATGTTGGCAAGGATGCGGAAAGGGGAACACTCTTACACTGTTGGTGGGGATGCAAACTGGTGCAGCCACTCTGGAAAACACTGTGGAGGTTCCTCAAAGTTAAAAGTAGAATTACCCTATGAACCAGCAATTACACTACTATTTACCCAAAGGAAACAAAAGTGCTGATTCAAAGGGGCACACGCATCCTGATATTTGTAACAGCATTATCTATAATAGCCAAGCTAGGGAAAGAGCCCAAATGTCCTCAGCTGATGGAGGGATAAAGAAGATGTGATATCTATATCTATATCTATCTATATGATATATATATGGATATATATATAATTATGCTAAGTGAAATAAGTCAGAGAAAGACAAATACCGTATGATTTCAGTCATATGTATAATTTAAGAAACAAAACAGATGAACATAGGGGAAAAAAGGAGAGGCAAACCATAAAACACACTCTTAATGACAGAGAATAAATTGAGTGTTGGTGGAGGGAGGGGTGTTGGGGGATGGGCTAAATGGGTGATAGGGATTAAGGAGGGCACTTGTTGGGATGAGCCCTGGGTTTTATATGTAAGTGATCAATCACTAAATCCTACACCTGAAACTGATATTATACTATATGCCAACTAACTGGAATTTACATAAAAATTTGAAGAAAAAAACATACCAAAACAAAAAATGTTTCACAAGTAAAAAAAAATAGTTACAATGATAAATTTTGTTGTGTATATTTTACAATTAAAAAAATTAATTTAAATAAATAAATCCAGTATTGTCTGATTTCACTCACAGGAGGTCCCTAGAGGAGTCCCATCCACAGAGACAGAGAGTAGATGGTGGGAGCCAGGGGTGGGGGAGGGAGTGGGGAGTCTGTGTTTCCTGGAAACGGAATCTCGGTTTGGGAAGATGAACAGGTTCTAGGGATGGGCAGTGGGGATGGTTGCACAACAATATGCATGTATTTAATGCTTCTGAAAGATACACCCCAAAATGGTTAAAATGGTACATTTTACATTGCATATATTTTGCCACAATAAAATAGAGTAAATCCTAAGTAGTCTACCATGGTTCGCTTTGCCTTCTGAATTTACACAACTCCAGCAAGCCGTTATCCATCTCTACCGGTCAGATATTCAGGAGTGGTTCTTGTCTTTGGTGTACTCAAATAGACCTTTAGAATTTGTGGAAATGAGAAAGGCTTATTTAGGCTGGAAAAGAAGGGAGTTGTGAAATGGGAAACTGAAATACTAAGCTGGGGCCAGATCATGGAAGATACTGTCAAGATGGTAAGTTATTCATTTGTTCTCTCGGACTACACATTTTTATTGGGTCTCTGTTATGTGACATTATTCTCTGTCCTCAGCATACAGCAATGAACAAAACAGACACAGTCCCCACCCCTATGGATTCTCAGACAAACAAAAACCAGTGCTTGAAACGTCAAGGGTCCTGGGAACTCTACCTTCCTCTAAAGAAAAACATGAAGCCAGCCTCAGAGAGAGTGAAGGGGACACAAAGGGTAGGGACTTCTCTAGGGGCACTGAGACAGCCCTGACATTTCCATCCTGTAGCACGACTTCATCCTTACATCACTGGCACACCCATAGAACACATGCCCCTGCCTCGTCCAGGGATTCCAGGACGATGTGGATTCCATCATTACCTTCACACTTCTCATGGGGCTCAATGTACTTCCTCCCAGACACGGACTGAAATCCATCTTTACAAGCACAGTGGGTACTGTTGGAGCAGCTGGCATTTTCAGGGCACTTGGGACAGAGACCTGCAGAGAACACAGGATCATTCCATTCATGTACTCATTCATTCAAGAAATATTCCTTAAGCCCTTACGATGTCTCAGATGCTGTGGTCAGCAGAATAGCGCTGTCAGCCTCCACTGCCCACCCCTCCTACTGCTGAACACAGATGCTTGCAGTGTCTGCCCCACACACATCCAGCCTCAGCCACCAGCACCACTTATGCTCAACAGAACTTCCCACTGTCAGCACCTGAGTTTCTCTACCTGAGGGCTTTCTCTGGCCACCAGAGTCCTCTGTGCTCACAAGGCAGGTTAGCAATGGAGCAGATCCCTCAATCAATGACTGACATGAGTCAGGGTGTTTAAAAAAAAGGTGTGTGGGGGGGTGCCTGAGTGGCTTAGTCTGTTGAGCATCCAATTTTGGCTCAGGTCAAGATCTCACAGTTCATGAGTTCAAGCCCCGCATCAGGCTTCATGCTGATGGCACAGAGCCTGCTTGGGATTCTCTCTCTCTCTCTCTCTCTCTCTCTCTCTCCCTCTCTGCCCCTCCCCTGCTCATGCTCTCTCTCAAAAATAATAATTAAAAAATTTATAGAATTACCATATGATATAGCAATTGTTTTTAGGTATATATCCCAAAGAACTGAAAGAAGGGGTTTGAAGAGATATTTGCACACTTGTGTTCATAGCTGCATTATTCACAGTAGCCAAAAGGTGGAAACACCCCACGAGTTCACTGACAGATGAATAAACACCATGTGGCCCATCCATACAATGGAATGTTATTCAGCTTTAAGAAAGAAGGAAATTCCAACACCTGCTACAACAACATGAGTGAGCTCTGAAGACCTTACGGTGGGTAAATAAAGCAGTCATCAAAGGATGACTACTGTTTGATGCTACATACAGGAGGTCCCTAGAGGAGTCGAATTCTAAAGACAGAAAGCACATGGTGGATCCTGGGGCTGGTGGGAAGGCAAATGGGGAATTGTTCAATGGGGAAGTTTCAGAAGAGGAAAAATGTTCTGGAGGTGGTTGGTGGGGATGGTTACACAACAGTGTAAATGTGTTTGATGTCACTGAGCTGCACACTTTAAAATGATCATGATGGTGAATTTTATGTTATGTATATTTTACCACAAGTTTAGGAACATAACAGCTTCCTTGCTCATCAAGGGGCATAACACTGGGGTGCACACTCCTTAGTACATCCCAGCTCCCATTGTTACATGTAACCTGCTTGACAATGGACCCTTATGGCTCCTCGCCTTCCCAGGTAATTTCCCACTCCCACCTGGCACTTCCTAGAATCACCTCTGATGGGGGAACATACGGCAAGCTGATAGGCTACCACAACCCTCGCCTCCCCACCAGGTGCAATATATGTGTGATATTCCTCTGGCTCTCCTGGCTGCCCAAGAACAAAGGGAAGGGGAAAAACACAGGGTTAATTAATAGAGATCATAGTCCTGCAGGACCTAAGTCTCCATCACCCCTCCATAGTGATGTGGGAAACAAAGGCAGAAGGAAATGGAAGATACAACTCAATTTCCTTATAATCTGCAGCCCATTGACAAATACTTGAGGCAGGCAGAGTAAAATATTTCTACAGGAACTCCTTACTGTCTTAATGCTAATGATTTGCTAGAGGGAAAAACAACCTTAGCCTGACAATAGCTAGGCCTCCAGTATCCTGGGAGTCTTCTTAGGAAATATGAAAATCTCACTAGAAACTTCCCCTGGATTAGACCTCCTACAACCCCATAGTATATAACCAGTTTCTCCTCATGGTCCCGGGGCAGCTCTTCCTGCCCAGGGGTCCTGTCCCCATGCTTCAATAAAATCACCTTTTTGCAACAAAGATGTCTTCAAGAATTCTTTCTTGGTCGTAGGCTCCAGACCCCATGAACTATCACCCCCCAAACTCATCAACCTCCCAGATAAATGACTTGTTCTCAGGTCCTTTTCTCAGGGTGTGCTTCTGGAGGGACGCAACCCAGGACATGGGGAAAAGCAAAAGTATCTCTTGCCATGACTTGGACACAGGCTCTGGGAAAGAAAGGGCACAGTCCACCATCCACCAGCTGTGCGACCTTGAGCCAGCTACTTCTCCAGAGGCCCACTGGTCAAGTGAGGATGCGGTCAGGACCTTCTCTGCAGGAATGTCAGGATTGCATGGGATCAGTGTGCAATTTGCTTAGCATTGAGCCTGGTGCAAAGCAAGAGTTACATAAATGGCAATGATGATGCAAAGGTGGGGGGGCAGTCCTTGGGAGCTGCAGGCAATAGGAAGAAGGCGGCAGGGATTTATGTGGTCTCCCTTGAAAAGGGCTCCTTCCCCCTCCTTGAGGCAGGTCGCAGACCCTAATTTCCGTTCCCTGGAATTTGGCAATGAGTAAGCTCACCTTCAGAATTTTTGACATGTGATCCTGACAGAGCCAGCAGGACAGTGAGACCTGGAACAGAGAGAGGGGGACAGTTCAGCTTGGCTGAAGCCCAATGGGGATAGGGCTGGGCATACCCTGCTGACTTCATTGCAGATTCTTTCAGGCAGATTACAAAGGTGAGGGTCAGGGAGGGCATCATATACTAGTGAAGCGGGCCAGGGCCATCTGATTGCAGCTGTAAGAGGGTCTACACCCAGTTTCAATGTGCGAAAGTTTGTGTGGGGGGTGGGGGGTGTTTCCCACACCAGCAATCAGTGCTCTGACACCAGCTAGGTGTCCTACAATTCAGCTCAACTTCTGCACCATCTACCCAGAGACAGCATCAGATCCCACAGGTTAAGGGCTTGCTCCCACAAGCCTGTCCGCACCCCCCCCCCCTTCAGAAGCCATAGAAAGCCTAAGTTGTCACCTCCCTCTCCTGCTGCATTAATGCGCTGGAGCAGCTCAGAGAAACATTGCAGTTACTAGATTGCTGACCTGTTAGGAAAAGGTATCACGCAGGAACACTGGATGGAGGAGGGATGGGGCAAGATACAGGGGAAGGGCGCAGATCCTCCTTGCCCTCTCCGGGAGGCCACTCTCCGCAAACCAGCTTCGCCAGCCCCAGCAGCCTCTCGGGTCTTAGGGAGACTTCCTCACACAGGCAAGATTGATTAGACCCTTGACCCTCGGCTGGCTACCCGCCTTCCAGCTCTTCGCCCCTCCCCGAAAATCAGGAGGTGGGGCTGAAAGGGCTAGTCTGCTGATTACGTGATTGGCTCCCCGGCCCCGGCCCCACCCCACCCTCCCCGACCCCGCCCCGCCCACAGCCCTAGCCCCGCCCTGCCGTGAGTTTCCCAAATCATCTTATTACCATAACAGGAGACACCTTTTTCAATCACTCTCCTCAGGGAAATTCCCAAATGGGGACAAAGCCCAAAGACGTATATCTCATTATAAATCACAATATCATTAGCTGTGGGTCCCGATTTCTGAAAAGTCAGCGGCTCATAAAGCTTTTCTCCAAGCGTAGCACCGAAAGGCCAACTGCCAAACTCCTTTCCACATGCAACAGTGCACCTAGACCTGTCTAGACCTCTAGCCCCACACTGTCCGAGGGAGATATAATGTGAGCCACGTGGGTCCTTTTAAATTTGCTAGTAGCTGCGTTTTTAAAGGCTGAGAAAAACAGGTGAAATTAATTTTATTATTGTGTTTGACCCAATAGAGTCAAGATGTGATCATTTCAACCCGCAATCCAGATGTGGCAAATTATTCATAAAGTGTTTTGCATTCTTTCCTGCGTGTAAGATAGTCTTTGAGACCAAGGAGGCATTTCGCACGTGGGGCCAATCTCCACTCAGGCTGGCCTGTTCTCTAGTGCTCAAGACCAACGCGTGCCTGGTGGCTATGGCAGTACATAGCCCAGGTCTAACTCCTAGTAACCAGTGCTTTCTCTGGAGTTTCTATTCAGGGGATCTGAATAGCACAGACATAAGAAGCCTCAAAGTCCAAGACTGTGGGAAATTTGGAATGGATGACCATGTTTGGGGCATGGTCCATTTTGAGGATGACTTAAAAATATCTCCCACGTTTTTAGATGAAGCTTTATATGAAAGTTGGGGTGGCTCAGTCAGTTAAGCAACCGACTTCAGGCTCAGGTCATGATCTCATGGCTTGTGGGTTCGAGCCCCGCATCGGGCTCTGTGCTGACAGCTCGGAGCCTGGAGCCTGCTTCAGACTGTGTCTCCCTCTCTCTCTGGCCCTCCCTTACTCATATTCTGTCTCTTTCTCTCTCTCAAGAATAAATAAACGTTAAAAAAATTTTTTTTAAAGTTGGGGATGAATTTAGAAATGCAGAAAGCTTTCCACATGTTTCCTAATATCACTCCCTCAAGGTACATATAGGTGGCAAAATACCAGGCACTTGAAAAATGTTTTTTCTTGGATTTTTTTCTCTTTCCTCACAAGCAGGCTGTGCTGGGATCCTTTGCTAAAATCTGGAGTAATTGGCTTTCACAGCTAACACCAGCCCCCAGGTGGTTTAAGTATGACAAGTAAGATGGAGGTAATTTGAATTTGTACCACACGAAGCGGGAAGAGTAAGAAATCTGCCCGTGCCTGTTTGGATGATCACAGAATGAGACAGATCCCTTGGACAAGATAAGGCTCTTTCTGCCTCCTCTGTAATATTTACTATGCTTCATATTATGGGTACTGACAAAAACATGACCTTTAAGGATTCATGATAACAGTCTGAATCATATGACATGGCCATTTCTGTAAATCAAAAAAAAAAAAAAAAAAAGCCCAAATATCAGCCATTTCCTTGTGAATGTTTTCTTCACAAAAAAGAAATATTACTTGGTCCCTATGGGGCAGGGGTCAGCAGACTATGGCCCACAGGCCAAATTCAGACCACTGCTTGTTTTTGTATGGCCTGTGACCTAGGAATGTTTTTTACAGTTCTTACATGGTCAATATGAATCAAGTTTTATTGGAACACAGCCATGCCCATCAGTTGGAGGAAGGCTTGGGGGTACTCTTGTATGGCAGTGCAGAGTTGAGGAGTTCAGAGGGAGACCACATGGCCCACAAAGCTGAGAACAGTAATTATCTGGCCCTTGATAGAAAAAGTTTGCCCACCCCTGACATATACTGGACATCACATGCTTGCTAATAAGATCGTCTAACAAGCCTGGTTTAACCCATACCTTGCAGATTCAAAAATCCCAGAGCAGAAGGGTAGGTATAGGCCCAGGTCATTGTACTAAACTACAGTGGTCCAACCCTGGACCCTCTTGGTGGTTGATCACTATAGCAGACCCTTGAAGTGTTCCCCTATGGTCTTCCCCTGAAAAGGCTCCTATCCATACAGATAACTTACTCTGTCTTTCAGTGGGAGAGCTTTTTCTGCAGCCTGTGGGGCACAAGCCCCAAATGTTCAGAAGTTATGCTGGAGTGGCTATCTAGCTGTGAGAGATGAGGACAAAGGGTGTATAGCCCAGTCTCCTTGCCCTGCTAAGGCACGTTAGGTATTCCCTCTTGGGGGCTCCCCAGCAGTGTTGAATGGCAGTTACCCATTACAGAGGTAACTCATTGTTAACACATCCTTCATCTGCTCTTGTCTCTGTCCCATCTGGCATCCTCCACTCCCTCCTGTGTGCCTCCTGGGATCCCTTCCCAAGTGAACTACTTACATCCAAGTCTTTGTCTTAGTTATGCTTGGGGAGAGCAACAAAGAGATTCAGTGTGAGAGTTTCTAATAGGACTGGCTCACACAGTCATTTCTGCACAAAGTGCCAAATTTGGGGGAACAACCCAAACTGGGATACCAGGGTCATGGGGAGAAGAGAGAATTCTTTGTTGCACTCACCTGAGAGCAGGGGCAGACACTTGCTTCCCATAGCACTGAGATATCAGAAGCAACAATTGAGAAACACTCTCAAACAGGACGTGCCAAGGGTTCCTGGAATGAATAAACCCCATGAAAGTCAATTTCGGATGGTCACAGACTTCAGGGGCCAGGTGGCCAATGCTTCTCAAAACATTTTGATTTCTGCCTTTTTTTTTCTTTTTTAAATTTTAACTAGTTAACATACACTGCAATATTGGTTTCAGGAGTAGAACTCAGCGATTCATCACTTACATACAACACCCAGTGCTCATCCCAACAAGTGCCCTCCTTAATCCCCATCACCTATCTAGCCCATCCCCCACCCACCTCCTTCCATCAACCCTCAGTTTGTTCTCTATTGCTAAGAGTCAGTTATGGTTTATTTCCCTCTCTCCTCTTCCCCACCTCCCCTTCCCATATGTTCATCTGTTTTGTTTCTTAAACTCCACATATAACTGAAATCCTATGGTATTTGTCTTTCTCTGATTGACTTATTTCACTTAGCATAATACATTCTAGCTCCATGTGTGTTGCTGCAAATGGCAAGCTTTCATTCTTTTTGATGTATATATTTACACTATATCTTCTTTATCCATTCATCAGTCAATGGGCCTTGGGCTCTTTCCATCATTGGGCTATTGTTGACGGTGCTGCCATAAACATCAGGGTGCATGTTCCCCTTCAAATCTGTACTTGGTGTCCTTTGGGTAAATACCTCGTAGTGCAATTGCTGGACTGTGGTAGTGGTTATGGTGATGATGGTGGTGGTGATGACAATGGTAGTGATGGAGGTCTCCCATGTCTCTTTCCTGACACCAATTATAACCACGACTTTGTGTGTTAAGGATTGATCCATTATCAAGAGGCATTGAGAATTCACAGGGTCCTGTGAAGCTCCCCCAGGAACAAAGTAGTGGCCTCAGAAGGCCCCTTTCAGAAAAAACTCTTAGTCCCGATGGCCTGAACAGGCTAGTCACACATTATGTGCTGGCATCTAGCATGCAAGTCAAATCTTGCTGCACATACTTCTGTTAGCCTTCTATTCTCACGTCCCAAAAACATTTATGGAACTTCTGTGGTGGGCTAAGTCCCTTACTAAGTGTTTTGACACTATTGTTTCATTGAAAGCTCACAACCACCTTGTGATGTAGATCATATAATATCTTCCCACTCTTCCAGTGATGAAATTGAGGCTTGAAGAGAGTCTGTCACCTGCTCCAGGTGGCACTGCTAGCACAATGCAAAGCTAAGACTTGGAAAAGTCAGGCTGAGTCCAAAACCCACATATAAAGTGCAATGAGATACTAAGCCTCAGCATTTCCCAGGTGCAAAACATGTAATATAAATAAGCAAGGCCATTTTGGGGAAGCAAGGAGGAGTGCGGAGAACTGAAGATTTCTGGGCTCTATCTAAAGACATTCAATTCTACTTTTTCCCTAATTGCAGAACCAGTGGGCCACCAGCTTTTAATATCTGCAATGGACAAATCATAGAATTGCAAGTCAAATTCTGTACCTGGGAATCTTGGAGGACTTATACTTGTAATCTCCTGGATGCTTTCCCTTCTCTCAACATCCATTTCCTTTATTTGATTCATGGCTCTCTTCCCTTCCAAAAACCTACTTCCAAAATATACTGTGGAAACTCTTTGTGTGAAGAAATTATGTCTACGGGCACCTAGCAGGTTCAGTTAGTAGAGCATGTGACTCTTGATGTCAGGGTTGTGAGTTCAAGCCCCATGTTGGGCATAGAGCTTACTTTTTAAAAAACTAAAAAAAAAAATCATGTCTAGATGAGGATAATTCTTTTCTGAGGCCTCTTTTGAAACTGGTTTAACTAAAGTGAGCATTTTATGTGAAAGAGGTGATCATGTTTTTCAGAACCACTGAAATCTTTAGCAATGCTGATTTGGTCTTTTGGGTCTTCTTTTAAATGTTTATTTATTTTTGAGAGAGAGAAAGAGAGCATGAGCCAGGGAGGGACAGAGCGAGAGGGGGAAGAGAGGATCCAAAGCAGGCTCTGCGCTCACAGCAGTAAGCGCAATGTGGAGCTCGAACTCATAAACCATGAGATTATGACCTGCGCTGAAGTCAGATGCTCAAACAACTGAGCCATGCAGGGGCCCCTCTTTTGGGTTTCTTAAGATCACTTTACTGAGGTATGATTGGCATGTGAACAGCTGTACATGTTTAATGTGTGCAACTCAATGAGTTTGGGCTTAAGTATATATCCATGAAACCATTACCACCATCAAGGCCATAAAGATATCCATCACCTCCCAGAGTTTCCTGCTGCCCCTTTGTGGTTATTTGTGTCTGTTTATGTGTATGCACACATACATGTGTGATACAAACACTTAACATAAGATCTATCCCCTCAGCATATTGTAAGTATATAATACAGTGTTGTTAGCTATGGGCGCCATGTTGCATAGTATATCTCCAGAACTTATCATCTTGCGTAACTGAAATTTTGGACCCATTGACCATCGCTTCTCATTTCCCCCATCCCCTAACCCCTGGCAACCACCGTTCTACCCTCTGCTTCTATGGATTTGAGTATTGTAACTCCGACATATAACGGAGATCATACAGTATTTGTCTTTCTGTGGCTGGCTTTTTTTTTTTTTTTTTTTTTTTTTTTTTTTTACGTACCTAGAATGCTAACTGGGTGAGATTTTTGACCATGACCCACTATAAGAAATACATTTTCATTAGAGAGAGAGAGAGAGAGGGCAAACTGAACCAAGTTTCACAAATTAACATGCTACATTTGATATTTTATAATTATAGTCCCTTGCATTTCTTTTAAAATGCTGGTTATAATACCCACTAAGTTGGTTTCATGACTCTGTCCCCCTCCAGTGGGTCACAAACAGCTGGAAAAACACTGACCTGTACAGTGAGTCACTTGGCCGTGAACGAAATAGACAATCCTTTGACAGTGAGCCTTGCATTTAATTGTGCTGACGTGTTTATCGTGGAGGTGAGGCGTGGGGAGTGACAAAGCTTGTTAATTCACTATGTGACCTCAGTAAACATATTTGTCTTTCTAGGTCTTGTTTTCTTCATTTTCAGTAACAAATTGGTTATATGCTACGTCTGCTTCAGGCTCGTTTCTTGAAACTTTATTACAGACATACCTCAGAGATATTGCAGAGTGGGTTCCAGACCCCCTCAATATAGTGAGTCAAATAAATGTTTTGGTTTCCCAGTGCATATAAAAATATGTGTACATTATACTGTAACTTATTACATAATGCAATAGCATTATATCCATATAAAATGTACATCCATTACAGAAACATCGCTTTATTGCTGAAAAATGCTAACCACCATCTGAGCTTTCAAGAGTCATATTAGTGATCACAAATCACCAAACAAACATAATAATAATGAAAAATTTGAAACACTGCTGGAATTACCAAAGTGTGACACAGAGACACGAAGTGAGCAAATGCTGTCCAACAAATAGTGCCAATAGATTTCTTGATACAAACCTACAAGTTGTAAAAAAAAAAAAATGCTGTATTTGCAAAGTGCAATTAAGCAAAGTGCAGTAAAATAAGGTATGCCTGGATTTTAATTCACCTGAAGCCCCTTAATATATAATTCATCATCTGTCGAGAGCACTGAGGCATTTCAGTATGTTCTGCATTACCACGTGTTGCATGACCAGAAGCTAGAAAACGATCCCTACAATAGCAGCTTTCAATAAACAAAGCAAGCAACAGGATATAGAACGAGGTCTCCTTGAACATTTCTCCAGTACCAGACATTTTCCTAGACCCAACATCACCTGTGAAACATTTTCTATTTTCTATGGAAAGACACTAATCAGTTCTCACTCACCCACAAGATGAAAGGTTCTTGCTTCTTATCCTGGCAGCTTATCAGAGCTAATGAAGAAGGAAGTACATTGCTTCTTATCTGGAACTCCAATTTCTCAAGGAGTCTCGTGGGTGGATGAGAAGGCTGGGGGTGTTGACTGGGCAGCTTGCATAATGCAGGGTCCCTTAGTTCTCTTTTCATTTGGGTAAATTAAATAGTGTGTTACGTTAGGGTGGATCGTATTGAAGTGTCTCAGAAAATGAGTTTGGAAATGATGATGGTGTTCCGTGTGGAAAATCAGGTAATGGAGAGTGGCATCAACTTCCATTCACACCAAGAAAATGGATCCAACTTTGGAGAGGCTTCTTTAATTTGGTGAACTTCTTAGCAAGAGAGAGAAGGCCAGGCTGTGGGAGAGTGTATCCCACTGTGCCAGTGTATCTATGTACCATCCAGTTCCTTATTATGGTGTCACTTCTCAGTTTACCATCTTGGGAAAATGACATACCCATATTCTTGGACTTTGAGATAGGGTCACTCATCCCGATTATACTCATCTACTAGGCTGATGAAAGTCTTGATTGGTCCCACTAGCATGGTGTCCTGAAATTTTCTTCTAGTTCATATTAGAAGAATCTTTCTAAGAGCCAGCACAGGTACAGCAAAAAACAAAAACAAAAACCCTAGTTTAACAAGTCCAAATACACACAAGGAGTAAATCCTTATCTAGTGATTTACTCCTTATCTTGATTTTGTTGCATTTATCAGGTATCTACCTTATTATCCCTGACATTTATTTTGTAAATTAATTAGAGTCAATGCAGTAAAATATTCAAATAATCACTTAGATATGGTCCACAGGCAGTTAGCCCCTCCATGTAAGACTCAAAATATTTGCACCATGTGATACTGAGAATGTTTTTTTGAATGACAAATGAAAGAGAGCTTAGGTTTATCACTGTCAGCTGAGCTAACATGAAAAGTATCTGAACATTAACCTGAAATGCCTGGCCCCAAGAGAAGTCCCTGAAATTCTGAGCATTTTAAGTGCTTGCAGCCTGATTCTGCATATGACAGACTATTTGCACAAACATATGCAAGAATACTCCATCTTTGTGCATGGTCCTCCTATGCTGACTCTAGACTTGACTGTGTGGCTGGCTTTAGCCACTGGAACAACAGCCAACAGGATGGAAACAGAGATTTGAAAAGTTCTTGCCTAGTGGGGCTTGCCCTCTGTTGCTGCACTTGATTCCCAAAATCTTAATGTGAAGGAGCCCAAGCTAGTCTACTAGAGGATGAGAGGCCATGAGGAAGAGAGTGAAGGCTCATTAGTTAGCAATCCACCACTCTGGTTGTCAACCTGCCAGTGACAGAAGTAGGAGTAGGGCTATGCTAGATCATCCAGCAACCAGCTGACCCATCAACTGACCACAAATGCATGAAAGAGCTCATCAGAGACCAGTCAGGCTAGACTAGACCAGAAGAAATGTCTAACCAACCTACAAAATCATGAACAAAACAATATGGTTGTTATTTGAAGCAAATAAAATTTGGGGGTGGTTTGTTACACAGCCAAGGCTAACTGATACACTTCACAAAGTGGACTGAAAGAAGTTTTTACACACGTTGTCAGGCATGGTACTGTGTGACTTCACCTTCTAACCACAATTGATGGGGCCATTCAGCACCAACAACCTATGAGGTGGCCCAAGCAGAGAAATCTACCTTAGAGTATTTCTCCATATTGAATGCTGACTGGCCAATCCATTCGGCTTCTCTCTTGGAGAGTTTGAACGTGAAGCCCCAGAGAGAGACACAGACAAATGGTAGAGTGGTCCATGAGGTGATGAACAAGCTGGGAAACAACAAAAGCAGAAGCCATCAGACACAAGAATCCATCGATGAACTTCTTTAATCCCTACTTAGGATATCTCAGATTTCCTTGATGGAACAGTAGGTTGTCACCACAACAGAATCCCAGTCTGTTCCACAATCCAATCCAAAGAAGGAAATACCCGGTCTAGGGAACAGTTTGGCAGGGTATGGCTGCTTCTCAAACTTTAACAAGCTCATAACAATTCATTCTGGGTGATTGTGAAAGAATCTGTTCTCCATCCTTCTTCACCCTGCTCTGTGCCGAGAGGTTGTCCTGCAGGGACTGAATTACCAGGCTTCTCTTGTGCTCTGTCTCCAACCCAGTTTGACCAATGGTAGCAGTGGAAGGAGAGAATAAGGCTGGAAGAGAGAGAGATGGGAATCTTTATTTTCCAAGCTCCTCCTCTCCTGCAGAGATTGCTCATTAGGGCAATGATTAGATTCTTCTGTCACAGGGTGAGGCATTTTCCAGATTCTCCATCTCCTTGCCCATTTAAGCCAAGGACTGAAAAGACTTCCCTCCTATTGCTAGCAACTTCTCCCCCCAATCCTTTGTTGGTTTCCTTTAGCTCTGCTGTGACATTGTGATTTGTAATAAGAAATATATATTTGGGCTTCCTCCTGTTTCTGTCACAGAGCTCCTAAAACCCTTGGAATTTCCTGAGCAGTAAAAGCAATGGGAACATCTTTTGTTATATTCGTAGACACTGAAATGGGTGTCTTGTTATTCATGCAAGAACCTTGTCACCACAACTGGGTTTAAGCTAATGAGGTGACTTTTGAAAAGCACCTAAGGATTGGGGCTGGTTGCCAGGGGGAACCCACCAAAATAGAGGGTTGGAATTTTCAGTCCCATCCCCCAACCTATTGGGAGGAGAGAGGGGCTGGAGATTGCATTCAACCACCAGCCCGCAACAATTTGATTGAGCATGCTTGTGTAATGAAGCCCTTATAAAAACCCAAAAGGATGGGGTACAGGGAGCTTCCAAGCTGGTGAACACGTGGGGATTTGGGGAGCTTGGTGGTGCACCTGCAGAGGGTGGGGAAACACTGTATCCCTTCCCCACATCTCACCCTGTGCATCTCTTCCGTCCAGATGCTCCTGAGTTATATCCTTTCTTTTTAAAAAATTTTTAATGTTTATTTTTGATAGAAATTAACAGTGCGAGCAAGGCAAGGGAGGGGCAGAGTGAGGGAGACACAGAATCTGGAGCGGGCTCCAGGCTCTGAGATGTCAGTACAGAGCCTGATGCAGGGGAGGGTGGGGGGGCTTGAACTCATGGACCATGAGACTATGACCTGAGCAGAAGTCGGATGCTTAACCAACTGAGCCACCCAGGGGCCCCTATATCCTCTCATAATGAGCTGGTGATCTAGCAAATACAATGGCTCTACTCATTCTAACCAGAAGCCAAGTCTTTCTTATTAACTGTCTTGCAAGGGGAAGCCACATTTCAAGCAAAGAAGGAAACATCATCCTTTACCAACATGTAGACCTGAAGCACAAAACATTAATGCCACTTCCCCTTTTGCTGCTGTTTAACCACTGCTAGTTTTTTAAAGTCTTTGTTTATTTTTTTAATTTTTTTTAATTTAAGCAGTTTTTTAAAGTTTATTTATTTTTGAGGAGAGAGAGAGAGCAAGCAGGGGAGGGGCAGAGAGAGAGGGAGAGAGAGAGAACCCCAGCAGGCTCCACACTGTCAGCACAGAGCCTGATGTGGGGCTCAAACCCACTAACCCGTGATATCATGACCTGAGCAGAAATCAAGAGTTGGACCCTTAACTGGCTGAGCCACCCAGGCACCCTGTTTTTTTTTTTTTTTTCAATTTAAAGTTTAATTAGCTAACATACAGTGCAATATTGGTTTTAGGAGTAGAATTCAGTAATTCATCACTTATATATACCACCCAGTGCTCTTCAATTTTTTTTTTTTTTTAAGTAGGCTCCATGCCCCAGGTGGGGCTTGAACTCATGACCCTGAGATTAAGAGTCACATGTTCTTCTGACTGAGCTAGCCAGGCACCCCTTTGTGCCTGTCATTTTATTTTATTTTATTTTTAATTGTTTTTTTAACTTTTATTTATTTTTGAGACAGAGAGAGACAGAGCATGAACTGGGGAGGAGCAGAGAGAGAGGGAGACACAGAATCGGAAGCAGGTTCCAGGCTCCGAGTCAGCCCAGAGCCCGACTTGGGGCTTGAACTCACGGACCGTGAGATCATGACCTGAGCCGAAGTCGGACGCCCAACCGACCAAGCCACCCAGGCGCCCCTGTGCCTGTCATTTTAAAACAGTTGTTTCTCTGCAAACTTCCCGTACTTTGAAATGGCGGTAGTCCATAGGAGCGTTGACTGGAAATACAAAACACGGTGAGGCCCTCCACCCTGCAGGAACAGGACGCAAGAACCAAGCAGAGCCCAGTGTTTGTGCCGCATCAGAACAGCAGCCTGAACTTAACGCTGAAACAGTCCTGGTCAGCACCTGGTTCCCTGGAAAGCAACCGAACCTTGCCCTTGGAATACGCAGTTGACCTTGGAAACAACATAGCTTTGAACCGCCATTTACACGCAGATTTTTTTTCTAGATATAAATACAGTACAATACTGTAAATGTATTTTCCTGATGATTTTCTTAATGTTTTCTTTTCTCTAGCTTACTTTATGGTAGGAATGTGGTCTCTAATGTATATAACATACAGAATATGTGGTAATCGATTATTTATGTTATCAGGAAGGCTTCCAGTCAACAATAGGCTGTCAATAGTCATGATTTTGAGGAGTCAGAAGATATACACAGATTTTCGACTGCGTGGGGGTCAGTGCCCCTAAACCCTGTGTTGAAAGTACTGTTACTTTTGTTTCAAACAAACCTGTCATGCCAAATGTGCTTGCCACCAGAGATGGTTTAACGTGGCCCTGCAGAGTGGCAGTGACACATTTTGACTGTCGTAAAAGCCCTTGAACTATACGCTTTAAAAAACAGTTGAAATGTGAATTTTATGTTATGTGATTTTAATCTCAATAAAAAATGAAGAAAGGAAGAAATTACTGGTCCCATTCAAGTTTAAACAGGGAACCTGGTTGAACGTGTTTGGATTCTGGCAAAATCATATTCCTACCCATGGATTTGTTGGGTCTCATTTTCCATAAAATCCAGACAACACTGGCCTTCTGTCTTATCTTTATGGTGATCATGTGGTGATCACAGTGTGTGGGGAAAGCAGGACGTGCAAACAAAGATGAATATTAATTCCCTAAATTTCATAACTGAAGCTTTCTAAATTCTTTTATGTGCAAATAAAATCACAGGATAGGCTTCGGAGGCTTCAGAATTACACATGTAAAGCTTTTGAGAAAATTTAAGCATGGACATGGAGTAAGAAATTGTGATTGATGAGACTTAGTGTACCAGCTCATGGAGCTCTGTTCTTCATTCAAGGGACAGACAGCCCATGGTGACCTGCAGGAAAAGAGCTAAGAGAACAAATACTCTGACCTCACTCTCCTCCCTTTTCCTGATATCTGTTGGTGTTTCCCATTGGCTAAAACCAACAGGAAGCCAGTAGCCAAGGAAGTTTATCATCATTCTCCAAAGGCGTCAGCATTCTAGGCAGACAACTGGATGCATTTGGAAGGATCCACAGAAGACATCCAGCCCACTCAGAAAAATAAGAACTAAAAAATTTGATGCATTGCAAAGATGTCTGCAGTGTGACACGTGAAAAAATAAAGATTTAAAATATTTCACTTTCTCGTTTGTTGAATCTCTCCCTGCCATCAGAATGTAAATTGCATGAAAGGAAAGGCAATGTACGTCTTGCTTAGTATCATAGCCCCAGTCTCTAGAGAGTGGAGACTTAATAAATATTTGTAAGATGAATAAATGACATTGCACAAATTCCTTAACATCTCCAAGACTCCTGAGTTTTCTTATCTATGACTTCTTGGGTGTTTGGGCTGGATGAGACATAGAATTTAGATGCTTTTGGCAAACAATTGGGATATACCATAACAATACTTCCACAACACCTACCTGTGCGAATGGATATGCATGGGGGTTTTGAGAAGAATCCTCCAGGAGGCAAAAAGAGAGAAGACACAAAGGTGGAGAGTCCTGTGTGTCCAGCAGACCTATGTGGGTACTTGGAGGTCCTTTAAGTGAAGAGATAGAATGAGGCAGCTAGATGGTGCCATGTTTATGGGTCAGAAGTGACTCTGTGCCCAGGTAGAACAGCTCTGGGGCCCAGGAGACAATGACAGCCCCAAGCCAGGGAGAGAATATATGCTTCCTACAGCACAGGTCAGGATGAATCTCAGCATTCTGTGGACTGCACTTGGCACGGGGGTGGATCGCTGTGACAGGCAGAACCGATATTTGGGTAAAGCCTATGAGGAACTTGGGCGAGGAGGTCGAAGTAGAGAAAGATGGGAGAAAAACATCCTGAGCAGAGACCAGAAGTCACTTTAGCAGCACCCACAAACTCCCGAGGAGGAATTTTCTGAGAAATGGGGAAGAGGAAGAAAGACGATCTGTGGCCAAAAAGCTAGATATGTAAACCGAGCCAGCCCATGTTTATAGTACAGGCAGATGCAGCTTGAGAATTGCAAACCGCACAGACAGTTTTATCACAGTTGGAAATTACTTATGAAATAAGGTCATGGAAATGAGACATAACCAAGACTGGGTACTGATTATAAAGTGAGGTAATATTCAGGGAGGAAAGTCTCTCATGCTATACGCTACAGGATTTCAGAGAGAAAGCGTGCCCCCCTCCCCGGATAAGCAGTAGAAATGTCTCCTTCTAAAGCTTTTCTTATTTTTTTTTAAAGATGAAAGCACTTAATATGTTTTGGCATATTTGGAAATGTAGACACGATTAAATTCTAGGCTCAATAAAGCCAAATGACAGTGGTAAAATAAGCAATTCCTAAGATCTTTTAGTAAGTGGAAGGTTTTACCAGAAAGTCTAAGGAGCTGCAGCATCATTTGAAACAAACCTTTTGAAATGCAGTTCAAAATCTCATTAAAATGAGCTTTGAGCAAGTATCGAAGTGATTAATCCAACTTTCTTTTTTATATTTGATGGTCATGGGGTTGGGGGGAAGTAGTCGATATTGTTGATGTCTGTCCTTAATCTCCTTTTTTAGGCCAGCTGTCCTTTCTCCACATTGGCCTGAGCCAAACAGGAGCTATAACGCACCTTCCCCCCACCAGGAGAGAAGCACACAGCCAGTGACTGACAGACACAGGGGCATGAAAGGCTGGGCACCTTGCCTCAAAGGGGGGCCAACCCTGAGGTGCAATACAGGCATCAGAGCTCAATGTGGGATTGGGCTGAACCCAGGTCCCTCTCCTACCACATCCTGCTTCCCTCCCTTTCTCTCTTCTCAGAGCACTCCCTCAATAAATCATGGACACCAAAATCCTTGTCTCAGGCTCTGCTTTTAGGAAACCTTCCCTAAGTCACCTATTGTCATTTTAGAAATAGTGCTAGTAATGGAATTAGCATGGAATTGTTGTTACTGGAAGCATAAAAGGGTCCTGTTTTAGTTGTTGGGCAAGAGCAGGAAATGATTTGGAAAACCCAGAGAACTTGTCCTTAAGAGGCCAGAATATCAGAACACTGTCCTGTTACTGTGGAGCAGATGCAACACTCTCTTGGTGCATTCACTCAACAAACATTGTTGATTTGATCTGTGAGCCCAATCTTCTGCTGGGTCATAGGCATACAGAGATAAATCAGACAAGGGACTCATAGGATAGAGACAAAACACGTGAACACCTGATTATAACAGACCAAAGTTGATAGCCTTAGCACAATAGAATGGAAAGGTTAAGGCAGGGAGGTGACCAGATAACTCAGAAGTGATGACGGAAAGCTTCTCTATGGGTACACCCTAAGTAAACTTCAAATTACTGTGTTTCTAATGGCTTTTTTGATGGTTTGGGAAAGTTTTGATGGCTTTGGGACAGTTATGTTTGTTTTTTTTTTTTTTTCAACCAGACATTAAGGAAGACATACAAGCTTCTTTCCACGCACAACCTGCTAGTAACCCTTAAAAACACTTAAATAGTAGACCATTTTAAATTTAGCTCAAAGACCTTCCTTAAAACATTGTTTATACTGAAAACTTGGAGATGACAGAGCTCAGATCAAATACATGATGACACATGTATACTACAGATAACCATACAACCATCAACACAAAACAAAAGGCTTTTAAAAAGGCTTGATGAGTTGAAAATATGTTAACAATGTGACAAGTGCAAAATAAATAATAAGTAAATATTTCACAATAGCATAGGCATACCTGTTCTAGGTCACCCTGGGGTAGGCATGAGACAGCTGTCATGGTCACATTATGACTTTCCCTTTACATACAGGCAGGTGTGACTAACAGAGTATTATTAATAATCAAGTGTTTTTAAGCAAAGCGTGCCAAAGATATCCCATTTCTTGAGAAACTAGCTATAAATCTGGCCCCCACATGGTCAGGTCACAGTCAGGGCCAGCACAAACGTGAGGAGAAGACAGCACTCATCTCAGCGCAGTTTTGAAGAAGGGAATCCCTTCAGGAATCAAGAGAAATACTACAATGCAACATTTGAAAACAACAAGAGTCAGTACAAGAAAACCCATGATAAGCATCCAGAATACCCAGTACTGTGCCTGGTCATAATGGAACCAGAGGCCAAAGAGAAAAATGTGTGCCCTTACATACACTTTCTTAATGTACGTTTTATTTACTTATTTAAAAATTTTCTTCAAATGTTTTATTTTTGAGAGAGAGAGAGAAAATGTGAGCGGGGGAGGAGCAGAGAGAGAGAGAGAGAGACAGATAATCTGAAGCAGGCTCTGTGCTGATGCGGGGCTCGAACCCATGAACCGTGAGAGCATAACCTGGGCTGAAGTCAGAGACTCAACCGACTGAGACACCTACCCCCCCCCTTTAGTGTACCTTGATTTTTGGAAATATTATTGAGTTTACTTCCCTTAAAACCAAGAAAGTAAAATTTTAATAAATTCTGGTTTGGGCAAAATTAAAATGTTTAAACTGTTTTCAGCTCTAATACCCTTAACTTTTCAGTTTTTCAATCGTTTTTCACCTACTTTAATGTTCTGGGGGGAGCACACTGTAGATGGTCAACAAATATTTCTTGAATGATTGGATTTTATATTTATGGGATCTGAGGACTGTGCAGGTTTTGAGTCCCTTTTGTCCCTCTAGTGGAGGTACATGAAGCAGGGGGCAAAGGATTGTACCAAATGTAGCTTGATGTTTATGGTAAGAAAAATTCTTCCCGTGAAAGCCACAGCTTTTACTTTAGAAATATAGGGTTCCTTAAGGTGACTGTATTTTAGAGCAACATGTAACACTGTCGTAATGACAAAGCTTTGTGCAAGTCTTGCATCAGAAAGAACTTTAAGCATCACAAATGTATAGGTCCTGATAGCGAAGAGGAAATGAAGACCCAAATCCTTCTTCTCATAGGTTCCAAATTGTTGCAGTTAAATACGAAATGTTGATGATCCATTGGTTACTGTATTTGAAGTGTGATTACTACAAATAACACTTCAGAGCAAACCACTTGTGAAACTCCATGCCTTAAAGCAATGATACTTGCTTGCTACTCCTGAGTCTATGGGTTGGTTGAACAGCTCTGCTAATCTTAGCTGGGCTCACTCATGTGGCTACAAGTCAGCCAGCTGGCTGACTGAGGACAGCCCCAGCTGGTATAACGGGATGATGTAACTCTCCTCCATGTCTCTCACACCCCTCCAGCAGGTGAGTGGGGTATGTTCTCAGGGCGGAGGCAGGGACGCAAGAACAAGGAAAACTAATCATGTCGAGAGCAAGAAGGAATGCACACCCAATTTCAAAACCCTCTGTCTTTGATCATTCTCTTGACCAAAGCAGGTGTTAAGGCCAAGCCAGAGTGAGAGCAGAAAGAGGTTACAAAGTAACGGGGAAGGGGTGTGAAGAGATACAGGCCACTTCTTGAAGCCATGGGTGCGATCAACCTACCGCAAGTGGTGTTGGGTAGGAGTCCTGCCGTCTCTTGTTTCAATACCCCTTAGAACTGTCGCCTCTGTATTGAACACTATGGACAAGCCAAGCCCTGAAGACCAACCTACCTTAGATGAACTCATGTGTCAGCTTCCTTCTCAAACTGTGACTGCCATAAATAATAAAAGACTGAGCCTCCAGGCACCTGGGTGGCTCAGTCGGTTGAACATCTGACTTCGGCTCAGGTCATGAGCTCACGGATCATGAGTTCGAGCCCTGCGTCGGGCTCTGTGCTGATGGCTCGGAGCCTGGAGCCTGCTTCGGATTCTGTGTCTCCCTCTCTCTCTGCCCCACCCGCAATAGCACTCTGTCTCTGTCTCAAAAATAAAATAAACGTTAAAAAATTAAAAAAAATAAGAACAAACATTAAAATGTTTTTAACGTTTATTTTTGACACACAGAGAGAGAGAGACAGAGCATGAGTGGGGGAGAGAGAGAGGGAGACCCAGAATTCGAAGCAGGCTCCAGGCTCTGCGCTGTCAGCACAGAGCCTGACACACGGCCGGAACTCACGGACTGTGAGATCATGACCTGAGCCAAAGTCGGATGCTCAACCGACTGAGCCACCCAGGCGCCCCAAAATAAACATTTAAAAAAAAGACTGAGACTCCATCAACCAAGTTTAATGTTATCAAATTGTCCAACACATAATCATTACTAAGATAACTGAATCTTAGGTGGTTACTTGACTCAAAGTAAATATCTAGTCTTTCCTCTGTATCCTCAAACTAAAAATTTCTGGGGTCAAAGGAAGAGAAGGAGAGGAACAAGGAGTCTGGAAGAGGAGCTCTGTGGTCAAGAGCTCACAGCCTAGCTCAGCCACCTGAGGCTGTGTGATGTTGAGAAAGTTATTTAACCTCTCTGAACCTCAGTTTCCTTACTCTCAAAATACAGAGTAATCATTCATTTGCTCATTCATTCAACATACTTAAGGAGAATCTACTAGAATAATTCCCTGTAATTATAGAGCTCACTTTAAGCTGGAGATGCTGGAGAGAAAGAGAAATTTTAATACAGGGCTAGGAAGCATGAAGCCCTCAGGACACACAGAGAGGCACATCTAATCCTACTTCAGAAGATTCATAGAATGCTCCTTCATGGAGGTGATGGCCAAGGCTCAAGAAAAGGTAGAAATTAGCCAGATTTTGAGGAAAGGTGTCCTAGGAAGAAGGAATGGCAGATGCAAAGTCCAAAAGCCAAGAAGATACTTCCCTTTCTGGTTCTAAGGACAAGCTCTGCTATCATTATGGCAAACTGAAGAATATTCCAGAATATTCTAGAACATTCATTCATTCATTCATGTGTACAACACAAATCCCCTGGGGCGTTCATTAAAATGCAAGTTCTGGTTCAGCCAATATGAGGTGGGTCCTGAGATCCTACTTTTCTAACAAGGTGATACTGATGTATCTGGTCCACAGACAACTCTTTGAGTCGGGAGGTATTAGAGTGGTCATGGAAGGGGGGACTCTACATTTCATGGGTCCAATTTTAGTATATGTGCAGCCAAAGCGAGCACAGAGGAC
Organism: Acinonyx jubatus; assembly: GCF_027475565.1. NCBI lineage: Eukaryota > Metazoa > Chordata > Mammalia > Carnivora > Felidae > Acinonyx > Acinonyx jubatus. The sequence continues at coordinate 160,541,073 of NC_069383.1, forward strand.
ACCTACATTTAAAACTTTTATCTCCCTCTTCTCCCTCTGTCAATCAGGACTTTATGGAGGATGGAGGGCAAGGTGGGATGGTGATAACTTTGTGAGCAGTGTGAATCCTAGACGTGTTCCAAGAAAGTTCCTGGAAGGAAGAGAGATGTTGGTTCCCTGAAAGGTTCCAGGAAACCAAAACACTTTCCAAAGGGTGTTGCCATCAAGCACTGCAACCCTCCATGAAACACTGAGGTCCTGCCCCATCCAGAGCTCCTACTCACCAATAGGGCTCTTGGAAGTGTTTGTACAAAAGTAGTCTATAGGTCTAAGTGTTTTATTCATACCCTGGGGCCACCATTACCATGACACTGACTGTTTCTTTAAGAGCAGCAGGAATCTTTGTTAAAGGCTAAGTCGTCAGTCATATGACAAATAATTTATTGAGGGCTGCTCTGTGTCAGGCACATGATGGGTGCGGGAGAAGTACACTTGGAGCCATACAGCACTGAATTTAGGAGAAACCAAAATGGTAGCCAGATAATCTTGGTCATGCCATTGCACTGGGATCTGTTGCTTCCACAAAACTCTGGGAACTCAAAGAGCAGAACTGATAATCTGAAACAGAAATTCTTGCTTCCCAGAGAGTTCTGGGGCTGGCAGGATCCCACATCTGCACATTAAGCCGGGAAGAGATTTCAGAGAAGGCTCCCGTAGGTATCTGCTTTCCTCAAATGTTGCTTCATAGCATACTGGCAGTAAGAAAGATCTTTAGCCCTGTGAGAGAGAAATCAGAATTAGAATCAGCAGCAGGACGAGTACAATGTGAGTCTAAGGGTTTTAGAACTACTTGGGTCTTATAAATACAGAGAGAGAAAGATGGAAACAAACACTAGAAAGATAAACATTAAAACTTTAACAGGGCAGTCTCTGGTGTGGCAGGCACTGATGGCAAACTCTAAAGCTATTCTCAACCTCTTCACCATTAATAGCTTCCACTCTAGAAGCAAGAAAGCCAAATACTTGCTTTGTCAAATTTCTTTGTAACTATGTATGGTCAGGTGATACAGTTCTGACCAATTAGTAGAAGGGAAGCCCAATGAGGGGTTTCTGGGAAAGGTTTTATTTCCTGTGGAAGGAGAGTTTGTGGCTTCTCCCTACCCCTCTTCTTGCCTTCAATGTGGTCATGATGTCTGGAGCTATGGCAACCATCTTACAACCGTGAAAATCATTTGATGAAAAGTCAACAAGCTCATAGTGGAATGCAAAAGTAGAGAAAACCTAGATCCTTTCCAACACCCCTGAGCAGCATAACCAATATCAGCAGCACCTAACTCTGGGCTTCTATTCTTGCAAAAAAAAAATGAGTTTTTTTCCTATTTAATTAAGCCACTGAATCTTAGTTACTTGTTCTTGGAATAAATCAGTGAAAAAAATAAAAAATTGTAATGGGGGACAGGAGAGCTATTGTGTAAAGTGCAATTTTACAACTCTGTAGATTTTAAATAGCAATGATAGCAATGCAAAATCATGGAATTATGTGTAAAAATCAGTCTTGCTTCCATTTGCACATTCATTTCAATGTTTCTGAAATTAAATATGTGTAGTGTAAGTCATGTAATCCATACATTTAAATAATTCGCTTTCATACTATATAATATGAAATTTTATATATTGTATATAACTGTATAATTATATAATATATAACTATAGTTATATGTATAATTCTATTTATATTTGTGATTATATATAAAATTATCTTTTTTTAAATTTTTTTAATTTTTTATTTTTTAATTTTTTTTAACACTTCATTTATTTTTGAGACAGGGAGAGACAGAGCATGAACAGGAGAGGGTCAGAGAGAGGGAGACACGGAATCTGAAACAGGCTCCAGGCTCTGAGCTGGCAGCACAGAGCCTGACACGGGGCTCGAACTCACGGACTGAGATCATGACCTGAGCCGAAGTCGGCCGCTTAACCAACTGAGCCACCCAGGTGCCCCTATAAAATTATCGACAAGATGTTATAACTGGTTCAAAAAAGAATGCAAGGAACAGACCTATGTCTGTTTTATGTAATACATGTGTGTGTGTGTATATATATATATATATATATATATATAATGTATATATAATACATTATATATACATATATGTATTATGTAAACATATATATATATAATGTATACTATCTATAATGTATGCAATATATGAGATATATATGATACCTATTACATAATACATAATATACATTACATCATATGTATGTATGTTCTGTGAATTTTCTTTTGAGCCAGTTTAACATCTGCCTCACTTCCTCACTGATTAATGAGTAGAATAAAATCCTTAATGTATTCTCATCTTTTATCTATATAAGTCATTTTATCTTCTTCAGTTCACACAGCTACCATGGGGCAAAGCTGGGATTTGAGCCCAGGCTGCCTGGCTCCTGGACCCCAACTCTTGAACCCCACACTTTATCGAATGTGCAGATATACGTGGACACACAGCTCACAGCAGGTTCTCCGTGCACAGTACTGGTATTGCTAAGAAGTGGCAATTCCATTCGAACGGAAGCTGCATAAAGCACACTGTCTCTCACCGATTTAGAGGTGGAGGGGACAGAGGACAGTAACATCCCTGAGGTCTGGGACTCAGGGCTACGTTTCGTCTTCCTGGTAATGCACTTCCTGTATTCTTCCCGCACCTGGAGGAAGAGACAGGTCACAAGGAGATGAGTTATTCCTAGACGCAGGCACGTGGCTGACACAGGTGTGTTCCCCAGAAGGACGGGCTCAGGAAGGGCAGTGCTGTACCTGGCGGTTGAGCAGACAGTGAATGATGAAGATAAAGGTCCCCTGCAGGCTGTTGATGATGGTGAACAGGTAGGCCATGATACTGGCCATGGATCCAATCTGGAAAATGCCCAACACCCAGGAGCACCCCAGGATGAAGAGCTGGGCAAACGCCTTGAACGTCAGTAACCTGGGGGGAGAGATTTGCAGAGGATAAGGTTCCTGGAAGTGGCTGTTGTCCTCATGGACCAGGCTGCCACCATATCACCCGCCACCTGGGTGGGAATAAATGTGGGGTAGAGTCTGCAAGCCCAGAGGCAGGGAAATCGAATCCTATTGGTATTTAAAAGGCAGCTGGCCTACAGATACACAATGCACAAAGATGTGCAGATGTATATATAATGCAATATTGTTTAGAGCGATCGAATGCTTGGAGGACCCGCAGGTCCAAGAGCTGGGGAATGGTGATGCCATAAGTATGAAATACGATGACATTTTTCTTGGAGTAAAACTCACATAACATAAAATGCACTATTTTAACCATTTAAAGTGTGCAATTCAGTGGGATTCGGCACATTCACAATGCTGTACAAACATCATCACCGCCCAGTTCTAAGACAGTTTTATCGCCCTGAAAAGAAACCTACACCTATGAAGCATTCGTTCCCCACCCCACTCTTCCCCCAACTAAAGCAACCCAAAGGTTCATCTATTGATGAATGGATAAAGCAAAACATGGTCCGTCCATACAGTACAATATTAGCCATAAGAAGGAATGACGGCTGATAACCTGCTACAATGTGGACGAAACTTGAAGACATTATGCTCAGTGAAAGAAGTCAGATGTACAAGGACACAGAGTATATGCTTCCATTTGTAGGAAATATCCAGACTAGGCAAATCTATAGAGACTAAAAGCAAATTATAAAATCATTTTTTTAAATGAGATGAGAGTGACCATATACTATAGGGGGTAAGGGTACAGGCTCTGAACACCTGTGGATTTGTGCCTCAGTTTCTTCAAGTTGGTATAGAGATAATAATACAATACCTACAGGGTGGTATTAATTGTTCTACAGATTAAATGAGATGATAAGTCTCTAAGGATGCTTACAGCAGTGTCTGGCAAAAAAACCATTTTTGTTAGTTTTTAACCACAAGTATTGAGATGAAATCAGCTACCTATTATGTAGGGGAAAAAAAAAGTTCAGAATGATATGTATAATATCCTATCATTTATGTAATCAGAATGTGGATGTGTAAGTATAGAATATTCTAGAAGGAAGCTCAATTCAAGTGATAATGGCTGCTTAGGGTGGGAGAGATCTGGGAAGAGAGAATTATTTCCCATGTATTCTCTTTTGTACTGATTAATTTTTCTTACCATTGCATGTATTAACTTTGTTTTCAACTTTCTGTATCAACTTTTAGATATTTAAAATTTAAAATTTAAAAATATTTAAATATTCAAATTTTAAGATGGATGAGGGACTGGACACCGATAGGAAAACAAGCAAAGGACATCTATATGTTTCCTGACAATAAAACCTAGACGATGTCTGACTTTGGTAGGTTCTTAAAGTGAAGATTAGTTGAGTGATGAAGTTACAAACACAAATAGTCTATAAGATTATGAAAATGTCCCACATCTGTAATATAGACAGAACTAAAATAATAGGATAGTATATTTCACTATTATATCAGCAAAACATCACAACAAAAATGATAAACCCCAGTGTTGGCTAAGCTGTAGGTAAGCAAGCACTCCTGCAAATGGAAACAAATTTTCTAGAAAACAACTTGCAATATATACTAAAAGTATGACAATCCAACCTGCCCTTTAACTCAGGCAATTTCATGCCTAATGTTATGATCAAATAACCACAGATGTGGAAAAAGATCTATCTACAAGGGTATTTGAGACCACAGTTTATAATAGCCCTCCCCTTCCCCCCTCAAAAAAAAAAAAAAACAAAACAGTAACAACGTGAATGTCCATGAATAAGGCATGATTTAAATAAGTTGTGCTGCATTATTACATTGAAATGCTTTACAAAAAATGAGAAAGATGTTGTCAAAGAATTTCTAAATAGAAAAAATATTCATGACATTAAGAGAAAAAATGGCCCTAAAAATTGAGTAGATAGTATGCTTCTATTTTTGTAAATATACACATATAGTTATGTGCAGTAAATGAATTAGAAAATGTATTAATGGTTACAATATATGAAATACTCACCCTTCCTAGTAACTGTATTAATGCTTCATAAGCTACATTAAGTGGGCAATGTTAATATCCCCAGTATACAGATGAGGAAACAGTTTCAGAGGGGTTGTGTAACTTGCCTAAGGCCACACAGCTTGTAAGTGGCAGACCTGGTGTCTGAGACCCCAGATCTAGAAACTGTGCTGTTCTGTCCTGGGCACAGGACTAAGCACACAAAAGGTACTCAGGGAATGTTTGTGGGAAGAATGAAGGAGACTGAGAGAGAGGAGGGGAAGGAAGGACTGTACCTGGTGTCTTTGAGCGTGGAGACTTCAGCATTGACACTGGAAAGCTTCTGCCTCAGGATACACAACGTGCAAGTCAGGAGGATGGAATTGATCTACAGAGTCAAGCAGAAAGGACTGAGATGTCGGGTGTGTACAAATGGGCAATGGCCAGACCACCCGTCAAAAACCCATAGTGTGCGGCTATCACTCCAGGAAGCCAAGTAATAAGCCCTACGGCAATCAACCCTAAACAGCCAGCTGTTGATTGTGGACTCACAGCCTCCCTAACTTCTGCCCTCATTTCCAACATAGGACCCAAAGGAAAAAGCCAATATGCTCCCCCTAAACATTCTCATAGGACGTCCTGCTTTGAGTTAGCCTGCCTATAGAGTCCCAAGGCCTCCAGCCTCCAACCAGGCACACCAGAAGCCTTCTTTTTTCCCCCGAAAAAGCCTCCCCGCTCCTCTCCCTGCTTCTGAGTCTCTACTCACTGCAAGTGATGGTGGCCAACTCCCTTACTATAGCAATAGGGAGCCTTTACTTGTTCTCATTTGGGTGATCTCCCCTGGTTTCCATCCCATATGGAGGCAAATGGGAAGTTAGAATCAAGATCAGTGCCTTGTTTGGGTTGAACTGTTGAAGACCTAATCCCCAGGACCTCAGAATGTGATCTTATTTGGAGATAGGGTCTTTACCAGAGGTGATCAAATTAAAATAAGTCATTAGAGCAGACCCTAATCCCACATAACCTTATAAAACAGGCAGATTTGGACACAGAGGCAGACATGCACAGAGAAAGCCAAACATCGATAAGCCAAGGGACTCCTGAGTCTACCAGTCTCTTGGTTAGAAGACTGGAATGGAGGGGCACCTGGGTGGCTCAGTTGGTTGAGCTACTGACTCTTGATTTAGGCTGAGGTCATGATCCCAGGGTCGTGGGATTGAGCCCCACATCAGGCTCTATGTTGAGTGTGGAGCCTGCTTGGGATTCTCTCTCCCTCTGTCTCTCTCCACCCCCTGCCCTTTGCCTCTCCCCCTGCCCCCTGTGTCACACAAAATAAAAAATAAAGAAAATAAGACTGGAACATATCCTTCTCCTGGGCTTCCAGAGGGGACATAGCCCTGCCAACCCATTGATTTTACACTTCCAGCCTCCAAAACTGGAGTGGGAACGTTCATGGAAGTCTTCCTGGAGGATGCCAAGTTCTGTTGTTCTAAGCCACGCAGTTGTGATACTGTGGATACTATGTTTGTGACACACAATTTTTATTTGTCAGTTATACCTCAATAAAGCTGAAAAAAGCTGAAAAAAATCTCTAGGCTTCCCTTTCTTCCATCCCACTGTTTTCTTCTCACCGCCCCCCCCCCACCAATTTCTCTCCATTTCCTTCCTTCCTTTTCTCTCATTCAACATCTATCCCCAGAAGACATCAATAGACCCATTCTTACTGAAACACAACAGACAGATAAGATTGTGTTCCCCTCCAGGGGATTTGCATGTTGGCAGAGGAAAGAAAAAAAAATCACAAGTCAAAGAAATTGCACTCTAAGTTGGAAATCTCAAGAACCAGGGATCAGAAGGGAGAATGTTTGACCTCAGCTATAGGCAACATTCACTGGCACTTCTTGGTTCCTCGGGTTTCCTTGTTTCTGCTCCCGAACACCCTGCACCAAGCAATTTGCTTACCAGGATGATGGCGCAGACTGGCCCCAGGAAGCTCCAGACGAACCCTGTCTCTGTGTTCAGCCAACAGCTACCAAGAGAAACAGGAATCGGTGACTGTTTAGTTCTTGACCCTACAGTTACTCAGGCCCCAACAAATCCACTAATGGAGGATATTATAGGCAGCCGACCCTGAGATGCTCTCATGACGGGGTGGGTGACAGTTCAGTTTTCTTTGGCCCACATCTGCTGTCAGACCTTCTTCCTGGGCAAACGTTCCTGAAGTGTTCACGCGGTGTCCAGAGTAGAGCTCGCCCTCAGCCCATAACCTTTGCAACCTCTTCCCTTCTGTTCAGACCTCTTTACTGGCACACCTGGTTGTTCAAATCTCAGCTCTAATGTCATCTCCTCTGAAAAGCCGCTTGGGACCCTCCCTGCCCATCATCTTTTTCTAGCAGAGCATAATGCTTTTCTTTTTTTATAGCATCTCTCGGTATCATAAATCACGGTGGTGTTTGTTTCCTTGAAAATTGTCCTTCTCTGCCTTTCCAGACTATGAGCTGTATGAGAATCTGGACCTCGAGCTTTTGTTTGTCTCCAAATACCCAGCACTCAGTGCAAAGCCTGGCATGGATGAGGCATTCCATAATTATTTCTTAAATGAAGGGAGGAAGGACTAGGAGGGAGAGAAGGCATTGCCTCTTTCCTTCAGGCCTCTGGTAGATTTTTCCTGTTTTTACCATCTGACAACCATTCCACCCGTGTTCAGGAATCGCACCCCAATACTCCTTCAGCGGAAGTGTGCCTTGTCCCCACAAGAGAAGGAAAATAATGAAGGTTGGCCAACCAGATGTTCTCTCCCCGGAATGTGAGTCTCCAAGTCGTAGCAATAAAAAAGGTGGAGATTGCACAGAAGAAGCCGTCTCTGCTGTTTCAGGAACAACGGCTTCAGTAAATACCAGCCAATTCCCTTATAAGCTTCTGCAACTCCTCCTGGAGGCATCAGACTGAAAACCCTGGAGAATTAGTTCTCCTGGGAGCAGCCCTCGACCAATGGCTGCTGCGACAGAGATGTATAAATATGCCCCCTGGGTGGGATTTTGGAGGCACATGCCCTACACAGTTTCCTAGGGATACCCACTGGGATGGAGCCTGTTACCCACAGCTGCACCTGCTCAGAATGCACCCCATGTTTGCTCCTTCTCTCGCCCCACTCGCCAGTGCTTCTTCCTAAGGTCATCTCAAATCTTTGTGAATACTACTCCTGTCTTCCAAAACGTTCTGTGGTTCCCACCAGCTAGAAGGTATTCTCCAAATTCCATGCCCCACCCCTCTCCCCCCCATCTTTCAGTCCTATCCATCTGCTCTCCAAACACACCTTAAGCCCTCCCTTGGGCAAGTTATTGCTCTCACCTATGTTGCCACGACCTTTCCTCTTTACCTATGTACATTTCAACAGAGCTTAAGGCTCATTCAAATTCCACATCCTCCAGGAAGCCTTCCATGAACCTTCCCACTCCCATATACTATCATCCTTCTCTGGTCTGTGTCAGGGCTTATATTACCCACATCAACATCAGGCACTTCATCATGGTGGCCTTGCACTGTCACCACCATCCCCTGACAAGGCAATGAGATCCGAACTCAGCTTGGACATTTACTAGCTGTGTGACCCTGGGCAACTGTGCTGAGCCTCTATTTCCTCGGAAGCTACCATTTATTAAGCTGTTACTTTATGCACCACCATGTGCAACAGCACAGGTTGCACACTGCACAAATCTGGGGGACATTATTTACAATGTATGCAATGGAGACTCTTAGTCCTCACACATAGGATTTCTGTTGAGAAGTACCAGAGATAATACATGTTTGTACAGCTTACAGGATTTAGATTTGATGAGTGCTCACTTACTATGAATTCCTTTTCTTCACCCCTTATCTCATGGCCTCACCTATAAACCATCAGTGATAGGCAGGGAGGAAACCTGAATATTTAGTCCCCTAACCACAATTCAGCAATGCCTATAACACAGGGTGATGAGCGCGGGCCCTGGGATTGCAAAGACGTAGATTTATGTCCTCACGGTAACGGCAAGAAAGCTTCGCTTTCCTCATCTGTAAATTAGAACAGCACCGCTATCTCCAGGGTCTGTCATATGACACAGTGACTTAGTCTCTGCCCTAGCCACATACCGCTTATCGTGTCATTCACCTGATTTTAAAAGTTGGTTCATTTTTTTAAAACTTACAAATGGACTCCTGTCTATATCATGAGCGTGGCTGGTATGCTGGCATTTTTTTCCCCCTGATGCCCCATAAGATAAATACAAAAATATTTTTTAAATTATACTTACCAGCATACTACCCCAAATCATCTCGCACGCAGCCCTGTGACAAACACCGTTCTAAATGTTTTGCAGATAATAACTCATTTAACCCTCACAACACTATGATGTAGGCGCTGCTGTTAGCTTCTATTGTATGGATGAGGAAATGGAAGCCTACAGAGGTTAAGTAACTCGCCCAAGGTAGCCCAGCTAGAAGGTGGTGGAACCAGGATTCAAACCCAAGCAGGTTGGCTCCAGAATCCATGATTTTTCAACTGTACAACCGAGTTTCATTGTTTACACCACCACCGTTCACCTGTTCTATAGTGCAAACAGTGGCTCCTGGAGTTGTGCAGTGTGCAAGTTGTGCTACTGGACACGGCAGCCCTGAGACCCACAAAGCATAAAGAGCTCAATAAATGGTAGACACAACTACCACTAATGTTACTGCTTTTCTTGTTCGTGTAATCACCATCGTGAACCATGACAGCAGGGTCTTCAGGGAGAGAGAAGGATGTGACTTACCGATTATGCATCCCGTAACCCTGTGGTTGCACACCGGCTGAGACAGCCACCACCAGCCCTGGGAGCCCGTAGCCAAAGGCACAGAGGTACCACATCTTGATGTTGCGAGAGCTGAAGTAATTCATCACCTTCAGGTTCCTGACCATAAGAAAGAGCATCACAGCCTCCACCAGCATCCAGAAGAAGCAGGCGAGGAAAAGGTAGTGCAGGAAGCCTGCAATGATGGCACAGCCCGTCTGGAGAAGAGAGGCACACCCACTCAGGACCCCCGCCCCCTCCAAGGAGCAGGTTCAGATGACAGGGCGGGGGTGCTACTTTGATTGGAATTCCCAAGTACAGCCTACTCATTCATCCCTTTGGTAGGGTTTGCCCGGGACTGGTGTCTCCCAGGACATGGGACTTTTCAGTGTTAAAACCGGGAGAGTTTTGAGAACAGGTAGCTGATCGCCCTACTTCAGAGGATGTTTGAAGATATTGAGTGTGGGGGTCAGCACACTATAGCCATCAGGCTGGCTGCCTGTTTTGTAAATAATGTTTCACTGACACAAAGCCATATCCATTTCTGTATTTTCTATGGCAGTTTTCATGCTAAAACAGCAAAGTTGAGTGGCTGTGACAGAGACCCTAGGATCTGCAAAGTGAAAAATATTTATGCCTGCTTCTTTAAAACAGAAAAAGTTTGCTCGCTCCTGGTCAAATGATGGGAGGGACATGTGCTACTAGCATTGAGTTCTCAAGGGGTCTGGGACGCTAAACACGTGACAGTAAACTGCACAAAGAATGATCATCCCAGCCAAAATGTCAATAGTGCTCCTTCTGGAAAAACCCTAAGAACCTACTATGTTTCTGGTATAGCTATAAGGAGTAAATTGGCCAAAGGTCTTGCTCTCATGGGTTCACAGTCTACTATGTGTGTGTTGGCGGGGAGGGGGGGGAGGAATATACAGCAAGTAAATCAACAAATAATCAATATGGTTTCAAATAAAAGCTGGGAAAGAGAGAAAAATAGACTGATAAGGGATAGAGTTTCTCAGCTGTGGTATTGTTGACATCTGTAACACTGTTGCCAGATTATTTTCTTTCATGGGGGCTGTTCTGTGGACTGTAGGGTGTTTGGAAGCATCCCTAGTCTCCACTGGATGTCAGTAGCACCCTCTCCCAGGGATAACCACTGATAATGTCTCTAGATATTGCTGAGTGTCCCCTAGGAGTAAGAATCATCCAAGGTAATAACCAGTTTAAAGAATAATAGGAGAGACCACCACAATATATAACATGACCAGGGAAATGATTTTAAACTGACACCTATCACAAGAATGAGTAAACCAGGTAAAGAATTGGGGAACAAGTATTATCAAAAGAGCGTATAGCACATGCAAAGGTCCTGAGGTGGGACCTAGCATAGAGATTATTGGGTAGGATGAGCAGGGGCAGATATGGAGATGGTGGGGCTGGGCGAGGATACAGCCTGAGGGATGTGAGACCTGGTTGCCAGTCTTGTCTACACCGGTGAGGAAGAGAGTCTTGGCCAAGAAGAGGCACACGCAGAGGTGCAGGTGGAGGTAGGTGTTGTGGTTTTGAATGGCACGACACAGCAGGAAGGTGGCGATGGCCAAGACGAGACACACCAGGGAGATGATCAAACCCACGTGGCTAATGATGTGCAAGGGTAACTCCGTCTGTCAGGAAGCAGATACATCATTCACAGAAGGGTCAGCATCCCTCCAGGCAGAAAAAAAGAATTATCCAGACTCCTGACCAGGGCAGAAAGGGCTCGGGGACCTTTTCTCCTTCTGACACTCAGAGTGACCGAGATATTGTCCATCGTCACCCTTTGGCATCCATCAACACCCATTCCCACTCCTGTCCTGTGCCCCACCCCCTGTCACATTAGGGCAGGATGTCTATAAACTACATTTCCCATAATGTCCTGGGGGTAGGGTCCTGGATGTTCTTTAGGTTTTCCAATGAGATGTATGCATGAAAATTTTGGAAGGCAGAATGGAGGCAGACACCAGCCTTCTAGACAGGAGCAAGCTATGGCTGGACTCCATGTTCTAGCTGTCCCTTCTTCGATTGTGTGGAGGTGGGGTGATCCGACAGCAGCAATTTCTGACCTCTGGATTACAGCTGCAGAGGGCTGATCTTGAAGCTAAACCCCAAGTGGAAACCCCTGACTTCAACGCCTCCAACCCTCCCTGTGATTTTGTGGGCATCCTGTTCCGTATTTGAAATAGCTAGAGCGATTACTGTTTCCTGCACTGAACCAGGCCTGCCATACAGGCGTTCTGAGATGCCCCAATTTCTGCGAGTAGACAGGGCAAGCCGGATCCTTCCCCTGTGCCATTACGCATGACTGATTTAAAAATGCTGAGTTCCTTCTGTGTTAAAGATGTGCCAAAGCACACCATCTCCCGAGCTAGTCCCTATGACTTTGTTACTTTGTTACTTTGTTTTGTGGTGGTTAAGAGAACGGACTGTACTTTTGGAAGCTGCTAGTTGTACGAGCTTGGGAAAGACACGTAGCTACTCTGTGCCTCAGCTCCCTCATCTGTTAAGAGAGGATACCAATGAATACGCTAAGCGATACTAAATGAAAATACTTCAAGTGCTCACGCTAAGCGATACTAAATGAAAATACTTCAAGTGCTCACAGCTATGCAGGGAGCATACAAATGCCCTCTATGTCCTCCCCCTCCACTGCGTCTGCCCACTCACCAAGGCTTACTTCACCTGTCCCCACCCTGACCCATCACCAGCTCTCACGGACACACTTCTGGATTCCTATAGCACAACTTCTCACACCATTTACTTGGTTTTGTGGAAGGAGACTGTCCTGGGTTCAGGTCTCATCCCCAGCCACTTAGATTTCTGAGTAAGTGGGCTAAGGAACCTCAGCCTCCATCCTGTAAAATGGCCTGAAAACATTTAACTGAAAATAAAGGGTCCAACACAGGATAGGCTCTGTAAATGGGATCTGTCATTATTAACCTGTTCAGGGTCATTTCTCCTTTCATATGTGAATGTCACAGCTTCCCAGCCAAACTATGAATTCTCCAAGGGCAGAGGCATTGCACACCCTGCCTGTCCCCCATGACGCCGTCCCACAACACCCAAGGCCATGGGAGACACACAACGGGTGTTTGTTCAATATTTTCCCCTTGGATTTGGAGAGCTAGAACACAGAGAATCGGTACTGACCGTGAGCTCCCCAGAAGCCATGATGACGGCCAGGTTCATCATGTGATGACAGCTGCACGTAGTATACATCTCAGAAACTTCATGGATCTTACAGCCAGAGGGTATCCACCTGCCACCCTCCATATCTGTGTTCCAGGAAACACAGATAGGACTCTCAAACGTCTGCTTTGGCTGAAAACGTAAAGGCTCTGGTCAAACGGGTTCAGTATGACCAACTTGAAGAGTCATCTCAAGATGACCCGCAAGAAGATGCGGGTATGTCTGGGAGGGAATGGAGGGTGATGTAATATTTCAATGTGCGAGGATGGAGAGAAAAGTCTTGGATACCAGAGATGCCTCTACAACTGACTTGGTCATGGCCAATGTAATAAAGTCCCTGTAAATGTTCCTGCATCAACATTCCTCAATCTGAACCCAATCTTGCCCAGTGATGAGTGGGTGACTATAGGTACTGTATATAATATACGCTATATAGGGGCTCCTGGGTGGCTCAGTTGGTGGAATTGAGGCTCAGGTCATGATCTCATGGTCTGTGAGTTTGAGCCCCGTGTCAGGCTCTGTGCTGATAGCTCGGAGCCTGGAGCCTGCTTCAGATTCCGTGTCTCCCTCTCTCTGCCCCTCCCTTGTTCATGCTCTTTGTCTCAAAAATAAATAAACGTTAAAAATTTTTTTAATATATGCTATGTATATTAAATATACTATATGCTACTTATATATACTATATACATATAATATATATACATGAGAGCCCACTCCTCTAGAGGTGGATTTGGGGGACGGGCTTGACTTGCTAGAAGGTTGATGCCTTCGTGGGTCTCTATCAGAAGGGAAAGTTAAGCTCACTGTGGGGTGAAGTGTTCTCAGTAGGTAGATGGGGGTTCGACAGGGACCACTTCACAAACCTCGATGTTCTCCAGCGTGTAAATGACTGGGTTAGAGAACCCATCTTGCTTCTCCCCAGTCATGATGCCCTGCACAACGTGAGAATTCATCTTTAGCCTCCTCTGGGAATTGGCCAAGGGGTTCTGAGGGTCTTGGAAGAAACTCTCATCTAAAAACAACTCCATCCCCGAAAAGGAGACAAAAGCTACCCCGATGGTCCCTGTGATATTCCCTAAATGCAAACAGAAAAAGAAAAAGAAAAAGGAATAATTTGCTCAGTAGTGATTATCAATGACCCAAAAAGAACACACATATTCAGACTCTAATACCCCACACACCTCTGGACCTCAGAGCAGGGGCCTGCTCTGAGCATGGCAACATTTGGCTACATTTAAAATTAATACAGGGGCACCTGGGTGGCTCAGCCGGTTAAGCATCCAACTTTGGCTCAGGTCATGGTCTCACTGTGCATGGGTTCGAGTCCCATGTCAGGCTCTGTGCCGACAGCTCAGATTCTGTGTCTTCCTCTCTCTCTCTGCCCCTCCTCCGCTCATTCTCTCTCCCCCGCCCCCCGCCAAAAATGAATAAACATTAAAATTTTTAAAAACAAATATGAATTTATGTCTTTAAGGGATAATCAAACTGAGCAGTGGGATACAAGTCCCCTCCCACACTGATGGTCAGTCTCGTTCATCTGTTTGGTAGGCTTCCCCTCTCCATGTTGGTGGCCTTCAGGGATGTCCCAGGCCTGCTCCCTGAGCCCTGCACACCAGAGAGTGGGAAACAGCAGCCCATAGGCCAATCTGGTCACTGCCTGTTTCGTGTAAATGAAACTTACTGTAGCACAGCTACGTGCATTCATTTACATATCGTGTATGAACGTCTTTCTACTTTGACACTCTTTTGCCCTCCATGCCTGAAATACTTACTAATCCGCCCTCTATAGGACAAGCCTGCCGATCCCTGATACAGATCAGCGCTGTCTGCTAGAATTATAACATGAACCACACAGGTAATTTAAAATTTTCAGGTAGCCAGATTTTACAAAAGTCAAAAACAGGTAAAATAAATTTTAATAATTAATTTTGTAACACATGCAAAATATCATCATTTCAGCCTAGAATCCATATAAGAAGTATGCATGAGATTTTCTCCACCATTTTTTTGTATCAAGCCTTTGGATTCCGGTGTGTACTTTACCAGGTCGTAAAGTACAGCCTGGCCACATTTCACGTGCTCAATCACAAAACATGGCTGGTGGCTGCCATACCAGCCAGCCAAGGTCTTGGTAGTCCATTATTGGGAGTGTTTATGTATTTAATATCTGGCTCCCTGAGGGCAGGGGCCTTACCTCACTGGTCTTGGAACCCAAGAGTTGACTGGTAAATGTTTGCCAATCGGATACACCGCAGCCCCCCTCCCTGGTTCTCAGGAGCAGCTCTGTACCTATGGATTCAGATTCCTTGATTGTAGAGCACCGGATTTTCATCTCATTCCCTTTGGCTTTGAAGTGAAGGATCATGTTCTCTTCGGCACATTCTCCCTGGATGATCTTGCTTTCAATTTCTAAAAGGAGACAGGGAGACTTTGCCCGAGGTCCCCCAGAAAGTGGGTCCTAAATTCGGTTTCCTGCCCCACAAAGTTACACCTACCTAGTTGCAAAGAGTAAAAAAGGCCAGGTCATCATGGGAAAGACCTCGAGCCCCGTGGTGAGTGAGTGATGGGAGGATGATAGCCACAAACAAATGAGAGAAACCCAGGTGGGGCTGCAGGGGTGAGCGCTCGCACCTTAGGGGGCGCCTCAGGGAAAGCTGGGGTTGAGGCCAACAGTGGTGGAAGGCAACAGAGTCCGGACCCTCCGGCTGCTCTAAATGTAGACGAGTTTTCCAAAGCCAGAGGAAGTAGGAAGGGGCTGGACGAACCCAGCAGAGTGGACAAGGGCTCAGAGGCTGCATTTGCTTCTGCCACTCACCAGCTGTGCAAACACAACCGATGACTTAACCTCTCTGAGCCTCAGGTCTCTCACCTGTGACATGGCACTAATTGCAGGGGTCCCCAGGACAACAAAATAGGCAATGGAACTGGAGGTAGCCCTTTAAAATGTAAGCCAGGTAATCAGTGGCACTATCCCTGTTTCATTTACTAAATCTTTGTTTACTGTGGGGCTCAGACAGTTGTTGAGTGAATCAATGACACACACCCTTACCTCAAGGCCAGGCACTCAGTAAATGGGAGATGCTGTTACTATCCTGGGACTTGCTTTTCTGTGAGCTCTGAGGTTTGAAACAGTTGGGGGAAGTAGTGTACGGGAAAGCCATGGGGCATAGCATTGCCCACGGCCCCCCTCAAAAGCAGCACCCAGATGGAACCTTGCCACCTTACCCAAGTGTTCCGTCTGAACAGTCTGAGTGACATTGGCTGAGGGTTTCAGGAAAGCTGCCAGGGTGCTGCTTTTCACACTCTCCAGTATGACAGTGGCCAGGGCAGAGGTCTCCTCTTGGGAGAAGTTGGACCATGTGGATGTTTGTTCGAGCACAGAGGTAAGGCTCTCAGCCGCACTCTGCAAGGAAAGGTGTGTCTGTGCATGTGCACTCTCTCCCTCTCTCCCTCCTTCTCTCCCTCTCCCTCTCGCTCTCCCCCTCCCTCTCTCCCCCCTCTCCTTCTCTCTCTCCCCTCTTCTCAGCTCCCTCTCTCTCTCCTTCTCTCCTTCTTCCTCTCTCTCCCTCCCTCCCTCTGCCTCTCTCTCTCTCTCTCTCCCCTTCTCCTCCTTTCCCTCTCAAATTGGTGTAGCCTTTAAGTCAGCACCTGGAATAGCCCCGCTTACACCTAGCTCTGACCCAGAAGGTTTCCCTTCCTGGAATTAATCCTTCCAGAAATGCTTAAAAACTGTGCAAGGATCTTGTCCAGTGATGTTTATTTCAGTATGGTTTCTGACAACATGAAGTTGGAAAGTCTGAATGTCCGACAGATTGGCTAAATAAATGACTAAATCAAATCACAGAATAATACACAGCTATTAATAAAACAATGATCACACACACACACACACACACACACACACACTAACAAGCAAAAAGGTCAGTGAGCTGTTGTTAAGTTAAGCAAATTACAGGATAACACAGATATTACCTCATTTCTCTTAAAAAACAAGTACTTTCATTAACATTTTTGTATTTATGATAGTAATATTTCTGGCACACAGAGATAAAAATAATACTTTCTTGTGAGCCAAGTATTAAGTATCTTATGTATGTTAACTTCATTTTAGAAAGAAATCTATGAAGTAGAAACTATGATTTCCATTTTTTTGTGTGGGGAAACAGAACATGTATGGGAGGTGGGAGAAGCAAGATTTGAACCTTTGTTATCTAGCAGCAGAGGCGGAATCCCTCTAGTAAGTGCTCACTAAATGGCTTCAGTGTGTGTGTGTGTGTGTGTGTTAGACATACATTCACAAAGTGAAAGGATATGGTTATACATCCAAATGTTAACATTGATTATGTCAGAGGAATAGAGTTAAAGAAACAGCAATAATAATATTGACATTAATGTCAATACAATTCCTTTTATTGATTATTGTCAATAAACTGGCTTATGCAATGACTTTGACCCCAACAACAAAAAAATATGAAAAGGATTCACAACCTAATAAATACAAGGAAGAAAGTAATGGACTCCGGTCATATGGGGAAGGAAATTAACTGAAATCTGAGTAGGAATAACAATTTCTATTTATCCAAATTGGACAATAAAAACATGAAAAGAATTTCAGTTAAACGTGGATGACGGTATAACTTGAGATGTTTGTTCTGGAGAAACAGGATGTAACCATATGCCAGGTGAGTTTGGGGTCCGTCCCCACCGACATACAGAAAAGTGTCAGGTAGAATCATCCTGGGAAAATGTGGTCTTCAATTCTATGGCTGAGGAGATCTTAAAACTCCCTTCGAGGGGGGCCCGGGTGGCTCAGTCAGTTAAGCTTAAGTGTCCAACTTCAGCTCAGGTCATGATCTCATGGTTCACGAGTTCGAGCCCCGCATTGGGCTCTGTGCTGACAGCTCAGAGCCTGGAGCCTGCTTCAGATTCTGTGTCTCCCTCTCTCTCTGCCCCTCCCCTGCTCATGCTCTGTCTCTGTCTCTCAAAAATAAATAAATAAATAAATGTAAAAAAATTTTTTTTAAAACCCTCCCTTCAAAATGTGAAATCTATTGTTGGCTGGGAAGGTGATTTCATTTCCTTGGGAAAGCAAAAAATTAGTAGGCAAACTAAAACTCCACAGGGTTATCACTTCTGTGCTTTATTTACAAAGTTTTTCCATCTTTGTCATACTCTGAGAAGGGGGTGTTGAAGGGGTTTGGAGCAGTTCCTTATGTTAGAGAAACTAACTGATTAACCACGAGAGTTCGCTGCCTAAAGCATTTAGATGTGAGATGAATACGTGTTTCATATGAACAATTTCAGAGAATGTGGCTGTTGATAAATGGTTTTGAACATTTAAAAATATGAATTATTGGGGCGCCTGGGTGGCGCAGTCGGTCAAGTGTCCGACTTCAGCTCAGGTCACGATCTCGCGGTCCGTGGGTTCGAGCCCCGCGTCGGGTTCTGGGCTGATGGCTCAGAGCCTGGAGCCTGCTTCCGGTTCTGTGTCTCCCTCTCTCTCTGCCCCTCCCCCGTGCATGCTCTGTCTCTCTCTGTCTCAAAAATAAACGTTAAAAAAAATTTAAAAATATGAATTATTATATTTATACATTTGGTTGATTGGATTTATAAATCCCTCGAGGGCATAATGACTTTGCTTCTTAGCTCTGTAAATATTCCTCATTAGGTATTCAAAATTTGGTGGGGGGGGATAAGAATATTCATAAACACAGTATAAAATGAGAGAATTTAACCTAGTTTGTCAGAAGGTTTGTTGCTTATGGAAATTCAGTCTGAAAACCTTATGAATGAATGCACACTTAATGGACAACTATATTATACCCAATAAATTAATTTTAAATCAATCAAATTGCAAAGGAAAGTATTATTCTTGTTTTTGTACAAAAGCAACTGAATTTTAAAATAAAACAACAGCCATAAGTGCAACATAAAATCTTAAGAAAATCTTTTAAAGTCTATCATTGTAAGGACTGAGTAATCCCACCTCTAAGTATTTACCCCAGAGAAACAAAAAATCAGGGACACACACACACACACAAACTGTACGTGAATGTTTATAGCAGAAAAAAAAACAAGAATTGAGACTACTGATCACAACCTTCATGAATCTCAAAGGCTTTATGCTGAGTGAGAGGAGCCACATGCTGTGTGATTCCGTTTATATAACATTCTTGAAAAGACAAAACTCCAATGACAGAGAAGAGACAGGGATATACAGGAGCCGGTGGTGGGGAGAACATCTAACAATGCGGGGGAACCCCAAGGGAATGTTTTGGGAGGAAAAGGAACTGTTCTATATTCTGATTGTGGTGGTAGCTACCCAAATCCACTCAGCTGATAAGACTCATAAAACTGGGTGTCTCTGGGTGGCTCAGTTGGTTGAGTGTCCAACTCAGGGTTGTGGGATTAAGCCCTGCATCAGGCTCTGCGCTAAGTGTGGAGCCTGCCGCAGATTCTCTCCCTCTCCCTCTGCCCCTCCCCCCAACAAGTAAAATAAAAATAAAAAAACTCACTAGACAGAGAAGGGAATTTTACTGTATGGTAAATTTTGAAATTTACTGTGTGGTAAATTTTGAAACAGGTTTCAAATTCTGTAAAAATACAGAATTTATTAATTCTGTAATAAATTAAATGTTAATCCATTTAAAGAGGACTTTCTGTGCCCAAAGTGTCTCCCCCACCAAGATGTTTGAAGCTCAAAACACAATTATGAAGACTTTGCTGTTACCTTCAGAGAAACCACGGTGGTTTTGTTTTCACAGGCATTGTCCAGAACACTGAAGGTGGCATTCATTAGTGTGCAGAAGGAACCCTGTGCCCCAGAAGAAGAACATGTGTGAGCACTGATCAATCCATCCTTCAGTGTGTAAAGTACAAATTGGCCATCTAGCCCACCATATGGGTGGTCTTAAACTCCCAAGTTTAAGAGCTGCTAGAAGCAGGCTTTAGAATTCTCAGGAAAATAGAAACTCGCCTTTTCAGCAGAACTGGGACCACAGTACCTTTTTCTTCTGTGAATAAAAGGAGCAAATGGAAAGAAACAGCAAAACTACTTCGTGGGGTCAAAGATGGGGGAAATGTGTGAGTAAACCCCAGTGGTCCAAAAGGAGTATTATTCAGCCACAAAAAGGAGTGAAGCATTGGCATCTGCTACAATGTGGACAAACCTTGAAAACATCGTGCTCAGTGAGGGAAGCCGCACACAAAACCCCACGTATTCTGTGATTACATTTATATGAAATATCCAGGATGCAGAAACTGATGGACACAGAGAGCAGATTACTTTTTACCAAGACCTGGGCACAGGGGGAGCTGGAGAGCAATGTTGCTGGGGACAGGTTTCTTTTGAGGGGATAAAAATGTCTCAGAGACGGCAGTGGTGGCTGCACACCATTGTGAATATACTGAATGCCACTGACTTGTACAGTTAAAAGTGGGTAGAATGGCCAATTTTTAGGTGTATTTCACCTAAATTTCTAAATCACCTAAATTCTTCCAAAAAATATTGGCCCAAAGTGCATGGGAATTTTGGGGCACCTGAGTGGCTCAGTAGGTTAAGTGTCAATTTTGGCTCAGGTCATGATCTTGCGGTTTCTGGGTTCGAGCCCCGCGTCGGGCTCTGTGTTGACAGCTCGGAGCCTGGAGCCTGCTTTGGATTCTGTGGCTCCCTCTCTTTCTGCCCCTCCCCTGCTCGTGCCCTCTCTCTCTCTCTCTCTCTCTCTCTCTCTCTCTGTCTCAAAAATAAATAAACATTAAAAAATTTTTTTAAAAAGTGCAGGGAAATTTGAAAGCTAATTTATAAGCTCATATTGAAAATTATCATGTCAATTCCTGAAGATGTTCATGGAGGCTTTGACCACTGGAACAACTTCGTTAGAGAATCAGGATATCCAAATTCCTTTATGCCTGGCCCAGGGGCTGTGCATCTCCCCTCCCATATCACACAGACACAGCACCAGCACCTTCACTGGTAACGAGATTCCAACATCCCTTCTTCTATTTGGAAAAGAATTCCCGAATTTTAGATAGACAAATGCCCTCCCTTCTCAGCTTTCCTTGAAGGTAGGTGTAAGCAGAAGTGATACTGGGTTATACCCTTAAAGAGAAGAACTATGCGTTTCACCTCACCTTCCCCCCTGCCCACCAGCTGGAATGCAGACGTGATGGCAGGGGCTGGAGCAGCCATCTTGGACCACAAAGTGGGAGGGCTGGTGTTGCTGATGGCAGAGCATTTGCAGAACCATCATATCAACTCTCCACAGCTGACACCCAGATTGTTACAGACAGAGAAGGAAGCTGCTATACGATTTAGGCCACTGTTATTTTGGCCTTTGTGAAAGCTGCAAAACAACATCCTACTTGAGTGACTTCTAGGCTAGAAGCTCTTCTAGGAACCTCAAGAGCTAGGAAGCTTCAAAAATACTTACATATTCAGCCATCACTGCTTCTCCCACTTGGCATTGCTGGACCCACTCGTTGTTGGGTATCACATCTTCTTTGCACTTGAAGGGAATCCCTAGGAAGGAAATGAAAGCTACCAAGTCAAAGCTCAACCACAGCAAGCTGTGATTAAAAGACAAGTCTGATTTCATTATCCCCCTGCCTAAAATCTATTCGTCACCATATTACATGACAGCGGAAATGAGCAAACCACAGCTACAGGCAGAAACACCACGGACTCTGAGAAGCAGGATACTGAGTGAAAAGAGCAAGTTGGAAAAGACGACACAGAGCATGATGCCACCTTTATAGAGCTCCAAAGCAAACAAAACTAAACAAAGTATTGTTTAGGGATACGTACACGGAGGTCATTTTTTTTTTAAAGTAGGGGAATTATGAATACAAAGTTCCAAGTAGTCCTCTCTGGGGAGGAGTGGGGAAGATGAAATAGGGAAGGAACATGCATGAAACACACGAAATTGTTGAGATCCTAGCTCTCATGTTGACACACTATTATTGTATAATGTTATACATATTATACTTCATTGCCTCCATATAAACTACCTCTATCTTTAATGTATCAAATAATCTACAATTAAAAAAATTAAGCTGTTGGGGCGCCTGGGTGGCTCAGTTGGTTGAGTGTCCAAGTTCGGCTCGGGTGATGAACTCACGGTCTGTGAATTCGAGCCCCGCGTCGGGCTCTGTGCTGACAGCTCAGAGCCTGGAGCCTGCTTCAGATTCTGTGTCTCCCTCTCTCTCTGCCCCTCCCCCATTCATGTGAGTGCTCTCTCTCTGTCAAAAATAAACAGGGGCGCCTGGGTGGCTCAGTTGGTTAAGCGTCTGACTTCAGCTCAGGTCACGATCTCGCGGTCCGTGAGTTCGAGCCCTGCGTCGGGCTCTGGGCTGATGGCTCAGGGCCTGGAGCCTGCTTCCCATTCTGTGTCTCCCTCTCTCTCTGTCCCTCCGCCATTCATGCTGTGTCTCTCTCTGTCTCAAAAATAAGTGAACGTTAAAAAAATTTAAAAAAATAAACATTAAAACATATTTTTTCAATAAAAAAATCAAGCTGTTCAGTTTCCCATTGTTCTCAGCAAAAAAAGAAAAAGAAAAAAAAGAAAGAAAACAAACAAACAGAAAACCCCCCAAACCTTCAAAATTCTTCACATGGCTCACCAGTTCCTGCAGGATCTGAACTCTGCCCACCTCCTTAGGTATACCTAATGCTTCAGGGCCTTTGCACATGCCACAACCTCTCAGACCACTCAGATCTCCACTCATCATCTGCATAATTCCTACTCTTGCTTCAAGCTTCAGCTTAAATATCACTTGCCCACAGCATATTAAATATCTCATTACTCATTCCAAAGTACACTATGATTGTTCAATTGCCACGCTGATTGTGGTTATTACGTGATTATGTGTGTGTGCTCTACATACATCATCACATTCAGGATTGAATTCTCAGGACCTAGTGCAGGAGCCTGTTTGACTAATTAATAGATGCCCCTCCCCCAAATAATTTATTGAATGAGGGAATCAATCTGTGAGTGAATGAATAAATGAGAAAGAGAGGATGGAGGATGAAGCAAAGGTAAAAGGAGGATCCAGAGGTTGGGTGGAAGGAGGGGTTTACAACCAAACCAGATGCAGATTCCACTGCTGAGAGGCACAAGGAGACAATTACTTTTGCAGTTGAAGTTGAAGGAGCCTTCTGGATCGGGACGAAAGCCCTCAATGCAGCTACAGCTGTAGGTGCCCGGGGCATTGGTGCAGACAGAACTGGGGCCACATGGTGATGGGTCCTGGGAGCACTCATCGATATCTGCAAAGGACTCAAGAGTGTCAAACAACCCAGAAGCACGAGGACATACTTCTTTCCAGGGAGAGCCAGCAACCCCTCTTCTCACCTCTGCATTCCACGTCTTGGCCTGTGAAGTTCAGCTGTCCGTTGCTTGGTGCAAAGCCAGGAGAGCAGGTGCAGAAGTAGCTCCCAGGGGTGTTGGTGCATGTTGCATTGGAAAGGCTGATGTAAAGGCACTCATCAATATCTATAGGGTTGAGAATGGGCATGAGGCAGAGCTGGCTAGAAATCCTGCAAAAGTTATGCTTACAAAGCATAGAGTTGTCACCAAAAAAAAAAAAAAAAAAAAAAATGGTGACCCAACCAGGGACAACATTTCCCAGAACCTTCTGCATCTAGGTTGGGGCCATGGGACTAGTTTTCACTTACGGAATGTGAGCAAGTACATTTGCCACTTCTGAGCCGAGATGGTTACAAAGTGGGTGTGCCTTCTCCCTCTTTCCCCACCACTGGCTGAACCAGGGATTCCAAAGCCACAAGGCATAGAAGGACCAACGGATGTAAGGAAATGGATCCTTATATCACCACGTGGAGAAAATCTGCCCACTGGCCAGGTGCATCTATATTGGATGGTTATGAAAGTCAGAAATTGCTATTATATTTAGCTAGTGGTTCTCAACTGAGGGCAGTTTGCACCCCGACCCCCTCCAGGGGACATTGGGCAATGTCTGGAGACATCTTTGGTTGTCATGACTGGGCTGGGGGAGGGGGACGTACTACTATGATCTAGTGCGCAGGACAGCCCTCCACCACAAAGAGCCATCTGGCCCAGAATGTCAATAGTGCCAACATTGAGGAACCCTGGCCAGCTTACTGTGGCAACATGGGATTACCTCTCCTTCTGGGGATCTCTGAGGATCTATGGAATAGAATGTCCTGGGGAAAAAAATAATCAGGAGGGAGGTAAAGGCAAAACTTCTCATATTCCTATGTCAGTTCACAAAACAGGAGGGGTAAACAGGCAGCATCCACTAGTGGCTTGCACAGGTACATGGTTGTTGCACTGGGCGCTACCATGGAGCGCTGGAATGGGAGGTCCTTGTGGGATGAATGCAGACTAACTTGGAGGTCTCGAAGGACAGGAGAATGACCCACGGTTGGGAGGTATGGGGAAGTGATTCTCCTCCTGGTATCACAGAAACGTCTCTGACCAAGGAGCGGGCTTCCACTCGCAGACACACTTAAGCATCAGGTAGGTGAACTCTTGTCAGAAACGACGCAAACAGTGGGGCGTCTGGGTGGCTCAGTTGGATAAGCATCCAACTCTTGATTTCAGGTCAGGTCATGATCTCACAGTTTGTGAGTTAGAGCCCCGCATGGGGCTCTACGCTGACAGTGCAGAGCCTGCTTGGGATTCTCTCTCTCCCTCTCTGCCCTTCCCCCACTCATGCTTTCTCTCTCTCTCTCTCTCTCTCTCTCTCTAAAATAAATAAACTTTAAATGAATGAATGAACGCTTCTTAAAAACAGTATAAATGGAATTTATATTTTGCAAATGGAACTGGACTAGGCATATGATTTTCAAAACTTTTTGGCTGAAGAAAGCTTTCACTTCCTGCAAAGTGAAACCTATTTAGGAAGTAAGACAAATAAGAGAGATGATAATCTGACCGAAATAGGGGCTCTGAAGAGATTCCTAAGAACCCACAGTGCTGTATTGATCTACCTCTAAGGTCCCTTTCAAATTTGCCTCACTATTGTTCTGCCTAGAAGAATGTCAGTAGCTGGTGAACATCAAGGTGAAAAGAAATACAACATGTGTAATGACGAGAAGCGTGCATTTCCCCAGGGGGTTGAAGAATATAAAATGTGCTCTGCAATATGTTAGATCCTCCAAAGATGACCCCCACCAATTCTTTCATTTCCTGCGTGTACTTGTTGCTTGCCCAGTATTTGGGGAGTCGATTTCCCCTTCCTTTGCCTGTCGGCTGGCCCCATGACTGTGACCAGGAGAATAGAACAGAAGGAACATTCTGGCACTTCCAAGCCCACGCCTTACAAGAACCCATAGTTTCTGCTTTCTTCTGCTTGCAGCTTCCCTTCCTGCAAACCAGCTGCCATGTTCCCAGGAAGCCCAAGCAACCATGAGGAAGGGCCGATGAGGGAAACCGAGGGGCCCAGCTGAGCTCCCACCCAGAGACTAGCACCAACTACCAGCCATGTAAGTGCGGCCATTTTGGACCTCCCAGCCATCCTATTGCCACCCCCCCCCCCAAAACCATGCAGTCAACCCACAGACTCATGAACAAGCAGAAAGGTGAAAAAGAACTCAGGCAGGCAGGAGCAATGGTATTCCCCCGGGGTGTTGGTACACACTGAGCTGAGGCCACAAAGAGTTGAGTTCCTGGCACATTCGTCCACATCTAAGCAGAAAACTAGGCTGAGTCAAAAGGATAAAGGATGCTGAGGCCATGGCAGTGCACAGCCCCATCCTGACTGAAGCCAGCGGGTCTCCCTGGCTCTGCTCGCACCCTCTTAAACACTGCTGAAAGGAAGTACAGAGAGCCAGGATGTGACCCACACAAATCTTTTGATGAGGCTTTCCACACTTCGGGATAAAATCCAAACTCCTCTTTAGAACACATGAGACTCTGAGAGTTTAGACCCACCTAAGCTCACCTAACTCAACTTTCCTTGCTAACCCCTTAGTAATTCCTGATCCAGATTCACTGATTACCTGTAGGTCCAGGAAGGCTCACTGTTTGCTCCCTCAGCCTTGAACTCCCTGGACCCTGTTCCTTGATAAATCTCAATTCCTCCCCCTAAGAAATACTATGTTATCAGTAATAATGACTGAGAGGCATCCAAGTGGAGGGGTGCAAAGCATGGACAGCCTGGACTCAAAGCTTGGCTCTGTCCCTATAGACTGTGTGTTACTGGGTGCTGTGGACTGAAATACGTGCCCCAGATTGATACATTACATCCTCAAAACTCGGTGAGATGGTATCTGGACAAAAGGCATTCACAAGATGATTAGGTTGATGAGGTCTTAAGATGGGATTAGTGCCCTGGAGCACCTGGGTGGCTCAGTCAATTAAGCATACAACTCTTGGTTTCTGTTCAGGTCATGATCTCACAGCTGGTGAGTTCGAACCCTGCATCTGGCTCTGTATACGCAGTGCGGAGCCTGCTTGGGATTCTCTCTCTCTCTCTCTCTCTCTCTCTCTCTCTCTCTCTCTCTCTCCCGCTCTCTTCCTCTCTCTCTTTCCCCCTCTGCTCCTACTGTGAGTTCTCTCTCTCTTTTTCTCAAAAACAACTAAATAAACTTTTAAAAAGATGGGATTAGTACCCATAAAAAGAGGGAGAGAAATCAGAACTCACTGTCCATGACCCCAGAATGAAGGCAGTCATCTGGAAGCAAGGAGGACAGCCCTCTCCAGAACCCAGCTGTGGTCTCAGACTTCCAGCCTCCACAATGGAGGGAAAATAGGTCTCAATGTCGAAACCACCCTGTCTGCAGTGTTTTGTTCTGGTGGCCCTGAGCTGACAATGCACTGGGCAAGATAGTTCACCTCTGTGTGTCTCAGTGCCCTCATCTGTCAGACGGGGATAATAATACTACTTCCCCCATAGGGTTGTGTGAGCATTGAATAAGGTGTGATCTGGGAAGGACTCAGAGCAGAGTCTGGAGAATAACAAGTATGAGATAAGTACTTGTTAGCTAAAATAAACAATTAACTGCTAATATGTTGACATTTTTGTGACAGACACTGAGGAACATCCCTTACATGCACCTGCTCGAGGAATGCTCACGGCAGCCCTGTGAGGTGCACACTAATATTACTTCCATTTTTCTGATGAGGAAACTGAGGCATCACAATTGTGCAGAGTCACACAGCCTGTGAAAGGCACACCAGGATTCAAAATCAGGTTCAGTCTGGTTCTGGACTTCTTAGGTGACAGATTCCCAGGTGGTGGTGAGTCAGAGTCTGGAAATTTGGACTCAAGTCAATGATGGCCAGTTCAGATCCTGACTCCCCTACTTCCTAGCTATTTGACCATGGAAGAGTTGTTTTACCACGATGGAGGCTCAGGTTCCTCATCTATGAAATGGGCATAAAACACCACTAATACCATCAGGGTGTTGGGCAGACAATGAGTACATGTCCGGAAGAGCTTACCACCTTGGCTGGGATCCTGCCTCCAGCCCTTTGTATCTGTGGTTCCCTCCTCCTGGAACACCCTTCCCCAGATACCCAATATCTCACTCCCTCATATCCTTCACATCTTTTCTCAAATATCAACTTTTCAGTGTGGCCTTTCCTTACCATTCACACTACTAAAAGTTGACCCCTACTCCCAGCGCTGCCTATGCACCTTTCCTGCCTTATTTATCTTTATTTCTTTCAGATACTCCTGGCACACATATGGCCATGCATTTATTTTACTATCTATCTCCCTTAACCCTAGATGATGAGTTCTAGGAGAACAAATCGTTTTGCCTATGTGATTTGGTGCTGCATCCACCAGCTCTAGAAGAGTGCCTGGCATATAGTAGGTGCTCAGGAAGTATTTCTTGAATGAGTGCATGAGTGAATGGATGAGCAATTTTTGGCATCAGCTTAGGAGATGAGGTCCTTCAGCTCAGCCCAGACTCATCCTGACCCCTCACCCACCACTGTTGTCTTTGCATGCAGACTTGGACCAGGTTCCCTAACAAACCCTTCCCACCGACCTTCACATGTGTCTCCTGGGCCCTGCAAGCTCATGTTTCCACTGCTGGATTCAAATCCTAGGTTGCAGACACAAGAGTAGCTTCCAGGACTGTTGTGACAAGTTGCGTGCTCCGGGCAAGTTGCGGGGTCAGCACATTCATCCACGTCTGGTCAGTGGAGGTGAAAACCCAAGACAAAGCAGATGAAGAAATGAGAATAGGAGACTGCAAACAGAAATTCACTGTGTATGTTCTCCCCTTTCTCCTCATCTCCCTTACACTGAAGCTTGGCCACGAGAATAAATTCTGACCCAATATATATAAGTGGAGGGCGGTGAATAGCTCCAAGACAGATGAACATAGAATGGCTGTGCTCCTTTACTCCTCCCTGCACCCACACCATGGGATGCAGATGGCGCGGTGCGGTGTGACTTTGCCACGCCTCCTCTATAATGGGAGCTTGTTTCGCCACACCTCGAATCCAGCTTGAATCTGGCCTATGACTTTCACTGGCCAAAAGAACACAGCAGAAATGATGTCGTGCCAGTTCCAAGTCTTAGATTTCTAGAGACTTATTTGCTTCTGCTCATTCTTTAAGCCCCTTGCTTCTGCCACATGAACAAGCCCTAGACTCACCTAATGAAGAAGGAGAGACAAGGTGGAAGAGAGATGGATCATCCCACAGGAGCCCCCGACACGTGAGGCAACCCAGCCGAGATGAGCAAGCTGACTCACAGCTGACCACAGACACACGAACAAGCCCAGTACAGACGCAAGCAAGTGGCCAGCAGAGCCCAGCCTAAATTTCCAATGCACAGAACACAAACCACGTATATGGTGCTTGTCTCTAGCCACTGACTTTCAGGGTGATCTGTTTTTCAGCAATAGCTACTGCTACAAATGTATCAGAAAAGTCAGAGAGGACCTCAAATATCTCTGACTCCAAGCCCAGGGGATGTGATAAGGGCTGGATCACTCCATGCCTTGCTTGATGGAGTCACCTTCCCTACAAACGAGCATGGAGAACAATAGTTCTGAACCAGATGCAGGGAGATGGAGCCCTTGCTTCTTGTGAGCAAATTCTGGCTGCAGTTTGGAAGGATGGATTCGAGGGGACAAGAATGGAGGAAGGACAAGCCCAGGGAGGACGCTGCTAAACTGATGATGAAGCCCGAACCAAGCATGAGGAAGAATGGAGAGATTCAAGACATATTTAGCAGGTAAATTCCCCAAGCTATGATGACTGATTTAGTATGGAAGGCATGGGGTAGGGGTTGAGGGTAACCCTGAGGTCTTGAACCAAATACATTATAGGAAATAGTTCTGAAGTTTGAGCCTGAGCTCACCCTATCACGCAGTTTCTCTGTCTCAGAACTAAAGACATCTGGGGCCAGATTATTTTTGGTTGTAGGGAAGCTGTTCTGTGCATTGTAAGGTGTTTAGCAGCATCTGTGGCCTCTCCTCACTAGACAAGAGGAGCCCGTCACCACCACCAGTTGTGACAATCAAAAACGTTTCCAGGCATTGCCAGCATCTCCCTTGAAAGTTATTGCTCATGGGACACAGCACCCCTCCCCCCCCCCGCCATTGCTCTCGAGTATTGTCGGACCTGCTGCTGCACTCAGAGTAGACCCTTGACTGGAGTTCCAATCCTGGCTCTTCTACTTAATAGCTGTGTCTTTTGGGGGAAGTCACTTCAATGGTCTGAGCCTAAATTTTCTCACCCCCAAAATGACGAATATAGTCTCTAACCTCACAGAATCATCAAGTGAGGTGGTTGTTAATTAATTGAGTAGCTACATAAAGAAAAGCAGGTCCTCTATACCTTCACAGACCGAGTTGTGAGAGATGAATCCAACCTGGCAGCTGCAATTGTAGCTTCCCAAGGAGTTGATACACTCAGCATGCTCTGGGCAGACCCCATCGGAGAGGCATTCATTGATGTCTGAGGAGCAGTGGAGGAGAGTGAGCAGACCAAAGACTGTGGCTCAGGTGAGAGACACTGCCCACCAGTGGTCGCTGTCCACCCAAGACCCATGCCTGAGAACATTACCTGTGCATGAGAAATGACCCGGCTTTCCCGAGGTCCAGTCATTTCCAGTGGGAGAAGAGAAACCAGGCAAGCAGCTGCACTTGTATCTCCCCTGCAGGTTTTTGCAGACTGAGTTGGCACCACACGGTTGAGGGCTTTGAGAACATTCATCTATATCTGGACACAGAAAGAGTTGGAGTCACTAATTTGCTTCATCTTGTGTAGTAGATTGTATTTCAAAGATGGTGGAAACAACATCTTCCATGCCATATGGCCTTCATTCTATGTGAACTTGTACTCCTTCCAGCAAGCGGTGCCATCTACATTCCCTTCTCTAGAATCTGAGCATGCTGGGACTCTGAGAGTGGTGGCACTATGTCATAAAGATACTTTGCACCCCTTTCGTAGTCTCTCGAGATGCACATTCTTGGAAGTTAGCTGCCATATGTGAGGAAGCCCAACCGGCCATGAAAAAGCAGCTGACCTGGAGAAGAACCAACACCTCCAGGCTGAATCCCCGGTGTAGCAATCAGCCCATGGCCAACAGCAGCTTGCCAGCATTGTGTGTATGCTCTCTTTCATGTGGATCTCTAGGGGTGCCTTGTTGGCTCAGTCAGTTAAGTGTCTGTATTTAATTTCATCTCTGGTCATGATCTCACATTTGTGAGATCAAGCCCCACCTTGGGCGCTTTCTGGGTGTGGAGTCTGCTTGGGATTCTTTCTCTCAAGAGTGGAGTTCAGATGGTGGAGTAGTAAAGGGACCCTGAGCCTGTCTTGTCCCTGAAACACAGCTAGTTCAGCATCAAACCATTTGAACACCTAGGATATTGATCTGACGATTAACACGAAAATCTGCACAATTTGAGCAAGAGAACCTAAAAGGAATATGGTGTGGAGAGCTGCATTGGGGGTGAGAAAAGGCAAGGTTCTGTGGAGGGTAGGGAGATGATTTTATAGACAGAGGATAGAGAAAGAAAGAGAAAAGGGGAGTTTCGCACATTAGAGTCATGCAAGAAAAGCACTCCCCCTGAAAGTAGCTGGAGAGAATGTGAGAAAGAATGAAACCACTCACAGTGAACTGGATAAGAAATCTGTTCCTCAAAACCATTGATGGGAAAAAGGCAGAGGGTTGCAGTACTTCCAGTTTTCTATAAACGGTCTAGTGCAGAAACTGATGTTTCAGTGCTCAGTGCCTGGTGGTGCTCCAGGGAGGGAGCAAAGTCAATCCCTGAGAGAAGGCATCATGGTCTGAGGGACGTGTGCCATATGGGGAGAAGCAGTTTCCCTGGTTGGAGTGCGTATGGTAGTGGCAATCAGCCTCCCATGGGCAAACGTCCCAGCGAGTCCCAGAGAGCTGCCATGTTTACTGATATTGGGCCAAAGATAACAGCTGATTGCAGCAAAACCTGGCGCCAGTTGTGTGTTGTGATTTACCATAAACTCTGAGCCTCTGTCACTTCACTATCATGCGAACATTTTCTGGGACAAGTTGATACCTGGCCATTGCTCTGCAAGACCCTCCCCCATAAAATCAGCACAGCTCCAAGACCTGGGGTCTCTGAGTTGTGGGGTTTTGAAAAACAGACCCATTGGAGATAAGGAGGGAGGTGCCACCTGGCAGGCAGACAGCTTGGGCATGTACAGGGTAGAGGTGGGGAGTGGACAGAGGCCTGAGACAAAGTTGTGCTTGATCACACATCTGTGATGGTGCAAAATTCCCACGCCAGAGACAAGAGAGCAGGGTGAAGCCATTTTCACCTCTAGCACACTCACACTGATTCAGTCCAGTGAACCAGGCAGGGCCACCAAGTGAAAAATGGAATTGTTACATGAACCATTACCCACCTGCGCCCTCCAGGCATATCCTCTAGAAGGCCAGTACACATCCTTTCCACCCACTTACTCTACACATTACGGTGTGCTTCAAAGTTTCAGTTCTAAGGGAAACCGGATCTAGCTTCATTTGGGTTTCATTTTGTTTCCTTCTTTATGTGTTTTTGTGTCTGCTTCTGTTTTACTTTATGTTATTTTCTTTTATCATTCTTTACATTGTCTTTCTTGAATATGGAAAGAGCAAATTTTTTTATTCTATTCTATACTACTTTATTCTATTTTATTATTTAAATTTAAACAAAATTTTAACTTTTTTTCCCTTTTCTATCAAGATTCTCTCAACAAGCTGATCAAAACACACTTAGAATCTAGCTTCCTTTATTTGATTTTTTCTTTTGTTTTTAATTTTCAAATTTTTATTCTTTATTTTATTACTTTTTTTCTTCCTCCAAAATGACAAGATGGACGAATTCACCCCAAAAGATAGAAGAAAGGACACGCAGGGATTTAATCAACACAGACATAAGTAAGAAATCTGAGTTAGAATTTAAAACCACGATTTAGCTAGGGTTGAAGAAAGCAGAGAAGACACCAGAGAATCCCTTTCTGCAGAGATAAAATAACTAATATCTAGTCAGTTCAAAATGAAAAATGCTATAACTGAGATGCAATTTCAAATGGATGCTATGATGGTGAGGATGGATGAAGCAGAACAGTGAATCAGGGATACAGAAGATAAAATTATGGAAACTCATGAAGCACAAAAAAAGAGGGAAACAGAGGAGGATCCAAGATGGTGGAACAGCATGGAAGTTTTTTTGTGTCTCACATCCATGAAATACAGCCAGATCATCACTAAACCATCCTGCACACCTAGAAATCTTACTTGAGGATTAACACAACAATCTCCACAACCTGGACCACACAACTCAACAGGTACATGGCTCGGAGGGGTAAACTGGGGGAGAGAGAAGCCTTGGAGGGTAGAGCGCCATTTTTGCTTGCAGAGAGAGGACAGAGATGTGTGGATAGTATGGGAAAAGAACCACCCCCCCCCCAAAATAACTGGAGAGAAACTGGAAAAGGGGAAACAGCTGCAGGGACTGAACAAAAAAGGCAGAAAGGAGAAAGGAGAGGGTTTACATCTCACTGAGACTCTATAAACAACAGGGGCATGGTGTGAAACTCTGCAGCTCAATACCTGGGTACTCTGGTGGGATGGGTGAATCCTCAGGAGCAGAGTGAAGTCCCCATGCCACACAAGGAGAGGGGGTTCCCCTGCTGGGAGAATATTTGGTAGAGTCCATGTGGCCACCCCAGCAGACCCCAGAGGTCCCAGCAGACCCCAGAGAACAACCACATTCTTGGTGCTAGAGCAAGGTCTATAAGGGTGAAGCCTGGTGCTGGATGTGTGCTGTGATTTTCCATAATCCCTGAACGGCTGCTGCTACACAATCACGTGAACATTTTCTGGGGCAGGTTGGCACCCAGTCAGAGTCTCTGGGCATCAGCAGCAGCATGGTCCCGAGAATGTTCCTGGGTGTGGCCAGCACCCGGCCATTGCTCAATGAGTTCCTCCCACACAAAGTATGAGCAGGACAAGGCCACAGTCTGTCAGAAGTAAGGGGTCAGGAAAAAACAGCTGCATCTGCGGTAAAACTCAGGAGGGAGGTGCCACCTGCAGCCTGATGGCTTGGTCACAGACAGTATAAAAGCAAAAGCAGATGGAAGCCAGAGACAAAGGAAGGGTGCACGATTGCTGACTGGGGAGAAAAGAGTTCTGATGCTAGAGACTGGGTACCTGGGTGATGCCATTTTCACCCCTGCTGTGCATGCGCATACACACCTACAAGCGCCACAACAATCCACACCAGTAAGCTAAGCGGCGCCACCTAGTGGAGAACAGAGCCATTACACCAAGCCCCACCCAACTGGGTCAACCTCACTCTTCAGGAACCACAAATCTCTCCACCTGCTTAGTTTACAAACTATAAAGTGCTTCATAGTTTGACTTCTAGGGGAAAACGATGTAATTTCAATCGTATTACAGTCTGTTTGCTCGTCCATCTATTCAATTTTCTTTTCTTTTTGTCTTTTTCTTGAATATAGGAAGAGAAAAATTTTTTTTATTTTCAATTTTATTAAAAATATTTTTCTTTAATTTTGTCAACTATATTGTTTTAGTTTTGTATAAATTTTTCAAATTCTATTTTACTTTTATCATTTCATTTTATTCTATTTCATTGTTTTCATTTTCTAAAATTTTCAAACATTTCCCTTTTTTTCTTTTTCCCTTTTTCTCTCTAATCTATCAAGCCCCTTTCAATACCCAGACCAAAACACACCTAGATCTTGCATCATTTATTTGATTTTTATGCATGCGTGTGTGTTGTTTTTAATTTGTTTTAATTTAATTTTTTTAATTTTAAATTTTGTTTACCTCATTAATTTCTTTTCTATCTTCAAAATGACAATGAAGGAATTCACCCCAACAGAAAGAGCAGGAAGAAATGACAGCCAGGGACTTAACCAACGCAGATACAAGCAAGATGTCAGAACAAGAATTTAGAATCACGATAATAATACTAGCTGGAGTTGAAAATAGATTAGAATTCCTTTCTGCGGAGATAAAAGAAGTAAATCTAGTCAGGAGTAATGAAAAAATGCTATAACTGAGCTGCAATCTCCAATGCGTGCCACGGCAGCAAGGATGGATGAAGCAGAGCAGCAAACCAGCAATATAGAGGAGAAACTTATGGAGAACAATGAAGCAGAAAAAAAGAGAGAGACTAAGGCAAAAGGGTACAATTTAAGAATTAGAGAAATCAGTGACTCACTAAAAAGGAACAACATCAGAATCATAGGGGTCCCAGAAGATGAAGAGAGAGAAACTTGGGTAGAAGAGTTTATGTGAACAAATCATAGAAGAAAACTTTCCTAA
Source organism: Acinonyx jubatus (assembly GCF_027475565.1). NCBI lineage: Eukaryota > Metazoa > Chordata > Mammalia > Carnivora > Felidae > Acinonyx > Acinonyx jubatus. The sequence continues at coordinate 160,575,859 of NC_069383.1, forward strand.
CCTGGGAAAGACACAGACATCAAAATTCAGGAAGCACACAGGACTCCAATTAGATTCAACAAAAACCAACCATCAACAAGGTATATCATAGTCAAATCCACAAAACACTCAGGCAAGGAAGGAATCATGAAAGCAGCAAGGGACAAAAAGTCCTTAACCTACAAGGGAAGACAGATCAGGTTTGCAGCAGACCTATCCACAGAAACTTGGCAGGCCAGAAGGGAGTGGCAGGATATATTCAGTGTGCTGAAGCAGAGAAATATGCAGCCAAGAATTCTTTATCCAGGAAGGCTGGCATTCAAATAGAAGGAGAGGTAAAAAGTTTCCCAGACAAACAAAAATTAAAGGAGTTCATGATCACTAAACTAGCCCTGCACAAAATTTGAAGGGGGACTCTCTGAGGGGAGAAAAGGTAGAAAAAGTATCAATGAATGAATGAATGAATGAATGAATAGAACCAAAAGCAACAATGACTAGAAAGGACCAGAGAACACCACCAAACACTCCACCTCTACAAGAAACATAATGGCAATAAATTCATATCTTTCAGGAATCACTCTAAACGTCAATGGACTAAATGCTCCAATCAAAAGACAACGGGTAACAGAATGGATAAAAAAACAAGATCCATATATATATGCTATTTACAAGAGACACACTTTAGACCTAAAGACACCTTCAGATTGAAAGTAAAGGGATGGAAAGCCATCTATCATGCTAATGGTCGCCAAAAGAAAGCCAGAGTAGCCATACATATATCAGAGAATTTATATTTTAAAATAAAGTCTGTAACAAGAGATGAAGAAGGGCATTACATCATAATTAAGGGTTCTACCCGCCAAGAATACATAACAATTGTAAATATTTATGTTCCAAATGTGAAACACCCAAATATATAAATCAATTAAACTCAAACATAAAGAAACTCATTGATAATAATACCATAATAGTAGGGGAACTCAACACCCCACTGACAACAATGGACAGATCGTCTAATCAGAAAACCAACAAGGAAACAATGACTTTGAATGACACACTGGACCAGACGTAACAGGTATATTCGGAACATTCATCCTAAAGAAGCGGAATATACATTCTTCTCCAGTGCACATGGAATGTTCTCTAGAACAGATCACATACTGGGACACAAATCAGCCCTCAACAAATACAAAATGATCGACATCATATCATGCATATTTTCAGACCACAACACTATGAAACTTGAAATCAACCACAAGAATTCGGAAAGGTAACAAATATTTGGAGGCTAAAGAACATCCTACTAAGGAACGAGTGGGCTAACCAAGAAGTTAAAGAGGAAATTAAAAGTACATGGAAGCCAATGAAAATGATAACACCACAGCCCCAAACCTCTGGGACGCAGCAAAGGTGGTCATAGGAGGAAAGTATATAGCAAGCCAGGCCTTTCTAAAGAGGGAAGAAGGGTCTCAGGCATACAACCTAAACATACACCTTAAAGAGCTGGAAAAACAACAACAAATAAAACCAAAACACAGTAGTAAATGGGAAATAATAAAGGATAGAGCAGAAAACAATGCTATTGGAGGCAAAACAAAAAAAATAAAAAACGGTAGAACAGATCAATGAAACCAGAAACTGGTTCTTTGAAAGAATTAACAAAATTGATAAACCACTAGCCACTTTGATCAAAAAGAAAAAGGACCCTAATAAATAAAATCAAGAAGGAAAAAAGACAGATCACAAGCAATGCAGCAGAAATGCAAACAATAAGAGAATATTATGAGCAATTATATGCCAATAAAATGGGGAAGCTGGAAGACATGGACAAATTCCTAGAAACATATAAATTACCAAAACTGAAACAGGAAGAAATAGAAAATTTGAACAGACCCATAACCAGCAAAGAAATCAAATTAGTAATACAAAAATCTCCCCCCAAAACAAGAGTCCAGGGTCAGATGGCTTTCCAGGGGAATTCTACCAAACATTTAAGGAAGAGTTAACACCTATTCTCTTGAAGCTGTTCCAAAAAATAGAAATGAAAGGAAATTTTCTTTCTATGAAGCCAGCATTACCTTGATTCCAAAACCAGACAAAGACCCCACAAAAAAGGAGAGCTATTGACTAATTTTCCTGGTGAACATGGATGCAAAAATCCTCAACAAGATATTAGCCAACTGGATCCAACAACACATTAAAAAAATTATTCACCACGACCAAGTGGGATTCATACCTGGGATGCAGGGCTCGCTCAATATCCACAAAACAATCAATGTGATTCATCACATCGATAAAAGAAAGAACAAGAGCCATATGATCCTCTCAATAGATGCAGAGAAAGCATTTGACAAAATACAGCATGCTTTCTTGATAAGAACCCTCAAGAAAGTAGGGATAGAAGGAGCATACCTCCAGATCATAAAAGCCATATACAAAAGACCCAATGCTAGTATCCTTAATGGTGAAAAACTGAGAGCTTACCCCCTAAGGTCAGGAAAAAGACAGGGATGTCCACTCTCGCCACTGTTATTCAACATAGTATTGGAAGTCTTAGCCTCAGTAATCAGACAACACGAAGAAATAAAAGGCATCCAAATCAGCCAGGAGGATGTGAAACTTTCACTCTTTGCATATGATATGATACTCTATATGGAAAACCCAAAAATTCCACCAAAAAACTGCTAGATCTGATCCATGAATTCAGCAAAGTTGCAGGACATAAAACCGATGCACAGAAATCGGTGGCATTCCTATTTACCAACAATGAGGCAACACAAAGAGAAATCAAGGAATCGGTTCCATTTACGATTGCACCCAAACCCATAAAATATCTAGGAATAAATCTAACCAAGAGGTGAAAAATATATACACTGAAAACTATAGAAAATTTATGAAAGAAATTAAAGAAGACAGAAAAAAATGGAAAAATATTCCATGCTCCTGGATTGGAAGAACAAATATTGTTAAAAATCATTACTACCCAAAGCAACCTATGTATTCAATGCAATCCCTATCAAAATAACACCAGCATTCTTCACAGAGCTAGGACAAACAATCCTAAAATTTGTATGGAACCAGAAAGGACCTCGAATAGCTAAAGCAATCCTGAAAAAGAAAACCAAAGCAGGAGGCATCACAATCCTGGACTTCAAGCTGTATCACAAAGCTTTAATCATCAACACGGTATGGTACTGGCACAAAAACAGACACTCAGATCAATGGAACAGAATAGAGAAACCCAAAATGGACCCACAAACGTACGGCTAACTAACCTTTGACAAAGCAGGAAAGAATATCCAATGGAATAAAGACATCTCTTCAGTAAGTGGTGCTGGGAAAACTGGACAGCGAAATGCAGAAGAATGAACCTGGACCACTTTTTTACACCATGCACAAAAATGAACTCAAAATGGATGAAAGATCTAAATGTAAGACAAGAAGCCATCAAAATCCTCGAGGAGAAAAAAACCTCGAGGAGAAAGCAGGCAAAAACCTCTTTGACCTCGGCCACAGCAATTTCTTACTCAACACAACTCTGGAGGCAAGGGAAACAAAAGCAAAAATGAGCTATTGGGACCTCATCAAAATAAAAAAACTTCTGTGCAGTGAAGGAAACAATCAGCAAAACTAAAAGGTAACCAACAGAATGGGAGAAGATATTTGCAAATGACATATCAGATAAAGGGTTAGTATCCAAAATCTATAGAGAACTGATCAAACTCAACACCCCAAAAAACAAATAATCCAGTGAAGAAATGGGCAAAAGACATGAATAGACACTTCTCCAGAGAACACATCCAGATGGCCAACTGACACATGAAAACATGCTCAACATCACTCATCATCAGGGAAATACAAATCAAAACCACAATGAGATACCACCTCACACCTGCCAGAATGGCTAACATTAACAACTCTGGCAACAACAGATGTTGGCAAGGATGCAGAAAGAGAGGATCTCTTTTGAACTGCTGGTGGGAATGCAAACTGGTGCAGCCACTCTGGAAAACAATTACAAATAGAACTACCCTATGGCCCAGAAATTGCACTACTAGGTATTTATCCAAGGGATACAGGTATGCTGTTTTGTAGGGGCACATTCACCCCAATGTTGATAGCAGCACTATCAATAATAGCCAAAGAGTGGAAAGAGCCTAAATGTCCATCAATGGATGAATGGATAAAGAAGATGTGGTATACACACACACACACACACACACACACACACACACACACACACACAATGAAGTATTTCTCGACAATCAAACAGAATGAAATCTTGCCATTTGCAACTATGTGGATGGAACTAGAGGGTATTATGCTAAGCGAAATTAGTCAGAGAAACACAAATATCATATGACTTCATTCATATGAGGACTTTAAGATACAAAACAGATGAACATAAGGGAAGGGAAGCAAAAATAATATAAAAACAGAGAGGGAGACCAAACGTAAGAGACTCTTAAGTATGGAGAACAAACAGTGGGTTACTGGAGGGGTTGTAGGAGGGAGGATGGACTCAATGTAAGGGGAATTAAGGAATCTAGTCCTGAAATCATTGTGGCACTATATGCTACTAACTTGGATGTAAATTTTAAAAATAAGAATAATGAAAGAAAAAAAGAAAGGGAAACAAAGGGAAAAGATTGCAATTCAAGACTTAGAAAACTCAGCAACTTACTAAAGAGGAATAACATTTGTAAGAAGGAGTCCCAGAAGATGAAGAAAGAGGAAAAGGGGCAGAAGGTTTATGTGAGCAAATTATAGCTTAAAACTTCCCTAATCTGGGGAAGGACACAGACATCGAAGTCCAAGAAGCACAGAGAACTCCCATTAGATTCAACAAAACCCAACCATCACTAAGTCATGTCACAGTCAAATTCACAAAATACACAGACAAGGAAAGAATCATGGAACTAGCAAGAGTACAAAAATCCTTAACCTTCAAGCGAAGACAGATGAGGTTCACAGCAGATCTGTTCACAACAATTTGGCAGGCCAGAAAGCAGTGGCAGGATATATTCAATGCGGGAAAAATATGCAGCTAAGAATTCTTTATCCAGCAAGGCTGTCATTCAGAATAGAAGGAGAGATAAAGACTTTCCCAGACAACCATAAACTAAAGGAGTTTGTGACCGCTGAGCCAGCCCTGCAAGAAATTTTAAGAGGTACCCTTTGAGGGGAGAAAAAACAAAACAAAAAGACCAAAAGCAACAAAGACTAGAAAGAGAGTATCACCAGAAACACCAACCGTAGGCAACACAATGGCACTAAATTCATATCTCTCAATAATCCCTCTGAACGTAATGGTCTAAATGCTCCAATGAAAAGACAGTATCAGAATGGATAAGAAAAACAACATCCACCTATATGCTGCCTACAAGAGATTTATTTTAGACCCAAGAGCACGTGCAGATTGAAAGTGAGGGGATGGGTAACCATCTATCAAGCTGATAGATGTCAAAAGAAAGCTGGAGTAGCCATACTTACATCATACAAACTAGATTTTAAAATAAAGACTGTAACAAGAGATGAACAAGGGCATTATATCATAATGAAGGGGTCTATCCACCAATAAGATCTAACAATAGTGAATATTTATGCCCCCAACTTGACAGCAGCCAGCCACGTAAATCAATTAATCACACATATAAAGAAACTCATTGATAATAATACCATAATAGTAGGGGACTTTAACACCCCACTTATGGCAATGGACACATCATCTAAGCAGAAAATTAGCAAGGAAACAATGGCTTTGAATGACACGCTGGACCAGATGGACTTAACAGACGTATTTAGAACATTTTATCCTAAAGGTAGAATATACATTCTTCTCAAGTGTACATGGTACATTCTCCAGAATGGATCACAAGTCAGCCATCTACAAGTATGAAGAGATCGAGATCATACCATGTGTAGTTTCAGACCACAATGCTATGAAACCTGAAATCAACCATAAGAAAAAATGTGGAAAAACTACAAATACTTGGAGGTTAAAGAACATCCTATTAAAGAATGAATGGGTTAACCAAGAAATTAAAAAAGAAATTAAAAAGTATATGGAAACCAATGCAAATGAAAACACAACAGTCTAAAATGTCTGGGATGCAGTAAAGGTGGTCATAAGACAGAAGTATATAGCAATCCAGGCCTTCCTAAAGAAGGAAGAAAGGTCTCAAATACACAACCTAATCTCACACCTAAGGGGGCTAGACAAGAACAGTAAATAAAGCCCCAAACCAGCAGAAGAAGGAAAATAATGAAGATTAGAGCAGAAATCAATTATATTGAAATTGAAAAAGCCAGTAGAACAGATTAATGAAACTAGGAGCTGGTTTTTTGAAACAGTTAACAAAACTGATAAACCCCTAGCCAGACTCATCAAAAAGAAAAAGGAAAGGACCCAAATAAATTAAATCACAAATGAAAGAAGAGAGACCACAACCAACACCGCAGAAATACAAACCATAATAAGAGAATGTTATGAGATAGTGTATGCCAACAAATTGGGCAACCTAGAAGAAATGGATAAATTCCTAGAAACGTATAAACTACCAAAACTGAAACAGGAGGAAACAGAAAATTTGAACAGACCCATAGTCAGTAAAGAAACTGAATCAGTAATCAAAAATCCCCCAATAAACAAGGTTCCAGGGCCAGATGGCTTCCCAGGAGAATTCTATCAAACATTTAAAGAAGAGTCAAATCTATTCTTTTGAAGCTATTCAAAAAAATAGAAATGGAAGAAAACTTCCAAACTCATCCTAGGAGACCAGCATTTCCTTGATTCCCAAACCAGGTAAAGACCCACTGAAAAAGAGAATTACAGACCAGTTCCCCTGATGAACATGGATGTAAACATTCTCAACAAGATACTGGCAGATCAAATCCAACAATACGTTCAAAGAATTATACTGCGATAAAGTAGGATTTACCCTGGGCTGCAGGGCTGGTAGAATATCTGAAAATCATTCAACTTGATACATCACGTTAATAAAAGAAAGGATAAGAGCCACACGATCCCCTCAATAGATGCAGACAAAGCATTTGAGAAAACACAGCATCCTTTTTTGATAAAAACCCTCCAGAAAGTCAGGATAGGAGGAACATACCTCAACATCATAAAGGCTATATACAAATGCCCACAGCTCATTTCCCTCATTTTCAATGGGGAAAAACTGAGAGCTTTCTGCCTAAGGTCAGGAATATGACAGGGATGTCCACTCTCACCATTGTTGTTAAACATAGCACTGGAAATCCTAGCCTCAGCAATCAGACAGTACAAAGAAATCAAAAGGATACGAATTGGCAAGGAGGAAGTCAAACTTTCATTTTTCACATGACATGATACTCTATGTGGAAAACCCAAAAGACACCACCAAAAAACTGCTAGAGCTGATACAGGAACTCAGCAAATTCACAGAAGATGAAATCAGCATACAGAAATCGTTAGCATTTCAATACACCGATAATGAAGCAGCAGAAAGAGAAATCAATGAATCAATCCCATTTGCAATTGCACCAAAAATCATAACATACCTAGGAATAAACGTAACCAAAGAGCTAAAAGATCTGTACGTTGAAGAGTATAGACAGCATATGAAAGAAAATGAAGAAGACACAAAGAAATGGAAAAGCATTCCATGCCCAAGGATAGGAAGAACAGATATTATTAAAATGTTGATGCTATCCAAAGCAATCTACACATGCAATGCAATCCCTGTCAAAATAACATGAGTATTCTTCACAGAGCTAGAATAAGCTATTCTAAAATTTGTATGGAAGCAGAAACTCCAAATAGTAAATATTTTGGAGGTTGCAAGCTGTGTGATCTCTGTCACGACCACTCAATACTCCAGTTGTAGTGCGAAAGCAGCCAAAGATGATACACAAATGAATGAATGTGTTTGTTCCAATAAAACTTTATTTATACCAACACGTGGTGGGCTGGATTTGGCCCATGAGCTCCAGTTCACTGGGTGCTGAATAAGGTTATTCATTTCTATTGTTATGGCATCCAGGGAGCCCTCAAATCCTTCTTTATCTTTGAGTTACGGCTCATGGGTCATTTGGCAAGCTACAGTAGTCCTGATAGACCCAGGTTTTTCATTTTGGGTTGAAATCAATATTCCCCATCTAGAGAATAATGGATACTACAGCAAGGATTTCATCCCCTTTATGCCTTTGTCTCCGGTTTGGTGCCTAAGACATGGTGAGTATTCGATAGATATTTGTTGAATGAAGGAGCACATTACCTTATTCTTTGTCAACTCCAGTTTTCATCATCAATTATCAGTTGTTTCTAATGTTTTACTACCTCAAACAAAGGTGGAGTGAACATTCCTGTGATCTGATCTTGATGTCCAGGAGCAGCTCCAGATTTCTGTCTAGAAGTACAGTTTTCTGGGAGGAGCTGTAAGAGACGTGCCTTGAGGTTGTGTTTGCATGACAAGTACATAGCAAGTGTTTAGGCGACGTGACCAGGGCTGGAGGAGACTTGAGCTGGGCCTCCCCATGGCACCATGACAACTCAATTGTATGGGTCCCTCAACTCCTTTGCAAGTAATTCTTCATTGTCTACTCCTGGGGAGATACTTCACTACATCAAACTTAGACATCAAAACTGAATGTGTCAAAATCAATGACAGTCATTTATTTTGTTCATAAATGTATCTGCCATTTGAGTTGAGTTCAGTGAGTATGGCTGGTCTCTGTTCCGTGCAGTCTCAGCTGAGTTGGCTTAAGTGGGGGCTAGAGGATCCACTTTAAAGGCAGCATACACACAAGGCTGGCATCTGCTGCTGGCCGTGGGCTGGCTGCTCCACCAGGGCTGTGGGCTGGAGGTCTTGGTTCTTCTCCAGGTCAGCTGCTTTTTCATGGCTGGTTGGGCTTCCTCACATATGGCAGCTAAGCCCCAAGAATGAGCATCTCAAGAGAACAGGGAGGGGGTGCATGGTATCTTTATGACCTAGTACCACTCCCAGAGTCCCAGCAGGCTCAGATTCTAGAGAAGGGAACATCGGTACCACTGCTTGCTGGAAGGAGTACAAATTCATAAAATGAAGGGTATATAGCATGGAAGACGTTGTCTCCACCAACTTTGGAAATACAATCTGCTACACAAGATGAAGCAAATTAGTGGCTCCCTGGATACCATAACAATAGAAATGAATAACCTTATTCAGAACCCAGTGAACTAGAGCTCATGGGCCAAATCCAGCCCACCACGTGTTGGTATAAATAAAGTTTTATTGGAACAAACACACTCATTCATTTGTGTATCATCTTTGGCTGCTTTCGCACTACAACTGGAGTATTGAGTGGTCATGACAGAGATCACACAGCTTGCAACCTCCAAAATATTTACTATTTGGCCCTTTGCATTAAAAAGTTCAATGATCCCTGGTCTTAGGCAGAGGTACAATGAGATCTTGACTGTCAAGGGGAGAATTGGGATATAAACACACAGAAATACATACACAGAATGTCGCTCATTCTGGGGATTATTTCAATTTACATTACATAGGTAATTAGTAGCTCTTGGGAGCATACATGTGCCTATCACACTACATACTTCATTGCACTTAATTTTCCCAACTATCCTTGGAGGTAGGTACTCTTATACGCTCATTCTGCAGATGGAAACATTGAGGCCTAGAGAGGGTAAATACGTTTCCCCAACACCGCACAACTAGAGTGTGGCAAAGAGTTGACTTGGTTCAGAAACTGCTGTGAGAGTTGGAAAGACTGGGTTTGGAGGCCAGTCCAACCACACAGCTGTGAACAGCTCATTCCAGCACTCCAAGCCTCAGTGTCCACATCTATACAGTGGAGATCATCAGGATGCCTACACTCAATTTAATGTAAAAATGCACATAAATCCCTTCATTGGGGGCCTGGTACTTAGCGAATGTTACAAATTCTTGTTTTGTTCATGGAGAGACAAGCAAAAGCTTTCCCAAAATGAAATCAGTGGTTTATTTCTAGATATTGGTTTTCACTTTTATTTTCATCTTAGTGTCAGCTCCAAATGGTTAGAATTTTGAATGAACAGGAATCATTGTCACTATGGAAAAAGAATGAAAAGAGGGCAGGGAAGGAGAGGGAGAGAAAATAACGTTTGGGACAAAAAAAAGTACCTACATCCACTGCCCAGCCATCTTCCACCTGATTATCCTACAAAATGGCGGAGGGTTTTGAGGGGGTGCGTACTCAACTTTTCATGTCACTCCTGGGTTCCTGAACTGCATCAGTCCATTGTTGGCCGGAAAGCCTCGATTGCAAGTGCAGTAGTAACCATCCAAAATTTTGGTGTGGACAGGCCCATGAGGAAAACTGAAGGGCCTATCTGAGCTCCCACGCAGAGCCAAGCACCAACTACAAGCCATATAAGTGAGGCCATTTTAGACCTCGTGCCACCTTAGTGCCCACCCCCACCTTCAAAAACCATGCAGTCAACCCACAGGATCATGAGCAAGCAGAAAGGGTTGTTTGTAAGCCACTCTCTTCAGGGTACGTTGACATCCATGAGAAGTCCTCAGCATGGCTGGGAGCATTACCTGTACATCTGAAATCCTCTGGTTTCTCAGGGGTCCAATCAACAGGTGAAAAGAACCCAGGCAGGCAGGAGCAGTGGTATTCCCCTGGGGTGTTGGTACACACCGAGCTGAGGCCACAAAGAGTTGAGTTCCTGGCACATTCGTCCACATCTAAGCAGAAAACTAGGCTGAGTCAAATGGATAAAGGATGCTGAGGCCATGGCAGTGCACAACCCCATCCTGACTAAAGCCGCCGGTCTCCCTGGCTCTGCTTGCACCCTCTTAAACACTGCTGAAAGGAAGTGCAGAGAGCCAGGATGTGACCCACACAAATCTCTTGATGAGGCTCTCCACACTTCGGGATAAAACCCAAACTCCTCTTTAGAACACATGAGACTCTGAGAGTTTGGACCCACCTAAGCTCACGTACCTCATCTTTCCTTGCTAACCCCTTAGTAATTCCTGGTCCAGATTCACTGATTACCTGTAGGTCCAGGAAGGCTCACTGTTTGCTCCCTCAGCCTTGAACTCCCTGGACCCCGTACCTTGATAAATCTCAATTCCTCCCTCTAAAAAATACTATGTTATCAGTAATAATAATAATGACTGAGAGGCATCCAAGTGGAGGGGTGCAAAGCATGGACAGCCTGGACTCAAAGGTTGGCTCTGTCCCTATAGACTGTGTGTTACTGGGTGCTGTGGACTGAAATATGTGCCCCCAGATTGATACGTTACATCCCCAACACTCGGAGAGATGGTATCTGGACAAAAGGCATTCACAAGATGATTAGGTTGATGAGGTCTTAAGATGGGATTAGTGCCCTGGAGCACCTGGGTGGCTCAGTCAATTAAGCATACAACTCTAGGTTTCTGTTCAGGTCATGATCTCACAGCTGGTGAGTTCGAACCCTGCATCTGGCTCTGTATACCCAGTGCAGAGCCTGCTAGGGATTCTCTCTCTCTCTCTCTCTCTCTCTCTCTCTCTCTCTCTCTCTCCCTCTCTCTTCCTCTCTCTCTCCCCCTCTGTTCCTACTGTGAGATCTCTCTCTCCTTCTCTCAAAAACAACTAAATAAACTTTAAAAAAGATGGGATTAGTACCCATAAAAAGAGGGAGAGAAATCAGAACTCACTGTCCATGACCCCAGAATGAAGGCAGTCATCTGGAAGCAAGGAGGACAGCCCTCTCCAGAACCCAGCTGTGGTCTCAGACTTCCAGCCTCCACAATGGAGGGAAAATAGATCTCAATGTTGAAACCACCCTGTCTGCAGTGTTTTGTTCTGGTGGCCCTGAGCTGACAATGCACTGGGCAAGATAGTTCACCTCTGTGTGTCTCAGTGCCCTCATCTGTCAGACAGGGATAATAATACTACTTCCCCCATAGGGTTGTGTGAGCATTGAATAAGGTGTGATCTGGGAAGGACTCAGAGCAGAGTCTGGAGAATAACAAGTATGAGGTAAGTACTTGTTAGCTAAAAAAAAAATTAACTGCTAATGTGTTGAGATTTTTGTGACAGACACTGAAGAACATCCCTTACATGCACCTGCTCGAGGAATGCTCACGGCAGCCCTGTGAGGTGCACACTAATATTACTTCCATTTTTCTGATGAGGAAACTGAGGCATCACAATTGTGCAGAGTCACACAGCCTGTGAAAGGCACACCAGGATTCAAAATCAGGTTCAGTCTGGTTCTGGACGTCTTAGGTGACAGATTCCCAGGTGGTCTTGAGTCAGAGTCTGGAAATTTGGACTCAAGTCAATGATGGCCAGTTCAGATCCTGACTCCCCTACTTCCTAGCTATTTGACCATGGAAGAGTTGTTTTACCACGATGGAGGCTCAGGTTCCTCATCTATGAAATGGGCATAAAACACCACTAATACCATCAGGGTGTTGGGCAGACAATGAGTACATGTCCGGAAGAGCTTAGCACCTTGGCTGGGATCCTGCCTCCAGCCCTTTGTATCTGTGGTTCCCTCCTCCTGGAACACCCTTCCCCAGATACCCAATATCTCACTCCCTCATATCCTTCACATCTTTTCTCAAGTATCAACTTTTCAGTGTGGCCTTTCCTTACCATTCACACTACTAAAAGTTGACCCCTACTCCCAGCGCTGCCTATGCACCTTTCCTGCCTTATTTATCTTTATTTCTTTCAGATACTCCTGGAATACATATGGCCATGCATTTATTTTACTATCTATCTCCCTTAACCCTAGATGATGAGTTCTAGGAGAACAAATCGTTTTGCCTATGTGATTTGGTGCTGCATCCACCAGCTCTAGAAGAGTGCCTGGCATATAGTAGGTGCTCAGGAAGTATTTCTTGAATGAGTGCATGAGTGAATGGATGAGCAATTTTTGGCATCAGCTTAGCAGATGAGGTCCTTCAGCTCAGCCCAGTCTCATCCTGACCCCTCACCCACGACTGCTGTCTTTGCATGCAGACTTGGACCAGGTTCCCCAACAAACCCTTCCCACCGACCTTCACATGTGTCTCCTGGGCCCTGCAAGCTCATGTTTCCACTGCTGGATTCAAATCCTAGGTTGCAGACACAAGAGTAGCTTCCAGGACTGTTGTGACAAGTTGCGTGCTCCGGGCAAGTTGCGGGGTCAGCACATTCATCCACGTCTGGTCAGTGGAGGTGAAAACCCAAGACAAAGCAGATGAAGAAATGAGAATAGGAAACTGCAAACAGAAATTCACTGTGTATGTTCTCCCCTTTCTCCTCATCTCCCTTACACTGAAGCTTGGCCACGAGAATAAATTCTGACCCAATATATATAAGTGGAGGGCGGTGAATAGCTCCAAGACAGATGAACATAGAATGGCTGTGCTCCTTTACTCCTCCCTGCACCCACACCATGGGATGCAGATGGCGCGGTGCGGTGTGACTTTGCCACGCCTCCTCTATAATGGGAGCTTGTTTCGCCACACCTCGAATCCAGCTTGAATCTGGCCTATGACTTTCACTGGCCAAAAGAACACAGCAGAAATGATGTCGTGCCAGTTCCAAGTCTTAGATTTCTAGAGACTTATTTGCTGCTGCTCATTCTTTAAGCCCCTTGCTTCTGCCACATGAACAAGCCCTAGACTCACCTAATGAAGAAGGAGAGACAAGGTGGAAGAGAGATGGATCATCCCACAGGAGCCCCCGACACGTGAGGCAGCCCAGCCGAGATGAGCAAGCTGACTCACAGCTGACCACAGACACACGAACAAGCCCAGTACAGACGCAAGCAAGTGGCCAGCAGAGCCCAGCCTAAATTTCCAATGCACAGAACACAAACCACGTATATGGTGCTTGTCTCTAGCCACTGACTTTCAGGGTGATCTGTTTTTCAGCAATAGCTACTGCTACAAATGTATCAGAAAAGTCAGAGAGGACCTCAAATATCTCTGACTCCAAGCCCAGGGGATGTGATAAGGGCTGGATCACTCCATGCCTTGCTTGATGGAGTCACCTTCCCTACAAACGAGCATGGAGAACAATAGTTCTGAACCAGATGCAGGGAGATGGAGCCCTTGCTTCTTGTGAGCAAATTCTGGCTGCAGTTTGGAAGGATGGATTCGAGGGGACAAGAATGGAGGAAGGACAAGCCCAGGGAGGACGCTGCTAAACTGATGATGAAGCCCGAACCAAGCATGAGGAAGAATGGAGAGATTCAAGACATATTTAGCAGGTAAATTCCCCAAGCTATGATGACTGATTTAGTATGGAAGGCATGGGGTAGGGGTTGAGGGTAACCCTGAGGTCTTGAACCAAATACATTATAGGAAATAGTTCTGAAGTTTGAGCCTGAGCTCACCCTATCACGCAGTTTCTCTGTCTCAGAACTAAAGACATCTGGGGCCAGATTATTTTTGGTTGTAGGGAAGCTGTTCTGTGCATTGTAAGGTGTTTAGCAGCATCTGTGGCCTCTCCTCACTAGACAAGAGGAGCCCGTCACCACCACCAGTTGTGACAATCAAAAACGTTTCCAGGCATTGCCAGCATCTCCCTTGAAAGTTATTGCTCATGGGACACAGCACCCCTCCCCCCCCCCCCCCCCGCCATTGCTCTCGAGTATTGTCGGACCTGCTGCTGCACTCAGAGTAGACCCTTGACTGGAGTTCCAATCCTGGCTCTTCTACTTAATAGCTGTGTCTTTTGGGGGAAGTCACTTCAATGGTCTGAGCCTAAATTTTCTCACCCCCAAAATGAAGAATATAGTCTCTAACCTCACAGAATCATCAAGTGAGGTGGTTGTTAATTAATTGAGTAGCTACATAAAGAAAAGCAGGTCCTCTATACCTTCACAGACCGAGTTGTGAGAGATGAATCCAACCTGGCAGCTGCAATTGTAGCTTCCCAAGGAGTTGATACACTCAGCATGCTCTGGGCAGACCCCATCGGAGAGGCATTCATCGATGTCTGAGGAGCAGTGGAGGAGAGTGAGCAGACCAAAGACTGTGGCTCAGGTGAGAGACACTGCCCACCAGTGGTCGCTGTCCACCCAAGACCCATGCCTGAGAGCATTACCTGTGCATGAGAAATGACCCGGCTTTCCCGAGGTCCAGTCATTTCCAGTGGGAGAAGAGAAACCAGGCAAGCAGCTGCACTTGTATCTCCCCTGCAGGTTTTTGCAGACTGAGTTGGCACCACACGGTTGGGGGCTTTGAGAACATTCATCTATATCTGGACACAGAAAGAGTTGGAGCCACTAATTTGCTTCATCTTGTGTAGCAGATTGTATTTCCAAAGATGGTGGAGACAACGTCTTCCATGCTATATACCCTTCATTTTATGAATTTGTACTCCTTCCAGCAAGCAGTGGTACCGATGTTCCCTTCTCTAGAATCTGAGCCTGCTGGGACTCTGGGAGTGGTACTAGGTCATAAAGATACCATGCACCCCCTCCCTGTTCTCTTGAGATGCTCATTCTTGGGGCTTAGCTGCCATATGTGAGGAAGCCCAACCAGCCATGAAAAAGCAGCTGACCTGGAGAAGAACCAAGACCTCCAGCCCACAGCCCTGGTGGAGCAGCCAGCCCACGGCCAGCAGCAGATGCCAGCCTTGTGCGTATGCTGCCTTTAAAGTGGATCCTCTAGCCCCCACTTAAGCCAACTCAGCTGAAACTGCACGGAACAGAGACCAGCCATACTCACTGAACTCAACTCAAATGGCAGATACATTTATGAACAAAATAAATGACTGTCATTGATTTTGACACATTCAGTTTTGATGTCTAAGTTTGATGTAGTGAAGTATCTCCCCAGGAGTAGACAATGAAGAATTACTTGCAAAGGAGTTGAGGGACCCATACAATTGAGTTGTCATGGTGCCATGGGGAGGCCCAGCTCAAGTCTCCTCCAGCCCTGGTCACGTCGCCTAAACACTTGCTATATACTTGTCATGCAAACACAACCTCAAGGCACGTCTCTTACAGCTCCTCCCAGAAAACTGTACTTCTAGACAGAAATCTGGAGCTGCTCCTGGACATCAAGATCAGATCACAGGAATGTTCACTCCACCTTTGTTTGAGGTAGTAAAACATTAGAAACAACTGATAACTGATGATGAAAACTGGAGTTGACAAAGAATAAGGTAATGTGCTCCTTCATTCAACAAATATCTATCGAATACTCACCATGTCTTAGGCACCAAACCGGAGACAAAGGCATAAAGGGGATGAAATCCTTGCTGTAGTATCCATTATTCTCTAGATGGGGAATATTGATTTCAACCCAAAATGAAAAACCTGGGTCTATTAGGACTACTGTAGCTTGCCAAATGACCCATGAGCTGTAACTCACAGATAAAGAAGGATTTGAGGGTTCCCTGGATACCATAACAATAGAAATGAATAACCTTATTCAGAACCCAGTGAACTGGAGCTCATGGGCCAAATCCAGCCCACCACGTGTTGGTATAAATAAAGTTTTATTGGAACAAACACATTCATTCATTTGTGTATCATCTTTGGCTGCTTTCGCACTACAACTGGAGTATTGAGTGGTCATGACAGAGATCACACAGCTTGCAACCTCCAAAATATTTACTATTTGGCCCTTTGCATTAAAAAGTTCAATGATCCCTGGTCTTAGGCAGAGGTACAATCAGGTCTTGACTGTCAAGGGGAGAATTGGGATATAAACACACAGAAATACAGACAAAGAATGTCGCTCATTCTGGGGATTATTTCAATTTACATTATTTAAGTAAGTAGTAGCTCTTGGGAGCATACATGTGCCTAGCACACTACATACTTCATTGCACTTAATTTTCCCAGCTATCCTTGGAGGTCGGTACTCTTATACGCTCATTCTGCAGATGGAAACATTGAGGCCTAGAGAGGGTAAATACGTTTCCCCAACACCGCACAACTAGAGTGTGGCAAAGAGTTGACTTGGTTCAGAAACTGCTGTGAGAGTTGGAAAGACTTGGTTTGGAGGCCAGTCCAACCACACAGCCGTGAACAGCTCATTCCAGCACTCCAAGCCTCAGTGTCCACATCTGTACAGTGGAGATCATCAGGATGCCTACACTCAATTTAATGTAAAAATGCATATAAATCCCTTCATTGGGGGCCTGGTGCTCAGCGAATGTTAAAAGTTCTTGTTTCCTTCATGGAGAGACAACCAAAAGATTTCCCAAAATGAAATCAGTGGTTATTTCTGGATATTGACAAATGGCACGATGTTTACTTTTATTTTCATCCTTATGCTTGTTTCAAATGGTTGGGATTTTTAGTGAGCAGGAATCCTTGTCGTCATAGAAAAAGAAAGATAAAAAGGGGCAGGGCGGGAGAGAGGGGGAAAATAACGTTTGGGACACAGAAAAAGTGCCCACATCCACTGCCCAGCCAGCTTCCACCTGACTATCCTGCAAAACGGCGGAGGGTTTTAAGGAGGGGGTGCTCACCTTTGCATGTTACTTCTGGGCCCCGGAACCGCGTCAGTCCATTGCTCGACAGAAAGCCTCCTTTGCAAGTGCAGTAGTAGCTGTCCAAAGTGTTGGTGCAGGTTGCATAAGCTGGGCACACGGTGGTATCTTCACATTCATTCACACCTGGGCAGAGCAGAAGGAAGTGTGTGGGTTAGAGCCCTGGGGTGGGCATTGGGGACAGCCAGCATGAAAGGGTGAAGGGGACTGTTGTGGGCTGACATGTACCCCAAAAAATGTGCTGAAGCCCTAAATCCTGGTCCCTGAGAATGTGACCTGATTTGGAGATAGGGTCTCTGAAAATGTAATTAAGACCCAAGAGAGCGTGAGATCCTCTTGGAGCTGGGTGGTCTGTAATCTGATAGGATTGGTGTACTTACAAGAAGAGGAGAAGAGAGGCACAGACAGGCTCAGGGAAAACACGACGTGGCAACAGAGGCACACACTGGAGTGATCTGCCTTCAAACTAAGCAATACCAAGGATTGCCAGCCACCCCAGAAGCTGGGAAAGAGGCACAGAACAAACTCTCCCTTGGAGCCTTCAGAGAAAGCATGGCTCCATGGACACCTTGATTCAGACTTCTGGCCCCCAGAATGGTGAGACAATAGATTTCTGTTGTTTTGAGCCCCCTGGTTTGTGGTAACCTGTTACAGCAGTCCTGAGAAACTGCTCAGCATGTCAAGGACCTTGTAGACCCTAGACTCCTCCTGTTCCAAGTACAGTTCCCGGGCCAGGAGCATCAACACTGCCTGGGAGTTTGATGGAAACGCAGCATCTTGGGCCCCTGCCCCAGAACTGATGAACCAGAACCTGCATTTTAGCAAGACCCCTGGGCCATCTGGGTGCATGTGAGAGTGTGAGAAGCACTGATGTTGACACTTGGCTACTCCAGGTGTGGTCCTTGGACCAAGAGCAGCTGCCTCAACTACATCCTGGATCTGGAAAAAGAAGATGCTGATTCTGCAGGTCTAGGAAGGAGCCCGAGAGTTTGTACTTTTCACAAGCCCCAGAATGATGCTGATGCTGCTGGTCCTTGGACCAGCAGCACCAGGAGCATCAGGGCTCTAGACAGAAGTGTTTGAGAGTCAAAATTTCAGCCTTTGGAGCACAGAAGACCTGGGTAAAGCTCCAGCAGTGAACCTCCAAGTGGACAATGGCAGCTGTCCTCCCAGAGCTTTTAGTAACACAACCATCCTGTTAAAGATTGCATTCCCAGGGTCTCCTGCAGCTCATGTGACTCAATTCTGCCCATGGGCATGTGCGCGGAAGTGATATGTGCATCACTTGGCCATGTTCTTGAGAAGAATAAACATGTCGGGGAGCCTTGGTGGCTCAGTCGGTTGAGGGTCCAACTTCAGCTCAGATCATGATCTTAAAGCTCTGTGCTAACAGCTCAGAGCCTGGAGCCTGCTTCAGATTCTGTGTCTCCCTCTCTCTGCCCCTCCCCCTGCTTGTGCTCTGCTTCTTTGTCTCTCTCTCTCGAAAATAAACGTAAAAAAAAAAAAAGAATAGGCAGGCTGTCCCCTTCCCCTTGGGCAGGAACATGAGCAGAGTGGGCTGATCTGCCCTTAACCCTGAGGATGATGGCTTGGGAAACCACCACGCCAAGGAATGGAGAGGCAACAAGGTGGAATGATCTCCTAGACCAGGCAGCCTGGTCACTCCGTCCCATCTATAAGTTAGAGATCTACAAGAAGAATAAACTTCTAAGAAATAAATGTCTAAGTTGTTTGGTTACTATGGAAGCGGTCAAAACTACATCCTAGCCAGTCCAGCTCTGGGACAAGTGATTTCACCTCTCTGTACCTCAGTTTACCTGCTTAGCCCTCACCCTCACTTTCAGTGGGTCCCCAAGCCCTGTTGGTTCTGTATCCAAATAGCATTTCATATGTACCCACTTTTCTCCATCGCCACAGCTGTTCTCGGTACAGATCCTCCTCCGGCTTCTACGTCCCTTCGTCCTCTGTTGTCCCCTGCAATCTCTTCTCCACATAGTAGTCACCTCTGAATGCAGATTTGATTATCTACCCCCACCTCTGCCTACAGTGCTCCCTGTTGCACTCAGAATTAAAATCCAAATC
Organism: Acinonyx jubatus; assembly: GCF_027475565.1. Lineage (NCBI taxonomy): Eukaryota > Metazoa > Chordata > Mammalia > Carnivora > Felidae > Acinonyx > Acinonyx jubatus. The sequence continues at coordinate 160,595,389 of NC_069383.1, forward strand.
ACTTAAACAGGACCCACAGAGCCCCAGTGACCACACCCAACCACATCTTTAAACCACATCTCGTGTTACTCTCCATTTCTAGACTTCCCGCCACAGGGCCTTTGCACATTCTATACCCTTTGCCTCTGCTTTGCCTGGCCAGCTCCTACTCATTCTTCATGTCTTGCTTAAGTGTCATTTCCCCCAAAAAAGCCTCCACTGTGCTCTGTGCTCCCACATAGCTTCTCGTGCTCCTTCTTTATGACCCACATCATAATTATAGTTGCTTATTTGTATGGTTAGTTTTCTAGTAGTCATTTCCCCCACCACACTGTGAGCTCCAGAACAACAAGCCAGAGGTGGAGGCAGGCTTCTAGGAGATTGTGAAGAAACTTATTCGACAGTGTCATTCCTGTGGTCAGCAGAATAATGGCCCCTCTAAAGATGACCACATCCCTTTTTTTTAATTTAATTTAATTTAATTTAATTTTTTTAATGTACATCCAAGTTAGTTAGCATCTAGTGCAACAATGAGAGAGAGTTCAGGAGTAGATTCCTTAATGCCCTTTACCTATTTAACCCCTATCCCCTCCCACAACCCCTCCAGCAACCCTCTGTTTGTTCTCCATATTTAAGTCTCTTATGTTTTGGCCCCCTCCCTGTTTTTATGTTATTCTTGCTTCCCTTCCCTTATGTTCATCTGTTTTGTATCTTTAAGTCCTCATGAGTGAAGTCCTATGATATTTGTCTTTCTCTGACTAATTTTGCTTAGCATAATACCCTCTAGTTCCATCCACGTAGTTGCAAATGGCAAGCTTTCATTCTTTTTGATTGCCAAGTAATGCTCCATTGTATATATACACCATATCTTCTTTATCCATTCATCCGTCGATGGACATTTGGGCTCTTTCCATAATTTGACTATTGTTGATAGTGCTGCTATCAATATTGGGGTGCATGTGCCTTGACCACATCCTTTTTTTAAATGCTTATTGTCAGGATGTCCCTGGAACCACAGTGGAGGGCACGGCCATCTTGCCAGTGGAAAATTTCCAACAGAAAGCCCCAAGCAGCGCGCCAGAATGAATTGAAGGTCAACCAGTCACTGAGTGACAGCACAACCTGGTGTGAAAAAGGCCCACCGGGACCTAAACCCAGAACTGCTGCAGCTTAAAAACCCTACCCCACCACACCCGGGCGCGACTTCCCTGACTCCTCTCTCTCTCTCTCTCCCTGAGTCACAGAACCTCGCCCAAGACCTTAGTTCCCAAATAAAGCCTTTGACTGCTAACATTTTTTAGCTTCTGAGTCATATCTTTACTCTGCCCTACGCCTGACCTTAACATTTATTTACTATTTTTGAGAGAGAGAGAGAGAGAGAGAGAGTGAGAGCAGAGGAAGGGTATAGAGAGAGGGAGACAGAGAATCTGAAGCAGGCTCGACACTGACAGCAGAGAGCCTGATGTGGGGCTCGAACTAATGAACCGTGACATCATGACCTAAGCTGAAGTTGGACATCCAACCAACTCACACAGTTGGTCACACAGGCGCCCACAGTGATGACCACGTCTTAATCCCCAGAACCTATGCTATGTGGCAAGAGAGAACTAAGGATTCCAATGGAATTAGCTGATCCCGAGATGAAGAGGAAACTGGATTATCCAGATGGGGTCAATGTAATCACAAAGGTCCTTAAAACGGAAAGATGAAGCCAAGAGAGGCAAAGTGATACAATATGAGAAAGACTTGGCCAGTCATTGCCAGCTTTGAAGATGGAGGAAGAGGGACCCAAGCCAAGGAATCCAAGTGGCCTCTAGAAGCTGGAAAAGGCAAAAAGACACAGTCTCCTCTAGAACCCCCAGAATGGAACTCATCCCTGCTCGCACCTTGATCTTAGCCAACTGGGACCCATTTTGGACTTCTGACCTCCAGATCTGTGAGGTAAAGTTTGTGGTAATTTGTTATAGCCGCCATACGAAACTAATACAATTCCCATTATACAGATGTGGAAAACTGAGTCTCAGTGAGGTTAAGTAACTTGTTCAAGGACACACTGCTGGTGACTGGCATCCCTGGGCCTGTCAAAGCCTGAGGTGAGTGATTTTCACTGCTGCCACCCAAGAAGAGGTAGCTCTGGCTTGAAATGGAATCAATGTTCAGGCAATTTCTACGACCATTCTTTGAAGAAAAACCTTTGTAATTGGTTCTTTCAAATCCGTTTCCCTGATGGACTTTGAGCTCCTGGAAGGCAGGGATTTATGTCTGTCTCATTCACTGCTGTGTGCCGAGTGCCTACAACAGAGCCTGGCACACAGTCGGTGCTCAACAACGAAGACCTCACTGAGAAAGTAACACTGGAACAAAGGCCAGGGGGAGGTGAGTAAGATACGTACGAAGGTGCTTAGGGCAGAGGAAACCGCATATGCATGAAGGACCCAGGGGCAGGACCACAGCTGGTGATTTTGTGGAGTTACAGGGAGGTCGTGTGGTTAGAGCAGAGTGCACAGGGGGAAAGGGGAGGCGTGGACATGGCCAGGTCGGCTAAGGTCGGCTAGACGACTGTCACACCCCAGCTTTCTATCAGAGAGCGACGGGAGCCATGGCAGAGTCTGAGCACAGACAGCACACGGCAGGACTGAGGTTTTAACAGGATCCTCTGGTCGGAAGATGAACGGTAGAGGGGCAGAGGCAGGATGACCAGGGAGGAGTCACCGCGCCCGTCCAGGTGAGCGAGGATGGTGGGTGCCACCCGGCTGAGAGCAGAAGCAGCATGAGATTTGGGGTTTGCTCAGAGGTGACGTCAGCAGGACTTGCCAGTGCGTTGGATGCAGGATGTGAAAGACAGAGATGAGTGGAAGGTAATGCCAACACCGGTTGATCTGTAGGGTGGGGAAGCGCCTCATAAAGGGCCCCCACAACTTCGAGGGATGGTTCAGTCAGGCTCTTCACTTCCTACAACGTGCCTTGTTTACGTCCCTTCCCTGCACGGCCCCTCAATTGTATCTCTTTTCTTACTAACAGCTTCCTCTTTCATCTGTAGAGGCAGCGTTGTCCTTTGCGGGCTTCCGGCCCATTATCACTTGCGGTCTCTCATCTGAACTTCCCATTACCCTCTTCCTCTGGCTCAATTGCTCACAACTCAAACCTGCCCTAAACCAGAACCACAGCCCAGGTGACTGGGCACCTGGCAGCCTCCCCAGCTCATCTCCTGCCTTGTCCCGTCAGCCGTGCTCACCTTTGCTCAGCTTCCCAAATGCTCTCCGGGCTCGGGACTTGTGCACATCACCCCGAAGGTTGTGGGACTTGCCAGCCTCCCTAGTCGCATGAACCAATTCCTTATAATGGATCTTTACCTATCTGCATCCATCGTATTGTTTCTGTTCTCCGGACAACTCTGACAAATGCAAACCACCTGCTGTATGTCAGGCACTATTCTAGGCACTATGTATTGAGCCCTTGTGTGGGACAAGACGTACAAAATTCCTCACCTGCCACTGAGCTGATCATCTGGAGAGGTGAGGGCAAGGGATACGATGTCAAAACTAGGGTAGTCACTGAGAAGATGACACATGGGCTGAAAATAGAGAAGGGAGGGAGGGAACCATGTGTTTATGTAGGGCAAGAACATCCCAAATGGAGGGCACAGCTCATGCAAAGGTCCTGGGGCAGGACTGGGCCTGGGGTATTGGAGGGACAGTAAGGAGGTGTGTATGGCTGGAGGGGAGCGAGTGAGGGGGAGTGAGGGACGAGGGTAGGGCAGGGTGGGAATGAGGCAGGTCCTATAGTGAGTTGGGGGCCTCAGGGAGGACTTGGGCTTTTATCCCAGGGAGGTGGGAGCCCTGGAGGGCTGTGGGCAGAGGAGGGCAGGACCTGACTCGGGTCCTCTGCTGGCCTCTGCAAAGCCAAGAAGCCAGGAGACCAGAGAAGAGGCCCCTCCAAAAATCCACCTGAGACAGATACGTGCTCCTCAGTCACGAACACAACAACTTAACAGACGATCACTTAATCGACCCAAGCATGAAATGAGACTCCAAGCGGCAAAAAGACTTCCAAAAATGTAACTAGAGCTTCCGTTTCCTTGGTGCCTCCCGAGCACCAGGCCCCTTCCGTGCATTTTCTGCAGACCCCACAATACTCCTTCCAGGTGGGGGAACTTTCCTGGTGTTAGCACTCCAAGTCCAGAGTCCCAGGAACCCCCTTCCTGGTCTGAGGCAAGCCAGGACAGTTGGTCACCCTACTTGAAGGTAAACATTAGGACTCCATTCTACAGATGTGCAAACTGATGCCCAAGAGAATTTGTGTAGCCTCCCCTGGGTCACAGAATGCAAAAAAAAAGAGTAAGTGGAACAAATAGAATGAAAGAAGTTTGACAGTGTGTCCAGGAATCCTGGTCGTTGCCCGGACTGTGCCTCTGCTCACTGTACCAGCTTTGGCCCAGCCAGTCAGAACCAGATAATTCGTGTTTCCCTGAGAAGAGGGAGGGCTGACATAGTTGAGCACCTGCTATGTTCCAGGTACCAATTAAGATTCATCGAAACCCAGTTGTATTCACCACCCCCCCCAGCCCCGTTTTCATGGAAACTGAAGTCTCAGGGGATTTACTGCGATACCCGAGTGCCGGAACCAAGATTCGATCCCAGGAAATGTGACCCCAGAGCCCACCTCTTAACGATCGCGCATGGAGCTGAACCCTCACAACCATCCCATTACATTGGGTGAGGGTCGTCGCCATACCCATTCATCAGATGACAAAACTGAGACCTGGCGGTGCTTGCCCAAGGTCTAATTGCCTTCCGTCTGGGGGAGTCTCTTACAACACGCGTGCCCTGCCACCCAGCCTGCAGGCAGAGGAACGAGAAGCCATCGGCTCCCTTTGAAAGTGGCCGTGAGCCAGCCAGTGTCTGTATTTCTGTGAATGACAGTGATTCAGAGGCAAGTTACGAAAGCAGCAGTAGGTATGTGAAAGGGAAAACCCAGTCTCTTCCCGGGCATTCACCTACATCAGCACGTGACTTCTTCCTATCTTGCCAGGTCAGGAGGGGGTAGGACAGTGGCCGCTCTTGGAACCCCCCCATCTGCGTTACTGGGTTGGCATACCTATCCCCCAGCTGTCTCACTGGCTCGGAGGCAATGACCGGCAGACAGATGCTGGAGTGTGACAGCAAGCCTCCCCTGTGCCTCTGAGCAGGTGACCCTCTGGGGTGCACTTCACCCTGCAGGGCTGCCTGTGGGAGCAGGCTGTGGCTGAGGCACTCCCAAAACACCTTCCGTGTGGCTCTGTCTCTGCTCTGTCCTGCTTCCCTCGCTGCCCTGCAAGTGTCTCCAGACTGCCCTCCCTCAAGAAATCACTCACACAAGAATCCTCTCATCAGGCTCTGCTTCTACAGACACTGGCCAAAAGAGACGGCAACCCTAATTTTGGTACATTTTTGTTTTGTTTACATCTTTTTTCTAAGAAGGCAATAATTGCTTGCAAAGGAAAACCTTGGGGCGCCTGGGTGGCTCAGTCAGTTAAGCATCCAACCTCGGCTCAGGTCATGATCATCTCACGGTTCATGGGGACAATGCTGTTGTATTATTACTTGCTTTTTCACTTAGGGTAGGTCTTGCAAACCAAGAGAAGCAAGATTTGTCACGTATGGGAGCTGGGTGATGGGTACATGGGAGTTTGTTTTACTACTTCCCCTACCTTTGAAGCTTTAAATGTTTCTATAATAAAAATTGGGAGAAGAATATGTTGGGGGCAACTTTCCAAGTCAGTCCATACAGACCCGACTCATGCTTTTGAACAGCTGTGTATTTTGCACTGTGTCCATGGGCTGTAACTGTGCCACAGGTGGCCTGGAGGCTAAACATCAAGCAGATGCTCCACACTCTCCTTTCCAAGGTACGGCCCAACCACCACCTACATCTCCCAGCTCACCTCGTGTCCAGGCATCGTCATATGACCGTGAACAAATATAGTATGCATCATTGCCAGAGCTGGGTCTTTATAAAGTGGGTGTGCATTTCCATTGTTCCTTTTTGCTCCTTCCACAGTCTGCAAAAGACTCTAAGACCTCAGCGTGGCTGAGCTACAAGGCAGAAGGAGTCTGGGTCTCTGAATTACAGCTTGGAGGAAAGCCACCCACGGACCAGAAATATTTGCACTGGATTCTTTAAAAAAAATTTTTTTTATGTTTATTTATTTTTGAAGGAGAGAGAGACAGAGCATGAGTAGGGGAGGGGCAGAGAGAGAGAGACACAGAATCCAAAGCAGACTCCAGGCTCTGAGCTGTCAGCACAGAGCCTGATGCAGGGCTGGAACCCACAAACCACGAGATCATGACCTGAGCCAGAGTCGGAGGCTTAACCCACTGAGCCACCCAGGTGCCCCATATTGGATTCTTAAACAAACAAAAATTAAATTTCTTTGTATTAAGCCACGGACAGTTTTGGGTTTGTTACAGTAGCTAGGGTTACTCTAACAAACACAACATTTTATCCAACTAGTCCCCTTGTGTAAACATTGTTTATTCCAAGTTGTTACCAGAATAGCATAAGTGCACATCCCAGAGTCTATGGTGAGGTATCTCTGTACGTTGTATGAATATCTCTTTGGAATAAATTTCTGGATTAGGAATTGCTGTGTCAAAGTGTATATGCATTTAAAGTTTTTTAATGTTTATTTTTGAGACAGGGAGAGAGAGAGAGAGAGAGAGAATGTGAGTGAGTGAGGGGCAGAGAGAGAGGGAGACACAGAATCTGAAGCAGGCTCCAGGCTCTGAGCTGCCAGCATGGAGCCCGATGTGGAGCTCGAACTCCCAAACCGTGAGATCATGACCTGAGCCAAAGTCAGACGTTTAACCAACTGAGCCACCCAGGCACCCCAAAGTGTATATGCATTTTTATAATGTTTTATCAAGTATGATAGGAGAAAAGCACAAATATCATAAGTGTGTGCTCTGATGAACTATCGCAAAGTTAACATCCCTGTGTTTATGCATTTTTAATCCCAATAGTGCCTAGTTTTCTCAAATATTAAGCCTTTTGAATTCCCACTTACAAATTCCCTGTACATGCCTCGACTATAACACCTCTCACATTCTCTATGTGGGGCACACATTCATTCTTTTATTTATCTACCCAACTTGCCTGCACTGTATCGGGCCTGGGCTAGGTCCCCAAGCTGTGGAGATTAATACAATGACTTCCTCACTAGCCAAGGGCTTTCTGGAATCAATAATAATGATGATTTTTTTTTAAATTTTTTTTAACCTTTATTTATTTTTGAGACAGAGAGAGACAGAGCATGAATGGGGGAGGGGCAGAGAGAGGGAGACACAGAATCTGAAACAGGCTCCAGGCTCCGAGCTGTCAGCACAGAGCCCGACGCGGGGCTCGAACTCACGGACTGCGAGATCATGACCTGAGCCGAAGTCGGACGCCCAACCGACTGAGCCACCCAGGCGCCCCAATGATGATTTTTTTTAAATTAATGTGACCCTTTTGGAAATATATTTCCACTCACACGGATGTGAACCCACTCCCCCAACACATTCTGCCACAGGATTTCATCTTGTTCAGGAAAAAGTTAAGGTGTCTTAGCAGCAGACACACAATGAAAGCAAAACAGTAATATTCATTTTAATTACCAAACTGGATGTTTGGGTTCCCCATAAGACGATAGTCTTGGAAGAAAACCGTATAAGACGAATGAGTTTGGGGATCTACTATGTAGTGTGGTGACTCTAGGTAACAATACTGTATTACAGGGGCACCTGGGTGATTCCGTCAGTTAAGCAAGTGTCCAGCTTCAGCTCAGATGTCGGTTCGTGAGTCTGAGTCCGAGCCCCGTATCCATCTCTCTGCTGACAGCACAGAGCCCACCTTGGATCCTCTCTCTCTGCCCCTCCCCTGCTCACACACACGTGTCCACGCTCTCCCAAAAATAAACGAGCATTTAAAAACAAAACAATACCAACCATGCTTGGTTAGCTGCTACGAGTACGTCTTAAATACCTTCACACAAAAAGGAATGGTAATCATGTGAGGTGCAAAGATGTTACTGGATACTATGGCGGTAATCACTTCTCAATATATGTGGTTATCAAGTCAACACATGTGCACCTTAAGCTCGCACAGATTGCTATATGTCGATCATAACTCAATAAAAATGTTTGGCAGTAGTCGGGTGTGGAGGGCTGGAAGGTAGCGCTTTCATTAAGCCGCGGTGTAAGGCAAATACCTATCACAAGGGAAGAGAAAAAATGATGGGAAACTCATAAAGAGAGGAGATGAGAAGGACCCACCAGGAGCCCTTCTCCTCTTGCCACCTCACCTCAGAAGATTCTACATAGGAATGGGTGGATTTAGGACTATCAAGGCTAGGGGCTGACTTCTCCCAACAAGAGCTGGGTGGAGTTTCCCAGTCTAGAAGAGAAGCTTGCTTTCTGCGGCTGTCACATCCAACAAGGCATGAGAGCCAAAGATTAGAAGCTGCAGAGGGAAGTAGGTGGTAGGTTGCTCTAAGGAAAATCTTGTTGTGTCCTGTAGCCTGAACACAGAAGGCAGAAGCTCTTGCACGGACCCCTGGGGAATGCAAAGCTGTTGAGAGGGCTACTAGGCAAGCAAGATGGGGCCATCCTCTACCAGTAGACAAAACACCCCGTCCAGAGTCCACCCTTGACAGCCACAAGATCCTACAAGTTGCCCCTATACCAACACCCAGCCGCCATGTTGGGAGGACCAAGAGAAGGGTAGGACATTTGCAAGATTAGCTATTTGTACAACATAGACTGAGTTTCCCAAATAAGGCGGAGCCAGGAAACTGAGACACTGAGGACACTACGAACTGGCAATACTTGTCCTCTCCATCCAGCAGGAGCTTAGGTGGAAGAAGGGGAGACTTAACACATTTTAAAAATGCATTCTCAGGGCGCCTGGGTGGCTCAGTCTGTTGAGCGTCTGACTTCGGTTCAGGTCATGATCTCACGGTTCATGGGTTCAAGCCCCGCATGGGGCTCTGTGCTGACAGCTTGGAGCCTGGATCCTGCTCCAGATTCTGTGTCTCCCTCTCTCTCTGCCCCTCCCTCGCTCATGCTCTGTCTCTCTTTCTCTCTCAAAAATAAATAAACATTCAAAAAAATTATTTAAAAAATGCATTCCCACCACACCACCATTTATGAAGCTCTTGTCACACGTACCAGGTGGTTAACTGAGCTTCACTTAATTTAAAGCTTAAAAGTGATTTAAGCTTCACTTTTGATTTAAGCTTCACAATATCCCTGTAGACAGGAACCCTTGCTATCTGTATTTCACAGCTGAGAACATGACAATCAGAGAGGTTTTGTGTGTTATCTGAAGTCACACAGTGAATGCAAGGCCACATAGGTAAGAGCCTAGAGCAGGATCCAGGAGACCTGGGTATTATTTACCTGTTTCTCTGCCACTAAGTAGCTCCCAGCAAGTGTTAGCTGCAGCTCAAACTCCTGAGACAGAAGGGTCTCCTCCCCAGAAAACACCCTCCCACACATTGAGCATATGGATTCTCTTTGACCAACTCACCCATTGTCGCGGATCTTGTTGAGAGAATACGTGAGCTGTATAAACCACAACACCCTATAAACAAAGAAAAGAAGAATACCATGAACCATCAAGAAGCAATGTAGGCTCAACCTGAAAAAGTACTACAGGTTTGATGAGCCTAGACGAGAGATCCACCTGCGTGACAAACACAATATTTCATATAACGTTCACAGAAGCAATTCCTGCTTTTTTGCACTTTATGGTTTTTATTTTGTTTGTATCGTCTTAATTTTCTTTTCTTTTTTTAAAAAAATTTTACATTTATTTATTTTTGAGAGACAGAGAGAGACAGAGCACAAGCGGGGGAGGGACAGAGAGAGAGGAAGACACATAATCTGAAGCAGGCTCCAGGCTCTGAGCTGTCAGCACAGAGACCGATGTAGGGCTTGAACTCACAAACCGTGAGATCATGACCCAAACCAAAGTCAGGTGCTCAACTGACTGAGCCACCCAGGCACCCCTTAATTTTCTTATCAATGACAAGAAAAGTTCCAGCTGATTTTCAAAAACATACACTAAGATATGTATTCTCAAACAAAAAAAAATGACATCTCTTCCCCCCCACCCCCCACCAAGTAGGCAAAACTTGGTTCTTGGGGAGAGATGGGGAAAAAAATCTTACTTTTTGTCATAAGACATATATAGAAATGATACATATAATACATAAATATATGTACAGTATATCTGTAGCATTAAAATGGCATGGGTGGTCAGGTGGTTAGTTTTTTAAAAATTACCTGGAGGCACCTGGGTAGCTCAGTCAGTTGAATGTCCAACTCTCAATTTCAGCTCAGGTCATGATCTCAAGGTTTGTGAGTTTGAGCCCTGTGTCGGCTCTGTGCTGACAGTGTAGAGCCTGCTTAGGATTCTCTCTCTCTCTCTCTCTCTCTCTCTCTGCCCCTCCCCTGTGCTCTCTCTCTCTCAAAAATAAACTTAAAAAAATTAGCTAAAAGGCAGTGCAGCCCCCCAGCACTTAGCTCTTTTCCAACATTACAACCCCCACGACCATCACTCTCTCAACCCACTACCACTAACCCCACCACCAATGACGTCATCACCACTTTTGCTGATTAACTTCAGTGTCGAATAACAGGCACCAGAGCTAATACAAGGGCCGACAGGCCAAAGCAACAACTTGGCATTCCTGCATTTGGGGCCCACAAGTTACCTGCTCCTTCTAATGAAGCCTGTCAGTCAACAGGTCCCACAGCCCCCAAATCCCAACTTTCCCGTTCGTTATCACCAGCCGAAATTCTCTTGCTTGTTAATTATTTTAGAGGCAACAGAGCATCATTTTTCAGCATGCAAACTCTGGAGTTAAAATACTTGGGCTTAACAATCTGGCTTCACTGGTTACTGACTGCATGGCCTTAGGAAAGTTGTTTAGTCTCTTTGGGCCTGAGTTTTCTCTTCTGCAAATAGATGCACTGGACCCCAGCTGAGGAAGCCCACACCTGTTGCTCAAAACACTGTCCCGCATTCATAGATTTGAACCAGTGACCAACACTTGAAAGACAGGAAAACAAACAAACAAACAAACACAACAGAGACAATAAACAAGACCAATACAAACTGACCGGAAGAAAGGGAAATAAGAGACAGGAAGGCTCCACCTCGTGGCTCAGGGCTCAGCACAAAAATCACCCCCTCCGAGAGGCCTTCCCTGACTTCCCCCTTCAACATAACCCCCAGTCACTCTCTTCTTTCATAGCACTATCACTGCCTGAAATGCTTTTGTGTAGTTATTATTTGGGACAGCATAGCATAGTGATAAGGGATAAAGTGTAGTACTTATTGGCTAAGTAGTCCTGGGAAAGTCATGTAACCTCTTTTACCTCAGTTTCCTCCTTTGTAAAATGGGGCTATTAGGGACCCAATATTGGAGGAGTTTGGTGAAGACATTTGATGAGCTTACAACGGTGCTAGGCGGGTGGTTGCTGTTGCTGTAAATAGCTTCTTTTCTGCCTGCCCTTCCTACTATGATATCAGACTCACGACCGCAAGAAATACATGCCAAATGAATGACTATAAAGAAAGTCTACCTGGAGAGAGGGAATTTCCTACGCTGAGTGATTTTTTTCCTACAAAGAAGGTGCTGATAGTGTTCAGCCTAGAATTGGGGTCTCTGGCTGGATGCCCCATGGCCTTCCCTTTCCCCTGGTTCTATTTCCAATGCAGGCTTCCCCCAGCCCTCCCACCACCATTCAGCCCCACACTCACCCCAGAAGAGGAGCAAGCTGAAGCTCCACATGGTCCCGTGTTTCTGTCATTAAAGAAGGGAACCTTGCCTTCGTTCTCCGCGTTTTCAGCAACAGAGGGTATGGGAGAGGGAAGGGGTGGAGCCAGAATTGCTCAACACGGCCAGAGCAAGACAGCCCTTTTTGCTGAATTGCTGCTAGATGAGGACAGTGTGGCAACCCCGTAATTTTCTTTCCGCACAGTGAAGAGAAGTTGTACTAGCTGGTGTGTTGCCGTGTTCTCTCTCCTTCCCCCCAACTCTTGCTTTTCCTTCCCCACCAGCGCCTACCTCTCAGCCTTCTTCCACTGCACCTATAAGTGAGCTACCACCACCTGTCCCCAGGGAAGCGAAGCCCAGACTCAAAGATCTCTTCCCAGCAGGCCCCAAACAGACAGCCATCACGGGCATCGTGGACCAGGTGCCGTTCTAGACACATCGCCAACGAAATTCACTTTCATCCTCACATCCACATCATCGAGCAGAGATTCTGACCCCCCAGCCATTTTACAACAACAACAAAAATTAAAATTAAAAAGGAAAGCGAGGCATGGAGAGGCATTGCGACTTGTCCAAGGTTACTTAGAGTCAAGATTTGAATCCAGGATCCTCTGGCTCCAAGCCCTAGCTCTCCTACGTTTTACCCCAGCCCAGCAGCACCCCCACCGCATTCCCAGCCCTAACACACCTGCGTGCACGAGCTCACACACACAGAGGGCTAATAATGCCTCAGCCAGGGTCCCCAGAAGCAGATGCTGAGACTGGGATTCTAGTGAAAGTAGTTTATCAGGGAGGTGACCCCAGGAAGCGCCAGCTGGGGAGGGGAGCTGGGAGATGGGGACAGGAAAGGGTCCCCAGTGGCCGTGCATTCTAGCAAGTTGCACAGTGAGAAACTGAGCTTGATTCCACAAGGACCTCTGAAAGGCAGCCCAGAGCAGTCTTCAGTTACCCCAACTGAGAGGCAAGGGAGCTGGGGTATTTATCCACTGGCTACTGCCAGGCACAGATTGAGGCTGGTGTCTACCCACAACACCTTGGGCCTGGCCTCCAAACAGACAGAATGGGCATAACCCGAGTGCAACCCTGTGGACTGACAAATGTGAGTCTTGTGTGCCCTGAGGGGCTCAGGGTCATGGGTGTGGGTAGGCACCAAAAGCACCTACCACAGGCTAAAAATGAGGCACAAAAGCCAACCCCAAGTTCTTGGGAAGAAAAGCCCCCCACGTGCTTCTGCATTCTCCCTTTTGCTCCGCGCACAGCAAAATACCCACCTTGGAGTTATGATCACTGAAGAAGGTACATCAGCGAGGCTGCACTTAGGAGCAGCACAGAAACACAGCAAATGCCACCAAGTAAGAGGAAAACAAGCTCTGTGTCTGTCACGGAGAAGCTCTGGAGGACAAGCGGACTCTAGAACCAGATCCCCAGGAGTCCGAATCCCGTCTCCCCTGCATGCTAGTCATGTTCTTAATCTCTCTGTGCCTCAACATTCTCGTGTGTAAAATGGGCCCAACGATAATAGGCTCCACTTCGTGGGGCTGATGTGTATCCGAGGACTGGGCACTCCTGACATGTCTAGAACAAAGCCTGGCACGTGGGAAAAACTCGCAGTGTTGGTTGTGATAGAGAATCAGACCTAGGATCAAATCCTGACTCCAGTGTGTTCTCAAAGTGCCCTTGGCAAGTGGCTTGCCTCTCTGGGTCTCAGGTTTTTCGTGTGGAGAACGAGGGTGACGAGAGGCCGTGTCCCAAAGGATCGCTGTGGGGGGCATGCCGTAACGTAGGGTAATACTACCAGCTGGGAACAATTTCCGGGACTTGCACGTTCTTCTGTGATCCTTGTCTGGGGCATCCAGAGTGTGGACACTAGAGGCAGACAGACAAATGCAGTGGCTTTACCTTACATTCACAAATCCTTGCGCACTCTTCCCTTCAAGAGGGAGCGCTCTCCTTGGGTGTGCGCTGAATTTAGTCAACAGGAAAAGCAGCATGTGACACTGGCATGTGAGGCATCTGAGGTGAGAGGGTCATTGCGGCTTCCTGCTCACTCTCTCCTGGGATCATTCCCCAAGGGGAAGCCAGTCGCCGTGTTGTGAGGACACCCCACAGCACTGTGGAGAAGCTCACAGGAGGAGGAAATGAGGTTTGTGGCCAACGGCTTGACTGTGACCTCATGGGGGGGACCCTGATCCAGAACCACCCAGCTGAGCCACCTCCAGATTCCCTGAGCCTCAGGAACTATAAGAAAATACAACCGTGTTGTCTAAAACTTCCAATTTTGGAGTGGGGGGGTTGGATCATGCAGCAAGAGACAACTGGTCTACCTAGAAGCAATTTTTTCCATCAGCAAAATGAGGACAATACCAATTTCCCAGGGTTTGAGGTTTAATGTACTAAAATCACAAACTCCTGCTTGGCACAGATTAAATGCTCAGTAAAACTCTCTATTGTTACCATTATTATTCTCTTGCTATACTAGACTGTTGTGGCTGCTCATAGGAGCCCTAATACCAGCAAATGTCCGAACAGGAGAAGTCGGCAAAGATCATTTCATGCAAAGCTTTCTAATGTGGGTGAGTTTGGACTTGATCCTCGGGGCATCAGAAGGAACTTCAGCAAGGTAGTGAAGGGCAGACTGGGGTTTTGCAACAGCCATGCCCTGGACCCAGGCAGGAGCGCCCTCCCCTGGGAAGGCTGGGGCTGCATCCCGGGGAGAGAAAAGTGAGGTGGTCTGGTCTAGGGCAGGGGCTGTGGAGACAGAGAGGAATTTAAGAAGCAGGAACAGCAGAACGGGGGAAATGTCTGGTAATCGGGGGAGTCTGAAAAAGGAATAGTTGACATTGAGAATGAGGATGGGCAGGGATGAGGCCATGTGACTTCCCTGCCCCGCCCCCATCCCCACCATAGCAAAGCACCACAAACAGCCGTTCGAAATGACACAGATAAATTACATTACAGGTCTGGAAGCCAGAGTCCCAAGGGAGTCTTAGGGGACGGAAATCAAGATGTAACCAGAGCTGCATATGGCTTCTGGAGGAAGTCCATTCCTTCTCCTTTCCAGCTTCTGGAGTCTGCCCACATTCCTTGGCTCATGGTCCCTTCACAGCCAGCAGTATGACATCTTCCAACCTCCCTCCCTCTCTCCCTCAAACTCCCTCTTTCATTCTCTGACACTCCTGCCTCCCTCTTAAAAGGGCCCCTGTGATTACATTATACCCACTCAGACGATCCAGAATAATTTCCCCCCAGCTCAAGATCCTCAATCCCAACTGCAAAGCCCAACTGTGTAAGGTCACAGATTCATAGAGTCAAAGGATTTGGATGTGGACAAATTGGCAGGCGGGAAGGAGATGGTGGGGGAGCCTTGTTATTCTACCAGCAGATGGGGTCTGGGATCCTGGTCAGGGACAGAAGAACACAGGATGCCAGTCACCCTTTATTAAGCCCCAAACAGTTGACTGAGGCTATAAAATCTGCACTTCAGAGATCCCACAGGTCTGGGGACAGCCGTAGAGGGAGAAGAGGAAGGATGGGGTAGAGGAAATACAATTTCTAGCCACATGACTTGTGTAAGCCTGACCCCATAAGTCTTTCCCAGCAAAGGGGAAAAGAAGGGACATTCAAGACTGAAGAAATCAGCCTGGTGATGCCCAGAGGCATCACTCCTGCTAACATGGAATATGTTACCTTCTGGATGTGGTGGGGCTACTCTAGGATAGCCCCACCCAACTTGTCCTTGTTCCTCCTATAGTCTAAATCCTCCCAGGGCTCCCTATGATCTTCAGGATGAACTCCAAGCTCACTAATATGGCACCCAAGACCCTACCTAGTCTTACACTGGTATCCCCCACCGGCCTCATTTCTCCCTTTCCCTCCAAAACCTAGTCATCCTAGACCAACTAAAGCCCTCATAGTGGACGCTGTTGATGCTCTAAAACCTCCCTTTAGCAGCTGAAACACCCATCCCCCAGCTGCTGTGAGCATTGCCTGTTAACGGCTCACTGCTTCCCCTTCCCCGGTGTCTGCCAGAAGCCTCAGACGCAGCCCAGCTGGTCGACAGAGTTTCAAAAGCCCAGCCCCATGGTGAGATCAACACAGGGCATTCCTTAGGCTCCAGATTCCCCATGGGATCAGGCTGAGGTTAGATTCCAACGGAGACCACCTCCTTATAATGAAGCAAAAAAAAAAAAAAAAAAAAAAAAGGCAAGAGAAATGTAGCTTAAATTAAATGTCCTTAAAGCTCATCAGCCCGCACCTGAAACAGGTAGAGTGGGACCTTCATGGCTGCCTTACTGCCTTTCATGCTTTTGTTTTATTAAAGACTAAAATAAGCTTATCTCAACAGCAGCGAGGTCCCAGAAGCCTTGCTTCCAAATTCCTTAGAGACTTAAGCTATCCTTAAGCCCCACTAACTTAAAAGTGTATAATCAGTCCCCCCTCACAACCCCAGTACTGCTCTTTCTGCCCGCAGGTCCTGTCCCCGTGCTATAATTAAATCACCTTTTTGCACCAAAAATGTCTCAAGAATTCTTTCTTAGCCATTTGTTCACATGCCCCGCTTCATAATTTTATCATTTGGTGCCCTTACGTGGGGCTGAGAGTCTTTGCATCTGGACTCTGAGCCTCGTGCAAACTTGGTGAGTATGTTCTCTCCTCCTTTACTGTCATCTCAGGGGCCTTTCGAGGAGTATGGTCTTCTTGGAACACTTTCATGCCATGCCGACTGCTCAGGCTGCAAGCCTCTAGCCCGTGGCTACTCTATGGGGAGGAGAAAAGGCAGGAAGTTAGTACCCTGGCCAGAATGGTAATAAGATCCAGAAACCTGATGCCCTCTCTTTATGCCTGTCCTTGTACAAAGTTGTCTGTCTTGGGCACAGGACAGTCACCTAAGTCCCCAGGACGGCTGCCACGCCTAAGACTCCCATGGGAGGTTTCCTCCTCATTGGTCTAATGCGATCCCCTCCACATCTCTGGTCCAGCTGCTTCTGGCCGTGAGACCTCTGCTCAGAGCCGGGGGAAACCAGCACCTGATTGAATTAGAACCCACCTCCTGGGGAAGTCAGCTGTAAGCACTACACGTGTCGGAACATTGCTTAGACCATGATGGATTTCTATCTTTACTCTTTTTCATCAGTGTCCCCTGACTACGGAAGTTCTCTCTTCTGCAGGAAACAGAATAAACAGGTCCATCCCTGAATTGCCCTAAATCAGGACCCCAATCTAGGGGCCTCGTGTAGAAGTGTGTTTGGCCACTAGTCAGGCTGATAAACTCCCTCCTGATATATTGGATGATTATCTAAACAGGCCTCCTCCTTAAGGAGCCCCTCCCCCTGCCCCCAGGTCACAGGAGTCTTTTCCTTCTGTTTCATTCTCGCCCTAATACACTTGGTACCTGTGCTGCCCTTAACCTTGTTTTTCGGTTCCACTCTTCAGCTCCGTCAGAACACCATCCTGGGTTTAAAAAAACCAAAACAAACAAACAAACAAAACAACGGTTACACTTGCTCAGCTCTTTCTCTCCCTCCTACCAGGCTACCCTCCCTCACCTCCGCTCAACGTCCTCCCCAGCAAACCCCCCATGCCTGAGAGTCCTCATGGGAGGGCCCAAGCTCCCAGACTCCAAACAAGGGCCAACTATGTGAACATTTTGCTGAACAGGTGCATTAGAAAATGGAGGAGGGTCAGTAATATCTCCTCCAGCCCGAGAAGTCACTTTAAGACCGAAAAGCAAAGCAAGCCACTGCATAGAGCCGACAAACTTGTGTTCAGGGTGTCTTACGGACAGGGGGATCAGGTGGGCGACCCCCGCATCCTCCGCAGCTACTCTCTGCCCAGTCCTGACGTAATCCCCAGCTTTTATGGAGCAAGGGGCATGGTGGTGAGGTCACGGGGTCGTTACCTAAAGTGGGGCCTTCTGTGCATCACTTTAGGGAAGATCAGAGCACCCACAGGCCTAGGATTCGCAGCCCCTAGCGAGGTCATTGCATCTGGCGGGGGCCAGAGATGGAGTCAGTCCCGTCAGCGCTCCTAGCAGGTTATCCAAAGAATCAGGTACCTGGTCTAAGCAGGACACTGACCACTCAGAATGGGCACTGGCTGTGAGCCTAAGACAAGATCCAGGGGCCGCCTCTGGGGCCAGCCACTAATACATCAGCAGCTGGGTCACGGGATATCTGACGGTAAAGTCAGCTATATGCGGTTGGCTTGGAGTCATGACTCCGTACCAGCTAGAATGGAAATATTTCCATGTCTTTTTGGGTTTAAGGTATACAATGTTTCATTTGATATGTTTCCATATGGCCATCTGACGGCTGCCAGGGCATTACCTAACACCTCCGTCTCTATCCCGTCACATAATTACCTTTCTTTTTTCTGATGAGAACAAGTAAGACCCAGTGTCTTTGCAACTTTGTTAACTATAATCACACGGCTGTGCAGGGATCCCCAGAAGTTATACTTACTCGTCTTCTAACTTAAAGTTTGTGCCTTTCAACCAATGTCTCCCCATTTCCCCCACCTCACCCCCACTCCTGGTAATGACCATTCTTTAAAAAAATTTTTTTTAATGTTTATTTATTTTTGAGAGAGAGAGAGAGAGAGAGAGAGAGCACGAGCAGGGGAGGGGCAGAGAGAGAGGGAGACACAGAATCTGAAGCTGGATCCAGGCTCTGAGCTGTCAGCACAGACTCTGACCTGGGGCTTGTACTGGTGAACCACGAGATCATGACCTGAGCCGAAGTCAGATGCTTAACTGACTGAGCCACCCAGGTGGCCCTGGTAGTGATGACTTTATTCTATTTCTACACATTCCACTTTTTTAGATTCCACATACAAGTGAGATCATAACAGTATTTATCTTTCTCTGTTGGACTTATTTCACTTAATATAATGCCCTCGAGTTCTGTCCTTGGTGCTGCAAATGGCAGGATTTTCTTTTTTTTTTTCTCCTGTCTAAATAATATTCCTGTGTGTGTGTGTGTGTGTGTGTGTGTGTGTGACATGTTCTATCCATTCATCCGTTGATGGACACTTAAATTGTTTCCATGTCTTGGCTATATTTGTGAGCAATCCTGAAATGAACATGGACATACAGATTATCTTTTTGATATCGGGCTTTGATTTCCTATGGCTATATACCCAGAAGTGGGATTACTGGATAATATAGTGCTTGTCCAAGAGAAATAAAAGCATATATCCACAGAAGGATTCCCCCCACAGATGTTTGCAGCTGCTTTAGTCACAATTGCCGAACTCTGGACAGAGTTGCAACGTCCATCGACAGGTGATGTATCTATGCAATGAAAACAGAACTACTGAGCCCCTCAACAATGTAGATGAAGCTCAAAGACCTTATGCTCAGGAAAAGAAGCCAGACAGAAAGGACACAAAAGAGTGAGGTGCCTGGGTGGCTCAGGCGGTTAAGCATTGACTTTGGCTCAGGTCATAATCTCACGGTTCGTGGGTTCAAGCCCCGTGTCAGGCTCCGTGCTGACAGCTTGGAGCCCGGAGCCTGCTTCAGTTTCTGTGTCTTCCTCTCTCGCTGCCCCTCCCCTGCTCTGTCTCTCTCCCTCTCTCTCAAAAATAAACATTAAAAAAATTTTTTTAAAGACACAAAACAGCAAATACTTGAAGAATTCTGTATTAGGGCTCCCCAGAGAAGCCAAAGCAAAAGGAGAGAGGGATTCGAAGGAATTAGCTCTTGTGATTGTGGGGACTGTCATGTCCGAAATCTGTAGGTCAAGCCATCAGGCTGGGGACCCAGGTAAGAGCTGATGCTTCTGTCTTGAGTCTGAAGGTTGGAAACTCAGGCAGAATTTCTAGATTTCTATGTTGCAATCTGGAAGCAGAATTCCTTCTTTCTTGGAAAACTTCTTTGTTCTTAAGGCCTTCAACTGGTTAAACAAGACCCATCCGCATTATGGAGGGTCAGCTGCTTTTCTCAAAGTTGACCTATCTCAATGTTAATCACATCTTTAAAATGCCTTCAGGGGCACCTGGGTGGCTCAGTTGGTTAAGTGTCTGATTCTTGACTTTTGGCTCAGGTCATGATCTCAGGGTGCTGAGATCGAGCCCTGCACCAGGATTCTCTCTCTCTCTCTCTCTCTCTCTCTCTCTCTCTCTCTCTCTCATAAACAAACAAATAAATACCTTTACAGCAGCATCTAGACTGGTGTTTGACCACACAACTGATCACCATACTCTAGCCAAGCAGACATAAAATTAACCATCACAAAGTCCAACAACAGGATATTCTAGAAAATGCAAACCATATATTGTTGGTGGAGGGGAGGGGGACGAATCCTGGGGTGGGGATTGGAGGCAGAGGGAGAAGGAGGGAGAACAGGGGGCTTAAAGAAAGTTAGGGAGATGATGGAAAGGTTCTGTATCTCCAGCAGAGGCTTTCAAAACTCATCAAATTTTACGTTGTGAAAGGAAGCAGTTTCTTGTACATAAATCACTGCCTGATAGACTTAGAATTGACCCCAAAATAAAGAGTGCCACGATTCCACCAAAGTGTTTCATTGTGCATCGACGGAAAGGAACCCAATTAGTTTATGCTATACAAAGCGACCGAAAGACACAGGGTGTGAGTTTCTGTGGTGGGGTGTGGCCTCTGACATTTGTTTTCCTGTAGAAGCTGATCTCATTTCACAGCGATGAACACATTTGCCCTAGAAAACTATAAAACATTCTAAATCTATACTTCCTCAAAAGTTAACCATGAGACATCCAAATGCCTACAGCTTCTGTTTCCTAACTGCACTCTGACCCGAGAAGCAGTATTCCTTGGCATCCATCCTTGTGGACAGACTCGGTCACCGCGTTTGGAACCAACACTGGATGCCATCGTGGGAATGCGTGGGGACTTGCTAATTCCTTTGGAGCGGATACCTGGCGATCACCAGAGTTCCTACCCCCCCCCCCCCCAACTCTCACTCTCCCAATTTCTGCAGAAACTCAGCGCCCTGGATGGTTTCTGCGAGCGCTGCATCTCACAAGGGCAGAAGCCACAGCCTGAGGGATTGTTCCCCCCGATCTCATCCAGACGCTGCCAGAAGGAGGATGTGGATGTGCAGAAGCTTTGAGAAGGCAGTAATAAGCCATCATATTTGTTCCCCAAACACGGGGCCCCGGAACCCAGGCAAACAGAGGGCAGAATCTGAGGGAAGTGAAACTCCTAGAATGTAAGAAGTGGTGGTCTAAGAAGACTGTGGTGAAAACAGGATTTTTTTTTCCCATCCCTCACAGGACTCCCGTACTCCTGTGCAAGGTGCCTGGCCGGGGGGGACACCAAAGTTCATCATGCGCTAAGTGGGGCACCCTGGGAGCACGCCTGCACCTGCCGGGGTGGGGGGCACCTTCTTCTAATCTTCACAAAGACTTGGAGCAGGCCAGCAGGGGCCACCATAGGAAGCTCTCGCAATGGGGGGGGGGGGGGGTTAATTTTTACTAATTTTTTTAAATTCTTGATCGCACCAAGCTCATTCTTCAGACCTCAACAGACTGGTCTAAAAAACTAAAGAGAGAGGGGGCACCTGGGTGGCTCAGTCAGTTAGGCGTCCTGCTTTGGCTCAGGTCATGATCTCGCAGTTCATGGGTTCAAGCCCCGTGTCGGGCTTTGTGCTGACAGCTTGTAGTCTGGAGCTGCTTTGGATCCTGTGTCTCCCTCTCTCTCTGTCCCTCCCCTGCTTATGCTCTCTCTTTCTCTCTGCCTCTCTCTCTCTCAAAAATAAAGAAATATTGAATTAAAAAAAAATAAAAACTAAAGAGAGAGAGAAAAAACCTGTCCCATGCTTGACTTGGTTTCCTGAAATTCCACTATTAGTCATTCCTTTGGACAAAAGCATTTCTCTTCCAGAAAACTCAGGGCATTGACATAACAGGCTCCTGAGAGCCTTGCCAGGCTTGATGATTCCTCTGCCCGAAACACAAATTTCCTCCCCACTTTTCCATGGTGCACTTTCTCCATGAATTCCGGCCTCAGCACAGACGTGAGGGAGGCATTCCCTGGCCACCCAATCAGGAACAAGTCCCCCCCCCCCAACCCCAGGGCTGGTGACTCAGCTTCCCCCCCTCCCCCCGCCGCTGACCCTTTCTGATTTCAGAGGCCACTGTGTCCTGGGCAGGAAGGGAGATGCGGATTATATAAGGCCCTATGGGTCATCCTATGGATCCAGCCTGATGCCTGGCCTGTCTGATGTCTCTCTGTGCTTTTCCCAAGTGGATCGGAAGTGGGGGAGACTGGTACTTGGGGCGCCCGGGGGGCTCAGTCGGTTAAGGGTCTGACTCTTGATTTCAGCTCAGGTCATGATCTCACGGTTCATGGGATCCAACCCTGCATCAGGCTTTGCACTGACAGTGTGGAGCCTGCTTAGGATTCTCTCTCTCCCTGTCTGTCTCTCTCTCTGCCCCTTCCCTGCTCGTGCACACACTCTCTCTCTTTCTGTCTCTCAAAATAAATGAATAAATATTTCTGAAGAAAAAGATGGCCACTAGAGGGCAGCACATAGCTTCAGATGAGTGCCTGAGCAAGGCAGAGAGAGTTTAGGTGACCTGAGACCTCAGTCTTCAACACCAAGGAAACACAGCATTTTGGGTCCCTGAGGAAAGGCTGTCCTCGAGTAAATACTCCCCATGCAATATGATGGGGCCCTCCATGAAAATCTGCCGCAGGAAGAAACTTTGGGAGGTGACCGATATGTTTTTGTCCTTGATATTGGTGATGGTTTCACAGGTAGAAACAGTATCCCCAAACTCACTGTGATGCATACATTCAACACGCACAGCTTTTTAGGTATTGATCATACCTCAGTAAACTAGTTTTAAAAAGAAGAAAGGAAATCTGCCCCAAACCTGACTTCACTGAACTTCCACCATTAGAGAGTCATTCCTTTAGATTAAGCATGTCTCTTCCAGAAGATAACAAGGTACTGACTCAACAGCCCAAGTGGAAGCCCCTGGAAGGGATTAGAGAAACGGGAAGGGCCTTGAGACCACAGTAAAAGGTTCTGGATAGAGTCCCTTCCACCTACAAGACATTTCACCACCTTCTTAACAGTACAAACATGAACATACCCCTCAAAGACCCCAGATCCAACCTCCCCTTGCCCCTCTAGGCCCTTCCATCTGTATTTCTCGCTCTGGCCCCATTCTGGCCTCTGGAGGCTGGGAGCGCTTGTATCCAGGAAGACCCTGATATTAAGACCTCCAGGCGTCATGTCCTTCCCTGTGGCTTCGGGGGAAGGAATAGGGGTGTCATTAGGCAGCATGACGAGGCTAATCAGCTGTGAAGCCAAAAGCATCAGGAGCCCCTGGTGGTGCCCAAATCTGGGCTCATACAGACGGGCTTGTGGACAAGCACACATGTGCAGGTACACACACAGACACACTCACACACACATTCTTTCCCTGCTCTCTCCTCCCTTCCCCAAGCAGGCACGCAGGTCGGCAGAGCAGGTCGAGACAGTACTGCCACCGTCCACCAGGGGGCAAGCTTGGCCTTACTTTGCAGCCTTCTGCTGCGGAAATGCCTCCAGGTCGTGGGTCTTGCCTTTCTAGATGTTTCTGCCCGATCCAGGGGCTGCCCGCCTGTGTCTGAGGTCTGCCGCCACCAACTTCACGTACGGATGTCTCCATCTGAGTCTGTGAGTGCCCAGGAGAGGGCGCACGAACGAGTCTACTTGAGGGTGTGGATTTCCAGGGTTGGGCTTGTCTGGCTGAGCCTCCGAGACGTGTCTCCACGTCTGTATACAGCAGCCTTACATATGCACGTGTGTGTGCGCACGCGGGATTGCCTGTGGACACAGCGTGGTGGTAGTGTTGTATCCGTGTGTGGTCCTAGTTTTCAGTCTGTGTTTGACGAGTTTGCAGCATTTGGGTCTGGGGTCTGCTGGTCTGCTGCGGTGTGGGGAGCATCACTGCGCCTCCGTGTGTCTGGACCAGTGTGTCTGCAGTTGCACGCGGGCAAAAGCTTTGTGTCTGGCTGTGTCCACCTGTGCGTCCGCGTATAATCGGCCGCTTGTGTGTATTTGGGGGCTGTGTTTCTTCCTGACCATCTGTATGTGCGTTTGTCCCGATGCTGTGGGGTTTCTTTGTGAGGCCCTTCGTGTACACGTCACGTCTGTGATACGGACGGAATTACATCCTCCCCCAAATCCACATGGTGAAGCCCTAAGCCCCCCAGCACCTCAGAACATGACCTTAAGTGGAAATAGGGTCTTTGCGGATATAACGAGTTAAGTTGAGGTCCTTCTGGAGGCAGGGTGGGCCCCTAATCCAGCCTGACTGGTGTCCCCATAAGAAAAAGAACTTTGGACACAGACATGCACACAGGCAGGATGGCATGTGAACACTGGGTTGTGCGGCCGTGAGCCAAGAAGCTTCCAGAAGCTCAGAGAGGCGCCTGGAACAAATCCTCGGGCATCTCCGGACCGAGCACCCCCTTGATCTTGGACTTCCGGCCTCCAGAACTGAGACAGTAAATTTCTGTTGTTTAAGCCACCCCGTCTGTGTCCTTTGTTACAGCAGCCCAAACAAGCTGATAGAGTGTGTGTGTGTGTGTGTGTGTGTGCACTCGTGCACAAGTGTGTGTATGCATCCCCAGGCAGCCAGACACAATTGATTGCCAGCATTAGAGAACCAGGACATTGGGGGGCTGCTGTGTGTAACCTTTCTGCACCAGCAGAGGGGATGAGAGCTGTGCCCTCGAACCCAGCTCCCCAACCATCAGCAGGCCCCTCCGGGGCTCACCTGAGGCCCCTCATCCTCACCACCTCCTCCGGCACGTGTCTTCAGGAAGCCAGCCACAGGCTCTCCTTTCCTGGCCCCTCTGGGGGACACGTAAGAAGATAGGTCCTACACCGGGCCTGACCTGGGCTCAGCTTGACACTTAACTCCAGCCCCGCTCTCTCCCTTCCCTCCTAAGAAAAGCAAACCAGTTCCCAGAATCCACAAAGCACACCCTCACTTGCACCTCTCCCTTAAGAAATGTCCCTGCATTTTTCTTAAATACTCCAGCTCATTGTTCAGGTACCACCCTAGATGTTCCCTCCTCCAGGAAGCCCTCCCTGACCATCCCCTCACCCCAAGACTGGATGAGCTATGTCTGTCTCTTTTCCCATAACCCCTCGCGTCCCTCAGTATGAAACACGTCACTGTGTGTTCTGATCACCTAGCTGATGAAGAGTCCCCGTTAGATTGTATGCACTTTGCAGGCAGGTCTGTGCCCGATTCAGTCACAGGGCACAAAGCTGGTGTATGTGTTTGCTCAGGCTGCTGTAACAAAGTGCCACAGACAGGCCAGCTTATGCAACGGGGGCGTGTTGTCTCACAGAGGCCAGAAGTCCAAGATCAAATGTCAGCTGGCTTGGTTCTTTCTGGGGGTTGCTCTCCTTGGTTCACCGATGATCCGTGAATGTCTGTGTCCCCATACTTCCAAGGACACAGGTCACATTGGATTAGGGCCCACCCTAACGACTTTGTTTTGATTCAGTCACCACTATAAACACTTTATCTCCAAATACAGTCACATTCTGAGGTCCTGCTTAGGACGTCAGCTCCTGATTTGGGAGGGGATGTAGGTTACCCCATAACAGCAGGTGTCATTAACTGCTTATCACAAACACAAGTGAATGAATCATGAATGAATGATTTAAAGGTCTCTCTGGTCGATTCTCGCTTTGCTCCAAATACTCACACCTCTCTCTGTGTGAGGATTAAACATTCCTACCCTGTTAACGTCACTCTTAGTTGTTCAACCTGCTTTAGCCAGCGCGGTGCACAAGGAAGTGGTTCTTCCATTCTCCAGAAGAAACTCTGAGAGTCACTGAGTGGTCCTGACATCTCTCCTTTCTTTCTGCCATGAGCCTCGTGTGTCCTGAGCCTGGTATGTCTCAAACAGTGTCTTCTCCTTCCGGAAACTTCTTCAGCACAGTCGAAGCTAATACATCAAGGAGTTGTTTGTAAGACACGGAGATTGGAAAGTCACTCGTTACTGCAGAACACGTGGCCTAAAGTGACTGACTTTACAGCTTGTACCGTAAAGACCCCCAGGTCTGGGGTGAGAGCCCAAGGCATCACTGGGGGTCGAAGCTCAGCCTGTGGCTGGAGGACGGTGATGCTTAGGACCTCCAAGAACAAGTTCATAACCTCAACCTCATCAACACCATTGAATTAGCCCAGGTAGCCACCTTAAGCAAATTCATGGCATGGCTCAGGGGGTGAGTCATGGGGGAGGGCAGAAAACCCCCACATGGTCCTGACCTCTGTGACTCCAATATCCCCTTTCCAGCTACATGGTTCTTCAAACACAGAAGATGCTTCCAGACTCCGGTGTCCAGATCCCGCACCTGGCCAGGTGTGCACAGGTGTCTGGGCCCTGGTTTCCTCTGCTTGAAGACAGAACTAGGAAATCTACGGTTCCCACCAGCCGCTGGAGTGATGGGTAAGAGGGTGGCTTTGCACTTCATCGCTGGACAAGTCTACACCCTCGGACAGGTGACTTCTCATCTTCCTCTAGTTCAGAGAAGTGAAGTCACTTTCCCAAAGTGTTACAGCTAATCTTCCAGGACCAAAACTGACCTGAGGATCTCCCCGGAGTCCTGGCCATGCAGCTCCACGGGCTGCCTCTGTTATTAGTGTGCAGCGGGTAACAGTCAGAAGTATTAACTATTTCCCCCCAAATCAACATATAGCCCATGGCCCTTCCCCAGCCTCCAAACGGTTATTTCTGCAACCTTCAGGAGAGTTACAAAAAACCCAAACAGCTTTTTGGCTTTTGAGTTTCAAAAGCCTCTTTTAGTGGGGCGCCTGGGTGGCTCAGTCGGTTGAGCGTCCGGCTTCGGCTCAGGTCACAATCTCATGGTTTGTGAGTTCGAGCCCCGTGTCGGGCTCTGTGCTGACAGCTCGGAGCCTGGAACCTGCTTCTCATTCTGTGTCTCCCTCTCTCTCTGCCCCTCCTCCACTCATGCTCTGTCTCTCTCTCTCTCTCTCAAAAATAAATAATAAAACATTAAAAAAAACTTCAAAAGCCTTTTTTAGAGATTTTGCATCTTGGCTTTTGAGCCTCAAAAATCTAAGCCCCAGGGGAGGGGAAGGAAAAAAAGAGGTTAGCGTGGAAGAGAGCCGAAGCATAAGAGACTCTTAAAAACTGAGAACAAACTGAGGGTTGATGGGGGGTGGGAGGGAGGGGAGGGTGGGTGATGGGTATTGAGGGCACCTTTTGGGATGAGCACTGGCACTGGGTGTTGTATGGAAACCAATTTGACAATAAACTTCATCTATTGAAAATAAATAAATAAATGAATAAATAAAACTTAGGGATATACATATAAAAAAAATCTAAGCCCCAAAGGATTCCTGATAAAAGTCTGGCCATAGCGGGTTCTAGGGGCTGGAGGGAGGAAGGACTGGGGAGTTGTTGCTTAAAGGAGACAGGGTTTTCATTTTGCAAGATGAAAAATTCTGGAGATTGCTTGCACAATTAATATACACCACAGTACTGGATGGTGCACGTAAAACGGGTTAGGGTGGTTAATTTTATATGATGTAAATGTTGCCACAATTTTTTTTAAGTAAGTCTAAAAACTAAAAGAAAAAAAAGTCTGGCCATGTATGTGGAAGAGCATTCACCACGCTGAAGCTACTTTTCCTGCAACAAGATAGTTCGTGGCTCCCCAAGGTGGGGGAGAATAAACAGGTCCAGAGAAGCATCCCTGTATCCTATCCGCACACCCCTGTTTAGGTGGCTTCAGGGTGATACGGGAGGAAGAAGGTTCCCTGGAGCCCTATGGAACCCAGGGTTTAGCAAGCCCTGCAGACGTTCCCCCGCACCCTGCACATGGCACCTGTTGGGTAGGGATGGCTGCACGCAGGCACTGTGAGCACCCCACCCACAGTTCCTCAGTACTGACAATATCCAACAGGTCAGCAGCTCCAGAAACACCTGTGGTCCTCCAGCCATCAGCACACGCACCGCCTAGATACAAGCTGTTCTCAATCAATGACTGATAGACGTTGGCGAACACACACCCCAGCTCTTTGTCCTTCAACTGCAACGCATGTCCTACGCAGACCTCCAGGGATCCCCAACAAGAGTAAGCCCCCAAAGCCCACAGTTGTCACCTGCCCATCAGGGCTCCCTGTACTGCCTCCTTCCTTTTCCCTTCTCCCTTCTCTCTCCCTTCTGGCTACTTCCTGGGATCACCTGCCGGACTAACTTTGCGCACCCAAATCCTCATCTCAGGCTCTGCTTCTGGAAAAGCCCAACCTAAGACAGTGACCGTACAATCTGTCACCCAAACCAGGACCCTTTGAAGAATGAAAAGGGTCGTGATTAATAACTACACCAGGACTGTTGCAGATAAACCAAGAAGTACAGTGGTTCCACTCGGCATTTCCGGACAAACGGCCAGATGTCTTGCGTGTGCCAAGAGAGACACGGAAGACGTAGAGGAAACAGAGGTGAAGCAAAAGCAAAGACATCTGTCTGCAGATGGCAGTGAGATAGGGAACCTCCACGTACCAGCTGTCTGCCCAACACCCCAGTGCCAAAGGCCCTGGAATTTAAACCCGATCTTGGGGGGAAACGGACTAACACGAGGTCTCCACCTCTTAGCAGAATCGGAGAGTAGTGAAGGTCCAGCACAGACAAAAACAAAGCAGAGTTAACACTTTTTGTGATCTGGAACCTGTGAGTGTAAAATTCTTCCCTGCCTCATGGGGGCCCCATTTCCTTCGTTGGGTCTTATTTTAAATGGCACGGTAAGATAAAGCTGGGAGGCAGGGATCGGGGAGAGGGCTTTCATCGGTGTCCCATGTCCTCTCCCACCCTTCCCCATCGTCCTGAACGACTACAGTCCTTCCTTTCGACATTTTATTAAAAGCTGTTGCCTCGAGCCCCGCCTTCTCGAGGGGCCCCAGGAGGAAATCGGTGTGTTATAAATTAACCGTGGCAGAGCATCATCCCAGGAGCCCTGCCAGCTGGACGCTGGCCCTCCACCATCCATACCGGTGCTCAGCCCGTGGGACCTGTCACAGCCCCCTGGCCCTGCTGTCTGCTCATCCTGGGCTCAGAGCCTGGAGTTTCTCGTCTCTTGGCCAGTGCGCCAAGCTCAGCAGTATTCAGAGTAATCTTCCTCCACGTAGTTGGAGGGGAACCAGCCAACCTGGAGAGAGAGGAGGAAGTGGTTAGGACAGCCTCTGCACGTTCCCCGTTGTTCCCCAACCCACCGGGCAGGTTCCCTCTCACCTCAGGAACTTTGTACCTGCCACACCTTCTACCTCAGAAAGTACATCCCCCAGAGGTATACATGGCTGACCCCCCTCACCCCGCCTTCCAGAGAGCTCTCTATCATATGTCACCCTATTCATAAGGTCTTCCTGACCTCATTTAAAACTGCAAACCCCACCCACCTCAACACCCCTTATCCCTATTCTTGGCTTTATTTTTCTCCATAGCACTTGTCAGCATCTTGTTCATTATATACGTTACTTATTTATTAGCTTGTTGTCTGTCTCCATACCCCCGCTACCACATGAGCTCCCCAAGGGCAGGGATTCCTGTCTGTATTATTCATTAGATTCCCAAGAGCCTAGAATAGTTCTGGCACACAAGAGATTAATAAATATTTCTTAAAAGGATGGATGGATGGATGGACAGACACATGGATGGATGGATGGATGCGTGGACGGGCGGGTGGGGACACAGATGGGTAGATGGGCGGGTGGGTGGATGGATGGATGGATGAGTAGAGAGGTAGTGGGATGGGTGGATGGATGGATGGGTGGATGGATGGGTGGATGGATACAATGATGGGTGAATGCATCATAGCCCACACCTTCCCATATACCCCCAAAAGGCTCTCTCAAACCCCAACTGTCCTCCACTGCATACTGAGCTTACCTTCCACAATTCTTAAAAAAAAAAAAAAGTTCACCTAAGCAATTATCCAGGCTGTTTTTTCATGTATGTCCCCCCCCCCCCCCCCGGTAGAACATAAGCTCCTGACCAGTGTCCTTATCATCATTCAACAAATATTTTTGAGAAACCATTACAAGCGAGGCAGTGTTCTAGAGACTAGGAATTAATTCATGGGTTAAATAAAGCAGACTCCCTGCCTTTGTGAGACAAAAATAAGAACCAGGTAGAAACGAACTTCATTTGTTAGAGGTCCCTCCTGACAGTCCGAATTCAAGCAGGCAAAAAAGCACAAAAGGCAAGAGTGGTCAGTTCCAATTATGCCTCTTCATGCATTCAATATTTATGTGTCACACGCTGTTCCAGGCACTGGTGACCCCGCAGTTAACAAGATAGACAAAAATCCCTCCCTCCGTGTCCCCCAAACATGCCAACCACTCTCTCACCTCAGGGCCTTTGCACATGCTGGTCTCTGCCTGGAATACTTCCCACCACCCCCTCTATGATCTTCTCACCTGGCTAACTTCACTCATCCCTCAGGGAAAACCTTGGCCTCTCTGAAGTGCTTCTGACCTGCTCCCATCCTGCCCTGTGATTCCCCATCTCAACCCTGACCACTCAGCATTGTACCTGCTTGGTTACAAGTCTATTCTCTTCACTAGACTATGAGTTTCATGAGGACAGTGCCTGAACAGCCCTCATTTTTGTCTCCTCAGCACCCAGAAGAATGCTCGACACATAGTAGGCTTTCAGGAAATAAATGCAAGTTATGTGAAGGAATGAAATCTTTATGTCCTTTCCTCCCCTCTGACCAGGGAAGACCTCCCCACCTGCTCCATTCCACAATTCCAGCACGCCTCCACTATAGCCAGGTCACCCCCATGCCCTTTCCCCAGGCTGCCAAGATTCACCCCAACTCACCCGGCCATAGATTTCCCCTCGCCACCAGCCTTGTTGACCTTTCTTGTTAAGGATCTTGATGATGTCACCCTCCTTGAGGGACAGCTCTGATCGGTCCCGGGCACAGAAGTCATAGCGTGCTTTGGCTGTACCAAAATACTTCGTGCTTCCTGCTGTGTAGGGGAGAGCAGAAGTGGGCAAAGGGCTTGGAGCAGATACCCACCCCCCATCTGGGGACAGTCTGCTTTCAGGAAGGTAACAGGAGGATGGAAAGTCCCTCAATGCTTCTTTGTGCAGAGGGTTAGATGCCCTGAGAGGACACAACTGTACTTCTGGAATCATCTTTCCAGCCCAACCAGTATCCAAATTTAGAAAATAATGCCATTTATGTATTTTTTTAATGGTTTCTCTATATCTATAATGAAAGAAACAGAGGAAAGCTATGGAAAAATTCATTTTACGCTGTTAATATTAATTATCCTCAAGAGGACCAAGGGAAGAAAAAGAGGAATAAAAGAAAGATGAACAGGAGGTGGGGGGGAACTTTTCATAGTAAACTTTTCATAGTAAAATATTAAGCAACACTGTGGAATGTAAAACTACTTTGTAGTATTTCTGCAAATGTGCTGAGATCCGTGTATACATCAGGGCAAATCAGCAATGTGCAGACAGATACATTTATTTCACTGGGTGATGGGGATCCTCCATTAAGGATTGGAGTCCTGATGTTATGTTGCTGCTGCTTTTTCAAAAACGTAATATTTTAACAATAATTAATTTAAAAAAATTTTTTGTACATTTATTTATTTTTGAGAGACAGAGTGAGACAAAGTGAGAGTGGGGGAGGGGCAGAGAGAGAGGGAGACACAGGATCGGAAGCAGGCTCCAGGCTCCGAGCTGTCAGCACAGAGCCCGCCGCGGGGCTCGAACCCACAAACCGTGAGATCATGACCTGAGCCGAAGTCGGACGCTCAACTGACTGAGCCACCCATGCGCCCCACAATAATTAATTTTTAAATCCCTCTTTTTAAAAAAAATTCTGGATGTATAAGAATTCAGAAACTTCAGGATGCACTCCAGCAAAATGAAATGTAGGTCAGAGTAAGGAATTTAAAAAATAAAGAAAAATATGGAAAACAAGAAATACAGACACAGGCTAAATAATTCTTGATATTGTATTTGAGAAGTCAAATGCAATCGTTAAGAAAAAGTTCCTTAAGCATATGTTGTAATTATTTTAGTTCACAGCACACTGTATCCAACATCCCAGATAATGTCAGTGAACCTATGGGTGAGAGAGGCAATTTTGCCTTTTTGTGGGAGAAGGCTATAGATACTCATTAGCGCCTGATATTGACCTCTACCTGGTGGTTTGCTGATGGCTCTCCTCTCAGGCTCCTTGAAGGGGAACTGCAGGCAGGTGTCCAGAGACTTGAAGCAGTCCTTCAGGGAATTCTGCTGGTAAAATTCCACCAGCTCCTGGAGGGACAGAGGGACGGAAGCTCTGCCAGTGGGCCAGCCCATGAGGGGCCGGGGCTGGAAGGGGTTACAGCTAACTCCTCGGGTGCAGCAGATCCCTCTTCTGACCTCCCTGGCAAGTGACTCCTGGACTGTTCCCCATGACGGGGGGCTCATTCCCTTCCTGAGCAACCAGGACTGTTTTATGGGGAAGAGATCACATTGCCTAAAGCTGGTCCTCTTAACAGCCAACTCACTTGATAATAAATTTAACAAATAATCAACTTGCCTGATACCCAGCTCACCAAAATCAACCCCCCCGCCATGGATATCAAGAAACTTATTTTTATAATTAATTATTATAATAAGAATAATAATTCTGTTTATTGAACACCTACTATGTGCTGGTCAGTGTGCAATCACACATCATCAGAATGTCCTAATAACCGTGAAAGGAATACATTCATGATTCCCCCATTTTAAAAATGGAGAAACTGAGTCACAGAGAAGCCAAGTTCCTTGTCCAGGGTCTCATATCTGGAAAAGGGCAGATCCAGAATACAGTCCCCTAGAGGAAAGGGGCAATAGAATGTAGTGGCTAAGACAAAACAAAATGTCTCATGGTTTGGAGTTCTAGATTTCAAAAAGGCCAGTATTAGGAAAGACCAAAAAAAAAAAAAAAGAAAAAAAGAGAGAGAGAGAGAGATTTTAGAAAGACTGACAAACTATTACAAATGAAAAGAGACTAAGGAGACAAAAGCTAAATGCAATGTGTGATCCTTAATTATATCCTGGAGGAAAAACAGAGCTATAAAAGCTATATATGGGGCCATCAGAGAGTTTGGAAATTGGACTGCATATTACATAAATTTTGCAGCAATGCTCAACTTCCTGGGTATAATAATGATACTGTGATGAGGTACCAGAATGTCTTGGCTCTTATGGATATTCATGCTAAAGTATTTTTTCAAGAAGGGTCTTGACGCCTGCAACTTACCCTTATATACAGCAGATTAAATGTGTGTAGGGGGCGGGGAGGGATTAACAGAGGGCACAAAAGAGGTAACAATTAGTAAATGTACATGAAAGATTCATGAATGTTCCTCTCACTATTCCAGTAACTTTTTGGAAATTTTTCAGAAATAAAAAAAAAAAAAATGAGGAGCAAAATTTTCAGAAACAAGTTTGGGGGAGGAAAAAACATTGTAGAATAAATTAACAGTCCCTAACCTTTTAGGAAGCCAAGGATCTGTTGGAGGATCAAGTGAAATCTGAGACCCTCGCCTCCAAGAAAAATACATTCAGGTATGTGCAAAATTCTGGATGTTCTACCAGAGGACCCAAAGCTCGGCAAGGATCCACAGACCGTAGGTAACATCCGTGTGTCTTAGACCCATGGGCTTAAAATGTCTAAACGATTGCCCAAAATTACAAGGCACCAAACAGGCATTTGAATTCTCAGTGAAAAGATCATTGAACAGATGAGGTCTTGAAACAAGACCAATGCTCTTCTGTGACACAAGGTAAGGACAAAACATCGGTTTCACCTGCATGTGAAATGGGATGTCCCACAGTGACTTAAGGGAACACTGGAGTTCTTTCTATAGCATGTCTGGCACTCACTAAGTGCTCAGTAAATGCTCATTGCCATTCATCATCAGCCATCAGGGGAATGAGTTGAAAGCCAGTTGTTCCACAGTGTTCTTTGAGAGGCTTCTCTGAGTGTGTGAAGGTGAGGGGGGGGGGGTCCTAAGATGGAGCTTCAGGGAGGGCCCTGCCTCGATGCTGGGAGACTGGGGACGGGGTAGACTGGCCCTTACCGTAAGCCCCCGGAAAGCCTTCTTCTCTGTAATCCGGTACAATCCTTCTGCTGTCATGATTTTAATGTGTTTGACCTCAACATTATACCTGGAAGCAGTGCGAGAGAGGCCCGGATGGTCACTGGGCCCTGAGGCTGGGGACCCAAGCTCATCTGTCCCCTGCCAGGTGTCAGCCCCAGTCTATACACCCCCAACCATGGAAGGCACAATCTTGACAAATTCAGGGAGGGCGAGACCACTGAATCACCTTCCCTGATTCAGAGGGTTGTTAAGAAGTCACAAAGATCTTGTAAAGAAAGACACGTTCTATAACAGAGAAGATGAGATCTATCCTTCCCCCAAGATGAAGGACCTAGAATCTATAGGATGGGAAAAGAGACCCATTTCCACCAAGATGGCAGACCACAGGTCAGTAAGGGCATGGAAGAGATATTCACATCTGCCAACAAGGAAACCTAGATAACAACAACAACAACAACAACAACAAAAATCTGACTACAGAAAACTAGAAATGATGAGAAAAAAAAAATGCTGAGCTCTCAAAAAAGCAAGGGAAATTCCCAGTGGCCAGAAATGAGGTTCAAACTAAAAACCAAGCTTATTGCATGAACTGCTACCCTACAGGGTTTGTTTATCTTGGTCACCAAGTATCTTATGCCTTGATGACCCCACAGAGACATGGGATGAGTTACTGGGTCCATGGAGGTGGAGTTAGCAGTGAGACCTGCCTACACCCCATAAGCCTGGACGGTCAAATGCTACATCCTCTAGAAAAACCACCCATCGCACAGACGGCCAATAAAAAAGGTCTGTCTCAGACTCAACACAGAAAAGTCACCCTTGTGAATTCAGAACCTCAGACCTGCCCTCATGCAGGTTTTGGTGTTTGAACTTAAACCACATGTACAGCCTGGGAAGCTAAAGAATTAACCTAAAAACAAATCCACCTGTTGGTGACCCCAATGAAAACAAATGCAAAATCTCTGGAGACCCAAGCAGCAGAAGACTGCCACCAGGAAAGCCCCACCCGAGATCACAAGACAAAATTTCAGGGGCGCTTGGGCAGCTCAGTTGGTTAAGCATCCGACTCTTGATTCTGGCTCAGGTCACGATCTCACGGTTCGTGGGATAGAGCCCTGTGTCGGGCTCTGTGCTGACAGTGCAGAGCCTGCTTGGGATTCTCTCTCTCCCTCTTGCTCAGCCCCTCCCCCACTCTCTCTCTCTCTCTCTCTCTAAATAAATAAACTTAAGGAAAAAAAGACAAAATTACAAAACCAACCAGGAAACAAGTCACCGTGAGTGAGAAGCTCACACAACAGACAGACATGAGTGAAGGGACCCACTAGCCTTGGGTCCAGGTGGCATTTCTGCCTGTCACTAGGATGAGCTAAATGCCTTTTGGAGACTGTCTGGGAGGCATATCGTTTTCTTGTAGGTGTCAGTCAAGTAAAAGGAATAAGACGGATAAAAACACCCAGGACGCCACAGGGCTCAGTGAGAGATGGCTGTCAGGATAGTTCATTCCCTTCCTCCCAGGCTCCTTCCTGCAGCACCCAAATCACAGGGAGTCAGGGGTGGGAGGAGTTACTTAATGCTGATGGCAAATTCTGCTGAGTCCTTCACCCGCTGCCGCACCAAGAACGTCCCATCCGAGCGGTTGGTGAGGATACTTTCTGCCCCGGCGCGCTCCATGGGGCCAGCGTACCTGTCAGGATACATCAGGGAGAGAGGTCCACACGGTCCCTATGCTTGAGCCCCCACGTTGTCATACTGAGGCCACTCTTTCCCCCATCCTGTGATTTTTCAGCAGGTGACAGTCCCAGGGCGGGCTGCTCCAAAATGGGCCACTTTGGTGTCAAGACTATTTTGGGTTAAAAAGCAATCAAAACTCTTTATCTTCCCCCCCACCCCACCCGACCAAAAAAAAAAGAAACTGCCCCAAACGGATTCGGACAGAGCACCTGCTGGGGGCAAAGAGCTGTCAGCACAGACACGTCCATTAGTCTACGAACGAAGTACCACAGACACAGAGGAACCTAGCAGGTCCTGTTTGATCAAATCCTCTGTGACCACGGCTTTTGAGTGGCCCAGCAAACATGTGTACCAAAGATTTCCTCTTCTGCATCTTCCAGAGAAGTGCCTTGCTTCCCTTTCAAGTCCCACACCACTGCTCCCCTCTCCTTGGTTCAGAATGACGTATATGCCTCCGTTTGCCCGACTGTCTTGGGATTTCAGCGTCTGGGTGGCGTCCCCACACACACAAAATTCAATTTGACTTTTCTCCTCTCACTCTGTGTCGTGTCAATCTGATTCTTAGTTCCCCTAGAAGGACCTAGAAGGGGACGGGAATTCTGGCTCCCTGACATGCCCTTTTATAATGAACTGGTAATCTCCTAAGTAAACCATTTTCCTGCATTCTGGGAGTTTGTGTTAGCAAACTGGGGACGACGTTGTGGGAACCTCTAATTTACAGCCGGTCGGTGGGAAGTCCTGGAAGCCTGGACCGGACACTGGCAGTCTCCTGGGAACCGACCCCTAACCGGTGGGGACTGCAGTCATCTCTAGGTGGGCAGTGTCAGAAACGAACTGAATTGCATGACAGCCAGCTGAGAGGGAAGAATTGCAGAACTGTGTAGATGTGGGGAAAAACCCACACGCTCGGCTGAGACTGTGAATATAGAAAAGCAGACGTTTTCCCCTTTACTCTGGAATTTGGCATTACTGGGACGGGCATCTACCGCATCCACACTCCTTGCCTGTCTCTGTGGCCACCAGGACAGAAGCTGGATGAGAGGGCTGAGACACTAGCCTCGGAGACCAACTGCGAAGCGGGAGCCAAAATACTCCGCCAGCAAGGTAAAAGATAGCAAACGAAGGAAGGAGTATTTTAATGCAATACTTTTAAAAGTCAAAATGATTGCCAAAGCAGACAGAAAGGGAGCAAGGCTCTGACATGTACTGCTTCGTGGACGGATCCCGAACATAGGATGCTCAGAAAAGAGAGCCATGTGTGGAATGTCCAGAAAAGGCACATCCACAGACAGGAAGGGGTCAGAGGAAGGTGCTGGGGGCTGGGGAGGCAGGGGGGTGACCACACACAGGGGCAGGGTTTCCTTTGGGGGGATGGAATGTTCTAGACTTATAGTGATGATGGCCACCCAACCTTGTGAATGTAGTAAATGCCACTGGATATAAATATATTTGTGCCATAATATAAATATATAACATAAAGAATATATATTAATATATATAATATATTATATATTATATATATTAATACAATATAATATTATATTATATATTATATTATATTATATTATATATCATATTATTATAATATTATATTAATATTTATTATATAATTATATAATATAATATATATAATTTAATTATAATGTATATATTTTATATATATATATTATAATTATATAATTTATTATATAATTAATTATACATATAATTAATTATAATATATGACTATATATTATATACTATATTATAATTATAATGTATAGTCATATAGTTATATAGTATATTATATAATATATACTATACTATAATATATATTAATTAATTATATTATAATTAATATACCATATAATATATTAATATATATTATAGATAATAAACAATTACGCATGACACATAAATGTGAATATGAATGTATTATGTTATAACTGTAAATACGTAACATACATACTATTTACTAGTTTTGAATGATATGTAATTACAGATGATATATAAATGTGGATATGAATATATTTATGCTGCAAATGTAAATATATAACAAATATACCATTAACTTGAGGTAATATATAACTGTATACGATATATGCATGTGAATATGTAATATAAACATAAATACTAACATAAACGCCACTTTAAACGGTTAGTGGTACGTTATGTGGATTTCACCTCAGGTTTTGAAATGAATGCAAAAGAAAATCCATGGTGAACAAAATGCCAGGGCTTTAAATAAAGACAAGATCCACCTCCATACTCTTGGGTTCAACTCTTTCTACCCCCAGCCCTGTCAGGTCCTGTCTTTATTTACAGTTTTGATGTTTTGCTTGTCATGGATTTAGTTTCCCTTGCTTTCGATTATTTTAAATGCCGCATTGAACCATCACGGATCTCAATGCCTGAGTGTTTGGCTGCCTCCTCCAATTCTGCACCTAAAGTGAGGGTCTCGCTCTCCTGATACAATTCCACGCCTGGTGACCACATCCCAGCAGGGGAGGGCAGACACCAGGTCTGAATCCTGGCTCTGCTACTTGGCTGCTCTGTGACCTTGGGAGCTGATTTTGCCACACTCTGAGCCCCAGTTTTCTCTTCTAAAAAAAAGGAAGATAAAACTACCCTCTGCAGAGGACATTTCTGATCAGACGAGGCTGAGGCGCCTAACATGTGGTCTGTCAGCATCATGACTTTCCAGAGGCACTAAGGTCAGGCTCTGGAGTCAGACAGATGGGCTCCATCCCATCTCCGTTCCCTTCCTCACTGTGTGACATCGAACAAGTCACTTCCCCTCTCTGAGCCTCGGTTGCCT
The DNA here is from genome assembly GCF_027475565.1 of Acinonyx jubatus. NCBI lineage: Eukaryota > Metazoa > Chordata > Mammalia > Carnivora > Felidae > Acinonyx > Acinonyx jubatus. The sequence goes on from NC_069383.1 coordinate 160,633,815, forward strand.
CCTTCTTTCCCAAAAGGAAAGGAGAGCGGCCAAGGGTTGGTATGAAAATTCAACGCGCTCCCTAAAGCACGGACACAGCAGCCATAAAACCAGTCCCGTGTTACATCATCTAAAAGGCCAGTGATCGTAAAAGGCACTGTTCCTTCATGGGCCATTATGAAATAAAAACCACTACCCATAAAAGTAGGCAGAAGACTGATACTCCGTCGATTGTAAGAGCCATTGCAATGTCAGAGATGTTAAAAACATGAAAAATAAAAAGTGCTTACTGTGTGCCAGGCACAGGACTAACAGCCCATTAAAGCCTTACAACAGCCCTAGGAAGCATAAGCCGGTATTAGTCTATTTTCCGGAAAGGAAAGCTGAAGCACAGAGAGGCTGAGTTACTGGCCCAAGGTCACACAGCCAGGAAATACTGGACTCAGGATTTGAACCCTGTCAGTGGGCTCCAGAAGCAACACTATAAACACCCGCCCCTCACTGCTCTACATTCAATAGGTGCTCAAAAAACAGGGGCGAGGGGCTGCTGGTAACATCACCACCATCATTTTCCTTCCAGTGAGGCCCTAATCGCCCAAAGTCAGGGACCTTCTTTTGTTTGCTCGCGCCTCAGCAGCCCTGGGCCCAGGGCTCCATCCAGCAGTCGATGCCCAGAGTTCAAAAAATGAATGAGATATTGGTTTGGAGTCGCTTTCCGTGCCCAGCCAGGGAACCCACCCCAGGGGGCCCAAGTTGAAAATAAGAAAGGTAGTTCCACTCACCAGAGATGAACAGTCAGGTCCTGAGGGGGACCCTGGGGACACAGAGACCAAGACTTAGGGTAAAGAGCCAAGGTTAGCAACGGAGTGCAGGGTGCGTCACTCATATACTCATTCACTCTGCCATCATTTATTGAGTGTTTATTATACGCCAGGCACTGTGCTATTCATTGAAGACACAGCCTCAGAATCTAATGGGAGAGACTGGTCCACTTCCAGTCAGGGGTTGTCCAGCCACTGTTGTAGCATGACCCTCAAGTTAAGAATGGATTTTATGGGGTGCCTGGGTGGCTCAGTCGGTTAAGCGGCCGACTTCGGCTCAGGTCATGATCTCGCGGTCCGTGGGTTCGAGCCCCGCGTTGGGCTCTGTGCTGACGGCTCAGAGCCTGGAGCCTGTTTCGGATTCTGTGTCTCCCTCTCTCTCTCTGCTCCTCCCCCATTCATGCTCTGTCTCTCTCTGTCTCAAAAATAAATAAACGTTAAAAAAAATTTTTAAAAAAAAGAATGGATTTTACACTTTTAAATGGTTGACAAAAATCAAAGGAAGAATAATATTGCTCGGCATGTGAAGATGGGGTGAAATTCACATGCCAAGGTCCAGAAATTCAGTTTTATTGGGACAATGGTCAAGCTCACTCATTTGCACATCGTCTGTGCTGCTTTTGTACCATTTTGGCAGAGGTGAGAAATCACAAAAGAGAGCATCTGACCTACAAAGATGAAAATCTATATTATCTGTCTATTTACAGAAAGCCCAACCCCTGGTCTGAATTCATGTAAAAGTGCACCCTTCCACCACATCAGGACGGCTATTGTAAAATAACAAAAAACAAACAAAACAAAACAAAACAAGAACAGAAAAATAACAAGTGTTGGGAAGGATATAGGGAAATTGGAAACCTTGTTGTGTTACTGGCAGAAATGTGAAATGGCACAGCTACTACTGAAAACAGACGGTGGTTCCTGAAAACCTAAAAATAGAATTACCATATGGCCCAGCGATTCGTCTTCTGGGTATCTACCCGAAAGAATTAAAAGCAGGGATTCGAAGAGACATTTACACATCCGTGTTCCTAGCAACGTTACCCACGATTGCCAGAGGGTTAGGTCTCCATCAACAGATGGACAGATGAACCAAATGTGGCATGCACACACAATGGATTATTAGCCATAAGAAGACGGACATTCTGGCACCTGTTACAACATGGATGAACTCTGAAAATGTTATGCTCACTGCAAAAGCTGGTCTCAAAGGGACACATATACCACTCATCCGAGGTCCCTAAGAGGAGTCAAATTCACAGAGACAGGAAGTAGATGGTGGGAGCCAGGGGCTGGGGGACGGGGTGGGGACTTAGTGTTTCAGCTCTGCAGGATGGAAAGTTCTGGAAATGGACAGTGGTGGTGTTGCACAAACGTACGAATGTACCTAATGCCACTGAACTGTATACCCAAAAATGGCTAAAATGGTAAATTTTATACAATTTGTGTTTTACCATAATTTAAAAATAGTAATAATATGGGGCGCCTGGGGGCCTCAGTCAGTTGAGCGTCAGACTTCAGCTCAGGTCATGATCTCACAGTCTGTGGGTTCGAGCCCCGTGTCAGGCTCTGTGCTGACAGCTCAGAGCCTGGAGCCCGCTTGGGATTCTCTCTCTCCCTCCCCTTCTCTCTGTCCCTCCTCGACTTGCCCTCTTTCTCAAAATAAAAAAATAAACTTAGAAAGAAACAACAAAAATAAAAATAGTAATGGAAAGAATGTGGAACTACCACCTGTATCCAGTTCTGAAACATCACCCCAAAAGAAAACCCAAACACATCACCCATTAAACAGTTGGTCCCAAAGCCCCCCACCTCCAGCATCTGGGAACCACCAATCTGCTCTCTGTTCCTGTGGATGTACCTATTTGAGACATTTCACATAAATGAAATGATTGCAAAATGTACTATACCACTGAAGCGTGCACTTTAAAATGGTTTTTATGTTTTTCAAATTTCACCTCAATTTTTTTTAAAGGGGAAGAAAAGAATGAAATATTCTGTGCACAGTATGAAAAGATCCCAAGATATATTAAAAGGCAAGCAGGGGGCTGCAAAATGTATTAAATCTTCTGAATAAATCATGGGGCAAATGAGAATTGCTATTCGTATCGACTTAGTATGTATATTAAGAAACTCCAGACAGACACTCATAAAACAAATACAATAGTAGCTATCTTGTAAGGTAGGTGGGACCAGGAGGATGGAATCCTTCAGTAGAAAGGAGCATTGTCGTTTTTTCTATCTTTTCTCAGAGCCTTCATTGTAATGAGAGAGAAGGAGGCTAGGACAGGTGTAGTTTTAAGAAGGCAGTACATTTGGAGGCAGAAATTGGAGAGATGCCCAGATCTTGGCTTCTGAATGCCGTGTCCCACTGAAAGGACCAGGGCTCCTTGGAAAAACAGGTGATTCCAAGACTGAGGCATGGGAAGTACAAGGTAGGTCTGGTTTTGTGCCAGAAAATAAGGAACAGCTCAGAGAATGATGGGGACATATCAAAAGGACAGATGAGCCAGCCTGATGGGGCTCCCGCTGGCCAAAGCTGGGACCATTTTTAGAATAAGAATCCACAGGCATTTCCTGACATACATACATGCATACATGCCTGATTGATTAGTAATTAGATAGATACCTGCCTACATAGAATTATAGACGTTCGATACATATATAGGTATGTAGATTGATACATAAATAATTGATAGACACACAGAGACACAGATAGATATATAGCTGATCATTAGATATACAGATGCCTGATTGATAGGTAGGTTGAGTGACTGATTGATTGACTGACTGACAGAAAGGGAGGCAGCTCATCCTTACATCTTCTAATAAACTTGGACAGAACAATGACGTTGGAAATGCATAGCTCCACAGTGGAGAAACCTGGGAGACCTCAGGCCAAAAAAGAAAAAAAAAAAATCTCTAAAAGACAATTTAGGGAAAATTGTCAAAATTTAAATATGGACTACAGGTTAAATCGTAGTACAATGTCAATGTCAAGTGTTAAATTCATGGTTGTTAAAATCACGCTATGGTTATGTAAGAAAAGGTTCTTGTTCTCAGGAGGTATTTAAGGGTGAAGGGAAAACACAGCTGTAAACTTACTTTTAAATGTCTCAGGAAAACAATAATATGAAATTTTTAAATAAAATAAAATGTGCAGAGAAAGTACAAATGTGGACGGCTGGTGAATCTGGGAAAGGCTATTTGGAGTTGCTTGCATTATTGTAGCCACCTTTCTGGAAGTCTGAAATGATACAAACTTCAAGCAACAGAAGGGGAGTTTCCCTCTGCGGGTTCCTATTTGGGCTGTGAAGCAGGCAGAGGGGTATCTGCAGTGAGGGAGAGAGGTCTGGGGAGATGGGAAAGACCTGAGGTCATCGTAGAGCGAGGGGGCTGGGTGAGCAGAGACTGGGCACAGTGCAGGCAGGTGCGTCCACAGGAGCTGGGCCGAGAGGCCTGGGTGGCCCCAGCACCCGATGGGATAGCACTCGCTGCCTCTGAAAGGAAGCCAGTGACTGTCCAGCCTCTGGCCACCCCTGATTTTCTGCAGTACGAGGGAGAGGACCTTCATACAGGAAGAATCAAGAGGGAAAGGATTGGTCATCATTGTCCATGTGCCCCCCGCCCCCCCCCCCCCACCTCCACTCTGGGCTCGGTCGACACGTTAGGCAGAGCATGGAGTTTGGGAATGACTGACCGTGATGGGCAGCCCCTCTCTATCTCAGGGGTGTTAATTCAAGGCTTCCCGCCCTTGCAGGACCCTCTCCAGACCCCCCTTGCCCTCTCTCCATCCAGATTTGAGGCACTTACATGCACGTAGGGCTTGACCCTGTTACAGGGAAACCAGCCAACTTCATTGGTAGCCGTATTCCTGCCCTAAAAATCCGGGAGGGAAAGACACGGACGCAGAAGTTACTTGCATTCATGTGCGTGTATGTGTGTGTGCCCATCTTTCTACCCACTGGCCATCTGCCCACCCATCCATCCCTCTGTGTCCGCATGACCCATGGAGTTCTAGCCAGTATCAACCACCTGGCAAGACGGCCAGCTCAGAAGGGCCAGGCCAGCCCTCGAAATCCCCATGTATAACACCCTCCCCAGATGCCTCCTCCAGACCAGCCTCCCCTTGCCAAAGCCTTCCCGGGACTGCCTACGCCCATGACCCCACACTCAGATCCTTCTCCATCACTCCCACTGCCCAGCCTGTACCTCCCACCAGTTCTGTTCAGCCTCAGCCTTGGTGAGCTCCACGATGTCTCCAGGGTTGAGCCGCAGGAAAGGACCAATGGCTCCAGGTGGTGGGGGAAGCCCATAGTATTCCTGGCACACCTCCATCTTGGGCAGGCCTGGAGGGAAGGGAAGGCGGTGGCTCAGTGCGGTTGGCGGCCACGGATTTTCATCCTGAGCCTCCAGGATGGCAAAAATTAGAGACCAAGAGAAACACACCCTCGTGTGTGCCAAAAGTCCGAGACGGGCTGTCTTCACAAGAGCCCCAAACTGGAAACAACCCAACGGCCTCAATGGAATGCATAAACTGAGTGTGACAGAAGCACACAACAGAATGTGACACAGCAATGAACAAATTACTGTCACAAGCAACCACGTCAATGAGTCTCACCAACACGACGCAGGAGGAGGACATACCACATGATTTCATTTTTACGAAGTTCAAGGAAAGGCAAAACTGACCTATGGTGGTAGGGGTCTAAGAGTGGTCCCCTCGGAGAGCCAGGTGGTGGTGGGGGGGACTGAACAGCAGTCTGGTAAAACCTTCTGTGTGGAGGAGTTGAATAATCTCTCCTGTCCAGCAAGGCAGTCATTAGTCAGAGGTGGTGAGCGAGAGCTCACAATGTGGCTAGTGTGGCTGAGTACGGGAGTTTTAAGGTTATTTAAATTAGTTTCAATTTGCATTGGACAGTGTAGTTCTAGAATTCGGTGAAACGTTCCATATCTTGATCTGTGTGGTGGTTACAGGGGTAGAAATTCATGGCGCCATGCAGTTAAGATTTGCTCACTTATACACATTACAGTATGTATTTTCTATCTCAATAAACAGTGTGTGTGTGTGTGTGTGTGTGTATATATATACACACACACACACACACACACATACGTATGCATATATATAATGGATATGTACAAGTGTGTGTATTAATATAAGTATATATAATATATTAATATTAATTAATATATTATATATTAAATATAATTAATTATATTAATATAATATAGTAATATATATACAATATGCATAAATATAAATACATATAATAGATACACACACACTTACTTTTCTAAATGTGCATCTATTTTTGACAGAGAGAGAGTGCAGAGGAGGGGCAGAGAGAGAGGGAGAGAGAATCCCAAGCAGGCAGTGCAGAACCTGATGTGGGGCTTGAACTCATGAACTGTGAGATCATGTCCTGAGCCAAAATCAAGAGTCGGACACTTAACCAACTAAGCCACCCAGGCACCCCTACACACACACACGCGCGCACACACACACACACACACACACACACACACAAATATTTCCCTCTATTGAGGACATTTGGGTTGTTTCTGGTTTTTGACAAATAAAGCTGACATATACTTTTGTATAAAACGGATTATACAACGCATATAAATCTACGTATAATTATATATACGTTCTTCTTATTGAATCATTTGTTTCTAATTTTTTATTATTTCAAATAAAGCTGAGATATCTATATCTATCTATAGACACAGATTATAGATATCTATAGATCTTTGTACATTGACATCTATATATGAATATACATAGACACGGATAGATAGATATGAAATCTGAGCCTTCACACTGACTCTGTGTTATTATGAGCAAAGGTTTTACTTCCTCAGCCACACCAAACTGTTCTCACGTGTTTAATGCTGCCTGGCTTCCCTGCCTCCCAGCCTTTGCGCATGCCATTCCCTCTGCCTGGAACACCCCTGCCCTCCTCCTCACCTGCCTAACCCTCTCATCCATCAAATGTCTGCCTAAATGTCTCCTCCTCTGAGAAGGCTTCCCTGAGGGCTCAGATCTGTCAAGTCCCCCAGGTTCTATGTTCCAGAGAACCTTCTAGTCCGCCCACTACAAGGTAATGTCTTAAAATTCTCTCCCTCACCACTGGTCTCAGAGCTTCTGGAGGATGAGAGGCCCCAGATGTGACCACGTATACAGTAGATATTGAACACAAGGCACCCATCACTGCTGTGATGCCACAAAATTCGTCAACATAGGAATGAGTCCAGCCTTTCCCCCCTGCCATTGGGCTAAAATGAATCTGTGCCCTCCACTTCCCCGTCCTCGAGTGGAGGGCACTCTGCTGAAACTATAGATCATGATAAGATTCTGTGGCACGGAATCAAGAGGAGAGGAGGTAAGGACCACCAGAGGCGTGCCGCGTTGGAAAGCAAGGAAAAAGAGGTGGTGAAGAGGAGAAATTGGACGGTAAGATAAAGAGCACCTTTGCAAGGATGGCTACTGCCCCATGCCTTCTCTTCCTAGTGTTTGAGCAAAGCAAGTAAATAATTTGGGTCATTTTTAAAGTTTTTTTTAATGTTATTTATTTTTGAGAGAGAGAGGGAGACAGCATGAGCAGGGGAGGGGCAGAGACACAGAATCCGAAGCAGGCTCCGGGCTCTGAGCTGTCGGCACAGAGCCCGATGCGGGGCTCGAACCCACCAACCACGAGATCGTGACCTGAGCCAAAGTCGGACGCTCAACCGACTGAGCCACCCGGGCGCCCCCAGTTGGTTATCTTTAAATTCCTTTCGGGTTTCTAGGACTGCAACCAATGGCTCACAGCTTTACAAGCAGGACCTTATGTGATCGTTAATATAACTGTTGAGATCTGAGGCAGAGACCAGGCTTCCTCCTGCCCCACACAACGCCCACCCCCCTCAGACTCACCCAGGTCATTCCGCTTTTTGTCCTGAGGTCGGCGATGTGGCTTATCCTGGAGGGAGACAGCGAAACTGCAAGTGTGGCTCCCCAGGCCCAGCCTGGGGCCCCCTCAGCTCCTATGTGAGCACCCAGCAAAGGGCCATGCCCACTGCTGGGGTCTCCTGGGTCACCCTTCCTTATCCCCCATGATTTCTCATACAGAGAAAGGAGAATGGGGGTCTTACCTTCTTCATAGTTCCTGAAAAATCTATGGGGGGCAGGGAAGGAAATAGTTAGCATGGAAATTCCCCCCACAGGACCAAGCCCACCTGCCCCAGTCTCTCCCACTGGTACCTTGCCCATGTCGGCCACATGGAGGGACCCTTCCCAGACACTCCTTGTGTGCAGGTGCCCGGCACCGATGACAACGGTAACCCTGATAGAAAGTGCCTCTGGGATGCCAAGGGGAGATTAAGGGACGTCAATGATGTTGACTGGACACAGCCGATCATTTTGCCAACAACGTAAAGGGTGCCCTTGGGTTCTCTTCAGGGCAAGAGAGAGATGCAGAAGCGGAAGCCCAAGGGAGAGCCTCCCACCTCCCAACCCAGGGGACAGACAGCCAGAGAAGCCCCTCTGAGGGGGACGAGCTGACCGCACCCAGGCCCCAGGCCCATCCCCCCAGACCCCTACCTCAGCAGCATCTGGCAAGCCTTGCATGACGTGGTCTCCTCAAAGGAGAACATTTGGAAGTCGTGCCCGTTGGCAGTAGCGTTCTCAGGGTAGATGTTGGAGCTGGAGAGGGGAGAGAATTCCCCGTGATGGAACAGTATTCAGCCACACAAGGGAATGAAGTACCAACACGTGCTGCCCTTTGGATGTATCGGGGCAGCCATACATAAACCAGAAGCCATGTCTCCAGCCCTCCACTGATGGGCATTTGGGTGGAGACAGAGAGCAGACTGGTGGTTGCCAGGGGCTGGGAGCAGGGGAAATGGGGACTGAGTACTACATGGGTGCAGGGTTTCCTTTTGGGGGGATGAAAATGTTTTGGAACTTAGAGGTGGTGGTTACACGATATCGTGAGGCACTAAATGCCATTGAATCATACACTTTAAAATAGCGAAATTTTTGTTACGTGAGCTTCATCTCAAGAAGACGAAGAAAGGGAGCCTGGGGGGCTCAGTCAGGTTAGCATCCGACTCTTGATTTCGGCTCAGGTCACGATCTCACCGTTTGTGAGACTGAGCCCCTCTTCGGGCTCTGTGCTGACAGTGCAGAGCCTGCTTGGGATTCTCTCTCTCCTTCTCTCTCTCTCTGCCCCTCCCTCACACACGCACACACACACACACACACACACACGCACACACACTCTTGCTCTCTCTCTCAAAATAAATAAAACAAACATTAAGAAGAAAAAGAGGAAGGAGGAGGAGGAGGAGAGGAAAGGGAAGGGGAAGGATAAACGGAAGGAGAAGAAGAAGGAAGAGAAGGAGGGAGAGGAGTGGGAGGAGGGGGAAAGGGAGGAAGGGGAGGAGGAGAAGAAAAAGAAGAAAAAGGAGGAGGAAGAGGGGTTCAGGCTGGCGGCTGAAGTTCACACACAGAGCACTGACATTCTGAGGATGCAGACAGCATTAAAAGCCTGTGCTTCCCATTTCGCAGATGGGGAAGCTGAGGTTCAGAGTGGCCCTACGGAACAGAGCACAGCTGCCTCTCAGCCCCTGTGCACTGCAGAGTCCTCTGAGGACAGGGGGTGGGGGAGGAGGGGGGTCTCACATGGCCATCTCGAACTGCTCCAGCCACTTCTTCTTCAGTTCTCGTGTCTTAAAGAACAGCTCATAGCCCTGGGAACCTTGGTCCTCGATCAGGAGAAACATGTGAGTCCACTGCAGGGAACAGGGTTCAGAATGAAGACACCCAGTCTGCAGAGGATGGGACCACACACCCTCTTCACCCCTACCCCTGTGGGGAGGAAAGGGTCAGCCTCGTAACAGCCTCTCTGCCCCTCGGAGAAACTGGGCGCGGGCACCCTTGTAAGGGTCTGCCTGGGAGAACCAAACATACGTGCACAAATCTAAGACCACGCGTGTCTTACACACACACACACACACACGGGCATTCTAAAGCTCGAGTGCAGAGCCTCAGCTCTCCCAGCACTGGGGACCCCAGATCTGGCTTCAGAGCCCCACCTTCTTGTTTTCTCGCTCTCCAGAGGAATCATCTCGAACCTGGAAGCTTTGCAGATCCACAACATTCTTGAGGTCGTAGGAGTCCCCTCGGCGCTTGCAGATGAGCAGAGCTTTGTCGAGCAGGAAGGCGTACCTGAGAGCAACTTGGGTCAGGGGCCTCCGTCTGGCTCCCCTCGGCCAGCTCCTCCCCACCAGCTCCACCTTCCTGGCCGCACCCGGCCGTCCGTCTAGGACTCCCGTCCTTCTCCTCCTCTGTGGCCAGCTTGGCAGGATTGGCCTACCCATCCTGACCTCGGCCATAAGGTCCTTCCGGGTCCCAGCACCTGCTGGTCTTGGCTCCACCCACACGTCCACGCTGGTCCCGCCCCGCCCCGCCCGCCACCTAGGCCCCACCCCCTGGTGTAACTGGAAATCCCGCCCCGCCTCTGCTCCGGCTCTTTGCTGCATCTGTTGGCTCTGCTTACCGGTCCATCTTGGAGCGCCTCTCCACTGAGGTGATCTTGAGCTCCCCATCGATCTTGGGCCGGCCATAGTGGGCCAGAGACTGGTCCTACGCAGCAGGAAGGGGGTCTGGCAAGGGGCCACCCAGGGGGAGGCCAAACACCCTCCCACCCCACCCCCGCGGCCACACCCCTGGCCCATCCTGCCCTGCCCCCTCACCAGGTTCTCGATGGACAGCTGGAAGTTGGTGATCTGCCGTAACGTCTCGTTGTCCCGCTTGACCTCATTCACACACTGTGCCAGGTCCTGGGGGTGGGGCAGGGGTGAGCCTGGGCCCCCAGCCTGGCCAATCCCCTCTCTGGTTGGGCGTAGGGGGTCAGCCCCCACCAGGGGCTGGCAGGAGGCGTAGAAAGGGCATCCCCGCATGTACTGTCCCCAAGAAGACGCTAGGAATCACTCACTGGTCACATGGGCGTGTGGTCATTGATGAGAGGAGGGGTTGCCCGTGGGTGTGACCGCGTTCCCCGGGCTGCACTGCCTCCAACGTGTAACCGCCTGTGTGTGACCACTCACCCTCATGGCGTCCAGGGCCTGCCTCAAGTTCTCCTTCTCCATCACGTCCTGCGTGTGTTTGACCAGCTCCTGCACAGCCCATGGAGACAGACATCACCTGGGCCTGCCCTCTCCTCTTGGGGACCCTCCAGACAAGCCTGGCCTGCCAGCTTCCTCCTTCCTCCCAGAGGGTGCCAGGCCCCAGCCCCGGGAAGACAGCTCTGCCCCCACGCCTATGACTCGGAGAGGGAGACAAACCAAGCCCTTGCCTGGGGGCCCCCACTTGTGCACCTGGAGAAGGAGGTGATACTTGAGCACCCGCTGCATGGGCACCATCAGCAGGTCCCGCAAGGTGAACCTCCCGTTGTTTGCTCGCTGAGAACACTCCTGGGGGGGTCAGAGAAAGAGATGAGCATGATGAGGTGGAGACAGGTGTGGATTTTTCTAGAACCTGAAGCATCATCGGGGAAATAGGGAAGGAAGAATTTCCTGGAAGGCTGGCAAACACTGCCTGAGGCAGGATTCCAGGAGCTGAGTGGAGCTGGGGAGGGAGCGGGGGACAGGACTGCAGGGTCCCCACAGTGGAGACCGACGAGGCCGGATGGACGGTGCATGCAGGTGGCCCGTCCTCATTTCTGCCCTGTAGATACACTGGTTCCGGGGCAGGGGACGGGGGGTGCTCAGCCCAGGATCAGGGCTCGGTGTGAGTTGGGGCTCAGCCCAGACTTGGGGCACGGCCAAGGCTGGGACTCAGCGCAGGCTGGACTGGGGGTTAGCCTGGAGTCAGAGCTGAGTTCGGGGTCAGGACTGAGTCCAGAGTTGGGGTTCAGCGGGGGTCAGGGCTCAGGGCTCCTGCCCACCTCTCCCTGCCCCCTTTCTCCCACTCAGCTGGTCAGTACCTCCCACGCCAAACCCTGGCTGGGCTGAGGTGGAAAGTAGCACCACCAGCTCTGTCTCCTCCCCACTGCCCCTGGGGCCTAGGAAGGGGTAAGAGAGCCCCCCAGATGGCGCCCGGGCCCCACCTCCAGCTTCATTTGCACATCCTCCCGGGCGGCGGCCACATGGTCCAGGTGCTTGCTGGCTGACTCCACCTGGCTGCAGTAGCGGCCGTAGACGAGGAACCTGAGGGAAGGACAGGTGGCCGGGTAATGGTGGCCCGCACCATGGTCAGGCAAATCTGGGTGTCAGTCCAGGCCCGCCTCTTCCCAGATGGTCTGAGCCTCGGTCTCCCCATCTGTAAAATGGGCATGACAATGGCACCTCCTGCATGGAGCCACTGAAGCATCGGAGGGAGATGATGCATAAGACATGCTTAGCACTCGGTATATTGTCTCCTCAATGTTCACTCATCTAACAAGCACTTACGGAGCACCTACTGTGTGCCAGGCCCTGTGCCAAGCTCTTTAGGCATCCGTTTGTTTCATCCTCACCCTGGGAGGTACATTCTGCGCCACGCTGATTTTACAGATGTGGCAGCAGATGCTCAGAGAGGTTCAGTGAGTCTACAGTGCCACACAGCCCGGCAGAGGCAGAGCTGGGGACTGACCTACAAGTGGGCAGTCCCTTCCCTTGCCCATGAGCAGAGAGGGAACAGCCCTGCCTGTCCGGTAGCCTCTGAGGGCAAGGTCGTCCAAATGCCCGGCGCGGGCAGGATGGGGTGATTTCCGGGGGTCTGGGCTGGCTGGCTGGGTCTCACCTCTCCTTGTATTTGATGAACACCTGGTAGAGGGTGGGTGCACCTGGGGTGCCCAGGACTTCCTTCATCTCCTTTAGGAAGAGAGTGTGCACACGAAGCAGGTCCTACTCGGAGGAAGGAGTGGGGGCTGGGGTTCAGGAGGCCCACCCTGCAGTGCTCAACTCCCAGCCCCCACTCTCCAGGCACAGGTGGAGCCAGCAGGTCATCCCCACTGGACAGACGCCCGGGAGGGCTGGGGACCGGCCAGCTCACCTCGATGTTGATGAAGATAATCTCAATGTCTTGGGGTTTGAGGAACCGTTGCAGGGGCTTCATGAAATGCTGCAGGAGCAGGGAGAGCAGGATGAAGGGGGCAGGACCCCTCCATCCGGCCCAGGCCCAGGGAGCCGGGGACAAGGAGACAGAGTCAGAGACCAACAGAAAGAGAGGCTGAGAGACAGAGATGCACAACGGCCACCCAAACACCTGTTCACGGCTGTTCACACCAGCGTTATTCACAACAGCCGAAAAGGAGGGACCAACCCGAACGTCCAGCGATGGGTGAACGGATAACAAGATGGGATCCACCCACCCACCAGAATGTCGCTCAGCCACGAAGAGGAGCGACACTGGCACACGTGGACGGACCCCGAACACACGACGCTCGGTGAGAGAACCGGACACAGAGGGCCACGTCGTGTGGGATGCCACGTGTGTGAAATGCCCAGAACAGACACATCCACGGAGACAGAAAGTAGGTTAGCGGTTTCCAGGGGCTGCAGAAGGACGGGGGCGTAGGGGGTGATGGCTAAAGGGTACGGGGTTCCTTTGGGGGGGGGGATGATGAAAATGTTCTAAAATTAAACAGTGGCGATGGTCGCACAACCTTGTGACTACACCAAAAACCACTGAATTGTCCACATAAAGGGGTGAATTGTACGGTACGTTGAGCTCATCTCGATAAAGCTGTTGAAAAAGCAATGGCCAAAGGGAAGAAAATAGAAGGTCGGAGAGACAGTAATAGACACAGGTGGACAGAGGTGAGGACACAGGAAAAGATACAGACAGGATAGAGGGACACCCAGGGAAAGAGCAACCGAGGAAGAAGGAAGGAGAGACCGATCAAGACAGGAGATGGCATGAAAGAGAAAACCAGCGGCAGAGAGAGAGAAGAAACAAAACAATGGGGACACAGAGGAGCCCCAGGCCCGCTTGGGACACACGGGCTTCTACGGCCGCCGCTCGGGCCGGGGGACGCGCACCTGCCCGCCCAGCTCCCGCGCATGCGCCCTGCCCCGGGGCTGGGTCGGAGCCCCGCACCTGTTGGATGGATCCTAGCGTGTCCGTGTACTTCTCCTCCGTCTGCTGGATCTCCCGCAGGCAGCAACACCGCTTGTCATACTCTGTCATCTTGGGCTGAGAGTGGGGAGCACAGGTCGGTGTTGGGGGGCCCGGGGCTGCGTGCCCCCCTCCCCCCCCCCCATGAGGCCTCCCAGACGCCACGCTCCGCCCCACGCACCGGCATGGGCACCGGCTCCGCGGAGCGCATGAGGTCTTCGTAGATCTCATCACCCTCCGCCTCCTCGTTCTCCACACAGTCATACAGGTCCTCATCCTCTTCCACCGTGTCGCTGCGGGGTGTGGGGTCAGCTAGGGCCACCGGAGCCCCCAGGCCAAGGACCCCGCAGACTCCTCCCAGATCAAACTCGTGTCCCCTCAGGCCCCCCAGGGCAGAACCATGTCCCCTCCGACCCCCCAGGGCAGGGCCACGTCCCCTCAGACCCCCAGGTGAGAACCATATCCCCTCAGACCCCCCAGGACAGGGCCATGTCCCCTCAGGACCCCAGGGCAGAGCCATGTCCCCTCAGACCCTCCCCCCAGGACAGGGCCATGTCCCCTAAGACCCCCCCAGGGCAGGGCCATGTCCCCTAAGACCCCCCCAGGGCAGGGCCATGTCCCCTCAGACCCCCAGGGCAGAACCATATCCCCTCAGACCCCCAGGACAGGGCCATGTCCCCTCAGAACCCCAGGGCGGGGCCACGTCCCCTCAGACCCCCCAGGGCAGGGCCATGTCCCCTCTGACCCCCCAGGGCAGGGCCACGTCCCCTCAGACCCCCAAGTGAGAACCATATCCCCTCAGACCCCTCCCAGATCAAACTCGTGTCCCCTCAGGCCCCCCAGGGCAGGGCCATGTCCCCTCAGATCCCCAGGGCAGAGCCATGTCCCCTCAGACCCCCCAGGGCAGGGCCACGTCCCCTCAGAACCCCAGGGCAGGGTGGTGGTCCCAGACACTCACTCGATCTGGTCAGACAGGCCACTGTAGATGTCTTCATCACCCACGGTCTCCTCCTCAGTGGGGAAGGGCCTGAGGGAGCCAGGACGGTATGAGCCAGAGGCCTGGGGGCCAGGGACGGGGACTTGCAGGAGGCGTAGGACTGGAGCCAGGTCAGCCCAAGGATGCCAGCTCAAATGGTTACTCACATGATCCCCTTATTCTGGGCAATCGGGGTCCAGGACAGAGCAGACAGGGTGTAGATGACCTGTGACAAGGGCCATGGGCCACTCAGTAAGCCCCTTGCCCACCCACGTGCCAGAACACAGGCTCAGGTTCCAACCCCCAAGGCTAGACTATCACAGTTAGACTCCATGCCCCTGGGAGCTAATTCAGGGTTTTCTCCCCCTTCCCACTCCTCTGTGTGAGCAGATCAGGGTTCCCTTAACTAAGCACCCACCACTCGATCCCCTAACTCTATGCAATCGTCATAACCACTCAGAAAGGATAGGATGGTATTATTCCTGTGTTACAAAGGAGGCACCTAGGGCTCAGAGAGGCATGGCCACAGATCTGAGGTCACACAACCAGTAGCAAAGCAGGGACTAGAACCCAGTTGTGCATACCCCAAGCCAACCCCTTTGCATCTGGTGTATGGCCTGGCCTGACTTCTCTGTCCTTCCCCCCAACAGCACTTAGATTTCCCAGTGTAAATATTCATGGAAAAGAATGGAAATCCAATCTTCCACCTCTCTGTGCCCAACTCGCGGGAAGTTCAGCACCAGCTTACCTTCCCAAAATCCTGGACATCAAAGAGGTCAAAGGCCTCAAAGAGTTCACTCCGCTTGAGGCCAAACTTCTCACAGCAGGTAGACAAGAAGGTACGTATGTTCTTAAGGCACAGGAACTGTGAGGAGAGACAGAAATGGGGGTGGAGGGAACATAACAGGACAGGGGAGAAGCTGAACCCTAGGCAGTCTGACTTGGGAATGGGCATGGAAGGGGGAAAAGAAGGCACAGCCTCCCTCTCACACCCTCTTCTGATAAAGATAAGTGTACCTGAAGCTTGATCTACCCCTGAAATCTTTTTTTATTGAGGCAAAATTCACATAACATAAAGGTAACCATTAACTGATAACAAAATGTATTCCGTACCTACAATGGAATATTACACAGCCAGAAAAAGGAGGGAAATTTTGATTTATGCTACAACATGGATGAATTTGGAAAACACTATGCTCAGTGAAATAAGCCAGACACAGAAGGATAAGCCAGAACAATGATTGTATGATTCCACTTACATGAGGTCCCTAGAGTAGCAAATTAATAGAGACAAAAAGTAGACGGTGGGAGCCAGGGTTGGAGGAGGGAATGGGGAGTTAGTGTTTAATGGGGACAGAGTTTCTGTTGGGGAAGAGGAACAGTTTTGGGTACCGTGGTAATGCTTACACAGCACTGTGAATGGGTTTAATGCTACTGAATTGTACACTTACAAATGGTTAAAATGATAAGTATTCTGTTATTTATATATTCTCCAGTTTATATAAATTTGTATTTATAGTTATCAAATATATTTGTATCATTCTGTTTATGTATATAATATTGTGTATCTTTTACCATAATAAAAAACCTAACCATTAACCACTTTAATTTTTTGAAGTTTATTTATTTTGGGGGGGGGGAGGGGAGGGGCAGAGAGAGAAGGGGAGAGAAAATCCCAAGCAGGCTCCACACTGTCAGCACAGAGCCCAAAGTGGGGCTCAAACTCACGAACCACGAGATCATGACCTGAGCCGAAGCTGGATGCTTAACCAACTGAGCCACCCAGGCGCCCCCAACCATTAGCCATATTAAAATGTACACTTCGGTGACATTTAGCATATTTGCAATGTCATGCAATGATCAATTCATCTAGTTCCAAGACACTTTTCTCAGCCCACAAAGAAACCCTGTACCCATTAAGCAGTCACCTGTCATTCTGCACTCTCTTCCTTCTCGCTGGGAACCAGTGTCTGTTTTCTGTCCCTACGTATTCACCTATGTCCATAACTGATAAGTGGATAAACAAAACGAGGCATATCCATACAATGGAATATTATAAAGCCATACAAAGTAGCAAAGTACTGATACATGCTACAAAATGGATAACCCTCAAAACTGTGATGCCCAGTGAAAGTGGCCAGGCACAAAAGGTCACATATTGTATGGCGCCATTTATAGGAAACATCTCTGAAGGTTGCAATTTCACAAGTCAACACGTTCCTTTCCTGTTTAAATCAGTCTGGGTTGGGTTGTAGTGACTTGTAACCAGAAGATATAAATTGATGTAGCAGTCAGACCTACAGGATGTCCCTCTGGGTTTGGGGAATTTGGTTCTATTGTTGCCTTATGTCAACTCACCCAAATGCCCCAATGGGCTCTAAGGTCCCTAGATCCTACAGAATCCGAACCAAATTTCTTGACCAGTTTTATCTCACTGCCTCGCATGAGCACCTACCATGTGCCCAATCCCAGCTCTCTCTATATACATATATATTTAATATGTATATATAGTATTGTATACATTAAAGGCATACTATGTGATGATATGATATGCATAGTGAAATGATTGCTACAGTCCAGCAAATTAACATCGCGTCTCCTCACACACTCACCATTGTGTGTGGCTCAGCACACCTGAAATCTACTCTCTTAGCATTTTTCCAGTGCTCGAGACAGTATTATTCAGGACGGCAGCTACATCATGCCCATACATTAGATCCCTAGACTGACTCATCCTACCTAACTGCGATTTTGGATGCTTGGACCACCGTCTCCCCATTTTTCTCATCCCCCCCACCCAGTGCCTACTAAGCTTCTACTCTCTGCTTCTATGAGTTTGACTTTCTCTCTCTCTCTCTCTTCCTCCTTTCACCCCTCCCACTTCCCCTCTCTCATATTCTTTCTCTCTCTCTCTCGGAATTCTTGCAACAATCCTGCAAGTAATGTTATAGCCTCATTTTATAGAGAAGGACACTGAGGCACGGCCAGCCAGCCAGAAAGCAAACCCAGGCAGTGTGATTGCAAGCATTTTGCCAGAGCAACATAATTGCTGCCTCCACAGTATACCCAACCCATTATCTATGTAACATGAACTTTAAATAAACCTTAACTGAAATAAATGTATTTAAGAAGAGAACCTTACACCCTACTATCAAAAAAACAAAAAACAAAAAACAAAAAAAAAACAACCCTAGGATCATTTGCTATGAAAAGAAGCCAGTGTAAAATCAATGTGATGTAAACAATGTTACTAAGTGCCAGCTGGATATTCTGTTGCCTACCCAAGGCTTGTTCTCTCTCTGTTCAAAAGAGATTAGCAACAGTAAGAGATGCCTAAGAAACAGCGATTCAACATCCATTTGTGATAAAGAGAGAGAGAAAAGGGGAAAAAAATGACTCTTGGTCAAGTAGGAATGGAAAGGAATTTCTGTAACCTGATAAAGAGAGCATCTTCAAAAAATCTTAAACCAGGGCGCCTGGGTGGCTCAGTTGGTTGAGCGACTGACTTTGGCTCAGGTCATGATCTCGCGGTCTGTGGGTTCGAGCCCCGTGTCGGGCTCTGGGCTGATGGCTTAGAGCCTGGAGCCTGTTTCGGATTCTGTGTCTCCCTCTCTCTCTGCCCCTCCCCCGCTCATGCTCTGTCTCTCTCTGTCTCAAAAATAAATAAAAACATTAAAAAAAATTTTTTTTTAAATCTTAAACCTCTGTTTTAAATAAAAAGCAAAACATTGTATTTAATGGTGGAAATGTTGAAAAGGTTCCCTGGCATTTGAAATGAAAACTAATCAGGGCTGTTCCCATTACCATTTCTAGGCAACACTGCGTTGAAGATCTTAGCCTGCACTACAAGACAAAACTAAAGGAAAAAAGGAAGGAAGCCAGGGAGGGAGGAAGGGAAGGAAGGAAGGAAGGAAGGAAGGAAGGAAGGAAGGAAGGAAGGAAGGAGGGAGGGAAGGATGGGAGGAGGGAAGGATGGGAGGAAGGAAGGAAGGAGGGAGGAAGGGAAGGATGGGAAGAAGGAAGGAAGGAAGGAAGGGGGGAGGGAAGGAGGGAAGGAAGGAAGGAGAGAGAAAGGGCATTCTGCAGAAGGTGCCACCAATACAGAAAACCCAAAAGAATACAGATAAATAACCAGAATCAATACAGTAACTTAACAATGCTAGTGAATACACAATCAACACACAAAGTTTACTGTGTGATGGTACATTAGCAAAAATTAATCATAAAATGTTATTTTTTTAAGAAAACATTTACAAAATTCTAGAATAAGCAAAACTAATCTACGGTGATAGAAATCAGATCAGTGGTTGCTTCTGGGGTGGGGAGGGTGGCGGAGATTGACTCAGAAAGGCCACAAGGGATGGAAATACTCAGTGTCCTGATAAGGGTGTGGGTTGCACAAGTGTATACATTTGCTAGAACTGATTGAATGGTAAACTTGAAGAACTGAGCATTTCACTGCGCGAAAATGGCACTTCGATTTTAAAAGGATACCATTTACTGTAGCCTAAAAATTGTAAAACAAACATACAAAAAAGCTAGTGATGAGTAACAAATCTAACAAAAAGAAGTGAAAAACTCTTTTATGAAGAAAATTAAAATTGTATTGAAAAATATGAAAGAAGGTCTGTACAAGTAGAGTGAAATATATACTAATTCTTGTCCAGAGAGACTCAACATTTAAAATTGTTCAGCCTTCTCAAAAATTGAGCCATAGACCCAATGCAGTGTCAGTCAAAATCTCAAACTGCTTTTTCATGGAACTTGGTGCAGGAATCCTAAAATGCATGGTCACAAATAGCCAAGACAAGTCAAGCCGAGGGGAAAAGTAAACTGCAACTACTCACATCAAGACTCAGCATACAGCTACAATAATTAAGACAATGTAACAACAGTAGTCAGCCTCCAAGATGGCCCCCAAATGGCCCACAGATCCCAGGACTTGTGTCATTTTTGTAACTGCCTCTCTCACGATTAGCCCTGTGTGACTAACAAAGTATGCTGGAAGTAACAATACGTGACTTTTCAAGGCTGGGTAACAAAAGGCATTACAGCTCCCACTTTGGCCTCTTGGATCACGGACCGGCCGCCATGTTGAGACCACTCAGTCAGCCCTATGGAGGGGTCCCAGGGGAGAGGAACTTGGAGGTTCCGTGTGGCTGAATCACCTAGGAAGCAGACCCTGCAGCCACAGTTGAGCCTTCAGATGGCTGCAGCCTCATGAGAGACCCACACACGTGCCTCGGTGAAACAGCACTGCCTGTGTGAGGCAGTCCCTGCCTCCTGGAGCCCCCAGCCCTTCCGGGGAGGCACCCTGTATTGAGAATGTAGCCTCTTCCAAAGCTGGGATGAAGAGTTTGGCACGCATAGGTTTGTTCGATTCTCCCAACAATGTTGCTACTGAGGTCTAGGAGGCACGCTCTAACCCCATCTGTCCTTCTGGTTGTTCAAGCCCAAAATGTTGGGGTCACCTTGGCTCCTCTGTTTCTCTCTCATCCACTTCCAATCCATCAGCATATCCTGTTGGTTCTGCCTTCCAAATATAGCCAGAATCCCGCCCCTTCTCTGCACCTGCCTGGCCCAAACCACCATTATCATTCACCTGCTTTATTGCAATGGCCTCCTTATTGTATCCTTGCTTCTGCCCTTGGACCCATATCATTTATTTTCAAATATTGTCACAATCTTCCCAAGACTCCCACCCTACCCAGATGCCAACCACAAGGCCCCACACGACCTGCCCCATCCCCTCCCCACCTTCCCCTCCTCCCTCCCTCCTCCTCACTCTCTCTGCTCCAGCCATACAGGCCTCCTTGCTGTCCCTCCAACATGCCATGCACAGTAGTGCCCCAGGACCTTTGCACAGGCTGTTCCCTCTGATCAGAATGTCCATCTCCAGTTAACACAATGCCTCCCTTCCTTGTCTCTTTCAGGCCTTTGATGAAATGTCACTTCTCAATGAGACCTTCCCAGTCACTCTACTTAAAACTGCACCCCCATACACACACACACACCTAGCACTCTCCATCTTCTCCTCTGCCTTGTGTTTTTTCTGGGGCACCGTGTATTTCTCTTATTTATTTTGTTATTGTCAGTCTGTCCCCCTTCACACACTAGAACATTCACTAGGAGAGGATTCTCAGTATAGTTTGTTCACTGCTGTGGCCTCAACACCTAGTACAACGCCTGGTACCCGGGAGATGCTCAACAAAAGTTGGGGAATGCGTGAATCCATATTTTATAGATGGGACACCTGAGCCTCAGTGAGGATGTATCACTTGCCTGAGGCCACACAGGAAGGAATGAAAAGCCAGATACAAGTTCTCGGAGCCCAGAGGCCATGCCCCTAACCACTGTACCACTGCACCTCTTTGAACCACACCAGGCTGCCTCCTGATGCCACGAAAGAGGTTCGGCACATGACAGGAACCACATGTAACACTCTCCTGCCCAGCAGCCTTTGCACGGCGGTAGGCTGACTCCAGACAGGGCTCTCAAGTCACCAGGGGCAACAGAGCACTTGGCCTCATCTGGCCAGAGGGAGGAAGTTCCCTCCTGACCTCAGGGAGATCAGCTGAGCCTTGAGACTTCTTCCCCCCAGTCATGTGACATCTCAAGGGGCGAAAGGGGCTATGACTCATCAGCCCTGCTGGATGGGGTAGGCCCAGCTGAAAAACGGGGGGCTCCCTCAGACAGCAGGAATGACTGAGGTTAGACCACCGCAAGGACTTCTCGGTAGCCCAAAGCGTGGGAGAAGGTGGCAAAGGACAGGAGGCCTTTTAACCAAAGGTAGGAGGGGCGTGTGAATACATTTCCTCCCCGTTGGTGAGGCGAACCCCTCAGCCCCCCTCCCCCTTCCACCAGAATATCGGAGAGCTGGGCTGGCATCTTGCCCATATGCAAATCAGCACCCAGACACTTCCCCTTTGCCTGCGGGCTCCTCACCACCCCTGCCCAAGACAAAGAAAGAGCCACAGAGTTTGGTTAGCTTGCCACCCTCCTCCAGGGAACCAGTGTGCAGGGACGGAGGCCCCATTTGGTGGCTGGGGGCAGGGAGCAGGAGAGGGACCCACAGCTGAGCACAAGTGCCGCAATCCACTCCCCCACCCCCAGCCCAGCCCAGGGAGCCACCGGAAACAGGAAATGCCTGTTACCAGGGCTTGCTCAGGGAGACAGAGGAAGGGGGGGGGGGGGGCTCCGTGTTCAGCCCTGAAGCCCCTTAATCTTGGGACTGCAAGACTTCATCTTGCAGACCAGAGAGGCTGGGCATGCTGTGCACTCTTTTTGAAGCCTGGAAGCAGGGGTGCAGAGCATCACCTCATCCTGGCCTTCAAAACCTCCCCCCACGCCAGCCTGTCTCTCTTCTCTCTCCTCCCCTCTCACCCCAGCACACACTCAGCTTCTCAGGGCCTGTCAAGGGGGTCAGAGAGACATGGTTCGACTCCCAGCCCGGTGGCCACCCGCTGAAGAAACTTGGGTGGGTCACTGCACCAACTTGGGGGGGGGGGTCCTCATCTTCACTCTGGGCATGAAAATACCAACTGAATCTCCACTCCAGCACCTGGCCCAACAGCCAGGCTCATTCATTCATTCATTCATTCATTCATTCAGCAAGCATGTACTGAGTGCCTACTGTGTGCCAAGGCCTGGGAGCCGGTGGTGGCCAACACAGGCCGAACCCCGTCTCTACAGAGCTCACAGTCTAGTGGGGAGACAGACACTGAACAGACAGCGACATGACACCGTTAACAGCGGTGGTGAGTGAGCACGGGAACCAGCACAGGGAGCCACGGGAGGGATCTGGTGAAATGGCAGAGGTGTCTGGTAAAGCCAAGGACCGAGGGGTGGCGCAGAGGGAGGAGCAGCGCTCCAGGCGACCCTCACACCCCGGGGACTGGGATGTCAAACGGTACCACCGAGTTGGAAGGATGGCTTGGCAGTTTCCTAAAAGGTTAGACATTGCACCTACCACTCGATTCATTCTCCCCACCCCCACGGCGTCTACACAGAGAAATGAAAGCAAACGTTCAGAGCAACCATACCAGTGGTAGCCAAAACATGGCCCCCCGAAGTGTCCATCAACGGGAGAAAGGATGAGCAAAGTGGGGGGCGTCTGTGTGCTGGAACACTACTCAGGAATAAGGCAGGAAGGACTGATGTGCACAGCACTACAATAAATCGCAAAAGAAGGGGCCGAGTGAAAGAAGCAGACTCCCCCCCCCCCCCCCCCCGCCCCGGCGGGTGGCTCCGCCAGTGAACTCTCCGACTCTTGATTTCTGCTCAGGCCGGGATCTCACGGTTTGTGAGTTCGAGCCCCACGTCGGGCTCCACACTAACAGCACGGAACGTGCTTGGGATCCTCTCTCTCCCTCTCCCTGCCCCTTGCCTGCTCACGCTCTCTCTCTCTCCCTCTAAATAAATATATAAACTACATTTAATTTATAGAATTTATAAAATATATAAAATAATATATAAATATATTAAAAAAAAGAAGTAAACTAAAAGGGTACATAACATATGATCAGATGATGTCACATGAGAGAACACTCTAATTTTGCAACCACCCCTTCATTGATTCAACAAATATTTATTGGGCATCACCTAGGCCCCAGGTACTGATTCCAGTGCTGGGGATACAGCTGTGAACAAAAGGGATACACACCCCTGCCCGTGCGAGGCTGACGCTCTGGTAGAAGGAGACACACAACCAAAGTGTTACACGAATACCTATGTGGAGGGGGGGAGGTATTAAGGAAGAAAACTAAGTGGGATTAAAGGGATGGAAAATGCCAGGAGGGGGTGCAGTTTTAAATAAGGAGGTCTGGGAGGCTTCACTGAGAATGTGATGTCGGTGCAAAGCCTTGAAGGATGGAATGATCCAGGTGGGTGTCTGCCTGCAGAGGGACAAGCCAGGACAAAAGCCCTGAGGCAGGATGCTGCCTAGTGCATAGGAAGAAGAGGTCAGAGGCCACTATGGCTGGAGCAGAATGAGAAAGCGGGAGTGGGAGGGAGTGAACAAAGGGCAGTATCAGGTGCTGATCTGCCAAAACTGGAGAGCAAAACTGTGCCATCAAAATGGGGCGGGTGCAGGGGCGCCTGGGTGGCGCAGTCAGTTAAGCGTCCGACTTCAGCCAGGTCACGATCTCGCAGTCCGTGAGTTCGAGCCCCGCGTCGGGCTCTGGGCGGATGGCGGAGCCTGGAGCCTGTTTCCGATTCTGTGTCTCCCTCTCTCTCTGCCCCTCCCCCGTTCATGCTCTGTCTCTCTCTGTCCCAAAAATAAATAAAAACGTTGAAAAAAAATTAAAAAAAAAAAATGGGGCGGGTGCTTGTCCCCCAAGCACCCCACCCTTTGGCCATATCTCTGAGTCCTTGAGAGGGAAGCACAAATGATTGATGCCTTTCCCCCAATTCCCCCAGTCCCATGCCCCAACACAGAGCACACTGAAGGGAACAGCCGCACATCTCTTGGGGTGCTGGATGCTGTACTCAGGTGGGGATCATTCCGAGGCCCCAGGACAAACAGGCACAAGACAGACAACCCCAGGTGGATTTCTGGAAACACACTATCCACTGAGCAGCCATGAAGGTGCTGTGGTGTTCCACCAGGCCTGGAGGTGACTTGGAGGAAGCTGGGGACATAATGACGGCAGGAAGATCTCTGATGGGTTGTCTAGAGGAAGGCTGATGAGCTGTGTGCTGGTGGAGAATCCTAAGAAAGGAGATCTGGGTTTGATCTAAGATTGAGCTGAACTCCAAAACCACCAGAGCCATTAGAGCTAAAAAGGACCCTGCCTTGCAAATTAAAACCGCTGTGTTTCGTCTGTTCTCAGGCAAATAGCAGTAGCAGCTGCTCCCGTTGAGATAATACACTGAGCTCAAAGAGTCAGTCACTATGAGGACCGTTGGCCTGCTTGCTCTCAGAGCCATTCCCTGTCTGCCATTTGCTCTACTCTGTAGCAAAGGGAACTACATTTCCCAGGCTCCTTTGCACCCTGGCTTCCAGGTAGGCTTAGCCAATGGGATGCCCAGGCAGGAAACCAGAGGGCGGGAGAAAGAGAAACCAGGGTATTTCTCCCTCTCTTGCTGTGCCTCTTCACAGCAACAAATATGTCTCCTTCCTGGTCTCAGCTCCCTGATGATAATAGCTCTTGAGCAACGTCCTGGATCCTCTGCATGGTTCTGGCCTCTGGATCCTAGTCACGTCACCTCTTCTACTGTTTCTCTAGCCTAGTGGCCACTCTCTGGGTTGCCTCAGTATTCCCCATCTGTCTGCTCAGCTCCCCCATCATCCATGAGCCATTCCCTGAATTAAATCCTCTCTGAAAGATCTAAGATGATTTCTGCTTTCCTGGCTAAACCCTGACTGAGAAAACCAGAAATGTGAAGCCAAGACTATCTTCTAAGGTTCATATGTCCCTTCAAAGAGGCAATATTCATATAGTGCTTATGGTGGTCACAGGTTTGGGGTTTCAAATCCCAACATAGCTACTTGTTAACTTGGGCAACTCACTTAAACTTTCCATGTTTCCATGTCCTCATCTGTGAGACTAGGGTTAATAATCAGTAACAGATTGTGCTTTCCAAAGATGGCCACAAACATATCACCCATGCAGCAAGCTCTTCTGCAGTGTGATTTGTCACACCACCCTCAGGGGGTGGAGTCTGATTCCCCGGCCCTGGAATCCAGGCAGGTTTTGGTGACTGCAGCAAAGCAGCACTACGTGGTCTCCAAGTAGGTCAGCGGCTTCCACCTTGTGAAACACTTGGTCTCTCCGCACTCCTTCTCAAAACCCAGTCACCATGTTGTGAGGGAGCCCAAGCCACACAGAGAGCCCTCATGCCAGTGCTCCAGGCACCAGCCCCAGCTGAGCTCAGCCTTGAGTCACCCCAGCCCAGACTGTGAGTGAAGGGTACTCCAGCTGATTCCAGCCCTCAGACATTCAAGGCTTCTCATCGTGGGGCTGACAAACCATCATCTCCACACTCCATTTGAATTCCTGACTCACAGAATCTGTGAGAATTCTAAAATGGTTGTCCTACGTCATCAAGTTTGGGGTGCTCCGATTCACAGAAGAGGTAACCTGAACGTAATGGCACCTATTCCATGGATTTGCTGTGAAAACCAAAGGAGGTAATAAGTTTTACGTACTTTGGACAACACTTGCA
The DNA here is from genome assembly GCF_027475565.1 of Acinonyx jubatus. Classification (NCBI taxonomy): domain Eukaryota; kingdom Metazoa; phylum Chordata; class Mammalia; order Carnivora; family Felidae; genus Acinonyx; species Acinonyx jubatus. Next base: position 160,659,844 of record NC_069383.1, read on the forward strand.
CATAGTAAGGGCTCCATACATCGGACCTGTTTCTAGTGTTATTTATTATACTTTCCAACACTATTCCCGTCCACTTCAGTAAAACTGTTCTTTTCCGAGTACCAACACCTCACTGTACTCAGGTGGGGATCATTCTGAGTACACTTTCCTCTTTTGGCCTCTGGATACTACATCCTTCTGGCTTTCCTCCCTCCTGAGTCACTGGCTCTCTTCTGACTCCTTGGCTGCTTCTTCCTCCTCTCCCTGACCTCTCCATGCTGCTGCACCCTGGGACTCAGACCCCTTTCCTTTTCTCTCTCTCTCTCTCTCTCTCTCCTCCCTCCCTCTCCAGATGATCTCATCCACCCGAATGAGTTTGTTTACCAATCACAATAGGTTCTGCTTGCGGCATGTGACGACTTTACAACCATTATGCTCACTTAATTCTTGTGACAGACCTATAAGGCATGGGCTATCGTGACCCCCATTTGAAAAGTGGGGAGACTGAGTCATGGAAAGTTTCAGTAAGTCATCCAAGATCCCACAGTCAGGACTGGAACTCAGACCCCCATGCAGCTAGAGTCCTTGCCCCTGGGATTATAGGACAGTTAGGATGGATATCAGCAGCACCCTTGTTCTTTACCCACTAGATGCCAGGAGCACACAACTCCCTCCAGTAGTGACAAGCAAAAATATCTTCAGGCATTGCCAAATGTCCCCTGGGAGGACAGAGCTACTCCCCACCGCACTAACCATTAGGCTATGCCGCCTTCCTTCTCCATGGTAACTCAGCCCCATCAGAACTCCTCAAAACCTGGCTCTCCCCAGCCTTCCAATCTTAGCAGACAATGTCCCCATTTGGGCAGGTTCCTAAGTTATAAGCTTAGACAATATCTTGCCTCCTTTCGTTCACTTCTACCCCTCCCCCATCTGGACCATCAGAAACTCTGATTGGCACAACCACCAAAATGGGAGCCCATCCATTAGTCCCAAGTCCTAGTCCATGGCACCATCACATCCCTGTGGGACACCTCCATCGACTTCCTCTGCCCATGTCCCCTCACTTCCATTTCTATCACCCTTACAGCCTGGTCCCCCACAGAGCAGCTGGTAGGACCCCTTCAACCTACCAGTCTGCTTG